>NC_137770.1:38200686-39400686 GCF_963455305.1 Plecotus auritus
CATACATATGTACACACATATATGCATATATATATATATATATATATATATATATATATTCCAATACATTTCCTCCAGTGCCACTGTGGGTTGCTTTGTGTGCCTCTCTTAGGAGACCATGGGGCTACAACTAGAATTTAGGCTCCTGTGCAGAGATTTGGAGGTATAATCCTGGCCTCTCCCTACAGTTCCAGCTATAGTCTGGGTCAGCCCCAGGCTCACACCTGGTGCTCCCACATCAGTGAATAATAAGCAAGGTGGAGGGGGAGCGGGGTGCAAGGTAGGAAGACAGAGAAAAACCTCTTTGCAAACTCCTAGGCAGCCTGTGGATCTCTGTTATTTCTTGTCCAGTGGTTATGTTAAAGCTAAATACTGAATGCTGATGCTTAGAGCAAAAAAGGACAATGAACAAATTCATTAATTATGCTTCTGTTTACCCTTATATCCCACTAAGCCATTAATTTGAATAATTATGGCCTTTTATTTTGGCTCAGTGATATTAACATGAGAAAGTATTTGCCAAACCTGACTCCCTGGTGTAAAATGTTGGGAAGTTCCAAGCAGCTTCTGGAGATGAAAGCCACACCTTTATTTATTGCAAGTAAGAACCAATTAACGATGTGCATGGCTCATAGGATCCAAACAAAAATGTTGTTGTCCCCTGAGCCATTTCCAGTCTGCTTTGTGGGATCCATTCTTCCCTGCTCCTTGGGTTAATGCTAGTGGTTCTATAACTCATCTGTCACTCTTGGAAAACAAAATGTCCTCAGCTACCTTGAGTGGCAAAAAAGATAATCATATTTTGCAATTAGGTCAAGGTCAAACTTTTGTGGAAAAATCAAGGTTTATGATAGCTTTCCAAGAAAAGATTTGTGTATGAGTATGATTAATTTGAACATCAGTGGTTTTAATTTTAAGCTGTTATATGCTTGGAATATTTCATCCTTTGATAGAAATCAGGGCCTTGTGGGGAAGCAGTGGGCAGCCAAGGTTCAGTCTCAATCAAAAGGTTCAGAGGCGATTTTTTGCGAATGGCGACGCGGAGGTGCAGCGGAGGTTTTCCTGGTTTCGGACCCCAGCGGCCGGATGGTGAAATCCTCCCTGCAGCGGATCCTCAACAGCCACTGTTTCGCCAGAGAGAAGGAAGGGAATAAACCCAGCGCCACCGTTCACGCCAGTCGCACCATGCCGCTCATCAGTCTGCACAGCCGCTGAGGCCGCAGCAGCGAGAGTTCCAGGGTCTCCCTTACTGCTGTAGTAACCTGGGTCCAGGGCCTCAGTGGTGCTCCTGATGTCCCTCACCCACCCCTGAAGATCCCAGGTGGGCGAGGGAATAGTCAGAGGGATCACAATCTTTCAGCTAATTTATTTTACTCTGATAATAGGCTGAATGTAACAGAGGAACTAACGTCTAATAACAAGACGAGAATTCTCAACGTCCAGACCAGACTCACAGATGCCAAACACGTTAACTGAGAGCAGTGCTGAGCAGCAGCTGCCTCTACATTGAGATCCCAGGCGGAGCTCTGCCAGAGGGGAGCAAAGACAGCTTTGCAGTTCTCGAGTTTGCAGAGGAGCAGCTGCATGCTGACCATGTCTTCATTTGCTTCCTCAAGAACCGTGATGACAGAGCCGCTCTGCTCCGTACCTTCAGCTTTATGGGCTTTGAGATTGTGAGACCGGGGCACCCCCTTGTCCCCAAGAGACCCGACGCTTGCTTCATGGCCTACACATTTGAGAGAGAGTCAGTCTTCTGACGAGGATGAGTAGCAGCTGCACCACCTGCACCCTCACCTTTGCCACCACTGACAGATCATCGCAGATCGTAGCCCCTTTGTGTGTCTCGCTTTGTGCTGGTGGTGTGACCAGCAGCTGCACTGGGGTGCACATGCCAGGCCTGCTCCCCTCTTCTGGGTTTTGTCCGCATGTTGTAATTGTGCAAATAAATGCTCACTCCAAATTAAAAAAAAAAATGTTCAGAGGCAGCCCTGGCTGGTTTGGCTCAATGGATAGAAAGAGCATCAGCCTGTGGACTGAGGGGTCCCGGGTTCGAATCCGGCCAAGGGCACATGCCTGGGTTGCAGGCTTGATCCCCAGTGGGGGTCGTGCAGGAGGCAGCCAATCAATGATTCTCTTTCATCATTGATGTTTCTATCGCTCTCTCCCTCTCCCTTCCTCTCTAAAAATAAATAAAATATATTTTAAAAAATGTTCAGAGGCAGAGACCTGGCCAGACATAGCTGGGTTCTTAGGTGCTCCAGGCTGAGGACTCCCCTTTCTCCTCCCACCTTGCTTATGGCTGTGAGCCTGGATTCTGTGTGCCAGAAATAATTTTAGAATTTGGGGGTGGAGCAATGAAGAAAGAAAAGTCCCCACTTTTATAGAGTTTATATTCTAGTGAGGATGTGGTTTGCTTGCAATTAGCAAGCACACAGTGTTAGAGTGTTTAAGTCTCAAAGAAAAATGACAAGACTAAGAAATAGACATTAGGGCTTGGGGTGCTGTGTTAGAGGGGTGGTCAAGGTGGGCATCTCTGTGGAAGAGACCTTTGAATACATGACATTATACATGAAGAGAAAAGATTTTCTTTAGATACCATTCCATCCAAGCAGCCTCAGCAAAGAAGGAGGCTTCTGATTGTCCAAGAATTTCACCAATAACTGACCATAACCTAATCTCACTTGCTAACATTGGCAACTAATTTTAATTGTATTCACAAATCATTTTTCTTTATCCAGGAAAATGTCACATCCTTGCTAAGGCTGAGGCAGGCCAGGTGCCATTTTTTTGCCAGTCTCAAAGTAACAATAAAATAGAAAGAACCCTTTATAAGAGATCACTTTTACAAAGAGGAGAAACAGAGTTGGGAATTTCCAGGTGACATTTAATTCTCTCAGCTTTCACTGCTTAAAAAAAAAAAAAAAAAGAAGAACCTACACAACAATCCACCATCCTCTTGGTGAAACTGATAAAAATAACATGTCATTTACTCTGGGATAAACACACTGGTCAAGTGGGAAATAGCTGTCTATCTAAATGAAATCACAAGGACAGGATGCCTCCTTTTCTCATTTGACTAAAAACAGCTGGGACACCTGTAATCTGAGCCCCCTGGCGCTGTGATTCTGGTTGGCTCACCTGACTACCTGGTGAAGGGAGAGAGAGTGGGTTCTGTACAAGGCACTGTGCTGTGTATGACTTGCCTCTACTCTCTAGGAGTTTGTGTGGGTAAATCCCCTCACAAGCTCATAATTCAATCCAGATATGAAATGTTTCCAGACCTCTCAGTAAGTTTTCATCCTCCAGGAAGGAAACAGGTATCTCGGGGAATGAATGGCCTATTTCCCTCAAAGGCCAGGTCTCCACGGTCAAAGCAAAGAATCAGGGCAACTATCCAGATAATTCAGGACACCCAAATCTACCCTGGCCTGAAATAGGCACGTGTAAAAGCAACCTTCTCCGCAGGATCTGGTCCCCATATAATTCTGGGGGGGTTGAGGTACCCCAGCATTTTCTTACTCAGGAAATTGGCATCGTTTGCTACCTCAGACAAGGGAGAGGTAAGAGTATTAATGTGACCCACTTTCTCTGTCCCCCGGCTCTTTCTGCTGGATACATTACACTTCGACTTCCCATTCTGAACAGCTCTTGCCTTTCCTGAGATGCACTACCTGTGACCTGAGGGAGGAACAGTAGTAAATAGCAAATGAGGCAGCAAGCAGGCGGGTGGTTTAGGCCTCCTGACGGGAGATTCAGAAATCTGAGGCCCTAGTAGTATGTGCTTTATTGTTGTGATCGAGGGCTCACTTTTTTACATTTAGGATTTTATTTGCCTGTATTTGTTTAGCTTAAATAATTATGTAGTTAAACATTATTTTAGAGCTAGTAGCCCTGCGCATGAATCCGTGCATGAGCAGCTTGCTGCCGCTTGCCTCAGCTGGCCACCCGCCCACCGCTGCTGGTCGCTCTCCACTGCTCAGAGCTCGCTGCCCCGCCCTCTTGGAGCTCTCTGCCCCTGCTTGTAGCTCCTTGCCCCACTCTCCTGCTGATCCGTGATTTGGTTGTTACACGGTTGGTTGTTACATGGTCGGTCATTACGCTTCTGGGCATAATGGATAATTAGCATATTCCTCTGTTATTATATAGGATAGTTTTGGGCTTACAGAAAAGTGGTGAAGATAGTCCAGAGAGTTCCCTTAAACCCCACACCCATTTTTCTCTTGTCCATATCTTACATTTACATGGTTCATTTGTTACAATTAATGAATTTATATTGATATCCTATTTTTAACTAAAGCCTTTACTTTATCCTCATTTCCTTAGTTTTTCCCTATTGTCCTTTCTCTGTCTCAGGATCCCACCCAGGGCCGCATTCAGTTGCCCTGTCTCCTTAGGCTCCTCTTGGCTGGGGCAGTTTCTCAGACTTGTTTGTTTTTGATGACTTGACAGTTTTGAGGAGTACTGGTCAGCTATTTTGTAGAATGCCCCTCAGCCGAGGTTTGTCTGATGTCATGATTACACTGGGGTTATGGGTTTTGAGGACAAACACCATAGTATACAGTGTCATTCTCAGCATTTCAATCAGGAGCATGTGATGTTGACATGACTTGTTATTGGTAGTGGTGTTCACCAGATTTCTCCACTGTAAATATACTGATATAAACTCTTACAGCCACACTTATTGTACATCTGTATTCATATTTATATCTATCAATCTATAAAATACAGTTGACCCTTGAGCAATGTGGGTTTGAACAGCATGGTCTGCTTATACATGATTTCCCCCCACAATTGATCAGTGCAGTTCAGTTGAGCCTCCAAGTTCAAACCCACATTTTTCAAGGATGAATTGGCACTTGGGAATCCATGTAAGGGCCGACTTAAGTTATATGTAGGTTTTCGACTGTAAGTTGAAATCCCTAAACCATGCATTGTTCAAGGGTCAATTGTATATATACAGTGATGGGCTGGATAACAACATTGAGGTCAAGGTGCACCACATGTAAGATAAGATTATAAGGAAGCTGCAAAATTCCTATCACCTAGTGACATCATAGCCAGTTCTCATGCATCACAGCGCAACACATGTGGTGATGCTGGTGTAAATAACCCTACCGCACTGCCAGTCATTTAAAAGTATAACACAATTATGCACAGTCCATAATACTTGCTAATGATAATAAATGACTATGTTTCTGGTTTATGAATTTACTATACTGTACTTTTTATAATCACTTTAGAGTGAACTTTTTCTACTTATTTTTCAAAAAGTGTGTTGTGAAACAGTATGCCCTGTTATACCGGCAGCAGCCTCATGCGTCTGGTGTTACCGCATCTCTTGATTGCATCATTTCCCCTGGTGCTTGATTTTTATGTGTCCTCTTATCCTAGGAATGTGGATATTATACGCTTTATTCCCAAGATTTACTGTGATGCTCTGCTTTATCATGAATAATAATAGATAACATCTTATCCTTATAATGGGAACATATTTCCTGTGTTTTTCTTCTGGATTAATATTGACTACATTGTCTCTTCCCTATAGACTTCGTGGCCATGATGAATTAACAAACCTCTCAAAGCTGAGTCATTATTACTTGTAGGAGTAAACAACAATATTTTAATTTGCTATAAGCCATCTATGATGCTGGGCACTTAACATTTATCCCATACAGTCCTCATAGCTTTAGAAGTTTTCTTATTTCTACTTTATAGGTTATTGAATCTCAGAAGGTTGATGTAACTTGCCAAGGTCATGCAACTGTCAGTGAAAGAGCTAGATTTGTACTAAGAAATACCTGCCTCCAAATCTGTGATCCTAATCGCTGTAAAATACTACTTCGGAATAGTGCTAACAGAGCTGGCACTCGACAAACATAAGGAAATGGTAAGGAGAAGGTAGACTTTTATTTGTAATATGACTCCAGTGCCTCTACTTCCATATAGGGAAGAAGTAGACCTAATGCCTTCAACCAAAGGAAAGACCCTTAATGGGCAGATAGCTGGCAACATTCAGACCTTTCAGTATACCTTCAATGTTGTGCCATGTAGGTAGCTGCCTCTTTGACTATGCTGAGAAACATCCTGGGTTACTCTTCTTACTAAATAGTAGGTTCTGGTTACGGGTTGCATAATGGACTTTTGAACAGTCCAAGGGAAAGATCTCTGTACAGCTTCACAGGAGAGAAGACTGCCGGATGTTGCACTGCCTCTTCGGAATCAGAATCTACTGTTTCCCACTTTGGCTCTTCCCAGTGTCGGTATTTAAATGGCCCGGTAGGTAGCATTACCAATACAATGAACTCTTTTGAATTAGGGAACCCAAGGTGGTTGTTAGGCAAGGGGATTTTCCCCATAGTGTATCACTCTCTCATACTCTGTGCTTGTAGAACTTGCTCAGAAAACGGTGCAGAGTGGTGCTGGTGAAGATTTATTTAGTGCTTAGCAATAGTGTGCTATGTGGAATGAGAAGTTCAAACCACATCATGTACAATAAATAATAAATCTTCCAAAAGAATTCTCTATGGAAGCTCAAAGCTTGTATTATTCCAAACAATGATGGGGCAATGTTCAGAGAACCCAAGAGACTCCCTTAGAATTTGAAGGAGTTATTCATGAATTACAGTAATTTGCATTGAGTTCATTTACAAACTTAACACTCCTGATCCTTTATTCATTGCACCCTGACTTTGTGCAAGGCACTGTTCTAGGCACAGGAGCTATGAAGATGGGCAGGATAAAATCACTGTTCCCCAGAAGCCCACAGTCTGGTGAGTGAAAGAGCTCAGTAAATTGTCAGAAATAATGCGATGTATGCAGCCAGAGAGAATGACTTCTTTGGAGAGAATTAGATACTGTTTACAGAAGTTAGGGAAAACTTTCTTCACAATGAAGGTGAAATCTGAGCTCAAGCTTGAAGAATGAGTAGTAAACTGGGAGACCTGGCTGAGGTCGGAGTTTATGGAAAGGCATGCAGATGTGAAACAGCACAAAGTGTTCTTGGAACTACAACTACTGATGTAAGGATAGGGAGTAGATTGTTACAGGGAAGTGCCAAGTAGATAAGAGGCAGTACATTATTAAAGTTCTGTGTATCTTGCCTAGAGGTAGGGTTATTTTTCTGCAAGCAGTGGGGTTGTTGAACAACAACATTAATATAATATCAGACTGAATACATTGTAGGGTAGGAACCTAGTCTCATTCCTCTTTACCTTCCCCAGTACCACACACAGTACTTGGGACATAGTTGGTGATTAATACATGATATTTGGATTGATGCAGATTATTTTAATGATCATATTTATTATAAATCCCCATCCTGGGTCTTTTCCTCATCCTTAGTATATATTATATTCCTGAGTAGAGCTCCTACCTGGGCATTAGGATGAAAACAAACTCATCTTCTGTGACCATCAGCAACAACTACATGCATATACATCCAAATCTGTCTTTTAAGGTACCTATGTGATGCATATGTACCAAATATCAAGGTTTCAAGGTTTGGCCCTTTATCTTTTAGCAAACAGCTTAATGAGATATTTGCTTTACAACTCTCCACGTGAATGCAGCTTCCTAGGCTGGGAAGAGAGTAACTGGGAAGTTATTCTCAACAATGTTGAACACCAATAATACAAACCGCCTTGACCAGTTTGGCTCAGTGGATAGAGCGTCGGCCTGTGGACTGAAGGGTCCCAGGTTCGATTCCAGTCAAGGGCATGTACCTTGGTTGCAGGCACATCCCCAGTAGAGGGTGTGCAGGAGGCAGATGATCAATGTTTCTCTCTCATCAATGTTTCTCTCTCTATCCCTCTCCCTTCCTCTCTGTAAAAAATCAATAAAAAATATATAAAAACTAAAATAATACAAACCAATGGATTTTATGTGTTAGAAGAAATTCAGAATTCTGGCTAAGATTGCCATTGTCATAACATTTAACATTCATCTAGTCATTTGAATTGGTTTAGAAAACAAACCATTCTCTCATTAACTGGCCTTAGAGAGTAAGTGCCTACACTTGTAATGCTATTATTTTTTAAAATCTTTAATGCCATCAAGTGAAAAAATTTGGCTAATTCCAGTTTGTCCTATCAAAGATTAAAATTAGTCACAGAATATTGGAATTAGCCAGTTTGAACTTTAGTTGTTATGCACACAAACATAACACAATATGGAATTATTTTCATGAAGAACTAGGCAGATGGGATTGATATTCTACTGAATTGGAGTGGATATTAAAGAGGTTTAAAAGAACAAATGACAATGATTTGGTAGATCATAGAGGATAGCTTATTGTACCCATATGGGACAATCTGTGGTAAAGATCAGGATGGAAAACTAATTTTCCCGCAGTATCCATTCTTTTCTTCTCCCATAGTGGAAGAGACTTAGCTGGACATAAAAAAAAAGACTGCATATCTCAGCCTCCAGTATAGTTAAATGTGGCCATCCATCCGTCTTCTGGTCAATAGAATATGACCATAAATAGTATGTGCTGCTTCTGAATTGTACCTTTAAAAGAAAAGGGTAGGTCATTTCCTTCCTTTTGGCTCCCTTTCTCATCCTGCACTGAGGAACACAGTCTAGGTGATGAACACAGATGACAACCAAGGTGTGACAGGGCAACAAGATAGAAAGAACCTGGGCTCAAACATCAAGGAAGCCCTGGACTAAGTCATTACTATTTTGGATCATTGTTATAACAAACAAGGCTTTATCCTAATACAGTTGGGAATCAGGAGGAAGATGTGTCAGTCAAGTGCCTTTGTGTTGCAAGTAACAAAAACTCAATCCAGACTGGTCAGAACAATAGGAAATCTATTGGCTGATGAAACGGGAAACTCTAGAGGTAGACAGGCTTCTGTGGTGATTTAATACAGTGGCTTGCAATACCTTCCAGGGCTGTGATGCTTTTTGTCCATAATTCTTTCCATCTACCTTCCTCTGTAAGTCAGTAGATATTGCTAGCAACTCCTAAGCTACATGTATTTTGTTAATTTCCCCAGTGAAGAGTTGTGGGAGTATGCAGGGAGCTTCTTGTTTCTCGACATTGAACTAAGTAATTAAGTTTCATTTTGCCCGGAACAATTTTAGGTCACATGTCTATACTTGAACTACTCATTATGGTCAAGATAATGCCATATACTTACTAGCTTATCTTTGGGTTATCAATAATTGTTGTTAAGGGGCTATCATTGAATAGTTTAATCCAGTGGTCGGCAAACTGCAGCTCATGAGCCACATGCAGCTCTTTGGCCCCTTGAGTGTGACTCTTCCACAAAATACCACGGCCTGGGTGAATCTATTTTAAAGAAGTGGCGTTAGAAGAAGTTTAAGTTTAAAAAATTTGGCTCTCAAAAGAAATTTCAATCGTTGTACTGTTGATATTTGGCTCTATTGACTAATGAGTTTGCTGACCACTGGTTAAGCCAACAAGCATCCCTAGGATTGGAAGAAGGGTCAGTCAAACTCAAGATTCATGGCTGCTACTCAGTGGGAATGGAGTATAATGGATGCTGGGGACGCATCTAGACAATGTCCACCACTAATGGTGAGTGTGGGCCTCTGTGGCACAGGATAAAGTACACATGCTGTCTTGTAGATGCAATATATATAGGATGGGTAGGGCTGCTACAGACAGGGTTTGAAAGTCATGATCGGGATCTTGTATATACTTTGGACATTTGGGCTAAGTTGAAGGTGATTTTTGACAGTATCACAATAGAAAATGTAAATTAGTATAATGATCCCCTAAGGGAGTCTAAGTAAAGGTATTCCTGGGTAGCTTTTTTTTTTTTTATCTTATCACTGTGTGTGTGTGTGTGTGTGTGTGTGTGTGTGTGTGTGTGTGCGCATCTTTGTGAATTCTCTGATAAAAGGCCCTAGAGATAGGGAATGGAATATATGTGATTAAAAAACAACCACATACCTACATAAAGTAATTAGTTCCTTATTAAATTTCAGAGGTTATGAATTAGATAACTTTTTTGGTTGTTACTCCTGTTTTCTTTTTTTTGTTTTGTTAATCCTCACCTGAGGAGATTTTTTCCATTGAGAGAGAGAGGAAGGGGTAGAGGAATGGAGGAGGGAAGAAGAGGGAGAAGGAGAGGGAGAGAGAAACATTGATGTGTCTGCTTGGTTGCCTCCTATATGTACCCTGGGGCAGGCCACACTAACACCAGCCAGGATTTTTGCTCCTGTTTCGATTTGCCTAAATTATCCAGACAGTTGACACAGTCATCTACTCTGCCTTGGCTGAACAAACTTGGAATGGAGCCTGGTTCTTCTGAACTTAAGAAAAACAAAGGTTGCATTTATAGTTTAGCCCTACCTTTGACTCTCAGGGCTGCTGTACGTAAAGGAGGAGACTATCGTTTCTAGATCCTGAATCATCTGGCTGTGCCCAGCACAGACCTCTGCTTCTGTCACTTGGCAGGATAAATGAAATTTGGAAATCAAGTTTCTGTAGAAAAAATCTTAGATTTGCCTAGAGCAAAGTAAAATATTACACAATGGTTAAAAATGCGCACTCTATGTTAATAATTTCAGGCAGCTATGTTAATGCTAAGTCTCTGATTCTAGGTAGAATTCCTGTGATATATGTTCTTCAGATTTGGCCAGCTTCAGTCATTTCTCTCTAGGGGTGTCATGGTTTGATCTTGGGGCAGAGTGGATCAATTACTTGAAACAGTACTTCTAGGGCCTTTTAAAAAATATATGAGGCTAAGATTGTCACATGATTTCAGATAGGTTTTCATTATCTTATTACCTTGCTGTTGGCACATGAAATAATAGATAATTTCAACCGAGTGTGACACAGAAGGAAGAAAAAAGCTTTTGTGTTCATCCCAGGGCCACAGAAGAAAATCCCCTTAACAGCTCTCTTCGCTGATAGAAAACTATTTACCAGAATTCCCAGGAAATCTAGAAAGTATTATTGATCATTCCCCGCTTCCTGAGGGTACTTTTTGAGGGATTCTGCTTTTAAATTATGTTTTTTGAAGCTTTTGAGGTTATAATATTCACCATTAAATGTGGTTGTGTTAGACATATAGGGACTAAATCTTGACATTTCAGGTGAAACTGGAATGATAGGAAATGCAGAGAGAGCACGAAATGGAGGATTCTGACCTCCTTTTCAGAACTGAGACGTGACGAACTGAGACATGTTGGTCCTGTTTAAATCCCCTGGTGATACTAAGGCAGTTGTTATCTTGCCATTTTTAAATAAATACCTAAAGCTTACCCAATTAAATATGCCCAGTTCTTTATTGGGCTTTCATATTTGCTTACACATGCATACACATATATGCATGTATTTAAACAGATCTGCTGACTCCGAACCCCCCCCCCCCACTCCCCACTCAGGTTGAATTGATATTCTTTTATGTTTTTGCTGTTGAATAGCAGAGCTTACTTTTGGGAGGAGAGTCCCTGAGAAATATAACCTGAGCTCTACCTCCAGGACAAGATGATGGTGTAAAGCCACATCAACACATCTCCCTCTCCCAAAAGCCAATGGCATGGCCAAAGATTGAATAAACTTAAAAACCAGTCAAGTAGCCATTGAATAAAGGTAGAGGTAAAATATATTTTAAAAAACAGCATTGCCTGGTCCTATGCACAGCACCATTCATGAATTCTTTTCTTGATGGAATATTGCTTCAGGTTCCAAATATAGACTCAAATGGACTTTGGGAAATGCAGCTCCTGTATAAGCCACGGGCCATCTGAACTTAATGTTCTTTTGTTTTCAATAATACATGAAGTACAGCAGGAGTTCCTAAGTGCTGCTCCATCCCTTGATTGCTTTCCCCAAATAAGTTCTGACAGCTCCGTTTTATAGTCATCAGGACTCTTTCTGTACCTCAGAGGTGTATTTTTGGAATTACTGATTTTGCTTCTGTGCAGTTACTAAGTCCTGACATGATGACATGATGACTCTCACAGCTGAACGCAGTCCCAGGCAAGTCACTGTTTCCAATGGCCATGTTGGCTCCAACAGCAAAGGTGAAGTAATTGGCCAGAAGTTTATGCCGTCGATGAAGTTTTAGCATACATATTCACCAGACTCTTTGAACGGAAACTAAAGGGAAGTTTTCCATAGGTTATAAACATTCACCTCTTCTTTACTTTATACTCTTACCCTTTCTTATACAGTAGCTCTTACTGACCTTTCAATAATCCAGAAGCTGAAAGAGACCTCGATAAGGCCCTCTGTAATCTTCTCTAATAAGAGTAAGTGGTGATAATAATAATGATTACTTTTTGGATGCCCATCTGAGTCAGGCATTGTTCTAGGTACTTTATATTCAGTATCATTTATTTCTCCGCGCAGAAGAAGGACAGAGAAGCTCAGGCCTACATTTCTGCTACTAATAATTTTAATTGTAACTGCCATTTACTGAGTGCCGTGAAGTGTTCTCTTCACTCCACTTTACAGATGAATAAAACCTCTAAAGAGTTGCACCAAAAGTCTCATAAATGGTGTCACTGAAATCCAAATCTGACTGACTGCAAATCCTTTGTCTTTGGTGGACTTAAGATAGAGTTCAAACTGGGCCATATTAGACAGACAGGTAGATTCAGTAATATCTAGCAAGGTGCTGGCCCCTTTTCTACTGTGCTGCCTGTGGTCCCTGGTGGGCCACTGACTTCTGTGGGCTGTTGATGGGATCTTCTACTTTCTGGATGGTGAGGCAACAAGCTTCTTTTTATACCCTCCTGTTTGCTGATTGGAGGGGAAATTCACTGAGCCTTTATGGCCAATAAGAGAAAGCACAGGGAAGATTTTTGGAAGAAAGAGGAAAGACTGCCTCCATGGGTGGCCCAGGGTTGTCCATGCCTGCTGGAGTTTCAGCCCTTAAGACCTCTCTCCTGTATACTCTTTCCCAGTAGAGACCATTGAAAGCTCCAGTCCTGGAGTTCAAGTCAAACAACTCCATCCTGGTTTTCGTGATGAGTGGAGTGGTAAAAGTGTCATGTATTGGAAAAAATCAAGGGGTATGAAGCTAGACAAGACTAGTTCAAGTTCTAGTTATGCCACTTAAGAACTGTATGAATTTAGCCCTAGCTGGTTTGGCTCAGTGGATAGAGCGTCAGCCTGTGGACGGAGGGGTCCTGGGTTTGATTCTGGCCAAGGGCACATGCCTGGGTTGCAGGCTTGATCCCCAGTAGGGGGCATGCAGGAGGCAGCCGATCAATGATTCTCTCTCATCAATGATGTTACTATCTCTCACTCTCCCTTCCTCTCTGAAATCAATAAAGCAATATATTTTTTTAAAAAAGAACTGTATGAGTTTAGACAAGTTACTTTTACTTTTTCCAGACTCAGTTTCTTTATCTGTAAAATGGTGGTAATAATAGTTATAGTGTAGAGTTTGTGATGGGAACTAAACAATAAAGTATGCAAAGTTTCTTCAAATGAAGATATTTTCCACTTGACATGGAAGCCAGAATAATTCTGGGAGAAATGTTAATTAAATAAAGTTCCAAACAGATGGGAGAGAAACAAATGTAGTTAGGTAGAGACCACCAGGTGACAAAATTTATCTTGGCGCTTTGTTCTTATGTGTTTTACTGTTGCTATAATTTTTCATATGGGTTTTAGCAATGTATTTATTAGGCACAAAAATTAACTCACCTTGTAAGACCCCCAAAGGGACCCTTACTCTATCTCACGGATCGGCGGCAACCCCAATCATCCGCAGGAGGCGTCACTTGATGCAAACAGCAAGAGGCTTTATTCCAGCGCGCTGGGGCTCAACTCCTGACTCACGCGAGCGAGGAGTAGAACCGCGAGCAGACAGTCTTACAAGTATATATAGGCAAAAACTATACATCGGGGGGTTACACATGTGAGGGGGAAGAGAGGACAAAGCCGCCAGGAAATTCCAACAGGGCTCGTTAATAACATGTTTAATGACAGGGCCTAAGTTTTCAGTCAACAGTCCCATCCTGTAATCTCCTGTCCTGCTTTTCTTATCTGTCAGAGCACTATTTGCTTTATCTGCTCTTAACTCAGTGCTATTTTCCTGGGACAGGTCCAAGGGTCTTGTTCCCACCACCGGCGAAGGGGGAAGACCTGAAGACCTTGGAGTTTTAAGATAAAACGGACAGCTGTAAGAAAACTTTACTCTTTCAGTTAGGGTTTGCTTTTTTCCTGAAGCTCCATTTTCCATTGTTGCTTTTTAATCTCTGGAGTTAAGAAGTTCAGGATTTGCCTCGATAAGATAAAGTAAACAAAATTCTTTACCTTTCAACCTCATGCAAAATGAGACTGTTTTAAGAAGAAAAATGAAATCCATGTTGAAGGAAGAATTAGGATGAAACAGCTTGAGCATTGATGGGTGTTATTAGATTAATATACTGATTGGGAAACACTTTTTTTTTTTTGGAGGGGGGGGAAACACATTTTTAAATGGAAAAGGTGTTCAAGGCTCACAAGGGTTGGTAAAAATTCAGCTCTTTGGAAAATGAGCCAACATGTTCACAGTTATAAGCCACAGACACCTCTCTGTTTGAAGAAGTTACTGCAGGATTCACCTGTGGAGGTGAATTCTAGATCAAGTGTTGCAGTGTTGTCTGATCTATGAAGATAGGTCCAAATGGGAAAAAGTGGCAATCAGAAATATCCTTAAATCTATCAGTAGGTTCAGAAAGGCTTTCTGTTATTAAAGTGTATCAATTAAAAAGTGGGTCTCTAAGTCCAAGAAATTTTTCAATCCCATTTTCCCTGCAATATGTCCCAGTATTTACAGAATCAAGGGTGTCATTAATTACTTACTCCTCAGCCACTAAGAGTCACTTAACTACCCCAACAATACAAATTTGCATATGGTATACAGTTTCTTTCTACAAAATAGTCACATGAAGAGGGAATAACATGTCTCACAACAGCGAATTTTCAGTATGAAAAAAGAAACACCACTGACTTGCCTTCCCAAAAGGCTCTACCAACGCAAACTCCCAAAGTACATCCCAATGCTATCAGAGCCATGTTTTCTCCACCAGACACAAAACCCAAAAGACACAATGGCAAAAACCCACAGATTTGACCTCATATAAAGGAAAACTTCTATATAGCCAAAGGTACCATAAAGTTGAAAATTGTGGTAATGGAGATTTTTGAAGCATATACAAGATTAATAATCATAATATACAGGGTGGGGCAAAAGTAGATTTATAGTTTTCATAAGGAAAATAATACAATATTTAATAACTAATAATTTAAGAAGAAACCCAGTTTTGTGTATTTATTTTGCCATACCCTATATAAAGAATTCCAACAAAGTAATAGAAGAAAAAGACTAATGACCTAATAGAAAATGTGCAAAGGATATGATGACTTCATGCACAGAGGAAGAAATGACATATAGCCAGTAAGCATTTTAAAGATTCAGACCCTTTCTGGAGATCAAGAAAATGCACATTCAAACCATGGAATACTATTTTTTTGACCACCAGATTGGAAAATTATAGGATTACGAGATTCTATTACTTTACTGCTCTCAACAAGCAAAGTCCTGGAGTAGCATCCAATAATGGTGTTATAGGGAAGAGGGGAGGTGGAATCAGAACTTGAAAGGCTTCCACTCTACTTCCAAGATGAATGCCTCCATCTGACTATGTTGCGGAAGACCAAGGAAATACCAAGCACGCTTCCTAGAGAAAGGGAGGGACCCCGTTTATTAACACTAGTGGACTCCGGGAATAATTTCCAAATCAGAGTGAAGAAACACGCAGAGGGCTTCACTTTTTTAACCTTCTGGGGTCTTTGTCTTGCAGATATAGTTCCGCCCCCTTTCATGGGCTTACAGGAAGGCCCCCAGGTGTTGGGGGTCCCCAGGCCACATCCGATGATCTGTCCTGGGGCCAGCGATAATGATAACGACCCTTCCTCCCCTTCACCCCCAGCGCAGTGCATTGTTCACAGTTTTTATGCCCTGACACGCCTTGCAAGACCAGTTTCCTCCTCAACTACACAGAGCATTTTGTGAGTATAGTCTCTGCTGAAGGCAGAAGACTGTGTGGGAGGAACCACATCCCACATCCCACAGCTTTGACCACCTCACCTACTGTTCCTCTCTCCCTTTTCCACATTATCAGTCACCTCATCCTCCACCCCTTCAAAATCCAGGTGATCTTATTCCCTAGTGCACCCAGACCCTCGGGGAGGGTAATCCAGGCCCACTCCAGCTGCTCCTGCTGTGGGACGTGGCTGAACCAGAGTAACTTCCTTGCCTGGTTCCCTCTCTACTCCCCACCTCACCCAGAACTTCAGTGAATGTATTGTTCTCCATCTTATTGAACATACAGTGGAGATTTGGAGATATCTGTGATTGACTGACTAAAAACACATACATATACAAAGACATGTAGGGAGGTAACATACCATAGGGATCAAGAGATTGGTGTGGATTATAAACTCAGATCTTTCCCTGTGTCCTTGGACAACTTTCTTAGCCTCTGTCTTGCTTTCTTCATTTGTACAATCAGATTGGCAGAGCTTTCCTTAGGCAGTGTGGTGGGGCATAAATGAGATTATATAGGCAAAATGTGCCAAGTGCTTAGCACAGCACAGGGGTCATGGTCATCTGGGTCTCTGCAGCTGTCACCAAACCATCACTCAGCATGGTCTGCAGGACAGACTTGGCTCTAGCCGTCTCCACTGCCCCTCTGTGCATAATGATCAGTCATTCTCCACAAGAAAAAGGCAGCCATGGCTGAGACAGGAAAGAAAGAA
This sequence comes from Plecotus auritus, assembly GCF_963455305.1. Classification (NCBI taxonomy): domain Eukaryota; kingdom Metazoa; phylum Chordata; class Mammalia; order Chiroptera; family Vespertilionidae; genus Plecotus; species Plecotus auritus. Next base: position 38,217,428 of record NC_137770.1, read on the forward strand.
CTTGCACTGACACATGCCTGCTGCGATTCAGCAACATCACACCAGTTACTTGAAAAAGGTGGTGAAGTGCTTGCCTTTCCTTGCAGTAATAGGACAGCTATAAATCAGGACCTCGGCCTGAAAAACAAAACATTATAGCCTCTTAGAAAATCATGATCACACATTATTCTGCCTTATCCATTTAGTTACATGTCTCTTTATTGGCTTTTAATAATTTATGTAGGTAAGAGGCTTGGGATGAAAGGCTGACTCTTCCCATTTCTGCAACGGTGCGGCGAAATGTTATTGGTGCTTTTAGATGGTTCTAGCTCTGTCAGCCCAGGGGGAAATTGCACTATCAAAATTGACAGGGTCATTAACTCTTTTCAGCTTTAATTCTTGTTTCTGGCTAGTTTCATTGTGAAAAAAAAAAAAAAAAAAGGGTTCAAAACCAGAGGATTAAAATGCAAATATACTTTCTCCTTCCTGCACATAGATTGTGTTGGATAGTGTTGCTGGGTAATTATCTTCCAATAACCTTCCAGCATGACCCACCTTTCCATACTGTGAGTCCACAGACCCTTTCAACACATCTTCACAGACTAGCTTTCATTCTAGGTCAGGATGTTTCAAAGGCTGTTGTTTTATTTTTTAAAGTAATTTTAATACATGTTTTTATCTTTCAATTACACTTTACAGTCTGTATTAGTTTCCGATGTGCAGCATGGTGTTCTAACTTACTCGCTGCCATATTTTGCAGTTTTAATCAAGTCATGTATTTACGGAACAGAATGTTTATGAAAAGTAAAGTTTAAATGATAGGCACTTTAGAAATTCTTACAATTTGTAAATACCTAGATGGCAATCCTATCTAATAAAAGAGTAATATGCAAATTAACTGTCACTCTGCGACAAAATGGCGGCCCCCATAGCCACAAGATGGCGGCGCCCAGTCCCCTCAGCCCCACCGCTGGAGTGTTTGGGCCTGTCGGCCCAGCCAGGGGTCACAGAGACCAAGCAGAGAGGTGGGATCCACCCACTCTGGTAGCGGATCACTCCTTGCTGCTCTGCTGCCTCTGGAGTGTCTGGGGCTGAGCAGCGAGGCTGGTGTGTTTGGGCCTGTCGGCCAGCCAGGGGTCACGTGGGATCCGCCCACTCCAGTAGCAGATCATGCCTCGCTGCTCTGCTGCCTCCGGAGTGTCTGGGGCTGAGCAGGGAGGCTGGATTTTTTGGGCCTGTCGGCCCAGCCAGGGGTCATGGGGACCAAGGGGAGAGGTGGGATCCACCCACTCCAGCGGTGGATCCAGCCTCACTGCTCCCCAGCCTCTGGAAGTGTCTGGGCCTGTCAGCCCCTCCATGAGGGTGGATGCTGCGTCCAGGGGGCACACGCTGGTGGGATCCATGCACTCTAAGGGGAGTTGACTCTGGGTCTTTTGGCGCAGGGGGACTTGATGCTGTGTCCCAGTTTGTGCTGGCCCAGACTCTGACAGCAGGGAAGAGGAAGTCCCACCCCCACAGAATCAGCCAGAATCAGCCATTGGTCAGACAGCTCTCAGTGGCCTGACAGCCATCTGACAGCAGGGAGGAGGAAGTCCCACCCCTAAAGAATCAGCTGTTGGTCAGACAGCTCTCTGCCACCTGACAGCCAGGAATCTCATTCACCTGATAGCAGGGAGGTGGTACTATGTCTAAACATCTACTATTGATACAAGATAGCTCTGTAGCCTAAAGAAGCCGGCGTTATCAACAGAGAATGTCTGAAGACCAACGTGCGTCTGATCTTGAAGGCAGGCAGGTGAGCAGTTGGGAGCCAGCAGTCCTGGATTGTGAGAGGGATGTCCGACAGCCCGTTTAGGCCCAATCCCATGTTCGGGCCTAAACGGGCAGTCAGACATCCCTTGAGGGGTCCCAGATTGGAGAGGGTGCAGGCTGAGCTGAGGAACACCCCCACCCCCGTGCATGAATTTCGTGCACCGGGCCTCTAGTTAATAATAGGAATAGGGGAGGAAAGGTACATGAAAACTATTCATGGTTATTTGGGAGGAAACCAAATAATGGCCAGAATGGAATAGTTTTGGGCCATTAAAATGACTAGTGGTATGAACCATGTCAGGAGATGGGGCCAGATTTTGAAACAACATTGAGTAGAAAAAGCTGACTCCAGAATATATCCTGATTACAACTAAGTAAAACATCAGCATACTTATTAACAACAGTTGGAACAGAACAGGAACATAAACAGTTGATGACAAAGTTTGAGGATTTTTGTTTTTATAAAAATATTGAAGTCTACAATGAAGTTACTAAAAAGGAAAGAAAATGGTCCCAGAGGTCTGCTCTAATCTTTGTTCTGCTCTGCTCTGAATAAGTAGAAGGGCGGTAGCTGAGTGATAGAGAGCCTGGGCTCTGGAGTCAGTGAGACCTGGGCTCAGATCCTGGTCCCCACCCCCCACCCCCGTCCACATGACCATGATCCAGACACTTTTGTTTCCTTATCTAATGGGGATAAGACACCAGTTCTGTAGCATTGTTGGGACACTAAATGAGATGTTGGAAGCCAAGGGGGCTTTGCTTGGTCTGCTAATTATTATCATGTAATTAATACATATTATATACTAATAAACATGCCTTCCTAACAGGTGCCATGCCCTGGAGTAGCCTCCACTAATGGTGTTATAGGGAAAAGGGGAGGTGGAATCAGAATTTGAGAGGCTTCTACTCTACTTCCAAGATGAATGCCTCTACCTGACACATCACATCTGCTGTTGCAACTTGCAAGTGAATTGAATAAATATTTGTGGAACTAATGGTTTTGCAGCACATTCCTGTATTTACCTTGCTCTCCATGATATACTTGGACTCACTGCTACTAAAATGAGCTTAGGTTGTGTTAATTTACAGTCTCCTCAGTCCTAGATTTGTGAGAAGCACTGAAAAGAAACAAACAGAAATGGAGTTGCCCTTAAATAGTGGAGGGAGGGGTAGGGAAGGAGAGGAAGAGGGAGAGAGACAAGAAAAACTGGTGCGGTGTATGAGATTTGAAATCTGCACTAAACCTTGGCTTTCTACTTTCCATAGCTTCTTCATTCAGTTAAAATAGTTCTGTTCCATACTTTCTCTCGAATTTGATAACCATCAGCTTTGATTGCCTCCTGGATGGCTGGCACTGTTGGGTAACACTTGCTTCTGTTATGGTTTTCCTTCCCCTGCGCTACCTCTTGGTTTCATGGCATTGGATATAAATCCAAGATGATGTGAAGTTATGTTAGTATTGGCCATAGATTCTCTTTAATTTATTTGAATTTCTTTGTTTTTCCATGCTAAGAAAGCTGGGTCTCAGTGCAAGCATTGCATCTCCTCTGTGGACCTCAGGATAGAATTCAGCATCCCTTTTCCCCCTGGCTGGCACCTCAAAGAACTCTTTCACAGCACAAATCACAGTGTCTTCTAAATGTGAATCAGCTAACCTTCCACCAGACGGGAAGCTCCTATAGGGCAAGAATCATGTCTTTTCTCTTTTATCCCCAGTACTTAAGTGGTGCCTGGCACAAGAATAGTGAGTGAAAGACCACAGTCAGAATGTGCAGGAAATACTAGTTAGTGCAGGATTCTCTATGAATTTTTCTTTCGAGTCCAGATAGAATCTAAGTGTAGAAGGGAAACTTGGTGATTCTGGATTTAAATTTCTGTCTTGCTATTGACTAGTGATGTAACTCTTGCTAAATCATTTAACAATTTGCTTTAATGTTCTCCTCTGAGACTGCAGGGTGGAGGTAGGGAGAAGAAGAAAAGCAATGAGGTTATAAGCAATCATTAAAGACCTTAGCAACATATGGACAATTTACCAAGAGCTGGACTAAGTTGTCTAAAAGATGTCAGGCAACTTCTCAGAATTACAAGCAACCTGGTAAGAATATGCCAGAACACCATGAAAATGCCTGAAAAAGGACAATTGTGTATGAGTAGAAGATTATGATTTTCCTTATATGGTAGGAACCATTTGCCAGAATCCTTGTCTCCTTTGCTGGTTCTAGCTCCTCAGTCCACACCAGAAATGTAGGTTTGGTTCCTTGGAATTCCACCTTTCCTCTCTGAGGCCTTACCCCATGACCTCATTCACAACCCTGGCTCTACCTACTAACATTAGCCTGAGGTTTTCCATATCATTTCTCTAGCTCAGTGGGAAGTTCCACTTGTATATATGTTTCCCAGGCAGTTTACACTCAATGAATTTATTTTCTGCCTTCCCAGTCCTCTTTCTGCGCTTCAGATGTGGCAGGAACATTATATTACCATCTACCCAATTAGCCATGCCTGAAACTCAAGGATTACCTGAAATTCCCCCTCGCTCTCAGCTTTCACACCCAAAGGTTATAAAATCCTGTTGATTTCTCTTCCTTTACCATCTCCCACATCTACTCCTCTCCATCACCATGGCTATTGTCCTAGTTCTGGGCTTTATTATGCTCTCCTGGACTACTGCTGTATCTTCTACTCTGATCTTCTACTTCCCAGACTCACCTGTCCCAATCTGTCTATCAGTTTCCCCTTCAGAGGGACTTTTCTGGAATCTGGTCAGGTCTCCCTTGCTTAAGGCCCTTTGGTGACTCCCCATGGCTATAGCATAATGTTCCTTATCTATATATAAAAGTCAAGTGACTGGAACGATAGAACGACCAGAATGACTGGAACAACCAGTCGCTATGATGCGCACTGTGGTGGCCAACCAACCCCATGGGGGCCCCAATCAGCCCCCCAACCGCCTGTGGACCCTCCTCCCTGCTGGCCCAGCCCATCGACCCCCATCGGGGCTGGCGGCTGGACCCCATCGTGCACAAATTCATGCACCGGGCCTCTAGTATGGCATAAGAGCCCCTCCCTGACCTGACCACTCACTAGCCTCATAACCCATGTTCCTCCACCTCCAATCTGTTTGCTCTGTCTCAGGGATCTCATTGTCATGGTCTTGAATTTCAGGCCTTTGCTTCCAGGGCTCCCTCCACCCTAATGCCCTTATTACTGGCCTACTTGGTAAGCACTTGCTTATATTTCAGGATGCACTGTCCTTCGCAGAGGCCTGCACATCCTCTCTTATGTATGCCTGCTGTATGTTGGACACACATCCTAACCCAGGTATCCTCAAACGACGGCCTGTGGGCCACATGCGGCCCGCCGAGGATATTTATCCGGCCCGCCAGGTGCCGCTGCCTGTCCTGCTTAGCAGCTGACTCGTCGCAGGCCCGCAGTGCGCATAGGAATTTGTTCATAGTTTATTTTTTTAAACTATAGTCCGGCCCTCCAACGGTCTGAGGGACAGTGAACTGGCCCCCTGTTTAAAAAGTTTGAGGACCCCTGTAACCTGTGCCATATTTTATCTGACTTGTTTACTACAAGCCTCTCTTGCTCAAATAGACTAGGAGCTCCTGAAAGAACTGTGACTTATTTGTAGTTTTATTTCACAGTCTGGTGCAGAGCAAAGCATGCAGTGAGCACTCAACATGGAGTGAATGCATGAATAAATATGGTCTCGCCCTAATCAGTTTGGCTCAGTGAATAGAGCGTCAGCCTGCAGACTCAAGGGTCCCAGGTTCGATTCCAGTCAAGGGCATGTATCTTGGTTGCGGGCACATCCCCAGTAGGGAGTGTGCAGGAGGCAGCTGATCGATGTTTCTCTCTCATCGATGTTTCTAATTCTCTATCCCTCTCCCTTCCTCTTTGTAAAAAATCAATAAAATATATTTAAAAAAATATGGTCTCAGGCTCTTTCACCTACTGTGACTTGAACAAATCATGTAGCCCAGCATCGGTGATTCTTTATATTTAAAAAATTGAGTTTAAATTATCTACAGCACGGGTTTTTCTGAGAATTAAAGAAAGCCAACCATTCATTAATTCAATAGGTGAGTAAAATATCATGATGAGCAAAAACATACATGACTCCTGCTGTCAAGAAGCATACCATCTAGTCAGAGAGAAAATAAAATAATCACAAAAGTGTAAAATTACAATTGTGATCAGTACTTCAAAACAGAGCCACATGGGGCCAGGAGAGTCTATGATAAGGCACTGACCTGGTCAGAGAAGTCAGGGAAGCCTTCCTGGGGGAAGTAGTAAGTGAGCTGAGACCTGAAGGATGAGGAGGAGCTGTTAGGTGATGAGGGAGGAAAGTATTTTCCAGGCAGGGGACATCAGGGCACAGCACATCCAAGGAACTGAAAGAAAGCCAGTGTGTCTGGGATGCAGAGAGCAAGGGGTGAACATGGCGCAAGAAGCGGAGGCAGGAGGAGGCGGGCAGCCCTGACCTGGCACAGGAGAAACACAAAATAAATGTGTGGGTTTTGTCTTGACTTTTCTTTGTCTTGACTTTCATCTTGGATTTCTAAGGACTTAGAAGAAACTGGAGGAAAAACAGATTATTCTGTTTCGCTGGAAATGTCGTGTCAATCTCATTAGATGTCTGCTCATTCCCCTTGAGAGGGAGGACATCCCCTTGGTCCTCACTCTTGGAAAAAGGACAAAGGGCTGGGAGCCAGAGCCCAGCATCAAACCGTCCCTCAGCCGAGCTGAAGATGCCATTGTTGACTTCCATTGTGTTTCCGAAGAGGTTTGGAAGGAGTGGCACCAAGTTAATGGCCAAAGGGGAGAAAGACCCGGTGGAAGGTACCAGTCAATAGAAGGGCGTTTAGACAACAAAACCACTGGGTCAGCATGAACTTAAAGGGAGATATTGGTAAAGTGGGATGTGGTTTCATTCCTACAGGTTTAGCAAGTGTATAGTGTGCCCTGTTTCCAACTGCCGAGTAACTATTACTGGGAGCAGAGGAAGCATTGAGGGGTAAACAAACCTGTGATGACGAGAGACAAACAGCAAAAGCAAGCAGCCTCCCAGGAGTTTAGGGTGTGCCTCTAAAGGCAGATGGATAAACCACCGCATCATGCCCACGACGATGACATGTAGTGTTGCTCTTCTCCAATAAGGTGGAGAGTCCGCATGCTCTTCTGTGGTAGGGGTGGAATTTCTGGCAGAGGTCGTCGCCCTGCCCAGCGACCACGTTTGCTCTGCGGACACATCCAGGCTTCCTAGACGAGGGGCATGTTGCCCCACGATGAACACTCACCATCGTCACCTGTCAGCGATGGCAGGTGCATTATTTTTAGTTTGGGAGCTATAACTCAAATAATTGAGGGTATCTGGGGGAGTTTCAGAGTGCTTTAATCTCCTTCCCTTCTGAGTTCGGAGCCAATCCCCTCAGATTCCAGCCTGCATGGTTGCTTTACTTCTGGTAAACCTGGGTTGCAGGGCACAGCTTGGATCTGTGGTGGTAAATGCTCTTCTTACTCCTGAAATGAATGTTCCATCCGGTCCCCAGCAGTCTCCTACTGGATGAAGGAGGAGAGTGGGAGTGCAGCTCCAGAAGGGTCAGAGAGGGTGAGGGGCAGGCCCAGAGGGCAGATTACAGCTCCTTAGTGCCACCCAGCAGAGGAAGACTCAGCCTCTTCATTAGTGGGGGAAGAGGTGGATGGGTGGGGGGTTTGGGGGGGTGGAGGCAAAGGAGGCTGAGAGAAGGCCTAAAGGGCCTCCCCACCCCTAAACTCTTCCAAGGTGAAGGAAGTTCCTATTTTTATGGACCTTATCAGAAACAAGGAGATAGAACAATGGCTTGGCAACTGATGTTTTTCTCACAAATATTAGCACAAAGTATTTTTAAAAAATATGTTTTTATTGATTTCAGAGAGAAGGAGAGGGAGAGAGGGATAGAAACATCAAAGATGAGAGAGAGTCATTGATCGTCTGCCTCCTGCACACCCCCTACTGCACTGGTTCTCAACCTTTCTAATGGTTCTCAGGTTGAGAACCGCTAGCAGGGTCGCCTAAGACCATCAGAAAACACAGATATTTATATTACGATTCATAACTAGCAAAATTACAGTTATGAAGTAGCAACGAAAATAATTTTATGGTTGGGGGTCACTACAACATGAGGAACTGTATTAAAGAGTCGCGGCGTTAGAAAGGTTGAGAACCACTGCCCTACTGGGTATTAAGCTGCAACCTGGGCATGTGCCCTGACCTGACCCGGAATAGAACCCTGACCTGGTTCATAAGTCGACCCTCAACCACTGAGCCACACTGGCTAGCAGCACAAAGTATTTATTCTCCAGATGCAGTAGGCTTTTAACTGCAGAATAAAAAGGAAAGTGATAGGAAAGAGGTAAGTGTGATTATAATATAGTATGTTACTAAATCAAATTTTATTTTATATTATTGGATATTATGCAGGGGTCCTCAAACTTTTTAAACAGGGGGCCAGTTCACTGTCCCTCAGAGGGTTGGAGGGCTGGACTATAGTTTTAAAAAAAAACTAAGAACAAATTCCTATGCGCACTGTGGGCCCGGGACGAGTCGGCTGCTAAGCAGGACAGGCAGCGGCACCTGGCGGGCCGAATAAATGTCCTCGGCGGGCTGCATGTGGCCCGCGGGCCGTAGTTTGAGGACGCCTGTTACACCAATTTAAAACTTCTTATTCCTGACTGTGAGAGAAATGGTTCAGACTTCACATGGCTTCTCTTCATTTTTTCAGTTATTAGAAACAACTTGCTGTTCCATGAATGAAACCAGGCTATCAGGACACAATTTTTATTTCTTATTTTCAAATTGAAATAGAGGACTTTAATATTTGTCATATAAGATATAGAGTACAAGTGTCTTATTTTTGGTTTGAAGATGCATCATCTGGTATTTTAGTTCAATTTCTGTTACTATGTGTTCTTAACCTCTCTGTGCCTCAGTTTTCTCATCTGTAAAATGGGAATAATGAATAGTACCTACCTCATGGGGTGGCTATAAAAATTGAGTGAGTTGATGTCTGTAGAGGATTTAGAACAGTGTGTGACTCACAGTAAGTGGTTTGTTCATAAGTGTTAGATGTCATCATCATCTAGTGAACAAAGCTTCCTAGAGAGATGCATCAGATTCAAATTGCTGTGGTAGGTTTTGTCTAACTTAGAGTAAAGCTAGCTGCTATTTTAAAAAAGCCAAAATGTGTAATCGCTTAAACACAATACAGATTTATTTTTTACTCACATAAAATCTAAGATGTGTGTTCCTAAGCAGCCTGCAGTTGACCCTCAAATGGTAATTCAAGGACCAGGCTCCTTCTTTATTTTGGTTCTACCATCTTAAATATAAGGTTTTCAAGGGTACATGGGACAGAGACATTCAGCCAGTAGACAGGAGAGGTGCCTGAGATACTCCCTTCTTAACCACCTCAGTCTTCAGGTGACACACACCACTTCTGCTCACATCCTGTTGGCAAGAACTAGTCACATGATCTCACCTAGGAAGGAAGCTGGGAAATGTAGTTCCTGCTGGGCAACTACATCCTGGGAAATGTAGTTCCTGCTGGGCAACTACATCCTGGGAAATGTAGTTCCTGCTGGGCCTTTCTAATGTGGAAGGGTAGCATGAATAGATAGTTATGGATGTTTTGTGAGTTGGCTCTTGGCTGACTTCACCATATGCTACCACTCTTCAAAGTTCAACTCTGGGGGTGACCCGATTTATCCACATTGATTGTGGCTTATTCAGAAGGGAAACATTAAGAATACATATATAAATATTCGATTCTGAATGCAAATTGCTTGAATTTCATTAACTTCACATGTTTTTATTTGAGGCCTTTGGGGAAAAAATAAAGCATCGGACTTTTATGAACTGAATTTGACCAGTGTAGATAGAGACTGCCAAATAGCTTCTTGCTCAGTCATAGTTTGGGCCTGAGTTATTTGCCTAACAACTTCAGCTCTCAAGTTTGCCCATGTTGACACAGCTAAACCAGCAGGTGACAACCGAAACTGCAGAGGTGGAAAGAAATCAGCATCCCCCCTGAGCCAAATTATAATAATCTGTGTGGTGGTTTATAGGCTATAAATCACATTCAGACTTTTTATTCAGACTTGGTTCCACGTTATACTAAGGGGATGAAGAATGCTTTAGGAGGAAACTCAGCAATTTTAAAGTCAAGTTAGTAAGAAAGTCACATTATTTTCTATAGAACAACAAAGAGCTGTGCTATCATTAACTCAGCAGTTGTATTATGTTTTAATTCTGCTACTTAAGGCATTTAAATCTCTGCTTTCATTTAAATAGTGAACTGCCACTTCACTGTGGATACTCTTTTTACCATAGTGCATATGCCAGCCCCAAATTTGTAAATCTGACATTCTAGTTTATGTATACAGGTTTATCCCAGTGTTTCACGAATGGAGAAATAAGTTACTCTCTTTTATTAATACAAAAGAACAGGAGGCATAGATGGGTCAAACCTTCAGATAATCTAAAACCCTTATCATTGTATTCCATCATCCTTTTATGAGGCTCCTTTCTGAAAGTGCCAGAGGGTGGGCTGAGTATTCATTCCTTCTCCCATCTCTTGTCCTTTTATTTCATCTTCTCTGGGGGAAGATAATTAATGAGACAGTCAAAAGCAGGGTAAGGAAGAAGAAAGACAGTAAATGGAAAGCCAAGATAAATCGGCCCTTGAATAACTGAGAAATGATGGTCCTCTCACCTACTGTGAACTTCCTGGGCTTGTTCCTATTAATAACCTTCAGTTGATGGAAAAACTACTTCTGATGCTCAATTATGGAAAAAAATTAGCCTTCCTGAGATATTGAAAGGCTTAATCCAAAATTGGAATATTTATCATCTGTAACTTAATATTATTATTGGTTTTAAATGAGGTCTCTTTTTTTGTGCTGGCTTATTTATCAGAAATTAGCCTTTTTGCATCAGAAGGTATATAATAGATATAAGATACTTACTCATTTACTCTTGGAACCACAACAGTAAATTACATGAAATAGTACTGTCTTTAGTTTTGTCTTAATTAGATTTGATATGGTATTGTTTTTTACTATAACAAGAAATAAATGATGAGACTGTTTTTCCTAATATAACTAATGAGGCATGGTAATAGTTCAAAGCTAATGAGATAGAATACCCACACGTCTCATAGATTTATGCTTCACTGTCTTTGGGCTCTTACATGAGAAGCCACTTAAAATAAAATACTTAAGGAAAGGATAATGCAATTAAAGCCTAATTTATAAACTACTTTAAGGTAAGCAATTATATCCTTAATTAAGAAATTTACTACTACATTAATTTATAGCAAACCATCTGAAACACATCACTCTAAAAATTTACTGTGACATTATTCATTAGAGACAGAATGCTGTATATGTCAGGCATAGCTGGAACCTCATCCAAGGGAATGCAGTGCACCAAAGAGCTCCATTATCAGGTGGAGCCATTTATTTGGAGTTCATTCATGTGGATACCAGAGACATAGCCACAGGGTTTTATAAACAATACATCTTTTCATTTTTTCCTGATCCCTAAATTCCCCATCTCTAAAATGGCAAAATCGGTCCTTTATTGACTAATAAGGCTATTACTATTAGGTTGCCCAAGTTCTTTGAAAACCTGAGATGTGAAATGATGACGAACGATCTGTTCATCTTGGGGAATGAGTGTTTTTCACAGCCTAGGAGCTCCCTAGAGCATAAAGGAGGTAGCCAAAAAGATGCACAGTCATCGTTTTATGATTTAGCATCATGTTAGGTAAGGAATCAGTCGTGCCAAAGACTTCCTCTCAGTGCATGTTCCCCCCTTAAATTTTAGAGGATAGGAAAGAATTAGGCTGTCTTGGAACTTAATTTGGAAAGGTGTAAACAATTATTTGGACCTGCTTTTGCTTCTTTGGTAGCACTCATGTTACCTCCTAGAGTACTGAAGGCAGTTAAATGTACTGATTGGCAAATTGAACAATGGAGTATGCACAATAATGAGTATATTTATATATGGAAGTGACTAAGGAGTAAAGAATTCTATGAGGAATAACATAACTCCCTCAGACTTAAAATGATCTCAGGATCTTGTTCTAAAAGATGCAGAAACAACAGGTTGATTCACACAGTTTATTTTTTTAAAAGTCAATGACAGGATATAAAAAAAACACTTTTTTTTTTTTTTTAATGCTCTGTAGACAAAAGATCAGTTGACTGAGTAAAACTTGTATTTTTCTGGCAACTGTGTCTTTAGCCACCAGATATAAAAAGTAATTTTGGTGCTTTTGTATTCAACTATTCTATTTGTTCAGCTTTTATGAATTATTTTTGTCTATGTACTACCAAAAGTAATTACAAAAGGCACTAGCAATAAATAATGAATAGCATACTGAAAGTTTAAAACAAAGTGGTACTTTGACAATTTAAATGTAGACACTCCTTCTCACTGTTTCTTATTGTCCCATAATTTTAAAGGGCAGTGTCAAATGACATGAATTTATGAGTAATTCTTCAGAGAATGTCTTGTCATATCCATAAGAAGCACAGTTGGAATTGCATAAGCCTTTATTTCATTTATGTTAAGGGTACTTGAACATGAAGCACTTCAGGGAAGGTTTCAGCATATGGGAGAAGTTACCTGATTCCATCATTTATTTGAAATTTATGGTGAGAGTATTCAAGCAAAAGAATAATCTTTATGGCCTCCAGCAGCAGTTTGGCACTTTATTATGAATTATTTTCATGGCTGAAGATACAGCATTCCTTTGCTAATGTGTCTCATATACTGCCATGTGTGTGCAGTATGTGGGTGTTTAATACATACTGTTTGATGATAAGACTTAATTTAGGCATGACATTTGATGAATGTTTATGATTCACATACCTCCATGGTGCTCACAGATGCACTGGGTTTTAATTTTGTAAAACTTATGGAGCCAACATAGCACCTTAAAAAGCAGTGCCTGCGCCCTGGCTGGTGTGGCTCAGTGGATAGAGCGTCGGCCTGCGGACTGAGGGGTCCCGGCTTCTATTCCGGTCAAGGGCATGTACCTTGGTTGCGGGCACATCCCCAGTGGGGGGTGTGCAGGAGGCAGCTGCTTGATGTTTCTCTCTCATCAACTTTCTAACTCTCTATCCCTCTCCCTTCCTCTCTGAAATCAATAAAGATATATTTTTTAAAAATGTGTATTACAAAAAAAAAAAAAAAAAAAAAAAGGCAGTGCCTGCACTTGTTGCACATAGTTCGGACTGATGGCTTTACTGGCAACTTGTCCTAATTTTTAGTCAACCTGTTTGGAGAGAAGCCTGCTAAAGACCCCTGTCAAGGCCTGTGGTTTCGACGGATTCCATGGCTACATTTGGCTCCGTTCTTCTACCCAGATATTTTCCAAATACCAAACCAGAGTATCAGTTGGGGAAGGAGAATGTAAATGGGTCATCACAAACCCATTAGAGTTATTAGAGAAATAATTCAAAATACGTATCCTGTTGATGATGGGAGACTTGGAAATAAGGAAAGTTCATGCCATTACACAGTTCTTAAATATTCAAGGCTGCCAAGTCTTCTGGGAAATAAACCTAGTTTGAAATCTAAGTATTTTCATTTTTTATTTTTATTTATTTATTTATTTTTTTAAAAAAATATATTTTATTGATTTTTTACAGAGAGGAAGGAAGAAGGATAGTCAGAAACATCAATGAGAGAGAAACATCGATCAGCTGCCTCCTGCACACCTCCTACTGGGGATATGCCCGCAACCAAGTTACATGCCCTTGACCGGAATCGAACCCGGGACCTCTCAGTCCGCAGGCCGACGCTCCACCCACTGAGCCAAACCGGTTTTGGCAGTATTTTCATTTTTTAATAGCTGTAGCTGATCTAACCACTATAATTCCATTAATTTCTGGTTTTTAAAAATGAAGATATCCTATCTAATAAAAGTAATATGCAAATTGACCATCATACCAAGACACAAGATGGTCACCCCCATGTGGTCAAAGATGGCTGCCCTCATGTGGACACAAGGTGGCCACCACAAGATGGCCTGCAGGGAAGGGCAATTGTGGGAAGTTAGGGGTGACCAGGCAAGCAGGGAGGGCAGTTAGGGGTGACCGGGATGACAAAGGAAGGCAGTTGGGGGAAATCAGGTAAGCAGGGGAGGGCAGTTGGGGGGACCAGGACTGCAAGGGAGGGCAGTTGGGGGGGCCAGGCCTGCAAGGGGGGGCAGTTGGGGGAGCCAGGCCTGCAGGGGAGAGCAGTTGGGGGGGACCAGGCCTGCAGGGGAGGGCAGTTGGGGGGGGACCAGGCCTGCAGGGGAGAGCTGTTGGGGGGACCAGGCCTGCTGGTGAGGGCAGTTGGGGGGGACAAGGCCTGCAGAGGAGGACAGTTGGGGGGGACCCAGACCTGCAGGGAAGGGCAGTTGGGGGGGACCAGGCCTGCAGGGGAGGGCAGTTGGGAGCCAGCAGTCCTGGATTGTGAGAGGACTGTTCTACCGTGCTTTTAGGCCCGATCCCAATGGGCCTAAACTGGTGGTCAGACATCCCTCAAGAGTTCCCAGATTGGAGAGGGTGCAGGCTGGGCTGAGGGTCACCCCCCTCCCGTGCATGAATTTCGTGCACCGGGCCTCTAGTCCTATATAATAAAACCCTAATATGAAAATCGACTGAATTGCAGAATGACTGGTTGCTATGACACGCACTGACCACCAGGGGGCAGACACTCAACGCAGGAGCTGCCCCTTGGTGGTCAGTGCGCTCCCACAGGGGAGTGCCACTCAGCCAGAAGCTGGACTCACGGCTGGTGAACGCAGCGGCAGTGACGGGAGCCTCTTCTGCCTCTGAGGCAACGCTAAGGAGCAGCAAGCCCAGTGCGCTCCCACGAGGGGAGCGCCGCTCAGCCATAAGCCGGGCTCATGGCTGAGCACATCAGCGGTGGTGGGAGCCTCTCCCGCCTCTGCGGCAATGCTAAGGACCCCCAAGGGGTCCCGGACTACCAGAGGGCACAGGCCAGGCTGAGGGATCCCCCTCCGGTGCACGAATGTTGTGCACCGGGCCTCTAGTATGTACATAAAGCTTGATTGTAACATTAAGATTTTCAATGATAAATTCTGGGAAAGAATCATTGAAATGAGTAGAGTTATGAGAACTGGCCTTAATGCAAACTTGATACATTTCCAGATCCCAACCATCTAAGTAAAAGGAAATCATGCACTAATTGTTGAAATCCCAAGTTTTATGTTGTTTTTGGCTTTTGGTTTATTTCTTTGTCCTATTGTGTTCTGCATATGTAGAGTCAACTACCCCAGATAGTCTTTTTCTTAAGACTCAGAATTTCTCATGGCTTTGCTCATTCTGTGTCTCTGCCTGGGGAGAGTGGGACCCCTATCTCCTCCTGTTGCCATCCTATCCATTCACCCAAACACTAGCTCCTCTGGGCTGCTCCTCCATGTCCCACAGGCAGAAAGGACTGCTCCCTCTCCTGCATTCCCACAGCACTTTGTCCTTGCTGTATCTTCTGTTCATTACCTTTGGTTACAGCTGTAGCCGATGTACTGTAAACTCCTGGAGGGCAGCAGACCATGTCTTGGCTTGGTATAGTGAGAAGTACTTATTGACCTTGTATGGCAGATGGCCTCCCAGTGATCACATGATGAACCAAAGTGGATTTTTCCCCTCAGTCAGTCAAGAGGTGGCTAGACCTTTGACATTGTCAGGGGTCATGTAGACCATTGTGTGATTCAAGCAAAGAGAAATAACCCTTTTTATCTCACTTCTAAGTTTAATCTTTAAGCAAAACAACTCTGAATGGCTGTACTGCTTTCTCAGCTTCTTGCACACTGGGACAGATTCTGCAAGGAGCAGGGCTTGCCCCTGAGGATTCCCAGCGCAGGTCTCATTAATTATACTGGAATTCCAGAGGCAAAACAACTCATTGCTGAGGAAAGAGTCCATGAAAAATGCATTTCATTTATAATGAGGTTTAGTAGAGAATTCATGTTCATAATATACAGCCTCAGAAATGCTTGCTATGTATTGATACTGACTTTATTCAGGCACCAAATCTAAAACTGTCTTTCTCAAAGTGCGTATGTCAATAGTGTTTTGAAAACACTCTAATGAAGGAGATCACAGTGCAGAATGACATGACTCCATGTAAAAGATTCTCTGGCTATCACTGTTTTTATTTAACACTAGAGGCCCAGTGCACGAATTTGTGCATGGGTGGGGTCCCTCAGCCTAGCAGGCAATCAGGGTCGTCTTGCCTAGTCCCAATCGGGCCTGGCCTGCCAGCCAGGGGGAGGGACCACGGGAGGTTGGCTGTGGGAGCACACTGACCATCAGGGGCAGCTCCTGCATTGAGCGTCTGCCCTGCTGGTGGTCAGTGCACATCATAGCTACCGGCTGGTCGTAATGATCACTTAGGCTTTTATTTATACAGATTTACTACATAACCTAGAGAGAACTTGCATTCTTTTTAGTAATTATCTACATCAGTCAGGCTGTTACAATGAAATATAAAATGAGTGGCTTATAAACAACAGAAATTTATTTCTCACAATTCTCGAGTGTGGAAGTCAGAAATCAGGGTGTCAGCCTGGCTGGGTTCTGGTGAGGGTCCTCTTCTAGGTTGCAGACTTCTTGCTGTGTCCTTACGTGGTGGGCAGTAGAGAGCAGCAAACTCTCTTGACCTTATAAGGGCACTAACAGCATTTATGAGGGCTCTGGCTCATGACCTCATCTAATCCTTATTGCCTCCCTAGAGCTCCATCACCTAATACAATCTCATTGGAGGAGTAGGGCTTCAACATATAAGTTTTTGGGGGATACAAGCATTCAGTTCATAACAGTAAAGAATACTTTTAAAAAATTAAGTACTATAACATCATGGTTAAAAACAAGTGCTTTAGAATCCAACTACCCAGGTTCAAATTCTTTGGCTACTTATAGGGTGACCAAGACACTCCCAGTTTTAATTCCAGGTTTGGTTTGTCCAAGACACTCCAGTTTTAGTACTGAATGTTCTATGTCCTGCAAAACCCCTTGGTGCTGGGCAAACTGAAATGATTGATCACTCTAGAAATCTGATGCCTTGTTTAAGTCACTTACTTTCTTTAATCATCGGTTTCCTCATCTCTAAAATGAAGATAATAATAGTGCCTGCCTCTTAGAATTTTTATAGAGCTTAAATGAGTTAATGCATGTATAGCTATTAACACAGTGTTTAGTACATAGGAAAGTTAAATAAATCCAGTGATTGCAATCCTTTTTATCAGTGAGTATATATTTTTTAACAGTGAAACACATGGAATTAAATGAAAGGAGTGGAATAGAACCATATTAATATGTTAGTGATAAAGCTCAAGGACCTGATATAGTCATTTCATGGCTAAGGCCCTTCTCCCCTCATCCCTGAGTCATTGATAGTGTAGAAACTGGGGTGGGGGAGTGAGAGTGCAGAAAATGTTCAGCCCTCTAAACACAATCCAAGGTTCTGTGGGAGGTGGGCAAAGATGACAATAAAACCATGATGCATCCACATTCGAGGGAGCACCACACCTCAGTTCTCTCTAGTTGTCCAGCCCAAATGAGGGCAGGATAGATGATCTGAATCCTGATTTTAATCATTGGACCAGATCACACCTTTAGAAGTGCTGTCTTACAAGATGCAGCTGCTATGAGGTCATATCTTTATGTAACCAAAGCAAAGGGAATTCTTCAAACATTTGGTGAGTCCTATTCTGTAAACTTAGTCATTCAAAAGATTTATTGAATTCTTATTAAGTGCTAAGTACTGTGCTAGTGATGCAGAGACAGTAGTACTATCTTTTCCTTCATGTATCTCCCAGTTTAGTGTGATATAGTAAAAGATAGACAGGCATTGAGTAAGGTTTGTCACTAGCTGGTTAACTGATGCATGTGTCTGTCTTTTCACATAACGGTGACAAGCATGGTATATTCAGAGAGGTCAGTAATCCAGGAATGGGCCTATCCCCGTGCTTTTATATAGGTGTATAGTATTTGCACACTGGCCCATGATAAAGGGTAAAAAGAACAAATCAATCAAAACACAGGGAGGGAGAAAGAACTGAGGGAAGGCATCCTAAGGAAACAAAAAAGTTGCATAGTTTCTTCTCGGCTTAAATCTCATCTCTTTAGAGTGACCTGAGCATCTTATCTAAAGTAACCAAACCTTCCCCACTGATAACCTCTTATTTTTTTCTCTTATCCACTTGTTTGTTTCCTTCAGAGCACTTATTATAACTGTCAGTTATTTTATTTGTCTGCTATGTTAGTATAGCCTAAGGTGCTATAACGAAGAGATACAAAAATAGAGTGGTCAAACAAGCTAGTTTATTTCTTATTACCTAGTCCAGAGGCAGGTGAGCAGTCAGGTAAGGGTGTGTCCCAGAAGGTCATCCAGGGCTCCAATTCCATCTGTCTTGTTTCCCATCAACCCCTCCAGTGTTGTTGTCATCTGCATTGTCAAAGCTGGCTCAGAGAGACCATGTTCATGGGCTAGCTCATAGGAAGAGCAACCAGCTTCTTTAAGGAAGTGATCCAGAAGCAGCACACCTTGCTTCCATTCACATCCCAGTCTTGTGTTCACACCAAGGGGAGGTTGCGAAGTGTATGTAGTCTTTTAGCTAGATAGCCATAGGCTAAAATTCCCTGGGGAAAGGTGTCTGTTGCTGAAGGGAAGGACAGGATAGACACAGGAGGACAGTTAGCAGTCTCTGCCATGTCTGCATAGGTGTTTGTTTCTTGTTTGCTTCTGCCTTCCATGGGGCCCGAGACTATCCAGGGGTGAGCAAAGTAGGTTTACAGTTGTTCATATGGAAAATAGCACAATAATTAATAAATAATAATACAAGAATAAACTCTTTGTTTTGTATGCTCATAACTGTAAACCTACTTTGCCCACCCCAGTATATCTGTTTCATTCACTGTTATATCCCCAGAAACTGGGATAAATGCCTAACACATAGTAGGTATTCGATGAATGAAGTTAAATAAACACAGAAAAATATCATATTTGTTGTATCATTACTAGGTTTGGTTTGTCTTCATAAATCTCTTGATATTACCCAAACTCGACTTTAGAATTTCCACATTTTTATTAAATGGCATGATTGGGACTTTTAGGCATTGATTGAGCTATTGATTGCGACCTATCATGGTGATTGGCATGCATGTAGCAAGTTTTCAACAAATTCTGTTTCCTCCCATGTCTTTTAGTCAGAAGAAAAGATTCATGTGTAGGATATAAACATATGTTAAGAAATAATATTGAAATGATTAATCTTTCCATGTAGAGAAGAAATCTGAAGTATTAAAGAATTAAATTAAAGAATTCCCTTAAAGGGGTTCATTAAAAAAAAAATCAAGCCTCTCTGGAGTCAACTGATAAAACAATGAATAGCAACTAACAGGCTGCTAGATAGCTCTGCTTTAACCCTGGGTTTCTTCTCATGTGTAAGAGCAGCTGCCTTACCAACCTCCAGGTAATAAAAAGTAAGATGTTGAATAGCATTCGTGCATTTAGAGTAAAAATAATAAAAACAAAGATAGAACAGAAGACCTGGTTCTACACACGTAGGAAAAGGAAGACTTGATTCTCTCATTTCTTTCCAACCTCTCTTTTCAAGAAACATTTATTTTGAAAACCCATTTGTGTTGAGGGAAAGATTTAATTCCAGCTAATTGTTAGCCACATTTTTACAAAACAACAACACTTAAGTGGAATTGACTTTTGTTTATGGCTCAGTCTGTGATTTCAGTCCTTAACTAAAACAAAGTTTAATTCTTAGGAGTCGCGATTAGAGGGCCCCCAACACCAGATGTAGGGGATAACGTCTGCAGATTATTTTTAGAAGTTTTTAAAGAATCATGAAAATTTAATGCTCATGTTGAATTATTGACATAATTCTTGGTTGCTGGTTCCTTTTCCAGGACACATTTGGCTTTGACTTCTGCTCTCATTTTATGAAATCTTACAGAACAAAGAAATGCAGTGTCCTCTGCTTCTCAGTCTCTCCTATTGGAGTCAGGATTCTTTTCTATTCATTGCTAAGCCTTTGCTATTATTTCTGTCCATAAAATAAGTTCCTACTGCTTTCCTCTGCCTTGCAAAAATTATATATATTTTCAAAGCCCCAGTGCACATCTCACTTTCCTTACAATAGCAACCCTCTCCAAAATCCTAAAAACACAATGTATTTTTTTAATTTAAATTCTTTATTGTTTAAACTATTACGTAAGTCTCCTTTTTCCCCCATTGACCTCTCCCAGCTGCCCCCAACCCCCAGCACATGCCCTCCCCTCCTCCCCATCTGTGTCCATTGGTTATGCTCATATGCATGCATACAAGTCCCTTCCCTCATAGGTTGGACAGTCTGTTAGATGCTTCTGTGATGCTGGTTCTATTTTTGTTCATCAGTTTATGTTGTTCATTATATTCCACAAATGAGTGAAATCATGTGATACTTAATCTTTTTCTGACTGGCTTATTTCGCTTAGCATAATGCTCTCCAGTTCCATCCATACTGGTGCAAATGGTAAGAATTCCTTCTTTTTTACAGCAGCGTAGTATTCCATTGTGTAGATGTACCACAGTTTTCTAAAGCACTCTTCTGCTGATGGGCATTTAGGCTGTTTCCAAATCTTAGCTATGGTAAATTGTGCTGCTGTGAACATAAGGGTGCATATATCCTTTCTGATTGGTGTTCTGTTTTCTTGGGATATATTCCTAGAAGTGGGATTACTGGGTCAAATGGAAGTTCCATTTTTAATTTTTTAAGGAAACGTCATAGTGTTCTCCACAATGGCTGCACCAGTCTGCATTCCCACCAGCAGCACAAGAGGGTTCCCTTTTCTCTGCATCCTCAGCAGCACTTGTCGTTTGTTGATTTGTTGATGACAGCCATTCTGACAGGTGTGAGATGGTACCTCATTGTCATTTTGATTTACATCTCTCAGATGATTAGTGATTTTGAGCATGTTTTCATATGTTTCCTGGCCTTCTGTATGTCTTCTTTCAAAAAGTGTCTATTTAGGTCCTTTACCCGTTTTTTGATGGATTGTTTATCTTCCTTTTGTTAAGTTGTATGAGTTCCCTATAAATTTTGGAGATTAAACCCTTATCAGTGATAACATTGGCAAATATGTTCTCCCATGCAGTGGGCTTTCTTGTTGTTTTGTTGTTGATTTCTTTCGCTGTGCAGAAGCTTTGTATTTTGATATAATCCCATTTGTTTATTTTCTCCTTAGTTTCCATTGCCCTAGGAATTGTATCAGTAAAGATATTGCTATGACAAATGTCTGCTATTTTGCTGCCTATGGCTTCTTCTGAGATTTTTATGGTTTCCCATCTTATGTTTAAGTCCTTTATCCATTTTGAATTTATTTTTGTGTATGGAGTAAGTTGGTGGTCTAGTTTCATTTTTTTGCATGTATCCGTCCAATTTTCCCAGCACCATTTATTAAAGAGACTGTCTTGACTCCATTGTATGCTCTTGCCTCCTTTGTCCAATAGTAATTGAGCATAATGGCTTGGGTCTATCTCTGGGTTCTCTATTCTATTCCATTGATCTATATGTCTGTTCTTATGCCAGTACCAGGCAGTTTTGAGAACAGTGGCTTTGTAATATAGCTTGATATCGGTGTTGTGATCCCTCCAACTCTGTTCTTCTTTCTCAAGATTGCTGCAGCTATTTGGGGTCTTTTTTTATTCCAGATGAATTTTTGGAGAATTTGTTCTAGGTCTGTGAAATATGCCATTGGTATTTTAATGGGGATTGCATTGAATCTATAGATTGCTTTGGGTAGTATGGACATTTTAATGATGTTGATTCTACCAATCCATGAACATAGTATATTCTTCCATTTATTTATGTCTTCCTCTATCTCCTTTTTCAGTGTCCTATAATTTTCTGAGTACAGGTCCTTTACCTCTTTGGTTAAATTTATTCCTAGGTATCTTAATTTTTTTGTTGCAATGGTAAATGGGATTGTTTTTTAGTTCACAATGTATTTTTGTAAAAACACAATGCATTGATCATCATGTAGGTAGGTTCTACTAGACAAATGCAATATTTTCATTCCCCCCTTAGCATGTGCACTTGGTTGAAATTTTGTACTGATGTCAGAAATCATGCATGTTTTGAATGAATTGCTTATTATTTATTGTCCTTTTTCTTCCTGAGGATAAAAGGAAAGTGAGAAGAAACCTTGATATAGTTTCCTGACTGAGCACTCAGAGCCATTTGGATCAATACTCCCCACTCTGGCACATCAGCGCCTGAGTTATTGTCCTGCTTTAAGCACACCGTCTACCTCGGCCCATAGATCAGAGGAGCAAAATGAGTACTGCTGTTGATAAAGGACATTAATCTTTCCTGTCACTTTTCTTGATTAGTATGGCTGCCTATGGGGTCCATTTTCTTTATTCCAAGCAGAATAAATTTTCTATATATATAGCATTTTTATCTTGGCTGCATGTGAGTGTATATGTGTATGTGTGTGTTAAAGTCAAAGGGTTTGCCTTTGAGTCTACCAGGTGATGTGTCCTGAATTCCAGTTTTTTGCTAATTTGTCCGAAAATGTCATTCACTTGTTTCTATTCTTACAGCCTGTGTTCTAACATGAGATTGTGTTTGAAATTAGGAATGCTCAAAACCAAAAAATAAATTTCAAATATCCCATGACTAGCAGAACATAGTTAGATTTTGAAAACTTGAGGAAGAAGACATAATGTATAAAGGCAAAATGGTAGCTAATGACAACTGCATTTCAAAACAAAAGCATTCTCTCCTGCCTGTGTACCTCAAAAAAGTGTCCAGCCTATGAGTTTGAAATCTACTTTGATGTATTAGGTGTACTGGTTTTAGAAGCTCATAATACACCACACCTTCCTGATCCCACCAAACACAGAGCATTGTCTTCTTTCTGAAGTGATTTGGCCTTGCAGTCGATGTTGATGGTTGACCTAGATCAACCCATGATTTTGTGTGTTTGGGATTCTCAAAATAAATCCACTTTTCATCGCCAGTCACAATTTGATGCAAAAAAAGGCTTTCTTTCGTGCCGTTGAAGCAACATTTTACTGATGACTTTTCTGTTTTCCATTTGTCTTTCGTTCAGTTGATGTGGGACCCATTTTCCTTCCTTTAAAATCTTTCCCATTGCTTATAAATGATCGGAAATTGTTTGCTGAACAACGTTTAATCTTCTGTAAGTTGTTCTTGAGTTTGACACACATCTTATAATGCTTGTAATTGTTGATCTTCAAAGTTTTTTGGTTGACTTTCATTCTTTGTCTTTCACATTGAAATCATCACTTTTAAAGCGTTTCAACCAGCATTCACAAGTATCTTGAGATGGAGCATGTTCACCATAAGCTTCCTGAAGTATATGATATCTTTTTCTTCAAAATAAAGTAATGAATTAAAACTTCCCGTAAATGCTCTTTTTTTTTGCATGAAATTCAATATTTTTAAGCCTAAAAATATCTATGATGTTAACACCAGCAAATAAGAAGTTTAGAAGCTTGCTGTCCATACAACAAAATAGCATACATAGCAAATTGCATATATATCATACACATACACATATATATAACATATGTGTAACTCCATCTATTGAAAAAAATCCACATTATTAACTGATACACCTGTATTCTTAGTGAAACATAAGTCCTAGAACATGCACTTCCTTGTCACAACCACTTAACAATATATATAAGAAACGAACATTGATCAACCATTGAGTCTACTTGGTGCAGAGATGATTTCTTTCTACTTTGCTGCATCATTAGCTGTGCCATGATTCCAAATTCAGATCCATCTAGCTTTGCTTGAGAAGCCAGCCACAAACCAGTCAGACTCCTTAATCCTCACAGGAAATCTGAGAAGAGTGCTAATAACATTCGCTTTGGAGTCAGATTGCCCCAAATCCAAGTTTTGGTTCTGTCATTTATGGCTGTGTTCCTGAGAGTAAGTTCCTTAACCTCTCTAAGCTTTAGTTCCTTTATCAATAGCATGAGTGTGGTTAAAAAAATGCCTCATACACTATTTAAGCCTTTGGTTTTTCTATTGCAGAATGCTGCATCATAAAGCATACCACAACACAACATGCCGTGTCCTCCACACTATACTGCTTGCCCTGTCATGTCATGCCTTAGCTCGCCACAGCTCGCCACAGCACCGTACATGGCACCACACCACACCATGCCATAACGTACTTCGTACCACATCATGTCGTGTGACACACTGTGTTAACTTTCTAACAGAATTATCCCCCAGTCATCCTCATTTGTCCTTCCTTCTGTACCTCCCAAAGCATGTCAGTTTATATAGCATTGTTTTAAATACTGTAACCTATGATCAATTCCCAACATTGGCACAAAATCTAAGACTTTCAGCAGAGGATGCACACCTCTGGCACAGGTGGCGTCCACCAGAGAAAGGACATCTATTTTTATGTCAAGACTCAGTATGGACTGGTGGTAACTCAACAAGGATGGCCCTATGCTGTGTGGCCATAGAATTTCCTTTATAAAACACATTCTAATGAGGAATCCTAACTCTAGCTTAGTTTGATCGAATGGATTATTACAAACTGAGGTAAATCCTCTTTCTAGAGTCTTCTTCACTCTGTTCGGGTAGATGCAGGTTGTAGGCAATTAGCATGAAAATTCTGTGCATCTGACCATGTTTTTCAAATTTATAAAATATGCTCAGTGCCATGGCTAAAAGTGCATTTTTTAAATTAGGCTGTTGTTTAGCAAAAACAACAACAAATTATGTTCCCACATGTCTTAGTTGGACACAAATGCAACATGAGCTAATAGTATGTGGCAGCAATATAAATGCTGTGAATAAAAATAGAAAGTTAAAGTCAAAGGAATAAAAATTCAGAGGGGAAAGAGTCCCATTGTTCCTCGCTTTCCTCATCAGCTTATAATCAGGTCCAGGTCAAATTTTGAACAATGACAAACTAACTAGTATGATGAATGTGGAAACATACTCATTGATTCATTTCATGAGTATTTACCAAACAAAACGTATGTAAGTGTGCTTAGCTGAGGGAAATAGTGAGATACAAAGTGCAGTCCATGTGAGACTGCGAGGAGCTCACAGTGTGAGGAAGAAAGACATGTGAAAGTAGAACAAGGAAGGTTCTGGTCTGAACCATGGGACATAGAGAGAACGTGTCTATCTTCAGATCTTTGAACACTTACCATATGGAAGAAGGAAGCTGGATTGGGGGTTCCCATCGTAATTTGTGCAACACCATTACTATCATCTCACATTGTGTTCTTTTTCTTTGTTTTTAAATGAAATTAAACATTTAAATAGCAATACATATATTTGGTTGAAAAGTAAAATGGTTTAAAAAAATAAGTATACCACGAAAAGTCTCTTTGCTATTTCTGTTAGTCTTTATCCTGTCCCACCCTTATGGTTAATAATTAGTTTGTTGAGTATCTACCAGTGTTTCTTTATTCACATACAAGCAAATGCAAATAAATATTCTTTGCCTCCTTTTCTTACATGAGAGTTAGCAGTCTATCTGCTTCTGTATACCTGTATTTATATCTATATGCTGCATTTTACTTTTTCACTAAACAATATTTATCTCAAAATTTTTCCTTATCAGTACTAGATGGAGATGGTCTTCAGTCTATTATACAACTAACTATATAATATTCTATGTGTAGCAGTACATAGTTTGTTTAACCAAGCCCTGATCATGGACTTTTTTTTTTTTTTAATATTGAGAGAGAAGGAGGGAGAGAGAGATAGATACATCAGTGATGAGAGAGAATCATTGATAGGCTGCCTCCTGCATGCCCCCTACTGGGGATTGAGCCCGCAACCCAGGCATGTGCCCTTGGCCGGAATCAAACCTGGGACCCTTCAGTCTGCAGGCTGACGCTCTATCCACTGAGCCAAGCCGGCTAGGGCTGATCATGGACTTTTGAGTTAGTTTTAATTTTTGTTATTTCAAACTTTACTGCAATGAATACTTTGTTCACATTCATTTTGTAAATGTTCAGGTATATCTATAGAATAATTTCTCTAAGAAAAATTGCTGGTTCAAAGAGTAAATGCTTTTGTAAGTTGGATAGGCACTGCCCAATGCCCTCTTTAGGGGTTATATCATATCTACTTCTACCAGACCCCTCTCAGCATGCGAGTGCCTGTTTCTTGCCAGCCTCATCAAAGAGTGTATTGCCAAAGCTTTTTGAGTTTTTCCCAATCTGAAAAGGGAGAAATGTCATTTTAGGGTTGTTTAAATATTTTTATGTTCTGGGTCATTTATATTGCTTTTTCTATGCAAAGTGTTTATTCTTCATCCATGATCTAAAAATAAATAAATAAATAATTGATAGTCTTTTTCTTCTTGATTTCTAGGAACTCTTCATATACAAGGGAGATCAGCCCTTTATGTGTGGTATTGTTTTCTAATTATTTGAGGTGTCTGTTTCCAGAAATAGACTTTGAAGACAAATGTGGGACCGAAGGCTGGAAAGAACAGTGACGTATATTTAAGTTCAATGTGAAAAATAATGAGCCCTTAACATGTGATTCTTAGTGTTTTGATTCCACCATCTCGTTTAGTCTTCACAATAATCCCATGAGGTGATAATTATTATTATCAGGTGAAACTAACGCACAAAGGTAATAGGAAATCTGCCCATGGTCACACAGCTAGCACATGGTGGAGTCAGTATTCAGAGTTATGCATTTGACCCTACAACCTAGGCTCTTGACTACAACACTTATTAATAATTAGGTTTGCATGGCAACATTTCCATCAATGGGAATATTCAAACTAAGGTTGGGAGATGGTCCATCTTGAATCTTGTGGATGAGATTCTAGGATAGGAAGGGGATTGAATTAGACAACTTTAAAGAACCTTTCTAGTCCTTATTTTCTTCCAATAATGCCATGCCTGACCAGAAAGATGAATCTGGATATAGACTATGTGAGGCTCCGTATGGGACCTCCCTTCTCTAATTGTGATCCTCCAAGAGACCCAACCACCCACCAGCACCACTGCCACAAGCAGCCAGGAGGACCTGAACTTCCAGTTGCAAACAATGGCTTCGTGGTGAAGGTTTATGACACACTTGGTTACTAAGCCTACATTTGTATGGAAATCTCCTTTATTTCAGTGCTTTGCACAGGGCAGATGTTCAGCAAACCTTTTGATTAGATTAAGACATGATTGATGGGAAAGCTTCCTCTACTAGCAAAAGCTCTTAATTGTGACTCAGTCAGATGGCATATGGAGGTAATTATCCAGTCAGTAGTTACTAAGCACGTATTATGTGCTAAGCACAGTGCTGGAGACTCAGGGATATGAAGAAGTGAAGACATGGTTCTCAGCAAGTCCACAGATAACTGGTGACAAAGGCAGAAAAGCCCATGAGCCCAAACGAATGGGCATAGCCCTTGGGGTGGAGATGAGGGAAACAGTATTGAAGAGTGAGGTGTAGGAGGAGAATCTCTTCAGGAGGTGAGGCATTACCAGAGACTTTATGCGGATTGGGGGAGAAGTGATAGAGCCTTTCAGTTGAGGGGAAGGGCTTGAATAAAAACATGTTTGTGGGCTTGAATGGAGTGTTTCTTGAGCAGGCTCAGAAATAAAATTACAAAAATAGATGGGGACCTCATTGATGAAGGTCCTGAATTCCAAGCCAGTGGATGGGCAAAGAGGGCCACCAAAGGCTCTGGAAAAGAGACCTGACCTGGGAAAGTGGTGTTTTAGGGAGATGAGTATGTCAGCCACGTGCAGGGTGGCACACAGAAGAGGTGAGGCTGGAAGCTGGAGGACACAGGGAACTATCACATCATTTACATAGAAGGTGAGAAGGGTCTAGCTGGTAAGAAAGGGGGAACAGTCATGTGAAAGGAATTATGGGGAGTAGCTAGATGATTCTTTGTAGGGGGAGGGAGCAAAAGAACCATTAAAGTGCCAACAGAAATTTATAGTGCACATTTTTGCTACTATTTGTGTATACCTAGCGTTATTTTCCTTGGAAGTCAGAGAGCAAAATTAGCCTTTCTTTTGTTCCAAAAGTAATTCTTTGTGTGGCAGAGGTAACTTAGAACTTTCTCTGTATGGGGAACATTGAGAGTACGTGGGTGATAGTGGAGATTGTTGCATAACTGTGAATATACAAAAACTGCTGAATTGCACACGTTGAGTGAGTTTTATGGTTTGTGAACTTTACATCAACAAAGCTGTTTAAAAAAGCAATGAGACTCTATGTAGGGTGTTAAGGCCTTTTTCTTAAGATCTAAGTAAATTTTTAATAATACTCACCTCCACTCTCCTTCCCCAAAGGATTGTCTCCCACAGAAAGCCATAGAATCACATTTCCTCCCGTGGACAGCAGGCAAAAAATGCCTCGCACTTCCAGGCGCATCAGAACTTCCGCTCCCATTTTATCTCAACACTCTGCCGCTTTATTCTTTCCACGGCGCTATGAGGACTGGCGGAGACACTTAGACAGGGGTTCCTGTGCCAGGCAAGGTCTTTTCCTCTAACAGAATTTTCTGCTCAAGTGAAAACTCTGCAGGCAGTGAGAGCCATGGCTCTTCAGAGGGGAAAGAAAACCCTAAAACTTGCCAAATCATTTTTTATTAAACATTAATTTTGCAATCCCAACAGCTAAGTCTGTTATCCTGGCTTTAAATAAGGCAGTGATTTGGAAAAAGAAAGAGTAGTTACTCATATCTTAAACACCCAGGCATGTCATCAGCTTTGTCTTAGAGTCTTTTGCAAGAGAATGCAGGCTCATTTTTTTCTTTTTCACTCTATTAACTAATCACATAGATAAAATTTTAAAGAATGAGTGTACCTGGGTTTCTCAGCACCCATTTGTCATGTTAATTCACAGGCCACTTAATTTCAGAAGGAGAATGTTTCCGAGGTGACATAGAGGCTCCAGGAGCCTCCCTGGCATGCCCATCCATCCTAGGTGGCTCTGTTGTCAAATGTGTCACAGCCCCCACACTGTGGGGCTGCTGATTTCTTAGCACTCAGAAAAGATAAGTGGGAGTTTCGGAGAAAAGCTGCACAGCCTAACCTCTGTGCAGGCGACTGCCATCCATCACATGGGCAGCCTAAGGGCAAACGATTCTGGAAAAGTGAATCCAGATTCACTTCGTGCGTCACTGTTTCTGGCCTTTAATTCTTGAATATGGATGTGTATCTCTCCCTCCACCCACTGTCATTCCAGATTTTTACAAATTATGCCCCCTCCTCCTTTTAAAAATATTCTTAATTCATTGGGACCAATGTTTCCAATACCTGTTAGTATTGGCTCTATTCAAACAGTAACTGGTGTCTTTGCTTTGTTTGTTTTTTGTTGTTGTTGTTATTGTTTTTTAAATATATTTTATTGACTTTTACAGAGAGGAAGGAAGAGGGAGAGAGAGTTAGAACCATCGATGAGAGAGAAACATCAATCAGCTGCCTCCTGCACACCCCCCACTGGGGATGTGCCTGCAACCAAGGTACGTGCCCTTGACCGGAATAGAACCTGGGACCCTTGAGTCTGCAGGCTGAAGCTCTATCCACTGAGCCAAACCAGTTAGGGCGCTTTGTTTTGTTTTTAATCCAGATGCTTCTCTAATGGAGTATATCTACCTCTGTGCTCAGAAAACCCTTTGTTATAATCAGTCTTTTCTTTTGGCATTCTCTAAGTTCCTATCTCAGGGTAGTAAGAAGGGCTTTATTCAGTTATAGAAGTTTCATCTTAAGCCGCAGACCCTGAGGGGTTAGAATGAGCTCCACCCGCAAGGGAGAAAGCTCATCCATGGGTACCAAACAGTCGTTTCTTTATTGAATATCGTCTTGGTAACGTCAACTTTTCACAATTGAGTCAGCCATCACCACGATTGGGACAGATCTGTGTCAGTAGCATCACTAGAAAGTACTTAACAAGCAACCACCCACTCATGGAACTCTGCGGACAGCGGTGGCCTTGCACTCTGGGGACTTCAGCATCGAAGGCAGACCCCAGCGGGCAAGATGAGTGCGGATTGGCTATACTGAATGGACATGGTAATATGCTGCAAATGTTGAGTGTCCTCCTTGCAAAATGGAGGTAAAAATAAAATCCGCAGCTCTCTTTTATTGAGTGTGTACTGTGTGCCAGGCACAGAGCTAAGTGCATCATCTCATTTAATCCTCATAACAGCCCCATAAGATGGGAACTGTTATTACCCCCATTTTTAAAATGAATAAACTGAGGCTCAGAGAGGCTAACTTGCCAAGAGTCTGACAACTGACAGTGGTAGAGTCTGAATACAATTGGAGCCTGTCGGCCACCAATTGAATGATTGATTCTGTGAGGATGAGTCAGAGCTCAGAACTAGAATTTTGGGATTAAAACTTTCCTTAGGGAAAGCAAAACCATCTTCAGCAAGTCATCTTTGTCGCCTCATTCCTTAGTATTGCCAAAGAATTAAATTAAATAAAACACCTACCCTTTATGAGATTATGGAATTTGTCTAGCTCACAACAAATTCCATAATCTCATAAAGGGTAGGTGTTTTATTTAATTTAATGTTAACCATGTTTCTGGCCTAGAACATTGGCGACTACAAAAAGCTGGTTTTATAAGCACAAGTGATTTAATGGCAATGGTTTAAGCTTACTTTCATCTTTCTTCCACGAGACTTTTGGCTAGAAATTGTGACCAATGGAGTCTTTAGTTTTTATTATAAGAACTTTCCTGAAAAGTTACTTGTAAAATGAAAATTTGAAAAATCACTGCCATTTAAAATGCATCCAGGTAACTGAACTTGTGGTGCCCCCCTGTCCAGCCACCTCCCGAGAGGGATCTGTGGTTCCACCCATTGTATATCTTCTTCCACAGGAATTGAACTTCTAGATGGCCAAGGAAACAGCTGGAGAGAAAGAAGTCAGATGTTCCAAGGAATCCTTGGTTATAGAAAGCAAGCAGTAATTTCTCATCTCAGCAAGGAAAGAGCTTTTATTTAGTGGATTTGTATTTAACAGTGTAACAATATTGGTCCCTGCCTGGGGTCACTGGCTCCAGCTCTCTTTCTCAGGCCTCACTTCTGCCAACTCTGCAGGAAGAGCTGACAAGAATTAATTGGCTTTCATGAGCCTGAGGCTCTGTTTGGCTTCCCAGTTCCAACAATCCCACAGGACTCTGCTCTCGCATAATTTACTGTCTAGTAGGGCTTTCTGTTTCCAAGAGTTCTGACTGATAGGAACCCTGTAATGTATGTAACATTTTCAAATTCAATAAGTTAGAACCTTGAGACTCTTTCAGGGTACTTGGCGCAACTTAAGAAAATGGGGCATTGCCACATTCAGAGTATTTCGATTATTTGTTGCTTTTATGAGGGCTCTGACATGGTCCCATTTAAATGTGTGATTTACACAAGTGACTTTGTTCCTCCTCCTCTAGTTGGTGGTATTTGAAGAATGTGGCAAAGGGGGGTCCTTTCAGTTTTATACTGGGCGCTCTGGTCAAGACAGAGGTAGTAGGATAAGAACTTCAGGGGTGAAATTCCTCCCAAGTGTTGATTCTGTTTATAGTCTCTCTTTTAATATAGGTGTACTCTAGATTCTATGCCCTCAATTGTTACCATATGTCTGGGAAGTCCCTATATAATTTTCACCTCAGGGAAAATTATATTGATTCTGTTTTACAAGTAAGGAAGGAATAAAGGAAGTCGTGTCCCACTACAGTGGCAGCCATTCAGTACATAAATCGTAGAATGTTGGAAGGGACTTCTGTGGTCGTTTCATCCACTTCTCACCAAATGCTGGCTCCTGCCTAGACAGACACTGGGCCCCTCTATCTGATTGCCCCAGGATCAGAGTACTCTTGTTTCTGAGATGCAGTTCTGTCCCATTGTTGGATAACTCGATTTTCTAGATTATTCTTTCACTTGATATATTAAACACATCCTCTTTGTAACTTGTATCAATTAGTCTTAGTTTGTTCTCGATAGCTGCATAGAATAAACTGATTGATCAATTTGTGAATGAAAAAAGGGGCCACCTGCTCACCTGACAAGCTCAGGGAAGGCCTGCATGGCAGTCTTGCAAACTCAGAGACCTAAAGTAACCACAAAGGATGGTCTGAAATTAAACTTTAACTAAAAGCAGTTATGGTGGGTAGTCAGATCCTAGGCCGTATCTTCCCTGACAAAGGTCAACCTTTAACTGAACCTATTGTCTTTTTGCATCTAAGATAACATACCTGTGAAATGTCAGGGAATCTTGTAACTTCCCTTTTTCCGGACCTCTCAGGGCACAACCAAATGCGCCTGGGCGCCAGGACAGAGACCATAAATTCCTTCATTGTTATTGTTTTCATGTTAATTGTTGACTGTTAACTATCCTGTACCCATCTAAGTAAAAGAATCATGTGTCTATCATTTTACTTTTTATCCAATCTCAGAGGTTCCCTCCCAACCCTCCCACTCCCACCCCCACCCCCGCTTTGCTTTCTCCCGCTTCCCTAATGTATCACCAATGGATTTCATGCAACCCACTTATGTCTCCTCCTTTAATTGTAATGTATAAAACAAGGTGAAAAATTGCCATTCTCCAGAGCACTGTCCCAATATGTTGAGATTCTGCTTCCTGGCAATTGTCGACAATTTGGCTCAAATAAACTCACAAAAATTCTTTACAGGTTTGAATGTTTTTAAGTTAACAGATTGATTGATTGATTGATTCATTTTTTATTGGGTGCCTACTATACAATATAGTGAGCAAACCATGAGCATCAAACTCTAGGAGCTGACAGGTTACTAGGAGATCACTTGGACATAGAGAAGTCGTATGTCATACATGCCACATGCTCAGTATAGTTAGGTGCTGTAGGAAAGAAGAGGGGGAACAATAGGAAGGGGTTAGGTTCTGACAGGTGTGATCAGCAAATTCATCATGGAGGAGGGGCATTTAAAGCTGCTTAACATTATGGTCTGAGGTTAAAAGTCAGAGATTTTGGTGTAAAGACTGGAAGGATAAAGTGTTAGAGAAGTGATGGAGAGTTTATATTAATCAGAGCTTAGAGTTTGAATTGGAGAGTGAAAGACAGAGGATTTGAAAAGCGGGTGGAGTGTGAGATTGTGAAGACCAGTGGAGACAAAGTTGTGAGACCCGATGGCATGTACATCGTCTCCAAAGCCAGGCTGCAGAGTTTAAGGATTATCTGGTGAAGCAAGGCAGAACCCGGGGCCAGTTGCTGAGTTGTGTTTAGTGTGATAACTGGTGTCAGGAGACCGTGGGCTGGAGGGCTATGCACTAGGCCAGGTATAGGTAATAAGAGCCAGGACCCTGGAGGTGGCCTCTGCAATAGAAGCATGGAGTGAGAGGTGAATGATAATGATTGTGAAGCACCCCTGGATACCACCTACTGCTCATTTATCAGGGAAAGCATCCCCTTCCCCACTCCCACACACCTGCAGACAATTTATATCCATGGGCAAACCCTCCTTACTTTCTGGTGAACAATTACTTATTAACCTGTGGAAGTGGTTCCAAATAATTGGAGTAGAGAATCCCAGGATCCAAATGTCTGTAATGAAATATCTCAGGATTGATTTCCCTGTCTCTATTGAGGTCTACATGTAGGCTGAGCCCATATAATGAAAGAAGCTTTTAAAATTCTTTAGGTTAAAGATGTGTGTGCACACATGAATTTAAATTTATTAGCTTTTTCATTGGTGGTCATATGGTAGACAATAAGGCTCATCATTAATATTATTCCTTTTGCTATTGAGCTATTTTTGGTCCAAATTGAAAAGGGGCTGCCATATGCAAAGGAAGTACAATTAGAAGCTTTGCTGAAATGTACACATGGGGGCGGTCATCTTGTGCATATTACCTCTTTATTATATAGGATGAGTTGGTGCCCTAATCTGGAATATTCTTTGCATGTGTTTTGAGAACTGTGTGTGTTTGTCTGTGTGTGTGTGTGTGTGTGTGTGTGTGAGAGAGAGAGAGATGTGCTTGTAAGTTGAGAGTATGGGGCTTAATTTATAAAATAGTTATAATAATTAGGTAAAATCCAACTGCTTAGCATATAGCAACACCTCAATAAACATTATTAGTTTTCTTCCTTTCTTATAACATTTTACAGCCAAGAAAACTAATAGAGGGTTTTCCTCTTCTGCCTGTTAATGAACTTTTGACTGGTTTATGAGTACAATGGAGGGCAGGTGAAAACATTCTATAGACTCCAACTTGGAAACCTGTTTTGTCCTTAGCACCACCAGTGGAACTAAGAAATACCCAGTGGGCCATTGTGAGTATCACTGGAAGGCAAAGAATGGGCCATAGATGAGTGAATGAGAGTGAAACAAATGAGAAAACTGAAGAAATAAGGAAGAGCACCATTAAGATGATACCACTTTGGGATGAGTTCATTGGAAAAGTAGGAGTCCCTTTCTCTGAGAACCTTTAAAAAGAGAAGGGATGGTACCCATCCAGGTGGGTCAGGAGTCCCTGGAGGAAAGGGCTGGACAAGAGCCCCTCTCCCCAGTCAACTATCCTACTGTTGCACTTTCAGACCTGAATTAGCCTACATTTCCATCTTTGCTTAAAGAGTCATAACTGCTTTAGATACAAAGAGGGCTTCTGTGGAATAATACTAAGTAAGACCAAGTCACTGTGTATTGAGGTAGTTGATGTTGAAAATCAGCTTTCTAGTCCTCTGGGATCTGTCCCCAACTTCTCTGGCAGCCTCGTGAGCCTCTGTAGTCAGCTGTGGGGACACGCCGGTGCTGTGGGCTATCAGGGAGATAAGAGAAATGAACATGCTGGTGCTGAGAGGAGACAGGATGCCGTGTCTCCACAGGGCAGGTGTGGGTGGTGGGTTAGGCAGGAGAGAAGATTGAAGCCCAGGGCCCACTCACTGTCTGCTGCTGTTTTGGTTCCTAGGTGTGGCAGATGTCTCCCGTGCCATGGATCATCCCTTTTCAACAGCATCAAAGGATGGGGAAGGAGCGTGCTACACATCTCTGATTTCTGACATCTGTTACCCACCTCAGGAGGATTCCACATATTTCACTGGAATTCTTCAGAAAGAAAATGGCCACATCACCACATCAGAGAGCCCTGAGGAGCTGAGTACCCTTGGGCCCTCCTTACCAGACGTGCCTGGGACGGAGCCTCACGGCTTATTTAGTTCTGATTCTGGAATAGAGATGACTCCTGCAGAGTCCACCGAAGTGAACAAGATCTTAGCAGACCCCCTGGACCAGATGAAAGCAGAAGCTTACAAGTACATTGACATAACCAGGCCAGAGGAGGTGAGCTATCAGGAGCAACGTCACCCCAAGTTGGAAGAGAAAGACTTTGACTTTAAGAATAAGGACACTGAAATCTCAATAAAATCTGAAAAGGCCCGTGAACCAGAGAAACCAGCTCCTGTGGAGGGAAAAATCCTCAAGGACCATTTATTTGAAGAATCAACATTTGCTCCTTATATAGATGATCTCTCTGAAGAGCACCATAGAGCCTCCCTGGTCACTGCCCCCATCAAAATCACGCTGACTGAAATTGAGCCTTCTGTTGAAACTGCAACCCAAGAGAAGACCCCCGAGAAGCAAGATATCTGTCTGAAACCGAGTCCTGACACAGTCCCTACTGTCACCGTCTCAGAGCCTGAAGATGACAGCCCAGAATCCATCACTCCTCCATCTTTTGGAACAGGTAAGGCAACTGGTATTCTCTACCTTGGGAAGATCCAGCACATGGAAATCTGAATATTAAGGAATCAAGAATTGCAGTCAAGTCTCAACTTTACTGATTTAATTAACACACAACTTTTCCAGTCTTGTGCCCACATACAAAGGCTGAGATTTGAGATAGTTGTTAAAGTACTATCAGATTTGCTTTGTAATGTTTCTTCTATTGAGGGGAAAGAATGACACACTGGGAACATTAAATCCTCATGTGGGTCTGCCCTTCAGAGCAGAGAGGGAGGTACTACCTACTTCTAAGGCAGCTTTCCTCCCAGACATCCTAGAGGCATCATGTGGTGAGCATCTTGGCTGTTCTCCTGAGATCAGTTGGGTTATCTTGAGCAGGGCATTTACATTCTTGGCCCCAGCTCCAAGTCTGTACAATGAATGGGGAGTGAGCCCCACTCTTTTGGAGGGTCATGGACAATGAGAGGTAACCTACCAAAGAGTACTTCTCTCCTCCCCCTTAACTCTCAGCACTGTCATTTTTGTCTTTTAATGTATTGAAGATCTGCATACAATTTTATTTTTTAAACTATAGGATTTATTTAGACAGAATTTAAAAAAAATATTGGTATTGATTTCAGAGAGGAAGGGAAAGGAAGAGAGAGAGAGAAACATCAATGATGAGAGGGAATCATTGATTGGCTGCCTCCTGCACATCCCCCACTGGGGACTGAGCCTGCAACCCGGGCATATGCTCTTGACTGGAATCAAACCCAGGACCTCTGAGTCTGCAGTGGATAGAATTTTTAAAAGTTTGAAATCAACTAGGTTGTGATTTTATTCAACTTGAACATTTTTCTACTCTGGCTCAGGCAAGGTGTTAAAACCACACTTAATACATCCTCTCAGTACAAAGGGGGACTCCTCTACTTGGTTAAAGGCCAGAGTGGTAGCAGGAGCTCCCCCACCCACCTGTGCATCTCCCATCCTATATGCATCTCCATCCCATGTGCATCTCCATCTTGTGTGTGAATGCCCATGAGGCATCAGGATGAAGAGGACAGTTTGAGGGCCTCAAATCTTTTCCTGTTTCTAGTGGCTGGCATTCTGACCCTACCCAAAAGTGATTTACAAACCTAAAAAGTTATTTATAAAAAGTTATTTTTGAAAAGGATTTTCAGCACCTCAGATGAATGAGCTTCCACTGAACTCTTAAAATGGATCCAAAACCTCAGGATTAGGAATGATTGCTCTACACCCTGATGTTAACAGTAAATCCAAGTGTTAGAACAAAGTGGACTTAATGGAAGTCCCTTCTAACCTATTTCCCTAAAGATTTAACATCAATTCCTCCCCTTCCCCAACCTTACCTCAGACTCATTCAACTATAAAGTTCCAAGGGTCTTAAAAATCCACTGTGCCAAGTCCCTGATTTTCAAATTTATTCACTCAACTCAACAAACACTTTCCACACATGCTCTTTGGGTCAGTCACTCTACTAAGTACTGATAACAGAATTTTAAAAACAAACATAAATCAGTTTCTGACCTCTAGCAGGGCAATTGACTAAGAAAATTGACTCTGGTGTGATTTGTATTCTGAGAGAGGAAAGCATAGAGTGTTGATGAGCAGCAGGGTCCAGCAGCTCCCCAGGTGAACTGGCACCTGCAGTGTCTCTTAAAGGAGTAGGAGGAAATAGGTGACGGGGAGGGGCGGCCTTCTAACCTGAGAAGGTACAAGGACAGGAGGTATGAGGGTACAGTGAATTTTCCATAAAATGTAAATTAAGATTTGGCTGTGATGACAACTAAGGAAGCTGAGACACCCAGTGTATTAGATGTGAGTTGTCCCAGCCTATAACATGAGATAGGGACATAGCTGGGTCTCAAAAGCCGCCTTGTCGTCTTTCTGACAATGCACTGTATAATCCTATTATTCTATAAGATAAAGGTATTGATGCTCTGAAGATGGAAGCTACATTACTAGCTGTCTTTTACAGAGCTCCAGGGTTACTTGGTGGTCAGTCTAGAAGAATTTCAGCCAGTCTTTAGGAAGAGTGAAATACCCCAGCACATAAAAGTCCACTACCTGGCACATGCCTCATCTACAGATTGAAGTTTACAAAGTTGATGATAAAGACTTGATCAGGGTTCATTATTAATGGAATTTTCATTTTTTAATAACCATCTGGAGCAACTTCAAGAGAAAATGAAGACAGATGTGGTTCACATGACCTTAGAGTTTTATGATCTTGAGTTGCCCACTTGACAGCATGGGGTTAGGGCAATGTTTTTCTCTGTAGTTGCTCCAAATAAACATCCTAAGCAAGGTTTATTCAAGAAAGAGAAAGTCCCTTGTCCCATTACACAGCTCTCTCCCATGTTCAGCTCCTCTCTTTACCCATCCTCCACATCATAATACATGAGTCATAAAACAACAGGTAAGAATAAAATTAATAGAAGCGATAGAAGGAATCAGCTTGTCACTGAGACCTTTCTCTTTATTCTTTTTATCCCAAAAGTTTAGCCTAACCCCTTTCTCAACTTGTGAGTCCCTGACATCATATGACACTCCACCCCTAGACACTGGAAGATTTGGGCTTTATTACATCTATTGGGTCTTAGGTCGCTCTGCTATTTCCAGTGCCAACAGATAAGGCAAATACCAAGAATTACATAAGACCATGCCTAGAAATTGAGGGAAAGGAAAATATTCTAAATGAAAAAAGTTCTGTTTATCATTGTTTAATAAATAAGAAAATCACAAATTCTGGAAAATATTTTAAATTATGTGAATCATAAATCAGGAGAAATGATAATTTAGAACAATTTCAGTCACAGACCTTGAAGCTTAAGCAAGGAAACTAATATATTTTCTTCAATTCCAGTAGCCTGTTTCCTTTTGTAACTTCCTCCAACGTAACTGTTTTCATCTTGCTAAATAATTATACCCTGAGGTACAGAGGCAAAAATTCTTACATTTTAAATATTGAAAGTTTCTTCTCAGCAAATATCAGTCAAAAGTACAAGTGAAGCATTTTAGATAAATAATAATTTCCCTGATGCAGCAGCCCATTGACCCCTGGGCACCATGTTGTTTCTGACACACACACCTAGAGCTTGTTTTGGTGGTCATGGATTTTCTTTGAGGTGTTAGCCTCCGAAAGGCCAATAATCCAGAGGTCATCATTAAACCACCCAGCTTCCCTTAAAGAGAAATAATCAATAAAAGGTAAATCAATTTTAATTTAATTTTCTTTTCTTTGTTAATCCTCACCTAAGGATATTTTTCCATTGATTTTTAGAGAGAATGGAAGGGAGGGGGAGAGACAGAGAGAAAGAAACATGAAACATCTATGTAAGAAAGACACATCGATGTCAGTTGCCTCCCGTATGCACCCTGGCCATGGCTGGGGATTGAGCCTGCAACTGAGGTACGTGCCCTTGCCTGGAATCAAACCCGGGACCCTTTGGTCCGCAGGCCACGACACTATCCACTGAGCAAAACTGGCCAGGTCCAATTTTAATTTTAACCCTTTGAAAACTACTGTTGCCATTTCCTTGCATTGATGAGGTCTGTGATTCTCCTACTCATTTTCAAAATTCATTCTTTTATTTAAAACATGTTTAATGAGTGATTTCTCTATGTCAGACATGTGCAGGACACCAGATACATTGCAGTACAAGATTTATAAAGTCCCTATGCTCATGGAGTTTACCTGCTAGTGAGAGGAGACAATAAAAAGAAACACATAAATAGGTAGTGTTTATGGAGTATGAGTGCTATAAAAAGTGATAGAACTTTGGGTGTGAAGGGTCAGGGATGGCCTCTCTGAGAATGTGACATGTGATCTGAGATCTGAATGAGGAGAAGGACCCCACAATTCAAAGAGAGGGGCCCAGGAACAGAGGATAGCAAACGCGCAGGCCCCAAGGCTGAATTGTGGAAGATGGTGTAAAGGAGTAAGGAGAAGTATGGAATAGAACCGAGTTGGAAAGGTAGGCAGGGCCTAGATTATTGAAGGTTTCATGTATTAGGACAGTGGTCGGCAAACTGTGGCTCATGAGCCACATGCAGCTCTTGGGCCCCTTGAGTGTGGCTCTTCCACAAAATACCATGGCCTGGGCGAGTCTATTTTGAAGAAGTGGCGTTAGAAGAAGTTTAAGTTTAAAAAATTGGGCTCTCAAAAGAAATTTTAATCATTGTACTGTTGATATTTGGCTCTATTGACTAATGAGTTTGCCTACCACTGTACGAGGATAAGGAATTTGGATTTTGTTCCAAATGCAATGGGAAACCATCGGAGGGTTTAAGCTGGGAAGTACCATCATTCATTCTACAAATATACATTAACCATTTACTCCAGGCATTGTACCATCAGCCCTGGGTTGTTGGGGGAGGGGTATCTATGATGAATCACAAGATTGCTGCTGCATGGAGCTTGCGTTCCAGTTGGGAAGACTTACACAAGTAAATAAGTATATACTAGAACAATAGGTAGTTACAATGGTTATGAAGAAAAATAAAACAAGATACAGTGTAAGAGGGGGATGGGGAGGTGGGGAGGTGAGGAAAGGCTTCACTTTGCTGGTGGCTTTGAGCAGAAACCTGAATGGGATGAGGGAGCAAGCCATGTAGATAGCGGAGGAAGGACAGCCAGTGAAGAAGCTGGAGCTGGGAATGTCCTGTGTGTTCAAGTTGCACTGGAAAGCCATTGTCGCTGGAGTGGGGAGAAGGAAGGAAAGGGCGGCAGGATTAGATTCGTGTTTTCAGAGGATCCCTCTGAGTGATGAGTGGAGAGTCAGCCAGCAGCAAAGGGGACACCTGAATGGCAGCATCCTTCACAGTTGGACACTGGCAACTGCAACTGGGTAAACTGGCCATGTTCATGTTTCCTTTTATTCTTCTTAATCATATCACCCTTATTAGCAGCGGCCACAAACACATCTTTCCAGGTGGGGTGGTTCTAACCTCCTCAGTTTCTAGATTCTATTTTATTTTTATTGACGGTTTCCAGCTTTGCTGTGTTAGTCTTGACACATACAACCAGTATCTTAGCTAGACTCCCATAAGGTTTTAAATGAGAGTAGGAAAACTTCTCTTTTGGTCTAAAATTTTCCCAGGTTCCTCCCAGCACTTTGTTAAATTTTAGTTCCTATTAAGAATGGAGGGCAGCCCAGCCTGCATGGCTCAGTGGTTGAGCGTCAACCTGTGAACCAGGAGGTCGTGGTTCAATTCCAGTCATTGATTTTTCTCTCTCTCTCCCTTCCTCTCTTTAATCGATAAAAATAGATTTTTTTAAAAAGAATGGAGGGCAATGTCTACACTATCTAATTAGTTCCTTTTGACTCATAAGAAGGATGAATTCTTTTAAAGGTAGTACCTTCACTTGCCCAAGAGGAAACCCATCAGGCCCCTTCCTCCCACACCCCCAGTTGTCTAATAACATCCTTACTCTTGAGTAAATGAAGCAAGATCCTTGAGCCTTCTTTTCTGAATGCTCTAACACAGTGGTTTTCAATTGGAGGTAGGTAGGGTTGCCAAATAAAAACTCAAATTTCCTGGGACACACTTATACTAATAAAAAGTCATCGTTTAGCTGATACTCAAATTTAACTGGGTGTCTTGCATTTTTGTTTGTGAAATCTGCCAACCCTAACAGGAGGTGACTACTAGAATCACTTTTGGAGTGAGTAGTTACAAAATGCAGATGTGTGGGCCCCACCCAGACTTCCTTCTACAAGTCAGAATTTCTGAGGGCAGTTTTGAGCCTTACACCTAATTAAGAACCAGTGTTCTAAAGATTTGAGCGAGTCCTCAAATGAGCTCTATTTATAAGTACTTTCTGAGTGCCAGGCACTGCACTAGGTGCTGGGGATATGATTTTGAACAAAATACCTTGGCTGCCTTTTGCCCTCAGTGGGTGCTTTCAGTTTGGGGTCAGGGAGATTGTGGGAGGGTGAAGAGACGAACATTAATCAAATCATCACACAAATACAAACCACCCAGCACAAACCTGTTTCCTGAAGGACCCATTCCCAGGCTGGCTTGCACCCAGGATGAGCTGCCCTGCAGGGCCATTTGTAACCCAAGGTCTGCCTACCTGCTTTGTGGTCTCCTAGGAATGGAGACCAAGCTGGAGTTTGGTCAGCTTTGTAGGTTAGATGGTCAGACAGAGGCTTCCAACGTGAGAAACTGGACTAGTATGAGCCACTGGAAGGGAAGATGTCTAAGATCAGTATTTTCTCCCTCTGTCCCATCAAAACAGATCACTGTTCTGACTTCCATATTTCTGAGTATATAATTCCTGTTCATTTTACTCACCCAGGTTCACCATTTCTGAGTGACCTCTGACACCCCATTTTCTTTTCTCATCCACCACATAGTCAGACACTGAGGCTATGGTTTTTCTCTCTTCAGTTGAATTGTCCTATCTTTTCTATCCCTGTGGCCACCACAACTCATTAGGTTGCCATGGTTCCTCCCTCAAGGATTGCAGTATCCTCTTAATGGGTCAGAACTCAAAAATGATCTGAACATGATCAGTGGTTTAGGCAAGCGGTTTGAGCAGAATCCAGACTAAAGGGGTGCATTCATTTAGATTCAGATAAATTCCCAAATCAGTGGCTTAACATAAATAAAGTTACTTCTCACTTATAGTACAGTTTAATACAGGTCAGGCAGTTCTCCTATAAGTGCCAATTCAGGGGAAAAGCCTCCTTCCATCTCTTTTTATTGAGATATAATCCAATAGCATACAATGCGCCCATTTACATTTTAATAGCTTTTCATATATTCACAGAATTGTGTATCTATCACCATAATAAATTTTAGAGCATTTTTATTACCCCCCCCTCCAAGAAAATCCATTACTCCTTAGCCATCATTCCCAAGTAATTCTTACTCCCAGAAGGGCCAGAGACCACTGTCTAAGATATTCTGAAAATCCTGCTATAGGGCAAGGGAAAACCAAGTTCCTGAAAACAGTTGTCATGGTGATCCCAGGTAGTCTCATCTAAGGGACAGAGATACAGGCAAGATTGCCAGTGAGGTTTTCGGCCCATCTGGATAGACACCAAGTAGAAGCCAGGCATTCATACCAGGGGGCTTGGGTTTTGTGCTTCTTGTGAGGAGGTGAAGAGAGGGCAAAGAATAGAGGGGGGCTCCACCCTTCGAAGCCCAATGGGATTGTGCACTGGGGAAATGGGCAAAATCTCTCTCTTACAGGGCTTCACCTAGTTACCCTTTTTAAAAAAATATATATTTTATTCATTTTTTACAGAGAGGAAGGGAGAGGGAGACAGAGTTAGAAACATTGATGAGAGAGAAACATCGATCAGCTGCCTCCTGCACACCCCCTACTGGGGATGTGCCTGCAACAAAGGTACATGCCCTTGACTGGAATCGAACCTGGGACCCTTGAGTCCGCAGGCCGACGCTTTACCCACTGAGTCAAACAGGTTAGGACCTAGTTACCCTTTTTATTAAAAAAGAGTAAAATGATTGTTTCTTTTTTTTTTTTCTCTTTAATATGGAACCTTCATGAATTTGGGTGTCATCCTTGCGCAGGGGCCATGCTAATCTTCTCTGTATCGTTCCAATTTTAGTATATGTGCTGCCGAAGTGAGCACAAAATGATTGTTTCTTATGGGAAATGTAAAGCTTAGAGATCAAGTTGTCCCCCAATATCCCAATCAGCTTTCTTTGTTTTCTTTAAGAAGGGAACACAAACAACAGTGGACAAGGAATCCTGGGTGATTTTCAGATCTGTTGATAGCGGTGGGCCAAATTAAAGGGTTATACCCACCAGGTTAACTAATGAAATCTGTGACATTGGGAAACTTCCCTGGGAGAATAAATCAGATATCAAAAACAATGACTTCTAGAGTCTGGGTCACATTGAAACAGAAAAAGCAACTGAGGTGCTGCTGTTGCTAAGAAGTTGCTGGGTCACTTATTAAATAGCTAGATTAAGATAGATAGGTATGTAAAACCCTGATGAATTGGGCCTTAACGGTAATTAGCCTTTTAGATCAGGTGACCTGTCTTTGCAGCATTGCCCTGGAAACATATTTTTGTGCTAATGAGCTATGTGTTTCTCAAGCAATGAGAAAACATCTCCCCTAATAAAACTTTGTTTTATTTCTTCTCTCTATCCATCTGTCTGTCCGTGTGTGCGCGCCTCTCCCGC
Source organism: Plecotus auritus (assembly GCF_963455305.1). NCBI lineage: Eukaryota > Metazoa > Chordata > Mammalia > Chiroptera > Vespertilionidae > Plecotus > Plecotus auritus. The sequence goes on from NC_137770.1 coordinate 38,261,151, forward strand.
TCTCCTTCACTCTGTGGGACGACAGAACCATCTGCTGCAGAATCCCAGGGGAAAGGCAGCATCTCTGAGGATGAGCTGATCACTGCCATTAAAGAAGCCAAGGGGTTATCATATGAAACATCCGAGAGCCCACAGCCGGCGGGCCACGTGGCCGACAGGCCCGAGGTCAAGGCCAGGTCCGGGCGGCCCACCATCCCCAGCCCCTTGGACCACGAGGCCAGCAGTGCAGAGTCAGGGGACTCAGAGATCGAGCTGGTGTCCGAGGACCCACTGGCCGCTGAGGATGCGCTGACCTCCGGTTACGTGACCTTCGGCCACGTGGGCGGTCCGCCGCCTTCGCCAGCCTCGCCATCTATCCAGTACAGCATCCTGAGGGAGGAGCGCGAGGCCGAGCTGGACAGTGAGCTCATCATCGAGTCCTGCGATGCGTCCTCAGCCTCGGAGGAGAGCCCCAAGCGGGAGCAGGACTCGCCCCCGATGAAGCCGGGGGCCCTGGATGCCATCCGGGAGGAGCCGGGGGCCCGGGCCGAGCAGCGCGCGCCCAGCCAGCCGGGCCTGGCCGAGCAGGGCCCCTTCCTGAAGTTCCCCTCGGCTGTCCCCCAAACTGGCCAGGAGCTGCCCTCCGGAGACGGAGCCCCAGCGCCCGAGGAGCCCGTGGTGCCGCAGAAACCTGCAGAAGCAGCGAGTTCCAAAGAAACTTCCGCGGCCACAGAGAGCCCTGGGCCCCGAGGTCCTGGCATCGCGCCCCCTCTGCCGTTTTTCAATAAGCAAAAAGGTAAAGTGGCCGCTTTTCTGATTGAAGCGGCCTGTCTGCTTAGTTGTGCTTTCCCTGGGTGTTCGGGGGCATTCAGCACAGGGTGGTTCAGGCTCAACCCTGTAGTCATGTCCCAGCTGGTCAAATAGGTGAGCAGAGCACAAGGCCAGGAGGATGCTGGGGAGAGGAGAGAATTCAGAGTCACTGCTGGGACTCAGTGGCAGAACCAGCACTCGGGGCAGTGCCCTGAGCTGGTTGGACCCGAGCCTCCTCAGCGATGAGCATCCTCCAAGATCTCCTGAATGGAGCCAATGCGCCCCTCCTTCCTTCCCAGGGATGGCTTTGTGTTATACTCCAGGCTCATTTCCAGTTTCCCACCCCGCCAATGATGGGGAGTGGCCACAGCCCCTCAATGTACTGGAACCTCTCATTAGCACATCCATTTAGCCAGCCACGCTTGTTTCTTACATGGGCCAAATGGATCTCTGCCGCCCTCCTCTCTCTTACCAAGGGACAAGGATTTGGACCTTGATAAGGTTTTTTCCCAGCTAGTCAGGGAAGACAGAGACCAAAGTTGGATCCAGAGTCTCTCTCTTGTCTCTAAGCAATACCTAAGGTGACTAAATAATTTTTAAAGTCACTTATAACTTAGAATCTTTTAACTTGGCCGTGATAGTTTACCCTGAGAAATCTGGAAGTTTTCAATGCAGGAAAAGCGGAAGCCATTATTTTATGTTCCAGACATGGTATGTGTTGAGGGCATTCTCCTTCCAAAATCATCCACCACATCTGATTGCATTATAGAATTCAGGAGAGGAATCAGAGTCAGGTCAATAAATTAGGCCCAACAGTCTAGTTAATGGGCAGTCGAGTGAAGGTAGAGAACCTGTACCCAGCTCCTGGGTGGAGAACACCCAGGTAGAACTTTAAAACAAACGCTAAAGCACAGCATTTTCCAAGATCCTACTCATCTCCTCTGCTTTTTGTTTCTTTAGAAGTAGTTTGCCCTTTGAGGATAAATGATTTCGAGGGGACACCCTTCTTCCTGTGTATACACTGACTTCAGTGATGTTAGTAGCAATTAAAGAGCTTCATATAAGAATAGAGTGCAAAATCTTTCTCATTATAGATTGGAAGCTAGCTTCTAAATTCTTTAAAATTAGCACATTAGAATGGAGAAGCAAACCTAGAGGAATGCAGTAAAACAGTCACCCGGTTGCATGGTGGCTGATGACTTAGTCATGGGGCATCATGTGGGGGCCAATAGAAGTGACTCCTGATTTCCCAAATAACTCTTCCCTGTGAGTTTAAAATATATTTAGTGTAGATAGGGAGGATATTTGGTAACATATAGCAGAGGGAATGTGTATTTATTAGGTGACTATTAAAACTAATTTGGCTTCTTTTGCCACCACCCTGTGATGGGAGCCTCACAAAATAGCATTAGCAGGAACAACCAGCTGTCCCCTGCCATCCTGACACAGTCCAGCTTGAGTTCATGTCACTGTACTGTAACAGGCATGTGTTTTCCTAACTAGTGTCCCTGAAATAGACACCACGTGACAGTGCTGTTCAAATATATTTATCCTTAAAAGTAAATAAATCTGAAGGCCTGTTTCCCTCCCTAGTAAATCTGAGAGGCAAGTATGGCAGCTGGGACTGACTGACCGACCAGACATCCGATGAAGAGCTAAGGCCATGGAAAACCTCACATGTGAATGTAAGGCTTCAGGCCATCTTCTATGGCCAATTCTGGTGTCATTCTAATCCTGTGCAAGTTGCCCCATATGGCTTGAACCATTGCTGCCAAGTTCAGACATCAGCGTGGAGAGAGTGGCTGCCTTTTCAAAGGATAAGGCATGCAGGGCGAATAGCCTCTGCTCTCTTCCGCACCGAGGCTGCCTTTGAAATCCAGTCTCCCACTGAAACGTACTGCTCGGTGCAGTGCCTATGAAGAGAGTCTACAAGGCCGTTCAGGGGCAGCACGCACTGGAGGTCCTGGGCGGATGATGACTCAGCGCCACCAGCAGGTTATTTGAACCCTGAGGTTCCCTCTCAGCAGGAGAGGGGATCAGTGAAGCCCAGCCTCCCCCGGGTTGTTCTTAATCACTCACTGTCAGTGGACAGTAGGATGATGCTCATGTCAAACAGGAAGAACTCCTTTCAGTAGCGAGGTCAAGTTAGCTTCTGTGTTTCCTGTTCTTGCTCAATGAAGCCACTGGCAGTATAGATACATTCAAGTTCAGGTATTCACAAGAATGCTCATACCGGTGGCTGGGAGTCATGCTGCTGATGTGGGGCTAAGTTTTAGGAAGGTCCATAAATCATTAGAATAAGGTTTGGCAAATACCTGATAGTATCGTAGCATGTATTGTCAAGGAGCAACAGGCTTTACTGGTGCACATACCCTAACAAGCTTTATTTTGGAGATTTCTTGCCTTTCAGAGACCTCTGTTGCTGTTGTACTGGAGACAAAATGCAATTTGTTGTATTCCAGTTTCCTGACTCTGTGCACCCCTGAGCTCCTGCTGCCCTGTAATTCTGTTCCCCCAGACCTTCCAGGTAGCCCTTATGAACTTCAGAACCTGACAATAAAGATAAGTCTTCATTGCTGCAAGGTTAGCTCTAACTGTTAGGAACATCTGAATGAAAAGCCAGCAAATATTTCTCAGGAAATCACTAATACCCAATGTAGTACTGTCAGGATGGGTGTGTGGTACTTACCAAACCATTTGATTGTGAATCTTTTTTATTAGAGCATGCCTCTGGGTTCATCTTCTAGGGAGTACTTTTGGGGAAATAGTGGTCTCTCCGCATTCCCATTTCCTGTATTCTGACTACCTTGCAACTCAAAACAGTGGTGCTGGACCAGCCATGTGGTTATCATGTGGGAGGGAGCCTGTTAGACATCTCAGACTCCACCCAGACCATTGGGTCAGAATCTGCATTTTAATGAAGATCCCCAGGTGATTTGTACATGCATGTTAAAGCTGGAGAAGCGGTGTTTCACGTTAGGGTGGCCAGCTTCCACATTCCTACCTAAAACCATTCTGGTAAAAGTCACCAATGACAACCTTCTTGCTCCCCAAATGGCCTCTTTTGAGTCTCATCATCCTTGTCCACTCTGGTAGTTCAATGTCATACTGCTGACCAGTTTTTAAAATATTAGTGAAAAAGTAATATGTTCATAATAATAAATTTAAACTGTACAAAATGGTGCAAAATAAAAAGTTAAGGTTCCCCTATTGCACCCTCCTCTTGTTGCTAATTCTGAGATAACCCCAGACTTTTGTCTTGCTTTTGTTGTTGTTTTTGTTCCTTTCAGACAATTTTTGAAGTATTCAGGCAAATACAATTTATTGCACAGGTATGATATCGTATTGAACAGGCTGTTTTGTAACTTATTTCATTTGACAGTAAAATCAGAGACAGTACCCACACACATGGACATTGTTCTTTCCTCAGAACCTTTTCCTCCCTTATCTTGCTGAAGTTTCTTTTTTCTGGGTTTCTCCTTACTCTCTGACCTCCTTTCCAATCTCTTGCTACCTTCCTTCCAGTCCCTCATGTCTGTTTTCAGCCACTGCCATCTGTGTAGCACCTCCCAGCTCGCTGGTTTTGAAGTCTCTTCTGAGCTCCACACCCTTTTTCCCAGTGCGGATTGGACATCCCTTAGGTGTCCCAAATCCAATACATTTATGTTCTTTGTCAAAATCTTCTCCTTTCCTTCTATTCCCTTTCCTTCCTATCCTGAAAAGATACCATTCTGGTCTCATTTTGGTGTGAACATTCAAATTCCGTCTGGATCTGAGTAAAGACTCATCAGCCTGTAACAGAGTTAAAAGTACAACCTGAAGTAAACACTTCAGTGGACACCTTGAGCTTTAATGTTTGGTTATAAAATTGTCATCCAAATGATCCAGAATGTTCTTAACATTTGAAAAATTATCATCAACATAAAGGTACAAAATGTAAAAATTCTCTCTGTAGAACGCTAAAGAATGCACCCAGCGGCCCCAGTTGGAGAAATATTGGGTTAAGCCACTGGTTCTCAAAGTGTGGTCTGGAGACCAGGCTCCTCAGAATCTCCAGGAGTGCTGATTAGAAATGCAGGCTCCTGCTCAGCCTGGCCCCAGAATGACAGAATCAGAATGGGCCCAAGCACAAACCTGCACTTTTAATAAGCACGCTGAAGAGCACTTAGCTTGTAAGCAGATGAGCTAAGCAGCCCAGACCTGTAGTAAAAAACACATTGGTGAGCCTGCCCTGAGCATATGGCAGTTTTTGATTAGAGAGACTGAGAGGGCACTCAGCCCTTTCCATCCCTTCCTGGGCCCTGGGAGGCGGGCCTCTGCCCCTCCCCTCTGTGGACACCAGCTGCAGCAGCCTCAGCTTGCAGGGCTCAGCCCCTCCTGGCAGGGAAAAGCTTATCTCCTCCTTAGGGGAGTGATTTGCAGGAAGACTACCAGATGGAGGTCTTCTCAAATAGACGTAGCATTTATGATGCTTATTATTACTCTTCGTTACTATGCCAGATATTGCTTCTGTCCTAAAATATTTGGGAGAGAAGCAAAATAAATGTGACCCGTTTACTTTTCTCCTTGTAATTAAAAGCGTCATTATACTCTAGTCCTGTGTATATTTGCTTCCCTGAGACTGAATTCATAAATCAGACTGTAAAGATTCTTGGCAAGTTTCATTCTTTCATGGTGCAGATTCAGAATCAGCCTGAGGACTTGTGCCCCTTCTGTTATAGCTGCTTCCCCCCACCCCTCAACCCCCATATCAGCTTTCAGCAAGATGGGCCAGTGACCTCCAGATAAAGTCTGGCTTCTGTGAGGATGTAAATGGAGATGGTGAGCCTTCCATCTTAGACTGTTCAAACAAGCTGCTTTTGTGACACTTCGCCCAGGGACAGAAGGTACTCTTCTGGTCTAGGCATCCTAGAATGGGGCTGCCAGTAGCCAGCTCACCCCCCTGTTTTTTCCTTCGGAAGCAGTCACAAGATTAGCATTTGCCCAGATGGCGTATGGATCTATGTTTTTTAAGTGGTGACTTCAGGACACTAGGGAAGTTTCCTTCTTAGCCTTGGATAAAGTTACTCCAAATCTCGGTGGCCCCAGAATTTAACATTTCTAGGGACAGATATTCTTGACATTCACTTCCAGGGTGTGTATATAGATCCAAAATGGTTATTGTACCTCTAATATGTTGATGCAAATTCTTTGGGCCACCATGCACCCTACCTTCCTGATAAATTTTGCTCCGGCACAGAGTAGAAGCTCCTAAGATGGATTCAAATCAACTTGAATTTGCCTGTAAAGATAGTTCACAGATGACAAACATTTTGATGCTCCCAAGGAATAATAGCTCTGTTTAGACAGTGATACCGATTTTCTATCCAACCCCTTTATCTCTCAAATAAATCATCTTCTCTTACTGATGCAATCATGCAGCTTGGAGGATAAAATTCACATACTTCTCAGAGCCAAGACTGGCTCCAGGGGATCTTTCCACCCCCTCTCAGTGCTATCCTCATTGTCCTCTGAAGTCTAGATGGGTACTCACAGATCATGGTCTCTAAACTTCTGGATTCTGTCTTTGCAGCCCCACAAAACACTTCCGTAATACAGAATGACACAAGTTTTACTCAATGTCAGGCCAATACTATCAAAGCAAGACATTACCAATTTATCCTTCCTTTGATTCAACCGATATGGCATACTATCTACCTGACACTAGCGATACAGCATAGCGGTGACCAAGGCAGACCCCTCACTGGGCTTGCATTGCAGTAGGGGGCTTGGGGGCTGACTAAAAAGGAAATAAACAGAGTGGTGTGTGAGAGAGTACCTAGTGGTGGTGACATTTAAATAGGAAGGTCAGAGAAGGAGGAAACTATGGAGTCAACTATGGCAAGAGATGATTTTAAAGGTTCTGAGCAATACGAAATGCAAATTCCAGAGGAAGAAAAGTTCTTGGGTCATTCCAGAAACTGTAAAAAAGGTCAGTGTAGCTAGAGTGTGGTAGGCAAATGGGAGAGTGGCAAGAAATGGCTTTGAAAGGTTGGCAGTGCCTCTTCATGCCCAGACTAGGGTGCAGAGTTTGGTCTTTATGTCAAACATTGCAAGAAGCCACTGAAAGATGTTTAAACTAGGAAATCATATGACCTGCTCTGCATTTCTAAAGGTCACTTTGGCTGCTATAGGGAGAAAGGATTGGAGGTGGACCAGCATGGAAGCAGGAATACCCACGAGGAAGCTATTGCTGTAGTGCAGGCATGAGATGACAGTGACTGGGAGAGGGCGGTAGTCATGGGGATTGAGAGAGCTGGATGGATTGAGATATACTTTGCAGATTGACTCAGTAGGACTTACTGATGCATTGTGTTGGTTGTGGGGATGACTTTATCCCCAATTCCTCTCAAATTATGTTTTAATTTTCAGCACCATATGATTACAAATATATGCAAAAATTTTTACCATGGGAAAAAATATCCCAAACTTTGATGCTGTTTCATTAGTCATTGAACCCATTTTTTTGGGGTCTGCTGTTGGAAAATCATCCATTTGGGTTATGGTGGCACTGAAATATTCTCACATTTTGAGCTCTATATCTAGTATATTTCCATGGCCAAACATCTGAGGGTGTAATGGTTTAGGCCAGTGGTCGCCAACCTGTGGTCCATGGACCACTGGTGGTCCGTGAGGTCCGAAAGGTTGGCGACCGCTGGTTTAGGTGACAGTGATGTTTGGATGGCTGAGACTGGAGCTGGAATGAAGGTTAAATAAAAATAAGGACACATATGTAATACCTTAATCAATAAAGAAATTAAAACAAAAAAAGAAAGTTAAATAAGACACATAGTGAGATAGGCAGGGATTGGGGACAAGCCAGTTGGTTGTTGAAATAGAGTTAGATACAAGTTTAGCTAGGGCCAGTAAGTCTCAAAAGCTTCCAAATGTCCAAAACCCAGTCCCAAATATGAATCAAAATTATACTAACAGACAAAGAAAAGACAGTAGCCTGTCAGAGAGAAGAGGCTAAAGTCAGAGAAAAGGTAGTTGGAAGGCAGACACTCAAATCAGGATCTGAAATGGAAGCAAGTATACTACTGGGTCTAGTTACTTCAGCTCACAGTTGACCATGGTCTTTATCTGCGATCACTCAGTGCTTCTTCAGTCAACACCATCTCTGTAATGGTCCTCCTAGGTTTAAGGTGACCTAGGCCTAAGAAAGTGGTCCTTTTCTGCCAGAACTTTTCTCTCTCCTTGTAGAAATTGGGGGTCGGGATAAGGAGAGTGTATTAGGGGCTCAGTGGAACTGGTTGGTTTTTCTAGACAATGTTTCTCAAAGTGTGTTTGGTGGAGTATTTACATCAGCAGCCGTTTGTTGCTAGGGAAGGGTGCAGGAATCTTCTTCATTAAATAGCTCCAAAGTGAACCCTCAGTACATCAGAGTTTGAGAATTATCATTCTAGGGATTGTGTTGAGGCTGATTGGTCAAACCCCTCAGAGTAATCTTTGACTGGGTTTTCCAGTAGTCCCCAACTTTTTCCAGGGCCTGTGCCAGAATCTTGAAAGTTGGGTTTCTGTTTGGGCTTCGATCTTAAAGTGGGTTATGTGTGGTGTTTAGAATGAAATTTATACTGTTAACTCTGGACTTTATCCTCCTCGTGAGAGAAGTGGAGGGGGGATTATGTGACTCACCAGCTCATTCTGGAGGATGCTCCTACCATCTCCCCACCTCACAAAGCTCCAGAACAAAGACCCCAAAAGGACATGGTGGGGACACAAATAACTAACTCCTCATGCTCCCATGAGGCCTCCTGGTCAGAAGGGTGCTCCAGATGGCCTCTGTCCATAGCTCGGAATATTCCTGGGAGAGGGAGAAGGCCTGAGGGTGGGGTTGAGCTTTCGGTCACAAATGGAGAGTAACATCCTCTCACACAAGATCAAAGTTTTCACCACCATTAATAAATTATTCAGTGCAAAGCTGTGTGTTCTGGTAAATATAGCATTCCAGCTTAACTCATCCCTTCTGCAAGTACTTTGTTTTCTTACAACTCTTGGCTGAGCTGAAATCTTGGGGGATTTATTCACACACAAAGTGCTTGTAAAAACAGAATATGTGTCCTAAAACTAATTATTTTACTTCCAAACTCATTATTGTTCACTTTTTTTCTAATATCTCTAAGAAATTTGTTTTATTCTGCACCTAAAATGGGAGAGGAAATAAGTAAAGCAGAATAGTGACTGTTCTTATTATCTCTACTCACTGTTGATGTCTATTGCCATCCAGTGGTTGTGATGAAAATATCCAACCTTCTGCTTTTTAACTTCATCTCAAACCACCAGTTTAAAATGTACAGATCTTCTGGGCTATGATGTAAGAAAATAATGTCTTTAAATGATTTTACAGTGTCCACAGGCTGGATCATTTATGTGCTGGTCATTCATTTAAATCACCATTCGCATTTTCCTTGGAACAAGCACAAGGCCAGAGGTTCAAAAAAATAGTCCTAAATGGGTAACTTAGTTTTTACCAGAATTAATTTTAAGGTAAACCATTAATTTTAAGCCTGTCCCAAAACATCAGATATAATGCTATGCAGAATGTATGAACCATAGTTTTACACTAACTTCATTTTTGGATTAGCTCCCTCATTTTAAGTTGAAGTCAAGGGTTGGGGTGATAGTTGTTGTAGGTCAGTGGTCGGCAAACTCATTAGTCAACAGAGCCAAATATCAACAGTACAATGATTGAAATTTCTTTTGAGAGCCAAATTTTTTAAACTTAAACTTCTTCTAACGCCACTTCTTCAAAATAGACTCGCCCAGGCCTTGGTATTTTGTGGAAGAGCCACGCTCAAGGGGCCAAAGAGCCGCATGTGGCTCACGAGCCGCAGTTTGCCGACCACTGTTCTAGGTGATACTGGCAGGGGGTGGGGGATAGAAGAACCAGTATCAGAAATAAGATTTGACCCTCATTCAATGTCCTTTTCCAACTAAACTGATTTCCAGATAGTTGATTTGTTTATAAGCAAATCTAAATGCTTTTCTATGTTGCTTAGACTTTGGAGCTTTAAGATTTAATATCCTAAATATATATTTAATATCCTAAATATATAAATAGTTTTATAATTGTACACAATATGCATATCTAGTTCAAGTGTTAACATGGTCAGTCAGCTGGAAATTCAATCTATTTCCCTGAAAAGGATTTAATTTAAAAAAAAATGTTAGCTTAGCTAACTTATGATTGAATCAATTTTACATAGATTCATAGTTTTTTCAAATGTTGAAGTAAATAAAATCACAGATAGCTTGACTCTAGCTAATTTTGATATAAGTAAAATGGCCTCATTGTCAATTTGTCCCTTTTATTATTTTTTCCTTCCCTTTGATGGGGCCTATATTTGTAAGCCATTTTTTTATTCTTCTGAAAACATAATCTTGATAATTTGGGTTATATTTTATACATTCCATGAAGATGTGCTCTACTTCCAAAGCCCCAAATGTTGGCTTTGACTTGATGTCTGAAGCTTCTCATGGTTTACATTCTGATTCCCATGGAGACCACATGTTTCCCGTTAGTGTGGCTAAAGACACAGAGGCCTTGTTGATGGAGAACCCTCTCGGCCAAATCCCAGAGGCTGAGGGCAACGTCCTTTGTGAAGGCGACACCTTTTGATTTCAGCCTTACTGTTCATCTGTCAAATCTGCACTGATTTGCCTCTAGGATGAGACATAAGATCATTCAATTTCTCTCTCCCACTGTATGTAATATTTGCCCTTGTAATTTATATGATGCCCATTTGGTAACAGGTAAAGATGGGTAACTCTCCACAAAATTGATACCTCCTCTTCCATAATATGGAGTCATTGCTGGCAAGTGGCTGCCCAGTCTGGGACTGCATTTCCCAGCCCTCCTTGTATCAAGGTGAAGCTATGAGCCTTATTTCTGACAATGGAATGTGAGTGGAAGTGATATGGGTCATATCTAGGGCAAGATGGTGACGATGGAACTGTGCCTTTTCCTCCTTCAAGGCTCTAGGCCTAGAGGATGACAAAAGAGAGGAACCTAGGTCCCTGAATGACTACCTAGAAGAAACCTGCCTGCTAATGAACACTCACATTGATCTATTAAGTTAGTCCAAAATAAATTGCTCCCATGTTAAGCCACTGAAAATTTGGGGTTATTTGTTACTGTAGCCAACTTCATCCTGACTGATATGATAAGCCATGATGTAACATGCGGTTGAGAAACAAGATCTATAGTTAGAAATTATGCCCTATAGTTGCATAATTTTATGTCTTGCTTCTCCTTCTCTATACCTTTCTCCTTTTACTCTCCTTTGCTGATGTTAATGAGCCCTACTTCTAGAGCTACTGGTAAGGTAATTCTGAGCAAATGAGAAAAAGACAATTCTGACCTCAAGATGTTTTATTGCTACTTCTCAAAATATTGTCATAAAAACTGAACAGATCTTTAGTAACCACGAGGTGAATAACTGATGCCCTTTAGAATTGTGCAAAGTCATAAGTACCCCTGGTGATGACTATCAGGTCACCCAGAGCAAAGAAGTTTCTGTGAGATAGACCATGGGGCGGGTTGGAGAAGTCCTTCTGTGTAGGGCGAGCCCCAGGCAGAATTGGGAAATAGGCACAGTATCTTGAGATTCCCTGCCTCCCACCACTCATGTATCCCGAGCCTTAGTGCTGTCCCTCAGCTACTTAAGGCTCCCTCAGTGTTCCTGAGCTTTCCCTGCTTCCCTTTCCAAATACACATTCCTGTATTCTGTATCCTTGGCATCCTTCATGCTCTCCATTTCTTAGAGTGAACTATACACATTTATTTGATATCACAATTCTTTTTCCTGTGTTAGTGAACCAGTGTTGATTCCTCATAGCAGCAGATCTCCAGGAGGCTCCGAAGGTCTGAAGGAAGGAGCCACCTTAGAGTAAGGTTGGTCCACAGGCTTAGGGAGTAGTAGTCCAAGACTTCATTCTCAGCGCTTTGTGTTCTGAAACACAAACGTATCAGAATCTGGTATAAACCAGAATGCCAGTTTATACATTTACACTGGAGAGGTACCAGGGGAACTCCATCCTAGTATACAGATCAGCTTGTTGTTGCCTGGTGAGCATAGAATTGGAGCAAGAAGAGTGCATTGTTTCATTGGAAATTTCCATCACATTTGGCAGCCTGTGAACTGTTCTGTTCTCCAAGAACTGGGATTCTCAACTAGAATCCTGTCCCCTCCAATGGCCCCGTGTCTCAATTCCCCTTCTCTCGACTCTGCATTATTTTGATTGCATATCCCCTCTTCACTGGGACAAGGAATCATGGGCCAGCTGGTTTTGGGTTCTAGCTCCCCCATGTATTACTAGCTTTGTGATTTAGGGCAAACCTGTCAGTCTTCTACTTTTTCATTTGTTTAAAGGAGAGAATAGTAGCTGCATCACAGAATTCTTGCAAGGATTAATTGAAATAATTTGGTTAAGTAATTACTCTCTCATTTTATTACTATTTAAATATTTATGTTAATAATTATACAGTGAGATGGGGCTTTGGAAGAATCTAGTTCAGTTACTCATTTAGTGCAAGAATTATTTCTGCAACATATTCTTTCATAAAATTTCAATGAATAAGTTTACAGGTTTTCTTCATATGTCACTGTTTGGCTGCTTTCCAATGATTTATAGGACGTTGACTTGATTTCACTAATAAGCTCTTTCCCAAGCATATTTTGGGACAGGTTGCCTCTGGGGAGGTTTCCTGAAGCCAGCTGACCCAATTTATCATCTTCTGTTGAATGGTGTTTTCCCAAAAAATATATATATGATCAGGCCCCAACGTAAATATCTTTGGCTGTAATGTCCACAGATCAATATTTTTTAGTACCTTCAGGTGATTTAAAACATCCATCTGGGGTTCCCAAGCACTGAGCTCACCCCGTCTGTGGTGAATGGGCTCCATTTGTTGTCTCTGCTCAGGCTCTGGCATTCTGTACTTTTTTTACTCTGTTAGGCCATGCTGCAGTAAACACCCCAAATCTCAATGGCTGAGCTCCATGAACATTTATTTCTAGTTCGCATAAAATTAATGCTATTTGATGGGAACTCTCCTTTATCCAATTACAAAAGGGTCCAAGTTCTCTCCCTCCTATGCCACTGAGTATCAACATAAGACTTCCAAGGTTGTCATGGTAGAGGGAGAGAGCTGGGAGGCGGGGCACACTACTACTTCAAAATCTCCTTCTGGAAATGACACATGTCACTTTTGCTTATGGTCCATTGGCCAGAATTAGTAACATGGTTCTCTCCTGATGCATGGGACACAATAGAAATCTGATGAGCATCAAGTCCTTGTCACAAACCTCATGCACACTTAATCTGTTGTTTTAGGTCTTCATAGCACGTAATCATCTCCCAGTGCATTATGTGTGCATTTGTTTATTGCTTGTCTCTACCACATAAACTTTAAGCTCTTTAAGATCACACTCTTTTGCCACTATAATTCCAGTGCCTATAAGGGTGCCTAGTAAGGAGTTAGGGGCTTGATAAACATTTGATGAATAAATGATGGTGACTCCAGATCCATAGGTGAAACCACTGAAATGTATTATGGTGTTTTATTGTATGCCTTGTGTTTTATGGCTTGTGTGCTCTTTTCCAAGCGCTCGTTTAAATGTTATTGAGTCCAAGGAAAGATTAAAGAATAATAGGCCAATTAAGAAGAAAACATTGTGTGTGGATCCCCAACAGTTACAAAGAGCATCTACCTCTTGGCTGTATGCTCCTGGAGTGATCAGGAAGGCAAATGCGGTCAGCAGAGAAAGATGCTTTCTGAGGTTCAGCTGACATCGCCAATAAAAGATTTGAGTTAACACAGCAGAAGATGACATCACTATAAAGCCTGTGTTCAGCCTTTCTCTACTGAGCTTATGGAAGTTGTACAAGACCAATCTATTGAAACTTTATAACCCCTATAAAATGGGCAAACTTTCTGCAGTGAATGCTTCTTGTTATTTTGAACACAGTAAGACCCAATTAAAAAACTAGGTTTGTTATTAAGGCTAGTATAGAGACAGGAGGTATTATGTAATGATTAAGGCATGAGCTCTGGAATAAGACTGAGTTTCAACCCTAGTCCACCACTTGTTGGCCTCAAACTTCCTAAACCTTATCTGTAAAATATGGCTAATAATTCCTACTCCCTAGAATTGTAATGAGATTTAAATGGCATAGATTGAGTAACATTTTTAAGGAGCTTAAGTTAGTGGAAAACCTGGCACACTGTAAGTGGCAGCAGTTATCACATTCTATGACTGGATCGTGTTTTCTGTATTAGATACAGCAATACGTCCAGATTATGGTCAGTGATGGTGGTTACCAAGGATACGAGAGGCAGCAGGTGGGCTCTTCTCGGTGGATTGGCCTCTTGGCCTTCCTTCCAAGGCTGGCTGAATGGCAGGCCTGTAGAGCAGGTCCATGGCAGCCAGCCAGACCCTTGAGCTCCATCAGCACTCTCCTGCACCCTCAGCACTCCTGTTCCTCAGGTGGGGAGGATCTGAGTGAACTGCTTCAGCACGTGTTATAGCCTATCTCATGGGCATTGTGTCTCTTCATCCACCATTAAGGCTATTTCCTTTAAAAGGGACTGAGTTCATGGCAAGCTTGGAATGATTCTGATTCTTCTTCCTCATTTCCCCAAGTGTAACTGTACCCACAAAGAAATTTATCCCTGTGATTTATTTTAAGCTACCTTCTGAACAGTTGGGCTCTTTAGGAATATTTAAAACATGGAATCAACCTTTTAGAGTGGATAGACAAATCCTTGAGGGTTTGTTTCTTATATAAAACTAGAGGCCTGGTGCCTGAATTGGTGCACAGGTGGGTTCCAGCCGGCCTGCCCCAATAGGGGCCAAGCAGGCCGGCCAGGGGGAGGGGACATGGGAGGTTGGCTGGCCGGCCCTGCCACCAATTGAGGTGGGGGGAGCCGGTCAGAGGCGGAGCCGATGGGGGGGAGGGGCCACGGGCGGGTGGTTGGCGGGCTGGCTCTGCCCCCAGGTCAAACTCCCAGTCAAACTCTCGGTTGAGGGGACAGTTTGCATGTTAGCCTTTTATTATATAGGATGCTTCAGATGACTGTCATTTCAACAAGCTCTCCATTTTTGTTATACACTTTCAGTTATCCTAAGTGGTGTGGTTCCAATTTAGAGCAGTCCCTTGTCTGCCTGGTCCCCTATAGGCAGGTAGGCTGGCACCAGGCTGGGGACAGTATTTATGCATGACTTCTATCTCTAACCTGGGATGTCTCTTGTAACATCTTGTTTTGCACATTTGCTTCATCTTCCTTACACACCATTTTCATGCTTTCGAAAATAATTATAGATTAGCTCACTCCAAAAATCCACAAAGTATTTCACAAGCACTGATGAAGAATTGTCATCCATAAAATAGCATGTATTTTAATTATCCCTTTAAGAAGACAAGGTTAGGGTTGGCCCTTCAAATACTTAACTCCTGTCTATGATTTGAAAATGAGTATGCATGCTTCTATTTTTTCAAGATATTTAAAATAGATTACTATGGAAATTGCATACACATATTAGAATAGTATAATGAACTTCAAAATATATAGCAATAAAATTGAATAATCATTTTTCACATTAATTTGATCTACTTTTGGGGGGAGCATTTTTTTTTAATATATTTTTTATTGATATTTCTCAGAGAGGAAAGGAGAGGGATAGAGAGTCAGAAACATCGATCAGCTGCCTCCCGCACACCTCCCACTGGTGATGTGCCCGCAACCAAGGCACACGCCCTTGACCGGAATCGAACCCGGGACCCTTCAGTCCGCAGGCCGACGCTCTATCCACTGAGCCAAACCGGTTTCGGCAGGGGGGGAGCATTTTTTAAATTAAGCCACAGCCATCAAGATATTTCACCCAGAATGCTTCAGTGTACATCTCTAAACATAGCATTTTCTTACATAAGCACAGGACCATTGTTACATCTAATAAAACAAATACTTTAACATTATCTAATGCCCAGTTCACATTCAAATTCCGCGATGAATCCTCCAAATTTTTTTTCAGTTGGTCACTTTTAATTAGCCAGTGAGCAAATAACTCTCAACTTCTGTTTTTCCACTATATTGACTTTAATGAGAACATTGAACAGTGGAAAGTTCCCTTGGTTTGTATATTACATAAAGATCAGATCTATTTCCTTTTTTCTCATTATTTTATTATGGAAATTTTCAAACATACAGAATAGTCTAGATGATGCTTCAGTGTACACCTGTTTACATGGTTCTGTTTTTAATTTTTTTCCTGACGGAGACTTGATAGTGTCTATACCTCAGATTCAGTACAAAGTGAGTATTCTATGGGGCTTCTTTTTATTTTTTTTAATATATTTTTATTGTTTTCATAGAGCAAGGGAGGGGAGAGAGAGATAGAAACATCAATGATAAGAGAAAATCATTGATCAGCTGCCTCCTACATGCCCCATGCTGGGGATCGAGCCACAACCGAGGCATGTGCCCTGACCGGGAATCGAACCATGACCTCTGGTTCATAGGTCGATGCTCAACCACTGAGCCATGCTGGCCGGGCGATGGGGCTTCTTTTTAGATGGAAGCCTTAAATAATGTTTGCAAAGCAGATGGATAATATGCTGTATACTTTTGCATGGTGTGTAAATCTTGAGAGCATCTTCTCCAACTGGGTAGCTCATGCCAGCCTATAAATATCATTAAGCCTGACTTTCCATTGACAGTATTTTTCTGGGGCATCCTCAGAGAGCCAGGAGCTGCACTGTGACAGTGGCATCACCACTGTGGGTTAACAGAAAATGACAAGCCACCCCGACTAATACTGAAGCAATTGGAACAGGCACTGTGTTTACAGCTTATTCAGTGTCAGTTGTATTTCAACATTATCTAAAAATACCATGCAAAGGTACTTGGAAAAGAGAAAACAAATCTGGTTTTTAAAGCGTCTGTCTGAGGGTTGCTGCAGTTGCCATGGAGATCAGAGAAGCAGAGCAGATTTTCACGGCTTTACCACACTGAGCTTGTTTTTCAGCAGATTCATGAGACTGGGCTTTTCTTCCTCCCATTCTGAGTGGTTTTGTTTGACATAACCTTGCCTGAATGATATTAACGTATCGCTTGTGTGAAAGCACATTAGATGCTAATGCTTGGAGTTGCTTTTAGCAGCGAGATTTAACAATACAGGATTCGTTTTTATCTGCATGTTTTTAAATAGACTAACTCCCCTAATCAGTGTCGACAGAGAGCTCAGCTTGGAGCGTAAGGAAATGCTGGTTTAATATTTTAGTGCCATCTGCTGTGCGTTTCATAGCATTTTATCCCATCTGGCTTATTTGCAGCAATTCTCCCCTTCCCCCCCCCCCAACCCTCCGCTGCCAACCCCCCCCCTCCCCCGCTTCTTTTTTTAGTCTTAAGAGAAAGTGACAAATCTCTTTGCAAATCTTTTATACTGATTGGCTGTTTCTACTGATCACTGGGTGAGGCTTTTGGCAGAGGAGAATGTTTCCTTGGCTCTAGGTGTTCATTTCCTGTACTTAGGTTTCAGCTCAGTGGAGTGTGCAGGGATGTGTGATGTTTATCAAGCAGTTAACACATTCTTACACCTCTCTGCTTTATCTCAAATGACAGGTTGGCTCATAGTGAGTTCAGCAACATCAATCAATCAATCAATCAATCAATCAGTAGTTATTGAGAACCTATTACGGGCCAGGCTCCTTCCTAGACACAGTGGAGGGAGTGGAGAACAAAGCAGATGCCCTGCTCCCAGGGGGTTTAGTTAGTGGGAGACTAACAGTATACAAGTAAACACACATATTACAGTATCTCCTCGTGTAAGTGCTGTGAATTAGAAAAATAACGCAGGCTAAAGGGAGAGCTATTTTACATGGGATGGTCAGAGATAAATGGGAGAACTAAAGTATTGCAGTGGACAGCTCTAATATGTTACGATTGCTAACGAGGACAGCAGATGCGCCTTCCAACCCGGTGCTTTGAGGCTCTCGTTAAAGACAGACTCATCTTATTGTTAGCTAATTAGTTATCTTTCAACATTAACCAGAAATATTAGCAGATGAAAAACAAATCTGCTCTATGGAAGCTGCCAGGCAGTTTGTATTGTTGCTGTGGAACTGGGTGGATCTTGCACTCGACTCAGGTTGGCAGTTCTTTGATTCAGCACACGATTAGAGCGCCGGTACGTGTCTAGTTCTTTGTTGGGTTCCATGGGGAACGCCAGGTAATTTAAAGTCAGAACCTGCTCCAGGAGGTGCTTTGCACTGAACACTGTACCAACCCTCCACCTCCAGGGATAGAATGAGTGTATATGGAGCATTTAAATAATAACACCAGCTCCTGTTATGATTAACTCTCACTACAAATGCTGTCAATCTTAAGTGCAATCATATTGGATTTCAGAGAAGCGAGAAATACTAAGATGTTTAGTGCATTTCTCTTTATTTACCTCTTTAAAGATCGGTTTGAGCTGAAAATTGAGCCCCATGGAAACTACTAATATTCCTGTCATTAGAAACAAAGGAGATTCTGAATTAGCTAATTAAAACCATGAACAGTCTACATGGATTCATGTGTGTGTGTGCATGCTTTGGCTTACACATGTTCATACATTCACATATGCATCTGCCCATTCATTCATTCATTCATTCAAGAATTAAGTCTTAGGCACCTACTGCATGTGAGTGAAGAGCTATGGCTGAGGAAAATAAGATACTGAGTAAGGCATAGTCCTTGCCCATAAGGCAGTTGTAGGGACATACGTATAAACAAGTTAGTACAATAAAGTGTTATAGGAGCAATGAAAGCAATACTTGTCCCAGCTTTGTCTATGTTATTGATTGATAATGAGCATCAACTTTCTATGCCTGATTTCCCATACCTTAAAAAAAAAATCTGCAGCAGGGAAAAGTATTAGAATAATCTCTTTCTTAACCTAAAGAGAAAGATTGAATTATCCCAAAGTGATGATAATATTTGTTAGGCTTACTGAGAAATGAGCCACATAAACAGAACCATTGCTTTAATGGCTTCGGTACCATTATCAGACACTGGTGTGATAGTATGCCAGTGGTAGAGAGGCAAATGGTAAGAATGTATTTTATCCTCGTTGTCCTGTTTATGCAGTGGAGCTAGTGGATAACTTTCGAGACTCAGCTCTCTGTACAATCAAATGTAAAGGCTCACCTCAGTAGAGGCTGATCACAGGATAGCTGCCAATTACGGGAGGTGGGAGCTGAACACGCCCAAGCATGCACAGTGCTCCCCTGCCTGTGCTAGGAGCCGGAGGTAGCCTGTATGGATGCAAAAGTAAAATTGAGTTTGGGAATAGGGAGAGGCTGTTGAATGCCTTATTTATCCTCTACTCTCTGGCGTGCTTTTAATAAGGTTCTGCTGGATTTAAAGGAGAGATATCAGTCCATCATATTACCCTTACTGTATGTAAAATTTCCATCCAGTTGAGTCTCACTTTTCAAAGCCAGGAAAGTATTTGTTGGGCTAACTCAGTGGTCGGCAAACTCATTAGTCAACAGAGCCAAATATCAACACTACAACGATTGGAATTTCCTTTGAGAGCCAGATTTTTTAAACTTAAACTTCTTCTAACGCCACTTCTTCAAAATAGACTCGCCCAGGCCGTGGTATTTTGTGGAAGAGCCACACTCAAGGGGCCAAAGAGCCGCATGTGGCCCGCGAGCCGCAGTTTGCCGACCACGGGGCTAACTAAAGGCTGCACATGCTTCTTTTCTCTGAATTTTCATAGTGGTGATCAGCTCTGATTACCCACTTCTCCTCCCTTCCCCCAATCCAATATGCTCAGTTGGCATTAAAATGACATTTCTGTGGTGTATGGCACAGCCTTTGTGAGAGGTGGATTTTTCTCCTAATCACAGTGTCAGGGAAAATCAGTAGCAACAACAGCAGCAAATTCAACTCCAGGACCAACACTGGCTCTTTCTCCCAGATGCTTTTACTGCCATGTCCTTATCTTCTCTCCTCTCCTCTCTCTCAGTACTGGCAGTTTGATTGCTTCTTCAATTTCCTTTACTTCTGTGCTGCACAGGAAAATGCTGAATTCAAAAAGAAAAACCAGGCCATCCCCTCATTCTATTGTGGGGGCACCCTGTCAATAGAAACAAGGACTAATGTGGAGATTCCAGGGACCCTGGGCCTTTGGAGCTCTGACAGCTGACTCTTTTTTTTTAGGGTTTTTTTTTTTTTTTAATCTTTATTGTTGAAAGTATTACATAGGTCCTCCTTTTTCCCCCATTAACTTCTTCCAGCCCGCTCCAGTCCCTTCTACCCCCCAGCCCTCACCACCCCATTGTCTGTGTCAGTGGGTTATGCATATATGCATACAAGATCATTGGTTGATCTCTTCCCTCCCCTGCCTTCCTTCTGAGGTTCAACAGTCTGTTCACTCTCTAGGTGCCAACATGTTTTCAAAGCTCTATTTCTGGGCCTGGCTGGGTAACTCAGTTGCTTAGAATGTTGTCCTGTACACCAAAAGGTTGTGGGTTTGATTCCCAGTCAAGGCGCATACTTAGTTTGTGGGTTCGATACCCAGTATGGAAGGCAACTGATTCATGTTTCTCTCACATCAATGTTTCTCTCTCTTCTCTCACTCCTTCTTACTCTCTCTCTAATTTCTACACTAATAAAAGAGAAAGATGAAAATTGAATGTCACTTCCTGACGCCCATCAGCCAATCAGGAGTGAGTGTGCAAATTAACCCGACAAAGAAGGTGGGCCTCTAGTTGTTAATTTGCATATGCAGGCACCAGGCGGCCGCTTGTGCACGCTGGGGCCAAGCAGCCTGGGTCCCGGGGACGGGCGTCCTTGGGACCCAGGCCACTCTGAACCTGTAGGCCCGAAGCACCCGGGGTCCTGGAATGACCCCTGGGCACTCCGGGCCTACGTGCGCAGGCGCTAAACAGCCGGGGGGTGGGGGACGGGAACATCCCCCGCAGCGAGTGAGCACACAGCAGGGCCCTGCTTGCCCCTGCCCATGGCAGCGAGGGGCAAGTAGTCCCCCGCAGGGCCCCCACAGAGAGCAGACACCAGGACCCTGCTTGCCCCTGCGGTGGCGAGCCAGAGAGCAGACAGCAGGGCCCTATTTGCCCCTAGCCCCAGCAGCAAAGGGCAAGCAGGTCCCCCCAGAGAGCAGACACCAGGGCCTGCGGTGGTGTCAAGCAGGCAGGTCTGCAGAGAGCAGAGAACCATGGGGATCAGGCCTAAGCCATCAGTAGGACATCCCCTGAGGGCTCCCAGATTGGAGAGGGTGCAGGTCGGGCTGAGGGACCCCCCCCCCCCAACCCACCCGTGCACAAATTTTGTGCACCGGGCCCCTGGTCAATAAAATAAAATAAAAACATATCCTTGGGTGAGGATTTTTTTTAAAAGCTCTATTTCTTTTTCTTCTTCTCCTGATGGCAAATCATACTGTACCCACTGCTCTTTCATTCCATCCTCACAAGACATAAAGAGTAGTGTGTTGTGAGGGAACATCCTATCTAATAAAAGAGTAATATGCAAATTAACCATAACTCCACTACACCCACAAGCCACGCCCACCAGCCAATCAGGAGCAAGTATGCAAAATAACCCAACCAAGATGGATGCAGCCATGAAGCGAGCAGGAGGCTTGGGTTTCCCCGGCAATGGAGGAAGCCAAGCTTTCCGCACACCCTGGCCAACCCAGGCCTCCACTCAAGGCTACAAAGTTTCAATTATACAAGATAATTAAATCCCAACAGAAATGGCAGCAGCCACTGAGCGAGCAGGAGGCTTGGCTCCACTCAAGGCTACAAAGTTTCAATTATAGAAGATAAATAAATCCCAGATACCAGGGCCTCTGCTTGGGTTATTGGGGGGTGTGGCCGGCCTGCAAACCACCACAGGCCCCTCTCCCAGGCCACCCCACACCCCAAGGGAACCCCCACCCTGATCCGGGACACCCTTCAGGGCAAACCAGCTGGCCCCCACCCATGCACCAGACCTCTATCCTACCTAATAAAAGAGTAATATGAAGATTGACCATCACTCCAACACATAAGATGGCTGCCCCCATGTGGTCAAAGATCCTGTCCCCATGTGGACACAAGATGGCCACCACAAGATGGTCAGCAGGGGAAGGTAGTTGGGGGCGACCAGGCCTGCAGGGAAGGGCAGTTGGGGGGAACCCAGGCCTGCAGGGGAGGGCAGTTAGGGGCAAACAGGCTGGCAGGGGAGCAGTTAGGCATCAACCAGGCTGACAGGGGAGTGGTTAAGGGGTGATCAGGCTGGCAGGCAGAAGTGGTTAGGGGCAATCAGGAAGGCAGGCAAGTGAGCAGTTGGGAGCCAGAAGTCCTGGATTGTGAGAGGGATGTCCGACTGCCCGTTTAGGCCCAATCCTGGCAGGGGTCCCAGATTGAAGAGGGTGCAGGCTGGGCTGAGGGACATTCCCCCCCCCCTGCACGAATTTCGTGCACCAGGCCTCTAGTTGTTAAATATTGTCAAATATTGGATAGGCTTTCTGAGCAATGTTGCATAATTTTCTCAGTAGATCTTTGAACCTGGCAGAGATATGATTATTTTGGGGGTGTTCCTTATAGGGATTAGAATTCAGGGATTTTTATGCTGGGACTATGCTATGGTCTGAATATCTGTGTCTCCCATCCCCAAATTTATATTTTGAAATCTAATCTCCAAAGATGATAGTATTAGGAAGTGGGACCATTGGGAGGTACTTAAGAAACCCTTGCTTAATCCAATGTCACAAAGATTCACTCCTGTGTTTTCTTCTAAGAGTTTTATAGTTTTAGCTCTTACATTTAGGTCTTAAATCCATTTTGAATTTTTTATTTAGTGTGAGATAGAAGCCCAGCTTCATTCTTTTGTACGTGGATATGCAGATGTCCTGGAATCATTTGTTAAAAAGACTTTTTGTTTCCCGTTGAGGTATCTTGTCATCCTAGTTAAAAAACAATTGTCCACAAATGTTAAGGGTTTTTTCCTAGACTCTCAATTCTATTCCTTTTATCTATGTGTTTAGCTTTATGCTAGAACCACATTGTTTTTGATAAATTGTTTGGTGTAAGTGAAATCTGGGGAGAAACCAAGATGGCGACACAGGTAAACACCTGAACTTGCTGCCTCACACAACCACTTCAAAACTACAACTAAAAGACAAAACAGGTATCATCCAGAACCACGGGAAGGCTGGCTGAGTGGAAATTATATAACTAGAAGGAAAGAGAAAAGCACACTGAGACTCGGAGGAGGGATGGAGGTGCAGAAGTGAAATGCAGAATTACGGAGGTGCGTGCGCGGAAAGGGCTGGCAACTGAGTATGCTGTTGTGTTTTTCAATCGGGAGGGAGACACAAGCTCCCGACTGCTCGGAACTCCAGTTCCGGGAGAGACTCTGGGGACCCAGACTCATACAGGGAGAAACTGGACTGTCTGGCATCGAGCAGAACTCAAGGGTGGCTTTCTCTGGGAGGTGCTTGCAGCGATCATTGTTCCTGCACGGTGCCGCGGGACACAGAGACACGGGACCTCTTCCAGGCAGTGCTGACGGTCAGCCATTCCTGTTTGCTCCACTCTCGTGATTCCCTGAGACCCCACCTCATCCAATTTACAACCCCACCCAAGCTGTGCGCAGAGGCTTTTGCATATGAATGGCCTGGCCCTTTGCAATCTGAAACCTAACGTACTGCAGTGGGTCAAAGAGCCCCAGAGCCTCCAAAAGAAGACCCAAGGCTCAACAGCAGCTTGCATTGCTTCACAGCTGGGCCTCATCTGCGCACCTCCAAACCCCAAACAAAGAGAAGGAATCTGCAGATCTCTCTGTAGCTCCTGCTGGGTGGCCTCTCTCCTTGGAGATCCAAGAGCCAGTGTACGCAGGGGTCAGAGAGAGACCATCCAGACTACAACTCTTCATATCCATAAGAGACACACTCAGGGGGCAGACCCAGTGAGTGCCAAAGCCCCACTGAAGCAAGTCTTGCCCCATAAGGGTGTCTCCAACAGAAGTTCTCCCATCATAGACACAACTGATCCTCACAGCCAGTTGGCCTGGCGGTCAATTCCTCTCAGTGATACCAACAACAATAAAGGCTTAACTACAACAAGACTGTGCACACAGCCCACAAAGGGGTGCACCAAGAGTGTCCACCTCAGGTAATTAGGGAGGCTGAGCCAATGGCCCTATAGGACACCTAGCACACAAAACCACGCTATCAACACAGGGAAGCAGCCAAAATGTGGAGACAAAGAAACAGGTCACAAATGAAAGAAATGGAGGAAAGCAAACTACTGGATATAGAGTTCAAAACCACGGTTATAAGGTTACTCAAGAATCTTCTAGAAACCACCGATAAATTTAGTGAGACCCTCAAGGATATGAAAAAGGACCAACTAGAAATTAAGCATACACTGACTGAAATAAAGAATAATATACAGAGATCCAACAGTAGACTAGAGGATCCCAAGAATCAAGTCAAAGATTTGAAATACGAAGAAGCAAAAAACACCCAACCAGAAAAGCAAAAAGAAAAAAGAATCCAAAAATATGAAGATAGTGTAAGGAGCCTCTTGGACAACTTCAAGCATACCAACATCTGAATTATGGGGGTGCCAGAAGAAGAGAGAGAGCAAGATATTGAAAACCTATTTGAAGAAATAATGACAGAAAATTTCCCCTACCTGGTGAAAGAAGTAGACTTACAAGTCCAGGAAGTGCAGAGAATCCCAAACAAAAGGAATCCAAAGAGGAGCACAACAAGACACATCATAATTAAAATGCCAAGAGCAAAAGACAAAGAGAGAATCTTAAAAGCAGCAAGAGAAAAACAGTTAGTTACCTACAAGGGAGCACCCATACGATTGTCAGCAGGCCAGACGGGAGTGGCAAGAAATATTCAAAGTGATGAAAAGCAAGAACCAACAACCAAGATTACTCTACCCAGCAAAGTTATCATTCAGAATGGAAGGTCAGATAAAGAGCTTCACAGATAAGAAAAAGCTAAAGGAGTTCGGAGTTCATCACTGCCAAACCAGTATTATGTGAAATGCTGAAAGGTATTTAAGAAGAGGAAGAAGAAGAAAAAGGTAAAGATAAAAATTATGAACAACAAAGTGACAACAAATACATATCTATCAGCAAGTGAATCTAAAAATCAAGTGAATAAAAAGTCTGATGAACAGAATAAACTGGTGAATATAATAGTATCAGGGGCATAGAAAGGGCGTGGACTGACAATTCTTGGGGGGAAAGGGGTGGGGGGTTGTGGGAAGAGACTGGACAAAAATCGTACACCTATGGATGAGGACAGTGCGGGTTGGGGGTAAGGGCATAGGGTGGGGTGGGAACTGGTGGAGGGGAGCTATGGGGGCGGGGGGAAGAGGAACAACTGTAATAATCTCAACAATAAAAATTTATTTAAAAAAATAAAAATAAATAAATCTGGAAGTGTAAGTCCTCCAAAATTGTTCTTCTTTTTCAGTATTGTTTTGGCTATTCTAGCTCCCTGGCATTTCCATATGAATTTTTGAATCAAGTTGTCAGTTTCTGAAAAACAGAAATTTATTTTTAATTTTTAAAATTCATTTTGGTGCCGAAACCGGTTTGGCTCAGTAGATAGAGCGTCCGCCTGCGGACTGAAGGGTCCCGGGTTCGATTCTGGTCAGGGGCATGTACCTTGGTTGCGGGCACATCCCCAGTGGGGCGTGTGCAGGAGGCAGCTGATCGATATTTCTCTCTCATCGATGTTTCTAGCTCTCTATCCCTCTCCCTTCCTCTCTGTAAAATATCAATAAAATATATTTTAAAAAAAAAATTCATTTTGGTGCTATCATACCACTACCTAATTTTTAAAATACTATTTTGT
This sequence comes from Plecotus auritus, assembly GCF_963455305.1. Lineage (NCBI taxonomy): Eukaryota > Metazoa > Chordata > Mammalia > Chiroptera > Vespertilionidae > Plecotus > Plecotus auritus. The sequence goes on from NC_137770.1 coordinate 38,286,857, forward strand.
TGGAATACAGCCACACTCATTTGCTCACATATTGTCTTTGTTGTTTGTACTACAATTGTAGAGCTAAATAGTTGCAACTGAGACGATATGTTCCACAAAGCCTAAAATATTTCTATCTGGTCCTTTACAGAAGAAGTTTGCTAATCTCTGTTCTAGGACATAATTTATTTGCAGAAAACTCTGACTCTTTTCTTTTTCTCTCTGCTGGGTAGTAAGATGGAAGAGGAATCAAAGTCATTTTATTTGATGTTGTGAAATAAAATAACATTGGATAGGATGAGTTTTGGAGTTAGTGAGACCTAGGTCCAAATCCTGGGCCAGCATTTTCTTCTGTTTGATATCTCTGAAATTCTGTTTCTCCCCCCTTGAAATTCTAGTTTACTTTTCTTATGAGGGGATAAAGTGACTTGTTAATGTCATATGGAAGAGCCAATGTCAAGACCTGGGCCCACAACTCAAAATTTTGTAACTGTTTTTTCATTTGTATTTCCACTGCTTGGAAGTTAAATCTCTGACCAGAAGATATAATTGAAAAGTTGCTCCTCTCCTGCTTCCCATACTAAATTCTTAATATTAGTTTGCTAGATGTGCCTTGATTACTTATTTGTACCATTTGCTTCTTTTTCACAAAAATTTAAGTGCAGAAAAATAGGTTGGTTACTCAATACTAAGTAATATTGGAATGAGTTTTGTTTTCCCCTTAAGAAAAACGATGTCACTCCCATTTCTTAGTAATAGTGTTCTGTTTTTGCTCATAAACATGTAGGATACATTTTTATTGGCCATAACTATATAGAAACCATAGCAGTTTCAGTCACCTAAAGCATGTCTTCTGCAATATCTATTTGCAGTATCTATTTTGTTGGTAGAGATGTTAATAGGCTTCTAGCTGGAGCAGAGTTTCCGCTTGTCCATATTTGAATCTACTCGAAGAACACTGACTCCACCCTAATGGATCAAAATATTACTCAGCAATTCCAGTTGTACATGTGAAATGCAGATTCTCCATCACAACTAAAAATGTCAAAATGCTTCCAAAGCAATCCTGTGGTTATCTGGGAAACAGAAGCAAACTGTAAATCTTGTCCTTGCAGAGAGAGAGAGGCTTTTCTCAGTCGCAGTAATTTTTTACCTTGATTCTTAATGCTTTGCAGAAAGTTAGCTGTTGTATTCTATTAATAAAATGGCAGGCTATTATGATTACTCATTCTTTCCAGTGGATATAATATTAGAAATAATGAGGTGTTGAAATAATATTATTTTTTTCTGGAAATCAGGGAACCTCCTTTTTTTTTTTTTTAACCTGATTTATCAAAGAGTTCAGATTCAGAGAATTTCTGGGTTGCAAGGTATCATATAAAATTCCTTATGAACATTCTCAGTGATAGGGAACTCACTGCCTTTCAAGATGACTCTTCATCTTTGGTTAATTATGAAATTTATCTTATATGTAAATGCTACTTCTCCACTAATCCTATTGTATCTTGTGGGGCCATAAAATAAAAGATAACCATCATGCTAACCTTGAATCTCCACTTTTTCAGACCCTAAATTTCCATTGCTGTCAATCAACGCAGACTGGTTTCAAGTACATGTACCACTTATCCCATTTTGTATGTCCTTTAGTTCCTCCAAACCTCTTTTCCAAGTGGTATGCCCACACATAACATCTTTCTGAGAAGTATGTGAGCTGGATAGTGCATTTCACGGAAAGACCATGAGTTCCCTCACTGTGGACACCCAGTGTCTATCAATTCAGCCTATGACACATCATCTGTTTGTCATCTGCATCACAATGTTGACTTGTGCCGAGTTGATATCATCTACCGTGTTTCCCCGAAAATAAGACAGTGTCTTATATTAATTTTTGCCCCCAAAGACACGCTAGGTCTTATTTTCAGGGGATGTCTTATTTTTCCATGAAGAAGAATATGGTGCACATTTATTGTTAAATGAAAATAAAGGAAATTTATTACCTGTATATGGTACGGTAGTACGGTAGTTGTCAACACAAACCAGACAAACTGTGAGTCCTACAGTATCAAGAATTTACTCATTTATTCAATGACAATCATGTCATCATCTTCTGGAACATCATAACAATCCAATTCCTGAATTTCCTGGTGAATTTCTTGTGACTCCATTTCTTGCAGAATCAGTGGACCAAATCTCTCATGTTTAGCAATAGCACTGTCTTTAAATGAGTACTTCTTGTCAAGGTAGCCTGCTCGCAGTGCATTTGCAATGCAACTGTCAGTGATTTTCTCCCATGAATTCTTCACCCAAGTCACAACTTCTTGCAGTTTAGGTTTCACAAAGTTTCCATGCTGATTTCTCTCCATTCTATTTTCAATGTAGTCATTAATTTCCATGCGCAAATTGCCTTTGAATGGCTTGTTTATTGCAATATCAAGAGTCTGGTGATAGGCCGTCATTCCTGCGGGAATCATTATCTGATCTATTTTTCTTTCCTGAAGAAATGTCTTCATGTCTTTAGCGCGGTGAGTGCTGGCTGCATCCCAGACTAGCAGACCTCTTTGGCTCCCTCGCATAACAAGTGGCAGCATTAAATTGACCCACTTCCTTATAACTGCTTGTGTGGCCCAGGCTTTTTCAGTTTCAGGAATAAAAACGCCCAAAACACGTTCAATCTTTTCCTTCTTGCCCTTAGAAATGATTAAAGGTGGGATTTTAGTGCCATCCAGATGAATTGCCAAAATACAGGAAACACGTGCACTTTCGTAAGCAGTGGAGGGAATGTACGCCAAGGAGGCACCCCGCTGTTCAATTGTTGTTTGAGATGATTGGCCCATAAACACTTCAGTTTCATCCATAGCAGTCATGTTGGAAAGATTGTATTTAGAGAAGTCAGCATCATCAATAAAGGACTTGAATGCAAGTGATCGCTTAATAACTTGAGTATCTTCTAACCTAAACAATGTTGTAGATCTTCTTAAAGACAGTTCACTTTGCTGAAGGAAATTATCCAGCCAGTGTTGTGATGCTTTGAAGTCTTTGGGGGCTATGTCAAACTGTGGTGCCATTGCAAGGGCAAATTCTTGAATCTGAGCCCTATTCACAACCAAAGCCTTTGCTCTCCTGTCAACAACCCATTCACAGATCAGGTCTTCCAGCTCGGAAAATAATGGCTGCCGACCTGATCCACACTTGTGCTTTTTAGCATTGCCCTTGTCCACTTGTTCAATGAGGTTACCATACTCTGCTCGCCGTTTTCGGACCAATCGGATACTCAACATCTTCTGTTTGCAGAAAGCAGTAAGATTTTGGCCCCAAGAGTCTTCCACGATTCCTTTCTTGTACTCCACGAAGTAGCTTTTTCTTTTTGCGCTCATTTCTAGGGGTAAAAAAAAAAGGAATTGGGGTATCAAGGTGGGGGGAGGGGGATCACTCAAAATGACACAGGGGGGATGAGAGGGGGGAATCAAAATGGCACAGGAGAATCAGAGGGGGGATTACCATTTTAGTAACCCCTTTTGATCCTCCTGTGTCATTTTGATTGCCCCCTCTGATCCTCCTGTGTCATTTTAAGTGATCCCCCTCCCCCCACCCCTGTGCCACTGAACACCTTCACCAGACATCCCCCCTACCCCTTTATCAGACATTTACCCCCTGGGGCCTGCATGGGGACTGTCACTGGGCTTGCTGGGGCCTGGATCTGGGCTGGAGCAGGGTCTGCCACTGACTGAGAACCTTCAGTCATCATGAAGGCGGCCGCGAGCATCAGGTAGTGTCACCAGAGACAGACCAGCACTCACCACCTTCGCCGCGTCCCGTCCGCTCTAATCCTCCTGTTCTTCTACACGCGTCTGCGAAAGTCTCCTCCTCTCTCCCGCCCCCGCGCTCACCACTCACTCTGACCTCCGCTCCGCCTCCACACAGCAGTGATGTCAGGACTCCGCGTAACGTCACTGGTTGCTAGACGCCAGTTGGGGCGGCCCTAGTGACCAGTTTACGGTAAATTAATTTTCATTCTGAGACAGAGCCTGGGGCCTTATTTTCGGGGGATGCCTTATATTTCACCCAGAAGGAAACCTGTAAGTAGGTCTTATTTTCGGAGGATGTTTTATTTTCGGGGAAACACGGTAATACCCATAAGTTTTATTTCTATAAGCTGGTGGTAACTACATTTTCTCTATCTCACATTATTATGATTAATATCTTGGGTGGTAGTGCCTGACCTTGCATTTTATCTCCATTATACTTGATCTTGTTAGGTTCATGCCATTTTTCTAGTCTGTCAAGATTTGGAAGGATTCTATCACTCAGTGCATTTTCTATCCCTGCCAACGTTTGCATTACCTATAGGTATGATCACTTGCTTTCTATATATCATTGATGTAAGCTCTGAGAGCACAAAGCCTGTGATGGGCTATTATAAACTTCTCTACATATTTTTCCTTTATTTTTATGTAAGTATAGTTGGTATACAATATTATATTAGTTTCAGGTGTACAATATAAAGATTTTACATTTACGTATCTTACATTGTGAACACCACTCTAGGTCTAGTAATCAGATGTCACGGTGTAAACTTATCACAGTATTATTGACTATATTTCCCTTTACCTTTTTCACCCATTCCTCCCACTACCCTCTCCTCTGGCAACCATCAGTTTGATCTCTCCTTTCCAGATTTAAATTCAGTTCCATAAACATTTGTTCAGCATGTACTTGCTAACAGCCTGTCTTCAGAGTTTGGGTTTCAATGATAAACAAAATAGGATGGTAGTCCCAAGCAAATCATTACTCTATATAGAAAAACATCCAAACAGATAACCATAGTATACAATAATGAGTACAATAACAAAGATGTGAACCAGGGACACAGAGGAGAGGCCATTAATTACCTGGGAAGGTTAGTGATGAGAACCACGATGAGGTGATGTTGGAGCCAAGTCTTGAAAGAGGAGGAGGTGTTTCTGAGAGGAAAGGGGGAGATTCTGATTGCCTTTCACTAATAAACATTTGTTCATAGGGAAAAAAAATGTTATTTTCCAGAGAGTTCTTCCCATGAGGAGCAAGTAGACCAAAAATTGAGACTCAAATAATGTTAGCCAATCTAACGTAAACTGAGAGTATACAGTGGTTACTTCACAGCATTACTGCTATCACATTCTTTCAGAACGGGCGGTACTGTTTAAAACTTTTTTTAGAACTTGTGTTTTCCTGTTCTTTGCCCCTTGAGAGTGGTTAGGAAGATCTTGCTAATGTTCCTTAGATTTAGGGTCAAGGGGCCAAGAATAAGAAATCCTGAAGAATTATTTCTTAATGGCGTATCCTTATTGACCTGAATCTCTGCCTTGTGACAGACTCATCTGTCTCAGAGGAATATCTTTTGTCTAGGTTAGATCCCCAACAGGTAGGTTATAGTAGTTCCCAGCTTCTTCAACCAGTATTTGAGACCCCTGAGACTCACAGTGGACTCCACACCTTCGTAGAAATTTATAAATTTGTTGCTGACAACAAATGGATTTGTCACCGGGTCTGCCAGCCCTGGCCCTAGGACCAGCTCATGCAGCTATAGTGAATAGCATTTTCTGTTTAGTATCTCTATGAGGACAATCAATTCAGCAAGACATTTACTCCTTTAAAAACTGAAACAAAATAGCCTCTTTTCTTTCACAACGAGATCTGAGAATATAAAAGTACTTGTCCTTTTATTAAGTTATGCTACTGATTTTTTAAGTGGTGTCTTGGCCCTTGGTATAATGAGTGACTTGGGCAGAAAGCCATCTGAAGACAGCAAGGTAATTGTGCTGTGGCCAGCTCATTCATTTAGTCGGAAGTGTCCATGCCATTTAGCAATGGTCCTGCAGCGGTTATAAGCAAAGTCATCCTATCTGCTGCCTCAGCATAAAGGCACATGTCCTGTCTGCAGCCACACAGGTAAATGCAAGTATTAAATTGCTGTTGACAGTAGAGAAGTGGGAAAGTTTAAAACTTAGCTGAATTGTTGGAAACGTAGATGAATAGTTGCTCTGACTTCAACAAAGTTACCTGCTACTTCTGTCTAAATTTCCAGGGGAATCAAGAATACAGTGAGGGTCCTAAAAGTAAAATTTTTAAAGCTTCATTAAATTTCTAGTAGTCTGCTATTCTTTGTAACTTTCAGAGTGGCTTTTAGTTACAAACTCATACCTGTATTCAAATGATTGTGTCCCTAATAGAGTGTATGCTCACAGGGGTGGGGAACATCCAGCCTGCAGGCCTATATAAGGCATTAGGGGGGAGTCAATTAAATGTTTGACCAAAAAGAGCAGGCTAATTTCTAAGTTGATAATTTTGTACTCGAATAATGTTATACATATCGAATAGCCCTTGGCAGAGAAAAGGTTCCTGCTCTAGAAGGACACAGACCATGTTTTGTTTGGCATTGCTCATATGCTCCCTACCTAGTACAGTACCTTCCTTGGCCTTTAGGAACTCAAGGTCCAGTGGAAGGAAGGTGACAATTACTAGTTGCTCCTTCTGTCTCTGCCTCTTGAGCCCACAGCCTGGCTTCCTTGTTGGTTTTGCACATATGAGCCTAGAGCTGCATGTACCTGGAGAGTTAGTGCCACTGGTGAAGGTTCTTAAGGCAAAGGGAACGCCAGAGAAGAATTTTCCTTTGGGCAATCTCTTTTCCTCTGGTCAACTCCTATTGAAAGGCAAAAGCAGAAGCAACATTTCTAGACCTGTCTAGGATGAGAAATAGAGGATAGAATCCACATACATCTAGTTGTACCGGTTAATAATGCGGATTTTTTTTAATAGATGGAGTTATACATATGTTGATATATATGCAATTTGAGATGTATGCTATTTTGTTGTATGGACAGCAAGCTTCTAAACTTCATATGTCACATTTGCTAAAGGTGTTAACATCATAGATATTTTTACGCTTAAAAATGTCGAATTTTGTGCCAAAAAGAGAGCAGTTGTGGGAAGTTTCAATTCATTACTTTATTTTGAAGAAAAAGTTATCGTATACTTCGGGAAGCTTATGGTGAACATGCCCCATCTCAAGATACTTGTGAACGCTGGTTGAAACACTTTAAAAGTGATGATTTTGATGTGAAAGACAAAGAACAAAAGTCAACCAAAAAAGTGTGAAGACCAACAATTACAAGCATTATTGGATGAAGATGCGTGTAAAACTCAAGAACAACTTACAGAAAGATTAAACGTTGCTCAGCAACCATTTTCCGATCGTTTTCAAGCAATGGGAAAAATTTTAAAGGAAGGAAAATGGCTGCCACATCAACTGAACGAAAGACAAATGGAAAACCGAAAAGTCATCAGTAAAATGTTGCTTCAATGGCATGAAAGAAAGTCTTTTTTGCATCAAATTGTGACTGGCAATGAAAGTGGATTTATTTTGAGAATCCCAAATGCACAAAATCATGGGTTGATCCAGGTCAACCGTCAACATCGACTGCAAGGCCAAATGGCTTCGGAAAGAAGACAATGCTCTCCATTTGGTGGGATCAGGAAGGTGTGGTGTATTATGAGCTTCTAAAACCAAGTGAAACCATTAATACTGATCACTACTGACAACAAATAATCAATCTGAACCACGCTTTGATCGTGAAACGACCAGAATGTGCCAGAAGACACGGCAAAGTAATTTTGCTTCCTGATGATGCACCATCACACACTTCAAAACCAGTTAAAGACACGTTAAAAGATCTTGTCTGGGAAGTATTATCCCACCTGCTGTATTCACCAGACCTTGCTCCTTCAGATCACCACTTGTTCCTATTGATGGCACACGCACTTTCTGAGCAGCACTTCAAAACATACGAAGAAGTGGAAAATTGGGTCTCTGAATGGATTGCCTCAAAACAAGAAAAGTTCTATTGGGACGGTATCCACAAATTACCTGAAAGATGGGGAAATGTGTAGCTAGCGATGGACATTACTTTGAATAAAGCATTTTTGATGTTTCTCTTGAAATTATCGTGTTTTCTTTGATTACAAAATCTGCCATTATTACCGGTACACCTAGTATATATTCTCTCAACCTCTTCTTTGCCTGTCATTTAAACAATCAATAGGGAATTCCATGTTGCATACATTTATTCTTTCACTCATTCAATAAATATTATTAAATACCTATTACTTGCAAGCCCTATACTAGGCAGTACATGAAAATAAAGAGTATCCCAGCTGGCATGGCTCAGTGGTTGAGCATTGACCTATGAACCAGGAGGTCATGGTTTAATTCCCAGTCAGGACACATGCCTGGGTTTTGAGCTCGATCCCCAGTGTGGGGCATGCAGGAGGCAACCGATCATTGATTCTCTCTCATTGATGTTTCTCTCTCTCTCCCTCTTCCTCTCCCTTCCTCTCTGAAATAAAAAAAGAAAAGAAAAAGAAAATAAAGAGTAAAAAAATATGAATAACATATCCACACTTTCTGATGGGAGAGTGTATTGGTGGATATCAAACTGGAAGACTGACCAGGGACATTGGGAAAATTTTCCTGCTTGAAGAAGGTATGCATGGTGACAACTGAAAGAACCTCTTTTCACATGAGCCATTTCATCCTTTGGAGTAACTGCTATTTTATATAGCATTTTAATATCTGTTGGTTAGCTAGTATTTATTTACAACTTTGATATCCATGTCAACATTAATAATTACTAACACTTACAGAACATTTGCTCAGTACCAGACAAGGACTTTACATATTTGCTTGGTGCTAGACTAGGGCTTTATTCATTTAATCCTCATAGCAACCTATGGCATATATTTTAATATTTGTCATTTTTACTTTACTGATGAAGAAACTGAGGCACAAAAAAATTAAGTAACATTTTCAAGGTCACACAGCTAGCCAATAGTGAGCTGCAGTTTGAACCCAGAGAGCCTGGCTCTGGATTCGGTGTTCTTCTGTACTGTGCATTACTGCCTCTCATAAATGAATGGAGCCTATAATAAGTGTTTTTCTTGTACTGCCCTCCTCCCATTTTAGAATAAAAATTATACTTACAGCATAAAATGACATGAGTAGCTTTCCCCCTTTGTCTGTTTCTGGAACAACTTGTAGAAAGTAGGCATCACCTAGTCTTTGAAAGTGTGGTAGAACTGAAATGTAAAACCATCTGGAACTATGGGGGGTTTTGGAGGAGAGGGGTTTGTGGAGAAAGTCTTTGATTACCATATCAGTTTCTTTGAAGATTATTTTCTGTGTAAGATTTTGATTCTTTTCTTGTACTAATGTGTACTATATTTTCCCCAAATGTATCAATTTTGTCCTAGTTTTCAAGTTATTAGTGTGTATTGATGCCCATAATATTATTTTGTAATCTCCGTTGTGTCACTATTTCCTCTGTCATGTCACATTTTATTAGCTGCCTCTTTCTCCTTTTCTTGATCGGTCCTGTTCATCTCATCAGTTTTTTCAGAAAAGCAACTTTTGGTTTTTGCCTTCTCCATTTTTGTTGTTTTCTTCAAAAATGAGGGAGAGATGGAAATATCAATGATGTGACCATTGATTGGCTGCCTCCTGCATGCCCCCTGCTGCCCTGACCAGGACTCTTGGTTCATAGGTTGACTGACGCTCAACCACTGAGCCATGCCAGCAGGGCTCAATTTATTTTTATACTGATATTTCCTTGTTTCTTTGAATTTTCTCTGTTGCTCTTCTGAGTTGAAAATATAGCTCATTTGTTTTTATTTTCTCATTTTGTGACTAATTATTTAAAACTCAAATTTTGACATGTGTTCACTGTCATTCAGACCTAAGTTTTTATAATTTCCCCTATGATTTTACATTTTATTACATGTTGGTTAGTTTTGAGTGTCTAAAATGTTGATTCACTGGGATTTATTAAGGTTTTAATCATGCCCTAGCAAGTATTTGATTTTTTTGAATGTTTCATGTATACGTAATAAAAACAAAATATATATTCTCTATTGGATATAAAGTGCTCTATTAGTTTGAGCTTATTAATTTTGATATAGAAATCTTATATACACTTTTGCTAATTTTTGTGTGCTTGATCTTTGAGTTTCTGTGCAAGGCTTTTTAAACCTTCTAATTTCAATTTTTGATGAATCCATTTCACCCCATAGTTTGACCAATTATGCTTTATATATTTTGAGATTCTAGCTTGGGCCCCTCATGGTAAGGCTAGGGAGTGGCAAAGAGAATGTTCCCCAGAGTGGAAAGCCTCTGCTATTATGATCCGGGCTTGACTTTTCCTCCTGTCCCACCACCTCACTACCTACCACCCCCACTCCATCACTCAGACAGCACCACCAGTGACCTTGCCTTTCTGGGAACCTCTCTTGTCTCTCCACCTTGGAGAAGGAGGGAATGTTCTGGTACCACCCGAGAGCATGTACTGCTGTTTTTATGCCTCCAGTGATCTACCTCAGGGCAATTAGAGGAAAAGGAACGAGGCAGCTCCACTTCAGCTCTCCTCTGAGCCCATCCCCTCTGGACTGCTGTCTGCTGCCCACACTGGAATGCAGCCACTCTCTCCCAGGAAGGGTTTCCCAGTTTAGAGATGACTTTCTGGGGTCTGTCAGCCTCCTATTCCTTTCTGTGCCATCTCCAGGGTTGGGTCTGGGGGAACAAGCAGCTGGTGTAAGTTCACAATCTGTCAGGCTACTTTGTGTTATATAATGAGTAATTTCCGTAGTCTATCTACAAATTGATCCATGATGTTGGGAGCTTGGAAGAAATTTTAGAATTCTTAAATATTAATGCTAAGAAATTTAGAGAATCCTTACTAACCTTCTTGACTTTAAAACTGAAGAAAACCAAACAAAGATATTAAGTGACTTTCCCAATGTTTACAATTGATTTATAGCAAAGCCAGGAACAGATGTGTAATAATAATCAACAAACAGGTGCAAAATGGAAAATTTGGATAAATTGTAGTAACCACTGTAAGTAAAAATAAACAGAAACTAAATAAGAATAATGGGGTGGAATGAGAAAGATTTTAAATTTTTTTAAATAGCTTTATTCTAATTGAAACTCACGGAGTCTCAGTTGTATGATTACACCATTGCAGACTAAATGTACACTACATACATTGCTTGATTCATTACAAACCTTTAAATGCAGAAGCTTTCTTAGCCCATGAAAGTCAATCGCTGAAATTATTTTTTAGAGACTACTCAAACCACAATACTTGATAATAAGAATGGCACGGGGTAGCATTCATCGTGAAGAGAGTTGGCTTTGACAGGAGTAGAAAACCAAGAAGAGCAAATTATATGGGTCATCACTTTTTTTTCATGGCAGACAAAAGCCAAAAACACTTTTCTGACTAATAAGGTCAACTACATGAAACCAAAGAGATTAAAGAAATAAGATAGTAATTCTAAAGCCAGAGAAAGGAGCCCTTCCAGGGACCGGCTATTGAGCTAGAATATCTAATCTTTCAGGAAGTAGAAATGAATGAACAGATTTGTAACTTGGCTCACCTGGCTTGAGGAACAAAGAAGGTTTTCAGAAGTTGTGGTAAAAACCCATCATTTGTGACATTCGATCCTACAGTGAATGGATTTCAGGAAAGTATATTGGAAAGTGTTTTGGGACAACTCCAACTAAGCTTCTTTCAATTTTCAAAAAGAAAGAAATCTTAGTCTTAAATGCTTAGTAAATTGACAGATAAAGATTTATATTGAGTCCATATAATTTCAAATCTGCAAATATGTTTTCCATTTTAACCATATTGCAAAGGTGCAATTTTTTTACTTCCCCTATTCTTGGATGATTTAGAAATATTTAGATTTAAGAAATGAGTCATAGGGTTAGTTAATGAAAATTCATACCACCTTCCTACATTTTTAAACTGATTAATTAATGTATTTATTCAGCGAAAAAAGCAAAAGGTACATGCCAGTTAGTGATTTCCAATAGAATCAGAACATGAGATTGAATTTGGAATAAGCCTCAATATAAAACCAAAAGAATGCCTTAGTAAGAAAAAATGGGGTTTACAGATTCATATATCAACCACAGAGTAATTATCATCAAATATTTTATGTCATTTGACTTTTTAAATATTAACCAAGAATCAAAATGTCACTCCTTTAGCTATAAATCAGATCTCTACTCCTTTCTTTTTCCTGTCTCCTTAAATGCTGAATAACACTACAAGCAAGATTTCTATCAGGCAAATCAATGCAGCATGGATTAGAGATCACAGTTTTTGGAAGCAGATTACAATGGGACCAAATATGTTCCCTATACTATCAGCCATTTTTATAATAGGATTATGTGGGGACTCAGAAATTATCCATTTATATCCCTAATGCATCATTAAGGACTGCTAAACCATGTGCTCTCTGAACACAGTTGATCTATGAATCACAGTGTTTCACTCTTATGAAGTATCAGTTGCTACCCATTGGAAAATACGAGTTACTTTTACAGTTGTAAAGTTTAATCACTCTGATGGTATAGCCAAAACACTACAGCCTCAGATGGTTGAACACACATTTATTAATTACCTACTTTTGCCATGTTCTGGGGATACAAAGGTGATTATGATCCAGTGCCTGCCCTCTAGCAGTTCAGGGCAGTAAATAAAGCGAGGTCAATAAATGTGATGGGAGTCCCTCTAGTCCATCTATCCAACAGTCAGCACAGTGATGCATGATATTGGATTCTTAGTAAATTTTGATCGAATCATTAATATATCATGGAAATATGTGCAGGAAATAATGATGCCATGGAGGAAGGCAAACAGGAATTGAACCTTGAGCTAAGGCAAGGAAATGTGTAGCTTGCAGGGAGGTGGAGTATATGAGAGGATTCCAGTTGCAAAGTCCTAAAAGGGGGGAATAGCATGTGGGTTCAGGGAGCCAGGATAGTTCTGTTTTCTTGGAAAGTAGGAAGTCAGTGTTGAAGCCATGGGAGATGAAGTGGGGTAGGTGGGAAGGAGCCAGATCAGGTAGGGCAGGTAAGGTGACTTCTAGCTTCTTAAAGGGGACTACCATGATCAGAGTTATATTCCAGAAAGACTTCTCCATGCAAAGGATAGATTGGCAACCAAGAGGATGTTCAGAGCTCATAACAAAAATGCTTTGACTGGTGATGAGGGTCTAAATGAAAACAGAAGCAGAATTTGAGAGAGGTTTGGGAAGTAGAAATCAAAGTGTGAGTGTGGGTACGAAGGGGGCAGTGGGAGAGAACGCAGAACCTAATGTGATCCTTGTGCCGACTCTGAGAACACAGTGTGAAGAGAAGGTGAGGCAAGAAGGATGAGTTCATGGGCGCCTATGGGACATACACAGTAAGCAGTTAGTGACTTGAAGCTAGAACTCAGAAGCAAGGTCCAGGCTGGAGGTACAGCGCTGGTGGTGAGAGAGACCCCACAGAGCTCCGTTCCCCTTTCACCGTGTGGGTGGGACAGCTGTGAAGCAGGAAGATGACTCTCACCAGAATGTGACCGTGCTGGCGCCTTGATCTTGGACTTTGAGCCCCGGAACTGTAAGAAATTGCTCTTGTTTATGAGCTACCCAGTCTGTCATATTTTGTTACAGCAGCCTGAATGGGCTAAGATGAAAGGTATGAACATTTTAAAGCTCCTATTGCCAAATTGCTTTTTAGAAAGATGATATAAATTTACACCTCCATCAGTTTTAAATGGCAATGTTGTGAGGCATGTTACAAAGCTTATATGTAGGATCATTGGGAAAGTGGGAATTGGCACTATTCTCCTTTTTTGATTCAATGAATATACCAATTAGTTCCAATTACTGTGAAGGTGGGCTTATTGTAAACATCACTACTGTCTCTTTTCTTATTTAACCTTTAGGCAAGAGAATCTTAAAATGTAGCTCACATTCTATGTGTTTTGCATGGTCATGAAGATTGGAAACACTTTTCTAAAAGCAAGAAACAAAATGTTTCTCTAACTGGTATCAATGGAAAGAGGGCTTGTTATTTTATTTTTCATAAAATCAAGCAGTATTTAGCAATAATTGTCAATTTAGGAGGGTTTTATGGCTTCTTAAAAATAAACAAACACAAGAACAGAAAATCTCCCATTTATTCAAGAGCAAAGCTTTCAGGAAGCGGTAACCAAGGGCTATATTGCTACCCTGATTGTTCCGGAGAGTTCTGCTCAGCTGCCATGGTGATAGGTACCCTGGAAATAGACACACTTCGTCAGATGTGTTGTACACGCATTGTGGTAGGAGGGCAGCAATTGCAGCAAACATTTTATTGTTGCTACATTGTAGAGGCAGTACAACATATCAAGACTTATTTAGAGTCTGTGGATAGGTCTAACCTAGCTGTGTTGTTTTTTAGGTTCTATTTTAAAATAAAAACACAAATAACAAAAACAACCTCCATCCTATTATACCTAAAATGGAATGAGAGCAGGTTGCAAGGCTCATAGCTATCTTTTTAAGAGAATCAGCAACTCTGTGGAAGCTCCAGAAAATTATATGATACTAGAGGCCTGGTGCACAAAATTTGTGCACCAGCCTGCACCCTCTCCAATCCGGGACCCCTCGGGGGATGTCTGACTGCCAGTTTAGGCCCGATCCCCAGGATCAGGCCTAAACTGGCAGTCGGACATCCCTCTCACAATCCGGGACCACTGGCTCCTAACTGCTCACCTGCCTGACTGCCTGATCACTCCTAACTGCCCCCCCTGCTGGCCTGGTCACCCCCAACTTACCCCCCGGCTGGCCTAGTTGCCCCCAACTGCCCCCCCACCGTCCTGGTTGCCCCTAATTGCCCCCCCCACACTGGCCTGGTTGCCCCTTACTGCCCCCACTGCCGGCCTGGCCGCCCCCAACTGCCCTCCCCCCTCCCGCCGGCCTGGTCACCCCTAACTTCCCCACTGCTGGCTTGGTTGCCCCTTACTGCCCCCACTGCCAGCCTAGTCACCCCTCACTGCCCCCCCCCAACCAGCCTGGTTGCTCCCAACTGCCCCCCCTGTGGGCCTGGTCACCCTATGCAGCCTGCTGTTCAGTTGTTTTGTTGCCCCTCATTAACCCCCCTGCCGGCCTGGTCGCCCCACGCAGCCTGCTGTTCAGTCATTTTGTCGCCCCTCACTAACCTCCCTGCCGGCCTAGTCGCCCCACGCAGCCTGTTCGGTCTTCTGTTCGGTTGCGATGGTCGCTTAGGCTTTTATTATTATAGAAGATTCCAAAGAACTTGAACTTGGAAGTGTCTGCGGCAATAGGTGATAGAGTGTGAATAATTTAAATCCATAAATCAATCCCAGACTTTAGCCAAGTGGTTCATTGGTCAGTTCAGTGTAAATTTTTAAATAATGTGAAATTATTAACAGTGATTAGTAGTATTAATAACTATTTTGTGTCCTGCTTTTTCCACTGTTCAACCCTCTTTAACAATCCTAAAATGTATATATGACTATAAGCATGTTCAATCTATGAGAGAAATTAAGGCATAGAGAAAAAGTGAAAACTGGATGGTGTCAGCTGAGAGGGTTGCAGTTTGCACTGATAAAATTTAGAGTCCAAACCCCCAGCCTTATTTTACAAACATTGATTCAGTGACCAAGATGAAACCTAAGTCAAAGGTGTACAGCTTATCATCGTGGCTCTGTTTAATAGACAATGCAGTTGGGCAGAGAGCACTTGTTCTTGAATTTTGGAGCATCTATGCAACTCCTGACAATTAAGAGGGAAATCCAGGGCACTCCCCTGCTTCATACACGAGCCTCCCGAACAGTTACACTAAAGCATGAGACTTAGTACCGTCAAGCTGGGGGTCATGTTGGCCTTTTTCTCTAGGTTCCTACCTGTTCTTCCCAAATATCAGTATTCTTCACTATTCAGTCTCTCACTTTCCAAAGCCCAGAAAACAAAAAGATTCAGATGCTATTCTTTGCTTTAATTCACCATTAAACTCAAGAACTAAATACATTTTAGATACTAAGACTTTGCACATATGGTTGTGGTCCTTAACCTTCTATGTGCATCATATTTACCTCTGGAGCATGTTGAAATGCAGATTCCCAGCCCTCCGTCTGACTCAGTAGGTGTGGGGGGAGGCCCAGGAGGCTGCATTTTAACCAGCTCTTCTGATGCCTCTGAAGCAGGTGGTCTGGGGATTGTTCTTCGACACCAGCAGCTTGCCAGTCTGTTGGAGCCTCATCCATACCCACGATACTAAGCTTAATGGTGACAAGGGGAAGGTTAGGGAACTGGCACACTGGTGAGAAGGGAGGCCCAGCGAGGAGCCCTCTGTCCTTGAGGTCCCACCATGTGTTGTGTCCCAGACTGGATCTGGCTACATGTGGAGAAGCAATAAGCCTTTAGCATTCACAGAAGAGGCACGAGGTAGAAAAGCAGGGATGCAGCGATGTGCAGTGTGAGTGATTGGCTACTGGTGAGAGGCGTCTGTCATTACCTCAGTGTTTAAATCAATGTTCTTCCCCCGACAGTGGAAACCACTGCAGACATTGAACAAAGACCAGGCCCCAGCCTTGTACAGAAAGGAAAAGTTTTGTAACTTGTGAGTGGCTTCTTTCTTGCTGGTAGGAAGGCCTGGCTAGGGTAGCTAAAATGATTGAGCTGGGCCACGTTAGCATTAACAGACAATCCTTATACTAAAACTAGAGAAAAGACCCCGTTTCTCATTTCCCATGCACCCCCACCCTGGCTTCCTGAGCTTAGGCAGCCTTCCAAATCTTCTTGGAGCCCAGAGCGGACTTGTCCCCTGGCTTGTCTCCAGGGCTTATATGTTCCCTTCTTGGCAATTCAAGTGAAGTTCTCTCTATCTCTGGCCACAGCGCTCGGAGTCATTGTTGTAAATAGCTTTGACTAATTTATCTTTCTAAAATGCTTAGAATAGCATTTAGATGCCAAACACTTGGGTGGGAAAAGGATGTTATTTTTGTCAGAAATACTATTTTAGGGGATTGTTCTAACATTAAAAGCCAGAAATGAGCCATGTGGTTTGTTAGGAAATTTCCTTGCCAAGCTAAAATCCATGTGACAGCCTTACATGAGTGGGGTGGTTACTTTCCTACTTTCTCTTACATGAGGGCATGATTCCTGAGTTAGGGCCACCTCTGGGAGTTGGGTACATGAGCCTGGCCAAATGTTTTGAATTGATTCAAACAAAAGCAAACAGTGGTTTTATTTGTTCCATCTCCCTGCGGAAGCCAGGTCCTTATGTTCCATAGGCAGAGTAATTACGACCTCCATCATCTTCCACCACAGGGCCAGGTTTTTCCCCCCAATAGTTTTGTTAGTGATTAAAATCTTCAGTATCAATATCAATATTTTGTTTCATTTCCTTTTACATCATACTCTAGCCCCTTAATGCAGGATTTGACCCCTTGAGCTACATTTCAAATCATAAATCTCTCTTCATGTCTTCTAAAAAAAGTGAATTTTTGCATGTATTTATTTACTGCTTTTATCCCTAAATTATAACCGCTGTTTCTCCATTGATCAGAGTGATGAGGTACCATCATCCCTAGGAAAAGATGTCCTGAATAACCTACAATAAAAATGAAATAGAGATGTTCGCCTGTTAGAAGCTGTGAAACATCAAATGATGTTGCTTTTTTAAATTCGAAGACCATGAATACATCAAATCAACATTGCTTAAATATTTATGGGCACCTACGGGTATGTTCTTTACAGAAGGACTGAAAGGCTTGAATACTAGGGGAAAGAGCAAGAAGTGAAGATAAGCCTGAGGTGGCAGCCAGTCCCCCTCAGCCAGGGAAGCATGGATGAGAGCAGTGGGGTGAGGTGCAGTGGAGCAGGGTGCAGCATAGATCTGTGATGAGATCTGCCTTTCTAAGTGGGTGTGATGAATATGGTGAATCTCTGCCCATCATCTGAACTCATAATACCTTCCCAAATACCTCTTTGGACTCCTCATCTTCCTCTTAGACAACAAGCATCACTGGACCTCCTCATTTTTCTATCCTGTGATTATCTTTTTTCAAGGATTTAAGAACTAGTGGGTCGCTGTTGTTTTTTGTTTGTTTGTTTGTTTTTCAGTGCTTAAAATGACCTGAGAAACCAGTTAAAATGCAAATTCTAGGGCCTTGTCCACAATGGTTCTTATTTGGTTAATTGGTGATGGATCAAGAAATTTTTATTTTCAATGAATACACCAAGAGATTTTAAAGCCAATAGTTAAATCACCAGAGCTACACTTCCCTGCTCTTTGCTTCCTTTTACCTCCATCTTTCATTCTGTCCTGCCTCCTGGTTGGCATTCTCCCAACACATACCGTGTTTGTGCATGAGTCCTTCGCCCTTAAAAGTCGTTTCCAGTCATCATTTAGCTGTGAACCCACTTAAGCTTTAGCTTCTCTCTTGGGCTTCCAATGGAATCTCATTAATGTTTCTCTGTGTCGAACTCTGACATCTCTCAGGCCATAAAACTTGTAATAATTAATTGAACCTGTTTCCTAATTGCTGCCACTGCAATTACAAATGGTGATAATGATAGTCTCAAGATCATTTATACACCATAGAAAATAAACAGTAGCATTTGCTATATGCATGGAACCTTCTGAGGACCTCACATATACAGAAGACATTGACTCATTAATCTGTACAATCTCGGCAAAAACTAGCTAAGATTATTCCTTCCACTTTCAAGTTGAAGACGATTGGTTACAAGTGCATATTCCAATGTTAATATTTTTCCCAGTTAACTTTGATTTAGAATATTTACTTAATGGATATGTGTAGACTAACTGCCGTATGTCCAGCAACTGTACAAACTACTAATGATACAGTGATGAACCTGCCGTCTTAAAGCTTACAGTCTAGTTGGAGAGCAGACAAGACAAAGGGAATTATAAAAGCACTAGTAGCCCTGTGCATGAATCCGTGCACCAGTATGTCGCTGCCACCCTCCTGTAGCTCTCCACCCGCTGCCCTGCCCTCCTGTAGCTCCCCCTACCTCATAGTTTGCTGCTCTGCCCCTTCCTGTAGCTCTCCGCCTCCTGCTTGCTTGCTGCCCTGCCCCCTCCTGTAGTTCTCTGCCCCACCCTCCTGCAGATCCGTGATCCAGTCATTAAGCAGTTGATCATTACGCCTTATGGTGTAACAGATAATCAGCATTTTTCTCTCTTATTATATAGGATATGTGGCAGCATCAAACCCAGTGTTGTGTAGAGGGGGCAGGGCTATCAGGGAGGCATCTTGAAAGACTGAATGGTAAATAGGACTAAATGTCTGAATAGGGGCTAAATATGTTGACCCTAGATTATGCCTTGATGGCTGGTTTTACTTAAAGCAAAATTCCATAACATTTTTGTGATTTTTATAGTAATTTTTAAATTACAATAAAAATCCTATCTAATAAAAGGGTAATATGCAAATCAACCATCACTCCATCACAAAGATGGCAGAGCCCATAGCCACAAGATGGCGGCACCCAGTCCTCTCAGCCCCACCGGAGTCCTCCAGTCCCAGGGGGCGGCCACTGAGAGCGGGCAGCGTGAGCGGCCTGGCGGAATGCTTGCTTCGTCGCCACGGCAAGTACAATAAAAGTTGGCTCCAAAACAGCCTGTTTCTTGGTGAGTCCAGGCAGGAGGGGGTCCTGAGAGCTCTTCTGCTGGCTGCCCAGGAAACAGCGCTGACATTGCCCAGGGAGCCATTGGGGAGGAGGCGGTAACCGCTGCTGCAGACCCAGAGCAGAGGAGGTGGGGGAGCCGGAGTGGAGGAGGTGGGGGAGCCGGAGCGGAGGAGGCAGGCCACCATGGGAGCTGGAGCGGAGGAGGCAGGGGAGCGGAAACGGAGGAGGCGGGGCTGCCTCTGCTCCCATAGGGGTGAGCCGCAGTTCAGGAACCTCTGGGAGTGGTGGCATCAGGCCATCCAGTGCTGCATCCAGTCCCTGAGGCATGCCCGCCAGTACCGCGACGCCAGCTGCCTGCAGCTCTCCTGCCAGAAGATGAGGTGGGTTGTACAGCACACCAAGGGCTGCCAGCACAAGACCAATGGAGATTGTGGAGTGTGCAAGCAGTTCATGGCCCTTTGCTGCTACCATGCCAAACACTGCCAAGAAAACGCATGCCCCATTCCCTACTACCTCAACATTAAGCAGAAGCTCTGCCAGCAGAAGACACAGCACCGCTGGCAGCTCGCGTAGCTCATGCGCCAGTGAATGTCACCATCAACACCTGCACCGTCCTCAGCCGAGTCTTCCTTCCTCTCCTTCAGCACCACCCTGGCCCCCCACACTGCATCCCAGCACACCCTGGACACCACAGCCCCTGACCTTGTCTGTGAGCATGTCACTAGCCGGCTTCTCCAGTGTGGCCACTACTCAGCCCCCCACCACAGTTCGCACTGGGAAGCCCACTAACCAGATGCCAGCCCCACCGCCCCCAGCCCAGGTCCACCTGCAGCAGTGGAAGCGCCTGGCAGATTGCACGTGAGGCACAGCAGCAGCAGCATCGGTACTGGGTGAGCACCAACAACGGTATGCCCCTGAGGCACAGTGACCCCTGAGAACCAGATGGCCCCCATGGGCCTGAATGTGACCCAACCAGGTCAGTGGGCCTGTTATTCTGCAACTTGAGCCCCAGCAGTGGTAGCCGGCACCATCCCCCAGCAACAGTCAATGTGAGGCATGCCCAGACCCGTGATGTCCATGCAGACCCAAGGTGCAGCCACCTCAGAACATCTCTTCAGGTGCCCTGAAGGACCTGCTGGGGACCCTGAAGTCTCCCAGCTCCCCCAGCAGGAGCACATGCGCAACATCCTCAAGTCAAACCCTCAGCTGATGGCAGCTCTCATCAAATAGCACACAACCAAGTAAGTGGCCAGCCAGCCCGGCCTTCAGCTCTAGTCCAGCCTGCTGAATCTGAATGCCATGCAAGCCAGCGGGCCACGACCTGCTGTCCCTCTGCAGCAGCAAGCAATGGGAGGCCTGAACCTCCAGGGCCAAGCCTTGAGCATCATGAACCCGGGGTGCAACCCCAGCATGGCGAGTATGAACCACAGTACAGAGAGATGCCACAGAGCAACAGCAGCAGCAGCAGCAACAACATTGCAAGAGGCATGTCCTACTGTCGGTTGTGATAGGGCGTCGCCTTCCCCTGATCACCAGGTTGCCTCCCGCCCCTGAGGGCTCCCGGACTGTGAGAGGGGGCAGGCTGGGCTGAAGGACCCCCCCTCCAGTGCATGAATTTTCATGCATCGGGCCTCTAGTAGATAATAAAAATAACCTGGTTAAC
Source organism: Plecotus auritus (assembly GCF_963455305.1). NCBI lineage: Eukaryota > Metazoa > Chordata > Mammalia > Chiroptera > Vespertilionidae > Plecotus > Plecotus auritus. Next base: position 38,308,026 of record NC_137770.1, read on the forward strand.
TGAGGATCCTGGATTTTGGAATTGGACCATCTGAGTTTAAATCCAAACTATATCACCCATACATGTGTGACTTTGGACAAGTTACTTAACCTTTCCAAATCCTGGGCTCCTCATTGTAAAGCAGAAAATTAATCATCCCTAAACCACAGGGTTGTTGTGAGAATTCAATGTGCTGACATATGAAAAGAAATCTAGTACAATGTCTGGAACATAATGTTGCAGAAACCGGAGAAAAACCAAGCAACGCTTAGAGAGATGGAGTTCCACTTTATTATACACCGGTGTACTCAGAAAAAAAATGTCTTTCAAATTCTGAGCTAAGTAACAAGCAGAGGTTTTCTTTTTATTAAAGAGCCAGCCCTATGTGTGCTTAGTGGTTATCTCGCTGGAAGTTTGTGGCCTTGAAAACAACACAGTTCTATTCCGTTAAAAAATACATCTGGCAGAGCATGGGAGTATCTAGTCTCTGACCTACAAGGTCATACAGCTAAGTTTATCTTCCTTATTATTCAAGCAGGCTAGAAAGCAAAGTTATTTTTCAGAATAAGGGACTGTCTAAAAATGGCAGTTGACTTTACAGAATAAGATACTACCTAAATAGCAGAGAATTTCAAACAGTAGTTTTACAAAATAGGCTAGCCTTCTCAATAGTACATTCCCAATAAATTTAAGTGTTCTCTCTACAACTCCTGTAGATCTCAACTAAAATTTTTATTTTAATTAGTCTCTTGACTCCCAAATTAGCATTCTGGTTTCCTGCTGAGCACTCTGACTTTTGCCTCTGAATTCCCTGGCCTCAAGGACTTTGCACCTAGGATCCCTTTTTCTCTTTTTCCGAACCCCTTATGCACACACTCTTTGTGTGATTTAGTTCACTTATCCTTCCAGGCTCGGCATAAGCACCACTTCCTCTAGAACACCCTCCCTGACCCTCTTTCACCCTATCTTGATTAGCCAACTAACTCGCTGTCCTTCTCTCGTGCACTCTAACTCGCTGTCCTTCCCCATAAGGGTGCCTCTCCCACCATATGATAACTGTGTGTGTGCCCATCTGCACTCCAGCAGGCTACACAGCTGCATGAGGGACTTGTTTACCTTTTTTTAAAAAAATGTTTTTATTGATTTCAGAGAGGAAGGGAGAGGGGGAGAGAGAGAAACATCAATGATGAGAGAGAATCATTGATTGGCTGCCTCCTGCATGCCCCCTATTGGGGACCGAGCCCGCAGCCCAGGTACATGCCCTTGACCAGAATTGAACCCGGGACCCTTCAGTTTGCAGGCCGACGCTCTATCCACTGAGTCAAACAAGCTAGGGCAATTGCTCACCTTTTTATGTCCAGTACCTAGAAGAAAGCCTGGCCCATGATTGGTTTCAGTATTTTTGAATGAAAGAAGGAATAAATTTATCAACTTCCCCCTAACTTTAGGTGAAGAATGTATTTAGTGCCTATATTCTAGTCTTATTGGGCTCCCTGTTATAATTTTTTACAGATGCCTTGTCTTTTCAGTCTTTGCCATTTGCGGTATTTGAAGTACTTCTTCATATATATATATATATATATATATATATATATATATACACACACATATATATATATTTTTTTTTCCATTGCTTTCTGAGAGAGGAAGGGAGAGAGAGATAGAAACATCAACGATGAGCCCTAACCGGTGTGGCTCAGCGGATAGAGCGTCGGCCTGCGGACTGAAAGGTCCCAGGTTCGATTCCGGTCAAGGGCATGTACCTTGGTTGCGGGCACATTCCCAGTAGGAGGTGTGCAGGAGGCAGCTGATCGATGTTTCTCTCTCATCGATGTTTCTAACTCTCTATCCCTCTCTCTTCCTCTCTGTAAAAAATCAATAAAATATTTAAAAAAAAAAAAAGAAAAAAAGAAACATCAACGATGAGAGAGAATAATTGATCGGCTGCCTCCTGCACACCCCCTACTAGAGATCGAGCCTGAAACCTGGGCATTTGGCCTGACTGGGAATCCAACTGTGACCTACTGGTTCATGGGTGAACACTCAACCACTGAGCCACACCGGCCAGGCTGAAGTACTTATTTACCCCTTTTGCTCCTTTCCCCCTTTTTGCCCAAGTGTATCCTCTGTTGTTTGCAACTTTCGATTTAAAATTATTCATGTTTGGTTGCTTTCTTTTTACAGTATGAAGCTCTGAACTTCTTTGAGTATGAAACCCACTAAGGGCTTTAGGGGTGGAGTCAAGTGACCTACTCTGAGCCCCAGATCCACCCTCCTTACCCCTGTAAAATGGGAGCATTAGCAGTCCTTCCTTATTAACTTGTGGTGAGGATTAGAGGAGAGCTTCCATGTGAAACTCAGCCCCAGGGCCTGTCGCTTGGCATATGTTAATAAACGTGTGCTATTAGTGGTTTTGCTTTTATTCTCTCAGTAAGATGAAGATCTTTCACTCATTTGAATCCTACACACACACACACACACGCACCCTTTATGTTTGCTTTTTTTTTTTTTTTTTTTTAGTGCCATTTGTTAAATAGTTCCCCTGGTAATACTCCCCTGTTTAAAATATTTTTAGGGATTGGCAATTTTTATCCATCATTAAAATAACTCTTCATCTTTCCAGTTCTGTGCTTCTTAATTTGTACTAGGAACCAAATATTGGAAATAAATTGTATTATCACTGAACTGCAATTACTTCTTTACATTTCTGCCTCCCAGTTGTTGATCAACACCTGTACTCTATCCATCTTTGTTTCTTCAGCCCTAAGAACATACCTGGAACACGGGGCACTTAACAACTGCCTGTGAAATTAAAATGTGGGAAACTGCCTGGTGTAAATATGTTTTCCCATGGCCAGGAAAGGCGCCATGTTGGGAACACACAGAGGCTTTGCTTTGCTGTCTGGCTGGGTTAAACGACATAGTCAACAAGGCTGTGATGAACATAACCTTGCTTTTAAAATATTTATTCATTTCTTCTTATCCCTATGGACTTCCAAGTAATGTAGACGATAGGGCTGTTAAAAATGGAATAAGATGTGAAAGAATTTGAGGGAGGTGAGAGGTGGGTGTGGTTATAAAATGGCAACAAGAGGGAATTTTTGTATTTGAACTATTTAGGATCTTTACTGTGGTGGTGGACACAGACTTACAGAGGTGATAAAAGTGTATAGAACTTAATACACACACACACACACACACACACGCACGCACACACACACGCACGTACACGTGAAGTAAAGCTAGGGAAATCTGAATAAAATTGAGGAACTGAATCAATGCCCCCCCCCCTGGTATGGTATTATATTACAGTTTTGCAAAATATTACCATTGGAGGAAACTGCACAAAGTGTACAAGGAATCTCTTTGTATTATTTCTTATAATTACAGATGAATCTACAAGTGTTTCAAAAATTTTAATTTAAAAATGAAAGTTAAAAAAAAGGAAACCAAAGCCATAAAGAAAAATGGGTGAAGTAAATTTGCTATGACTAATGTTAATATCTGCTGATTTTGTATTAAATTTGGCTTTGAGCTTTCTGATTGAGCGAAAAAGTCAAGGCAAAATGCTTTTATTTATTCATTCAACAAATAACCATCTCTTAAATAACTATCATTATCTAATAAAATATAATTTATTTGCGAAAAATTACACCTTTCTTGATATTAATTTGCAAAATAATTTGCCACATAGTATGACCTGTATGTAGATTGTATGGAATTCGAAATACTATAATAGAGATATAATAATTCTTATTGGACTATAACATTGTTTTAGAGTAACATCCTTTAAGGTCCTGCAGTGACTTTGTTCAGACTGAGGCAACTGAATATCACTTTACTTGCTACTGTGGAATGGCTTTCTCTGTTGACATGGACTAATTTCACCCTCTTCTGAATTGACCCCAGCTGCTAGCTACTGAATACGGTAAGTGCTGGCCTACTTACACATGTGTGATGAGCATTTTCTCCTTTTTTCTGCTGCTGAATCTGAGCTGGAGAAGTCAGCCAGTGTCTGAGCCAGAACTTTCCCATTGCCCTTGTGCCTCTTAACCAAGAAGGAAAGCGAGGCTGGCTTTAGAGACTCCCAATATTTGTGCTTCCAACGAATCACTTCCTAGTCACTGCAGCATCAGGTTGCATGGTGTCCCTTTCAAGGAACTCGATGTCAAAAATATAAGATCGGAGCTTTCTTGGTTTCTTTTTGTGGGCAAAACATTAAACACACAGTATCCTCTTCTCTCATTGAATTCCAAGCCCAAGTCCAGCTCCACAGGTGGACACCCTGTGGAGGCTTGGAGCTGTCCCCTACCTTGGAATTGGCCTGTTAAGGTTCAGAAGCTTCAGACCTTTGTTTGCCCTGCCCCCGGCTTCTCTGGTACAGACAGTGATCGTTGTTAGGAAATGTCAGTGGACAGTGGAGTACCCTGGATCACAGCTGGAGCTCTGAGGCCAGGCAAACCTGGCTCTGAACTGGACTCTGCCACTAAGGGTTTTAGGGGTGGAGTTAAGTGACCTACTCTGAGCCCCAGATCCACCCTCCTTACCCCTGTAAAATGGGAGCATTAGCAGTCCTTCCTCATAAATTTGTAGTGAGGATTAAATGAGAGCTTCCATGTGAAACAGCCCCAAGGTCTGTTGCTTAGTATCTATATATATGTATAAGGTTAATATGCTAAGTGTCCGACCAGCCGACCAGTCACTATGATGCGCACTGACCACCAGGGGGCAGACACTCAACGCAGGAGCTGTGGAGCTGCAGTGACTTGGCAGCAGCAGTTCTCGAGTGATGCATCCCGAAACCAGAGAGGAGGGAGCCCGATTCCTCATGGGGCCTTGTGATTCCACCTTTGGCCATGGGTTATGTTGTTGCTGGGGCACTGTCAGCCCGATTCTGGTTTACTGCACACTTGCGTTTGCATTCCACACCCTGTACAACAGCAACTTTGCAGAGTGCCCTCTCACACTCCGGGACCCCTTGGGGGATGTGGGAGAGCCGGTGTTGGCCCAATCCCCGCAGGCCAGGCTGAGGGATCCTGCTCACTCCACATATGCCCTTCCAGCCACAGCACCACCCCAGGTGCAGATGCCGGGGAGGGACACGGGAGGTTGGCTCCAGGGTATGTCCAGTCCATTTCTCCCAGTCCCGCCCCGCCGGCCACCTTCTAATTAATTTCCTTTCAGTGTGCACAGATCTGTGCACCGGGCCACTGGTATGTTAATAAACGTGTGCTATTAGTGGTATTCCTTTTCTTCTTTTCAGTGTGGACTGTTTATCTCTCCTCTTCGATTTATGTGAGTTACAATTTCATTCCCTGTTAGCTCACAGGTGCAAAAGGAAGAATAAGGAGGACTTAATTCTCAATCTCTTGATGGTTTGTCTTTAACTGAGGTTAGAAAAGGGAAGTAAGAATCCTCCTCCACAACTCTGCTAAAACTCTATAAAGAAGGGTGTTCTAAGAGGGAAGACTTTGACACTTGACGTTTCCCCCTTTTCTTTTCACAAGTTTGACTCTTTGACTTGTGTCTTCGCAATACAAACATCTCTTAAAAAACTTGTCACGTGCCAGAATTCTCTTCAAGTTTAACATCAGATGTCAATTTTGCTGAATTACCTTTAAGTCAGTGTCTCTAACCTTCAAGTCTTGTAAAAACCATCATTACTCAGAATATTAGACTAAATTAAAGGAAAAATAAGAATATCATCATAGCACAGCTCTGTCTTTATTTAATAGCACAAGGGCAAGTCTGTGCGAAGGACACTGAGGCTGAGTAAGAAATGGTCTTCGCTGCACTGCTGAGATCAGCAGGTCTATGAGAAGACTCATCTATCCAGACCTCCAGTTAGCCAGTTTCAGAAGCATTTCTATGAGGCCACTGCACAGCCACGTCTTTTAAAACCAACTTCACATGGGTTTTTAGCCTAGGACTTGCTGTATGCTGTACCCATTGTTATAAAAGACAGAAGAATACTGCTTTGGCCAGGTAGCTCAGTCGGCTATAGCATCATCCCAATGCACCAAGGTGTGGGTTCAATCCCTGGTCAGGGCACATACAAGAATCAACCAATGAATGCATAAATAAATGGATCTCTTTCTCTCTCTTTCTCTTTCTCAATCAATAAATAAAAAGAAAATAACATTTTTAAAGAAAGAATACCTTTCTGGTCCTGAAACTTCTAGACTCGCTATAACACAGATACTATCCTGCACATTAAAAGAGAGAGAGAGAGAAGTGATAAATGATTGTTAGGTTAGCTAAGGGTGGAGAGATGTTCATATTCTAGCAAGTACACTGATTCAATCTTAGTGTTTTTATTCCTTTGTGGGCTATAAAACTTTGCCATGTGTTTATTCTCACACATATTCCCCACAATAATAGACGGCTCTTTTCCTTTGTCTGCTTACTTTTTTCCTAACACAAAAGCACTCCTCTGAAATTCCAAATCTTAAATAGTGAGATTCTAAGGTTTGCAGATTCAGGCTGCCTCTTGCTGAGAAAAAAATGTCAGTGCTCTTTCAGCAGCTTTTTGGGCTTTCAGATGAGTACTTTTTATGTATATTTTTATTGATTTCAGAGAGGAAAGGGAGGGGGAGAGAGAGATAGAAACATCAATGATGAGAGAGAATCATTGGTCGGCTGCCTTCTGCACACCCCCTACTGGGGATCGAGCCAACAACCGGGGCATGTGGCCTTGACCAGAATCGAACCTGGGACCCTTCAGTCTTCATGCTGATGCTCTGTCCACTGAGCCAAACCAGCTAGGGCTCAGATGAGTACTTTTAAAAATTTCCTTCTAGATATGTTAGGGGTGGTTTGTAAAATTGCAGCTATTTGCAGAAATATACTGCTGTGCTGTAAATGTTTAATGAGATCATTATTTTAAAGCCAGATTCTGGTCCTTGTTTGTTAATGCACGCTCAGCAGAGGGAACTTTTTTGGTGACTTTATACTAATGAGGCACTATTGTAAAATCATCAGTCTCTCCCTTCTATGATGCTTTATTGAGAATGTTCCTTTTAATTGATGTATAAGACATTTTTGCAATAGCAGCCCATCTGTGTAGTTATTCTATTTACTGTAGCTTTCTGTCAAGATGGTCAATCATGACCTTCAAAGAAAATGGTTGAACATGTCTAACTTATTCATGGTGGGAGGAATGGGCAGAAAATGGGAACAAGGAGTCTGTATAATGCAGAAGAAATCAAGTGAAACAGGGCTAACTCTGCTACCAACCCTCACTCAGTGATTCCTCAGTAGGAATGCTTTTGGCTGCAAGTTATAGACACCCCACCTATCATCAGTGTGAACCATAAGGACATTGACTGTTCACGTAAAAGTTTAGAGGTAGTAATACCAGAGACATAGTGGCCAACAGATCACAACATTAGGGCACTGGACTTGTCACCGTTATCATGGCCTCCTCCTCATAATCCCAGGATGGCTGCAAGAGTTCCAAGCATTATGTTGTCCTAGAAAGCTGAGGACAGCCAAGATGACAAAAGAGTTTTTGCTTTTCATCAGGAAAAACATCTTTCTCTGGAGTCCTATAGCAGACTTCCCTTTATAGCTCTTTGGCTCAAACCTGGGCCCAGAGCACTCCTGTGTGCAAGGCATTCTGGAAAAACTATGTGTTTATCTCTGAGACTGTATGGATGGATGGATGGATGGATGGATGGATGGATGGATGGATAGATAGATAGATAGATAGATAGATAGATAGATAGATATAAATGATCATATAGCTTTATGTGTATGGTTTTATAAACTCCATAGTAGGAGGAAGACATGGGAGAAAAGAGTTTGGAATGACAGTAGATCAACCACAATGGACCAACCACATTTTAAGGTATTCATTTCATACTGACCTCTTCGCAATAACCTCATCTTCTAGCTTGCTTCATATTTCCCTGTTAGGCCTTGTCAGTCTCCTTAGAGAAAATGTGGCCATTACTTATTTTCCTGGAAGGGACAGAACATTCCTTTACAAAAACAAAATAAAACAAAATATTGCTGTTAGGTTGTTAGCTCTTCCACCCCAGCCATCTGTCTCCCCCTCTATGCAAGATTGCCAGTTAATGTCCCAGTACCAAGTCAAACTTGGCATGATGGCAAAACTAAGCCCCAACACCCACCGGTATTGAGTTCATCAGCAGAAACAAAGGGAATAATGATGATGATAGTAGACCAAAGGAGGTTGTGGAAGACTCTAATTTCAGTGGTTAGCAGTTTTGTTTTATTTAAAAGGCAATTAATGGAACTTGTGGTTTAGACAAGATGGCACAGACGTGTTTCTCCCCATTCACTTCCACTAAGCTCAAGTCCAAGAGACAAGCAAAGGAAAATGTTGAAAGATGTTAAGGATATGAACCAGTTTGAGACCCCAGAATGGAGTAACAATACAGAGGGAGGACGTCTTACATCCCTCACTCAGTAGAAGGTTGCTCAGACCTGGTGTTTTTTGACCCTTAGCCGCAGTAGGAAGCTCAGGTAGGTCTGTTCTCCCCAGATCCAATGGGAGTCTCTCTGATAACACCAGGCTAGCCTGGCAGACCTGGAAAACAGGGTCAATCAGGAACCCTGCCAGTAATGAGCATCCAGGGGAAATGCTCTCTTTCCCTGCCAGGCCTGAGATCTCCTTTTTCTGCTTCGGGAGACTGAGGCAGATAGGCAGGCAGAATCGGGAAGACTTGGACTCATCTAGAGCAAATGGCCCTGTGGGCTTGAGACTTTCCTCCCTGCCAGGAGACAGCAGGGCAACTGGGAGGCACCAGGAGGGGTCGCACTGTACTGGCCCTCTACTGGGAGACACTCAGCAGCCCCGTCTGGTGAAACCTCCTCTGTTTCCTTAGGCAGCACCAGCAGGGACCAGGGGGAGCCCCAGTGGTACCTGATAAAGCAGCCCAAAACACCCTGCAAGGGGTCTGAAAATTAAACTGCCTTTGGAACTATAGTTAACAAAGCTTGACCAAGACCCACATGTTAAACCTAAACAAAGTGCCTGCCTACTAAAAGAAATGATTTAAGTAGGAAACAAAGTCTCCTGACATAACAGACCAAACATCTAGGATGCAATAGAATATCATCTATCATACCAGGAACTAAGAAAATTACAATATGAATGAGAAAAGACAGGCAGGTGTTGCCAACACCAAGATGAATCAGGTGTTGGAGTTGTGTGAAAAGAATTTTAGAGTTGCCATCATGAAAATGCTTCAGTCAATTGCAAATTCTCTTGAAACAAATGAAAAAATAGAAAATCTAGCAAAGAAATACAAATTATAAAAATACCAAATGGAAATGGTAGAACTAAAATTTCAGTAACAAAAATTTTTAAATTGCTAGATAGCTCAGTACTAGAGTGGAGATGAAAGAGGATAGAAAGGGTGAACTTGAGGAACATAACAAAGAAAGAAAACACACTGAAAAAATATGAACAGAGCCTCAGGAATGTTTTGAGAAAGAACAAAAGATCCATGATTTGTATCATCAGAGTCCCAGAGAGAGGAGAGGGAGTGGTGTTGAAAGAATACTTGAGGAAGTAATGGCTGAAAACTAACCATTCTTGACAAAAAGCCTAGAGATTCAAGAAGCTGAGCAACCTCTAAACAGGACAGCACCTCCCCCAAAATCTATGTCAAGACACATCACAATTAAATTTTTGAAAGCTAAAGACAACGTCTTGAAGGCAACCAGAGAGAAATGACATGTTATCTATACAGAAATAGCAATTCAAATGACTGCAAATTTCTCATCTTTTAAAACTGTGGAGGCCACGAGCAAGTGACACAATATTTTAAAATGCTTATTGAGAAGAACTGCCGACTGTAAATTCTGTATCCAGGGACACTATCCTTCCAGTAATAAAGGAGAAACAAAGACATTCTCAGGTGGAGGAAAACTAAAAGAATGTGTCACTCGTAGACCTCTCCTTAAACACTGGCTGGAGGAAGTTCTTCAAAGGAAAAGGAAATGATAAAAGAAGAAAACTTGGAGCTTTTGGAAGGAAGAAAGAACAACAGGAGGAGCAGTAATATGGGTACAAAATAGACTACTCATGACTTTTATAAATCAAATTTATCACTGTAACAAACCCTAAAATACAAATTCTGAACACAGTGATGCTAAAAACAATATTTAAAGGTGAGGGAGGTAAATGGAAGCGAGGTTTCCACACTTCATCATGGTTACAAGTCACTGTATATTGTAATACTCAGAGCAACCACTCAGGACATTATATGAAGAGATAAACTAAAAAAACCCAACACGATAAATAAAGCAAAACGGAACCTTAAAAATATCAAGTAAGTAGCTCATAGGAAAGCAAAAGAAAGAAACAAATAATAAGAACGAGAGATGAGAATGAATGGGAGACAAACAATATGAAGATTTAAGTGCTAACATATCAGTAATTATCCTAAGTATGGATGATCCAAGTGCACCAAGCAAAAGATTAGTAGCGTGCATAAAAAACGACTCAACCACACACTGCAAGAAATTCACTTCCATTTCAATGACATCGTTTTAAAGCAAAATCTTTTTTATATCTTTTTCATATAAACGTTAAATGAAAAAGACAGAAGTGGCTGTATTAATTTCTGATAAACCAACTCTTCCCAACTCCATGCTTTTTTGCTATACACATAAAATGTTTTACAAATGCTTGAGAAAAATATGCAAATTCTGGGTAGCAAATAAGAAACATAAAATTAGAGCCACCCATGGTCAGAGGGCAGGGATGTATGCACAGCAAGCCGGAAGAACCAAATCCCTCGTAAGAAAAAACCCACAAATACAGTCCTGCCTGGGCTTGGTGGAAATGTGGGAGCTGCAGAAACCGATCCAAGTAATGTGCTTGGGAAGTCCAGCAGGGGAGACTCTGAGAGATGTGGTAGGAAGGAAGGACCAGGAAATGGACAGCAATAAACTCAGGTTGCCAAGAAGTTCCAGAGGGCAATGTTGGCCTGAGGCAAGGAGTGGTGCAGTCAGGAGAGGCGGAGACAGAGCGCGAGGCTGGCCTGGAGGTGAGCAGAGAAGCAGTCCAGACTGCCGTGTAAAGTTGCCAGGGTGTGCCCTTTGTGAGGGTGCCTGGCCAAGATAGCAAGTGAAGCTGATGCCAGCTCACACTGTTCACCAAGCCTCATGCTGAGATGCAGCATCGCAGCCATCTGGAGGTGGAATCTTATTCTAATTTTTTCTTCCATATTCTTTTTAAAAAAATAATATATAATTCACATACTGCACCCTTTTAAAGTGTACAATTCAGTAGTTTTTAGCTTATTCACTAAGTTATTCGCCACTATCTAATTTCAAGATATTTTCATCTCCAAAAGAAACCCCTCCCTCCCTCCCCCCCTCCCTCCCTCATGCCCTCCCTCCCTCCCTCTTTCCTTCCTTCCTTCCTTCCTTCCCAGGAGTGAAATTGTTGGGTCATATTGTGACTCTGTATTTAACTTTTTGAGGAACTACCAAAATGTTTTCCAAAGAGGCCATGCCACTTTACATTCCCACCAACAGTGTATGAGGGTTCCAGTTACTTTGTATCTTCACCAATACTTGTTATTTTCCATCTTTTAAATTATATACATTATAGTGGGTGTGACGTAGCTGTAATTTGATTTGCATATACTTAATGATGGTTAGCATATTTTCATGTGATGATTGGTTATTTATCTTCATTAGAAAATGTCTATTCAAATCCATTGCCCATTTTTAAATTTGGTTGTCTTTTATCTTATTTGAAAGTCCTTTATATATTCTGGATACATATCCTTTGTCAGATACATGACTTATAAATGTTCCCTCCCATTCTATAGGTCGTTCTTTTACTTTCTTAATAGTTTCCTTTGATGCAGGAAAATTTTTGAAGTGATAAACTTGATGAAGCCTAATTTATCTATTTCTTCTTTTGTTCCTTATGCTTTTGGCGTCATATATAAGAAACCTCTTCTAATACAAGGTTATGAAGATTTATGCCTATGTTTTCTTCTAAAAGATTTCTAGTTTTGTCTCTCATATTTAGTTTTTGATCAGTTTTGAGTTAATTTTTATATATGCTGTAAGTAGGGATCCAACTTTGCTCTTTTGTATATCCTGTTGTCCCAACACCATTGTTGAAAATACTATTTTCCCCCCTATTGGCATTCTTGTCAATAATCAATTGACTATGTAGAGATTTATTTCTGGACTTTCAATTCTATTCCATTGATCTGTATGTCTAGCCTTATGCCAGTACCACACTGTCTTAATTACTATAGCTTGTTTTGAAATCAGGAAGTGAGAGGCCTATACATAGTTCTTTTTCAAGATTGTCTTGTTGCCCTGGCTGGTGTGGCTCAGTTGGTATTGTCCCATACACCAAAAAGTCATAGGTTCGATTCTTGAACAATGTTTCACTCTCACATTGATGTTTCTCTCTCTCTCTCTCCACTCCTTTCTCTCTAAAATCAAATTTTTAAAAAGCATGTCCTTGGGTGAGAATTTTAAAAAATTATTGTGTTTTCTATTATGGATCCCTTGCATTTCTATATGAATTTTAGGACCAAGTTGTCAATGTCTGGGGGACAGGAAACCTACCTGGTATTAAAATTAGTAGGGGGATAGATTATATGAAAAATATGACTAACTAATATGACTTAATTGACACTTATAGAACACCTCCCCTTAAAACTTCAAAATATGCATTCAAGTCCACTTGCATATGTGTCAAAATAACTTAAATTCCAGGCTTTAAAACAAGTCTCAACAAATTTCAATGGATTAAAGTTGTACAGAGTTGCCGAAACCGGTTTGGCTCAGTGGATAGAGCGTCGGCCTGCGGACTGGGGGGTCCCGGGTTCGATTCCGGTCAGGGGCATGTACTTTGGTTGTGGGCACATCCCCAGTGGGGGGTGTGCAGGAGGCAGCTGATCGATGTTTCTCTCTCATCGATGTTTCTAGCTCTCTATCCCTCTCCCTTCCTCTCTGTAAAAAATCAATAAAATATATTAAAAAAAAAAAAAGTTGTACAGAGTTTGCTCTCTGACTACAGAAGAATTAAACTGAAAATAAACAATAAGAATACGTAGAACAAATCTTCAAAAATTATAATTCTATATAATCAGTAGATCAAAGAAAAAAATCACAATGACTATAGGAAAATATTTTGATCTGAACAATAACATTAACGTAATATATCAAAACAGCAGATGCAGCTAAGACCATGCTTAGAGAGAGAGAATTTTTGACTTTTAAATAAATCTGTCTTTTATTTATGCCTGCTTTTAAGATTTTCTCCTTGTCTTTGATGTCTTCCAGTTTCACTATGTGGGGGTCAGGGTACTGATACCTTTTGGTCTTGCTCAGGTGTAGAATTTATGTCTTTTACCAATTCTGGAAAACTCTTGGCCAAAGTTGGATAAATTATTCAACTTCTTGTTCCTCCTCTCCTTGAAACCCTGCAATGTCTCCCTCATTTATTGACTGTTTTACTACATGGATCTGTCATAATCTGGCCCCTGCACATGTCTGTAATTAAATTTCCATATCTGTGTGCTAGAAAAGTTTCATCATTCAAACTGGTGATCCTATTTCTTAATCCTAACTCAGCTTACCCACTCAGAAGCCTTTCCTGAACCTCCTCTTCCCTCTAACCACTCTCTGTTTTATGTATCCACTCCTTCCTGCTCATACCTCTATCAGTTGATTGCATTTATCTAGTTCTGTGTAAATCTCCCCCCACGAGACTCAAGTTCCCAGTGGACAGTTCTCTTTGTAGAACTTAGGATGGGCTCTATAAATGTTTGTATTTTGAATAAATGCATGAATAAATGAATCAATAAAATGAAGGCAGACACTATCTACCGCATAGTGATCATGTAACAACTAAATATACCAAATGAAAGAGCACATGGCAAATAACAAGTGCTAATTTGCTGTTTGAATTGAAGACAATTCATGCATTGTTTTAGAACAGTGAGTTATCTACCAAAGTGGTTGTTTCTTTAAATTTCCTTATTCCATATGGCATCGATGTGGAATCGGGCCTAAACGGGCAGTCAGACATCCCTCTCACAATCCAGGACTGCTGGCTCCCAACTGCTCGCCTGCCTGCCTTCCTGATTGCCCCTAACCGCTTATGCCTGCCAGCCTGATCACCCCCTAACCACTCCCCTGCCAGCCTGATTGATGCCTAACTGCTCCCCTGCCAGCCTGTTTGCCCCTAACTGCCCTCCCCTGCAGGCCTGGTCACCCCTAACTGCCCTCCCCTGCAGGCCTGGTCACCCCTAACTGCTCTCCCCTGCAGGCCTAGGTTCCCCCCAATTGCTCTCCCCTGCAGGCCCAGTCACCCCCAACTTCCCTCCTCTGCCGGCCTGGTCATCCCTAACTGCCCTCCCCTGCAGGCTTGATCGCCCCCAACTGCCCTCCCTTGCAGGCCTGGTCCCTCCCAACTGCCCTCCCCTGCTGACCTGATCGCCCACATATGCCCTCCCTTGCAGACCTGGTCCCTCCCAACTACCTTCCCCTGCTGACCATCTTGTGGTGGCCATCTTGTGTCCACATGGGGACAGGATCTTTGACCACATGGGGGCAGCCATCTTATGTGTTGGAGTGATGGTCAATCTGCATATTACTCTTTTATTAGATAAGATAGAGGCCTGGTACATGGGTGGGGGCCAACTGGTTTGCCCTGAAGGGTGTCCTGGATCAGGGTAGGGGTTCCCTTGGGGCATGGGACAGCCTGGGCGAGGGGCCTGTGGTGGTTTGCAGGCTGGCCACGCCCCCTGGCGACCCAAGCTGAGGCCCTGGTATCTGGGATTTATTTATCTTCTATAATTGAAACTTTGTAGCCTGGAGTGGAGGCCTGGGCCGGCAAGGGCAGGCAGAAAGCTTGGCTTCCTCCATTGCCGGGGAAACCCAAGCCTCCCTCCTGCTCTCTGTGGCTGCAGCCATCTTGGTTGGGTTTATTTGCATACTTGCTCCTGATTGGCTGGTGGGCGTGGCTTGTGGGTGTAGTGGAGGTAGGGTCAATTTGCATATTCCTCTTTTTATTAGATAGGACTAGAAGCCTGGTGCATGAATTCGTGCATGGGTGGGGTCCCTAGGCCTGGACAGCAATCGGGGCCGATTAAGTCTGGGCTGATCAGGGCCTGCTGCGTGGGTAGAGGGATCACAGGAGGTTGGCCAGCCGGGGGGAGGGACTGCAGGAGGTTGGCCTCCGGCCCCATGGAGGGAGCTGGCCCTCGGCCCCCCTGGGAATGGGGCCGTGTCCGCTGCCACCCAACCCCGGTTCCCTGTCCCACCCCGGGGCCTGAAGGGCCCAGTGGGGTTGGGAGAGGAGGCGATGGTCGCCAGGTCAGGTGCAGAAGGAACGGACGCCAGACGCCAATTCCGCCATAGGCGCCCTGCCACCATGAGGTTCCCTACCTTCCCCCCTCCTCCTTCCCTCGCCACTGTGCCACCACTGTGGCAGGCGGGCAGCCCCCAGGGAAGGGAGAGGATGGGAGTGAGACAAACTCTTGTGTTGAGGGCTGACTTTCAATAGATCGCAGCAAGGGAGCTGCTCTGCTACGTACGAAACCTCGACCCAGAAGCAGATTGTCTATGAATGGTTTAGCATCAGGGGCTCATGGTGGCTGGCTGGCTGGGGAAGGGACCGCGGACAGTTGGCCGGCTACGGGAGGTTGGCTGTGGGAGTGCACTGACAACCAGGGGGCAGCTTTTGCATTGAGTGTCTGCTCTCTGGTGGTCAGTACGTGTCATAGCGACTGGTCGATCAGTCGTTCCAATCGTTCAGTCATAATGGTCGCTTAGGCTTTTATAGATATAGTCTAGAGGCCCGGTGCACAAAATTTGCGCACTCAGGAGGGAGGGGGTGTTCCTCAGCCCAGATTGTGAGAGGGTGCAGGCTAGGCCGAGGGACCCCACCGGTGCATGATCAGGGCCGGGGAGGAACACAGGAGGTTGGCCAGCCAGAGAGGGACTGCAGGAGGGCTCCAGGGTGTGTCCAGCCTGTCTCGCTCAGTCCCGATCAGCCAAACCCCAGCAGCAAGCTAATCTACCAGTTGGAGCATCTGCCCCCTGGTGGTCGGTGCACATCATAGCGAGCGGTTGAGCGGCCTTAGCATATCATTAGCATATTACACTTTGATTGGTTGAATGGCCGACCGGATGACCAGACACTTAGCACAGTGGACGGCAAACTGTGGCTCTGTTGACTAATGACTTTGCCAACCACTGGGATAGGGGGTTAAGCACAAGGAACAACAACAGCCTGTAATTATTGGAATCGAGAGTCTAGGTCAGTGGTCGGCAAACTCATTAGTCTACAGAGCGGCAAACCGCGGCTCACGAGCCGCAGTTTGCTGACCACTGACTTAGCATATTAGGCTTTTATTATATAGGATGTCACACCTCCCCCCCCCCCAATAATACACATGAGCATATAAACCTCTTAAACACGGGAACTTTGCTTTATGGATAGAACAGTATCTAGCATACAGAAGTGCTCAGTAGATAATTATTGAATAAATATACTAATGTCGGTGCCACTGATTCTCATCAGTAGAATCTTGATGCTACAGGAAACAGACATGATACAGCCACCCTGGGCATGGTAGCCTTCAACATTCATCTCAATCCTGGATAGGATTACAAAACTTGACTATTTTACTTTTCCTTGGAACAGACTGCCTAGTGCATGATTTCCCCCTGAAAACTAAAGAAATCACTTCCTCTCCTGGCAGGCACCTAAAGCGAGTTCTAAACTGGCTGTGTACAAAGCCCGTCTGTTCACTCCTTGTTTAAAGACAGTGGCATTTCCTGCCTGCTTTTAGCAAGCTTTATTTTGCTTTCTGTTTTCTTTCACTACTTAAGGGTAATTTGCATATCTTTTCTACCCACTTTATCATTTCAATCTTGGCAAGAGATTTCAATTAGTGCTGTGTGGGCACTTGTGCAAAGAATGTACCCACTTAAAATGTCTATAGGAAATAAATTCTTATTATTTCATAGAAACAAACATTTAAAGCTATAACTCATTTGTGTAAGAGAGCGATCCAGAGATGGTAAATTTCACATAACTAAATTTCACGTAACTAACTTTTGCAACACAGGTGAGTCTAACACCCACATCCCCTACCTCCCAGGCATGATCCTCATACTCTTCTGTCTGATTCTCCTTCAATAATTTCATTTATATTTCTCTTAACCATCTAAGCATTAATCTAAAGGCTCTCGTCCCCCATTCTTATTTCACGAGTGTATCTCTGTCTATGGCATCCAACATCTTATCTCCTCAACCTTCAACTATCGAACTGCTGTATTGATTTTTGGGGTGCCATTAGGCTTTTCTCTCCAGACGTACACGACTGAAAAGAATGCGGTCTTTCAGCTAAACTGACGTTCCAAAGTCAACTTTGTGGCCAATGAAAACGCATGGCCCAAGAAGTCTGACGGTGCCCCTCCACTTGAGGAGGAGCTGGCCTCTTCCTCCTCTTCGGTGCTAGTAGCATGCTGCTCTCATTGCTCAGTACTGTCAGATTAGCAACACACACTGGCTCTGGTAACCTGGCGGACAATGAATACTCACCACTAAAGACACCTGGGGCACCTTCTGGACTGAAGGCTGATGACTGGGGCTATCGCTGAACTGGTAGTGCCTCCTAGTGGCCAAGGCTCCAAAGGCTTCCCGCTGAAAAGTGGGTAGGGCAGCAACAACCCACCCGGCAACCCCTTCCCTCTTCAGCCTTCTGAGGCTTGCCCCCACCTGTTTGCAGTCTGTCCAACCCCACGTCATTCAGTGAGAATTCATGAAGTGCCAGTCTTCTCAGTATTTTGCTGACTGAATTCCCAAACATGACTATGACAATGAAAAAAATTGGGAGGCGAGGGATAGGGAATATAAATATTAAAAGTCACTAATGTCTCTAGAGCAGGTCACTTTGAAAAGTGCTTTGTAATAACGCGGCCATTGCTTTCCCTTCCCATCAGCCCAGTGGGAGCCCTGACACCCCTCTCTTGTAGAAGATTTCAGCTGCCCCGAGTGTCAAATCACCCTCCTGAAGTCCTTCTTGTTAAGCTTCCATAACAATCATTTCAGATGTGTTAAAGATATTCAGAGAGGTTTAGCTGGTTCCTCTAGATTCTAGAGTCTAGAACAGTGGTTCTCAACCTTTCTAATGCCGCGACCCTTTAATACAGTTCCTCATGTTGTGGTGACCCCCAACCATAAAATTATTTTCGTTGCTACTTCATAACTGTATTTTGCTACTGTTATGAATCGTAATGTAAATATCTGTGTTTTCCGATGGTCAGGCTCTACAGCAGCGGTTCTCAACCTTAGGTGACCGCTAGCAGGGTCACCTAAGACCATCGGAAAACACTGATATTTACATTGCAATTCATTAACAGTAGCAAAATACAGTTATGAAGTAGCAACGAAAATAATTTTATGGTTGGGGGTCACCACAACATGAGGAACTGTATTAAAGGGTCGTGGCTTTAGAAAGGTTGAGAACCACTGCTAGGAGCTTATATTCTAAAAAGAACATGCATTATCCTAAACATCATTTTTTAAAGTGTATATGCTTCAGAAAATGAAAGATAAATCTGATCTACAAGCATAACCTTGAGATTACTGGTATAGGACACGCAAATGTAGATTTAGGTCTGGGAAGGAATGGAAACTGAAGGAACCCCAAAGGCTTCACTGAGAGAGAGAGAGAGAGAGAGAGAGAGAGAATTCCTAATAATGAATAGGCTGTGTTACAACAAACGAAGGGGGAACTCTTCCTTCTACCTGTTGCTGTGGTCCTCGAGGCATCCTCTGTCTTCGTGCTACATCTTTCTCCTCAACGCTCCCTCCACCAGGGCTTTCTTTCCCAGGATGCCCAAATCCCACTCCTTTTTCTATGTGCTACTTCTAACTTGTCCTCATGAAAAACATGCCTATTTCCTGTCCATTCTCTCAAGGCCTTGGTGGATAATCTGATAAAGGATTTCAGTAGGTCACCACTCACTGTTCTGCTTCTGCCATTGACATCTGCATTGTAACTGGGGCCTCCTAAAACCGTTCACGCACTGGGCTTGGAAACCAACTTTATCAATCAAGTTATACACACCATCCCACCTCCAGTGGCCCCCCAACACTCAATCTCAAAGAAGATGTTATTGAGGCAGAATGCGTTTGCTTCCTTATTTGGATGTCCCCACAACTGGAGTGCTACTGCAGTGACCACCAACTCCGTGGCCAAGAGCGCAAGGGCTTTGATCCGCTGCGGACAGGCACTGCATTCTGCTGTGTATTTATTCATGCAACCCACACACACAGCTGCAGAAGCAGCAGGAAAAATACACAAGCCCTGGGGAACTGAGCAGTGGCATTTCTTTACAGTGGCTGTAGCTTGCCAAAAAGGTTTTGGATGACGCTGGAATATGCCAAAAGGGAGAGAGAAGACAATTGAAGATGGTAGGCAATTAACATAAAGCATGGCCAGAACGTAAACATTTGGGGGACAGAGAGGCCAGTGAGCCATGGTGACAATTAGGGGACATTATGCTGAAAGCCTGACTTTTGTACTGCCATCAACTACATCTTATCCAACAGGTTTCTTGGATTTCTAAGAAATTTCTAGAATATGGCCCCAGTCAGGAACTCCAAGGAACAGCCCTAGTCCTCTACGCTCATCCTTACCCTGGGTCCTTTCCCCCCTTCTCCAAAACCTCCCACGCCTGGTCCACGATTGCGCTCTTTAACCGTCTCTAGGGCAGCACCCCCTGGGTGACCGAGCCTGAGCTCCCACGTTGAGGTGCCCGCCCGCATCCCCGAGCGCACAGGCAGCTCCGGGGCGCGCTGCGCTGATTCGCTGCGGCTGAGACTGCGGCGCCCGCCCCGCCCGCCCCTCGCAGCACAGCGCCGGCTGGTGCAGCCTCAGTCTGTCTGCAGCCGCGCGGCCCCCGCGAGCCCAGCGCTGCAGCCCGGGCCGCTGACGCCGAGTGCCCGCTCCCCGCCCCCAGGACAGCAACGGCGAGCCCCCAGAGCCCGCACGATGCAGGCCACTGCCGATTCCACCAAGATGGACTGTGTGTGGAGCAACTGGAAAAGTCAGGGTATTCTCTTTATTTCAGTAATGCATGCCTGCGGCGCACGGGAACCCGGGACCCGGACTCGGCCATTGTGCATCATTTCACCTGTGGGACCTCTGCATGCTTTATCCCCAAGAGCTTTCTGTTGGGGGGGAGTAAACTTGTTATGTCAAAAATCAAAATGGATAGTGTTTGATGTTTTTTCTTTTCCCCATTTATTTATTTTCCCTCCCACCGCCACCCTTTTTGTTTTCTTGTAAAGCTAGTATTTTAAATAACGCATCATTTGCCTCCCTCGGGAGCTCTTTGGGATCCGTTGACCATTCAGTACTTGTTTAATCCCTCCTCATCCCCGAGTTAAAATGCTTTCTTATTGTTCTATGCATCCCACTGTATTTCATTCCTGCAGAAAGGTTGCAATCTCCTGGTAGAACCATTAACTGGCACTAGTGCATTCTTTTAAGTGGGACACACCCATTTCAGGGTTGTTATTTGTGGTCACACAAAGGAGACTGGGAATGCAGACTAGTTCTCCAAATCCTGAAGAGATGATGGCGTAGCCACATATTAGGAGGGTTCACTTGGAAATCTTTTAGGGTTTGTTTTTTTTGTCTGTCATGGGGGGAACTGGTAACTACTATTTATTACTAATCAGTGTCTGTGGAACAAGTGGAGGGAAATAAAAAGCACTGCTGGTTTCCCTCTGGTATAACAGATTTATTTTGAAACAGTCCATATTAGCACTGGGTGTGGCCACCCTCCAGCCTCGCTTGGATTGCTTTTCAGCCATTTTTATTCAGCCTCATACTTCACACATCCATCTCTCCTTTGTTACATTAAGATGCCCTCCTTCACCTTGCTCAGTTTGAGAATAGGAGGAGACAGAGATAATTTGCAAGAATGAATTATGTGTAGAAACCTTGGGGTGTTTGTGAGATGAAGTGTCTTTTAATATTTAACAAATACGGTTCTGAAGAAGGAGCATTTGACTTAACCTGCAGGGCTGCAGCATCCCTTGGGGGACCAAGAATACTCTAGAGCAGAAGCTGGTTTTTGTGTTGAGTTTTTTTTTGTTTGTTGTTTTTTTTTAACAACTGGCATCTTCCCCTTGCAATTTTATATCACAGAAAGAATAGGATATCTTTTCATCTTCAATGCCCTGTGGGATTTTTCTTTGGTAGATTTTTTTAAGCAAAGAAAAAATAAACACGAACCTTAGAATTAAGAAGACAATTGTTCTGCCTCTTATTTTGTCGGTTGGGTGGTAATGACAAAATACAATACAGTCAAGTTCAAATTGTGTGGGTGGGTCTATTGGAAATACAACTGTCAAAAGTAAATAAATGGACCTAATACATTTGAAAGCCAGGACATAAAGAAATGTATGGCAATTCAAGAGTAATTTTAGAGAATGATGACAGTGATATGGGATAGCATATATTTTATGCAGAAGGTAGAATTTATACAAAATTCTTGATATTTCATTCTCGTTATGTGTTTAGATTCATCCAGTTTGTTCGATATACACACACAACAGCCAGCTATGGCTTGATATAATATCAAGTTGAGTTGGATATAAAGACAGAACAGAGTTGGTTTTTACACTATGATTATGGGTTTCTTCTATTCTTAGCAAAAGTAGATACCAAAAGATGGCAGTTTTTGTTTTATTTGTATAAAATGTAAGACATTATTTCATCATAATCCTATATATTTTGGCTCAGTTGACCTCATAAGGGGTGGGGGTGGTTAAAATGCATGGACATTTATAATCACAAAATGACACAAAATGCCATTACTTACCCATTGAAAAAAATCATTTTCCTTTCCAATATATAGCAACTTGTGAAGATTAATGCAAGATCATTGAGGGTCTTCTGCATGCAGTGACCTTTGGTAGACTTTAGTACCATTGATTTCCTTTTGTCAAATAGAACAAAGCCATTATCTTGAAGATTGATGAAAACTGACTAATAACTAGGTGGGTATACATAAAAGAGAAATGGTAAGAAGTAAATATTCCCTTTTCTCCCCACTAGGAGAACTTTTCATCTAAACTAAACCTACAATAAGATTTTTTAGCATTTTCAATGTATTTTCTTCATTTTAGCTCCCTTATTATCAAAAACAATTTCTATTAACCCTGGATGCACATTAGTATCACCTAGAGAGCTTTAAGAAACAAAAAGTATGCCTGTATCCCCAGAGGTTCTGAATCAATTGGGCCGAGCATCAATATTTTTTTAAAAGCTCCTCAAGTGAGTTTAGTATATAGTCAGGTTTGAAGCTACTGGTGTTTAATAATTCTTATTGAGCCCAATCCATAGACCAGCAGAACAAGGTCTGGTATGCAAATGATGAAATGGGTGTGATCTAGGAGGTGCTAAGAAGACAGTTAAAAGAAGACCATGTAACATTTGATAATGTTCTCCAGAACTGTTCCAAGGAGAAAGTCTTTGTTGGAAAACAGAATAAAGAAAGGGAGCCCTAGCTGGTTTGGCTCAGTGGCTAGAGCGTTGGTCTGCGGACTGAAGGGTCCCAGGTTTGATTCCGGTCAGGGGCACATGCCCGGATTTCGGGCTCAATCCCCAGTGGGGGGTGTGCAGGAGGCAGCCAATCAATGATTCTCTCTCATCATTGATGTTCTATCTCTCTCTCCCTCTCCTTTCCTCTCTGAAATCAATAAAAATATATATTTTTTAAAAAGCGAGCTTCAGGTTTCCTCCATGTTATTAAACCATCCATGGAGAAATTGCAGCCCATTGTATATCACATGAAGATTCTACTGAAACCAACACACTGTATCATAAGAACTGTACAACACATGCAAAAGGAACCTTATATTTATTTATTAATATATAAGATTTCAGCCATAGATAATGTTTAAAGAGATTAAAAATCTACATTATACTAAGCTACACAGTTTTTTGAAATGATACTAATACCCAGTATTGGTTAATAAACCACAGCTGATTCTACTCAGTGGAAATGAAATGACAATGAAACAATAAGCTAATAAAACACCTATATATACAGTAATCCTTTTTTTTTTCCAGAGAGGAAGGGAAAGGGAGAGAGATAGAAACATCAGTGATGAGAGAGAATCATTGATCTGCTGCCTACTGCGCCACCCCACACTGGGAATGGAGCCCACAACCCAGGCATATGCCCTGACTGGGAATCGAATCTCGATCTCCTGGTTTATATGTCAATGCTCAACCACTGAGCCATGCCAGCTGGGTGATATATACAGTAATCTTAAAGACAACAACATCATTAGTTATTTATTGGGCCCATTTACTGAGCACTTTACTTGCATCATTGCCTTTAATCCTCACAAATCATATGTGTTACGTATGACATGTAAGTTTTATTACTACCCCATTTTACAGGTTATCAACTGAGGCTTCTACCAAGGCACACAGCTAGTAATTCCAGAAGCTGGATTTAAACCTAGGCTCCCCTCTTCTCACTGCTCTAGTATCTGCCTCAATGCCTTTTTCCTCATTGATTTTTCTAAAAATACGAATTATCTAGGTAATGGTGATTGTGTGGATTTAATAACCCCTCACATTTACATAGTTTTCATTTGTCAAATGTCTTCTTATTTGAGATTTTTCAGTTTACTTTTGGACATTAAGAGCCTCAAAGAGGTTAAGTGACTTGCCCAAGGTTTTTTGATAAGTGGCATGTTGAGTAGAGAAGAGCTGACTGTTGGCTTCAAATCTAGAACTCTTCCCATCTCAGCACTCACCACCTCTTTTACTAGTGCTGAGTTACAGAAAGTGAACTCTCATTTTCCTCTTCTGGGATATTTTCACATAGGTTCTCTCTTTACAAATAGCAAAATTCATCAGCAAGGCAGTGGTTTTAACCAATTTATACCACTTTTGTCATCATCACCATCATTATAAATTCATCATCCTAAATTCTCCATCAGTATTATCTATGTGCCAATCACTGTCCTAAGCTCTTGTTACATATCTTCAGTAAAGGCAATTTTACAAACATAAAGGCAGACCAATATCACCCTTCATCAAATAGAGCACTTTATTTGGTCTCAGTATTATTAGGATACTGTACAATTATTATTATTTTTTTATATTTTTTTATTGATTTCAGAGAGGAAGGGAGAGGGAGAGAGAGAGATAGAAACATCAATCATGAGAATCATTGATCCACTGCCTCCTGCACGCCCCCTACTGGGGATCGAGCCTGCAACCCAGGTATGTGCCCTTGACTGGAATCGAACCCGGGATCCTTCAGTCTGCAGTCCAATGCTCTATCCACTGAGCCAAACCAGCTAGGGCAGGATACTGTACCATTATTACAACATAAATAATTACATTTGCAAACTCCCTCTCTGCAGATTCTAATGAGATCCAATGGGAAAACTGGCTTAGCAGGGGGTTAAGGGATTTTTTTTTTTTTTTAATGAAAGAAAAGCCTCATTATATAGATAAAACACCAAATGTAGGTAGTTATTACTCCATTGAAAAATAAAAGTATTTTTTTCATTATGTTATCATTTTCAAGAGAATCTTTATGAGGAAATGTTTCAAAGTTTGGAGAGAGAATAATGGCTTTATTGTTCTTCTAAAAGTGGTACATGCACATTATGAAAATTCCCATTTGTATGAAGAGAGGTCAAATGAAAGTCGCAAGTCACCCAAAGTCCTACCACCTACAGTTAATGAATGTTAATAATTGCTAAATATTGTCCATAATTCTACCATATCAAATGAAGCTAGAGGGCTAGGGAGGTAGTGAAAATAGCTTTTATAAAACAAGATTGCACATATCTCAAAACGTATTTGAAATAATAAAATGGAGGAAATTGACACTGAAAGAATTGCTGAACTTCAAATGCATGGTTTTTTACTCTATAAGCTATTCCTACCTAAAATTAAGAAAAATACTCTGATAAACATCAGTAGGTTACAATCATTTTTTAATTACATGTTTTGGGTTTAGACTGTACAGATGGACCCTCTACAGTGTCTCTTTCTTTCTTTCTTTCTTTCTTTCTTTCTTTCTTTCTTCCTTCCTTCCTTCCTTCCTTCTTTCCTCCCTCCCTCCCTCCCTCCCTCCCTCCTTTCTTCCTTTCTTTCTTTCTTTCTTTCTTTCTTCTTTCTTTCTTTCTTTCTTCTTCTTTCAAAAGAAGATCCACCATGGGTGAGAAAGAGTGACAGAAATACTGGTCTAAATCCATATCTTAAAATATATAATTTTTTTTCAGATTTTTATGAGTTAATATTTCTTTAATTAAAAAAACAGTATTCCTGATACTCTATGAGTAAAGCATTATGATTACTCTATGTTAATAGGGATTGTGGATGAAACCTTTCATCATAATCAGCAGGCCCTTTCTTCTGCATCATTTTTTAAAGTTTCCTCTTTCTCGTCCTCCTAACCCCTCCATGCCCTCCTCCTAATTTCTTCTTGTATTCAAAATGGTATTATTACTCAATTCTTTTTTATCTTTAGACTAGTTAATATATTTGAGACCAGAATCTGTACTCGATATATTTTAAATTAGCTTATAATAGAACCAAGTTCTAAAATCCACTGAATCCAGCAAACAAAAGCTAACATACATGGTTGGATAGTTTTCAGACCATCACTTTTCTTTTTGGAAATAATTAAATGTACATCACCAATACATTTCCCATCCTTCTCAACACGCTATCCTAAGTTATGTGCATACTTGGTCATGTATTAATATTTACATTTGTCACCTTTCCAGTTCTTACAAAAGTACACACAAACATTCAAAGAAACACAGTTGCCTTACAATTAAGCTCACACTTTAAAAGCTAAGAATTTGACATTAATAAATCTTTAAAAGCCATCGTCTGCCAATGTGACAATTAATAATAATAACTACATTAAAAATCTTGATCATTACAATTGTATTCCAAATGTACAGAATATATTTTAAATAAGATATTATTAGGAGTTTTAGAACTTAGAAATAGAGAGTTCTATTTCCTCCAAATATACTAGAGCTATATTTTTAAGTTAAAGCTGAGCAAAGTTATAATTTTCACACAATCAAACCCTTAAGTTCTTTTTTATTTTCATTATTGCCCAGAGGGGAGGAAAATAATTCAAGCATTACTGACAAGTTCTTTGCCCAAACTGGCATTAATTATGAACAAGTGAAAAGTACAACCATAACAGGTTTGAATGTTTGGAATGTATTGCAGTTCCACTCGTTTCACAGTGGGCTGGCTTCAGATGTGGTCATCCTGTATGTCTTTTCTTCAGGTACATCTCATCACTCTGCAGAGCAAATCTACTGGTAATAGGGGTCGGGAAGGACATAACATTTTATTGAATGGAACAGGAGTACAAAGAGAAATCATTCCTTATCCTTATCTTACATCTTTTTAGTTCAAGAAATATTTTTATTATTATGGTCTTGGTCAAAAATTTTAAATTTACTCATTTATTTTTATAAAGAACCAACAGCTGTCTACCTCCGTGGTTCTTTTCTATTCCAATACAATGCTGGATTTTTAGGGTGTGGCCCAGACTTTTTGTGGCTAGTTATGACTGATGACCACCCACCAAATGAACAGGATATGGCCAGGAAGCTTAAAGAAAGAAAAAGCATATGAAGACATTCATTGTTCAATACCTTGCAAATCTTTCTGGGTGCCTTCCTCCACAACCATGTGCCCAAAGTCTCTTTTTCTCTCTCCATATGGCCATCTCTGCCTTTGATGCCAGCTGCCCTGTGGAGACTCCTCTAAATGAGCCCATTTGCTGGAGTTTCAGCAGGAGGAGCTGCCCCTACTGTCTTAAATTCTAGGCCCTGCTGGTTCACTTCTTAGCCAGGCCCACCCCATCACCATGACAATGGGCCTAAACTTCATTGTGTTACCTTTGCAGCAAGGGGGGGATTGTGGTCCTAGTGCTCAGAACTAGCAAACAGAAAGCACATTCAGCTGGTTCACAAAATTCTCAGAAACATAAAAGCAGTTGATGTTTCTGAAGGGTAGTCATTAGAAGAATGTGTTTGCTTTTGTCTCCCATGGAATTAAAATACCAGAGATCCTTGCTGGCTGTGGCTTTGCTCACCAAATCCTTCATTCTCCGTTGTTCCACCAAAGCTCACGTAGAGGATCATCTGTGTGGGTGACATGCTGTGCATGTTTACTGCCTACGCAGAGCACCAGGCTTGGTGTCTCTCCCCTTTCAGAACATCTATAGAATGATTTACACCTCCAGAAATAGTGCTGCCATTTTTCTCTTGACATTATCTTGGCTGCATTTAGGAGCTGTCAGCAAGGGCCTGGGCAATGGAACCATTGCAGGTGTTTTATTAGCAAAAGTCCCTTCCAGCAGTTTCCCCTCTGGGCTCAGGGCGCCTGAAGTACCATTTAAAGTTTTAGTTTACGTAAGAGACTTCTCAAGGCAGAGGAAGCTCATGAATTTGTTGGCTAGAAGATGTCATCTTTGCAGGTCTCTGTGTATGTTGAAAGTATTTTGATGCATCTGTTTCCATTATGTTTCTCCAGTTTGATAGCAAAATAAAGGCAAGTTCAATTAGGGAAAGTTACTGTTTCTTCTGGCTAATTTTAGGGGATGGTATTTTTGTTTGCCTCATGAGAATCAGAGAAACTGCCTTTTCTATACTGCTTTGGACACTGGGTTGTACAGAACTGAAGTTTTTATAGCCTTCTACTCCTTGTTAGAAGGTAGTCAATTATCATAACCAATTATTGGAAGCTTACTAAAATAAAAAGTAAAAGTCAAGAGCATGTCATTTTCAACAAGCTTTTAGTTGAAATGCTGATATTACCTATGAATAGGATTTCCTCACTTGGCCTTTTTAAAAAAAATAGCATTAACTGCCCTGGCCGGTATGGCTCAGTTGGTTGAGCATCTTCTAGTGCAGTGGTCGGCAAACTCATTAGTCAACAGAGCCAAATATCAACAGTACAACGATTGAAATTTCTTTTGAGAGCCAAATTTTTTAAACTTAAACTTCTTCTAACGCCACTTCTTCAAAATAGACTCGCCCAGGCCGTGGTATTTTGTGGAAGAGCCACACTCAAGGGGCCAAAGAGCCACATGTGGCTTGTGAGCCACAGTTTGCCAACCACGGTTCTAGTGCATTGAAAGGTCACTAGTTCAATTTCAGGTTCAATTCCCAGTTGATTCCTAGTCCAGGCACATATCCCTGGTCAGGGTGTGTATGGGAGGCAATGGATCAATGTTTCTCTCTCACATTGATGTTTCTCTCTTGGTCTCTCTGTCTCTCCCCCTCTCCCTTTCTTACTCTCTAGAAAGAAATCAATTTAAAAAAAATTTAAGTAGCATTAACTTCTCATAGCAAGGGAGGCAATGCTACCTGTAATCTTTTTTGGACCAAGATGGAATATAAATAAATATACTTAGGAATATGGTGCAATAATGCAGATATTTGTGCACAATTTATTGCCATTTCATATTATTCCCTTATTCCACATTTTGCCTTATAAATGACATTTGAATATCTGCACCACTGTCTTCTTACTTCCTACATTTTTAATAAATTTTCTGAATACTGCAGCCACTATTAGGTCATATAATGGAATACATTTATAATAGTTACACAAACCAAAAAATTTTGGGCTGCATCAAAGGGCTGTTTTCTAGAAATTTGACATAGCGTTTTATTTCCATTTAGCTGTTAGTTAAAATCTTGGGTCACTTCTGTTTTTCTCCTCTGTTCTTGCTTGGATCATGGAAGTGTGGGTAGCACTGATTTCAGTATTTCAAATTTGCCAGTTCACCCTTGAGGTGTATTAGCACTAAGTCAGCCCCAGCCAGGCTGAGTGTGTGCTCCCACCTGTGATTTGGGGACTGAGATGAGATCACCAAACCCAGTCCATTTATCAGGTTGATAGGACACACTGATCTCTCATTTCAAAGCCATATGGTTTTTGGCAAAGTAACTTGTAATTCTCACAATTGGTAAAACAGTACAGTAATTTACCTGTCTTGGTGAGTATGCCTAGTGAATGTGTACTCTGGTGTACAGCCTCTCATCTGGCCTTTCCACATTAGGAGGATATTGAAAGAAGAGAAAAGCTACCTATACTTTGTTGTACCCAAAGACGACTTCGGGTAATTTATTGCAGTTACAGAGTTATTGGTAGTTTTTTAAAGTGGGTTCTAAGGAAACTTATTCAAATATCCATTTTTCTGGATTGGGTACAATAAAAGCTTCCTACACGAGCTTACATCACTGTAAGCAAAATTAAAATGTGAAAACTTGGCATTTGCACAGCAGATTGGCAACACAGAAATTCTCTTCCCTGATCACACCCCATCACTTCCTACCCTTCCCGCTGAATCATCAGAGCTTCGGGCCATTTGCCAGCACTCTGACCACACACAGCCATTGCCATTCTCCCAGCCCATCAGCCCAACGGTCTTCACTGCCTCTTATTCCCAGCCCATGCCCATGCCTATGGTTAGAGGAGTTAATGTTCATTCCAATTCCGTCCTCTTGGATCTTCAACTCCTCTACCCATGCTCACGGCCCTGGCTCAGCCCCACTGCCTGCTGCTCAGAACACCCAGCCTCCAACCCTGCTGACTGGACCTTCTAGAGAGCCTCCACTTGAACCAGACCCTCTTTACTTTCTGGCAGTCCTTTCATCCATTTCTTTTTGAATCATTACTATATTTTTCTAGATCGCTGCTGTTCAGATAACAAGACACAAGTAATTTAAAATCTTCTAGTTATCATATTTAAAAAGAAACAGATAAAGTTCATTTTGATCATGTGTTTTATCTAATCCAACATATCCAGAGGATTAGCCTTTCAACAACAAAAAATCAATATAAACAGCATTAATGAGATACTTTACATCCTTTTTCGGACTAAGCCTGAAATTTGATAGGCAGTTTTTCCAAATGGACTAGCCACATTTCACGTGCTCAGTAGCCACCTGTGGCTCCCCACAACTGTATGGAATAACACAGGTCTTGACTGTTCCTAGTCTCTTCAAGTCCTACCCCATTCGCCTCAGTCTCAGGAAGAGCTCAGGACTCATTGTTAAGTAAATCTACCTCCAGCCACTTGGTGTTAGTCCCTTTCCTCCTCAACACATGTCTGTTGCCACAGCCCGCCCTCTCCACTAACATTTCCAGGTCTCACTCAACCTCAAGGTTAACTTGTTGCTATGACTCCTCTAACTACCATTCTATTTACCATCTTCTCTATTACTTTGAATTTCCCAGCACCTACTCAACCACAATTGCCTCCTTTAGTCTCTCCTCTCATGGAGGTTTTCTCTACTCTCATGACTTCAATCATCATTTCCACTCAGAATACAGCCAACTGTAAGTATTCTGGCCTTTTTACTAAATTTCAGTCCTGCATTTCCAAGTGCCTACTGTATCTATTCATCTGACTAGCACTGGAATATGATATTACTGGCATTTAACTCACAGCTACTCTAACAAATCCTAGAAAAAAATCATTTAATTTCCAAGCTTTAAAAAAAGTAATACGTATTGCATGTAATTGTCCGTCTCACCTCATCCCTGATCCCTATTCCATCTCTGCCCCCGGCTATGCCAAATACCCTGCTTTGATGTCATCACTTCGGAACCCAGAGGTTTAAAACCAAGTGTCAGCTTTTCATCAAACCAGCTCACCCTTGGATTTCCTATTTTTGTCAGTGATATTAATCACTCAGTCACCCAGCTTGGAAATGTTGCTTTCACCCTTAATTAGCTCTTCCTCCTTTCTCCCACAGCTAATTAGTCACTGTTCTTGTCAATGAATCTCTCATAATATTTCCCTTTATCCACCCCATCTTCTTAACAAATTGCTCCCACATTCACAAACCATCCCACGTCCATTGTCATCAATCCCAGTACTATCCCTTCGTTGAAATCACCTTTTACCAACAACATAAGATACACTGGCACTGATGCATTTTTAAGCAAATGTCCAGTCTTCCAAGCTAGATTCTTTTTTTTTTAAATATATTTGTATTGATTTCAGAGAGGAAGAGAGAGGGAAAGATAGAAACATCAATGATGAGAATCATTGATCGGCTGCCTCCTGCACACCCCCTACTGGGGACTGAGCCTGCAACCTGGGCATGTGCCCTGACTGGGAATCTGTGACCTCCTGGTTCATATGTTGATGGTCAACCACTGAGCTACACCGGCCAGGCTAGATTCTTAAAAGCAGGAACAAAACTTTATGATATTTGCATTCCTGCAATTACTAGCTAAATAGATAACCAATGACTATTTACTGCTGATGAGTCATTTTCACTTAAAAAAAATGTCATGTTAAATACGTAACTCTAGAAACAGATTTAAACATAATCAGGTTGCCCAAATTAATTTTGCAGACTTTTGGGGACATTTAATATATAACCAAGTATTGTGAGAGATACAACTGTATTGTTTTGGAAAAAGATTCAAACTTAGTTTTGATCTTGCTTTTCCTCGTAACTAGTCAGTAGACAAGTTTCTCAACTTTTAACTTCCTCACCTGTTATATAGCAGTCCCCCCTTATACGTGGGGGATACATCCCAAGACTCCCGTGGGTGCCTGAAACCTTGGATAGTACTGAACTCTGTGTACTATGTTTTTCCTAAATATACAATCCTATGATAAAGTTTAATTTATAAATTAGGAACAGTAAGAGATTAACAACAATCCTATCTAATAAAGAGGGAATATGCTAATTGACCGTCATGCCCTCACAAAGATGGCGGTGGCCACAGCCAATAAGGAGGGAATATGCTAATTGACTGCCACGCCCTCAAAGATGGCTGCACCCACAGCCACAAGATGGCAGCACCTAGTCCCCTCAGCCCCGCCAGGGTGGCAGGTGCATGGCATGGCCGGGCCCGCCCCCAGGCGGGTCCAGCCACTCTGCACACCTGCCTCTGGAGTCCCCCAGTCCCCTCAGCCCCCCAGCTGCCCAGGGCCGGCCCGAGGCACAGGCAAGCCTCGGATGGCAGCTGCCCATCCACCCAGGGCCGCCCGAGGCTCAGGTAACCAGGGCCAGCCAAGGCTTGCGCTGCCGGCAGTGACAGCAGCAGAGGTGTGGTGGGGTTTCACCTTCCCCTGATCGCCGGGTCGCCTCCCACCCCTGAGGGCTCTCGGAACGTGAGAGGGGCAGGCCGGGCTGAGGGACCCCCCCGCTCCAGTGCATGAATTTTCATGCACTGGGCCTCTAGTAACATAATAAAATAGGACAGTTATAACAATATACTGTCATGAAAGCTATGTGAATGGCTTTGGGGTCATTGTTAAGTAAAACAGGGTTACTTGAACACAAGCACTCTGATACCCCTACAGTCCACCTGATAATGTAGAAACCACTAAATGACTAACAGGTTTGGAGCATGAACAGTGTGGATTCGCTGGACAAAGGGATGATTCACATACTGGGTGGGACAGAGCAACAGGGCTTGAGATTTTATCACGCGACTCAGAATGGCATACATTTAAAATGTTATGAGTTGTTTATTTCTGAAAATTTCCATTTAATATTTCTGGACCACAGTTGACCCCAGAAATCAAAACTATGGGTAAGGGGTGACCACTGTATACCTATCGAATAGAGTTTATTGTAAGGTTTAAATTCTTGCAGAAGACTGGAAAAACAAACAAACAAGCAACGCTTAGAGAGTTTGGAGTTACACTTTAATATAAACCAGTGGGCCCAGAGAAAAACAAATTCAAATTCTGAGCAGAGCAACAAGCAGAAATTTTCTTTTTATTAAAGAACTAGCCCTATGTGTGCTTAGTGGTTATCTCACTGGAAGCTTGTGGCCTTGAAAACAACACCGTTCTATCCAATAAAAAAATACACTGGCATGGCATGAGAGTATGGGCATATCTAGTCTCTGGCCTACAAGGTCAGACAGCTAAGTTTATCTTCCTTATTATTCAAGCAGGCTAGAAAGCAAAGTTATTTTTTCAGAATAAGAGGCTGTCTAAAATATAGCAGAGTTGACTTTACAGAATAAGGGACTATCTAAATAGCAGAGAATTTCAAACAGTAGTTTTACAAAATAGGGGTTAGCCTTCTCAAAATGAGGTACTATCTGAAAGTGTTTTGAATTTAAATTTTTTTCTAAAAAGATTGAAAGAGGGAAATAACTGAATGATAGATGTGATGTAGATTTTAAAGTTTGTATTTCAGACTTTTAAGTCACAGACCCTGTCCAGCCGCTACCCCTACCCCTCAGTGTTGGAGCAGGCCAGGCATTGGCTGGGATCTCCTGGGCCTGCTGCCACTCTCCGGAAGGCACCGCTTCCCCAGGACCTCTCTTTTCACTGCTGTTCTCCTTCTCGGCACAGAAACATTTGTGTGACTGCTGTGCACTCCTACAGGCCACCATTGAGACGTAAAATTGTCAGCAGGGCCTCGAGATACACACAATCAATGCCACCCAAAAACAAGGGAGCGGGTTCTTTTTTTAAAATAATATTTTTTTATTGATTTCAGAGAGGAAGGGAGAGGGAGAGCGAGAGAGAAACAGCACTGATGAGAGAGAATCATTGGTTGGCTGCCTCCTGCATGCCCCCTACTGTGGATCAAGTCCGCAACCTGGGCATGTGCCCTCATGGGGAATCAAACCATGACCTCCTGGTTCATAGATCGACGCTGAACCACTGAGCCACACTGGCCGGGCAAGGGAACAGGTTGTTCACAAAGTCTTATGTATTTTCAGTTTTGCTTCAAAGTCATATAATTTGGGCCACTATGCAAATGGCATAGCCCAATGAGATATGTTCATAAATATAGGGTTGCTGGAGAGTCAACAGCCTTTTCGTATCTGTGAACTTATGAACCATCATCAGGGATGGAAAAGATTCTTCCAAAGCAAAATGGAATAACAGGAAGTGCCCTGGCCAAAGCCCTATGTCCCCTTGCTTGGGTTTAGGGATCCAAAGGCCGGTGAGAACCTGCAGCCACGGCTTTGCCAGCCAGCCGCCGCGGCATCCCTGGGCCCTGCCCGTGTTAAGTGCTGTGTGCTTTGTGTCTCCTCCCACAGCTATTGACCTGCTGTACTGGCGGGACATCAAGCAGACGGGGATAGTGTTCGGGAGCTTCCTGCTGCTGCTCTTCTCCCTGACCCAGTTCAGCGTTGTGAGTGTCGTGGCCTACCTGGCCCTCGCCGTGCTCTCGGCCACCATCAGTTTCCGCATCTACAAGTCTGTTTTACAAGCTGTGCAGAAAACCGACGAGGGCCACCCTTTCAAGTGAGTGCCCCAGCCAGGCCAGCCCTGGCCAGCCTCTCACGGGCTCTTTCCCTCTGCTGCTGTTTCACTCCCCTACACTTTGGGTCATGTTTCTCTGCGACCTAACAGGCCTCTTACGGGTTACTTTAACACCCTCTCTTCTAATAGCTAATGTTTCTGGTGAATTTCTAAAACAAACTCAACTGTCTCTATTCTAACACTGATTGTTTTACTGATTTTTAATATTTAATTATTACCAATTAAATATGTAATATTTATTTATTTTTAATCCTCACCTGAGGATATGTCTCCATTGATTTCAGAGAGAGAGAAAGGGACGGGGAGAGACAGAGAAATATGGACATATGCGCTCTGAACCGGCAACTTGGGTTATGTGCCCTGACTGGAATCAAACCCGCAACCCTTGGGTACATGGGATCACGGTACAACCAATGAGCCATCCTGGCCAGGGTTTAAATACTTAATTTTTAAATTTAACATAAATTTACTTATATAATATAAATTTAAAACAAATTTATATTTAATATTAGTATTTCATATTTAATTATTCCTAATAGTAATCATAATTCTTGATATATATATATGTGTGTGTGTGTGTATATATATATACACACACACACACACACACACACAATGTTTCATCATTTTAAAAGTGTTTCAACAATTAATCCTCCAAACTCTGTGAAGAAGGCAGGGCATTATAGTCCTTACATACAAATAGGAAAAGTGAGTTTCTAAGCAGAAAAGTGACTCACCCAAGGCCACAGGGCCAGTCCAGAGCACAGAGCCAGGACCAGGTGTTTGGATGTTCACTTCTAGGCTCTCTCTAGAAGTTTAATACCAATGGGCTGATCTTCTGAGGTGTGCAAGGGTCATGAAGAGTCTTATAATGTTCCCTCATCTGCATTTTTATACCAGGGAGATCTGACCGGAATAAATATTGAAGAACACATTATTTTTTTAAAGGCAATATACTTGGAGAATATAGGAAATGTAGTGAAAGGAGGTATTAGCACTGCTGGCTACATGCCACCCACCCGCACCCCAGTTTATCTCCTGATTCTAGATTGTGAGCTCGGGCACCTTTAGCCCTGACTGTCAGTCACCTCTCGCCTGGTGCTGGCCCCAGAGCGCAGGCTCCGCAGCAGGTGTCCTCACCACCTGTAAGCAGGGACAGTTCTGCCTCGTGGATGACACACGTAGGTGCTGCCGAATTGGTTTCTCAGCCAGCCCCAGTAATTCTCCGGGATGCCTCCGCCCTACCTGGCTCACCCACCAGTCAGCTGAATCAAGGCCTCCGTGCACCAGGCTCTTAAAGGGAGAAAGATGACTGTGTTATGGGGCCTGGTGACAAAAGGGAAAAGGCTGTGCATCAGATGTCCCTTCCCAGCCTTTGGCTCCTGGCCTCAGTGTCAAACCCAGTTATAGGCTGGGCATTCTTGTTCTTGGGATGCATGTGGCCTTCTTCTAATGCAGAGTTAAAGTGTCTTTGGGCCTATAGTTCCCATCCCAAAGGTGGGAAGAGTAAAGTGGAGTGTCATGGGACCAGAGACTACACATTTAGAGTCTCGCCCTGCCCCCACCTTTGCTCTCAGCCATTCAGGAGAAGCTGGTTTCTCCTGCTTTCTTGGCCCCCAAGACAGTCAAGTTACAAGAGGAACTTATCTTTCATTTGGTTTCTTTTTCCCAATACCCAGTATAGGACCAAGAGTCTAACTACAATTTACTCAACTACTTTTTGTCCTTTAGGACACCATTTTAAAATGTAGGATTTTCCTTTGTTTTTATCGGTTAAAGAAATATCTGACTCAGAGTACATTTTGAATCAAAACATTCTAGACACACAAATGGAAGAAAACCCATAATATTTCCATATAAACCCCCTAAAACTCAAGCCAAATGCTGCTTTCCTCTTCACCCCGATTCCCAGAGTTAGGTAGGCACTGTAAGTGCTCTAGGGCTATCCTCTGGGTAGACAACACGTCCTGTATTAGTGCAGAAGTGGGTGGAGAGAAGGAGGTGGACCTCTGTGAGGAGCATGGCCAAACAGGAGGATGCACTAATTTGCATATATTTGAGGAGTTTGGTTTATCTACCCAAGTGTTCAATATAACCATTTGAACAAATGAAAATGCAGTTACTAAAGATACTCTCTCTCCCTCTCTCTTTTTTTTGTGTGTATTTATCTTTATGTACACGATTATCTTTTTGTATTGAATTCATTGGGGTGACATTGGTTAGTAAAATTATATAGGTTTCAAGTGTATACTTCTGTAATACATCATCTATTATATTGTGTGTTCACCATCCAAAGTCAAGTCTCCTTCCGTCACCATATATCCCCCTTTACCCTTTTCTCCCTCCCCCACTCGCTTTTCCCTCTTGTAATCATCATACTGTTGTCTGTGTCTCTGAGGTGTTTTGTGTTGTTGTATTTTTGCTTAATCCCTTCACCTTTTTTACCCAGACCTCCAATCCTCTCCCCTCTGACAGTTGTCATTCTATTTTTGATATCTGAATCTGTTTCTATTTTATTTGTTTGTGTATGATTTCACTTACATGTGGAATCTAATGAACAAAATAAACAAAGGTACCTCTCTTAATAGAAGTAGTGAGCATTTTAATATGGCCCAGCTCACTTGAGTGTTCCGAGCTCTCTAGATAAAATCTTCGAAGAACTTTCCAGAATTTAAATACCAATCTTAAGAGTTTTAGATGACAAACAATAAATGGCAGCTAGAATTTTCAGATATTTCAACTATTTTAAAATATAATTCATGTCCACTCAGCCAAGAAGACATGAGGACTTTCACAATTACCTGGTGGGCCAGGGATATCTAGAGAATTCAGAAAGTGAGCTGATTTTGGACAGTTGCTCACATTATGATGCTGTCTTTGGGAAATAAAAGCAGTTACAGCGCCCCAAGAGGCACCATGATTCTCCCGTTCCCCCGCGCACTGAGTGGTGCCCACTGGCTGGCACCCCTCACCCCCAGGACGACCCAGCTGTCACACTCAGAGTGAAAGAAGGAAAACTTAGCTGTTTGGTGGTTCCCTCTGATGAGTGCTCTGTGGGGATGGTTTGTTGGCAGGGCCTACTTGGAGCTCGAGATCACCCTTTCTCAGGAGCAGATTCAGAAGTACACGGACTGCCTGCAGTTTTACGTGAACAACACGCTTAAAGAACTGAGGAGACTCTTCCTCGTCCAGGACCTGGTGGATTCCCTAAAAGTACGATTGCTTTAGCTGCTCACTAGACAGTCTTGAGTTTTGTTTTTTTCCCCCTAAAGGTATAATATAATAAACCAAAACCCATCCTGGATAATAAAATGCAAGTGGAAATTACATTCTAGAGTCAGAAAACTTCTAGCTGTACCGTACCATGGAGCTCATCCAGCCTAATCCCCTTATTTTACAGATGTTGGAAGTGTGTTGTGGCTCAGAGAGGCTAAGACACTTGCCCTAGGTTGCCCACTGAGTCAATAAAACTTTATTTATAATGCTGAAAATTGAATTTTATATCATTTTCACATATAGCAAAATGTTATTCTTGTTTTGATTTTTATTCGAGCATTTAAAAATGTGAAATCCATTCTTAGCTCATGGATCCACACAGAAACAGGCCAAAGGGTTCTGAGAAAAGTAAACAGGACCCTCTTGCAGTAATCCTGGGACAAGCTTTAAGTGCTCCTACATTCCCTGTTGAAATCATGATATATTTTGCCTCAAATTCTAATCTAAAAAGTCGAAGAAATGAGACCCTTACCTGTCACGGTTTTAGAAGCTGTGATAATCATTTCATTTTTCAGTTCGCAGTCCTGATGTGGCTCCTGACTTATGTTGGCGCTCTCTTCAACGGCCTGACCCTGCTGCTCATGGGTAAGGACAGATGAGCGTGCTACGTCTTCCTTCACACGCTCCGTGAGCATAGAGCTTCCTTGGCTGTTAGCTGTTAGCCGTTAGCTTGAATTGATAGATTCCTGGGAACAAATACCAGATCCCCTGAGTGCTGCG
Source organism: Plecotus auritus (assembly GCF_963455305.1). NCBI lineage: Eukaryota > Metazoa > Chordata > Mammalia > Chiroptera > Vespertilionidae > Plecotus > Plecotus auritus. Next base: position 38,346,327 of record NC_137770.1, read on the forward strand.
CATTTCCCTGACCATAGTTCAATAAAGAGTATACGATATATATTACACATTAATAATGAATTTCTTAGTCTGAAGGGTTTTTTTTCTTCTTCTAATGTATATTACAATGGCGGTTATGGACAGAAATCCATTTTCATCTTAGGAAGGCACAATCTACCCTCATTCAAGGGAGAATGACTTACTATCTGTAAAGGGCTCGGCATCCCTTTGTTTTCCTTAGGAACTGCCCTGTCCTCTTTTATCTAGAATGCTGACTATTATAAATGCTATAATATTACATAACTACATAAACATGTATCTATAAGCTTATAGATACTGGTGACTCTCAGAATTTTAATACTCTTATTTGTTTTTCATCCCAGCTGTGGTTTCAATGTTTACTCTACCTGTAGTGTATGTTAAGCACCAGGTAAGTTCTGTGTGAAGTCAAACATTCATGTTACGTTTGGCCTCATGAACTTTGGATGTGCTCATGATTTTCTTCCTTGTTGTAGGCACAGGTTGACCAATATCTGGGACTTGTGAGGACTCACATAAATGCTATTGTGGCAAAGTAAGTTACACAGTGCAACTTGTAAAAAGGAGAGACTGTCTTAAGCAGGCATATAAGTGGATGAGGTAGGGGTAATAAAAGGATAATAAAATTATAGGTTGATTTATGATCATTCATTCACTTACTTGAGTCATACTCATGCTCTTTCCAATAGTATTATTTCAGAAAATAAGTACAAATTTTAAAACTCTCAAACAAAACTTTCAGGTGTGTTGATGGTTTATTTCAGGTATCATGGTGAATGAGGATTTTTTTTGACTCAACCAAATCACACATTTTATTTTTTACTTTTATTTTTCAATTACAGTCTATATTCAGTATTATTTTGTTTCAGGTGTACAGCATAGTGGTTAGACAATCATATACTTTACAAAGTGATCCTCCTGATATTTCAAGTACCAACCTGGCTCCATACATAGTTATTACAATATTAATTACTCTATTCCCTATACTGTTCTATTCCCTGTGACTCTTTTGTAACTACCAATTTGTGTGTCTTAATCCCTTCACCTTTTTTATGCCATCCCCAACACCCCTCCCCTCTGGCAACCATCAGTCTGTTCTCTGTATCTATGAGTACTTCTATTTTGTTTATTCTTTTATGTTGTTCTTTAGATTCCACATATAAGCGAAATCATATGGTATTTATTTTTCCCTGATTTATTTCACTTACCATTATACCTTCTAGGTCCATCCATAATGTCAAAAATTGGAAGATTGCATTCTCTTTTATGGTCCAGTAATATTCCATTATATGTATGTACCACCACTCTTTTACACACTTGTTTATTGATGGGCACTTGGGTTGCTTCCATATCTTGGCTATTGTAAATAATGCTGCAGTGAACATAGGGGTGCTGCATATATTCTTTCAAATTACTGTTTTGGGGGTTTTTTGGAGATATATCCACACTTTAAAAATGGACACTGTAAGACCAGGAAAGCTCATTAGCTGGCCTTATGTCACACAGCTGACTGGTAGCACAGCAGGGACTAGGGCTCAGGTTTCTTAATTCCAGCCTGGGTAGTTTGACTACGTTGAGATTAGTCATAGGTTCCTTTACCTGGGACCATCTCTGTTTATGCCTAATGTCCTGGAATAGTTAGTAACAGCCCTGTCTTTCTCTTTCAGAAATGTCCCAGACTGTTGATAAATGGTCACCTACCTCTATCACAGCTGCTGTAATCCGGAAATAAGTCACTATCTTTGTTTACCTAAAAAGTTATAATTTAAGAAAGATGGCCTTCTTGGATCATTCTTTGTCTGATTTACACATTCTTCTTCTTTTTTTTTTTTAATATATTTTATTGATATTTTACAGAGAGGAAGGGAGAGGGATAGAGAGCTAGAAACATCAATGAGAGAGAAACATCAATCAGCTGCCTCCTGCACACCCCCCACTGGGGATGTGCCCGCAACCAAGGTACATGCCCATGACCAGAATCGAACCCGGGACCCTTCAGTCCGCAGGCCGACGCTCTATCCGCTGAGCCAAACCGGTTTCGGCTACACATTCTTCTTATTGCTGCAAGGGAATGTGGTTATGCAGGCTCATAGATTCGGAGAGAACGATTGATGGTTGCAGAGGGGAGGGGGCGTTGCGGGGACAGCGTGAAAAAGGTGAAGGGATTGAGAAGCACAAATTGGTATTACGGAATGGTCACAGGGATGTGAAGTACAGCATAGGGAAAATAGTCGATAATATTGTAATAACTGTGTATGGTGCCAGGGGGACACTGTAAATAAAGTGTATGGTTGTCTAACCTCTACACTGTACACCTGAAACTATACAAAATAATATTGAATGTCAACTGCAATTGGAAAGTAAAATGTTTTTTAAAAACCACTTCAAAAAGAAGAAAAAGAATGTGTTTGTGGACACTCATACATAAAAATTATTTTTTGAAATGTTAAGCTATTTGATCACTTAACTAATTACAGCAACAACACATAATGTCATAAAATACTTTTATTAATAACACTTGTGATTTATTACCTTTTGATGTTGTCTTTTTAGGATCCAGGCTAAAATCCCAGGCGCTAAAAGGCACGCTGAGTAAACTGATATCCCACCGGGACTGGGCACAACAGAAATGTCTGGAGTGGTAACAGCTCTCTTCTTACGTGTTATGGCAAGTCGATTGTTTCTCCCCCCGGTACCATAATCTTAGAGACAAACTTTGAAACAGCTGTTTTTAGGCTGTTCCTGTACTCTTAGGATATTTGAGTCACTTGTGTCAAACACTAAAGTATAGAGAAAAGTGTATTAGATGTGGTTTTTAATTTCGTGTTGCTAAAAAAACGTGCATGATGGTGAGAGCCCAAGTTATCTTTCCTTCTTCGGTGTTCTTCTCCTCCTCCCTGCAATGCTTCTGTCGCTTCTCATGTTCCCCTGGCTAGGCCTTTCCCGCCGAGTGCACTGGCGCAGTAGTGGAAATCGCTTTTATGTCCGTGGGCTGCTGGTCGGATTAATCTTTAATAACAATAGTAGACGTGTAGACCGATGTTTTAGTGTTTTTCCAACGCACACAACGTAAAAATAAAAACAGTTGGTTGTACTTACGGTAATCAGTTTTGTATAACTCAAAATAATTAAATGAATGAATAAATCCAAAACAAAAGGCGGTACTTTTGTTGTGTGGGACTGACGGGCTGATTTACATGTATGGTAACTAAAGAGTACCAGCATGTTAACTTTATTACAATTTGTATTACTTTCTCTGTAGTTCCTAATGGACTTAATTATGGACTCTGGATATTTGCACTTCTGTACTTGGTATTGAATGCATAAATAAATGTTACTAAATGTAAAAACTTCTCCCTCTCTTCTTGTGTTCTTACTAGAAAATCCAAAAGTTGTAAGAGATGAAATCTCCGGAGGACATGTATGTTGGGAAGGTTGAGACCAAGTGTTCATTTTTCTCCCGTCTCCAGGACCATATGGTCCAACCCCAACCTGGAATATGGCTACTTTGGGCTATTAATAGAAATCACCAAAACTGGAAAAGACTCTAATATTATATTGTGTGGTTGACACAGATATTTTAAGTAGTTTTTTTTAAAATTGGAAGTGATATAAATCCATAAAATTCTTATAATATACAACACAACACTGGTATGAAACAGTTATAATTGCTATAAACTCAGTCTTTTTGGAATTATTCATTGAGCCCCAATGTGTGTCAAGCACTGAGACTAGGACTGTGAATAAGAGAGACTACAGTTCCTGCCATCACCAAGATAAGTCTTCTAGCAATTGCTCACTTTTTGTCAAAAGTCCAGTGGCACGTTTTATTTCACTCTTAGAGTCAAAAGTCAAGGATGACCAGGTAGAAGTGGATGCAAGTTGTAGCAGTGGGAGGAATAAAAGTAGTGGGAGATAAAAGGAATAGTTACAAAAGCTGCCTTTGACCTGTACACAGGTTTCATAAGCACTTACGGAGACCACAGGGCAACTGGACACTGTGCCAATAGCCAAAATGGGGGAGGTGGGAGGTGACTCTGTGGAAATGCTAACTAAATAAAAGGCAGCGTGAAATAGGAGCGACAGAGAAGGGGAGCTTTGGGGCTGGGTCCTGATCTGGCTTTCTCCAGATAGAGAAGGTTCATTCCAATATAAAGAAAGATCATGAACTAAGGTGCTAAGACATGGTAGTGCATGGCACACGCAGTGTGTAATTAGCTGAATTGGGTTGTAAGGTGCTTGGGTTGGGAATGGTTGTGTCAGTTAAGGCTGACAGGCTGGGTCCAGATCACACTAGAAAGAAACACCAAGGATCTGGTCTTTGTTCTTTAGATCTCAGAGTCGCATAAACACACGGAGGGTGCCTGATACTAGAGATCAGAAGACTGTAGGAAACAACTATAGCGTAACTAACAGCAAGCAGGCGTCAAATGAATAGGCCTCTCCTAAAGTAGCCACCGTGAGAATAGAAAGGAGGTATCCACCTGTTCCTGATCCTTTATATCAGCCCGTCCTGCCAGGCACCCACTATGCAACGAGGACTGGCTATGAGATTACGTGGAGGGAGATGAGACTGGTGCTGGCGACTGATTGGATACGGGGTTTCAACCAAGGCTGACCTGAGCGTTAGCACCTCCTAGGTAAGCTAGGCAGCTTGCATGCCACGCCCTTGCTCGCCTCTGTCTAATACTAGCTGATCAGGGGAATGCAATACCGTTTTTGAGAATAGAAAGCCTAAAAGAGCTGGTTTGGGAAGGAAGACAATAAGCTTAGTTTGGTGCCTACTGCTTTTTGTGGTTACTAGATACAGAAGAGGATTTTTTTTTTTTCATGTGTGTATTTCAGTCTCCAACCTTTAAGATAAAATTTCTTCTAAATGGCTCTGGCATGTAGAATTAACCTTCCCCAATATCTGCATTGGCAGCATTTTCCTCATGCCTATGGGCCCAGAATTCGTTGCATAAGCAGCTTCTCAGTAGGAGGATCTTATGAGGCATTGCATTTGCTGACAGTGGTGAAGAAAATTTCCTGAGTACAGTCCAGCCTTACAAAATGATAGGTATAGATGTAGAATTGTACCAAATGGAACACAGGGCACATAATATCCTGCTTCTACAGGAAGCATCTGTTAAGTTGATATTCAAGATGATCGATACAATGTAAGGACCCAGTGAACAGGTAAGAAGAGAACCAAGGACAGAGCCCCCAGGGACCCCAAGTGAGTGAGGTTATTCTGAAAGCTGTGAACAGTAGAAAGTTCTTCTTAAAACAATTGAAATTTATTCTCTTACAGTTCTGGAAGCTGGAAGTCTAAAACCAAGGTGTCGGCAGGGCCATCCTCTCTCCAATAGCTCTAGGGGAGAATTCTCCTTACCTCTTTCAGCTTTTGGTGGTTGCCAGCAACATATGGTACATCACTTCAGGCACATGGCCATCTTCTCCCCGTGTCTCTTCATATCCTCCTCCCTCTGTGTCCAATTTCCCCATTTTATAAGGACACCTGTCATATCGGATTAGGGCCCACCCTAATGACCTCACTTTAACTTAATTGCCTTAGTAAAAGACCCTATTTCCAAATAAGGTCACATTCTGAGATGCTGGGGTTTGGGACTTCAACATATCTTCTTGCGGGGCGGAGGGGACACAATTCAACCCATAACACCATCCTAGGCCTCCCACTGACCCTTACATCCCTGTGAAGACTTTTCTTCCTATGTGGAGCCCAGATCTCTTTCTCCTTGTTTCCCACTGTTAGGAATCACAGCTGAGAAGTAGTGGGACAGCTCCTCCCTTACCCACATGCACTTGAGAATGGCCACATGCTGGGCTGTGCTTCACTACTGTACAGTTCTAGCAATTGCCACACTGTCCTTGAATAGGGCATCTCTGAGAACCCAGACTTCATCACTTTCTTCTGAGTGTAGAGAAGCAGGTGGGAGATGTGCATAGGGGTTCTCCAGCCACAACCAGCATGGCTAGAGAGCGAATGAGTCCTAAGTAGGGGCGACTGGGGATTGAGAAAAAGAAAGAGATAGACACAGAGACAGTGGGTAAAGCTGGGACCAGGTGGGACACTGTTCTCGGATGGAGAGACAGTGACCCAGAGCTAGTACAGCGAATTTATTATATACAGCATGGTATCAGGAAGTTTTACTAGAGTTTAAGACAAAGGAAATTATGTGAAATCATGCTTAAAGATCAAGCTGCAATTCTTCATTCTTGTGGCTTCTCATAATCGTCAGGCCTAACTGGACCCTGATAATTGCATCCGCCCCTGGCACCCGGCTGAACTTAGATAATTACACCCACCCCCTGGCACCTGAGCTACAGGTCAGGACTGACAACATCCCTGCCTTGCCTTTGGCAAGGTGTGTTTCCAGAACATGGCTTTGCCAACACTGCTGGACTCAGCCGATGACCCTTTGCTCAGGTTTGCCCCCAGGCGCTCTCTACAGATGTGAAAGAGCCACCATTAGTATCCTAGTGTTAGCCAATGTAGCAGTGGTTAGATGGGGAATAACCAAGCTTTGCCTTCAGACTCCAACGTGCTTCTATAGTTAGTGCTTTGTATAAGTATCATCCTTGAGCTCCTCAATGTGATTTTTTTTTCTAATTTATCTTCAGTTCAATACATGCAATATTACAGAATTAATTTGGCTGGCCACATTTTCTTCAATGAGTAAATGTAATTGCTTTTAGCCTGAGTCACAGCCTTATAAAATAATCCTGCTAGAATTACTTCTCTCTGGTACCTCCCTACTATGCTAAAAGTATTTCAAGTAGAAATGAAAGGACACTAAACAGCAACTTGAGAATATAAAATATGAAACTTGATTTTAAGACAAAAATTGTCTTTAGAAACAAAGACAGTCTTTACATAATGATAAAAGGGTCAATTTAACGTGAAGATACAATTATAAATATACACGCACCCAATATCAGAGCACCTGAGTATATAAAATAAATATTGACAGATCTTTAGGAAAGGAGAAAGAGAAAGCAATGCAATAATAGTGAGAGACTTCAACACCCCACATTCAATAATGTATAGAACATCCAGACAGAAAGATCAATAAAGAAAGAATGGACTTGGGCGAACCTATAGACCAAATGTATCTGAAAGACATATACAGAACTTTTCACCCAACAGAAGAATACACATTCTCAAGTACACACGGAACAGTCTCTGGGACAGATCACATGTAAGGCCTCAAGACAAGTCCTAACAAATTTGAAAAGACAGAAATTATACCATGTATCTTTTCTGAGCATAATGGAATGAAACTAGAAATGAGTAAAAGCAAGAAAATGGGGAAATTCACAAATATGTGGAAAATAAATAATACTCTTAAACAATTATTGGGTCATAGAGGAAATCAAAAGGGAATTTAAAATATACCTCAAGCCTGCCCAGTGTGGCTCAGCGGTTGAGTGTCGGTGGACCCATGAACCAGGAAGTCATAGTTCGGTTCTCAGTCAGGGCACATGCCCAGTTTGCAGGCTGGATCCCGAATGGGGGGCCTGCAGGAGGCAGCCAATCTATGGATCTCTCTTATTATTGACTAGTGGACCGGTGCAAAAAATTCATGCATGGGGGGGGGGCATGTCCCTCAGCCAGGCCTGCACCCTCTCCAATCTGGGATCCCTTCAAGGATGTCCTACTGCTGGTTTACAAGGATCAGGCCTAAACCGGCAGTCGGACATCCCTCTCGCAATCCAGGACTGCTGGCTCCTAACCACTCACCTGCCTGCCTGATTGCCCCTAACCACTCTGCCTGCCGGCCTGCTTGCCCCCAACTGCCCCCTGCCGCCAGCCTGATCACCCCCAACTGCCCCCCATGCCAGTGTGCTTGCCCCCAACTGCACCCCCTGCTGGCCTGCTCGCCCCCACCTCCCCTCCCCACTGGCCTGCTCGCCCCCAACTGCCCCCCTGCTGGCCTGCTCACTCCAAACTGCCTCCCCTGCTATCCTGATCACCTCCAACTGACCCCCACTGACAGCCTGCTCGCCCCCAACTGGCCCCCCTGCTGGTCTGCTTACCCCCAATGGCCCCGCCCCCCACCAGCCTGATCACCCACAACTGCCCTCCCCTCTTGGCCTCTAACCACCTCTACCTCAGCCCCACCACCATGGCTTTGTCCAAAAGAACATCTGGAAGGTCTCCCAGTCTAATTAGCATATTACCCTTTTATTAGTACAGATAGAGGCCTGGTGCACAGGTGGGGGCTGGCTGTTTTGCCCTGAAGGGTGTCCCAGATCAGGGTGGGTCCCACTTGGGTGCCTGGCCAGCCTGGGAGAGGGGCTGATGGCTGTTTGCAGGCTGGTCAAGCCCCCCAGTGAGGACCCTCATCCCATGGGGGTGTGGCCAGCCTGGGTGAGGGGCTGATGGCCGTTTTCAGGCTGGCCATGCCCCCCGGCAACACAAGCTCCCAGCCCCTCCTTTGTTTCTTTTTCTTTTTTTTATTCAGTGCCTCCTTGAGCAGAGGCCAGGGCCAACTGGAAGCAGGTATCTGGGATTTATTTATCTTCTATAATTGAAACTTTGTAGCCTTGAGCAGAGGCCAGGGCCAGCCAGGGTGGGTGGGAAGCTTGGCTTCCTCCATCACAGGGGGCAACCCAAGCCTCCTGCTCTCTCCAGCTCAGCGGCTGCTGCCATCTTTGTTGGGTTAATTTGCATACTTGCTCCTGATTGGCTGTGGGTGTAGCGGAGTGATGGTTAATTTGCATATTTCTTTTTTATTAGTGTAGATGTTTCTATCTCTCACTTTCCCTCTCCTTTCCTCTCTGAAATCCATAAAAACATCTTTTTAAATAAAAAAAAAAATAGATATACATCAAGACAAATGAAAATAAAAACACAAATTACCAAAACATATAGGACACAGCAAAAGCAGTATTAAGGAAAGTTTATAAGGTTAAATGCCTAAACTAAAAAAGAAAAAATATCTCAAACAGCCTAACTGTACACCTAAAGAAACTAGAAAAGAATAATGAACTAAACCCCAAGTTAGCAGAAGGAAGGAAATAATAAAAATTAGAACAAAAATAATTCAAATAAGGAATAGAAAATATAAAAAATTGAGTTGATTTTTTAAAAAATAAAAATGACAAAACCTTAGCTAGACAAAAAGAGAAAAGAAGACAAAAATTAAAAATACATATATTTTTATTGATTTCAGAGAGGAAGGGAGAGGGAAAGAGATGACAGAGAGTCATCGATTAGCTGCCTCCTGCACGCCCCACACTGGGGATGGAACCTGCAATCTGGGTACCCAGGAATGGAAACCGTGACCTCCTGGTTCATAGGTCTACGCTCAACCACTGAGCCATGCCGCCTGGGCAAAGGCAAAGATTTTTAGATCAAATGGAGAGCTTAATACACCAGTGATCTTTACTGAATCATCTTCAGATGAATCATCTAAAACACTTTGTAAAAATAAGAACTAAATAAATTAAAAATAAGAATATTGCTACTTTAAGATCATGAGTGTTTGAAATGTCTGTAAAAATACTAAGTGAGCATTAACAATGATCACTGCTACCTTTTTAGGATGCCACTTAATAATAAAAATAAATAAGACATTTATGCTAAATATGGGTTGTTTGTTTCAGGCCCAATTTAGTTTCTGATTACTCTGCAAGATGGTTCCTTGAAAAGAATCATAATGCCTGTAATTGATAAGGATATTCTGCTCTACCATAATGTTACCTAGAAATAAACTGATTACCAAGCAGCTGCCAGCAGGGAGCCCCTTAATCTGTTCTCAACTTCCTATTCAGAGCAGCATTGCCTGCAGCAGCAAAACCCAAACTCCTGAGTTCGGGAATTCAAGGTCCGACAGTAAATTCACAGCCTCAATTTCAGGCTGGCTCCTGCACCCCATACTCTGCAGCCACGCCTCAGTGCCTGGCTGTCCAGCCTGAGCACTCCTCACCCCAGCCCCACTCCCCGCCCTGGTTGCAGTCACGGGGCAGCTCTGGCAGACCCGGGCTGGGAAAACTGCCATGCCATTGTCCAATTCTAAGGGCCGGGCCAGAGGTTATCCCCAAGGTTATTGTATATCTCACACCTCAGTAAGATTTTCTGAAAAATAGGATAACCATAATAATCTCCCTGAAGCGTTATGACAAAGACTAAATAGGTCATGGGAGCAGTTACAAAATGGACATTTTGTGAAACCACAAAATACCTTGCAGGTGTGTAACTACCTAGGCTCATCTAAAATTAGCACCTGTGAGTGAAAGAACCTGCCTCACAAAGCCACTGGGAAAATTAAGCTCCTCCGTAGTGCCTGACACAGAGCCGCGCTCAGAGACGATCCTTATTGATTCCCAAGGTCCACGAGACAGGTGCGAGGGCTGAGCTAAAGAAATGGAAATGTAAGCCAAAGGGATTTCTTAGGGGGTCATTTGTTACTGCAACATACCTCTCCTATCCTGACTGATCGGAACATTTAGAATAGGGCCTGATAGAGAATAAACTGTTAGGGTTGCCTATTATTATTATGTTTATGTGTCTGCCTGCCAAACTTGAAGAGTAAGGCTGAAGCTTTCTCTCATTCAACTGTGTAGCCCGGCTTCTGGCACAGTGCCCAGCTCATAACATTTGCTCAATAAAATACTCACTGATCCACCTTAAAAAAAAAAATGGAAATGGAGAAAAGGACCGCTCCAGAGGGGTTCCTTCCGGTATCGCTTAATTGTTGTGAATAAAGCTAGAGACGCGCAGAGGGCCACAGCTGGTGCGCCTGCGTGGGCGACCTCGTTGCCCATGGCAACGGGATTGCGTCTTTGCCTCTGGTCAAGTGGGCGACGCAGGAGCAAGCAGCATCATGGCGCTACACTCCTGGTCTCCGGAGCTGGGGTTCAGCGAAAAGCAGAAGCAGGTCGCGGTCTCCACTGGCCCGTCTCTGGACTTAAGCACCTTCCCCTCCACCCTGGGCTCCACAGTCGCGACCGCAGCGCTGGAGCAGCTCTTTATTGTGGGTGAGAGGCCCGCGGGCGCTGGGAGGGAGTCCTCGGAGAGGGGGCGCTCAGCTTACCAGGAACCTTCAGTGGGACCCGCCTCTGGGACCCAGCGCCTCCCTGGCTTGTGCAGAGCCTTCTCCGGTCCTAGGGTTAGAGAGAGGCGACAGAGTGGGACCCAGGACTCAGCCCTCTTGCTGTCGTGCCACTGGAGTGACTTGGCCCAACCCACACCAGTAGCTGGTGACAAATCCTAGGACTCTCAAGCCATTGCCATTTATCTGCAACTGGAGTGCCCACCTGCATTTAGATTGTGCATTCAGTTTTCCCTTTTCCCTTCGTGAGTTTCCTTTACAAGTTAATCTCCTCCAACATTGTGCCATGGCAAACTGGAAAATTTAACAGGCAAACAAGAAAGCATCTCCTTGCCTAACACGACACGAGTGATTAAGAAGCTCTTGTCGTATTAGGCAAGGAATATTAGAGAAGGGTGTTATGGAGATGCAACAGATAATAGCCTTGGGTGGGGCTAGGTTAAAATACTTCATTTAAGAAGCTGAACCTGTAATCAAGTCACATAAGCTTAAGGTGCGACAGTCCAAGGAAGGGTGTCTTGTTGAGCTCATAAACCATTTATACCAAACAACAAAGCATCTCCTTGCTTTACTCTAATAATCTCATTGTTTCCAGATAACTATACTGATATCTATCATAATGTTACTCAGTTTGATATAGTTTTTTTTTTTAATCTTTCTTAGATAAACGAATTTTACTTCACAATTCTTACAAGTGTTGGAGGAGTATTTTCGTGTCCAAGGTCCTCTAGATCAGCATATCCATTCACTGACAAATAATTTTTTTCTGCTAATAATTTTTGGACCTTCAGAAAGTTTTTCTTAGGAAGAAAAACTTAATTGAACCTCTTGTCCTTAGTGTGAATTATAAAATATGTAGTAGCTCTCCAACTCCTTTGCAAGTGGGATCAAGCTCTTGGGTTCATTCATTCCTTAGAAGAAAGAAAAGGAAATAGCAGGCAATGCCCGTCCTTCTCTAACACACACTTGCTTGCAAACTCCATAACTGATTTTCACTTGGTTTGAGAGCTTATTTCATTCAGAGAATTCGAGTTCCCTGGAAGTGAGGGCAGAAATTGCTATTTACTTTTCTGAAAGTAAATGGAGCTCTTTAGGGCATGGAACCTGTAGTCACACCACTTGCATTTGAATCCAGACTCTATCCGTGATGGGCTCTGTGACCTTGAACTTATGATATGACCTCAAATTCTTAGATTTCTTACCTGTGAGATAGGAATCATCATAATTTTACAAGAGTCAACTTAGATTGTTATACAGTTAATTAAATGTGTGTTTCTGGGCAAAATACTACCATATATGAAAACATTCCTATACAAACCTACATTATAGGCTTGTTATATTTATACCTTTTTCATAAACGTTTGTTGAATTTCTTGTCTTATGCTATAAACATTCTCTTTTTTACCATGAGATGCAAAGATGGATTCAAGGAGCATAAAATATATCCCTAAATTAGAATAGAATGAAATAGAAAATAACAAGTACAAAAGAGATTTATGTAAAGTATGACAGAAATTCAGAGATATAAGATGTAATTTCCAGCTGAGTAAACATTTGTGCTAGATCTTAAAGGGTTAAATAGGATTTGAACAGATAAATATGAGATCTTAATTTTCTACTTTTATTTTTTTAGAACAATCACTGCAAAGTGGCTATTTTAAATGCAACGAAGAAGCTAAGATCTTTCTTAAGGACATTGCTATATCTGTCAAGAGATTGGTATTGTATTATCTATAAAAGTTCCCCCCCCCCCATCTTGCACTTACTTCTTCATCAAACTTTAATTTAGCACCAACTCTGTTCAAGGTATTTCAATAGATACATAAAAAAATTTTTATAAAAAATTTTTTCCCTCTCAATTTACTAAGCATTTTAACCAGTGTTGCTCAGTGGTGGACTGTTGCCTGATTTTCCACGCAGAACACTTAATTAAGACCTGTGCTATGGCCCTAGCCGCTTTGATTCAGTGTTTAGAGTGTCGGCCTGTGGACTGAAAGGTCATGAGTGTGATTCCGGTCAAGGGCACGTGCCTGGGTTGCAGGTCCGATCTTTGCCCTTGGAGCACATGGGATGCAATCAATTGATGTGTCTCACATTGATGTTTCTCTCTCACATTGATGTTTCTCTCTCACATTGATGTTTCTCTCTTTCTCTCTCTCCCTCTCTCTCCCCCTCCCTAAAAAAAAAACCAAAACAAACAAAACAAAAAAACTTGTGCTATGGATGAGGGCAAGCCAGCTAAACAGAAGCAATACTGGTCAGAATAGAGCTCAGTTAAGGGGTGAGCCAAATGGGCAAATGCTTAGGACACCAATATGTAAGTATTGGTTAAGACAAACAACCTCTGAAATAAATTGCATGTGTGGTACCAATGAACTCAGTTCTCTATAAGCAATTCTCGCACCCATTTCCATGAAGTAGACCATGCTGTTCAGTGAAAATAAATGAACAGAAATTCTTTTGGTTATGTTAACTCAACCCCACAAAGAAATATTTAAATAATTTTCTTTTGAAGTCACAAACTTTTCCGTTTGGTCCTAGGTGACATTTACAATGCTTCCCCAGAAGGGTCAGAATAGTGAGGTCTCTTTATTTGATTTAAAAATATTGAATAAGAATCTACTACATATCAAATTTCCAAATATATGACTGTAAAGTAAACGAGTTTGGGTCTAGAGACTGCTGATAAAAGTTAATCTCATTACTTTACAATTATCCTTTGTAATAAAAGTCTACTATGTTAAGTGTCTGACCATTCGTTTGACCGTTCGACCAGTCACTATGACACGCACTGATCACCAGGGGGCAGATGCTTCAACCGGTAGGTTAGCTTGCTGCTGGGGTCTGGCTGATTGGGCAAGATGGGCCAGGCATGCCCTAGAGCCCTCCCATGATCCCTCCCCAGCCCTGATCATGCACCAGTAGGGTCCCTCGGCCTGGCCTGCTCCCTCATGTAATCCGGGACCCCTTGGGGGATGTCAGAGAGCCAGTTTCGGCCCAATCCCCACAGGCCAGGCCGAGGGAGGGACCCCACTAGTGCACAAATCTGTGCACTGGGCCGGTTTTGGCCTGATCCCTGCAGGCCAGGCCAAGGGACCCCATTGGTGCATGAATCCGTACACCAGGCCTCCAGTATCCTATTCAACCGAACGGTGGAATGACTGGTCACTATGATGCTCACTGACCACCATGGGGCAGACGCTCAATACAGAAGCTGCCCCCTGGTGGTCAGTGCACTCCCACAGGGGGAGCTCCGCTCAGCCAGAAGCCAGGCTCACAACTGGTGAGTGTGGCGGCGGTGGTGGGAGCCTCTCCCGCCTCCACAGCAGCTCTAAGAAGCAGTGAGCCAAGCAGTAAGGAGGAGCAAGCAGGCAGGCAGTAAGGAGCTAGGGGTTCCAGACTGTGAGAGGGCGCAGGCTAGGCCAGAGGTCGGCAAACTCATTAGTCAACAGAGCCAAATATCAACAGTACAACGATTGAAATTTCTTTTGAGAGCCAAATTTTTTAAACTTAAACTTCTTCTAATGCCACTTCTTCAAAATAGACTCGCCCAGGCCGTGGTATTTTGTTGAAGAGCCACACTCAAGGGGCCAAAGAGCCGCATGTGGCTCGCGAGCCGCAGTTTGCCGACCATGGGGCTAGGTTGAGGGACCCCCAAGTGCATGAATTTCATGCACTGGGCCTCTAGTTTTGTATAAAAATATATACAGTTGTGTATGTATACTATAGAATTATACCTTATAATTACACTTATTTGAATACATGTAGAGTATATGCATATACTAGTAGAATACATACTCTTTAGAGTTTGTGCATGTTATACTGTACTGTGATCTCATGAAAACCTCTTCCTTTGCTTTGTTTTCAGTTATGTTTTTCTCTAGGGATTGAAGGGATCAAAGTATTTATTGTGGCTTGTTAAAGTATCTAGTATGTCTCCATTTAATATCTGACCTGTGAAACCTCTTAGAGATAAATCCTTCCATTTTTTAAAGTAGCACATTTTCACTATTATAAAAGCACTACAAGTTACTCTGGAAAACAGAAAAAAAAAATAGACAAGCAAAAGGAAGAAAGTAAAAACCACGATGATCCCACCATCCTACAATAATCACAGTTAACTCCTTGATGAATGTTCTTCCTACTTTCAGGATGTAGATGATGCCTGTATTGAATTTTGTTTTTTATAGAAACCTGATCATACTATATATACAATTATGTAACTTGCTTTTCATTATTAATAAAAATAATAGTAATTTCTCAGGTCATAAAGTACCTATATCCATTACAACCATTTATTTAAAAGATGATTTCATCTGTTTTTTCATGAACAGATTTTTAATTTTTTTTCAAATAACCCCACCCCCAAAATTATGAATTAATAATAATAATAACAATAATAGCAGGCTTACCTGACTTTTTGTTTGGATTTGTAGGTATGTCAAGAGAACTATTGTTCTCTTTATACCAGTGGTTCTCAACCTTTCTAATGCCGCGACCCTTTAATACAGTTCCTCATGTTGTGGAGACCCCCAACCATAAAATTATTTTCGTTGCTACTTCATAACTGTAATTTTGCTACTGTTAATGAATTGCAATGTAAATATCTGTGTTTTCCGATGGTCTTAGGCTCTACAGCAGGTTCTCAACAGGTCCACAGGTTGAGAACCGCTAGCAGGGTCACCTAAGACCATCGGAAAACACAGATATTTACATTACGATTCATAACAGTAGCAAAATACAGTTATGAAGTAGCAACGAAAATAATTTTATGGTTGGGGGTCACCACAACATGAGGAACTGTATTAAAGGGTCGCAGCATTAGAAGGGTTGAGAACCACTGCTTTATACGTAAGCATGTTTTTATAGGCATTTTCTACTTTTAATTAAGTAGTTTTCTTTCTCAATGTTACCCTTTTTGTTGAAGTCTTTAAATTGATTGAAACTGCAAACAGGAAACACACATAGGGAAAGATGATTTCTGAGTAGGAGAAAATAAGTGGAAATTAAAAAATAAATTAACAGTGACACCTTAAAACTGATTGTAGTTATGTTTCCTATTTCTATTCCAAATAAAAATAGCAGCATAAGATATTTAATGAAAATTACATTTTGACCTTTGAAAGCATTTATAGGGCATTGTTTAGGAGATAAAGTTTATTGTTTTAATATGTAATTTCAATCTTTAGGAAGAATTGAGAAAAGCTACAATTGAACTTCTGGAAATCGAAAGCATGGAACTCAGTAGACTATATTTTCTATTGGAAACTCTTCCTGATAACATTAACACAGAACTGGAAGGTATTTTGAGAGTGACTGGGTAAAGAAGGTGAAGGGATTAGCAAAAGAACACATATGCATTCTCCATGGACGCGGATGATAGTGTGATGAAGGCTGAGGCGGGGGGTGAGGGGTAGAAGTGGGCAAAAAAGGGGGAAATTGGGGACACCTGCAATAATATCAACATTAAACACTTTTCATTTAAAAAAAAGAAAATGGAACGAAGTCCTTGTAAAAAGATGAGTTTAATTTATGGTTAAATAAGTTTAGCTTAGTTATTTCATCTCAAAATATAGCTAGAAAGAATACATGACACACATAGTGAGATCCATATTTTTCCTGGCATTTTTAGTGGAAAGCATATATATATACACACACACACACACACATATATATATATATAATTTATATATATATTTATATATATATAATATAATTTAGTTTATAAATAGACTAAAGATATATAGATCAGCCCATTCCAAATTGATATTTATCCAACTGATTTAGGCAGCTTGACTGGCCTAAATCACCAGTTTTCTATGAGTTTGGCTACTATAGGTACCTGGAATCACACAATATTTGTCCTTTTGTGACTGTCTTATTTCACTTGGCATCATACCTTAAAGGTCCATCCATGTTGTAGCATGTGTCAGAATTCCTTCCTTTTTAAGACTGAACAATATTCCTGAGGAAATAAGGGAATGTGTGTGTGTGTGTGTGTGTGTGTGTGTGTATAAAAAATATTTATTCATCCATTTACCAATGGACCCTTGGGTTTTTCCTTTCGGCTATTGTGAATAATGCACAGCTTCCCCAGCACCCTTGGGTGGTTTTCAGTGAGTTCTAAAGTATGGCACCTCCCTTGGACAGATTCCCCCAACACCTCAGAAGCCAGATTGCCAGCCCAGTATTTCATTAACATATCTGAGCCATGCAATGAGCCACAGCCACCTTCAATGACGTCTAGATCTCAGGTGTGAGGTGCTGCTTCTCTGAGGGCACTCTGTCTCAGCCCTGGGCATGGTGGCTCTTCCTTATGCCTGCTGCTCTTGAATTCTTTAGAGTTCTCTTTACTTTCTTACTATTCATTCCCTCATTACTCTAATCCTGTTATAGTCAACTAAAGGCCCAGTGCATGAAAATTCATGCACTGGAGGGGGGTCCCTCAGCCCGGCCTGCCCCCTCTCACAGTCCAGGAGCCCTCAAGGGCAGGAGGTGACCCGGCAATCAGGGGAAGGTGATGCCCCATCACACCTCTGCTGTTGCCACTGTCGGCAGCGCAAGCCTTGGCCGGCCCTGGTTACCTGAACCTTGGGCAGCCCTGGGTGGCTGGGCAGCCGCCATCCAAGGCTTGCCTGCACCTCAGATCGGCCCTGGGCGGCTGCGGGGGCTGAGGGGACTGGGCGCCGCCATCTTGTGGCTGTGGGTGCCTCCATCTTTGAGGGCATGACAGTCAATTAGCATATTCCCTCCTTATTGGCTATGGGCGCCACCATCTTTGAGGGCAGGGCAGTCAATTAGCATATTCCTTCCTTATTGGCTGTAGGCACTGCCATCTCTGAGGGCGGGGCAGTCAATTAGCATATTCGATCCTTATTGGGTGTGGGCGCTGCCATCGTTGAGGGCGGGACAGTCAATTAGTATATTCCCTCTTTATTAGATAGGATAATTTTATATCAACTTATGTAACATTCCTATGACCTAATTGGACCCTGAGTGATACAGTTGGTTGTAAACATGCACAATGTTAGTCTAAGTTGGCAGGGAAAATACAACAAACTGTACATGCAGAGAAGAATCATGCTTGGAAAAAATCCTCGCCAAAGGCAGAATTAAGAGTGTTTTTGTTTTATTTTCTTTGGTTGCTTTTTTATTTTCTAGGTTGAGTTTTATAATCAGGAAAAAAAAATATTTTAGAAGAAAAAATATACCATATGAGCTTATAAGATCCTTGATACATGCTGACTACTTAACCAAGTAACTTTAATTGGCCTTATGAATCAAGCTTTGCTACTCAAAAGATGGTTCTTGGATCAGCACCATCAGCATCCCCTGAGAGCCTGTTACAAAATGCAGTCTCTATGCTCATCCCAAACCTGCAATATTAGAACCTATATTTCAGCAAGATCCCCAGGTGTTGCATGGGCAGATTTGAGACAGTTTGAGAAGTCCTGCTGTGATGAACAATTGAACTAGTAGCCTAGAAAAAATAACCCAACTCTCTCAGGGAAGACAGCAGTTCATTTCTAGGAAATTTTATGTGTAGAAATGGGTCATCTGGAACTTTGCTAAACAGCAGTGTTCAAAATTCATGCATTGTTACCATCTGTCATGCACTGAGGTAGTCTTCTGAAGTCTCACGTGATTAAACTGAGTTATTTACTGGTGAATAATTAGTTTATGTTTTTAACACACTGAGTTCCCTAGACCAGTGGTCGGCAAAACTGCGGCTCGCGAGCCACATGCGGCTCTTTGGCCCCTTGAGTGTGGCTCTTCCACAAAATACCACGGCCTGGGTGAGTCTATTTTAAAGAAGTGGTGTTAGAAGAAGTTTGTTTAAGTTTTAAAAATTTGGCTCTCAAAAGAAATTTCAATCGTTGTACTGTTGATATTTGGCTCTGTTGACTAATGAGTTTGCCGACCACTGCCCTAGACAACAGAACCATAGGCAATGGCTTTGCACTATTATTTTATTAGGCAGTACAATTCAAGGAGGAGGAGAGAGGGGTAAGGAGACCAAAGTGGGGAGAAGGGAGAGCTAATATGGGGTACAATATGATGTTGACTGTTGTCAAATGCAACTATTGAAGCAGGAGAACATGCCCCTAAGACACAGTTACCTCTTCTCAGGACCATCCCGGTACTGGTAGGCTCCTGTTGATCGCTGGTCCAATATTTTGCCCCACCTCTGCACTTTGGGTTCCACCTGCATGGGTGTGGGTATCTAAAGAAGTTCTCAGTCAAGGCACATACCCGGCTTGCAGGCTCAATCCCCATGCAGGAAACAGCCCATCTATGTTTCTCTCTCATTAATATTTCTGTCTCTCTCTTCCTCTCTCAAATAAATAAAAGCATATTTTAAAATTAAAAGAAAAAAAAAGTCCCATGATAGAGGCAACAGGGAAGTGCCAGGCAGAAGGTGAAGAGTGGATGGGAAAAGCAGGCATTAGGTGCTGTCAGATGCATCAGTCTCAAGTTGCTCAGAGCCCATAGAAAGCTGGTCACCATAGCAGCAGCTGAAATAAGGGAAATAATTGATAAGATTGAGAGGGTCCAAAGGGATAAAGAAGAGGTGTTGTGATACAGGAACAAAATTTAAAGAATATTTCAGCCCTAACCGGTTTGGCTCAGTGTACAGAGCGTCGACCTGCGGACTCAAGGGTCCCAGGTTCGATTCCGGTCAAGGGCATGTACCTTGGTTGTGGGTACATCCCCAGTAGGGGGTGTGCAGTAGGCAGCCGATTGATGTTTCTCTCTCATCGATGTTTCTAACTCTCCCGCTCCCTTCCTCTCTGTAAAAAATCAATAAAATATATTTTAAAAAATTTTTTAAAGAATATTTCAAAGAAAGGCAATTTGTCCATGATTTGAAAGTTAGTATCTACAATTGTGCTGTTTCTCAAATAACAGTAAACATTTCCACTTACTTTTAAGAATTTGTCATCGCTGCTCGCAAATTAAACCTTGTTGAGATAAAACAATTACGGATGAAAATTGCAAAGTTAAATAATGAAATAGAGTCTCTGAAGATGAGAATGGTTGATTTGAAAGAAATTAATAAAGATCTGGGGTAGGTACTTCTGTTCAATACCTGAGGGAGTTGAGGTCTGGGGCCGGAGTGGGAAGATTGTCCGAAGGGCTTTGTCCTCTGACCCGAACTGGTGCAGGGCAAGAGAAGAGGTGGAAATCACTTGTAAAAGATGACTTGGGCTGATGAGGGTGTGTGATGGCTGCAGAGATCTGGGAAAGAGAGCAGAAAATCTTCAACCCCTACAGTCAGGCGACCTATAAAATTTTGGAGGCAGTCCAGCTTCTGAGCAGCAGCTGCTGCGTGTAAATCCCATAGTGCCTTGCACACCGCCTCCACAGGCAGAGGCACATGGTTTCCATTTTAGTAAAATTAAATTTACAAACTTCACCCACCAAAGGAAGAAAGCTTGCTGGGTATAAATATAGTATCAAGCCAGATAGATTGTAGCTAGTTTAGTTCCTTGACGATAGTCAGTCATAATCCAGGACTGGATGTTCCCAAGAGAGGATCTGACACCTGTTAGTCTCTTTCCTTTATTCCTAGCTGTGTTGCCAGCACTTCACCCCTGGGGGCCTCATTTTCTCCATCTGTTAAGTAGGGATTACAAGTCTTGATTTACCCATCTCATGGAGGAAGAGAGATATCCTGAAAGAAAAAGCAAAAATAAACCTCTGAAGAACAACTCAGTACTGTGAGCAAATTTGCAAGACTAATTAATGTGTAAATATTAGAAGGTCAGTTTGTCAAAATGAGAAGTTTTCAAAGGGCCCTCATCATAGGGGGAAAATCCTCTTGGGAAGCTAAAATAATCAGAGGATTGCTTGGTGCACAAGATTTCAAAGCACGAGGAATAAGGTGGAGACCTCAAGGCCCAGGGACTCCTTTCCGGAAGTAGGCTCTCAGAACACCTGTTCCGGGAGATGCTCCATGAAAAAGAAAGTTCATCATCACATAAGTTTGAGAAATACTCATTCTTCAACCCCAGTTGGGGCTTCACAATGCAGATTTGTACGTGGCGCATGCTAGCCACGATTGCCGGAGACTGCCATGTAGACTAGACTGTCCATTTCCAAGCTGCAATACTCATATCAGCTGGCTAGCACCATCACATCCCTACAGACCAGTGACTCTCAAACTTCACTGGGCATCAGAATCTCCTGGGGTTCTTGTGAAAACGCAAATTGCTGGGGACACCCACCCCCTGAACTTCTGACTTGGTGGAGGTGAGGGTGAGAACTTGAATTTTTGACAAGTTCCCAGGTAATGTTGCCGCTGCTGGGAGGTCCTGACCACATTTTGAGAATCGCTGCTGTAGAGAAATCCTTATGGTAAGGCAAATTACAAACATAACGTGGGTTGCTTGATGATATGGTATCATCAAGCTACAGTTGTGTGTTGCGCCCCTTTTTCAAAGAAGGTCCTGCAAGTCCTGGACAGTTCCGGCAAGATGGATCCCTGCAAGCTCTTTGGTATGCTTTCCTTAGGCTGCACGGCAGGTTTCTGAGGGCTCACTTCTCCGCCCGCCCCAGTGCTCCCAGTTAGGGTTTTTCATTTGACTTTTTGTTTCACTCTGTCTCCCTGAGGCTACTCGATCCCTAGTTCCGATTCATTCTTAGAAGCCTTCCTCTACTAGACCACAAAGCACCCAGGATTTGACTCCCTCTAGCCCGGGCTTCCATTTATTGCATTTATGTGATGGAGTTGACCTCTGGAAACTGAACTTACCAACAATCCATTTTCATTTTCCAGAACCTTTGCACACAACCACCTGAACTAAAATCTTTAGCCCTGGAGACTAGAAAAAAGTTTGTACATTGCAGGAGCTTTTTTAAAATATATATATAGAAATGTTATCAGACAGGGACCTGGCCCGAGGGGGTTCGGCCTTGGGCTGGCCAGTAGTGTGTGAGTTTCTGACTTTGTGCAGGAAAGATTTCACAGCACAAGTCCAGGTGACTATGAGGGTACGTTTATCAAAGCTGGGGACATTGAAATAAGGGCTTAGCATGGAAGCAGCAACAGGAGAGCCTCGGCTGGGCTGCTTTGGTTCACTGGGAAGTCAGAGAAAAGGGGGCCTTGGAGACAGGTTCAGAGGGTTAGTCTAGCCCAGGTGAGAGCTGACACTGCCCATTGCTCTCCCCCCCCCCCACCCCCCGACCCCGCAACTCCCTCGCCCCCCCCC
This sequence comes from Plecotus auritus, assembly GCF_963455305.1. Lineage (NCBI taxonomy): Eukaryota > Metazoa > Chordata > Mammalia > Chiroptera > Vespertilionidae > Plecotus > Plecotus auritus. Next base: position 38,368,618 of record NC_137770.1, read on the forward strand.
CCCCGCCCCCTCTGCCCCGCCCCAGCACTGTTTGTAAGCCTCGTGGTTCCTCAGGATTTAGGAGATGCATGCCTGTGGGGGAAGAAGAGGAGGAAGGGGAAGGCGAGGACATGCTCCCAGAAGCAGAGCATGCAGGCAGGGCCCTTTGTCTTGAGGGTTTTCATCTCTCTTTAGCAGGCAGGAATCTTAGGGAAGGTCTCAATGAGTGGCTTCAGCAGAAAATCCGTTTTCAGGAGTCCTCTTCCAGGGTCACGGTCTCTACTGATAGGGCGGCGGGTTAGTCACTGCAGCAGGCCCTGGCATCACCCGCCCGGTCTTGCTGCTTTTCTGGGCCTGGAGCTGAAATACAACTGAGGGCTGGGTGTTATCTCCAGGGAGGTGACCTTGTGTGTCTGGCTGTATATTTCTCAGCCAGTTTGTGCAACGATCTGTCTCAGTTTCCCGATTCCCCTTGTCCTGGTTCACTGGCCTGTCTCAGAAATTGTGGCAATTATTCCTTCTACAAATCTTCTATGGTTAGCCCTGGGGTAGATGTTTCTAGCAGTCTTAAGGTCTTCCTCCAGTGAATGTGACCAACTGATGCGTGAAGGTATTGTCTCCTTTTGAACTCAGATTTGGCTGCAGCTGGTGGAGAATAAGAGGGTTCACATTAGGTTTTAAGCATCCCCCGAAGAGTGAAGCGGGACCCCCTCCTCGCCTCACTCCTGTCCATCAGAGGGAGAAGAGATTTCTCCCGGGTCCTCCCTGCAGGGCCATGGTATCAGAAGGTGGCCGGTGGGGTGGTGGGATGTTTATATTTCTTTGATTTAACTACAGATCTCAGGATGATAAGATAGAGAATGGCAGTGCTACATAGCAAACCATTTGGCCAGGTTTTATTTACTTGCTCCAGACTGTTTTTGAATCACTGCATATTTTGACCCAAAATATCCCATAGACACTACCTGCTATGAGGGGATGGGTGTGGTGAGGCAGGACCATGTGATATTTTTACTCGGTAAATAGTTACAAGGTTAGCACTTGTGTATCCACCTGTCCTCATCTCAACCACATTTTGGCGATTACAGATACAATTCTCAAATCAGTATGCCTTACAATTTCCTCCTTTATGGTGGTTGATCTCACCAAATAGACTTTAAGTTCCTTTCCTAAAAGCCATACTTTTCATGCCATGAATGATTTTTTTTCTCTCCTAGTGAACAGCAAGAGGATCTGGCGAAGCAGCATGAAAAGCTTGTTGTGTTACTCAACCACGCGATGGAAAAGAAAGCCATGACCACTATTTACATCAATGAGACTTACACAAAAATCAACTTGGCGAAAGAAGAAACAAAACTGAAAAAGAAACATATTCAAGCTATAGAGGAGATAATAGACAAAGAAAGAGGAGAATATTTGAAGGAAAAAAAAAAGTTGAGTGACCAGGTAAGTGGCATGACTTATTTTTTGTGGTACAGAATTGTCCAGAATCTCAAGCATGAAATGGGGAATAATTTATCTGTCCTCAAGGCTAGCTAGCGCTCCTGTGCTGTCTTCTATAAACACAGGGATGGGAAGTAGAGTGGAGATCCTTAGAGTTTAGGAGATGCGTGCCTGTGGGAGAAGAAGACGGGAAGGGGAAGGTGTGGACATGTTCCCTGGAGGTCCTTTGTCTTGGGGGTTTTATCCCGTTTGCAGGTGGGAATCTTAGGGGAGCCCCTTGGGGAAGACAGTTAATTGTATAGCAGCATCTCAGTTCATGAAAAAGAATATGAGTGACAGGATTTGTATCAATGGGGCGGCCCCTGGCTCCTAGGCAGCCCTATAGGGACCAGGAATTTGCCTCCATGTCATCTGGTTACCTTCGGCTGAGTCTCTATGGCAGGACTAGGAAGTTCAGCCCTGCCCCAGCCTGCTGCACCTGCTGAATGAGAAAGAGAGAGAGAGAAAGAGAGAGAGAGAGAGAGAGAGAGAGAGAGAGAGAGAGATCGAGATCTTTGTCTCCTGGGATTATAACCAGGAGCTTATTCAAAATAACCAGTTAGCTTCTAAGGTTTAAAGGGTTTCTGCTGGATCCAATGATGGCTTTCCCAGGTTAGACTGACAGGCCTCTAGGGTCAGGCACCTCCTCTGCACCATTTTGACTTTACCGAGCATGTCCGTATCTCCCCCTGCTCCACACACAATCGGGTCCTGGGGTGGGGAAGAGAAGGGTGTTGACGCCCTGCGAGGGACAATGCTGCGATTTCTTGGGGTGTGAAGCTGTAGCTTCCTGGTGAACATGCTCAATAGTGTCTGGCATCCTTGACTTCTGTTCCCATCAGTAAGTAGCTAACGGCGGTAACATTGTGTCTTTCAGCAATAGTTTTACACTAAAACCATGGGTCATCCTTTTTGAATATCAATAGCTCAGGCTTAAGTCATCCTTGGAATGGGCTCTGTGAAGGAGCTGGAAAGAAGTCCCTTGGGCCCTCTGCAGCCACTAAACTGATTTTTTAAAAGCCCAGCTCCCAGGACGTTAGCGGGGCTGAAGCCGCTGGTAGCCTGACCGCAGTGCTGGAGTCAGCTGACATCCATGTCTCAAAAACAGTGAGGGGCTCCCGTCACTGGGCCAGAACTCACTTGGTTATTACTATCACGAGGAAAGGGGAATTTCAGGACAAGAACCAAAAGGCGTTTTACTGTTTTCGTGCCGTATCGACAAGGATGCTGAGCAGCACTTGGTCACCCCGCTGTTGCCAGCCCTCTTCCCCTCTCTGAGCCCCCAGACCCTGAAGTGGAGCGGCTCACTTAAGTCACAGGGGCCAAAAGTGGGGTGTGTCTGTGTGGGCACAGCTGGGTCGGGGGTGAGAAGTGGGGAGCCCTGTTCCTTTTCTTTACTTCCCCTGGGGCTTGATTGGTGCTGCAGCGGTGGCATCGGATATGCAGATCAGTGCTTGGTCCATCAGCAGGCTCCAGGACGGGGATCCTGTCTGCGTCCTTCATGCTGTATCCCAGCACTCCCAGCAGAGCCTGGCGTGGACGAGTTTCTGACTTCATTTTACTCCCTATGGGGAATTCCACCCCCTTCTTATTCTTTAATGTAAATGTTAAAATGCAAAAAGGAGCCACAGAGGGGCTCAAAACAGGAAATTTGCAAACATGACAGGTTCTTTCTTATGTGAATAGTCAGTCTCGGGGTCTACAAACATTTTCTAAAAGGGTCAGATGGTAAATGTTTAGGGCTTTGTGGGCCATACAGTCTCTGCCACAACGATGCCATCTTAGCACCTAAGTAGCCACAAACAACACCGAAATGTATGAGGGCAGCTTACAAACACAGGTGGTGGCTGGATTTGGGCCCCGGTAGGGGTTTATTTACCCATGGTGATCTCCCTGGAAATTGGCAGCAGTTAGGACGCTTTCAGATGCAAATGGCAGAAGCCCTGACTCAAGCTGGCTTAGACAGTAAGGGCATTTGTTATCCCACGCAGTGGGAATTCCCAATGCAGAACAGTATCCAAGACTAATTAATTCAGTGGCTCATCATCCTCTCCTCCATCCTTCATCTTTTTTAAAAAAGTATCTTTATTGTTGAAACTATTACAGATATCCCTTTTATTCCCCAGTGACACTCCCTTCCTCCCCCCTCCTCGCCCCCCCGTAACAGCACGATTGTCTGTGTCCATGAGTTATGCATGGACATTGGTTCCATGCCTCTGTCTCTGGCTCTATTTTGTTCATGAGTTTATTTTGTTCGTTAGATTCCAAATATAAGTGAGATCATATGATACTTTTCTTCCTCTGACTGGCTTACTGTGTTCAGCGTAATATTCTCCAGGTCTCTCCAAGCTGTCTCAGAGGGTAAGAGATCCTTTTTTACAGCTGCATAGTGTTCCAGGCTGTGAATGTACCACATGCAGAACAGCGTCCAGGACTGTTTTCATCCATTCATCTACTGCTGGGCATTTGGGCTGCTGTTTCCAGATCTTAGCTATTATAAATAGCACTGCTATGCACATAGGGGTGCATATATTCTTTCTGATCGGTGTTTCAGACTTCTTAGAACATATTCCTAGAAGTGAGATTACTGGGTCAAATGGCAGTTCCATTTTTAATTTTTTGAGGAAACTCCATACTGTTTTCCATGGTGGCTGCACCAGTCTGCATTCCCATCAACAGTGTATTAGGGTTCCCTTTTCTCCACATCCTTGCCAATACTTGTTTGTTGATTTGTTGATGGTAGCCATTCTGACAGGTGTGAGATGGTACCTCATTGTCATTTTAATTTGCATCTCTTTGATGATTAGTGACTTGGAGTATTTTTTCATATGTTTCTTGACCTTCTGTATGTCCTCTTTGGAGAAATGTCTATTCAGGTCCTTTGCCCATTTTTTAATTGGATTGCTTATCTTCCTTTTGTTAAGTTGTATGAGTTCTTTATATATGTTGAAAATTAACCCTTTATCAGATGTATCATTGGCAAATAGGTTCTCCCATGCAGTGGGCTTCTTGTTGTTTTGTTGATGGTTTCTTTTGCTGTGCAGAAGCTTTTTATTTTTAAACATCCGTTTATCTCCTTTGTTTCTTTTGCCCTAGGAGATGTAGTGGCACAGATATTGCTATGGGAGATGTCTGAGATTTTGCTGCCTATGGTTTCTTCTAGGATTTTTATTGTTTTCCGAATTACATTTAAGTCTTTTATGCATTTTGAGTTTATTCTTGTGTATGGTCTAAGTTGAAGGTTTAATTTCTTTTCTTTTTTTTTTTTTTTTGCATGTACCTGTTCAGTTTCCCCAACACCATTTGTTGAAGAGACTGTCTTTACTCTATTGTATTCCCTTGTCTTTACTCTATTGTATTCCCTTGCCTCCTTTCTCAAATGTTAATTGAGTGTAATGGCTTGAGTCAATTTCTGGGTTCTCTGTTCTGTTCCACTGATCTATATGCCTATTCTTGGGCCAGTACCAGGCTGTTTTGTTTACAACAGCTTTGTAGTTTAATTTTATATCCAGTTGTGATCCCTCCAATTTTGTTCTTCTTTCTCAAGAATGCTGCTGCTACCCAGGGTCTTTTTTGGTTCCATATAAATTTTTGGAGTATATGTTCTAGATCTGTAAATATGCCATTGGTATTTTAATAGGGACTGCATTGAATCTATAGATTGCTTTGGGTAGTGTGGACATTTTGATGATGCTCATTCTTCCAATCCATAAATACAGTATATTCTTCCTTTGTTTGTATCTTCCTCTATTTCTTTCTTTTTTTTTTTTAATGTCCTATAGTTTTCGGAATACAGGTCTTTTACCTCTGTGGTTAAATGTATTCCAAGGTGTATCTTTTTGTTGCAGTGGTAAATGAGAGGTTTCTTTTTGGTTGTTTGTTTGTTTCTCTTTCTGAGAGTTCATTATTGGTCTATAAAAATACCATCACTTTCTGGATGTTAATTTTGTATCCTGCTACTTTGCCAAATGCATTTATTACATGTAGTAGTTTTTTGGTGGAGTCTTTAGGGTTTTCTCTGCACAGTATCATATCATCTATGAGTAATGAGTTTTATATCCCTTTTTCAATTTGGATGCCTTTTGTTTTTTCTTCTTGTCTGATTGATGTGGCTAGAACTTCCAGTACTATCTATAATAATAAAAGGGTAATATCCTAATTAGGCTGGACAGCTGAACGACCTTCCAGATGTCATTCCGAACATCCTTTCTGACAAAGCCATGGTGGTGGGGGCCGAGGCAGAGGTGGTTAGGAGCAATCAGGCAGGCAGGCGAGCAGTTAAAGGTGATCAGGCAGGCAGGCAGAGGGGTTAGGGGCAATCAGGCAGGCAGGCTGGTGAGCAGTTAGGAGCTCGGGCCTAAACCTGCAGTCAGACATCCCCCAAGGGGTCCCGGATTGTGAGAGGGTACAGGCCGGGCAAAGGGACCCTCTCTGCCCCCGTGCACGAGTTTCATGCACCGGGCCTCTAGTATTGAATAAAAGTGGTGAAAGCAAGACAACCCTGTTTTGTTCCTGTTCTTAGGGGAAATGGTTTTAGTTTCTGCCTATTAAGTATGATTTGGCTGTAGGTTTGTCATACATAGCCTTTATTATGTTGAAGTATGGTTTCTCTATTTCCACTTTGCTTAGAGTTTTTATCAAAAATGAGTGTTGGCCTTGCCAGTGTTGCTCAGTAGTTAAGCATCAACCTATGAACCAGGAGGTCATGGTTCAATTCCCGGTCGGGGTACATGCCCGGGTTGCGGGCTGGATCCCCAGTGTGCGGCATGTAGGAGGTAGCCAGTCAATGATAGTTTCTCATCATTAATGTTTCTATCTCTCCCTCTCCCTTCCTCTCTGAAATCAATAAAAATATATTTTTTAAAATGGGTGTTGGATTTTGTCAAATGCTTTTTCTATATCTATTGATATGATCATGTGATTTTTCAATTTGTGTATGTGATGTATCACATTTATTGATTTGTGAATATTGTACCAGTCTTGCATCCCTGGAATAAATCCCACTTGGTCATGATGTATGATCTTTTTAATATATGGCTGATCTGATTTGCTAGCATTTTGTTGAGGATTTTAGCATTTATGTTCATCAGGAGTATTGGCCTATAATTCTCTTTCTTTGTTGTGTCTTTATCTGGTTTTGGAATTAGGATAATGCTGGCCTCAAAATAGAGCCTAGAAGTCTTCCTTCTTCTTGAATTTTTTGCAATAATTTGAGGAGGATAGGTGTTAGTTCTTCTTTGAATGTTTGGTAAAACTCACCTATGAAGCCATCCAGACCCGGGCTTTGCTTGCTGGGAGTTTTTTTTGTATTTTTGTTTTTTGTTTTTTACTGCTTCAGTTTCATCAGTTGTTATCAGGCCTATTCAGGTTTTTGTCTTCTTCCTGATACAGTTTTGGAAGTCTGTATGTTTCTAGGAATTTGTTCATTTCACCCAGGTTGTCCAGTTTGTTGGCATATAATTGTTTGCAATATCTTGTCTAATAAAGAGGGAATATGCAAATTGACCATCGCGCCGTAACAATCAAAATGGCTGCACCCACAGCAGAGGCAGGGATTCCATAACACAAGATGCCTGTGCCCACAGCAGAGGCAGGGATTCCATAACACAAGATGGCTGTGCCCACAGCAGAGGCTGAGTTCCCATAATGAGCCTTAACGAGCAATCAGCAGGGACCTGAGGCTGCGCCCCCCACCTCCCCGCCTGGTGGGGCTTGACAGGGGACCTCAGGCTGCGCCCCCTGCCTGGCGGAGCTTGACGGGGGATGTCAGGCCACACCCACCACCTGGCAGGGCTTGACGGGGGACCTCACACCGCACCCCCCACCCCAGCGCCAGGCCGTGGGACCGGAGGCTGTGTCCCCCACCTAGCAGGGCTTGACAGGGGACCTTAGGCTGTGCCCTCCACCCTGGCACCAGGCCAGGGAACTTCAAGGCACACCCCCTGGCCCGGGCCGGGGGACCTGAGGCTGTGCACCCCACCCAGCGGGGCTTGATGGGGGTGGGGCCGGCTGGGTCTGGGTCTCAAGCGATTTCAAGGCGCACGTGGGTGGGTGGGGACTTGACTCTGGGTCCCACGGTGCGCCTCAGACTCAGACAGGAGGAAGATTTTCATATACATTTTACTAATTTTCTTTCATCTCTGACACTTCTATGATAAAGGGCAAATAGCAATATTAAAATATTTCCTCTAATTCCTATTTAATGTGCACGAATTTCTTGTACGAGGTCACTAGTTTTCTTATAATCCTTTCTATTTCTGTGATGTCCATTGTTACTTTACTTCTTTCATTTCTGACTTTATTTATTTGGGTCCTCTCTCTGTGTTTCTTGATGAGTCCGGCTAAAGGATCATCAATCTTGTTTATCTTTTAAAAGAACCAATTCTCAGTTTCATTGAATTTTTTTGTATTACTTTGTACTTTTTATATTGTTCCCTGGTAGAGTTAAGTCCAGCACAGCATTAGACTAATTCCACTCCATCAGTTCATCGTGTGTGGAGTCTACATGTCTGCGGGCCATGTGGGCAAGTGCAGAGCGTGAGGGCACACCCCTGCAACAAGAGTCCCACGAGAGCGAGAGCTCCCTCTGCTCAGGAGCTTCCGTGTCTCGGGTTGTGCGCCCTTGCAGTAGCCACATCTATTCTGGCCAGTGACCTGCTCCCAGTGACTGATAGGTAATCACCCTCCCTCGACCACCTAGACTTGACGGGGCATGCGTGCATTCTTTCTTTGTCTAGTCCCTTCCTCCTGGGTCTGCGGGGAACAGACTGGGAGAGTGCTAACTTACTTTCTTTATTGATCTGAGAGAGAGAAAGGGAGGGAGAGAAGGAAGCATCCATGTGAGAGAGAAACATCAATAGGTTGCCTCCCACATGTGCCCCCTACTGGGTATCACCTGCATCCTTGATATGTGCCCTGACCGGGACGGAACCTGCCACCTGTAGGTGTACAGAACAATGCTCCCACCGAGCCATCGGCCAGGCTGGTTATTGTTTATTGTTGATATACTTAGATTGAATATGAATTAGATTGATAAAATAAAAATAAAGTTTCTAAACTTTGTTGCCCTCATAAGCTTTTTTCATTGGTTTATGTTTATCACTGCAGATTAGTGAATACGAAAAAATCTGTGAATCTAAGAAACACGATGCTTTTCATAGGAAGAGAGAATTGGATAAGTTAAGGATTAAAGAGTTGGACATAAAAGAAAAAGTCACTACCAGCACAGTGGTAAGAAAGGATAAACTATGTTTTTCAAGTCTGACCCGGGCACCTCAATATACATTACCTTTACTATGACTGGTATCAGGCATTTTAAAAAGGAATTGATTTTAGTTTACGTTCACATCATTCTGGAAGAATATTTTTGTCATGTTAACATCTTCTGATACTTTACTGTGTTGTAGTGCAATTGTGTTTTCTTCTTCAGGAATATGGTGGGAAGAAAGAAATTTGGCATGCCTTAGGTACAGATTGCATTTGGATGGACCAAAACACTGTAAAACTGATTTTTTAAAAATGCATACAATACCATATATAACATTTCTATGATATTGCTTTATTTTACACAACAAAAGAAATAACCATGGGCAGATTCCTTAATTCTGGATATGTGATGATAAAACAGAATTTAGTCTCTCCATTTATATTGGGTACTGGAACATAATAGGGAAAGGGGACCATTTGTTTATTAAAGTTAGAAAATACTTGAGAACTCCGCAGTTCTATTTTTTAAAATATTAATAACATTGAGTGAAAGCCAGTACTATGTTAAATATTTTGTGGGGATCATCCTTATTTTAAAAATTAGAAAACTGGACTATAATTAAAAATTAGAAAACTGTGACTATTTTGAAAACGTTAATGATAATACCACTTCTGTGTTAATTAAAACGGAAATGAATGGTAATCTATCACAGTTAGTTGCATTGAGTCTTCATTTCTCCTATCTGTATTGAGAAATACATGTAAAACTATATATGGGCAACAGTAATACTGAAACATCACACTTCTTATCAGAATGCTCAGCTAATTCCATTATGTTTTTTATATGGTGGTCCTGATCATTTTAGTTATATCGGTTATGACATTCAATTACAAAACATTGGTCAAGTCAAAATCCCCCCCCCAAATATATTTAAGAATATCATTACCTGTTTTTTTTAAATATCAACATAGTAAGGAAGCGTGAGTCAGGCTGGACTCAAAGGAGAAGGTAGGGATTGTATAAAACAGATTTGATCTGCATGCCCTCCAAGTACACACCTCTAGTTTGGACCCCATAAATCAAAGCCACGTGCCCTCCGAGTTCTAGCTTGGGAAAATGAAGCACATGCTCCTTAACCTGTACTCCAGAGATCTCTAAGGCCAAATGAGACAAGGCTTGAAAATGTCACTTTTCCTCTCGCCCAGTCTAGCCTGCCCACCCCTGCCCTACCTTACCGGTGGAGAATAGTGTTTAAGGCACAAACTTGAGTGTCAAAGAGACCTAGGTTCAAACCTTGGCTCTATCAGCCCCAGGTTTTTTCACCTATAAAATAGGGTGAGCCCCAGCTGGTTTAGCTCAGTGGATAGAGCCTGTGGACTGAAGGATCCCAGGTTTGATTCCGGTCAAGGGCACATGCCTGGGCTGCGGGCTTGATCCCCAGTAGGGGGCGTGCAGGAGGCAGCCGATCAATGATTCTCATCATTGATGTTTCTCTCTGTCTCCCTCTCCCTTCCTCTTTGAAATCAATAAAAATGAAAAATTTAAAGTGGGGTAATACTACTGCCTACTTTGAAGGGCTTTGGTGGAGATCAGACATTGGTAAAGTTTGTTGTTATTGCTTGACATTAGAAAACAACATTTTAGCTGTGGAGTGAGACAATAGGGGATGTTAGATTAATCTTCCTGTGGTACCTTTAGTTTAGAAAACTCTGCACCCAGGTCAAGCTGATGTCATGTTGGCAGAAAAGAATAATGGTGTGTGGTCCTCAAGATGGCCTACATATCCAGGGCAGGGAGAACTGAGGACAAGAGGTAAACCAGTGTCATTCCTGATGGCCTTTGGCATTTAGTCACTAATCTTTTTGACCGGCCAGAGTCCTTTAGACCTTCTGCTAATTTTTGGTGGAAGTTCTAGGATTTCAGACCCTTGTTACTCTGGAATTAGTTATGGCCCAGAAGTTCAGTCACAAGGTTGCTTTAGAGAAAGAAAGAGTTTTGGGGAGCTGTCACCTGTCTCACGTGGCATGATGGAGAGCACCTTTATGCTGCCCACAGGTGTCTATGACCCCACATTGGTGTGCAGGGTTTGATGGCGTTCGATAATCTGCCCGTGGTACCTGTGCTGCAGAGCACAGTAATCTGACCAGCTCCATTCTCCCTTCCAAGCCAAAAATGCAGGCCCAGGGCTCTGATATGTTTGCCTTCCCTTTTCTTTATTCCAAAACTGCATTGTCAAAATATCTGTTTCACTATGAATTTTCTTCATATTTCCTTCCTAAAATTAGGCTAAAATTTTTTCACAGTCTTCAATGGTTTCATTTTCAAACTTCTGATTAAATATTAAGAGAGAAATTTTTTTCAGCATGAACATAGCTATCAATTGAGGTGAAAGACCAAATTTGTTTTGACCTGTTTATAATATCATTCTTCTCTCCTGGAATAACATTTTGAAGATGATTATGAAAATATAGATTTGTTTATTTTTTAAAATGATAGTCAAAGTGAATTCATGTCTTGAAAGTTGTTTTTATAGTTGTCACATTCTTACTACTATATTTGGTTGCCCTCCCTCCCAAATATTATTTTATTATTTTTTATTTCTGTCCTAGTTTGTATTTTGAAGAAACAATTGTAATAATTGATTTTATTTTAACTCAAGGACACCCCCAGTGTAGAAGTTGAGTGGGTGATACATGGATGTTTAGTGAATTGAACCGCCATCATGAATCATTTGACAATGACTGAATGCCATCATTTTTTAAAATTTTCAATAGGTACTTAGTGATCACAATATGGAAATAGCAGAACTACACGAATCAATAAGGCATTGGGAAAAACAGGTTGAAGAAATGAAGAAAATCTGTAATAGCCTGGAGGAAAAAATGTAAGTATGATACTTTATTTTTACGGAAGCATTTCTCAGTGTTATGTTGCTTTCCTTTAAAAATGTTTATTAGATGAAAATTATAATCTTTTAGTTTACTAAAATTGGTGTGCTTGTAAACTGCATAGAAAAACCTCCTCATTTTGAAATTAATCAGTCTTTCCCGTGATCAAGAGAAAATATTGAGGATGATGCAGTCATTTCAGGAAAAGGAAGGGACTCGGTGCAATGTATTATTCTCACTTCAGTTCCAGGATTCCTGCAAATGAATATGCCCCCAGGAAGGCATTCATGAGGCCTGCGCAAGGCTACACACTCACCTACCCATATGGTACAGTGGCTGTTCTTAGTCGAGGGAGGTTTTCAGAATTTATTGAGAAATTACAGGGAAGCCTTTGGGCAAAAACTTTCACCCGCGGGACTGGAACCAGAAACTTCAGGGAATCTTTCATCCCAAGGCCCACACTCTCTCTTCCTTTTGCAAAAGAGTTTCGTCTTTCTCTCTCTATCTGCATGCTGTGTTCTCTTCCAGGTGCGCCATGGCTAAGCATGACCATTCCAAACCCTCTGAAATTACCTGACACAGGCCGTTTATCTTTAGAGATTGGTCAACAGACTCTCTTCCAGGAGAATTCCCAGATTTCCCATCAAAAGCCATTTGGCTCAGCCCTGGCTGGTGTTGCTAAGTGGTTAGAGCATTGGCCTGAGCACTGAGGGGTCGAGGGGTCAATTTTCTGTCAAGAACACATACCTGGGTTGCAGATTCGATCTCCAGTCCAGGTTGGGGCATGTGCAGGGGGCAACCAATCTATGTGTCTCTTCTCTCTCTCTCTCTCTCTCTCTCTCTCTCTCTCTCTCTCTCTCTCTCTCTCTCTCTCTCTCTCTCTCTCCCCCTCCCTCCCTCCCTTTCACTCTCTCTAAAAATCAATAGAAAAAATACCCTTTGGTGAGGATTAACAACAACAAAAACTGTTTGGCTCAGCTTTGGACCAGAAGGTGTGGTCTTGTAATATAAATATATGGCTTCTGGGCCTATCTCCAGAGTTTGATTTTTAAAAGACAAATTGTGAACTGAGCAGATTCCACAAGACAAGTTAACTGCACATGTGGAATCGTGTTATAAAGTGGCTCATTTCTACATACACAGGTTTGAATGTACTGTGATTAAAACTACTATGTCTTTTAAAATAGCAATTGCCCAGTACAATAATCATCACCATTGGTCCATAAAGTAGGCACCAATCTTTGTACTCAATACCACATTTAACATAGGAAGACTCGAGAATTACTACAATTCAAACTCAGAATAAAAAAATATTTTTCTTTGAAAGTGATTTAATAGTTTTAGTTCATATATGTTTTAAAGAAAAACTAGGAAAGGAATCAGAGTGGAAGATACAGATTAGTTCTTAAATTATTTCTAGGAGTTATGATTAAAAATCTTGCTACACTCAGGATACAGTATTAACACCCAGAAATCAATGGCATTTTTATTACCAATAATGAATTCTCAGAAAGAGAAAATAAAACAACAATCTCATTTGCCATTGCTTCTTAAATGATTGAATAGAATAATAAAGCATTAATTCATCAATTCTAAAAAGTAAAATCTTTTGCCTGTTATAACGAATATATAAATATGTTATGTAGGGCAATATAGCTTTGCTAAAAAAAACATGTCTTAATATGAATTTGTTTGGCTTCCTTTGTTCATAGATATTTTTTAAAGAACACCAAGAACAAACTGGGAGAGAAAACTAATATTGAAAAAAATGAATTTTTGCAGAAGATAAAGGAGGTAGGAAGACAGAAATTATGATTTTTTAGATTATAATTAGATTTTCTTTTTAGGTAATATTTTAAGTAAATGGAGAAATTTTCTAAAACTAGATTTTTCATTAACTAATAATAATCATGATCAGTCACAGTAATTGATTTAAAGATTTTATCCCCTCCCAGAGCACTTTAAGTATAAAAGAAAAAATTGCTCATGTGAAGATAAATTATTTTCTTGCTAACTTTTCAAGTGGATATGGTTATTTTATATTAGGAATATCCATGACTAATGAACACTTTTATGTGAGTTAATTAGAAAAAATAGGAGCTTCCTGCTGTTGTGTAGCAACCCATATTGTACTTAATAATGTTAATGAACTATTTAAGTCAAATTTAGTCCTCTGAAGAATTCCCTAGACATTTTAAAACTTAGGTTATAAGAAATATGATATTTTAAGTAAATAATCATGGCTGTAAACCAAGATTTTTCCACAAGATAGTCAATGAAGCATTTATTTTGAAAGTTGAACAATTAGAGGCAAAATACAATTAAAGCTTAGCAGAGATGCTTTATTTAAATGTCATCGTTTAGGATATGACAAATCTATATATATAAAAGCCTAAGTGACCGGCTGACCCTATGACGCACAATGACCACCAGGGGGCAGACGCTCAACACACAGGCATGGAAACATGAACAGACTGATGAATCTCAGAGGAAAAGGGGAAGGGGGGAGGGCAGGAAGAGATTAACCAAAGATCTTATATGCATATTAGAGGCCCAGTGCACGAAATTCATGCATGGGGTTGTGTGTCCCTCAGCCCAGCCTGCACCCTCTCCAATCTGGGACCCCTCGAGGGATGTCCAACTGCCCTCTCAAAATCCAGGACTGCTGGCTCCCAACCGCTCGCCTGCCTGCCTGCCTGATTGCCCCTAACTGCTTCTGCCTGCCAGCCTGATCACCCCCTAACCCAGTGGTTCTCAACCTTTCTAATGCCGCGACCCTTTAATACAGTTCCTCATGTTGTGGTGACCCCCAACCATAAAATTATTATCGTTGCTGCTTCATAACTGTAATTTTGCTACTGTTATGAATCGTAATGTAAATGTCTGTGTTTTCCGATGGTCTTAAGCTCTATAGCAGCGGTTCTCAACCTATGGGTCCCACAGGTTGAGAACCACTAGCAGGGTCGCCTAAGACCATCAGAAAACACAGATATTTACATTACGATTCATAACAGTAGCAAAATTACAGTTATGAAGCAGCAACGAAAATAATTTTATGGTTGGGGGTCACCACAACATGAGGAACTGTAATAAAGGGTCGCGGCATTAGAAAGGTTGAGAACCACTGCCCTAACCACTCCCCTGCCAGCCTGATTGATGCCTAAATGCTCCCCTGCCAGCCTGATTGCCACTAACTTCCCTCCCCTGCCGGCCTGGTCACCCCTAAGTGCCCTCCCCTGCAGGCCTGGTTCCCCCAATTGCCCTCCCCTGCAAGCCTGATCACTCCCAATTGCCCTCCCTTGCAGGCCTGGTTGCCCCTAACTGCCCTCCCCTGCTGGCCTGGTCACTCCCAATTGCCCTCCCCTGCCGGCCTGGTCACCCCTAACTGCCCTCCCTTGCCAGCCTGTTTCCCCCCAGCTGCCCTCCATGTAGGCTTGGTCCCTCCCAACTGCCCTCCCTGCTGGCCTGATCGCCCACAACTGCCCTCCCCTGCCAGCCATCTTGTGGCGGCCATCTTGTGTGTTGGAGTGACCGTCAATTTGCATATTACTCTTTTATTATTAGATAGGACTAGAGGCCCTGATTCATGCACTGATGGGGCCCTTTGACATAGCCTGCGAGGATCAGGCCGAAACCAGCTATCCGACATCTACCTATGGGTCCCAAATTGCAAGAGGGCACAGGCCAGGCTGAGGGACCTCACCGGTGCACGAATCCATGCACTGTGCCTCTAGTCTATAATAATCCTATATAATAAAAGGTTAATATGCAAATAGACTGAACGGTGGAACAACTGAACAACCAGTCACTATGATGTGTGCTGACCACCAAGGGGCATGTGCAGAACATGGCAGGCATTGGCCGTGGTGGGATGGTGGAGCAGGTGAGCAGGGGCTCCAGACCAAAGTGGAGTGCCAGTCACTGTCATTGGGGCACGCTTCTGGTGGTTACTGAAAATTCTTTGCTCCTGCACGCGGCGGTCCTGCCAGGCACTCGCATCTACTGCCACCACTGGCCCCGCTCGCACCTGCTGCTGGTGCCCAGTGCCAGTCCCGATCACTCGGTGCCATCAGCAGGTGCCAGTGGTGGCTACCAGCCCTGATCACCCCTGAGGGCTTCTTTACCTCCCCCTGCTCCCGAGGGGCAATTGGAGCAGCAGCCACCACTCGCACCCACTGATGGTGCTGGTCCTGCTCACATCTGCTGCTGGCACTGGCCCCAATTGCTCCACACTGTCAGCGGGTGCAAGCAGGGCCGGTGCTGTCAGAGCATGGGAACAGCGGCGGCAGGAGCGGGGCTGCCAGCAGACAGGGGACCGGGGGACATGGCGGGGGGGCTGGACAGGGGTATAGAGGATGGGTCGTGACCATCCCCTGTGCCTACCGCAACCTTGCGGCCCACAGTTTCTTTCAAGGTGCACGAATTTGTGCACTGGGCCCCTAGTAAAAGCATAATATGCTAATTAGACTGGACGTCCTTCCGGACAAAGCTGGGGCTGTGAGGGAAGCCAGGGTCCCGGGTGCCTGTCATTGGCTGGAGGGAAGCCCAGGTCCCAGGTACCAGAGGCAAGCCAGGGTTCCAGTTGCCAGAGGGAAGCCTGGGTCCTGGGTGCCAGAGGGAAGCCAGTGCCCACAGCTGGGGGAAGGAAGGGTACTCTTGCATGAATTTTGTGCATCAGGCCTCTAGTTTAATATAAAACAGTATATATAATATGACCCAATTATTTATATATATATACACACACACACACATACATATATATATGCACATATATATGTGTATATGTGTGTGTGTGTGTATATATATATATATGTGTGTGTGTGTGTGTGTGTGTGTATACACACACACACACACACACACACACACTAGAGGCCTGGTGCATGAAATTTGTGCACAGCGAGGGGGGTCCTCTCAGCCCAGCCTGCATCCTCTCCAATCTGGGACACCTCGGGGGATGTCCGACTGCCAGTTTAGGCCCGATCCCTGGGACCGCTGGCTCCTAACTGGTCACAATCTGGGACCGCTGGCTCCTAACTGCTCACCTGCCTGCCTTCCTGATTGCCCCTAACTGCCCCCCTGCTAGCCTGATCACCCCTAACCACCTCTGCCTGCTGGCCTGATCACCCCTAACTTCCCCCCCTGCTGACCTGGTCGCTCCCAACTGCTCCCCCCTGCTGGCCTGGTCACCCCCAACTGCCTCCCCATGGGCCTGGTCGCCCCAACTGTCCCCCTGCCAGCCTGGTCACCCCCAACTGCCCCTCCGCCAGCCTGGTCACCCCCAACTGCCCCCCCTGCTGGCCTGGTCGCCCCATGCAGCCTGCTGTTCAGTCATTTGGTTGTCCCTCACTAAACCCCTTGCCGGCCTTGTTGCTCCACGCAGCCTGCTGTTCGGTCGTCCATCTGGTTGTTTCAGTCATGATGGCCCCTGGCTTTTTATATATTAGGGTGTGTGTGTGAGAGTGTGTGTGTGTGTGTGTGTGTGTGTGTGTGTGTATACACGCGCACACACACACACAACTTTAGGTTTGTTTGTGACCATGGACCATGGTTTGTTAACTTCTGATTCACCCTTCACCAGAGAGGGAAGCTCTTTGGGATCCCAGACAATGTGATAGGAGGTTTATCAGACTCAACACCTAGATGAGCTCAAAGTGTTGGCTTTTGTCCCCCTTATCGTGTAAGAAAACCAAAACTCAGTTTCCATGTGTTTCTTCCATATCTGTAAATGTTCTAAGGGTACAAAGGATTTTTCAGTGCTAGATTTACCACTATGGATTCTTGCTTTCTTGTCGAACTAGGCCTAGAAATTCCTCATCATCTTGTTAGTTCTTCAACTCTTAAGGATTTTTTTTCACGCAGCTATTTTAGCAATCCTTCGCCAGAAGGTTATTTTGAACTGAATACTAAATCTATCTTTTCCACCTCATTTGATGGAATTCAACAGAGACATCCAAACACGAAGTTTTTACCTCTTTCAGACCACTAATAAGTACTCTTTTTTTGTCCTTAAATAGAAATATTTAGCAAAAAGCAAGCATAATATCCAGTCAAAGAGGTTTTGAGCAAGAGCTTCTGTTGTTATTATACTTTACTTCCCCAGTGTAGTTCATCTTCTGGAAAAAAAGACATACGTCATAAAGTGAATGATCCCAGTTTACTAACCCCAATTTGTATTTCAGTATGAATTATTACTCTGTGGTTTTGCATCAGTGTTTACTACCATTCTATACTTTTGTCATAAGTTATAGAAGAAACCCCAAAATGTATAATTGGATAGTTGATATAGAATTAAATCACTCAATATTTGTGGCATAGTCATTGTTTGCTAAGCAATATGCTCAGTGCTCTAGCGAGTTGCCCACCTGACCCTGACTGCCCTCAAAGAAACTGTGAAGCAGGTCCTCTACTTCAGTTATTTTGTGTGTGTTTTTTCCTAGATGGCTGACAAAATATACAAAGCTCAGTTAGAAAACAAAGATCTACAAGAGAAACTGCAGACTCTTAACAGACAATATAAGATTGTCTTACAGGAGGAAGATAAAGTTCTTTTCCAAAAAAGGAGAATACAAGAAGAGTATGTTTCTATTTCTGATCCATACATGAGTCAACATGCTGTAGTTATGGGGTGCTTTCCTTGCTGTCAAAGTGGTAACCCTCCACCTGAACTTATCCTAGCTTTAAAACCTATTGACACATAGATAAAGTACTTTCCGTTACAGGTGCGTTCCTATCCATTTGTGGAAATGTGAATAAAACCATAACCTTCCTATTATTCTTTCTGCAAGTTATAGACAAACAAACAAACAAACCACTTTTTATAAAATGCTTACATCTTGTTTAATCCCATTGAAATAGGTATTTTGATCCCCATTTTTTGGGTGGGGAAATTGAGGCTCATTAACAGATAAAGTTTCTTTTCAAGGTCACACCCCTGGGAAGAGGTAGAGCCAGTATTCAAAATTGGCCCTAACTGGTTTGGCTCAGTGGATAGAGCATCAGCCCACAGACCCAAGGGTTCCCGGCTTGATTCTGGTCAAGGGCATATGCCTTGGTTGTGGGTTTGATCCCCAGTAGGGGGCGTGCAGGAGGCAGCTGATTGATGTTTCTCTCTCATTGATGTTTCTAACTCTCTCTCTCTCTGTAAAATCAATAAAATATATATCAAAATTGGTCTGATCGACCCCTTTACCTTTCACAAAAGAATATGGCAGAATTAATAAATGTAGTAGGAGAGACACACACATTCAGAGGGATAAAGTACTATACAGCTGTTCTTATTGTTTTATGGTTTCTATTATAATTAGTGCTCTTTTCATAGATTGGGAATTTTCATAACTTTAGATTTAGCCACCACTTGCAGAAAGACTGTTTCTATTTTTATTGATTCATTGGAAAAATTTATTAGGTCGATAGTTTATGAACTGAATTTTCCAAACTACTTTTGAAATTTTTGTGATGGCATATTTTCTCATTCAGAGGATTTAAAAATGATTATTTAAACCTTTAAAATATGATATCTCTGTTTTTTTTTTTATGGTAGAAATAACAAACAACTGAGATTTATTTCTGATAAAGAAAACTTCCTGTCACAAAGAAAAGTAGACATCAAAAATATGGAAGAAGGACTTGTCACACTTTCTGAACTTCATCGGTATGTTTGTTGCCTTTGGAATTTTTAATCTTCATTCCTCTCTGCATTTTTAAAAAAATAGTAACAACAAATATATATCAATTTCTAATCTCCTGCAAAAAAAGAGGTTTGTAATTTGGTCTCTTTGTTTTTCAATCCTGAACAGTCATTGTCATTGAATCTTTCATTGAAAGGACAGACAGGTTCTAAGTTCTATTCAAGTTGCTGAGCATGAGGAGTGGATGAGTTAGGGGTCTAGTGAGAATGTGCCCAAATGTTATTACAGCACTGACCCCCCATGATGTTCATTTCTATCATTCTAAATCACTTTAATTGCTATTTTAATTTTTCTGATTAAAAAGTAATGCCTATACCTGATTTTAAAATTCAAATAAAGAAATTTGTAACTTCAAGAGTAAGTTTCCTAAATCTCTCCACAGAAATAATTACTGTTAACAGTTTGCTATACATACCTTCTAATATCTATATATATAAAAGCCTAAGCGACCGAATGACCGAACAACCGGTCAACCAGTTGCTATGATGCACACTGACCACCAGGCGACAGATGCTGAATGCAAGAGCTGCCCCCTGGTGGTCAGTGCGCTCCCACAGCCGGAGCACTGCTCAGCCAGAAGCAGGGTTCACGGCAGCGCAAGCCTCTCCCACATCCATAGCAGTGCTACCGAGTGGCAGCAGCGGCAGGCGCAGCAGGGCTGGGCTGAGCAGGAGCGGCACCTGGCCCTGGCTCAGGCTCCTCCCTGGCCACCTGCGGGGATATGGGGATCATGCCAAATCTGGCAGCCCAACATCCCCCAGGGGTCCCAGATTGATAGAGGGCGCAGGCCAGGCCCAGGGATCACACCGGTGCATGAATCCGTGCACCGAGCCTCTAGTATATTTATATTTATCTATACATAATATGTACATATTAGAGGGGCCCCTCGGCCTGGCCTGTGCCCTCTCTCAATCCAGGACCTCTCAGGGGATGTTGGAGAGTTGGTTTTGCCTGATCCCCACAGGCCAGGCTGAGGGGCCCCACCAGTGCATGAATCTGTGCACCAGGCCTCTAGTATGCATATAAGATCTTTGGTTAATGTCTTCCTGCCCTCCCTCCACCCCCCTTCCCTCTGAGATTCATCAGTCTGTTCCGTGTTTCCATGCCTGAGCATTGAGTATCTGCCCCCTGGTGGTGATTGCGCATCATAACTACCAGCCTGTCGGCCGGTCGCTTAGGCTTTTATATGTATAGAATAGAGGCCTGGTGCGCAAAATTTGTGCATGGGTAGGGTCCCTAGGCCTGGCCGGATATCAGGGCCAATCTGTGGGGAAACTGGCAGGCAATCGGGGACCCCTGCTCACACCCACCTTGGCTGGCCTGGCACCACCTGCTTGCTGGCCCCACCCCCCCGCTGCCAGTCAGGGTCTGTGAGCTGGGGGCAGCTCCTGCCTTGAGTGTCTGCCCCCGGGTGGTCAGTGCACATCATAGCAACTGGTCATTCTGCTGGTCATTCCGCCATTTGGTCGATTTGCATGTTAGGGTTTTATATAGCTAGATATGTGCATATCTATTTATTTACCTAAAACGTGGGTTGTGGTCTTTTGTAATTGGATTTTTCCCACTTAAAATTATAACTGGGTAACTTACACAATGTTATATGTCAGTTATCTACACTATTGAAAGAGAAACATGCAAATTAACCATCACTCTGCTACACCCACCAGCCAATCAGGAGTGAGTATGCAAATTAACCCAGCAAATATGGTGGCGGCCACGGAGCTGGAGTGAGCAGGAGGCTTCAGTTGCCCCTGGCAATGGAGGAAGCCAAGCTTTCTGCCCGCCCTGGCTGGCCCTGGCCTCCGCTCAAGGCTACAAAGTTTCAATTATAGAAGATAAATAAATCCCAGATACTTGCTTCCAGCTGGCCCTGGCCTCCGCTCAAGGAGGTGCTGAAAAAAAAAGAAAAAAAGCCCCTTACCCAGGCTGGCCACTCGCCCATGGGGTGAGGGTCCCTGCTGGGGGGCTTGGCCAGCCTGCAAACAGCCATCAGCCCCTACCCAGGCTGGCCAGGCACCCCAGTGGGGACCCCCACCCTGAAGGGGGTGTGACCAGCCTGAAAATGGCTCTCAGCCCCTCACCCAGACTGGCCAGGCACCCCAGTGGGATCCCCCCTGCCGCACCCTGAAGGGGCTGTGGCCAGCCTACAAATAGCCCTCAGCCCCTCACTCAGGCTGGCCAAGCTTCCCCAGTGGGGACCCTCACCCCATGGGGACATGGCCGGCCTGCAATCCACCACAGGCCCCTCACCCAGGCCGCCCCATGCCCCAAGGGAACCCACACCTGATCTGGGACACCCTTCAGGGCAAAACAGCCAGCCCCCACCTGTGCACCAGGCCTCTATCTATACTAATAAAAGGGTAATATGCTAATTAGACTGGGAGACCTTCCAGGAGACCTTCCGACGTTCTTCTGGACAAAGCCATGGTGTCAGGGCTGAGGTAGAGGCGGTTAGAGGCCAAGAGGTGAGGGCAGTTGTGGTGATTAGGCCAGGATGGGATGGCAGTTGTGGGTGATCAGACCGGTGGGGGGTGGGGGCGTTGGGGGTGATCAGGCTGGCGGGACAGGGGGGAGTTGGGGGTGAGCAGACCAGCAGGGGGGCCAGTTGGGGGCGAGCAGGCCGTCAGTGCGGGTCAGTTGGGGGTGATCAGGACAGTGCAGGGAGGGGAAGTTTGGAGTGAGCAGGCCAGCAGCGAGTCAGTTGGGGGCGAGCAGGCCAGTGGGGAGGAAAGGTGGGGGCAAGCAGGCCAGCAGGGGGTGCAGTTGGGGGCGAGCACACTGGCATGAGGGGCAGTTGGGGGCGAGCACACTAGCATGGGGGCAGTTGGGGGTGATCAGGTTGGTGGGGGGTGGCATTTGGGGCAAGCAGGCCGGCAGGCAGAGTAGTTAGGGGCAATCGGGCAGGCAGGCAGGTGAGCAGTTAGGAGCCAGCAGTCCCAGATTGCGAGAGGGATGTCTGACTGTCGGTTTAGGCCTGATCCCTGTAAACCGGCAGTCGGACATCCTTCCAGGGGTCCCAGATTGGAGAGGGTGCAGGCCAGGCTGAGGGACACCCACCCCCCCATACACGAATTTCATGCACTGGGCCTCTAGTATCTCAATAAAGCTGGAAAAATTATATCTGAGAGAATGAAAAAAACATGGTTGGTGAAAGTTATGGGAATTCTTTGCACTGATTTTGTCACTTACCTGTTGAGTTTAAAGTTATTTCAAAATAAAAGGAAAAAATCATATATACAGGACCTCTTTCCTCATTCTTTTCTCTAACTGCATAGTATTTCTTCTGCAGATTATACTGTATTAAATAAAATACTATTTAACTAATACTTTGTTGATGGACATTTGTGTTTTTTTTTCTGTTTCCTGTATTACTAACAATTTTCAAAGTTAACATATCTCTGTCCACCTATGTGACTATTTCTTTTTTTAAATTTTTTATTGTTTAATGTATTACATAAGTCTCCTTTTCCCCCCATTGACCTCTCCTTGGTTGCCCCCAACCCCCAGCACATGCCCTCACCACCACCACCACCCCCCCCCACCCCATCTGTGTCCATTGGTTATGCTCATATGCATTCATACAAGTCCTTTGTTTGATCTCTTATCCCCTCACCCCCTGCCTTCCCTCATAGGTTGGACAGTCTGTTTGATGCTTCTATGACGCTGGTTCTATTTTTGTTCATCAGTTTATGTTGTTCATTATATTCCACAAATGAGAGAGATCATGTGATATTTATCTTTCTCTGACTAGCTTATTTCGCTTAGCATAATGCTCTCCAGTTCTATCCATGCTGTTGCAAATGGTAAGAATCCCTTCTTTTTTTACATCAGCGTAGTATTTCATTGTGTAGATGTACCACAGTTTTCTAATCCACTCATCTGCTGATGGCATTTAGGCTGTTTCTAAATCTTAGCTGTGGTGAATTAGCTATGAACATAGGGGTGCATATATCCTTTCTAATTGGTGTTTCTGTTTTCTTGGGATATATTCCTAGAAGTGGGATTACTGGGTCAAATGGCAGTTCCATTTTTAATTATTTGAGGAAACACCTTACGTTTTCCACAGTGGCTGCACCAGTCTGCATTCCCACCAGCAGTGCACAAGGGTTCCTTTTTCTCCCCATCCTCTCCAGCACTTGTCATTTGTTGATGATAGCCATTCTGACAGGTGTGAGATGATACCTCATTTTCGTTTTGATTTGCATCTTTTGGATGATTAGTGACTTTGAGCATGTTTTCATATGTCTCTTGGTCTTCTATATGTCCTCTTTCAAAAAGTGTCTATTTAGGTCCTTTGCCCATTTTTTTATTGGATTGTTTATCTTCCTTTTATTAAGTTGTATGAGTTCCTTATAAATATTGGAGATTAAACCCTTACCGGAGATAACATTGGCAAATATGTTCTCCAATGCAGTGGGCTTTCTTGTTGTTTTGTTGATGGTTTCTTTTGCGGTGCAGAAGCTTTGTCCCATTTGTTTATTTTCTCCTTAGTTTCCATTGCCCTGGGAGCTGTATCGGTAAGTTTTTTTGTTTTTTTTTTTAATATATTTTATTGATTTTTTACAGAGAGGAAGGGAGAGGGATAGAGAGCTAGAAACATCGATGAGAGAGAAACATCGATCAGCTGCCTCCTGCACACTCCCCACTAGGGATGTGCCTGCAACCAAGGTACATGCCCTTGACCGGAATCGAACCTGGGACCCTTGAGTCCGCAGGCCAACGCTCTATCCACTGAGCCAAACCGGTTAGGGCTGTATCGGTAAGTTTTGCTATGACAAATGTCTGCTATTTTGCTGCCTTTGTCTTCTTCTAAGATTTTTATGGTTTTCTGTCTTACATTTAAGTCCTTTGTCCACTTTGAGTTTATATTTGTGTATGGTATAAGTTGGTGATCTAGTTTCATTTTTTTGTATGCATCCGTCCAATTTTTCTACCACCATTTACTGAAGAGACTGTCTTGACTCCATTGTATGCTCTTGCCTCCTTTGTCAAATATTAATTGAGCATAATGGCTTGGGTTGATTTCTGGGTTCTCTGTTCCATTCGTCTATATGTCTGTTCTTGTGCCAGTACCAAGCAGTTTTGAGAACAGTGGCTTTGTAATATAGCTTGATATCTATTATTTTGATCCCTCCAACTTTGTTCTTCTTTCTCAAGATTGCTGCAGCTATTCAGGGTCTTTTTTTATTCCAGATGAATTTTTGGAGAGTTTGTTCAATGTCTTTGAAGTATGCTGTTGGTATTTTAATGAGGATTGCATTGACTCTATAGATTACTTTGGGTAGTATGGACATTTTAATGATGCTGATTCTACCAATTCATGAACATGGTATATTCTTCCATTTGTTTATATCTTCTTCTATCTCTTTTTTTCAGCATGACTAGTTCTTTATAATGAGTCCAAAAGTTGAATTCCTGGATCAAAGAGGGTTGTATATTTTTTATTTTTATAATTATTATGAAAATGCCCTATGCAAATATTTTATCATTTTACATTCACTAACACTGGGCATAAAGCAACTTATACTGTCGTTGGGCACAAGATCAAGTCTAACACACAGGCAATAACTAATGAATGGTATATAACTGAAGAATAGTGTGAATTATTAAGAAACAATCAGAGAAGAGTGAAGGAAAGTAATGTCAAGGAGTTCTTCTTTGTTATATAAAGATTTAAAACTGTAGGCTTTTAAAAGCAAATCAGATTTTGCTGTTTGCTTATCAAATGGGGGAATAATATCGCCATTCATAGGGAGATAAATAACTTGAATATAGGATACTGAAGAGACAAACTTACAGAAAACTAAGATGGGTAGTGATGAAAATTTGACACATATCAACAGAAATGTAGAGCAAGGCAGGAAGTGTAGCTTTTTGGTTGCATGTCCATATATTGTTAAATCATATTTTAAACATTATTTTCCGTCATGTGAGCCTCAGAAAGGAAACTATAAATTCTTCACTATAAAGAGCAGGAAAATAGAACCAGGTTGATTGAGGTTTTATGTTCCTCATGAATAATGCAAATTTACAATGAATTATTGTGTCATCATTACTCTGATCACCAGGAAGCTCAGAGCCAAATACTGGCATCCATTAAGGATTTTTTTCAATTACTGTTGCTTTATTTTAAACTAGTCAACCCCTTTTGGGATTAAATTAAATATGTAAATAAATAAAATCAATTATGTTGGGGCAAATTATAAAGAACCAGGGGATGATATTACATTTATTTAGGTAAGAAATTGATTTCAAATAGAGAAAAAAACCACACACAGACATGAGCTCAGTGTGTTTATAGTTTATTTAACAGTATTTCATATTCTAAGTTGCATTTGTCAATATTTCTGTCTTATAAAAAGTTATAAAGTCTCATTTTACTTATGTGGCCTTCAGCTCATCACTGTGCATGATGAAGCACTTAGGGAATACAGGGAATGAAAATAATAAAGGCTTCTGATGTCTATGTTAGAGCCCTCACATATTTATCCATTTGAGATTCACCAGAAAAATCTTCCATCCTTAATTACTACTTACCCCTAGTTCAAGCATTTCTATTGACTTTCTGAATTAAACATTGAGGCAAATCGTAACTCAATCTAGAATTCAGAGATCCTCACCAATTTGTTGACTGTTAACTCCTCCTACATCACAGTGCTGTTTCCCTTCAGGTCCTCTGTGGGCAGCGAGTCTGCCTTCGTCACAGGGATCCCCACTTGCTGTTCCTTCCCTAGTGTCCTTACAAGCAGTGAGGTCCTTTCCTTGGTGGGATCGCTCCTCCGTTCTGGCAATCCACCTGTCTCCTCCTTTTAAACAGGAATCTCCAATAATCTTTCTCCAGCTGCATCCCCAGAGTCAGTTCTCTCTCCTTGGACATCCACCTCGATACTTGCAAAGTCAGTGTGTGCTTGCACAGAACTTTAGTTATCTTTCTATTATTCTACAACTAAATTCTGCAGTTGTTTCACAAGGTTTGTTTCGTGTCCCAATTAGGCAATAACCTTACTGCGCATAAGGTTTATACATAAATTTTTATATATTCTAACAGCTCCTATAAATAAATGCCAATCCAATATATTTTTCATGTTTTTAGAGCAACACAGGAAGTCTATCGGAAACACATAAAAATCCTGAATGAAAACATGGAAAGAGAAACTCAGAGATGGTAAAAAAAAAAAACAAAAAAAAAAACAAGTTCCTTTGTGTATGTTATTTAGTATCTGAATGAACAGTGTCCCAAAGTAGGGAGGAAATCAAAGTACTTGTTGGTTGCTAGAATACAAGAAATTGATTTTCTTAAGCTAAATTGTGTGAGTTCCGGATCTACATGTGTGTATATAAATGTGTGCACGCACATTTTTTGGCTCTGACCACAACCAAAGTTTTCCATTTCAATTGAGTAAAGTCACGAAATAGTAAAAGTAAAATTGCCAAGATTTGTGTAATGCCTTTTGCACATCCAGGCCTCGTGGGGACAGCAGGGGATGTGCAGGGACAGGGGAGAGTGGTGGGAGTACAGGCTCTGCAGAGGGGCGACACTGATTGCTCTACCTCTAACTCGCTCTGGGATCACAGCTCAGTGATTTCATAATCTCTCTGCTCCCATCCCTGTAAAGGGGGGATGATAGTAATGCCGCCTCGTCATGGTAAATGAGATGACCCGTGTAAAGTATTTGGATCAGCACCTGGCACCTAGGAAGCACTTGGGAAAACATAACTCTATTTTTTTATTATTGTTGTTGTCATTGGTAGTAATATGATGTATAAGACTCGAATGGCACATTTTGGCTCCCAATTATGTAGCTTTTTTATGTTGTGGTGGAGGGAAATTTGAGAACCTAGAAGCTTGAAATCCCTCGTTAGCACTTTGGGTCATTTAGGTACTTCCATTACTATACTGCCTGGGACTCTCCTTTCTTCCACTGCCCCCGAACCTTTTCCATTTCTCTCCTCACTGAAAGGAGGCAGGCTGCCAAGTGTGGCTTGTCCACTGTCCTATCCGATGGGCCCACAGAGCTTCTTACTTTGAAGCAACGAGCAGATCCGGCATTGAGGCAGTCAACAGTCTGTCTTATTTTTTTAGCTAATGTGCAGTCTGCATCACCAGTAGCACAGTTTTGTGTGATCAGAGAATTTGTTTTCATCTTTTCAGTAGACTGTTATGTCCATTTAATGGTGACATAAAATGGTCCCAATCTTTTTGTTCTAATCTCTAGTGTTCTAACTCAGTGGAAAGTAGCTTGTTTGTCGAAAAGACATGCACGTTGGCTACTCAAGATGAGAGATGAATTACAAGCTATTATGGATCAAATCAGGGCCGCAGAAGCTCGACGCAATCAGTTAATAGAAGAGGTAAGGGAGCACAACAGACTTAGTCTCCTATAGTGCATATCAGTAATTGTCCTTCAATATTAAGTTTAACGAAAAGGTATTTTCCTTTTGGCTGACTTCAAGCTTAGGGTGAACTATGTAATTTTCCTAAGAAATATATCCATTTGCTGTGTATTGACTATAGGAATTTAGCAAACGAAGTGGCAATTTTCTCCTGTGATCAGAAACTTGATTGTTTTTCAGGAATTTATTTATAAAATAAAGAGCTCAAACATTACTTATTTAACTTCCATATTTACCCTCTGCCCACCCTCCATTGTTCACTGATCCCATTCTCCATTTCCTCATGTCATTTATAAATATCTGGTGAAGAAATTAATCTCTGAAGGGGGGAAAAAACCTTTTCAGTGGTTACTGAGAAGTAATGACCTGAAATCAGAGCCAAATCTCATGCAAAGAGATATTCATTTACCTGGCTGTTGGGAAAAATCAAAGGATGGCTGCTACTAGACAAATGACAAATCTTTTTTCCCTTAATTAGACCAGTTTTAGAGAAAAAGAGATCACTGCAAATTTGACAGAGATTGAAAAAGTTACATTAGATTTAAAACAAACAGAGACGGAATTTATCATCAAGGAAAAAAAGTTAATTCAAGAATTGAACAAGTATGAGGTAAATTTTATTTTACATTTAAGAATGATTGCAGAGGGCTGTGCGCGGGGAGAGGGGTATATGTTCCATGCTCCTCTAATTAGTTAAATATCAAACAAATCTTTTAGTGTGAAGAAAGCTACATTTCATTCTGAATCTTTCTTCTTTTCCTACAAAGGAAATAGAGCAACCAGAAATATTTTTGTACTGACTTGGGAACTGCCAAGAGCTGACCTGGGGTGGACTAGGGTGTGGATGCTGGGGGAGGTGGGTAAAAGGGGGCCGAAAGTACCCAGGGCACCCAGAAACAACACAAACTACGCCTTCTCAAGGTGACGGCATGACCTTGAAAGGCCAGGGTGTGTTCCTTGGGGCCCGCCATTGGTAGAGAAGTGGAGGAGCGAAGAGATGGTGGTAGGAGCCTTCCTGACTTGATTTGGTTCGAAGAGGGAAAGAGGCCCAGCAACTCCAAACAGTTTGTATTTGAAGGCAGCAGTCCTTTGCTGTAGCAATGGCGTAGGGAGCCCTTACATTTCAAAGTTCAGATCTGACCCTAGTCCAAGCCCATCTCCCCCCAACCCCCCCCCCTCACCGCCACCAGGTACCCATTCCCCGCCACCTCATCCAGAAGCCTCTGCAGATATCCAATCCAGGAAGAGCCACTTCTAATAGGAGTGACAGGCAAGAAGCAGGCACGCCTTCCACACAAAAATGCTGTGAGGAAAACAAACGAAAGGCGCAGCAAAGCGTCCCTGCAAATGAAGAGCACGCAGAAGAGTGACGCTGCCACCAATGAACACTGGGATCCAACGTTCTTTCCTGAATTAAAAAATGTAACTTCGGGCGGGGGGTGTGTGTGTGCAGGAAAGTCAGCAATTCGGGGGCACAGGCACTCGGGCAGAGATGTCAGAGGGCTGACCTGGCCTAGGAAGAGGTGACATGGCAGCCGGCACAAGGCCGGGAGCAGATGGCAGAGGGTGCGGCACAGAATGACAGAACCAGAGGGCACAGGGTGGGAGCGGTGGGGGGGAGCACTTCTCTGTTGGTGGTACCACATCTGGGTGCTGGGTATTCTTCCGGATGCTAACAGAAAACAAAAAAACAGCAGAGCCTGGCCTTTCAAACGCCCAGGGCGGGGAGTTTGAAAAGAAACAAGATAAACAAACAGAACATGTGGCATATTCGATGGTGATGAATGCTACAGAGAAAAAGAAAGCAGGGACATGGGCTGGAGTGTGTGCTGTTTTGAATGGGGTTGTCAGAGGGCCCAGCCCTGCAGGCGTGAGGGGGCGTGCCGTGGAGAAGTCTGTGGGAGGCGGTGCCAGGCAGAGGCATGTTGAGCATGAAGGTCTGAGGCAGGACTGTCCTACCTGAGGTACAGAAAGGGACAGGTGGCTGGAGCAGAGATGGGGAGAGTGCAGACAATAGGAATGAATGAATACATTCACACACCTCCTTATCCCCGCCCCCCCCCCCCCCCCACTATTCTTCTGTAGAGAACATAATACAGATAACACACTATTGAAATTTTCTCCTGATTCTGCACTGTGACATTTTTAAATCATGGTGTTTTGTGTGTGTGTGTGTGTGTGTGTGTGTTTCTTTCTATATTTATTTATAAGGATTTTAATGGCAATTTAGAAGGGGACATAGGCTGGTGTATCACTGTGTTAATTAGGGTGTGAGCAAGCTGCTTGTATCAAAGAGATGCCAAAGCACAGTGAACATATGCAAGGTGTGTTGTAAAGGGTTAGCAAGCCTCTCTCTATTGAGAAGTTGACTTTGGCCTAACTTGTCTTCCTGCCTGGAAGCCTGATATAAAGGGGCACCGTCAGCTGTAGGATCAGGTAGCACAGCTTGTGTAGAAAAGCCCCCTGGTTGGTGTGCGGCATCTTCACTGGGAGACTTCACTGGTGGGAAATCATGACATTGGGCTTTCCTGGGTTTGGTGCCTCGTTTAAGTGGGCAGGTCCCTTGCGGGGACCTAGAAGGTATGCCCAAGAGATGCTGGCCCTATCTGAACCTGGCGCTATAGTACCCACCTGTGCTGGTCTCTTGCATCTGAGTTTATCTCTTTGGTGGGGTCAAAGGGCACTGGCCTCCGCTCACCTGTGTTTTAGGGCGCCTCCTGCTGGGGAAGCATGTCTACTGCTGCCTTGCTGGCACTCAGGGATTTCTTCAAGTTACATGCAGATACAACTTGGCTAAAAATACAAATGGAAGTTTTTCAGAGTAAACTGGGTCAAGTATGGCCTATTCAAATCTTAAGAGCCTGCATATCTAGTTGAGAAGACCCACTGGTCTGGTCATTACAGCAGGAGAGACTGTTCTTTCTCTTTCTCGGTAGAGGCTAAAGGAGAGCAATCCAGGCGGGAGGGGCAGGTCCACCTGCTCAGCGTGTAGCTAACACCTGTGGGTCCAGGTGGCGGCTTCCATTCTCATCCTCTCCAGCCAGGGGAGGGAGGAAGGCGCCAAGGGGGCACGTACCCCTTCTGGCTGCAGGGGCGAGGCCCAGAAGTGGCCCGAGCCACTTCTGCTCACATACTCGTTGGTCACACCCACCTGCAAGGAAAACAGAGAAACCCCTGTAGCTGGCAGCCATATGCTCTGCTGAACTCCGGAGTCCTGAGGTTCAGGACAGGAGAATGGCTAGTGAACGTCAGCTGGCCGCCTCTGCCTTCGTAGCCATTTTAAAACCCATCCTGACTTTCTAAAACAATTACTCCATTTGAAACGAAACAAAGCCTGAGTTTGAATATGTAAGCAGGCAAATTCATGCTTTGCTTTGGGCATTTTGTACTCATTTGCTGTAGAACAAGCATATCAAACTCAAAGGCTAACATGGCCAAATAAACAAGGTTTAAGTTTATGTGGGCCGCAAAAAAAACAAAAGCTTCAATTTTCATAGAAATGTAGTTTTATTTCTATAGAGACACGCTGAATACAAAGGGCTGAGATAAATGAGTAATTGTTAACATAAAATAATAGAACATTTTAATAAAAATTAATATTTTTTCTTGAACATTAACTTACCAGACACTGAATAACTGCACACATTAATAAGCGTAATGCAAATAAACCTATTTTTCTTGTTCTCTGAAAGTGAAATATTTCCTGTTGCGCACACCAAACAAGTCAGTCCAAGACTAACGACGTGGCCATCGGCTGCTAAAATATTCACTGCTAGTATTAGTGGAGATAAGTGGTGCACCTGCACATAGGGTGTGTAAGGGAAATGAATGCAACACGATTATAGTAATCAGTTATTAGGGAATGTTGTAGTTCGTTGGCTGGGCTGCTGCAAAAATATTCACTGTGAGCCGCATGGGGCCTGTGGGCTGCGAGTTTGACATGCTTGCTGTAGAAGTATATCCAATTATTGCTACGCCCCTCCCATTTCTTATTTACATGCACATTTCTTAGAACTTGTGTATCATCTGTCCTGCTGCCTGTTTGCTTGTTTTTGTTTTTTTCCCCCATAAAATATGGTCCACTAAGAGAAATTCCTCAAATGATTTGGGAGTATACACATGGTAACAGCAGAATTGTAGCAATAGAGCTGTAGAACTGAGAGGATCTTTGGAAAGCCATTGACTCTCGTCATCTTAGTTTATAGGTGAGTCAGCCAGCAAATATTATTAAAATATCTAAGATGTGCCAGATACCTTGCTATGCACCTTAGGACAGGAGAAGACCAAGAGAGAACTCTATCCCTCAAATAACTTATAAATTAATTACTCTCGACTGTTATGTCAGTTCTCTGAAATCATGCCTCACAATCAGCTTTACTTTCTTTAAAGCGAAGATTTGTTAAGGAAATGGAAAGTACCAAAAAAAAGGAAGATGAACTAGTCACATGTCTTCCCAAACTTCACGGGACAGAAGAAGAATATAAGAGCAAAAACAAAAGGTTTCAAGAGCTGGGTCGTATTATCGTAGGTATGTATGAAGCACTAAGTAATTGGCCTTAAGCCCAGGTAAGGATTTCACCATTGTCTTCTGACAGGCGGTTTACCCACCAAAGCAAGGTTGAATTTCCTTCACCTTTCCTCATCACCTTTAACTCCAGTCTCTGGGGTTTGGTGGTGGTGTTTTTTTTTTTTTCTTTTTTCTTTTTTTTTTCTTATCTACGAATTTCCTCTCCTTTATAACACAAAATCTTACTGTTGCTGTTGTCAAATTTTTCCTTTTCTTTTTTAAAGATTGTTCAAAATTAAGAATTAGTAGCAACTATTTTATGTGGTTTCTTCCTGCAGTTGGTAAAAGGTAGAACCAACTTCTTTATCTACTACCACGTGGAGATTTTTTTCCTGTTTCTTAACATGAATTCGCAAATTATATTGTTTCCAGCTACGATTTTAGCCTTAGGAGTCGGACACAGGTGTGGTTTTTGTTGTAAGCCATAGTATTTGACTTTTAAAACCAGGTTCCTTTCTTATTTTGATGAATTTTTTTTTAAGCCAGAGAACATTGTGGGTAGTTATTTTCTCTCTTTATCTCTTTTATAGAACAAAAACAGGAACAGAATTTACTGAATGATCAGATTTCTCAAATGACAAGAGAGTTTACAAGACAAACGAACATTATGGTAAAGAGTCCATGCATCCATTCTTCTTTCTTCTATTAAAATTTTGGTATAAAAAATGTTGGTATATACTAGGGGTGGGCAAACTTTTTGACTTGAGGGCCACAATGGGTTCTTAAACTGGACCGGAGGGCCAGAACAAAAGCATGGATGGAGTGTTTGTGTGAATATAAATTCAAAGTAAAGGAGCGGAGGGGAGAGCAAGAGAACCGGATAGAACAGCCGGATCCGGCCCGCGGGCCGTAGTTTGCCCACGGCTGGTATATACTCACAGTAATACTTTGGCACCTTTGGAGTTTTCAGGAAATCCACATTGATTAAATGTACCCTTTTAATATTAATGTTTTACAATTTTTGTAACAATATACTCACATATACACATATACACATACATATATATGTGTATTTGTATATCCTCTTCTCCACTTTTGCTGGACAGTTGTTCATATATCAATATATATGTATATGTGTGTATATGCATGTCAGTATCCTATATAATAAAAGCCTAATATGCTAAGTGTCTGGTCATCTGGTCGGCTGTTCAACCAATCAAAGCATAATATGCTAATGATATGCTAAGGCCCCTCAACCACTTGCTATGACATGCACTGACCACCAGGGAACAGACAGTTGGCCCGTCAACCAGTTGCTGTGATGTGCACTGACCACCCAGGGGCAGATGCTCCCACTGGTAGGTTAGCTTGATGCTGGGGTCTGGCCGGTCGGGACTGAGCAAGATGGGCCAGACACACGCTGGAGCCCTCCCACGGTCCCTTCCCAGCTGGTCAACCTCCCACCTCCCTTCCTGGCCCCAATCGTGCACCAGTGGGATCCCTTAGCCTGGCCTGTGCCCTCTCACAATCCGGGACCCCTTTGGGGATATTGGAGAGCCAGTCCCTTGCAGGCCAGGCCGAGGGACCCCACTGGTGCACGAATTCATGCACCAGGCCTCTAGTATCTATACTAATAAAAGGGTAATATGCTAATTAGACTGGACATCTTCCGGATGACCTTCTGGACGAAGCCACAGTGGCAGGGGCCGAGGCAGAGGTGGTTAGGGGTGATCAGGCTGGCAGGGGAGAGCAGTTAGGGGGTGACCAGGCTGGCAGGGGAGAGCAGTTCAGGGGCAATCAGGCCGGCAGGCAGAGACGGTTAGAGGCAATCAGGCAGGCAGGCAGGCGAGTGGTTAGGAGCCAGTGGTCCCAGATTGTGAGAGGGATATCCTGTATTGGAGAGGGTGCAGGCTGGGCTGAGGGACCTTCCACCTCCCCATGCACGAATTCCGTGCACAGGGCCTCTAGTGTATATATAAAGAGAGAGACAGGGACTCTAGAAGCAACTAACATGTAACCATGGGAACATCATTGGGTGGCCTGTTTCCTTACTTATAAGGTAGAGATTGGGTTATGCTTTCTAAAGTTCTTTTCAGATCTGTTACTTTGGTAAATTCCTATGAAGACAAGGATAAGTGGTCAGAGGTTGCAGGGTAGGGAGGGAGTGGATGAAAAGGGAACAGGTAAAGAGATGTTTACTACCTTTTTAAAATTTACAATCAGTAGTTAATGATAAACATGTATGTGGAGTTGCTTAATTAAAAATGGAAACATTCTATTTTTTGAGATGCACTGATATAAAAAGTAACTTTTAACATGTTATTGGCATAGAGAGATATGAAGGGGAAAATTGTAAGTATACAATATATACAATTTTATGTTCTTAATAAGATGCTGCTAGTGATGATTATGCAATGAATAAAGATTGTGATTTATAACAGTATAATAACTGTAGAGATTGTCGAGAAAACTAAGTTTCTTAAAAATCTATAAAGTAATATTCTTTTCCTTCAAGAAATAGTAAATCCTCTCGGAAAATCCTCAACAAACTTCATTCTCCTCTTCCCTACTTTTACTGGACAATTGTTCATATATCAACATGTATTCTGTTTTGTGAAGTTGTCTCAACAACTTAACTTAGGGCCCATGGACCTGCTTCCCAGAGTCCATGAATAAATTCCCATGACTCAGCTTTTGGATCTAATACAAAGTTTTTCTGCGGGAAGGTCTGCATAGCCTCTGCTGATGGTTCAGGACTTACTCGGGAGTCCTCTCTGAACGTGGTCTAGGCAGCCTAATGCATCAGTGCCCTGCTCGTTGGATCTGTGAGTTAACTGTGGGCTTTATGTCTGAGCAGAATAAACTGAAGCAAGAATTACAACAGCTGCGAGATCAAGAAAGCGATAGAATCAAAAGTCATTTTGAAATTCTAAAGAACTTAGAAAATGAAATATATGTACATGACCTGGAAACAGAAGCGTTGCTCCTGGAAAATGAAAGGCTGAAACAGGTAAGTTCAAGAGCACTTCAGTGTGCACAGCGGTTTTGGTTGTAACCGTTAGGAGAGAATAGCTCTTAAAGGCTTTTCAATGAAGCTTAAGGTACCTATAGGAAGGTGCCCAAATCATACGTGTAAAGCCTGATGAACACACCGGGGTGACCAGCACCCAGATCGAGAAACAAAGCATTACTGGTGTCATGTACCCTCTCAGTCCCTTCTCGTCCCCGACTGCCTCACAAGGGCAGCACCAGATTGGCTTCTAGCACGACAGACTAGTTTTGCCTGTTTTTGAACATTATAGCTGTGGAATGAGACAGTGCGCACTTTATAGCTGTGGAATGAGACGGTGCGCACTTTTTCACTCAACACTATGCTTGCGAGGTTCATCTTTATTGTCGGGCGCAGTTGAGGTTCCTTCATTCTTAGTTCTGGATAGTACTCGATTGTAGGACTCTACTACAATTTATTTACATACTCTACCATTGATGGGGGTTCAGAGTTTCTCGTGTGGCCTATTACAAATAGTGTTGCTAGGAAAATGCTAGTAACATGTGATTTGTGTGTGTGTGTGTGTGTTGTGTGTGTGTGTGAACATATGTACGTATTTCTGTTGGGCATACACACAAGTGGAATCACAGAGCCATGGAGATATATACGCCCACTTTAGTGCACAGTGCCAATTTCCCAAAGAAGTTGCAGTAATTGCCACTCGGGCAGTAATGTATGAGAACACCAGCTGTTCCACATTCTCACCGAAGCTTGGTCTTTTTCAATGTAACCATTCTGGAGGGTGTGCGATGATGGGTCCCATTATTTGTATTTTCCTGATGACGAGTAAAGCACCTATCCATGTGTTTTGGCCACTTGTATAACCTCTTTGTGAAGTGCTTTTTCTTTGGCCCGTTTTAAAAATTAGGTTGTTTTGTACTGATTGTATCTTTCCCCCCCCAGTGAACCATCATGACCTCAATAGGTCAGGAAGTGGGTCAGTGTATCCCAACTCTTTGCACAGTCCCTCGCATGGAAGAGGGATTTGGTCCCATGGGGTGATCCCAATAACCTTGTAACGTGAATAATATATTCTGCCCCTTTTATAGAGGGGGAAACTGAGGCTCTGCATTTTTTTAGAATTGTTTAATAGTTGGAAAAATAAAAGCAGTCCTACAGCAATAAGACTCTAAGTAAGGAGAAAATTCCTTTAGCTGTCTGGGTGATTGTTGTCCTTAGTTCAGTGACAACAGTTTTCCCACCAATAGCATGTGCATTTTTTGGTATAATTAAAATGGCGTAAAAGGTACCCAGGTACTTTGAAAAAGTAAATGTGCTCCATGGAGCTCAGGTACCATCACCAGTAATTCCCACACACGCAACACATCTTTGTTCTTCTAGCCCTTGAACCAAACTCATAAGGAATTCCATTCACTCATGGAAATATTCCACTCTATTGTTTTCCTATCAAGGTGATATATATTATTTTTTAAATACTTGGAATTTTACTGCTATTTTGGTAATGAATAAGCAAATGAATGCCTATGTCAAAGGCTGATTCTAAAAGTTCCACTTTTGGATTAAATGCCCAATCTACTGATTCCCCTGGATGACCCTGTGCTTTTATCTTATTCACTCACCATTCTGTTTTACTGATTATGTATCTTCACTCAACACATACTCTAAGCATCCGCTGAGTCCCAAACCCTGGGGAAGGTGCAGTGAATACCGAGCTGAATAAGTCACCGCCCCGAGCCCTTGGGAAGCTCACCCTCTGGCTGAGGAGATGGGCCTATAAATAGATCGTTACAATTCAGTGTGTTAACTCATTTGAGAGTTACAGGAGGCCAGCTGAATTAGGCAAGTCTACAAATAGTGAGCCATGTTCAAAGAGAGGCAGGAATGATGATTTGGACTTGACTTTGGTTTACTATAATATCTGCCAACAAGCCATGCGAAGGCTGACACAGTCAAGGATGCATGAGTAGACCCTGTACTACTGTGGTTAAAACAGTTCTATGTCATCTCCTTCTATGATGGATATTATCATATCTAATAAAAAAGAAATATGCAAATTGACCGTACCTCCGCTACACCCACAAGCCACACCCACCAGCCAATCAGAGCAAGTATGCAAATTAACCCAACAAAAATGGCAGCAGCCATGGAGCTGGAGAGAGCAGGAGGCTTGGGTTGCCCCCGGCAATGGAGGAAGACAAGCTTCCTGGCCTGCCCTGGCCTCTGTTCAAGGCTACAAAGTTTCAATTATAGAAGATAAATAAATCCTAGATACCAGGGCCTCCGCTTGGGTCACCGGGGAGCGTGGCCGGCCTGCAAACCACCACAGGTCCCTCGCCCAGGCACCCCCATGCCCCAAGGGAACCCCCACCCTGATCCGGGACACCCTTCAGGGCAAACCAGACAGCCCTCACCCGTGCACCAGGCCTCTATCCTATCTAATAAAAGAGTAATATGCAAATTGACCATCACTCCAACACACAAGATGGCTGTCCCCATGTGGTCAAAGATGGCTTCCCCCATGTGGACACAAGATGGCCGCCACAAAATGGCCAGCAGGGGAGGGCAGTTGGGGGAGACCGGGCCTGCAGGGAAGGGCAGTTGGGGGTGACCCAGGCCTGCAGGGGAGAGCAGTTAGGGGTGACCAGGCCTGCAGGGGAGGGCAGTTAGGGGCAAACAGGCTGGCAGGGGAGCAGTTAGGCATCAATCAGGCTGGCAGGGGAGTGGTAAGGGGGTGATCAGGCTGGCAGGCAGAAGTGGTTAGGGGCAATCAGGAAGGCAGGCAGGTGAGCAGTTGGGAGCCAGCAGTCCTGGATTGTGAGTCGGACATCCCTCAAGGGGTCCCAGATTGGAGAGGGTGCAGGCTGGGCTGAGGGACACCCCTCAGGGCAAACCAGCTGGCCCCCACCCATGTACCAGACCTCGAGTAATATGCAGATTGACCATCACTCCAACACATAAGATGGCTGCCCCCATGTGGTCAAAGATGGCTGCCCCCATGTGGACATAAGATGGCCACCACAAGATGGCCAGCACGGGAGGGCAGCTGGGAGGGACCAGGCCTGCAAGGGAGGGCAGTTGTGGGCGATCAGGCCAGCAGGGGAGGGCAGTTGGGAGGGACCGGGCCTGCAAGGGAGGGCAGTTGGGGGTGATCAAGCCTGCAGGGGAGGGCAGTTAGGGGTGACCAGGCTGGAAGAGGAGGGAAGTTGGGGGCGACTGGACCTGCAGGGAAGGGCAGTTGTGGGGGACCCAGACCTGCAGGGGAGAGCAGTTGGGGGGGACCAGGACTGCAGGGGAGGGCAGTTAGGGGTGACCAGGCCTGCAGGGGAGGGCAGTTAGGGGTGACCAGGCCTTTAGGGGAGGGCAGTTAGGGGCAATCAGGCTGGCAGGGGAGTAGTTAGGCATCAATCAGGCTGGCAGGGGAGTGGTTAGGGGGTGATCAGGCTGTTAGGAAGAAGCAGTTAGGGGCAATCAGGAAGGCAGGCAGGTGAGCAGTTGGGAGCCAGCAGTCCTGGATTGTGAGAGGGATGTCCTACCGGGATTGGGCCTAAATGGGCAGTCGGACATCCCTTGAGGGGTCCCAGATTGGAGAGGGTGCAGGCTGGAAAAATAAAAGCAGTCCTACATGAATTTTGTGCATGAATTTTGTGCACCGGGCCTCTAGTTTCTTATATTTTTTCAGTAGTTTCTAGTCACTACTATTTCTCTCTTGAAACTGGACCAGTGCCACGTTTACATCCCAAAGCCCGTCCTTTCAGAGTTCCCAGAGACGTTAGAGTTCCTGAGTAGTGGGTGGTCAGAGAGAAAGCCATGATTTTAGTATACAAACCACTGTTACCACCATCACCAGCCCAGTGAGCAGTTCTGTGGGGTCTTCTGCCTCAGGAAACCCTCTCCCTGATCTTATGCTGAGTTCCTCCAGTCAGGCAGCATCGCTGCTGTGACATTCACTGCACACCATTTTGCACAAGGAACATTGTGTGTGTGTGTGTGTGTGTGTGTGAGAGAGAGAGAGAGAGAGAGAGAGAGAGAGAGAGAGAGAGAGAGGAGAGAATTTAGAATACCGTTTAATTTCTTCTATGTAAAATTATATTCAGTTTATTTGGGTGCCAAAATGCTTGCTAAAAAGTAGGACCTTTATCTCCCTCACTAGAATGTAAGCTTGACAGGGCTGTTCACCACTGTTACCACTGCACCTAGAACAGTTGATGGCACAGAGGAGGAATCAATAAATGTTTGCTGAATGACTGCACAGAGAACTAATTTACAGTAACTAAACTGCCTAAAGCAATTCCCTGCCTTTGATTTCCAGTATATTGCGTACATAAAGACCAAGATAGAGCCATATACACGAGATGTCAACATGTCCATCCACAGTGACCTGTCCTGGCACCTGGTAGCTAATCATGGTAAGTTATGTGTCCTGTGTGATCTTTACATATAAAGTAGAAAGCTTTTGTTTTATTTAAATCAACTTTTACTGGTTTGCATGCAATAGATGCACCATCTTAAGTTCAGTGAGTTTTGATAAATGTGCATTCCACTGTAACCACTACCAGCACAAACAAGATATAGAGCATTCTTATTCCTTGTGTTCCTTTGTAGTCCCACCCGACCTCCCGTTCTTGGAAACCACTGACCTGCTTTCTGGTCACTAAGGATTGGATATAAATGGAATGATAGACTATGCACACTTTTGTACCTGGCTTCTTTCACTCAACAAACTGTTTTTAAGACCCATCAATGTTGTTGCATGTATCATTGGCTTGCTCCTTTATGTAGCTGTATAGTATTCTACTACATGGCTATACCATGTTTTTTTTATCCACTAGAGGCCCAGCGCATGAAATCGTGCGGGGAGGGTCCCTAGGCCTAGCCTCCTGTGCTCAGGGCCATCTTCTACCCATTCACCAGTCCCCAGGCCGAACGCCGCCTCCGCTGCCAGGCTGTCAGGCGGTTGGGATCACCAGCTCATCCCCGGCTGCTAGGGGGCTCAGGCCTGTGGGAAAGCGTGCGCTGGCGACTTCACCTTCATGCGCGTGCACCAGGTCAGCCGCTGATGGAACACGCTGCCCGCTCAGGGCTGCTCATTCAGGCACCGTCGCCGCTGCCACTGCTTCTGGGGCTTGAGGTGCTGACGGAAGCTGCAGGGTGTGCCTGCGACCTATCTGCCCCAGTGTGAGTGACCCTGAGCAGGCAGCATGTTCCATCAGCGGCCGGCCTGGCACACGCACATGGAGGTGAAGTCGCCGGCGCCTGCTTTCCTGCAGGCCTGAGTCCCCAAGCAGCCGGGGATGAGCTGGTGATCCCAACAGCCTGACAGCCAGCCTGGTCCTCCTGCCACCCACTCTGATTCCCCCATTCACCATCGCTGATCCATCGGAGCCTGTGGGCTAGGGACAGGGACCAAGAGGTCAGCCATTCAGCCCACTCGCCAGTCCTCAGTTCCACCCTGCCGCCGCTCTTGGACCAGGGGTGTAGGGACTGAGAGGTGGTCAATGCCACCTCATGGTGACTGGTCGAGTGGTCGGGCATTTGAATTCTTTCTAGTTTGGGGTTACTATTTATCTACAAGTGTTTTTTTAATTTTATTATTTGTTTTTAAATCCTCACCAAGGATATGATTTTTATTGATTTTTAAAGAGAGAAGAAAGGGGAGCACATTGCAGCACATCATTTACTTTGCTCACAAATTGCCAATTTGGTCAGAGCTTAGTGGAGACAACGCGGGTCTGCTCCACATGACTTCAGCTGGGGCAACTTGATGTGGGGCAGCTTGATGGCCGGGGTAACTCAGCAGCTGGGGCTGGAGCCATCTGAAGACCACTCACCCACCTGGCTGACGTTGTCCCATTTTCTGCTTGTTTGCAGTGGGAGGGCAAGTCTGATCTAATTCTTCTGTCATTTTGGAATATTTACACAAAACAATTTTTGAGACACAAATAGCATTTCTTTGATAAAAAAAAATGTTCCAATTGTTTCAGTAACCTGTGCATTTTGAAAATCTTTATTTTAGCACAATATTTGGACTTGTGGTCAGAATTTCAGGTCACTATAAAGGTGAGTTTTTTGTTTTACCTCTGTAAGTATCATATTTCTAAGAGTATTTACCTACCAAACAATGTCATGTTCTATGTCAATTATAGCTCCATAAGAAAATTAACCATGGACAACATCTTTTTAGTTCAGTGATTTACTAATCCATCTCTTCTGAGATCTTTTATAGAACTTTGCGAATTTGCACATTTATTTTGCACGACTAATACCAATTTTGCATATATATTTTTGTCTTGGATATGATTTCCTGGACAGAATATGTTTTTTATTTTATTGCAATTCATACTCACACACCCGAAAATGCTACTTTTTTTTTTTTTTTGAAGGAATTTGTATGTGGTAGTGAAGACACTTTGCAAGAAATAAAAAGTCTAATAGACAGGCTGTGTGCAAGAGATGAAAAAATTGAGCAAATCAGTATTTGGTTAGAAGGGAATCTTGAAGAGTTGCGGTTCCTAGCCACTGTGGAACTTCCTGGTAAGTTGCACCTCAAAAGCTTTGGGTAACAAAGAACTTCCTGCTCATTTACATAGCGGGAGGTATCAGGAAAGCCCTCCCCCAGATAAGAGTGCTTGCCTACTAGTAACGTAGTTATGCCCAACAACCCACCCCTAATTATGCCCCAAACATTCAGGTGAGCACTGATTCTCATCTGCGAACACGGCAGGGCAGCAGCGCCGGACAGTCTCCCTTCTACCTAAGAGAGTTTTCTCCGTAACTGAACCTCAACTTATTTCTGATTTTTTATGCTCTTCCTTTAAACACTTTCCAAAGCAGTCTTTCCAAACTCTTTCCCACATTTCCTTGTCTTCATAAATAGGAGATACTGAGCATCAGTTTACCTTTTCTTCCCGGGGTGAATTTAGAATTAAAAACAGCAGCGACTGCCTTTTCTGACAACCTAGTGATGCCTTCTGGGGCTTCTGAGATGTGAATACATCCTATAGCGCAGGATTGATTGCCTCAGGATCAAGCAGCCGGGTCTCTCCAGAGGAATATCAGCTTCCTCCTTAATTCCTACTCTAACTCGGAGCCCTGTCCAGACTAGGGCAACGGAGCTGAGCCCTCACACAGGCACAGCAGGGGGTCCCAGGGGTGGAGACCTTGATGCGGTGAGAGGGAGAGGGGGCTGGGGAGGAGGCAGGAGAATAGAGTGCAGGAGAGCGATGGAGTTACGAAATGGAAAAAAAAAAAAAGTCGTTCAGCAAGTATATGGATTTAGTAGAGGTCTTTAAGGTTTAATTTTAAAGAGCATCTTCATTAGATAAGTAATTTTAAAGGTGAGGTGTAGAAAGTAAAATGAAATATAATAAAAGTAAGTTGAGAAAAAGTGATGGGATTAAAAACCATTTCAATATTTGCTAAACACCAGTGTTCTGAGGGTATTGCTGACAGGAGAAGGAATGTTTAGGCAGCCAATGAAGTGTTTTGTGGGAAAGCCCCTTCTCATCAGCCAAAAAGCT
This sequence comes from Plecotus auritus, assembly GCF_963455305.1. NCBI lineage: Eukaryota > Metazoa > Chordata > Mammalia > Chiroptera > Vespertilionidae > Plecotus > Plecotus auritus. Next base: position 38,411,290 of record NC_137770.1, read on the forward strand.
GTCTTGGTCTTCCTGCTGGTGCCTGGTGATACTTCCTAGGTTTGAGTGCATCAAGGGTCCCTGGTGGGCCTGGCCTCACTTCGTATTTTCTTTGCAAGGCCAGGCCATCCCCAGCAACTGTGGATCAGGCGGCATTTTCAGAGCTAAATCATCTCTAAGTGTCAGCTGCATTACTTTCACTTGAGCGCATCTTCTGTTTTTGTCTGAAGCCTGATGGAATCTTTGTGTTGGGGCAGATTTAAATAGACTACATTGAAAAGCCGAGGCGTAGAGCGTGGGACAGCAAGGCAGGCAGTCACCACCACTTGCATTTGGCAGGGATTCAGAGGCAGGGAGGGTAGTGGGCAAGGTTTACTGTGAAAGAGAGGAGGCTTCAGGTGCGCGGATGGAGGCTGTGGGCCTGGGGAAGCTGGCCAGCCAGCCTGATGCAGAGCCTCCTGGGGGAGCCATCAGGGAGCATATTTGCCTTCCTCTGGTTGGTCCTGCTTTTAGGTTCCATCCATGTTTCATCATCAGCTCTAAACTGTATTCAACAAGTACTTACCAAATGTCTATTCTGTGCCAACTATTGTATTACGCTGTGGGGTTACAATAGTGAATGAAAATAGGTCTAGTCCCTGCCCAATGGAAATCAGTCAGGTTCAGAGGTCGGCAAACTTTCAAGGGCCAGACAATATTTTTGGCTTTGCCAGCCATGAAAGGTCTCCTACTCAACTGCTTAACTCTGCCACGGTAGCAGAATTGCCCCTCAGGTGTAGGTCCACCACTGGTATGGTGGGAGAATCAGGTATTCTACAAATGTATGTAAAATGTCAGTGTCGTAAGTGTCCTGAAGAGGGGCATAAGAACTTAAGAACCTAAGCGGGGGACTTGCCCTAGTTAGGGGTCGGGAGACGTCTCTGAAGAACTGGAAATGGAGCTGAGATCTGAAGTAAGATCACTACCCCCTTAGCTCCGCTGATTTTTGCTCCTGGAGCAATGGCACCATGTGGGCTCACATCGCAGCTTTGCTTCTTACGTGCTATTTAGCCTCCCTGGTTGTAAAATATAAGTGATAACAGCAGTAATAAAGCATTAGACCTTCATTAAGTACTTATCAGATTCCTGAAACCTACCACCCTCCTGAGGTGCTAAAGGTCAGCTTTGGTCCCGTGGTGAATTACTTGGCCACCTCTGAGCCACCTGTAATCTCCTAGCTTTTAAATGTTCTTGTAGAATGGTTTCTCTCACACATGGACTTCTAGAGAAGCCCTTGATCTCTTTCAGCTCAACAGCTCTCCCCTGCCCTCTCCTGGACACATCATGTCACTGCATCCCTGCAGGTCCTGACCCTCTCCAGGAACACTGCACTAGCTTAATTAGCATCGCAAGCACCTTTGAGTCTGGCACCAGAGTTGAATAACACCCAGTATGAATGTCAGAGTGCACATACTGTGAGAATGAGACAAGAGACGATTAGAACCCAGTGGACTCCTTCTAATGAGTGGCTATGGGGGAAGGTGAAGATGGGTGTCGGAGTCCTTTTGGGTGTTGGGAATACACAGGGATGTCTTCCCAAAGGAGCAGCCCCACCACCTGGCCAAGAGCTGCAACAGCATGGCTGAGTGGAGATCTGCTGGAGTTCCAGGGGCAAGAGGGGGAGGGGGGGGAGGGGGGAGGGGGGAGGGGGGTTGGCTTGTCAGGAAGTACCAGGCTTCATCCTGAAATCTAAGATAGTTGCTTTTTGCCTTAATATTCTTTATTATAAACAAGTAAATAAGTTAATTTGTAGTGTATGCCTAGACCAGTGGTCAGCAAACCGCGGCTCGCAAGCCACATGCGGCTCTTTGGCCCCTTGAGTGTGGCTCTTCCACAAAATACCACGGCCTGGGCGAGTCTATTTTGAAGAACTGGCATTAGAAGAAGTTTAAGTTTAAAAAATTTGGCTCTCAAAAGAAATTTCAATCGTTGTACTGTTGATATTTGGCTCTGTTGACTAATGAGTTTGCCGACCACTGGCCTAGACCAAATAGCAATGAATATGGATTTTTTTAAAGTATTAAAAAGAATGTTTTAAAATTCCAAAGGTCCTCAAGTCCTATCTAATAAAGAGGGAATATGCAAATAGACCATCACACCATCACAAAGGTGGCAGTGCCCACAGTGAGGGGGAGTTTCTGTAACACGAGATGGCTGCGCCCACAGCAGAGGCCAAGTTCCTGTAACGAACCTTAAGGAGCAATCAGCAGGGACCTGAGGCTGCAACCCTTCACCTGGTGGGGCTTGACAAGGGACCTCAGGTCGCACCTCCCACCTGTCAGGCCAGGGGACCTCAAGCTGTGCCCCCCGCCCAGCAGGGCTTGATGGGGGACCTCAGGCCGCACCCCCTGCCCAGCGGGGCTTGATAGGGGCCCTAAGGCTGTGCCTCCCACCTGGAGGGGCTTGACGGGGGACCTGAGGTTGCACCCCCTGCCCCGGCACTGGGCCCGGGGACCTGAGGCCATACCCCCGCCACGGTGCCAGGCTGGGGGACCTGAGGCCATGCCCCTTGCCCGGCGGGGCTTGACAGGGAACCTCAGGCTGTGCCCCCCTCCCAGTGGGGCTTGACGGGGGACCTCAAGGTACACCCCTGCCCTGATGTTGGGCCGGGGGACCTCAGGCTGCGCCCCCCACCCTGGTGCCCGGGGGATCTGAGGCTGTGACCCCTGCCCAACAGGGCTTGACAGGGGATCTGAGGCTGTGCCCCCCCCCACCAGGTGGGGCTTGACAGGGGACCTGAGGCTGCACCCCCTGCCCAGCAGGGCTTATGGGGGATCTGAGGCTGCACCCCCCACCTGGCGGGGCTTGATGAGGGACCTCATGCCATGCCCCCTGCCCGACAGGGCTTGATGGGGAACCTCAAGGTGCACCCCCTGCCCTGAAGCTGGGCCGGAGGACTTCAAGGTGCAACCTCAGGCCACGCCCCCTACCCCAGCACCGGGGGACCTGAGGCTGAGGCCCCCACCCGGCAGGGCTTGACAGAGGACCTCAGGTCACACCCCCTGCCCAACAGGGCTTGACAGGGGACCTCAAGGTGTGCTCCTCTGCCCCGGTGCTGGGCTGGGAGACCTCCGGCTGCTCCCTCTGCCCCAGGCTGGGGGACCTGAGGCTGCGCCCCTCCACCCAGCGGGGCTTGACAGGGGACCTCAAGGCATGGCCCCTGCCAGGGCCTGGGTTGGGGGACCTCAGGCTGCACTCCCTGCCCGGCGCTGTGCCAGGGGACCTGAGGCTGTGTCCCCACCCCCACCTGGCAGGGCTTGACGGGGGACCTGAGGCTGCACCCCCCCCGCCCGGCGGGGCTTGACGGGGGTGGGGCCGGCTGGGTCTGGATCTTGCCCAATGGGGGTGGGGCTGGCTGGGTCTGGGTCTTGTGTTATTTTGAGGCACCACGGGTGGGCGGGGACTTGACTCTGGGTCCCGCGGTGCACCCCAGACTCTGACAGGAGGAAGATTTTCATATACATTTTACTAATTTTCTTTCATCTCTGACACTTCTATTATAGAGAAAGGGCAAATAGCAATATTAAATTATTTCCTCTAATTAATCCCCTTTTAATGTGCACGAATTTCATGCACCAGGCCACTACAGTAGTTATACTATAATTTTGAATGCAGATAAATAATCTGTATACTAACCAAATATTTTAACTTGATGTCTGCTCTCTAGAGACTTTTTAGGTCAAGAGATATTTTAAAAGAAAGATCAAATATCATATAATTGTTATTTTGTTATTGTGATGGACAAGAACTTGATACAATTATCTGTATTTTGATCATTTAATAATGTAAAAGAACACAGTTATAATCTAGCAGTAACAAAATTTCAGTAAGAAATAATTTAAAAAATCATTTGCCCAAAAATTGTGAAAATCTCTCTTGGAAAAATTAAAATCTGAACTAGGAATAGAGTTTAGACAATGGTTCTCAAACTTTAGAATCACCCGGAGAAAGTTTTAAAAGCTTTGGCCCATACCCCAGACCCATGGCCAGCAAACTGGCTCGCGAGCCACATGCGGCTCTTTGGCCCCTTGAGTGTGGCTCTTCCACAAAATACCATGGCCCGGGCGAGTCTATTTTGAAGAAGTGGCGTTAGAATAAGTTTAAAAAATTTGGCTCTCAAATTTCAATCATTGTACTGTTGATATTTGGCTCTGTTGACTAATGAGTTTGCCGACCACTGCCCCAGACCAATTCACTGTGGGTCTCTGGGGGTGGGACCCTGGCATGTTTTTAGCAAGTCTCTCTAGCTGGTTCCAATGTGCAGTCAAGTCTTGCAAACTAGTGGTTTTAGACAAATACGTAAAAGGTAACTTAAATGTATACACTGACCAAAATCAGAAAATATTTTGACTTTAAATAACCTATCCAACACTGGTTAGCACAATTATTACTATAGCAGTGAATTGTAGTACACTACAAGGATCTACGTCAAGACTAAGTTGAGCTAGACAAGGGTAGTTTTGGTATATTTCTTATTAACCACGTTTTAACAAGCTAATTAATAACATTAGCAGCCACAGTTGCTATGAATTATTCCTCTTGTTCTTCACAGTGCAAATTAAAAATGCAGATATGTATTAAGTATTCCTGAAAGTCTTTGCCTTTGAGTTATAATCATAATTATTTGCATGATTTCTCCTTTTGCATACACACTTTTCTGCTAGAATGGAACATCAGAGAAGATGCCTTAAGATGGCTCCAAATGTGGTGGGAAAAGAACAGTCCTGGTAATCGGATACCTGACCCCCCAGTTCTCCCCACTTCCAATTGTGTAGTTGTCCAATGGAGGGATTCTTTGGGCAACTTAGAATTTTAATGGACACTAATAACCACCCAAACCTGTCTGAAATACACATAGAATTTTTACAATTTTATTTTTATTCTTACAGAAAAGACGACCAAACAGACACGTATCAAAAAAATCAAAAAAGTCCGTTACCCGTTGGCTGCATGTACTGTGAAAAACATAGTAACAAAGAAAAATTAACAAAATAATTCCAAGGATACAACTGCTGTGAATTCAAAAGGCATAAACTACAGAGAAAGTAAGTGCACATTCTTTCACAATTTGCAACGGTCAATGAAAGTCTTAAAGTTTGAGATTTAACAAACTTGTGTAACCCCCACCAATAGCAGAATCAGTAAATAAAAATCTTATTTCCATGGTTACAAACATAAGTCTATTCAGAGTATAAAAATCGACAAGCAGCATACCTATCAACAACCACAGTAAAACTGTTCCTATGCTGTATAGATTCTGCATTTTGTTAAATCTAAGAAGCCATCAATTGTGTGATGCAACCTAATTCAGAGATGTCCCAATGTGGAGAAAAATGTGTCCCAGGATCAAAAAAAATGTGGCATGTGTATGCATCCTTAAAAAGTAATATGTAAGCCCTGGCTGGCTGGCGCAGTTGGTTGGAGCATCATCCCATACACCAAAAGGTTGCAGGTTTGATTGGTCAGGGCACGTACCTAGGTTGCCAGTTCAGTCTCTGCACAACCAATTGATGTTTCTCTCTCTTCCCTCCTCTCTCTAAAATCAAATTTTTTAAATAAGATGTAAGAGGAAGGAAATATGTGAGTACATGTATTTATTCACGTGGGAAAAAGACATTAATCTCACTACCTAATATTTTTAATTTCCACAATTAGTGTGGCAAATACAAATGTCAGAACATTTGAGACTTTTAAGTTTTTCATTATTGTTTTTCTTTACAGGAACAGGAATAATATGAAGATATTTTCAACCAAACTACCTATAAATAGAAAAACCTATTATATAGATTATGCTCTATTTTTGATGAAAATACTGTATTGGTGAAAATAAATAGGTAACAAAAAACAACATACCTTATATTTCCATGCTTGCTATCAGACCCCACAGGTGTGTGTCTTTTTAATTCATTACACTTGAAAGCCAGGTTGAAACACATCAGGCAAGCACAATTGTGCCAAAGCTAAGAATTCCGTATTATACTTATTAAAGTATTTAATAAAAACAAAAAAACATATTGCTAGATACACAGAAACATGTTTTTGCTCTAAACAATAACTAAATTGTTGCAAGAGATAGGCTTCCTGTGCATATAATAGTGTGCTGTAAGCGGGGTAGTGTATTACACCATATAACAGAGTATTACAGTGTTTGTATTTTCTAAGTCTAACCATAGTCTTAGGTCAAGAACGAAATCAAACCAACCAACCAAAAGCATTACGATATACTGACAATCTCATTCCCGTGTATGACAGAAGAGAACTAATACATTTTTTATTTCTTTACTTTTTTATTAAGAATACTTCTTAGGGGCTTTGGCAGGTTCCATTCAGTGTCCATTGGCTCCTTCTGAGAGTATCCGTGAAGGTTCAGTAAACTTTGCTGTGAACAAGTAAAAAAGGGCTGGCGTGGGCACCAAAGCCAAAAGGGGTAAGTCTTGCTCGAGTTCATCCACTCTGGAGATGGAGATTATCCCGTAAGCATGAAGTAGCCAGTGGCTGAAGAGAACAATGAGTCTTTTCTTCCTGACTAGAAGATCATAGCAGTTCTGTATCATTTTATAAAAGAAAGAAGAGAGAACCAGATAATCACTTATTTTTTGATTGACATGTATTATTTAAAAGTCATAACCTCAGAATCACAGACTTTGAGCTAAAAGGGACCTGAGAGAGCACTTAGCCTCTACACTTCCCGAGGAGCAGGGTGAGGCTTTCTGGAGGAGGTCACGTAAGCACTGAGGCAGCGCAGGACAGGAGCCACGTCTAAGTTCTGGTTTATACCCCAGTCAACGCGGGAAACACTAGGGCTGCTTCTGAAGGAATGAGCTAGAAGGGGAACACCACGTGACCTGCCTTCCTCCTGCCCTGCAGCTGCGTCTACAGGTGAGAAACAGGAGGTGCACACACCAACCTCCGTAACCTCCAGCTTTCCTGGGGTCTGCTGCCTGGATTGGCAGAAGGGAGCAGAAATGACATGGGACCTACTCTGGTTTCTTTTTATTCTTGAACACAGCTCTATGATATGCAGAAATGGGAAGGACCAAATTATTACTGAAGTAATGGCTGAATGTGCTAACATACTGAAATGGAATTTGCGATATTCTATTACTAACTTTCTCTTACTAAATGGCTCTTTAACTCGCCTAAAGCTAGACTTATAGACTGTTTTTCCTGATCCAGGTCTCTCTCTGATTTATGGGTGGAGTCCTAACTGAAGTACATGAACATTTTATAGGAGAGATTCCCAGGGGCAGGGACACAAATAAGTTTCAAGCTAACATAATTACTATCTATAGTAGTTAAGGATAATAAACAAATTCACAAACTTCATTTTATTCAAATATTCAACTATTCCCCCCTCTAATATTTCCCTAGCATTGAAAAAAGTGCTAAAACTAATTTGCTTACATTCTTTAATTATACATATTGCGATACTGATTAAAGATTATAAAGGGGAAGTGGAAACAACTGAATAATCACCATCAAAATATTCTGTCTGTTCCTCTACTATATTATTCTCCCTGTAAGTCATTCTCTCTCACCTTTTCACTAATGAACTGAAAGGCATCAACAGCAAGCATTCCAAAATAGTTAACTTACTTTCTCTGGATCAAGCTTTTGATTAAATTAAATGTACTTTAATTTCTGGATTAAATTAAAATATAATATCCCTGGGTTAAGGTTAAGAATTATGAGAAAGCACATGTCTTATCAAGTGTGGTGGGCAGCGGACTGCATGGGCACTAGGTTAGCAAGCTCGGGGTGAAATAGTACTAAGCCACTGACACTCTGTTCCTTCAGAGTTTAGCCTCAAAATAAGGAGTCCTTTCTAACAGTGACCTTCCACTGAAATACTGAAAAGTAAGAAGCACAAATGGTTATCTCAAAACAGAAATAGTATCAGAAGTAATGTTAATATTAATGCTATTTCCAAATCACCAAAATAGTACAGATATTAGAGGACAAAAGTAAACATCCATAATCAAGAAAATAAAATTGGAGACAATATAGAAGGGTGGAGAATGTACAATACAATTACTGGTGTCAGTGTTGCCATTGTAAAATAAAGTGTAAAATTAGTTCTATATATCATAAAGCATTTTTATGTTTCCCTCAAAATGGTGTTAAGTTTTCAACATTTCATAATTATTTTCTGAGTAAATTATGTGAAATGATTTTTTTCTCCAACATGCTAGATAGTTGAGCTGACTACTAATTTCCAAGCAAATACAGTCCAGTATACAATCATTCATAAGCTACATAGTGACATCAACTAGCCAAGGATTACTAAAACGATCAGTTGTGCTATGTCATATCATATGTATTATCCTCCTATTCAATTGTCAAACCCATAAAAAAAATCTCTAAGGAAAACATTTTTCCTACCTCTATTTCAGAGGCCGACATGTACACAGCCAGAGTAACCAAAGATAACACCAATATAATGTATGGGAAGGCGTAATCTGAAAAACAAACATTGGCATTATGTTGAAAATTAAGCAAATTTTCGAAATAAACCATCAAAAAATTTCAAACAGTTTAATTCTCCCCATAATTGAAAACTTTCTCAATCGGTCCTGTGAGAGACGTAAGCCTTGGTGCCGAGGCAGGGGTCAGTAAAGGGCCAGACAGTCAACGTTTTTGGCTCCGCAGTGTCATTGGACAAAGGGATGATTCACATCAGGGTCGGGACAAGCTGGATGGAGCAGTACTTCGACATACTACTCAGAACAGTGTGCGTGCAATTTAAAACTTATAAATTATTTACTTCCGGGATTTCCCATTTAATATTTTTGGACCACTGTTGACTACAGGTAACTAAAACCATGGGAATCAAAACCACAGAAAAGGGGAGACTACTGTACTTTGAATACTTTAAGTACGGTAATAATACTGAAAGCAAAATGTTTTTCTTATAAAATACCGCCTTTCTCTTAAATGTTTTAAGTTTGTAACATTAAAACAAAGGGAAAAATTGAGAAAAATATCTTAAATTATCTTTCATACAATTGTTTTAAAATAACTAACTTCAGTTTATGAACCCAATCATGCTACATGGCAGTGAAACCCATTCGGAACAATTTCAAATGTTAATTTGGGTTGCAGAAGCCAGGACCTCGGAATTATCCATAAAGGCCCGATTCCAACTTACTAAATAACTGAATGGCTTGCCTGATTTAGAACCTTTTATTTCATAGACAGTGCTTAGGTCCTCAACCAACCATTCCAAAAAAATCACATTGCGTTTATAATTAGCTAAAAAAAAAAAAAAAAAAAAATGTTACTGATGATACAAATTTAAGTCCTGGCAGTAAGAGGAAGAGGAAGTTTCTAAGAGGGTCCAAATTTCAAACCTGTGGGTAGTAGGTCCTGGGCTCCGGGCAGGATTTAACGTGGCCTTACTCTAGGATCTAAAACAGTTTGAGATTTTGAGCCATTAGGCCTGGTGGTGGGTCTGGAAATAGCATTTTAGTTCCCCTGGAAATTCAGATGCAGATCACACTTAAAAACTGGCTTTAATAATACTCCCAAGCAGGTAAAAATTCATCACTGACATCCTCCTAGCAACTCTCAGGGTCTCTCTCCCTACACCCTAGTATCTCCAACTACCAGAAGCCTCTTGCTGCTCTACTTTGCTCAGATTTTTACATTTCTTGTTATGGATGGAAAGGTCTGTGTCCCCAAATGCTTCTGCTGAAATCTAACCCCCAATGTGATGGTATTTGGAGGCGGGACCTTTGGGCGGTGATTAGGCCATGAAGGCAGAGCCCTCAGGAATGGAATTGGTGCTTTATATAAAGACCCCTGAGAACGCTCTCTCCTTCCACCACAGGAAGTCATGTTAGGGGACTGGTCGCCCCCAACTGCCCTCCTCTGCCATCCAGGTCACTCCTAACTGCCCTCCCCTGCAGGCCTGATTGTCCCCAACTGCCCTCCCCTGCCAGCCATCTTGTGGTGGCCATCTTGTGTCCACATGGGGGTATCCATCTTTGACCACATGGTGGTGGCCATCTTATGTGTTGGAGTAATAGTCAATGTGCATATTACTCTTTTATTAGATAGGATAACTCCTTGATCCTTCCTATGTGTGTGCTTTGAGTAGAGTTAAAGACATTCATCATGGGAAAAGTCATTTTTCAAAATAGGCAGCCATCATGAAGGAAGCCGTGGTATCTGCAGCCTACTTGGGTTAACCTCCAAACCACTCCCTGCTTTTCATAGCTTTTTTCCTTTCCACCATTTCTTAACCAATAGCACCCCCTGAATCTAGGACACAGGAATTTAAAAAGCTGACAATTCTTAAATCTTTCCAGCCCAGACAGTTCTCCCAAGCACCAGGCTAGTAGAAATAACCTGTACTCTTGACTATTCCAGTAAAAGCTAAAACTGAATTCACTTCTCACCAACCTATTTGCTTCTTCTAATATTTAGTTTATCCATTCACCAGTTTCTAGGTCAGAAAGCTACTTTCTCGTATTCCCCTCCTCCCATTCCCTCAACCCCTATATTTAATCAGCTACCTACTTTAGTTAACTCTATCTACAGGTAGCTTTTCATTCCTAGTGTCTTTCTGCTTTTGGTAAAGCAGTCAGACTTGGCTACTGCAATATTCTCTTCATGGATCCCTCTTCCACCCTGCCACCAAGTTATTTCTAAAATGCAAACCTAGTCATGTCTCTCTTCTGCCTAAAATCCTTTCAGGAGTAGGTCTCTATTCCCTAGAGCAAGAACAGCAGCCTCAAATGCCTACAGAGGCCAGCCAGGGAGGTAAATTGTGAAGTGGGCCAAATGCAGGCCAACTGGAACAATACATCTGTAGAATATGAGGGAACATAGACCCATGCTTCGTCTCCAATTTCCCTTGGTTTTACCCTCAAAGCGCCACCCTAGTCTTGAACCAAATTCGTTCCCAAGCTACATGACTTGGATAATGACGCCCAGTCTTGCCTAGTTCCATTAGGCCAGAAGGCTTATCCTCCATAGCCAGGTAGACTCCATATGAAAGATGGTATCTAACATCCTTGCCACGGTCAATGTCACATATTCAAATAAGTACCACACTATGTCCCCTCAGCTATTTACAGCTTTCCTAGTAATATGTGAACCCTTTAACACCAACTTTTTCTTACTCCTTTGTATAACAATTTAGTCTAAATGGTTGCTGAATAAATGAATGGCTATCCTATATAATAAAAGGCTAATATGCAAATAGACGGTACAACGGAACAACTGGTCGTGCGCTGATCACCAGGGGGCGCACATGGAACATGGTGGGAGTTTGCTGCGGCAGGATGGTGGAGCAGGTGAGTGGGGGTGCCAGACCAAGGCAGGGTGCCGGTCGCTGTCATCGGGGCGAGCCTCTGGTGGTTACTGATAATTCTTTGCTCCCACAAGCTGCGGTCTCGCCCAGCACTTGCACCCACTGCTGGCACCAACCCCGCTCACACCCGCAGCCGGCACCAGAGCTGCCACTCACACCTGGTGCCAGTCCTGATCACTCGGCGCCATCAAGTGTGAGCGGCGGCTGCTGGTCCCGAAGGCCACGGTGGGAGGGGCCTGGCAGGGGCGTGGAGGATGGACTGAGACCTGGCCCTGTGCCCATTGTAGCCTTGCGGCCCACAGTTCTTTTCAAGGTGCACGAATTCATGCACTGGACCCCTAGTCCTATATAATAAAAGGGTAATATGCAAATCGACCAAACGGTGAAACAACTGGTCACTATGATGCACACTGACCACCAGGGGGCAGACGCTCAACGCAGGAGCTGCCCCCTGGTGGTCAGTGCGTTCCCACAGGAGGAGTGCCACTCAGCAGAAGCTGGGCTCATGGCTGGCAAGTGCAGCGGCAGTGGCAGGAGCCTCTCCCGCCTCGGCGGCAGTCGGGCATCCCCTGAGGGCTCTGCGAGAGGGTGCAGGCTAGGCTGAGGGACCCTCCACCCCCCAGTGCACGAATTTTGTGCATCAGGCCTCTAGTATTAAAATAAAGAATATACTGAAGATTATTTTACTGTATCTAAAAGGTTTTCATAAAGAAACTTAGAAATCTAAGTTGATAAATAGTACACATTACCAAGAGTAATTTCCATATATCGTATGCAAAAACCAGTTTTTGTTTTCTAATTTATACTTGGGTTTTAAAAATCTTTCTGTTTAGGTTATAAGCTTAAAATACAAAGTACTCCCCAAATAGAAATCAGTTTTGATTAGCTGTCACTGATTTCCTGAGAATTTCTATTTCATTCTAAAAAAATCATGATTTAAAAAAAAAATAAGGCTTATTATATGTTTTAGCAAAAATATATACCGTGGTTTATTTTGAAGAGTTAAAAAATTCGCCCTAGCTGGTGTGGCTCAGGGGATAGAGTGTCGGCCTGCAGACCAGAGGGTCCCAGGTTCAATTCCAGTCAAGGGCACATGCCCAGGGTTGCAGGCTTGATCCCCAGTAGGGGGCGTGCAGGAGGCATCCAATCAATGATTCTCTCTTATCATTGATGTTTCTATCTCTTTATCCCTCTCCCTTCCTCTCAGAAATCAATAAAAATGTATTTTAAAAAAATCGATTTTAAAGAAAAAGCTCCAAAATTATACTCAGAAGATATTGCTGACCACATAGAATAAGTATATAGCTATTTACCCAAGACACTTACATAAAAGGCCTCCACCAACTGCCTGAAGCACGGTTAAAATGGGGAAGAAGTAAAGTGCAGCATAAATACTTTTAAATCGATCTGACTTCCCTAACCCACAGGCAATCTTCTTTACCAGCAGAGGTCGGAGCAGCATCATTAACACCAAGCAGAATGCATAGTAGATAAATACAATGGTGTAGCTGTAAAATAAATAAGGAATTACATTATCAAAAATACTTTTAAAATATTTTATCACTGATCGTTTTTAAATCAAAGGTCCTATAAAAGGTTAAGAAAGCATATTACGTCTACCCATTGAATATTCACATTGGTGGATGGTTTCCCAGAAGGACTCTCATACCATTACTGAAAAGTCCATGGTGGTCCCTTCCCAGGAGGCAGTTTGGCAATGTGTATCCAAAATCCTAAAAAAATGTTTTATCCTTCGATCTAGAAATTTTACTTGCAGAAATTTGTCAAAGGGAAATAATCAGGGATTCACAAAAATAACTTTATGAACAACGTTTTTATTGGATCACATAATAAAGAAAACTGAGGAACAAAATAAATATTCAGCAACAGAAAACTGGTTAAATGTTATGTGAAATACTATGTAGCCATTATTTCATTAATTGAAGCTGAGGGTATAGCTCTATTAAATCAATAGGGGATTTTATCAGTCCTTTCTATATAAATTTTAGCTATAAATACATGTAGAAAGAGACAGGGCTTAAAGCTGGACAGGTGGAAAAGATTTTTATATCTTTACATCTGGATCTTATGTTTTTGAAAATTACCTTTTTACACATGTGCATGTGTGTTTTGACACTTAGTACTATTAAAACTTTCTCAAAAAGGACTATTTTACTGAGAATAATGAACACTTGCTATGACTAGAATATAAATACCAGACTCTCATACTATTCCTTTACCAAAAAAACACATCAAATGAATACCAACAATTTACAGAAATTCTAAAAATAAAGTAGTCTGGCATGATATTATATAAAATGTTATGAATTTGATATTTTTAAAACAAAATATTTTGATGGAAATTACATTTATTTGGAAAAACAGAAAGAAAAAAAAAAGAACATTAACCCAAATCCTCTAATAATAATTTCAGCTACTGTTAGGTGCTTCCCATACGTGAAGCATTGCACAGTATCTGATCTGTATGGATTTATTTAGTCCTCACAATCACCTTATGTGGGATTCTCATTCCCATTTTCCCAATGTGAGTTACAAGAGGCTCTTAACATGCTCAAGTTAACATGACAACTAGCAGACCCAGGATTCAAACTCAAGCCTGCTTTCAGCTCCAAAGCCCATACTCTTTCCCAAATGTCAGATATTGCTTCTCTGCTGTGTATCAAAAAGGTGTTCCTTATAAATCCCTTTCTAAGAAACACAGATGGCTTATTTTACGTGTTTACACATACTTCAACACCAACGCAAAAACACTTTAACTTCTATTATACTAAGATGTATTTCTATTTTCTCCTATCAGACGATGTATCCCTTAAGGGAAGAAAATCATTTCTGTATACTTCCCCCAGGGCCTAGATACCATTTTACAATGCTCAAAGCCTACGGAAATGAATTAAATCTATAATTGCCATTTTTTAAAACATGACCTTAAGTCTAGATAAATACTTACAGTGGGTAGACAGCTTCATGAGTACAGTGCACGGTGGTGACGTAATCTGGACTTGGGTTGTAAAGCATCGTGTACCAATCAGAAAGCATCAATACTCGGCATGAGCGGATATAAAGAACACCGACTGGATCACTCACAAGTAAGGTGATGATAGCTGCCATGCTGCATTCAAATAATGCGGTGATGTGCTGGAAAAGTGCACTGGAACTAGTAAAACAAAAGAAGGACAATTACCCGAAGTGCTAAGTGGCTTTTCATAAAACCTGGATATGATTCAAGATACGGTTTCTATAAAGAAATGTTAACTGTTGACTCCTTAAACAAAATATCTCCTTAATAGGTAAGAAAAGTCAAACATATATGAAAACCACTTGAGAAGAGTTTAACCTTGTTTACTAAAAAGGGATAATATCGTGCCAGTATCATCTAAATGTGCAGAAGAGCAGAAATTAGATCAACCCTTATCTTTAGTGCCTCGCCAAATTGCTATTAAAATTTTCTTGAAGTTATTTATGCATCGTTTTAAAATTATCTTAAATATAAAAAGCATACTAAAATTATACATAGAGTACAATAAATACTATAAGCTCACCATATAACCCAATAACGAGAACAATCACAACTTATATCTACCTCTGTTCTTCCCCATTCCACACTCCTGTCTCTACCCTAGAGGTTAACCTTTCTATTAAATTGTCTTTTATCACTTTTTATTTTTAAAAATATTTTTAAGTTCATTTTTAGAGAGAGGAAGGGAGAGGGAGAAAGAAATATTGATGTGAGAGGGAAACATGCCTCCTGCACGCCTCCTACTAGGGATCAAGCCCACAACCTGGGCATATGCTCTGACCAGGAATGGAACCAGCAACCTTTCGGTGCCCTGGACGAAGCCCAACCACCTGAGCCAGGGCCAGGGCTAGCCATTTCCTAAAGTTTTTATTCTCATTGTACTTATGCCTCAAAACTATTCTGGCTCCTCTGGAGCATAGGCTAAGCCTGGACGACTCTCACACCCACTCACTGTGGATCTCATTTCCTCGAAGCTGAGCACAACTGCTGAAAAGCTACTGCTGACAAGGAATGCCTGATGCTGCCCTGCTGTCAGCTGTGCTCCTTCTGAGTACACTGGCAGTCAGTATGACCTATGACAGTCTCTTAAGTCTGAATGTTTACCTGAGCTGGAGTGGATTCCCACTAGGTAGTACAGATACATAGTACAGCTTCTCATTCTATGTTCCACATCTTAACGTATTTCATATTTTCTATCTCCTTCTCTCAGTGCTGCATTTTGTTATTTCTTTATGTATATTTTTTCTAATTCACTAATTCTATCTTCAACTGTTTAATCTAGTAATTGACCTACCGTTTTGAGGGACAAGTATAAATTTTCATTAGAAATGCCTCTTTTTTTTTTTTTTTTTAACCAAATCTCTTACTGACTGGAGACCCTTGTGACTGCACCCTCTATTTCTTTGAACATTATAAAGGTAACAGGTACATACTCTGTAGCTATAAGTCCATTATCTGTAGGCCTCTGGGAGCATATACTATTTGTTATGACTACCAACGCTCAGTCATAGTGCTTATTTTGTTTACTAATCACAGATTACGAGATCATTAATAGATCTTAAACCAAAGTCTTATAGGCCTAACTTGAGAATGGGGAAGCTTTCTAGCAAAAAGGATTTATTGCTTTCGCCAGGTGCCATGCACACGACTACCTTGGGCTTCAGCCCCTTGAGAATCTAGGCTTAGCAATGGCTGCCCATGATTCAGTATCCAATAGCACTGCTGCTTTCAACAATTAACCCTCCCACCCCACTGCCTGCTTTGTCACTCTGGCCCCAGCTCCGGATGGGTTTGTTTTCTGAAAGAGAAGAGTTCTTGGAGCTCTCCCCTAACTCCAGAAGACCAGCAATGTCTTAGTTTATCTTCCACAGACTTAAGAATGTCATGCAGGTCGGCCACCTGGAGCTCATGATTAGCCCATACTGTTGGAAGCAGAACCCTAGCACCATTTTACACAGTTGAAAACACTGGATACATAAATAAACATTTACACTTTCATATATAATCCAATCTTCTCTTTCCTTATAGAATTCACATTTCTAGGGACAAAATTTTAATCTCATCATTTCTTGCCATTGTTTTAGCCCTCTTACTGGTCTCTTATCATGCTCCCTTTCAATCCAGCTGCAGTCAACCATGTGATCTTTACCAAATGAAATTTATCCTCAAACTATCCTTATTCAAGTACCTCACTGAGTCCCCTTTGCCTTTTAGGAAAAATACTCCTCACCAGCCTTATCTTCCACACCTTCTGGCCCTACTAAATCACTCACCCCTCACAAATCTGGGTATGCTTCACACTCCCCCTCAAAACGTATTTCCCCATCTGGCAAACGGCATCCTTCAACATCAGCTCTGGGGTCATCTCTCCGTTTAATGAACATTTCCTAAGACTTCCCAAGTCCCAATCTCTTTATATTCTGGCCTCATTAAGCCCCCCCCACACTTTTATTTTCACAGCATTCTCTGCTCTCATTTTTTGATTACACAGAGCTTTTGCTTCTATACATTTGCACATCTTTTTCCTTATGTCTGACAGATTCTGCAATTATTCTATCAAAAACTATTATTTTTCAAAGTCTAGCTTAAAATCAGTTTTTTCTTCTATGACACCGTCCTAGTTGAGAAGGTAAAATTAACTTCTTCATGCAGCCTTAAATCCCTGCACATGCCTCTAGTATAGGACCTGATACATATGTGAAAGTTTGTCATCTCATCCACTGGACCATGAACATCCACAATTTAGTCATCTCTGAATCCTGCAATGTATTGCAAATATCCCTAAAGACTGTTGAATGAGAATATGTGAAAAGTTGTAAATTATATAAATACAAATCACATAAGAAGCAAAGCTTCTGACTGCATTACATAAAAATATGCAATTTCTGCTTATCTTGCCCTGATCTTAAAGAAAAACAAATTTAATACTAAACTCTAGAAGAAGCAAGGGTGCCAGAAAGGAGTTTTGATTATTATCTAGCCACGCATTCTCAATAGGTGATATCACTCCCCAGGGGGCAAGAATTGGTCCTTGTGGGTAAAATACCCCTACACTTTTTATAATAATGTACATATATATACACACATTACATAAACAAATTTAAATTTCATGAGGGTAGATGGAATTAAGGAACGAAAGGTTATCTATAAGGTTTTTTTAAAGAGGTGATAATGAAAAAAAAGGTTGAGAAACACTGATTAGCTAGGGCCCTGCTACCTTCATTAAAAGTGCAACATCTCACCCGGCTGGTGTGCCTCAGTGGTTGAGCGTCGACCTATGAACCAGGAGGTCACGGTTCGATTCCCAGTTGGGGTGCATGCCCTGGTTGGGGCTTGATCCCCAGTACGGAACATGCAGGAGGCAGCCGATCAATGATTCTCTCTCATCATTGATGGTTTTCTCTCTTTCTCCACCACCCCCCCTTCTTCTCTGAAATTAAGAAGAAAAAAAAAGTGCAACGTCTCAGGAAAATGAAAGATGGCCCTTGTGTTACTTGCTACCAACTTGCTAGGCAAAGCAGTTATGTCAACTCCTTTTTAAATCCACCTCCTCTCCTGCCTACCACTCATCACTGCTTTTTGCTACCCTCTGCTCCAAGATCCTCCCTCAAAATACACCTGATGTTTTAGTTCTAATGCATTTGGAAGCTACATCTGTTACCCCCATCTCTTCTCTACTTTGAGCCGAGAAGTTCCAACAATTAACTGAGCATTTATTCTATTTTAGCTTTATGCGCATCACATCCTTTTCATTGTCATCTCTCATTATTCTATAACAAAAATCTTAAAAAGAATGAGAGCTTTAAAAAAATCTATATGTTCTTCTGAAAAGTAATGAATGCTTTTCTAACATAAATAATCACCGTGGACTTATTAAGTAGGATCCAGAAAAGTGCTGATTCCACTTCCATCTGACCATCCTGTCCACTTGGTTCCCAGGACCTGAGACTGGCCATCTCTGTTTCTTGGGCCACAGCCTTCTAATGTATCTCTCCTCTAATCTACCCTCCACAGAAGTCATCTTCCTAAAATACACATCCAAGGACGTTACTTCTCTAAACCAAACCTTCATGAATAAGTCATTCACTCGGCAAATACTGAGTGGGCATCTCTCACGGGCCAGCTGCTGTGCTGGTCTCTGCAGATTCCACAGAGGACAGAGTGTCACTGCCCTCTTGGAGCTGACAGTCAGGGGTGGGCGGAACGCTAACTGAGGAAACAAACTTAACTATAAATTGTGTTGAGTGCTAAATCAAAACAAAAACAAATGAAGAGTGCTAAGCGACAGACCTACTTTAGATTGGGTCAGGGAAGGCCTCTCCGAGTAGGTGTAATTTAAACTGAAGGGGGAAAAGGCAGCTAGGTAAAAAGTTGCAGTTAGAGGGACAAGAAAGTATTTCAGGCAGAGAAAAGAGTTTGGGATAGGGAAAGGACCTAAAGCAGGAAAGATACTGAGAGGTTAGAGGAACTAAAAGTCATATATACTAAGCCATACATAGTATGGCTAATATATACTAAGGTAGAATTTGGGTCCTTATTCCCAGTAGAATAAAATTCACATCCTCATCAAGAACCCTCACATGTTGGCCGAAGCCTATCTTCCCCACTCTCCTTTCATCACCTTTCTTTCATAAGCAATCCACACTTTGACCACTGGCGACTATGTCCATTCCCACCCTAACAGGGCACACATTTCATACCTCCATGCTCAAACTCTTTCCTCTGCCTAAAATAGCTTTTTTTTTTTTTTTTCCAAGTCTTTAAGATCCTACCAGGCACAATTTATCTTTTTCTTTCTTTACGATTCCAGAGCATTTTGTTTACAGTGCTTTTACAGTTTTAAGACTGACTTATATTACAGTTGTATATGCCTTTGTCTTCTCTAAAAGATGACTATAAACCATGTCAGTTATTTGTGTATCTCCTCCTCTGATCTTATAAAACACAGTGCTTAATAAATGCTTATGGAGATAATGTGCTAGTATGAGTTTTCATAACTAGGTTGCGGCTACAGCATTTTAACTACATTATAATAGATTACTGGTAGTAAATTAAATCACAAATTATTAGTTCTAGAACAACAAAGCAATTCTTTGTAAAAAAAAACAATAAAGATGATAATTTAAAAATGTTTTCAATTTCTTCAACAACAAAAAAGACATGTAAAAAAAAAAAAGTTCCTTCAAGCTCATTTAAAGTAAAACAAAGGATAATTCCCTCAATAAATATTGAGGCATGCCCTACCATTAAGTTTTCTTGCCACAATCAAAAATAATCAGAATATAAAACCAAAACAGGCTTACCACTTTTAAAACAAACAACAGAAGTATAATTACTTGATTCTAACTAGTAATTATTCCAGCATCAGTCCATCCAGAAACACTCAAAGGAAGTGCTAACCTCTTTTTCCCCGAGTACCATTCAATGAAGAACCAATGCAAAACAAGAGGAAGCATAGCCATGAATCCAAGGTAGAGCCAATCATAGAGCTCTGGAGACTCTGTGCAAGGCTGGCAGTATTTCTGTGCGTTTGTTCTCTGTCCTCTTGGACACACCTACAACATATAAAAATAATATTTTATGTACAGGTGTTACTTTAGAACATTAGCACCCCCAAAATCTTTCTATATAATGTCCCATTTCTGTTTAAACATCTGTTTACATGTGCAACTTTTAGATATAAAAAAGAGAAAGCGTAAGTAAAATAAAAAGAAATCTACACTGTATTTGCCTATATCTGTATAATGCTCTGAAAGGAGTCCTTTTACTAAGTTACTAAAATAGTCGACTAATATTAAATGACAAACTTAGCTATTAACATCGTTTCAAAATAACTGCAAACAAGTGTTCTGAAATTGTAATGTTAACTTACTTGGATAACTTACAAGTCACCGTACTATATCATTAATAAAAAATAATTTAAAATTACTCTACAATTATAAAATGTTCTTGCCCTAACTGGTTTGGCTCAGTGAATAGAGCGTTGGCCTGTGGACTGAAAGGTCCCAGGTTCGATTCCAGTCAAGGGCATGTACCTTGGTTGCGGGCACATCCCCAGTAGGAGGTGTGCAGGAGGCAGCTGATTGATGTTTCTCTCTCATCGATGTTTCTAACTCTCTATCCCTCTCCCTTCCTCTCTGTAAAAAATCAATAAAATATATTTTAAAAATATTTTAAAAATTACAAAATGTTCTTAAAAACACTGTAACTGTAAAGAAAGATGTATTATAGACAATCAATACAACAACACAAAGATTTTATTAATGCCTAGTCTTTTATAATAAGTAGACTGAAGAAAAAAGATATACTACATGTGAAAATATTTCAAAAGCAAAAAGATTTTACAAATGAACTAACATACAAACATTAAGACTTACCCCACATTCTCCATATAGTTCAGTTGAGCCATTTTTAAATAATAGGGTCTTCCCACAGTAAAGTCCAAGGCATGCTGGTTGAATATCGACAGCTTTTTAAAAACAAATGCCAGTACAGTAACATCTTTTGTGATTATAAAAAAATAATGCAGTAATAGTTGAAGCACTTGGCAGAAAATATCTCAGTACAGTTTCAAATAAAATAATCATATGTATTGAGGCAAAAGTCTTGTGCATTTATTTTAAAAATTAAATTTCTCCTTTACACTGTGACACGACACTGCACAAAGTTATATTGGAACCTTGTTCTTAATACTGTTTCTTATGATTAACATCCTCAGTCCTCTACCTGCAGGTCAGGAGGTATCCCTAGAACTCAAAGCCTAACCTGGCCTGTCTCCAGCAGCTCCAGCCAGCCACTCCCCTTGATTAGATGGTGACTTCTGAATTTAACTGGTTTTCTAATAAGAGGATTAGTAGAGGATCACTACTTTTTATTTTGCTCAGTCAGGACATTAAGTGCACGTGCACAAACACAAACACACACACAGACACTATCTATTATCACCTCCTTTCAGAACAGAACACATTTTAATACCAGAAAAGCAGAAAGAACATAATTTCAGAATAAAGAGCAGGCCTTTAGAGTAAATAAATTCACCTTTATATAAGGCTTATTTACATTGTCCTAACTTTTGTCAAGGACAGGTGAAAATTTCATCCAGGCTGTCACTGGGCCTCTGACCCATGCTTGGGAACCACTGCCTGAATCTCCAGGCTTGGGGAAAATGAAAAGCAGCTGTTCTTTACAAAACAACTCAGGGCCCACGGATTGTCTTTGACCTCATCAACAGGTAGAGGTTATTGAAGGAGGATTTTTTTTTTCATCAGGGACAGTTCCCTTCCTTCACTGATTCACTCATTCAACGAACATGCATTAAATGTCAGATTCCACTGGTTAGGGACAACTAAAGAGCCACAGAGGAACATGACAGTCCCTGCCTTCAATGAACCTTTAGCCTAGTGTGGAATAATTCCAAAACAACTGTGGTCAAATGCAAATTAATTTGAAAATTATGCATTTTATAATTATGATGAACAATCATTTCCCAAATTCTTCAGGAATTCACAATTTAGAGATTGTCTGGTCCACAATGCCCTTTCTCCTTTCAAATTTGAGTAGACTTTTGATTTTTTTCTCCTTTTGCAGTTGAGAAAAAAAAAGGCAACAGAAATAACACTGACTAAAATGCCTCAAGTTTAATATTTTCACTTTTATCAAATTTTTTATGTTTTTTAATCCACGGGCTTGACACTTATTTTTAAACCAACTGTAATCACAATGCTCTAAACTAATAGATGGAAATGAATTGATTTTTTGAGAAGACCCAGCTTAAAGAATTGGAAGTTTTTCTACACAGGCTTTGCATATAGTAGATGCTTAATAAATATATTTGAATGTAAGTAAAGTTTCTTAACCCCCAAGTCCTGAAAACCAGCAAGAGCTTATCATCAGCCGAACAAACCCTGACTCCCAGTGTCCGTTCACTTTCCTTACATTCCCTGCAGTAAAGGAGAGCTAACATTTTGACTTGGATTTTTGCAATCTTTGTGAAGGGCCCCCTACACTTAGGACTGATGCTGAAGCAGGAGACAATAGTTATGCGGCAATCAGCCTCTGCTCCCTTGGCTGTGTTTCTGCACTAACGTCAGCACCCTAAACTGTGAAGCCAACCCTTGTGAGTGTTAAACAAGGGACTGACACGGAGACTGAAGTGACGCTTCGAACGCAACAACAGAGGACTAGCCCATGCCGCCCAGCGCGCAGCGGCCTCCCCTCCGCATCCGGGCAGGAGCCGAGGCCCCCGACCCCCACCCCCATCCCCAGAAGAGTGTAGGGCGCGTCCCCACGGCCAGGGGTGGAGGAGCAAGGAGCGAGGATGAGCCGAGCCCCGCGCAGCAGCCAGGGGAAGAAGCAGGGACTTTTGCAAACGCTCCCAGGACCCCAGCGACCACTCACCCATTGGCCGCTGGTAAGTTTCCTTGGAGAAGCTCCAGGATCAGCCCAAGGGCCCGCTGCGCCCGGACATCCGGGCCACGGACGCCTCGGCGGTTCCGCCTCCTGGTAACCCGGGCGACCGCTCCGAAGCTCCGCCCCCGCCTCGCGCTTCCCCGTCCGGGCTCCGAGGCCCCGCCCCCTAGGAGGCCGCGGGTCCTACCTCTCAGGCGTCCAGGCCGCGGGTGGGCCCTGGGTTTGCAGCGCGCGCAGCCGAGCTGTAGTCGTGTTCCCCATGCAGACCACCGAGAGCTCGCTGGCGCCGCTCCGGCTGCCCCCGCACGACCCGGGCACGCCGGCGCTGTCTGTGGTGGACATGCACACGGGCGGCGAGCCCCTGCGCATCGTGCTGGCGGGGTGTCCGGAGGTGGCGGGCCCCACGCTGCTGGCCAAGCGGCGCTACATGCGCCAGCACCTGGATCACGTGCGGCGACGGCTCCTGTACGAACCCCGTGGGCACCGGGACATGTACGGGGCCGTGCTGGTGCCGAGCGAGCTGCCAGACGCGCACCTGGGCGTCCTGTTCCTGCACAACGAAGGCTACAGCTCCATGTGCGGTCACGCTGTGCTGGCGCTGGGCCGCTTCGCCCTCGACTTCGGGCTGGTGGCTGCGCCCCCGGCCGGCGCCCGCGAGGCCCGTGTCAACATCCACTGCCCTTGCGGGCTGGTGGCCGCCTTCGTGGAGTGCGAGGGCGGCCTCAGCCGCGGCCCGGTGCGCTTCCACAGCGTCCCGGCCTTCGTGCTGGCCACAGGTAACCGGTGGGACCTCCCACCCTCGAGCTGCAACCCGAGACGCTACTAACTGCACTCGTTCTCCGGGCTGGAACCCACGCCGCGCAACTAACCCAACCCACAGCCTTTGCAAATAATAAAAAGGTAATTCTAAGCCACTGCAGATAGCCTTCCGGATTTATGCGGAGCATGCAATTCAATGAACACCCAGGTCCGTGGGCCTGTGGTCCTGAGAGAGCCTTGAGACGTGGAGAATTCCGCGCTCTCTCAGCGCGCCTCGTTCCCCACTCGGCGGGCATTCCTAGATTTCACAATCGGCTAAAGCTAGGTCGGCTAGAGTCAAAGAGCAAAGAACAGCCAATGGGTCCAGGTTCCAGGCTGGCTGAGAATACCCTCGCTAGACACACTATCCCCTCTGACAGGTTACTGAGACTGATCTGGAAAAAGCGCTTCTCCACTTCTTGGGGAGGAAATTAAATGAGAATGAACTAGGCAACTTATAAATCGTGAAAGTACTGATGTCGCTAAAACTGTTGCTCTTATTTTTTAAAAACCGAAACAGACTTTGCTTGGGTTCAAAGCCTGACAACCCTATAAGGCTGTGCAGCTTTCGTCAAATTACTTAACCTCTCTGAGTCTATACTTCATGTGTTATCGAATTGAGTTTTTTTGTGAGGATTAAATGAGAACGTGTAAGGCACTACTTAGAATTTAAAAATAGACATATTCCAAGACAGAGACTACTGAATATATAAGGTTACTAGTTAGTCCTCTAGGTGTGTTGAGCCTTCAGAAGGTTTTGGGGGGTCCCTAGTACAGAGCCTGTGTGCCATGTAATAACTGTCTAATAACTAGCATCCTCACATAGAGGGAAATCCCTCCAAAGGGCTGAATTCTATCAGTGAGGATGCTTGAGTAGTCATGACTGTAAGTGAGCTGGGAGCTAATTTAGTCCAGCCAGGAATAGGGTTATCACTTCTTTTTTTCAAAGCCTTCAAGCCATGCATATCATTCTGATAGTTCGCTCTTAATCCTCCTCTAGGATTTGGATTCCAGGTTAGCCTGATTCTGAATGATGCTGTGATAGCCCAGGCTCATTCTTAGAGCAAATAGATGCCACTTTCCCCTTTAGGAGAGAATGGTGTCATATCTGCATTGGGAAGCACTGGAGGGAGACAGGAGTCTTTGTTTAGATTTCATCTCAAAAACCTCAACAGTTTAACTGACTTGGCACCTAAGCCACCTCAGCAGCAGCAGGTGGGAAGCACTCTAGGTCTTGTGGGAAATGACAGCAGGCAGCAGGATCTCCACCACCTCAATTTGGGCAAGTGATGGCAGGGGCAGCCAACCCATCAGCTCAGTAGTTCCTGAGAAAATGACATCTTGCCCGGCTGGCGTGGCTCAGAGGTTGAACGTCGACCTATGAACCAGGAGGTCACGGTTGGATTCCCGGTCAGGGCACATGCCCGGGTTATGGGCTTGATCCCCAGTGTGGGGCGTGCTGGGGGGCATGTGGGAGGCAGCCGACCAATGATTCTCTCTACTGATGTTTCTCTCTCTCCCTCTTCCTTCCTCTCTGAAATCAATAAAAATATATTTTAAAAGAAAACGAAATCCTATTCTCTACTTAGAAAAATACAAAAAGTGGACTGACAGTGTTCAATCAAGATCACTATCTGTCCTTCCTCATCGTGGTGACCTTGTGAAAGGGTTTCTGTTCCTCAATGTCATGTCTGTAAAATGAAGATGACAACAGTGCCCACCCAGAAAATTGCTGAGTCCACCTCCACTCCACCTGCCATAATGAAAACCCCAGAATTCTGTTCACTGTATTCAAGTGCTAGAACAGTAGGTAGTTAACATTTGTTAAATGAATAACTAAAATGAAATTTGGAGGAGAATATGCTGATTGACGAATGTAAACAACTGGTTCTCTTAAGAGTTCTGTTCCTATTGGCTTTAATATCAACATTTATTACATTACTAATCTGTGCCAACCACTCCGCACACATTATCACATGGAATTCTCAAAGGAAACCTTTTTGGGGGGAATAGCAATGCCATTTTACACATGAGGACGCCCAAGCCACACTTAGCTTTCTAGCAGTCCCTTATTTCCATCGAATTCCTCATTCTCCTCTTATTGAATGTGCTTTTCATGTTGCACCAGCATCCAGATAAAGACCTTTTTCATTCAGGTTTGCTGTTCAGTTCCTCAGGCATGTTTCACTCTTTTGATGATAACTTTGCTGTGTTTTGACACGTCACATGTAGAAAGGGCTCTGTGGGCTAGTCTGTAACTGATCGCATACCGGTACCTATGTAGGACTGTGCAAACTCAGGAATACAAGAAATACTTTATTTTTCACAACTTAATGTGAGACTCCACTCTGCCTTATTGGTTGACTTAGTTTCATCCCTCCACTTGCTGCCCCTTTTCCTGATATATATGTGAGCAAAGGTTTCTGAAAATAGCCAAGGCCTCGGAGAGGAGGGCCTCTCGGTCCTCGCCTTGCACAGGTTACCAGGGAAGCATCACCGGGCCCCTTCCATGTGGCCCCTGCCCCTGCCCCCTCCTCCTTGCTGCCTCTGTCACACCCTGCAGCCTCTCAGCCGTGTGTGGGGGGTTAACACAGGCCCTCTGCACTCAGGACCTTAGCCTCTTTTCTCAGTCCAGGGGAAATTTCCCTATTGGCCAAGAGAAATATTTCTCCCTTTAGAGAGCAGGCAGCAGCGGGGGCGGGGGTGGGGGAGCGGTGGGGGATGGAACAATGTAGAAAAAAGACTCGCTGGAGGGGGTCAATGGCGGGAAAAGGGGGACATATGTAATACTTTCAACAGTAAGATTTTAAAAGAGAGAGAACTCATGGACATGGACAACAGTGTGGTGGTTGTGGGGGGAGGAGGAGGTGGAAGAGGGCATAGAGGGGATAAATGGTGATGGAAAAAATAAAATATAGGACACTCCTTTGCCAGCAAATCTCGCCCTGCGATCGTTTTCCACAAAACCTGCTTCTCCCCTGCCATATGCCTCCCCCAGAGACCGTGATCACCAAACCCACTGGAATTGGGGAGGAGAAAGAGAGGAAAATTCAAGAAGGAGGGAAACAGTTTTAATATCGTGAAATATCAGCCAGCCTCATTCCTTTGGAAATGTAAATGCATTATTTCAAACAACTGACCTTCAGGTGAAACTTTGGATATGTTGGCACTTAAAATACTTATAAAAACCCTGATGCAAAATAATACCATAAAGGTCAGTGATTGCACAGTGGCTTGTTCTGAGTATTTGCCTGCAGTATTTGCATGAGATGAAATATATGTGAATAAGTGTTTGTATGTAACATATAGGAAAAGTCTCTTTTGCATTTTGTTTTGACATTAGATTTGAAGAAAACAAATTTGTGAATAGGGCTCCAAATCCTCACTATTTAAAACCATTCCTAGTAGTATGAGAGGGGACCTACATTTTCCTTGGTAGTTTTCACACGTTGATGTCCCAGGGTTTTTCTCTCTCTTGTCTCTATGATGTTTCCTAGAAAAAAAGATACACAGAATAGTTAATAAATATGCATGTATAATTTAAGGAAAACATGCATTCAAGTGTATAACTTATGCAAACATCAAGTTAAAAATAGAAAGGTGTACTTAGCTAAAGGTCTATTATTATTTACTTGATGCTTACTCGTTTGGAAGATGGATTTTTGTTTCATTCCTTTTTGTGATAGGAAGAACCCCCTACTTCCTCTACACTCCCCACCCCCACCCCCCGCAACATAAACATATGACAAATTTTATGATTTATATTGCTAAACTACTAAAACGCTTATTCAAACACATCTTTTTTAGATCTCCTGGTGGATGTTCCTGGTCACGGGAAGGTGGTAGTGGACATTGCATATGGTGGTGCATTTTATGCATTTGTTAGTGCTGAAAAGTTAGGACTCGATGTTTGTTCTGCAAAGACAAGGGACCTTGTGGATGCAGCAAGTACAGTGACAGAGGCAGTGAAAGCTCAGGTCAGTACTGTTGCTGCCATCAAAACTGCTGATTTTCATGATACCAGTTGACTTCATTCTTTTAAAAAATATATATTTTTCTTGATTTCAGAGAGGAAGGAAGAGGGAGAGAGAGAGATTAGTAAATATCAATGATGAGAAAGAATCATTGATCAGGTGCCTCCTGCACGCCCCCACTGGGGGTCCAGCCTGCAACTTGGGCATGTGCCCTGACCAGAAATCCAACCGGAGACCTCTTGGTTCCTAGGTTCATGCTCAACCGCTGAGCCACAGCCACCTGGGCTGACTTTATTCTTTACAATAAATCATTCTTTTTCCATCCAGTTGTTTTTCTTACCTACTAGTGTCTGCATCCCTGTAACTTTTGCTTGCTCTTGGCTTCTCACAGTCTGTCTCTATCACTGGTATTCACTTTAGCTCTAGATACCCATTGCCTGATTTCTCCACATGATCTCCTTAAAGCTCCCGAGAGTGAGGATATGATTGCCTTAGCTCAGTGGTCGGCAAACTCATTAGTCAACAGAGCCAAATATCAACAGTACAACGATTGAAATTTCTTTTGAGAGCCAAATTTTTTAAACTTAAACTTCTTCTAAAGCCACTTCTTCAAAATAGACTCACCCAGGCCGTGGTATTTTGTGGAAGAGCCACACTCAAGGGGCCAAAGAGCCGCATGTGGCTTGCGAGCCGCAGTTTGCCGACCACTGCCTTAGCTCTTCCTGTTTGAGCAGCCATGGCCAGCCCGTGGATTGACCATCCCAGGCTCAGTGCCTCAAAGAGTGTGTGTGTGTTTAGTGGGGGTGTGTATAAAATAGGACTGTTCCATAAATAGAGGCTATGTGCAGGGCAACTTCCTTAGGAAGGACTCAAACTTCCACCCGGCCAGTGTGACTCAGTGGTTGAGCATCCACCCATGAACCAGGAGGTCACAGTTTGATTCCCAGTCAGGGCACATGCCCAGGTTGCAGGTTCAATCCCCAGCAGGGGGCGTGCAGGAGGCAGCCATCAATGTTTCTCATCATTAATGTTTCTATCTCTCTCTCCCTCTCCCTTCCTCTCTTTGAAATCAATAAAATCACAATTTCCAATAAAACTGTTTATCTAGACAAAGATGTCATTCTAGCATTTAGTGCCTTGACCCAAAAGGTGTTTTAAAAATGATAAAGGTGGAAAAATTATGTCTAAGAGTGCCCCATATATGTTGTTTAAAATATAAACTTGAATCAAAGTATTTATTTTACATGTGGTTGATAATTTTTTGTTACTTTCAGTTTAAAATTACACATCCTGATAGTGAAGACCTTGCCTTTCTGTATGGAACTATATTAACAGATGGAAAAGACACTTACAGTGAGGAGCCAACCACCAACATTTGTGTGTTTGCAGATGAGCAGGTATTAAAACTGTGATTTTTAGGCACAAAAGTCATGCGATGTGGAAGTGGAGCAATATGAACACTCTTATCTTCGTTTATTCTGACACAGGTTGACCGAAGTCCTACGGGCTCAGGGGTGACAGCCCGAATTGCCTTACAGTTTCACAAAGGGCTTCTGGAACTGAACCAGACCAGAGCCTTTAAAAGCAGTGCCACTGGCTCAGTATTCACCGGGAAGGCTGTGAGGGTGAGTGATGCCCTTATCTCCTTCTGTAAATGTGTTACTTTTGAGACTGAAGAGGCGTGAGTTGGATGTGTGATGGGTTTCTTCACTCAGCTCTCAGAAGACAATTTTCAAACAGAACTGTAAGAACTGTTCAGCTAGGATATTGGTTCTCAAAGTGAGGTTTGAAAACCCCGGGGGTTCCCAAGGTCCTTTCCATGGGTCCACAAGGCCAACACAATATTCATAATAATACTAAGACATTATTTGCCTTTCACTTTCATTCTCTCATGAGTGTACAATTCTCCAGAGGCAGAATAATGTGCTATCCCAGCTGACTGAATGTAGGAGCAGATATGAGGATCTAGCTGTCTTCTTTACAGCCAGACATTGAAAGTTTCAAAAAATGTGAAACAATGCCATCTTTCGCATTAGTTTTTTTTTTTTTTTTGTATTTGTTTTGGCAAGTGTTATTTTCACAAAAATTTGTTGTTTATGTTAACATGCAATGAGTTTATTTTTAAAACGAATTAATGAAATATACCTTTAATTTTTTAAAAGAGCAAATATTAATAGATAAAACCTACGTAAACAAAAACTCTTTTGAGGTCCTCAGACCTGAAGGTATAAAGGGGTCCTGGAACCACAATGTCTGAGAACCATTAAACTAGAGTTTGGATGTCTTCTTTGCTTGTTTTTATTCTAGGAGTGTTTCATTTTATAATAGGATGTGAAAGTCCTAAAAAGTTGTGGGCAGAATTTTTTAAAAATATATATTTTATTGATTTTTTACAGAGAGGAAGGGAGAGGGATAGAGAGTTAGAAACATCGATGAGAAATATCAATCAGCTGCCTCCTGCACACCTCCTACTGGGGATGTGCCCGCAACCAAGGTACATGCCCTTGACCGGAATCGAACCTGGGACCCTTCAGTCCGCAGGCCGACGCTCTATCCACTGAGCCAAACCGGTTAGGGCAGAATTTTTGTAATGGAATCAAATATTAAATGTGCTAATAGAGCTAATTAATGAATTTACTCAATAAATAAAATCTACAGGATAACTTGTTTACATCTAGTAAATGAATCCACTCATAAAGAGTCCTTCAACATAGCAATCCTAATACTTTTATATCCTAATATAGCTTTTTTAAAAAATCAATAAACCAGAGGATATGTTTATTGATATGAGAGAGAGAGAGAGAAAGAGAGAGAGAGAGAGAGAAAAGAAAGAGATGAGGGAGAAACAGTGTTTGGTTGCATCCTGTAGGTGCCCCAACCGAGGAATCAACTGGCAACCTAGGTATGTGCCCTGGCCGGGAATTGAACCTGCACCCTTTGGTGCACCTGATGATGCTCCAACCAACTGAGCTAGCTGGCCAGGGAAATATAGCTGTTTTTAAAGTTTGATTTTTCTAAATATTGAATTAAGTTAGGCATTCCTATACATTACCTGATCTTATGAGATACCAAACCATTATGTTGTATGCAAAAATTTGGAATACAGTGTCTTCAAGTCTCAAAATGAAGATAAAATAATAATCTATAATATTTATTGGATGTTTCACTACATGTCAGTTTCCAAGCTAAACACATTATGCATGCCATATCATTTAATTCTCACAAGAATCCTTGGAGGTAATATATTCTTCTTTAACAAATGATAAATTGGAGAGTTTAGGTAATTTGCCAAAAGTCAGAGTAATGGATCCAGACTACGAACATGGATCTCTCTGAGCAGACCCCACAGTGTTAACATTATATTATATTGTTATTAGACAAGGTAAGTTTTCAGTGAGGCTTTATATTATAGCAGCTTTATAAAAAGATAATAAAATTACTGTACCCTAAGCTCATAATTGACATTTACCTTAAGCTTCAGTTATCCTGTTTTTTAAAAATTAGAAAGTGAAAAGATACTCTAGTGAAGATTTGAAGTTATTTATTTCCTATTATCATACTTGCCAGAACATCTTCATTTGCACCACTGACCTTTCCTCTCTGTCTGGGCTCCTCCAGGCTCTCTGACAGTCTCTCCATCTCTTTCCCTGCCCCGCTTCCTTACCCTTCCTTCCGTTTAGAAGCCCCCAACATTTTATCCTTAGTTTCCTTCTCATCTCATCTGCAATTTGATGCCACTGGGCAATTTCACCCACTTCTGAAGTTTCAACTCTCAGCCACCCACTGATGACTTCCAGACCTTTCTCCCTCCCATGCCTACCCTGGGCTTCTGTCCTGAGTCTAACAGGGATGTTCCCAACTGTCCAGTAAACTCATCTCAAAATGACTGTCCCAGAGATATCGCAAACTCAACTTGTTAAAAAGTTCTTTCTTCCTAAACATGCCTCTCCTGCTACATTCCCCATCACTTTGAAGCTAAAAGCTGTAGTCATGCTTATTTCTATTCCTTACTTCCCACATATCAGTCCCCAGGCCTGTCAGTTCTCCCTCCAAAGTATCTTGCTCTCCTCCAGCCTCACTAAAAATTACCGCAGTGACTGTAGATTCAATCAATGAATTAAGCTTACCTTTCCACAGGGTTCTGGGTGTCTAGTTTCTCTCCTCTCCAGTTGTCTCCCACTGTACAGCTTAGTTTATGTAACACAAACCTGATCAGGTCGCTCTCCTCTCATTGGATTAACTTTTGGGTTTTCTTTATAATGATGAAAATTAACAATATGACTTAAACCAGATACAATATGAATGCAGTATTTTGATATTGTACTCCTTTCATCTTCTTTTTTCAGGAAGCAAAGTGCGGGGATTTAAATGCAGTTATAGTGGAAGTATCTGGACAAGCCCATTACACGGGTACAGCAAGCTTTACAATAGAAGACGATGACCCACTGAGGGATGGGTTTCTTCTCAAGTGACTTCCATGACTTTTAAAGGCTTTCTTTTTAAAGCAATCATTATCTATCAGTAATTTTCATCTGAAATATGTGGAAACCTATATCCAAATTGTACATGTAAGCCAATTCCCATTTTTCTAAAATACTACACTACGGTTAAATATAAAATCATTATATCTTTGCCCTAACTGGTTTGGCTCAGTGGATAGAGCGTCGGCCTGTGGACTGAAGGGTCCCAGGTTCGGTTCTGGTCAAGGGCATGTACCTTGGTTGTGGGCACATCCCTAGTAGGAGGTGTGCAGGAGGCAGCTGGTTGATGTTTCTCTCTCATCGATGTTTCTAACTCTCTATCCCTCTCCCTTCCTCTCTGTAAAAAATCAATAAAATATATTTTTAAAAAAATCCTTATACCTTATAGTTACATAGATATATAGGTATAGGTCCTAAAATATAGGTACATAGCAGAAAACAATCAGTGAATCACTACAGTGGGACAAGTCTCATACTCTACCAGCTACATGCCAGGTAGATTTAAAACATGATGTCCTGGCTGGTGTGGCTCGGTTGGATGAGCTTCGTCCCATGCACCAAAAGGTCGCTGGTTTGATTCCAGGTCAGGGCACAGACAGGGTGGCGGGCTTGATCCCCAGTAGGGGGTGTGCAGGAGGCAGCTGAGATGTTTCTCTCTAACATTGATGTTTCTCTCTCTCCTTTCCCTTGTTCTCTCTCTAAAATCAATAAAAACATGTTTGAAACAATTAAAAAAATAAAACATGAAAGAAATGTTAACTCTTGGTATTCTTGCCTGTGAGCCTGTTAAAAATAAATTTGATCATTACCAGTCATTATAAAATGAAGAATTAAAATTATTTAACATGTAATGCTCTCAATATTCCTTAGACTCTGCTGTGAACAGTAGTATTTCTTTTTTCTGAGCTGACAGAAACTGAAGTAATGAATTCATTTAAACTGGCTTTGCCATCCACCAAGACTGTATAGACCTAGTCATTAGGTCTGTGATTTAATTACCTGACTAAAATCAATTACGCAACAAAATAATGTTTTCCACTCATTCTCTATTACATTCTTTGGTAAAGAAATCACGTCTCTCTAAAAAATAACACTATCACTAACTTTTTCCTACTTTATTTACACTCCCTTTTCTCTGGGAAACTACCCATCCCCTGAATGTAGCCTTGCTGGGACCACCAGGCAAGGGAAGGGGTACACCAATCAGATTCTTGCTCGTAGGACCTGGGATTTTTGGTTGTTGTTAATCCTCACCCAAGGTTATTTTTCCATTGATTTTTAGGGAGATTGGAAGAGAGAGGGAAGGACAGAGAGAAACATTGATGTGAGAGAAACATCGATTGTTTGCCTCCTGCACAAGCCCAGACCAGGGCCCAGGCTGGGGAGGACCCTGCAACCAAGATACACCCCCTTGACCGGAATCCAAGCAGGCATCCTTTGGTCAGCAGGCTGACGCTCTATCCACTGAGCCAAACCGGGTAGAGCAGGATCTGGGATCTTGAGAGAAATGACATTGGGTTTAAAAATGGTTGAAGCAGACTATTCTGACAGTGCCTCAAAGCGATCACCCTCAATTAGTGTCTGCTATCTCTACCCACAGAGCCGCCCTGACTTCTCTTGTCCTTGGGGCTGGCTGTCGGACTATCCTTCTATAATCTGTAAATTCCTTTCTTGTTTAAGGGAGACAGTGCCCTATTTGTATTGCTTATCTCCAAAGATCCCAATCCATACACTAGCTGCTTAAAATCTCTTCTGCTCTTTGCTGTAAATGACTGACTTCAGACTCCTTCATTTCTTCCCTGGTCATTGCAATACCTTTTCCTAACTGGTGTCCCAGTTGCTAACTTCTCTGATAGTTACTCAAAAAATATTTCTTTTGTGTGTTTTCCAGAGTGCTAAGTGCTAGGAATCTAATAAAAAGCCAAATAGATCAAGTCCTAGTCTTAACAGAATCTACAAGTCAACCATGGGAGGCAAGTAATTACAGACAGTGTGGTAAGTCCTACAAGCCAAGGAGGGCTTACCCTGCGGGACTAATATTCATGCAGAGATGGGGGTACTATGGGACTGGGGGAAGGAGTGGTGGTGGAGCTTTCTCGACAGAAGACGTAGCAGGTGCAAATGCCCTAAGGCAGTGGTCGGCAAACTCATTAGTCAACAGAGGCAAATATCAACAGTACAACGATTGAAATTTCTTTTGAGAGCCAAATTTTTTAAACTTAAACTTCTTCTAACGCCACTTCTTCAAAATAGACTTGCCCAGGCCGTGGTATTTTGTGGAAGAGCTACACTCAAGGGGCCAAAGAGCCGCATGTGGCT
Organism: Plecotus auritus; assembly: GCF_963455305.1. Classification (NCBI taxonomy): domain Eukaryota; kingdom Metazoa; phylum Chordata; class Mammalia; order Chiroptera; family Vespertilionidae; genus Plecotus; species Plecotus auritus. The sequence continues at coordinate 38,445,643 of NC_137770.1, forward strand.
CGCGAGCCGCAGTTTGCCGACCACTGCCCTAAGGACCTCACAAAAGGCCAGTGTGGTTAGAGTGGAGCAAAAAAGAAGTGGCCCAAAATGAGACTAGAGAGGAAACAGATGTGAAATCATGCAGTAAACATTAAGGATTGGGGTCCTTATCCTATATTAAATGGAGAAAGCCAATAGAGTGTTTAAATAAGTGCATGATCAAATTATTTTGTTTTAAAAAAGCATTCTGCCTACAATGTGGAGTAGGGGCTGGATGTGGGGAGACCCAGTTAGGAGGTGTCAGCAATAGTCCAAAGAGAGGATGGTGGACGATGGAGTGATGGAGGAAGTGAATGGATTTAACAAGTAAAATTCCCAGGTTTTGGTGATTGGACATGGGTTGGTGATGAGAAAGAGAAAATTTATCTAGAAAGAACCCTAAGTTTTTGCCTAGAAAATGAGGTGGAAGGTGGTGCCACTTTTTTTGGATTCAAAATATTGAGGACTAAGGTTTTTAGGAAAGATCACGAATTCCATTTTGGTCACCTTACATTTGAGGTGCTTTTGCACATCAAGGGTCATTGCCAAGTAGCAAGATATATGGTTTGGAGCTAGGGACATAATTTAGAGGTGTGAGTATGTAGTTTTGAAAGCTGTGGCTGTGGGTGAGATGGGGGAAGAAGTCCAGAGCTGCCCTTGGATTCTAGCATTTAAAGGTAGGTGAGGGAGGATGAACTAGCTGAGGACACTGAGGCAAACAAGGAAGGTGGGAAACCAGGAGAGTGTGAGGTCACTCTTATCTTTCTGAACTATGCCTGATCCATCCTCCCTCCCTCCCTCCCTCCCTCCCTCCCTCCCTCCATTTCCTTCCTTCCTTTCCTTCTTTCTTTTTTTTTTTTGAGAGTCCAATGTCACTTCTTCTGCGAAGTCTTCATTCTTCATCACCTTCCCTAGGAAGAGTTAGTCACCTCCATAGAATTTCATTTGTATATCTTTAACAACACTTTCCACATTGCAATATATTTGTGTGTACCTAGCTAAGGCTGTAAGATTCTTCCAGCTGGAATCCTTATCTTACTTGTTGTTTCTGAAAACTTAGCACAGAGATTTTATAAATTAATCTATTATATTTTTGTCTTAATTCAGTGGTTCTCAGCTGGGTTGATCACCCCCCCCCCCCCCCCCAGTCCCTGGAGGACATTTGCCAATATCTAGAGACATCATTTTTAGTTGTCACTACAAGGGTATCATGGATAGAGGCTGGAGATAATGCTAAACATCTGTAATGCATAGGGTAGCCCTCACAACTAAGAATTATTTGTCTCAAAATGTCAATAATGCTGAGGCTGAGAAACCCAGTCTTAGTTACCACCTTAAATGAACTAGTTATGCCGTTAATTTCCAGTAGGATATTTTCCATCACTGAAATAAGCAACCAAGGCACTCATATCATGGATTCTAAGACCTGCACATGTACCAATCATTTTTTTACAGCACTGTTTCTCAAAACTTGGTTGTGTATCAGAATCACTTGCAAGGCATGTTGCTGGACCCCACCTTAGAATTTCAGATTCAGAGTGGAGGCTGGGCCTGAGCATCTGCATTTCTGACACGTTCCCAGGTCAGACTGATGCTGCTGCTTTACAAACCACAGCCTTAGAGAATCTGAGAGCTGATCACACTTCCCCCCATTAGTAGCCATGCCCAGAAGCTTGAGATGCACCTTCCCTGGGCCTGCAGGCTCTGTTCCTGTATCTCCCCACCCCACACCTGGAGCTGCATCTGTGGCGACTGCCTAGTTGGCAGCGTCTTACACTCAAAACACATCACATTCCAGAGAACTGAGGAAGGCCAGGCCACAGAGAAGGAACACTCTCCCTTTCCCACAACACGCGAGAGAGCCAATTATGCATGATTCTGGGTCCCAGGCTCTTTAAAGCAAGGTGACATCCTGCCCCCAAAATCCATATCCTAGCTCCTCAGAGCACCTGTATCAGTCACCTGTGGGGTTTAGATTCATAGGCCTGTCCTCAGTAATCCTGGGAGTCAACCAGTGAATCTGGCATTTCATAAGCACAGTACATCAGTGGTTCCCAAAGTGTGGCCATCAGACCAGCAACGTCCCCACCTGGGAACTTGCTAGAGATACAAAATTCTAGAACAGGACCCCAGACCCACTGAATCCGAAACCTGGGGTTGGGCCGACTCACTTAGTTTCAGCAAGAAGTCCAGGTGATTCTGTTAGACGCTCAAGGTTGAGAACACCTGGATTAACCTATCCTGCCCCCTCGTTTAAAATTTCCGGATTTGGACAGCTTTCACTTAAGGTTCTTGATTCCTTCCCTACCTGCATATGCCGGAAACACCCACAGGGAGGCAAAGCATCCCCCGCGAAGGCCTTGCCAGGACATCGAATCCAAGAAAAGAACGAGAATGAACCCTTGTTGTATTTGGTCATTTACAGGAGGGCCACTCCGCTTTATCTGGCCAGACAGAGGTCCCTGCGGCGGTCCTTTTGGCACTCTGAAGCCCGGACCCCGGGCCGAGGCACCGCGCGGGGAAGTGAAGTGCGCCGGCTTTTCGGAAGCACTTGGCCGGTGTCCCGCCCCGCGCTCCTGCGTAAACAGGCGGTTCCCTCGGCAACGCCTGGAACCCACGTCAAAGGCTCCGCAGGGTCCGCGGCGACCACCACCCCTCCGGCCCAGCCCCACTCCCGGCAGCGGCCTCTCGCCCTGGCCCGAGACACCCTCCAGCTCGCGGCCGCCTCCCCTGGTGCGGGATGAACAGACCCGCGGCCGCCGCGGGGCCCCATGGAGCCAGTGTGCATGGCCTTGTTGGGCAGCCCACACCCCGGCGCCCCCTCCGCGGCCGGCACACCTGGCGGGCCTTCCTCCGCGGAGACGGCGGCGGCCGTGCTCTCCTTCAGCACCGTGGCTACCGCGGCGGCCGCGGCGCTGGGGAACCGGAGCGACGGGAGCGAGGGCGACATCACTGGCGCCACGGCTGGCGGCGGCCTCGGCTGGCCTGGGGCGGCGGGGGCGGCGGGGGCGGCGGAGAGGCCGCCGATGCGCCCCGAGGCGGCGCAGCTGCTAACGCACGGGGCGGCCGTGGCGGCCCAGGCGCTGGTCCTCCTGCTCATCTTCCTGCTGTCTAGCCTGGGCAACTGCGCCGTGATGGGGGTGATCGTGAAGCACCGGCAGCTCCGCACCGTCACCAACGCCTTCATCCTGTCCCTGTCCTTGTCGGATCTGCTCACGGCCCTGCTCTGCCTGCCTGCCGCCTTCCTAGACCTCTTCACGCCGCCCGGGGGCTCAGCGCCCGCCGCCGCTGCCGCCGCCGCCGCCGGGCCCTGGCACGGCTTCTGCACCGCCAGCCGCTTCTTCAGTTCGTGCTTTGGCATCGTCTCCACGCTCAGCGTGGCCCTCATCTCGCTGGACCGCTACTGCGCCATCGTGCGGCCGCCCCGGGAGAAGATCGGGCGCCGGCGCGCGCTGCAGCTGCTGGCGGGGGCCTGGCTGCTGGCTCTGAGCTGCTCCCTGCCCTGGGAGCTGCTCCACGCGCCCCCCGCGGCGCAGAGCTTCCACGGCTGCCTCTACAGCATGTCCCCGGACCCCGCGCAGCTGGGCGCGGCCTACAGCGTGGGGCTCGTGGTCGCCTGCTACCTGCTGCCTTTCCTGCTCATGTGCTTCTGCCACTATCACATCTGCAAGGCTGTGCGCCTGTCGGGTGTGCGCGTGCGGCCCGTGACCACCTACGCGCGCGTGCTGCGCTTCTTCAGCGAGGTGCGCACCGCCACCACCGTACTAGTCATGATCGTCTTCGTCATCTGCTGCTGGGGACCCTACTGCTTCCTGGTGCTGCTGGCTGCTGCCCGTCAGGCCCAGGCCACGCAGGCCCCCTCGCTCCTCAACGTGGTGGCTGTCTGGCTGACTTGGGCCAATGGGGCCATCAACCCTGTCATCTATGCCATTCGCAACCCCAACATATCCATGCTGCTAGGGCGCAGTCGGGAAGAGGGTTACCGGACTAGGAATGTGGACGTTTCCCTGCCCGACCAGGGCCCGGACCCGCAGGCCAGAAACCAGTATGCCGACCGGCTAGGGGCCTGCAGCAGGATGACCTCTTCCAATCCGACCGGCGGGGTGGCTGGGGACATGGCCTTGTGGGCTCGTAAAACTCCAGTTGTACTTTTCTGCCGGGAAGGGCCACCGGAACCTGTGACAGCACGGGCCAAACAGCCTCCATCTGAAGCCAGGGATACCAGCCTCTAAGCAGAGTTGGGGTGCACAGCTTATGAAGGTAGTTTTTTACCTGCTTCGTTTAATGCAGGATTCTGGGGAGAAGTGTGTTTTTCTTAAAGCCAGACATTTAAAAAAGATACAGATTGGGAGGCCTACCACTTCCCCAAACAACATACAAGACAATGTCACCTTCAAAAGTGCCAAAAGGAATGTAAAATGCAAAAATTAAAATAATCTGAAACCACACAACCAAGCATTGTGAACTGTAAGTGCCAAAAATGACTAAATAAAATTCACAATTACTGAAAAGCTCGTATTACAGGAATCACACTGTGAAACAAAATCATTGAATGCAATCAGTATTTGTTCAAACACATAGTTTCAAGAAAGAACAGAGACCCTCAGAATTGCTTACCAAACCCTCTAAATCACCAGCATTCAACAAAATTTCAGATTTCTAGAACTTGCTACTCTGACACATGCTTTGGGTGCTTAGGTTGGGAGTGGAAAATTCTTATCCTTACACCCTTTGGTCTACTTCACCTCCATCCCTCTAAAATCTTTGTGGGAAATTTAAAATTCATATCCCATGTAAAACTGTAGGATTTTAAAAAGGTGGTTTATTACCATAAAATTCATCCACCTGAAGTATGAAAATAAAGAAATGTGGCTGTTTTAAAAAGTATTCTAAAATTATAATTAGAAAGTTATGTTTCTCATCCTACCCCCAAAATTATCTGCCCTGACTAGCTCTGAGGCTTTATCTACCCTCACTCTAACCTGCTACTTTCGTTTCTAATACATTGGGTGATGCTGCTCTCAGAATGCTTTCACACTTTAAAAAAATAACGTTCGTAGTAGAAAATCTTTGTCTTTTGGGGGTAAATTGATTTTTGGATGCAGCCAAAAAATGTAATTTGAAGTCAAGTTGATTGAATCAGGTGAGTAATGTCATATATATTAAAATAAAAGCTCTATAAAGTAACACGATTTCACTTTCCTGTGTGGTTTTTAACTGATGATGTTTTCTAAAAGGAATTCTACAAATATTTTGAGAAGTGGCCCCATTTCTAAAATAAATGTAGAATTTTCTAAGATGAGCATATGCTCTTACATTTGGGAGTTTGGGTACATTTGTGTGTTGCTTTTTTTTAATGGATCATTGCTTTATAGATATGAGTTTCCTAAAATAATGTAGTCTTTATTAGAAAGGGAGACCAAGTGTGGAATTATTATATAATGTAATAGGGTCTAAATAACTTAGGCATGTCAGAGAGGTACTTCAATCAAGCTAAAGATATCTTTAGAAATGTGTAAAACAAAGATGCTTTAAAAAAATTCAAAAGCACATTTCAGGATTTGTGTGTATAAAATTTCATTAAATGCCATTGACTCAGAATGTACACCAATAAAAGAGAAACATGCAAATTAACCATCACTCTGCCATGCCCACAACCCAATCAGGAGGGATTATGCAAATTAGAAGGAGAAAGATGGCGCCCAGCTGCTCCAGGCGCAGAGTGGCTGGGCAAGGCAGGATGCCTGTTATGAGAGGGAGGGTGGGGGGCGGGCGAGGGGATCTATGGGAGCGGCACTCCGGCCCCGCAGCAAAGACAAAGATGGCAGACTCCAGCCAGAGTCTGCAGCAAAGACGAAGATGGCAGACTCTGGCCAGAGTCTGTAGCAAAGGTGGCAGACTCCAGCTGGAGTCTGCAGCCAAGACGAAGGCAGCAGACTCTGGCCAGAGTCTGTAGCAAAGGCGGCAGACACCGGCCAGAGCGAAGGCCTGGGTTCCAGGTGCCGGAGGAAAACCGGTGCTGGAAGCCAAGGGAAGGAAGGCCTGTTGCACAAATCTCTTCGTGCAATGGGCCTCTAGTTTTATGATTTTTTTGTGTTTTCTCCTTTCTTTCCTCTATCCTGCCTCTCTTGTCTTCAATATTTCATAGCCTTAACTGAATAAGTACTTTAAACTACACATGAAACATCAGCTATCATATAAAGGTTTTAATGTGAAATAATCACCTTTCTTCTTATAAAATGTTTAAAGATGTTTATTGTGTTTAAGTTTTTGTGTGATAGGTGAGTGATGTCATTACTTTGTAATAAAAAATGGAAATATACACTGAATGGCCAGATTATTATGATCTCTGAATGCATAATAATCTGGCCACTCAGTGTATATATACAGTATATATATATTACAGTATATATGTTAGAGGCCTGGTGCATGAATTCATGCATGGATGGGGTCCGGCCAGCCTGGCCAGGGGGAGGGGACATGGGCGGTTGGCCGGCCTGCCTGCTGATCAAACACGTGGTTAAGGGGACAATTTGCATATTAGCCTTTTATTATATAGGATATAGACTGAGTGGCCAGATTATTATGCGTTCAGAGATCATAATAATCTGGCCACTCAGTGTATATTCATGTCAGAGCTAATGATGTTTTAATTTTTCTTCTTCTCCAGGCATCAGCATAATCAGAAGTTTATAAATTATCTGTATATATCTTGCTACACTCAGCGTAGCACAAAGTAGATGAGCTAATCTTTTCCCTTCAGTACTTGTTATAAAACATATACAGACTTTATGAAGCCAAACAAACATTTAACAGATATCTATACTAGTAGTACTTCCTGTTAAAGGCAAAAAAGTTGTGCATTTTTGGCATTGTGAGAAAATGGAAGTCATTAGAAATGATTAAAAAAAAACTTCTAGTTATGAAAAGTATCACAGACTAGGAATTAGGCAACTGTGAATAAAGGTCAGAAAAAGAGAAACCTTGGGAGAAGGAGGTGAGCATGTTGCAAAATAGGGTATTGTCTAGGACAAAGAATCAAAGGAAGGTATTTCATAAACACATATAATAAACAAACATGAAATGGAATAAACCTTTCTGGTGAATGAAGGGAACATCTGAGATATTGGAAGTGAGAAGCTGGTGGCATGAAGGACTTTAAGACAGAAAAGAAATTCCCACCCTAACTCTTGGTAGGGAGTGGTAGGAAGTTTTAGTAAAGAAATGGCTTGGGGAAGAGACCAGGTGTTAATGGCTCTAAGAGTTATGGTTAGCAAGAATAAGAGGGAAAAAGATCCCCATCCAGTTTGGCTCATTGGATAGAAGTGCCGGCCTGTGAACTGAAGGGTCCTGGGTTCCTCAAACCCCAGCAGGGGGCGTGCAGGAGGCAGTCAATCAATGATTCTCTCTCATCATTGATGTTTCTATCTCTCTCCCTCTCCCTTCCTCTCTGAAATAAATAAAAATATATTTTTTTAAAAAGAGAAACTTGTTAGTAAGTTACTGGACAACCTAGAGTGCTATGTATTTGTTTGTTTAATGCGAGGCTATACAACTAGTCAGTGATAGAACTAGAATTTGAAGCACAATCTTTCTGGGCTCAGAGCCCTATGTTCCCTTCTCTACCCTCTGTGGTCCTCACAAAGGTCAATGGTAAGGGAAACTAAGGATGAGAAGTTGTGGTACTATCATCATCCTCAATCTACTGTTTGTATTTCCTACTTTGTACTCAGAAGGGCAACTTCTGAGTACAAAGGCTACTAAAAGATAGGAATCATAGTACCTGCCTTAAGAAGGCTTAACAGCTTAATTAAGGACCTTGTACTTTTAAAAAATTGTCCATAATCAGGACTCTTTACTTTACCTATGGGGAAGAAGAGGTGCAGCCTTTTTAAACGTGGTTATTAAAGGAGATGGATTTGGAAGCAAAAGACATGTAGGTAAAGGCCAACTACCAACCTGGTCCAGTTGTAAATATTTAGAGACAAAAATGAATGCCTTGAATAAAAGACAGAGGAAGAATGACTCTCCAATAAATTTAAGACTTGGGCTTTTCCTCATGCTGACTGAGTGCATGATTTTAGGGCCTTTGTGGGAAAAGGGGAAAGAAAGGTGTGAAATATTGGGAAGTGTTAAATACAGCATAATACAAAAAAAAAAAAAAAAAAGCCAGAATGTAATCTTTCATATCTCAGTCTGCTCCCAGCTCAGATATTTCATTTCAATGAAAATAACAGCAACAGCCCTGACCAGTTTGGTTCAGTTGATGGAGCATTGGCCTGCAGACTGAAGGGTCCCAGGTTTGATTCCGGTCAAGGGCATGTACCTTGGTTGCAGGCACACCCCCAGTGGCGCGTGTACAGGAGGCAGCTGATCAATGTTTCTCTCTCATTGATGTTTCTGACTCTCTATCCCTCTTCCTTCCTCTCTGTAAAAAATCAAAATATATTTAAAAAAAATAACAGCAACAAGTCATATTCAGCATAGTACATACATTAGCTCATTTAATCTTCAAAGCAACCCTCTGAAGGGGGATACTATTGTGATCATTCCACCTATTTTACAGATGAGAAAACTGAGGCACTGAGGTGCTATGTGATTTGCCTAAGTTCACACAGGAGGTAATGCTAGACATAAGATTGGTACCTAACAGACTGGTGCCAGAAGTCTGTCTTAATCACTGCATTGTGCAGTCCATCTCATTTGTAAAAGACAATGGGAAATTTGGAAAAGAGCCAGAGACGTTAAAAACAATTATCAAAGGGAGGGGAAATGGGCAGCATAACATTTAAAAGAGAGGATTTGTTTAATCTGGAGAGCAGCTATATAAGATGTGTGTTTAAAAACTACAGGAAGAGATTCTTAGCAATCACTTACAGGTATAATCCCAGGCCTGAATGATCCCAATCACCAATCTTCTCTATTCTGCTCCAGGGCAGCTGAGCACAGCTGGAGAAAATTACAGACAGATCAATAGTCCCTCTGCACCTAGAATCCATAACCTCACCAGGGCCCTCTCCCCTGCTCAGCCGTCTGAACCTCTGTGCTTGTCAGCTCACTCTCTGCCCACTGTAAGTTTCTACAAACTTTCTCCCCTCAAACTTTTAACGACTCTCCCCTGTTGGAGGATGAACATCCCTCCTATATCACCAAAGAAATAGACAGATACATATACATTTATATTTTAACCCCCAAAGGTAACAAACTAAACTGGATTTCTGATCTCTACCTTTCCAATAGTAAAGAAACCAGTCCCCTCTCTAGCCTCTGGAATCTCATGCTACTAATAATTTTCGTTCTCCACATCCTCAGCCACTTAAGCATGCTCTAAGCCAGTGGTCGGCAAACACATGCGGCTCTCGAGCTGCGGTTTGCCGCTCTGTTGACCAATGAGTTTGCCGACCACTGCTCTAAGCTATCACTTATTAGGGGCGGGGGAAAGGCCTCTCCTATTCCTCTACGCCTTTTCTCTCCCTCTCTCTGTTCATCTCCCAGTCCTGCAGTAGCCCCTCCGTCCTAGGCCTCATGCAATTTATTCCACACGTGTGTGCAGCCTAACTTTGTTCCAAAGATCTATGGGGAACAGCCATGCTGACTTCTGCCTACACATTTGCTGCTGATCTAAAGCCGAGTCCATGATTTTCATGGTGCAAGGAAGTCATTTTTATGTAACTCCTCTTTCCCTAACCTCGTCTTCTGCCAGATGGCAGAAACATAAGATCCCAGCATCCAGGATTTAGGGCATATTTAGCACCAAGGCATTGGTGAGCCTCAGTCTTTGGTGGTCACCCATCTGTACAGGCATTGCGTCTCCAGTCACATCCACAGCGCACTTGTGATGATCCCCACTCAGCCCAAGAGGGCCCAGCTCTAATGTTAGACCACTTTAGAGCTCTTCTTTGGGCACAGAAAGATTATTACTCCATCTCAGTGGCAACACCCACGATGCTGTCTCAGGCTGTTTTTTAAAAATTGTTTTTAGTATTTTTGATTATTTGGAACATTTTAGCATTGTTAGGTCAATAAATCAAAGCTATGTATAAAGTATACATTGGGTGTTCTGTTTATGGCATGGCAGCGAGGAGCTCTGTGGACCCACTCCCCAACAAGTACAACTGGTGAAAATTATTTAAAAGGCAACCATCTGAAGTCCCTGGAAATTGTCCCAAGAGCATGAAGCAGATGAAGAAATATTCATTCAAGGAAGTCGACTATGATTCCGTAAGAACAGCGAGAACCTGTGGAATTTGATTTAGAACCTTCTCTCTCCCTGCTCCCAGCTCAGTGTGCCGGAAACTGCCCTTCAGGGGAGTACAGCCCAGGGAACAGGGCTCCCTCTTTCCCCAGCTCCCAGTCAGGGACGGTGGTCTCTCCCTGGGAGGGGCAAGCCATGGGAATGTCTCACCTATCCAGGTACAAGTGGTAGAGGCTAAATCCCAGGTGATGACAGCCAGGAGGTTGGCAGTTCTCTTCTTCCACCTTGCCCCCATTCGTAGGGTAGGTGCTTAACCTCAGTGCAGCATGCTGGGGCTATACTAACTATGTCCTGTAGTTTTGTCCTTAGTCTTTGGATGTGGTTCTTTGAGGGCATAATTTTCGTTCCCAAGGTAGATTCTTTCTGTTGTCTTCAATGAATGCCTGAGGTGCTCAGCGAACTCTCTCCACTCCGATTGGACTTTAACTCCAACATCATCCAGTCCGATGTCATTTCAGGTATCTCTCTGTTCACCTCCCAGTCCTGGACTAGGCCCTCCGTCCTAGGCCCCATGCAATTTATTCTACACTTGTGAAGCCTAACTTTGTTCCAAACATCTATGGGGGAAGCGCCATGCAGACTTGTCTCCGTCACATAACTTCCTTTTCTTTGGTACTCTGCTCCACAAATTCCAGTCACTTCAGCTGCCTCCAACTCTGATCTCTACATTCCCAGCGTGGCAAGACCACCTTTCTTTACTTGGGCTCCACCTCCCAATGTCAAAGTGTGAAAAATAGCCCTAGGCAGAAAAATGAGTAATTTATATAACGCAAATGCATACAAAGCACTCAGCATTATGTCTGCATAGAGTAAATGGGCAATATAGGCTGGTTTTTCTTATGAAATCTTTATTTACAGATATGAAATTTTATATATGAATAATATTCTATTAAAGTAAAAATTCCATTATAAAATAGTATATTTAGAGTGATGTCATTTTTGGAAAACATACTTGCATTGAAATAAATCTGAAAAGATATCTACAATATTATTACTACCAAATAATATTTTTAATCAAACTATATAGTTATAGGTACTATTCAGTTGTGAATAATTTATCCCATTATATTTCTGCAATAAGCATACGTTACTTTTAAAAAAATGAATGATAAAGACAAACCACAAAAGAGCACCTTGAGGGGTCCAGGTTGAAGGAGAGAGGGGCAAGTCCTTCCATTTTGCCTTGGATGAAGTGAAATCATTTATGTGTTTATTGCAATGGGCCCTTGGCTTTTTCAGGCCTTTGGGCCCCAGAGCCTCTGACTAAGGCCTGAGTTACTGGCCTGGGCCCTTGAAAATATACCACCATAGGAACACTTCTAAGTTGTGTGTCTAAGTAGTTTAAAAAAATCCTGGAAAAAATTTACTTAGGGTGTAAGCTATTCTTAAATTTTATTTTTAAATCATATTGTCATATTATGATTAACAAAATATACCAAGGACTCAGGTACTTTATTTTTTTATTTTTTTATAATGTATTTTATTGATTTTTTACAGAGAGGAAGAGAGAGGGATAGAGAGTTAGAAACATCGATCAGCTGCCTCCTGCACACCTCCTACTGGGGATGTGCCCACAAACAAGGTACATGCCCTTGACCGGAATCGAACCTGGGACCTTTCAGTCTGCAGGCCGACGCTCTATCCACTGAGCCAAACCGGTTAGGGCAAGGACTCAGGTACTTTATACCAGTGCCCTGTTTTAGCCTCTGCACACAGGTGTGAGGAGAAGATACTCTCGCCATCTCACTGCTCCCTGGGTCCTGGCTGCTCCTCCTGCGGCTGGACCTCCCTGTGCACTGGTTACGAAAGCGCAGCCACCAGCTGCTAACAGTTGTTACCACGTTCATCCACAGAGGGGAGCTGGCTGGTCCTGCCAGCTAGCATCGCTCTCCCAAAGCAGCGGCCTTGCTGAAGAAGGCACCTCTCCTCTGAGAGGAACATGCCCTCTGGTCCAACGTAGAGCAATATCTCCACTACATGAAGGTAAACCATGCATCTGCCGAATGTCGTATGTTCTCTGCATGGGCCAGTTTAAAAGTAAACAACTGACAGTCAACTTGTTCTCTCTCCAGAGGACCTAATGATCAATTTAACTGGGGGAAAAATGTTAAATCCTGTCTTACCTTTAGCTGTGAGAGACAAATGAAAGGCAGTGAGCTCACCACTTCCTGTGCTCACTGAGTGCCTGCTTGCTTCTGGATGGCCGGGGTCCACAGGAAGTGCAGCCTTTCTCAATAGCACTCCCTGTGCTCACTTTGTGGAAGGAGGGAAATCCAAAGAGCATTTCAGCTGCAATATGAAAGCCTGAAAAACTGCGAATTCCCCACAAGGAGGCTCCATTGTCAAGTACAACAAGTTTCAAAGAGGGAAGAGTGTCAACCATTTTAAAAGCAGTACATCACGGTGCATTAAACTTTCATAATCTTTAACCACTTTAACATTCCTGATTACAGTTTGGTTCTTATTATCATATAAAGTATTGTATTATCTTACGGGTATGCAAAGTAAGGCAAATGTATCATGTCTTAAATCCATAACTTAAATTAAGCTGAGAATATAGAACAAGAGAGAAGTTCTTTTTTTGGGGGGGTGGGTGGCAAGGTTGATAGTTATAATAAAAAATATTCCCTCATGCTTCAGTTATTACATTTGATCCAAGAGTTGTCACATAGATTCAACTTGGGCTTTCAAAGTCAAAGAAAAAAAAAGATTAACCTTTGGCTAAAATGTTTTCCCTTTATATATACGGTAAAACATTATTACCTGTTTAGTAACTTTGCTTAATCAATAACCATATGGCCATGGCATTATTTTAATATCTCTTTAAACTTAAAGCAGTGAATACTTCTAACCAGATGATGTAATACCTTAAATATTGTTAATATCATTTCTAAATGGCCATATGTTTATTAAAAGTATTTAAAAAGGAAATATAGCTTAAATACATAATAAATAATTTATACAATTGAGATCTTTTTTCAAAGTATGATGTTAAAACTAGATATATGATGTAACACTGTATGGTGTTAAAACTTTTCCTTTTGCATCCTTAATTCTCTGAAGAAAAAAACAAACTTAGAATAAATATGACTAGTTCCATAAGTGTTCAATTAACTTTATGTTTAAATCATTTATTGCATGCCATATGGCGTGTGTATAAACTATATCAGGGCAACTGAGAAGACAAATTTCTTTACATGAAAAACATAATTAGATTTGTAATTTGTGAGTTTTAGTGCTCTGAGACTTCAGTCTTCTTTAGAGAGTGGGATTTGTGGCTATAGCTAGTATTTACTGAGTGCCTCCATCAGGTGCTTTGCTTATATTATTTCATTTGAGCTATATCCATGGGCTAGATATTACTATGTGCGTTCTGTAGACAAAGAGACTGAGACTCAAAGAAATAACTTGTTCAAGATCCCATAGCCATCTAAACAGCTGGTACTGGAAGTACTGGTATTGGACTCATAGTAGGAGTGGATGGGGAGAGGAGGGGGGAGGGATGGAGGTATGAGAGCCCGAGAGTAAGGAGGAGGCAGGATGACATGAAGGTGGAGTCTTACCTGGGTGTGCACAAAGGAGAGATTTACACCCCTTAGCATGCCTACCGGTCCTCATCAGCCCCTCTGCGCCAGATGTGTCTCTATTTTTCCAGTGAGTTGAATTTAAGCATCAATATTACCGTATGTTTGAAATGTAAGAGTGAAATTAGCGTCCTATGATAACTTTTAAAATAATTACCGAGTAGCCAGGACATTACACGAGCTTCTTAATGTCCGGTCACTTGCCGTAAAGGCAGGACTGTGCCCTGCCAGCAGACGAGAGAAGACCTGGTGGCTGTGTCTCAGGGCAGCCTGAGCCAAGTGGTCAGGAGCTCGCTGAGACTCCCCAAAGCCCCTGGGCACCCGGAGGAACCTGGTGGCCTTGGGGATGCTTAGGCTGCCAGAATAACGTCACATCAGAGTCAAGAGCGGATTTTGTCTTAAGTCAATGGTTGGGATAGATGCAGAGCAAAAATAATCTGAAATTGAATACAGAACGTTGGTTTTAGCATGAAGTGTATAAACAGATAGCCTATAAAAAATAATCCTCTTGTGTACAAAAGCACTGAAGTCAGTAGCACAGGTGAACTTGTCAAATAAATTCTAAATAGATTCTAGATTGGTTCTTTGTCTTTGGTGCCAAAAAGACTAAACAACTTACCTTTTAAAAAATTAATAATGAACAAAGGTTCGTGAAGTTTTGTTTCTAAATATTTAAGCATTTACAGAATTCAGTTTTGCAGTTTTGTTTTAGAGCTCACATCCATATATTACTATAGAGAGACATCCATTTATTTAGTTAGTTAGTTCTCCTTTATTCAAATCATTTTTTATTTTTTAATTACAGTTGACAAACAATATTATATTAGTTTCAGGTGCACACCCCAGTGATTACACATTCTATAACTTACTAAGTGGTCATCCCAATAAATCTCGTATCCATCTGATTTATTGACTATATTCCCTATGTCCTACTTTACATCCCCTCTACAACTTACCTTTGAATGATCAAACTGCAGGTGTGATAAAATATTTATCAACCAGTATGGTGTGGATATGCTGGCTATATGGCTATATACCATATTAAGTAGTTTTGTTTGCTTTTTTTTTTTTTTTTAATGCATCTTGGCTGAATAGTTAGCCTATTTATGGAGAAACTGGTAGGTAGTTAGCATGCAATGACACTTTCCGCTTGGTCCATTAAAAAATCAAACTACTCCTTTGGGGAAAAGGGAGAGGTCATTCCTCCTGAACAGATTCTCCACTTTTGGTGAACTCCTCAACATTTCTAAGATAATGTGTGGGCATTCTGGTTGTTGAAAATATGTAGAGGATGCAATTTGAAAAGGAATGTCAGTTTTGCTTATTATACATTAAAATATCTATAGTCACACCATGAGACACATAGAGAAAGAGACTCTTTAAGCGCTGGCTTCCCCAGCTGGGAGGACCTGGCATGCTTTTGGACCACATTGCAAACAACCACAGGTTCTATAGGAGGCAGCCCTGCTGTTATACAATGGGGAAGGAAAGGACCAGTTTGGTTCCATATGACCCCCTGGGCATCTTTTAGTATTCTCCTGCCTAATTTACAGTAAAGGGACAAGGACAGCACCTGGTCCTTAGGAGGGCATAGTGAGCAAGGCTTTAGAGGGCACAGTAATGAGTGTCAGAGTCACCTGACCAGGGAAGCCATCTAGACTAGCCCAGGGTGAGGCGAATTTGGGTGGGTAATAGGGAAGGGAGATGTGGAGTATCAGCAGCATCTCTGACATCAGCTGCAGGCATGAGGATTGTACTTCATCCCACAAACGTTTCTCCTGAGGAAAATAGACCAACCAGAATCCCATAGGAGCTGTACCCAAATGGAATGAATGGTTTATATAAAGCAAGTGAATACAGGCAGTGCAAGGGGTGAACTGTGGTGGATGCTGTGACATCTTGTCCAGACACCCCCTTCGGGACCAAGGCATTCATCTCCCCAGCTGGCAGAAGTGTTAGCTATTGATGGCTCATAGCTAATCCCTCCTGAAGAATTACTCTCAGATGGAAAGAATTGCTTCTCCAAAGGTTATGCCCAATCCGCAGGGGAAGCCCATACCCAATGATTGCCCAAAGTGGAGATACAAAAATCCAGTCCTTTGACCTTACTTTGGGACAGCTCTGCAGGGCCATCTCAGACCCCAAGCTCTTCAGGGATGTACAGATGCCTTTCTTACAGTTTCATCACAGTTCACCTTCTATTGCCCACTCTTGCTTCTCTAGCTCCTCACAATTTTTATTCCTGAGACCACTCTACAATAAACTTCCTGTGTACAAATTTCTTTCCTGGAAAACATGGTGTAAGAGAGTTTCCTATTAACTATTTTAAATGCATGTGGAAAAGTATATGTTCGTGACACATTTTATCAAAAATATGCCAGAAATATGCTATGCTTGAGTTTATGTTAACTAATTTAGCAATCCTCACTAAAACAAATGTAAGGCTTTAGCAACAGATTAGTATTTGGTGATTAGTTCTAAATCACTGGACAGACATTCTAAACATGCTATTTTAAGTCTATGCTTTATTTTTAAGTAAGTAATATATGTTCAGCCAAATCAAATAAACTGCTTTAGCCCTTTTCATAACATTTGAAGTTAATAAAATAAATACCAATGATGATATGCTTTCACTTTTCCATGTTTTTAATTTATCACAAAATTTTAACTGAGCTTTGTCGTCATAAAAAGCATTTTTAAATCTAAGGTTTATTATTTTTCAACCTCATGCTTTCAGTAGTTTGGTTTCATTTGTCTGCTATGATAAGTTTCAGAATGTATTAAAAGTTATTTTGTTGACATTTCATTTCTCTAAGTAGGAGATTCTACAGTAGACACCTTGAAAAGTTCATTTCACAGCCACACTCATGCTAACGAGGCCCGAGAGATAGTAAACGATAAAGCTAAACTGTAAAAGCTTTCAGCATCTTTGTTTTTAATAACAGCTTTATTGACATTATCATTCACGTATATACTTCATCCTTACATTGTAAATTCAGAGGGTTTTAGTGTGTTCAGGCTTGTGCAACCATTGCCACGTGTGACTTCAGAACTTTTCATCACCCTAGAAACAATCCCCACACCCACCAGCAGTTGCTCCCATCCCTTCTCCTCCCTGAGGCCCCTGGCAACCACTAGTCTCCATGGATTGGCCTATTATGGACATTCCATATGAACGAAATCAGACAACACGTGTTTTGTGACTGGCTTCTTTCACTTAGTATATTAACAAACCTCGTTTTTGAGGTTTATCTGTGTTGTAGCATCTATCAGTACTTCGTTCTTTTTATTGCTTTATTGCTTTATTCTTTTCATTGCTGAATAATATTCTATTGTATGGATATATCACATTTTGTTTTTTCATTTATCAGTCAATGAATGGGTTGTTTCCACTTTTTAGCTGCTGGAGTAATACTGCTATGAACAGTTTAAGATTTGTGTGGACATATGTTTTCATTTCTCTTGGGTATATACCTTGTAGAGAAATGTTAGGTCATATGGTAAATTTATGTTTAATATTTTGAGGAACTGCCAAGCTTTTCCAAAGTTGGCTGCACCATTTTACATTTCCACGAGTAGTGTATGAGGGTTCCAATTTCTTTCACATTTTCACCAACACTTATTATGGATTATGGTTTTGTTTTGTTTTTAACATTAGCTACACTAATAGGTGTGAAGTGGTACCTCATGGTGGTTTTTATTTGCATTTCCCTAATGACTAATAACATTCCTTTAAAAAATAGTGAAGTAAAACACGGACATTTAACTTGGAAAATAAGGAAGATTTTGGCAGGAGGGCCTGAGAGCTGTCTTTAAGTGTAAAATAGAGGGACAGATGAACCGAGAGTTGATGTTAAATCGAGGCAGAGCTTGGCTCTATGTAAATGAAATGTGCCAGGAGTAGGTTGAACAGGGAGGGAGTAGGTTTCTATCCCCTAGGGATGTTCAAGTAGATGATACAGAAGAACTCTTTTGGGCTGCTCTGATGATTTGTAAACTTGTGTGGCAAATTCACAAGGCCTATCACGATTATATTTTAAGCCAGTGGTCGGCAAACTCATTAGTCAACAGAGCCAAATATCAACAGTACAACGATTGAAATTTCTTTTGAGAGCCAAATTTTTTAAACTTAAACTTCTTCTAACGCCACTTCTTCCAAATAGACTCGCCCAGGCCGTGGTATTTTGTGGAAGAGCCACACTCAAGGGGCCAAAGAGCCGCATGTGGCTCGCGAGCCGCAGTTTGCTGACCACGGTTTTAAGCCATACATACATAAGCTTGGTAAGAACACTGTTCTAATCAAGTTACTACATGTTCATAGGTACTCTGGGAGACAGAGTCTTAACACCAGTTGGAGCCAGTGGGATGCAGGGCATATTGGGATAACAGTACTAACCAGAAGCCCCTATGTTAGGCCAATGCTAATAATCCACTTGGGTTAGTCATGCTGAACCATCAGAAGCCAATTTGCTGACCCTTGAGGTTCACAATGTCTTTTCTAAATGCTCTCAAACCACTGATTAATAATATCCTACAGAATCTTTCTAGATTAGAGCATGCTATCATGTTCTGAGATTCACCTTCTTGAAAATCAGAATCTTCACTGTTTTGACACATCTACTATAAATAAGAGGAATAATTGAATTCCTGTTATATAGGTCTGCATATTTATATGTATGTATACGTGTATATGTGTGTATACATATACATCTGAATACTCATTGAATTAATAAATGAATGCAGATGATTTAACAGCAAAGGGAGTGATGCCAAAGAACATAAAGCTGCTTCCAAAATATAAAAGAGAAAAAACAGAGAAATGCATGGACAGCTGTAAATAATTTTGCTGTTTACTTGACTCCTAGTTTTCCAAAATGCAAATATAGAAAAGGAAGAATATTGAACTAAACTCTTACTGAGGCTAAGACAAATGATGGAAATGCTTGAATTTTTTTTTTTTTTAAAATTCCTAATATGGGCTTGCTTACTAGCAGAGTTCAAAAAAGATAATTATTAGATCCACTATCATCTATAGTTGTTGACTGGGGTATTTTGGTAAGCATTCAAGCATACAGTCTACATGCTGTTTATAAGAAGTAAATCTTGCCTTCAAAATAATATTTCAATAAAATAAACTGAAGAGAGAGGAAGCTCTTGCTTTATCTTACTTCTCTTCTTTTAATGTAACAGTTTTATGGTATACATTTAATTTCCTGTTGCTGCTGTAACAAATTGCCACAAACGTAGTGGTTTAAGACGACACACATTTATTCCTCTTCTGTAGTTTGGAGTTCAGAAATCTGAAATGAGTCTTACCAGGCTGGAATCAAGATGTCAGCTGGGCCAGCTCCTCCTAAAGGCTTCCCGAATTCCTTGGCTTAGGGCCGCATCCTCCCAGTTGCTGCTTCCATCTTCACATTGCCTTCTCTCTCTGACCTCTTTCCTCCCTTTGGTAAAGACTCTTGTGATTACATTAGAGCCACCTGGATAATCCAGGACTTTCTCCCATCTTAAAACCATTAATTATAGCTGCAAAGTCCCTTTTGCCACATAAGGTAACATATTCATAGGTCCCAGGGATTAGGACATGAACCTCTTTCGGGGGCTATAATTGATCCTATATTTAAAAGTATAGAATAACTTTTAAAATGCATCCTAAATTACTTTTGGAGTTAAGTAGGGTCATGCCACCAATTAATCAGACAACCAAACAGCTCTTTTTGATAATATTTATCTCTTGCTTACTTTCACTGCCTTATCACTTAAACTCCTACCCAATTAAGAGAAGAAATAAGCTTTAAAAAAACAGCAGATTCATTTCCAGCATCGAATCCTGTGTTGATTCAAAAGCAGTACTCATATAAGTGCTTTTGACCGAATTGGAAAGGAGGAAAGTTGAGCTTTACCTGGTGTCTGGCATTTGTCTGAGAGGGCATCCTGACCACCTCCAGACTGATAAATGGTTCAGTTCTGAACAAGATAAAACTATGGTCATGTGACATCCAAGTCATAACCCTGTGGGGTTACTCAGAATCACAGACACAGTATGTAGAGAGATCAACTTTTTTATAGTAGATTCCATGCAGCTGTATGAAATAATAGAGAGATATCATGTGCCTTTACTCAGTTTCTCCCCAAAGCAACACCTTGCAAAACTATAGAACAATATTACAACCAGGATATTGATGCTGATACAGACAAGAGACAGGACATTGTCATCACCACTGGAATCCTTCATGCTGCCCTTCTGTAGCCACATCCATTCTCCTCCCACAACCTTTATCCCTGGCAACCACTTATCTGTTTCCCATTTCTATAATCCTGCCATTGTCATAATGTTACATGAATAGAATCATACAGTATGTAACCTTTAGGGATTGGCTTCCTTCATACAGCATGATTCTGTGGAGACTGATCCAGTTCCATACATTAATACTTGGTTCTTGTTGCTGAGGACTAACCTGTAGTGCTATTCCGAGTACTATTTTAGAATCACAGTTTGGTTAAACATTCCCTGTTGAAAGACATCTTGTCGTTTTACTGGGGGGCTATGCCATATAGAGCACAAATGAACATTTGTGTATAGGCTTTCACACAGACCTGAATTGTCATTTATCCAGAATAAATGTCTGGGAGTTCAATCCTTGGGTTGTATAGTAGTCACGTGTTTTTTTTTTGTTTGTTTTGTTTGTTTTTTTAGAAACTGCCATTATTTTGCAGAGTAGCTGCGCCATCTTATATTCCTGCTAGGAATGCACGAGTGATTCTGTTTCTTCTTATCCTGGCCAGTATTAGTTGCTGTCACTTTTTTATTATAGCTGTTCTGATAGGTGTGCAGTGATATCTCACTGTAGTTTTAACTTGAATTTCCCTATGGCTAGTAATGGTGAACATCTTTGCATGTGCTTAGTTGCTTATTTCAATTGCTGTGTCCCGAGGGCCCTTGGTGTCTCTGTGAGGTAAACATGGCATCCAAGAGAGTTAGTTCCCTCTGCTTCTGCCAAAGCGGCCCATTATTATTATTATTATTATTATTATTATTATTATTACTACTAGAGGTCTGGTGCACGAAATTTGTGCACTGGGGGGGGGTGTTCCTCAGCCCAGCCTGCACCCTCTTCAATCTGGGACCCCTTGGGGGATGTCCGAATACCGGTTTAGGCCCAACCCCACACAGCATTTGGACATTCCTCTCACAATCTGGGACTACTGGCTCCCAACTGCTTGCCTGCCTGACAGCCTGATCGATGCCTAACTGCTCCCCTGCTGGCCCGATTGCCCCCAATTGCCCTCTCCTGCTGGCCCAATTGCCCCCAACTGCCCTCCCCTACTGGCCCAGTCACCCCCAACTGCCCTCCCCTGCCAGCCTGGTCCCCCCCAACTGCCCTCCCCTGCCAGCCGATTGCCCCCAACTGCCTTCCCCTGCCAGCCTGGTCCCCCCCAATTGCCCTCCCCTGCCAGCCCGATTGCTCCCAACTGCCCTCCCATGCCAGCCCGATTGCCCCCAACTGTCCTCCCCTGCCAGCCTGGTCACCCTTAATTTCCCTCCCCTGCCAGCTTGGTACCCCCCAACTGCCCTCCCCTGCAGGCCCGGTCACCCCCAACTGCCCTCCCCTGCAGGCCATCTTGTGGTGGCCATCTTTGACCACATGGGGGCAGCCATCTTGTGCGAGGGCATGAGGGTCAATTTGCATATTACCTCTTTATTATATGGGATTATTATTAATTTCTTACCCATTTTACATATTGGCCTTCTAAGCAAAATTTCATTTAAACAAGGATTCTTTTGCTAAAGAAAAAAAAAGTGTGAAATCAACTTCATCTATTTTGCAGGTTATTTTGTAGGATATGACTTTACTTCCCACAAATTCCAGACAAAAACTAAATTCTGAATTAGAAATGAATACACTCAAATATTTCTATATATAAAAGCCTAAGCGACTGAACGACTGGTCAACCGGTCACTATGATGCATACTAACCACCACGGGGCAGATGCTCAGTGCAGGAGCTGCCCCCTGGTGATCAGTGCACTTCCACAGCGGGAGCACTGCTCAACTGACCGACGGGCGCAGACACCAAGCTCATGGCTGGCAAGCGCAGCTGTGGCAGTGCAAGCCTCTTCCACCTCCTCGGCAGTGCTGCCGAGCAGTGGCAGGCGCAGTGGGGCCAGGGTGAGCGGAAGCAGCACTGCGCCATCCAGCCTGGGCTTGGGCTCCTCCCCAGCCACCTGCTGCTTCACACACTACTACATCCCTTGGGGGATGTCAGCGGCAGGGATTGGGCCGAAACCGGCAGTCCGACATCCCCCGAGGGGTCCTGGATTGCAAAAGGGCACAGGCCAGGCTGAGGGACCCCACCTCTAGTCCTATATAATAATCCTATATAATAAAAGGACAATATGGAAATTGACTGAACAGTGGAACCACTGGTCGCTATGCTGCACACTGACCACCAGGGGACAGACGCTCAACTCAGGAGCTGCCCCCTGGTGGTCAGTGCACTCCCACAGCGGGAGCGCTGCTCAGCTAGAAGCCCTGAGCTAGCTCACGGCTGGCGAATGCAGCAGCGGTGGCAGGAACCTCTCCTGCCTCTACTGCAGGTGGGCGGTAAGGAGCAAGGGGTCCCAGACTGTGAGAGGGCGCAGGCCGGGCTGAGGGACCCTCCCCCCACCCCCCACCCCCGCCCAGTGCACGAATCTCGTGCACTGGGCCTATAGTATTTACATAAAGATATATTCCAAAGCTGACTACCTAAGTCAGTATGTACTCTTTTTTTTTTTTGTCTTTTTGTTAGAACAACTAGGCAAAATAAAATTCCCATTTATTGTGGACAACATTGTTTCACACATACCATCAAACAGGCTAAAATAAATAAATAAATAAAATAAATAAACAGCCATTTCATAGACAAAAAGTGGGGAAAAAAAGAAACCTTTTATCTTTGGCCTTTTTAACCATCTTATACAAACCAACTACTTATAGTACAGCTAAGTATATACACAAAAAGTTACTGGAATGCTCAGAATAAGATTGTCTTTTTGTTGTTTTTGCTTTTTTTACATGTTCTTTTTTTTCTCCTTTGAGATTATTATGAACATGGTCACACCACAAGTAAAGTCAGAAGTAGGCAGAGAATGCTCCAAAGGCTGGTCTGTGGTCATCCCAAGATCATTAAAAATGGCTGACCCCTAACAATATGTACAAAAATATAAAATGTAAATAAAAAATATAAACAAATTTTCCTTTTTTAAGTATTTTTAAGAAAAAAAGCAGGGCCTTGGAAGTTTTGGTTCTTTTTTCCTCCTCTGTTGCAAATTCACGTTGTGGATTTGGTTGGGTGGGTGGCGCTGCCCGAGGTGGGTGGGTGGGCAGGTGGCAGGAGTCTCTACTAGATTCTGAGACGGGAAGTGGAGGGTGAATAGGTCACGGAGGCCTTTAACTTTTCCTTTTTTTGCTGTCTAGTCATCCTCATCGGTCTTCTGCTTCTTGGTGTCAACATTGTCCTCCTCATCATCTTCAGCTGCCTGCTTGCCTGTAGCTGCCTCAGCCTCATCTTCATCCCCATCCTCTTCCTCACCATCACCTTCCCCTTCCTCTTCTTCATCTACCTCACTGTCAGCCTCCAGTTCCCCATTTTCCTCATTAGCGTTCCCATTCGCAGGTGCATCGCTTCCATTCTCTGCCTCCTCCACAATTCCCTTCTTCTCCTTGAAGTGCTTGGTGGTGATCTCGGAGCCGGTGTCCACGGCCGTGTCTGACATGGTGGGGCACGCCGGTGATCCTATGCAGCGGATTTTTTTTTTTTTTTTAAAGCGAGAGTTGGAGGACTCTGGTGAAGAAGCTGCCCGAGGCCCAAGTCCCGGCGGTGGAGGAGGCGCGCTGCGGAGGTGGTTGCAGCGAGCAGAGAGGGAGCCACAGGAACAATGCAAAGATGGCTTTCCAGAGCAGCCAGTCAGTATGTACTCCTTTTTAACTTCGTTATTTCTTCACAAAGAATAACTACAAGGTAACTCTAGTTTTTAAAATGAAAATTGTATCTCTCACTAATTTAAAAAAGGCTAAAACATCTCTCATCAATGGTCTGTAGCAGTTTCCTGTCATGCGGGACCAGCACACCAGTCACTCTTGGACAGGTCAGACAGGAGGGGCACTAGTATGGAAGAATAAAGAGTAAGTAAAGGTGCTCACGATTTGGTTGTAGTGCCTTAGATACAAATACACTTGTAACATTTAACAATGATGGTGAATCCATGCAAAGATGCTTGCATACAGTCTGATCCTGTGATTCTATAGTTCAGTCATTAGAAAATATACCATTCCTACCTTGCCTGTGTGGCTCAGGGGTTGAGCGTTGAGCCACGAACCATTAGGTCAGGGTTCAATTCCAGGTCAGGACACATGCCCAAGTTGTAGGCTCGATCCCCAGTAGAGGGTGTGTAGTAGGCAGTTGATCGATGATTCTCATCATTGATGTTTCCCTCTCTCTCTCCCTGTCTCTTCCACTCTCTAAAATAAATAAAAACATATTTAAAAAAAAAAAAAAAAACATTCCCGGGGAACACAATCATGCTGTGATCTTAAATTCCTTGGGGGAAAAGTACCCCTAGAGACACTAGTATTTTAGAACTTTCTTCCCATACTCAGGCCCTCTTGTTTTTTCATTAGGAGAGATGGTTTTTTGAGCAAAGCTAAAAAACTTGTCACATTAAATACAAAAAACAAAACACACACACATGATATCCCTACTACACTTGTCCTAGTATTCCCACAGCCCGGTGGCAGGAGTGGCAGAGCCAGCGCTCCCGGAGGGGAGGCACAAGAGGCCATCACGCAGCCAAGCTGATGCTAACGTGCCAGTAACTCAGTTGGCCTCAGTGAGGCCGTCTGAGGTGACAGCCTGTGGCCGGACATGAGCTGCATCCTCCAGAGGACGAGAGGACAGAGGTCACTGCATCCCAGCTCCCAGGGGGCAGCGTGACCTCCCCACCCACTGCGCACGCCAACAGGGGCTCTCAGCTGCCCATCCATGTGCACACAAATGGCTCTCCCGAGAACACAAATGACAGTAGAACATTTTTCTCCCATGTTATCATCCATTCTGATTCTTCTGCTGGGAAATCTGTGAAGAGTCAAGGATAGGTCTGGCAAGAAGAAAATAAAAACAAAATCTATCTGTGTGTCTTCCTTCTGCACATGCACCTTCCCGGAACCCTGCGATCCCTGGGCTGAATGTGAGGCTTCATACATGGTGGTCAGAAGGCTCCCTGGAGAAGTTGTATGCTATTGGCCTGTGAGTGCTTTTCTTTCTTCTCCGTGTGTGGCAGAATGAATTAGCAGGGGGTAATCTTTTTCAGAAGAATATGTTTTACGATCCTATTGGACCTCAGGTCGAAAGCACAAGTAAATGTTTAGAGGGAGAGTTTGCATCAAGGTAGGACAGAGGCCTGCTGGCTTGCTGGACCCCGGGGAAGAGCCTGTGCTACCTCGGCTCATGCTTCATTGGATACCTCTTCCCAGGCCCTGTCAGGACCCCAGCAAAACTGGAAGGCAGAATCAGGGTGCCGGCCAATTTCACCTTTCCCATAAGAAGTTAATGGCATTCCCACCAAACTCACTTTAACTCAGGCCAGAGGATGCAGGGCTGGCGGAACATTCACTCTTTTTCCTCGAGGAAGTAGAAGGCCCTAGTGCCTAAGAAAATGTGAGACTTGAGCCCATCCCCAAATAATTATGGAATCAAGGCAATTATAGTATCCACCTGGTCCTGGCCCTTCCAGAATAAATGCGGTTGTGTTTCAGCAGAAGAATGTGAGAGCCTTCAAGAAGAATGATTAAACACTGGCGCTGGGCTTTTATAAATATCTTATTTAATCTTCACACACCTCTTAGAAGATCCTATCTAAAATAAGAGTAATATGCAAATTGACCATACCTCCGCTACACCCACCAGCCACGCCCACCAGCCAATCGGGAGCGAGTATGCAAATTAACCCAACCAAAATGGCTGCGGCCACAGAGCAAGCAGGAGGCTTGGGTTTCCCCGGTAATGGAGGAAGCCAAGCTTTCCGCACACCTTGGCAGGCCCAGGCCTCCACTCAAGTCTACGAAGTTTCAATTATAGAAGATACATAAATCCCAACAAAAATGGCTGCAGCCATGGAGCAAGCAGAAGGCTTGGCTCCACTCCAGGCTACAAAGTTTTAATTATAGAAGATAAATAAATCCTAGATACCAGGGCCTCCGCTTGGGTTACTGGGGAGTGTGGCTGGCCTGCAAACCACCACAGGCCCCTCGCCCAGGCCACCCCATGCCCCAAGGGAACCCCCACCCTGATCCAGGACACCCTTCAGGGCAAACCAGCCAGCCCCCACCCATGCACCAGGCCTCTATCCTAGCTAATAAAAGAGTAATATGCAAATTGACCATCACTCCAACACACAAGATTGCTGTCCCCATGTGGTCAAAGATGGCTTCCCCCATGTGGACACAAGATGGCCGCCACAAAATGGCCAGCAGGGGAGGGCAGTTGGGGGAGACCGGGCCTGCAGGGAAGGGCAGTTGGGGGTGACCCAGGCCTGCAGGGGAGAGCAGTTAGGGGTGACCAGGCCTGCAGGGGAGGGCAGTTAGGGGCAAACAGGCTGGCAGGGGAGCAGTTAGGCATCAATCAGGCTGGCAGGGGAGTGGTAAGGGGGTGATCAGGCTGGCAGGCAGAAGTGGTTAGGGGCAATCAGGAAGGCAGGCAGGTGAGCAGTTGGGAGCCAGCAGTCCTGGATTGTGAGTCGGACATCCCTCAAGGGGTCCCAGATTGGAGAGGGTGCAGGCTGGGCTGAGGGACACCCCACCTCCGTGCACGAATTTGGTGCATTGGGCCTCTAGTACTATTATAAGCCCCCTGTGGGAGCCGAGGGGTCATAAGGTGAAATAACTTCCTCAAAGTCACACAGCCAGCAAGGTGAAGCCCTGGGGCTTGAATATGACCCCAGAGCTCTCATGCCTAACCATTCAGAAGTCCAACCAAGAAGATCCGCCACCAAGGATGATGGGGAGAGACACTCACAGACTGGGGACTGAGACAGACAGAATCCTCCTATGAGTCAGAACTTGTGCTCAGTCCTGAAGGTGAGAAAGAGGTTAGAAAGGAGAAGAAGGGTCGGAAATGAGAAATGGGAAGATTCGCTCAGAAAGGGATATGGGACGGACAAATATGCAGAGGCAAGGGGAACGGGGCAAGCGTGAGGAAAGCTGAGTGGTGCCCTGTGCTAAGATCATTGCATTTTGGTTGAACTGAGCAAGGGGGTCCAAGCCGAAGCAGACGTAAGAATTAAGGATTTTGCCTGGCTGGCGTGGCTCAGCAGCTGAGTGTTGACCTATGAACCCGAAAGTCACAGTTGGATTCCCAGTCAGGGCTCATGCCCGGGTTTCCCAGTCAGGGCTCATGCCTGGGTTTGGGCTTGATCCCCAGTGTGGGGGGTGCAGGAGGCAGCCAATCAATGATTCTCTCTCATCATTGATGTTTCTCTTTCTCCCTCTCCCTTTCTCTCTGAAATCAATAAAAAAAAAAAAAATTTTTTTAAAAAGAAGGTTTTTGCTAAGTCAGGCCAAAGAGAGTTTAATTTTGAAGGTTAAGGAAAGCCACTAAAGGATTTTGAGCAGAGATGAGGGTGACAAAATTTGCATTTCAGAAAGATCATGATCTGTAGAGAAACCAGAGTGATAAGATTTGCATTTCAAAAAAAATCACTACTTACACAGGGATTCCTGGCAGGAAATCAGGGCCCAGGTGTGGCAATAGGCACACATGAGAGAGTGAGGATGTTTAGGAGACAATGCCTTTATCCAGTAAGAAATGACAAGGGTGTATATAGCCTCAGAGAGTGGCAGTGGGGATGGAGAGGAGGGAATTGACTTGAAGTAAAAGGACTCTGAACTGGTTGAATGAGAATAGGAACAGGGAGTGTCAATGATGAGATAACACTTATGCGTTTCATCCATACACGATAATGGTATTCATTCATTTGGGGAAAGCAGGGTTGAAGAAGGGGAAAGGGTTGGGAAGGACAAAGAAAAGGCTAATGAGAGCAATTTATTTTTATTTCTGTTAATCCTCACCCCAGGATATTTTTCCATTAATTTTTAGGGAGAGTGGAAGGGAGGGGAAGAGACAGAGACAGAAACACCAACATGAGAGAGACACAACGTGACTGATTGCCTCCTGCACATGCCCGAACCACGCCCAGGATCCAGCCTGCAACTGAGGTACATGTCCTTAACTGGAATCGAACCAGGACTCTTCAGTCTGTAGGCCGACGCTCTATCCACTGAGCCACACTGGCTAAGGCTAATGAGAACAATTTAAAACATACTGAATTTGATGTAACTATGGGGCAACCAAATAAATATTGGCTAAATGAATCCGGGGGTCAAGAGAGAGGCTTAAGCTGGGAAGATGGGCTTGTCAACCCTCTGGTGGGATGTAGGTTGTGGGGTTGGGCCAATTTTTATCTCTCGATCCAAATGCACTAATACTTTCAGATGCTGGAGATGGGACTCCGAAAACCACATCTCAGGCTCTGCCAGTGGAGGGAGGCTGCAGGGCTGGAGGAGAGAAGGCTCGAGTCCCCACCAGCCTCGCTTCTTCACCCAGCAGCTGCAGCGGATTCCAGTAGCAGCTGTGGGGTCCAGTGTGCATTTTCCTAACACTCGAAGAACCAGCTTCCTCTTACCCCACTTAGAGACCCTGCAGTGCCCAGTTACCCTGCCTCCCCGAGGTCTGGGCCCCACCCATGGCAACTCTCCTCTAAGTTCTAGTCCAGCTATGGGCAAACTAGGATCCGGCCCGTTTGGCTGCTCTATTCGGCCCACGGAGCCGAAAGAGCGGAGGGTTCTCTTGCTCTCCCCTCCGCTCCTTCACCAGCAGCAGTGTTAACATGGCAACGCCGGGAAACACGGCCGCAGCTCCTTCTTCTGAGTGGGCGGATTTATATCCGCCCATTCAGTAGAAGGAACAACCTCTCAGTCTTCCAGAGGCTCCTTGTAATGCCCGCGGATGCGTCCCCCGACATCACCCTGGGAATGCGTAGACACGTTATCGTGGTGATGGAGGGAGACACGCCCCTGGAGAGCACAGTATCAGAGCATTAGCTAAAAAGGAGACCAACAACACTGTTCCCACTGAAGTTGATGTTTTAAAGATCAAAAACCTTTCAACCCAGTCTACATTGCCATCTACATCTACGTCCCGGGCATAATTTGGAAGTTGCACTAAAGAAAATGTTTAATTTACTGTTTACACATTTTGTTCTTTTCTATTTGTTTTAGTTTTAAATTATTTTATTATATTTAGTTTAATTTGAAAGGCTTTTGTACCTTTCCTTTGTTAGGCAATTTTATTTTGCCTTTGCCATCTTCAATATAAGGTATGTTATTGTGCTATGATTCCTCCATTTTTTGAAGTTTCCAATTATAATAATTAGTGTTTACATTCTTCTTGTTAAAATGTTTGAAATGAATAAAACTATTGAAATAAATAAAAAAAAAAGACCGTACCCTTTTATGTAATGATGTTTACTTTGAATTTATATTAGTTCACACAAACACTCCATCCATGCTTTTGTTCCGGCCCTCCGGTCCAGTTTAAGAACCCATTGTGGCCCTCGAGTCAAAAAGTTTGCCCACCCCTGTTCTAGACTCAGTAACTCCAGCCTCTTCCTTTGTTCCTTCAGCCCTTGAGGTGGTGTTGCTTCCTGTGGGTGCCACCTCCGCCAAATCTTCGAGTTCCCTTTTCACCCGTTCAGTTACCTAGCTAATAACTTTCTGCCTAGTTAACAATTCTTTACATTAATTTCTTCCTTTTAAAATGACTGGTGTGGCTCTGTCTCCTGACCGCACCCTGACTGTTGGTGAGTACAGCACCCAAGGCAAGTACAGAGCGTCATGGGAGAAGAGAGCTTTGAAGGAACCCAGGGACCACCTGTATTTAAGGGCCGTCAGCCCAAGGAGCGGGCCAGGGAGGGAGGTACTGGGGAATCCAAACAGTCAACTGAGAAAGAGAGAGAAAAGTCAGATCAGAGCAGTCATTATGAATGAAGCAAGGCTCCTGAGGAGATGGTAGAGTAAGCTTCATCCTGGAAATGAAAGGAAAGGAATGAAGGTTAGCGAGGGGTAGGTAAGCTTTCCAGAGGGACGGTTATCCACTTGGGGGAAGTGAGGCAGTCTGAGGGAGGAGGAGGAGGCGGGGCCGGGGGTGGATGGAACAGAGGCTGCCCTGTGGGGGAGGGTACAGTCAGAGAACTTGAATTTGAGGTGGCTCTAATCCATATAACTGGGTGTGCTCTTTGTTTTATACTGTTTGGGCATAGCAGCCCTTTGTGGGGCACTGGAGAGCCAGACAATGAGTTTAATCCAGGCAAGGAGTTTACCAGGTACTCAGAAGACAGGTAGGGTGTAGGCAGGAGAGGGGTTAACATGAAGACTGGGGCTGAGGTTGGCCAGAAAACGAAGTGAGGCTTATGGGGGGTGACGCGCAGAGACCGCACAAGCCTGTGGGAGCTCCTGAGGGTGTGTGAGGGTTTAACTCTCTTCTTTAGCTAAAGCCATAAAAGGAAAACTTTTTCTATATTCTCTGGCCAGAGAAAAAAGTCCCCCACAGAGAATGGACACGCGTTTTAACCTTAATAAAACATGGCGGCTCATCCTCAGGTCTAACCTAATTTACAAGTTACCCTTGTTAAGTGGCGTATCAATCTGATATATAAGTCGTGTATTTATTCTAGGTAAGGTTTTTTTGTTTGTTTGTTTGTTTTTGAGAAGCAGTGTGATAAAGAGCTTAGAAAACTTCAAAACTCCTTAAATCTGAAGAATCAGGGATATTGTTGTAATGAGGTAGGTCTGCTTTAAATGCTATTTTATTGCTTTAAATTTTCTTAGGGTGAGATCAAGTCTGATAAGCACTTCAACTTAGGCAAATAATGATGGTAATAAAATATGCCACTGCAAAATAAACTAAGTGCCCAGGCTTCCGAACTTTTCCAATTATTTCTCTGTAATGAATTTCTACGGGGGCAGTTTCCCCCCAGGACAGAGCATAATTTTAAAAGCTTGTGTTCACTGCAGCCCTATAAATTACTGTTTCCCCTTAATGTTGGCAAGTAGTGATTTATCTCAGCAAAACTGCAGACTTCACTAGACATGCTTTACTGTGTATGCACCTCCCTGGGGCACGCAAGACTTTTTTAGCATATCGTATAGGGGAAGCATGAAAGTCATTAAATTCATGAATTAATTTACACAGGAATTCTTAGGTTACTATGATTCGTCATATATTTTGTTCAAAATGGCTGTTCTACTTGCATTATCTATAAGCAACTAAAATATACAACTATCAGTAATTCTTACATGTGTAGAAGAGAGCTTTATTGCTGCTAAATATCTTTAAATATGTGGTTTCCACTTCTGCAATTCCGATTATGAATTGTAACACTGATTAATGTTACATCTAAGAGTCACCTTTCTACAGACATGGAACTTATTTAAACCCTTCCCACATCACGTCTAAGAAGGGCATAGGAAACATAGTTCAGCTGAAATAGGTGTAGTTTTCTTTCAATCATAGAGACATTTGAAAATAAAATTTATTCAGAAAAATATACAGTAGGTCCTCGGGTTACGTCGGAGATCCGTCCCTACGGCTCGATGTAATGCGATTTTCGCCGTAAGTCGGAACCCACCTACGTAAGCACCTACGTCACTCACATGGAGCACACACACAGCAGTAATGAAGTGACACAGTCAAAAAGTTTTAAAATAAAGATAACAATTCCCGACCTTTACTTGTGGTAAATAAATAAAAAACATAAAGCACATATGTACATACGTCGAAATGATGGAACTTTTTTTTAATAAATAAATGGGAGATGGTGACGTAACCACAAAACGACGTACGTGGAGTCTGACGTAACCTGAGGACTGCCTGTATGGAATAGGAAATGTTTCATAAAATGGAAAAATGTTAAATGGTTTAAGGCAGTGGTCGGCAAACTGCGGCTCGCGAGCCACATGTGGCTCTTTGGCCCCTTGAGTGTGGCTCTTCCACAAAATACCACTGCCTGGGAGAGTCTATTTTGAAGAAGTGGCGTTAGAAGAAGTTTAAGTTTAAAAAATTTGGCTCTCAAAAGAAATTTCAATCGTTATACTGTTGATATTTGGCTCTGTTGACTAATGAGTTTGCCGACCGCTGGATTAAGGGGAAAAAAGGTCCAGTGCCATGAATTGCAGCTACTTTCAAAGTGTCAGAATTGTAGCATTGGGGACCGTGGTGGGGAACACTGCAGGAATCTTCACAAACCCAACAAAACAGAAGTTACTTAGTAGAAAAAAGGTCACTTGAGTCAGACAAGTCTAAGTCTAGCTCAGCCACTTACCAGATTTTGACCTTGGTCAACTTGAACTTTTCCTTAGTCACCATTTCCTTGTCTGAACATTGGAGATAAAGTCATTCCCTCTCAAGGTCCTTGAGAGAAAGGTGTGATTACAAGTGCTGAGTGCTGGCACCCGGGGAGCCGGGTGCACGGTGGCCTCCTGGCTTCCTCTAGCCTCAGGTTCTGACCTCCCAAACGACCATCTGGGGGACACATCAAATAAGACTGTGCTGGAACTTAAAGGGCAGATGCCACCAACAGGCCATCGTCTGTTGACTGATTACATACTTTAAAATGTGGAACTGGTTATACTTTGAAGACCTGATACAAAATGTGTGATGGAGAAAGGAAGTTTGTTCAGGAAGCTGTCTCTATCCAGAAGGGGACGATAATAGCACCATAATCCCTATTCCATTGCCTTGTCATAGAAGCCCCAAGCATCATTCCTTTAGTTGGAAACATGGCTGACAGTGCAGATTCCAAAAGCAGTTGGAATAAACAAGAAAGTTGGAAGGATCCACAGTTATTTGAAGCACACAGGAGCAAATTCTCTTGTCAAGAGAGCCTGGCTTAATCACTCATTTGCTATCCCATCCAGTTACCCAAACTTTAGCAGCGTATTTCATTTGACTGTTTATCAGATCTATCAGGAAATCAGAGTCGTACCGTTGGTTCAGGAGACTCCCTGTGACCTTCTCCGCAGCAGCTGTTCATTCCTCTGTTTCTCATCCGCCTGTCTTTGCAGTACGTGACAGCTTGTGCAGGATTTTCCTACGGGTAAACTCGACAGGCATGCAGAACTGGAACCTCTCCCACTTCGTGTTTCTCTTCTTTATGGCAGTGCTGACTCTTGTCAAACTCTGTGTCACCCAGCCCCTCGCTTCCGCCAATTCTGCAGGTAGCTCCAGAATCTCAAGCTGGACTTCTCACCCATTTCTACTTGTCTGCTGGATACCTTCACACTGCTGTCTCTCAGGTACCTTGAACTCCTCAGAGCCAAAGCCAAACTCATCTTTCCTCTTAACTCATTTTCCCTGTTTAATGATATCACTATATTCCCTCAGAGACACAGTCTCAAAAGCTTTGGCTTCTCTTCTGCCTCTAAAATTTAAGCAGTTGCTGTGGTTTGTATAGTCCGCCCTTTATAAAGCCTTTCAAATAGACTCCTCATTTACATTTCTATACTTTCTGCCTTATCTCAGATCCTCATTACCCATCCCTAGGGCTTCTGCCATAGCCTTCTACAGAGTAGCCCAGTTTTGTCCCATTCTACAAGCTCATGCCTCCGATGCTCTAATCATGCTGCTTCCCTACTCCAAAATCTCTGCAATGCTTTAATTGCTTGGGCAACCTAAGTTCCAACTTCTCATCCCACATTAAGGCTCTACACTGTGGATCCAACCTACTTCCTGCTCCCTTATATCTACCTATATTCCAACCAAACCACTTGAAACCAACTTTTTATTAGGCACTTACTATGTTTTAGACACTGTGATGAACATTTTTAATATATTGTATCATTTAATTCTTATAACAGGATGGTATTATTTTGCCCATTTTACAAATGAAGAAACTGAATACTTGAAAATTTCAGGTAAATTGTCCAAAGTATTATGGTTAGTAAGTAGCACTGAGAAAATTTAAATCTGAACTTCCTAAATAAATCCTTTTCTTTCTTGCTTATCTGCCTTTATGCATATATTTCCCTTCATGTGCAATTCTGCAATGTCTTCTCCACATACATTTGCATATCAAAATCGTATTCATCCTCCAAGACACGTCAAATGCCACTCCTTCTTTAAAGTTTTACTGATGTCCCCAACTGGTGGTGCTTTGTCCTTCAACTGAATGGCCATGCACTACTATACACCTGGCTCTAGTGACTGGTGAACTGGTCGCCTCATCCTCATCACTGGGGCGGTGGTCTTTTAAGGCTGTGGCCATGTCTTAGTCATATTTTTACCCCCTGCACTGAACACAAATCCTGGCACATTCTAGGTATTCAATGTTAAAATTAATTGTCCCACAAATAAACAAAAAATAGGCAACACTAGTGATGGCAAAATAATGGCAAGAAGTCCCTACATTATAGTTTTTACATATCCCCTGGAAATCATGATGTTCAATCTAGCAACTAAGTAATTTAATATGACACCAAGGAGGATTTTGTGTCTTACTGAAAGGTTTATTTTTGACATTAAATCCCTGGTTTGTGTGGCTTGTACACCTGAATAACATAGACACCATCTTAGTCAGCAGATGTGGGGTGCGGCTACAGTGTTTTGGACAGGTTCAAGCCTTGGGCTAATGAGAGGGCACAGTCCTCTTATAGCCACGTGCAAGTCCTAGCTTGGAGGGCAGAGTTGTAAGCTTGAACCTATGGTCCGAACACATGGCCTCAGGTGCCTAAGTGATATAGGCTGCAAGTAAACAAAGCTTGATCAGGTGCATGTAATTGAGTAGGACTGAAACCCACGTGAATGTCGTAAACATCTTGACCACGCCCTTACTTTGCCTTGTGGCATCTGGCTATAAAATAAAGACACGGCTTGTAGTCCGTGGCGCTGCTGGGTCCCCATTAGGGAAGCAGCGTCCCACCGAGTCCCGTCTTTCCTAATACTTCACTGCCCCCACTCAGGGACACTGAACCTGGCTGAGCTGGCGCGGCACATAAGGCGCCCTAGGGCTGAGTATGCCTCGGCCGTGCCAGCGTGGCACAGGCAGACACAGGTGCTGACCAACTGATTCTCCCTCTGTAAGTTGAAGGTGAGTCGTTACCAATTCCTGTTTAGCACAAGAAATCACGTAGGGATGTTGGCAACAAAATGGACTCTATTCTAAGTCCATGGGAGCAACACCGACCAGTTAATGTCTGCCAGACACCTTCACACTAGTGCCCCACGGTCACCTCGCACTGTGTTTACCTGTTATGAAATTAGGGGTGTCCTCATTCAGTATTGAAAGGCAGGCAAAATGATCTGAACTAGTAATTCCACTCCGCATGAAATATATGAAAGCACATGCCAGTACAAAAATGTGTGCGGTATTATTCATAACAGCCAAAACATGAAGTCAACCCAGTGTCCATCGACTGATGAGTGGATAAACTGAAGTGGTATATCCACACCTAAGTATCATTCAGCAATAAAAAGGATTGAGCCCAGCCAGTGTGCCTCAGAGGCTGAGCATCGACCTATGAACCAGGAA
The DNA here is from genome assembly GCF_963455305.1 of Plecotus auritus. NCBI lineage: Eukaryota > Metazoa > Chordata > Mammalia > Chiroptera > Vespertilionidae > Plecotus > Plecotus auritus. Next base: position 38,481,124 of record NC_137770.1, read on the forward strand.
GTCATGGTTTGATTCCTGGTCAGGGAACATGCCTGGGTTTTGGGCTCAATCCCCAGTGAGGGTCATGCAGGAGACAGCCGATCAATGATTCTCTCTTATCGTTGATGTTTCTATCTCTCTCTCTCTATGAAATCAATAAAAATATATATTTTTAAAAGGGAATGAAATATGAATATGTAACTATAACATGGATGAACTAAGAAAACATTATGGTAAGTAAAAAAGCCAATCACAAAAGATAATATGTTGTATAATTCCATTTATATGAAATGTCTAGAATTAGGTAAATCTAAACACACAGAATATGGTTTCCTAGGGGTGGAGAGGAAGGAAATGGAGGGAAAAGGGGTGTGCAGATTCTATCTGGCGTGATGAAAATGTTTTCAAGTTGATTGTGGTAACAGTTGCACAGCTTGTGAATATACTAAAAGACACTGAATTGTACATTTTGAGTAAATGTTATAATACATACATTATATCTCAATAAAGCTGTTATTTTTAAAAAGCAGTCAACTGATATCAAGGATTATTATGGGATAAAGAGATATGGTAGTCAATAAGCTGCTAAAAATTATTTTTGAAAGATGAAATTCAACATTTGAATAGGCACCTTCCAAACTTTCTCTTTCTCAAAACAGAGAATAAGGAAGCAGAAGAAATAAAAAGAAAAAGGTACTTGGTTCTTTGCTCTGTCGCTGGGGCATTATACTTTAAATAGGAATTCTGCTTTTTCAAAAATAGCGTTTACTCTTCTATATTTCAAAAAGGCAAAACTGAATATTTCACCATTTGGATAATGGAGAACTATTATTTTTAGCTTTGATATTAATTTTGGAAAGCACTTAATACAAATGAACATTTTTACCCAGCTAGATATATGTGTTTTAACACACACAGGTTTAACCTTATGTAAGCCCAGACTATGAAAAAAGCAGCTGTACTGGTAACGACTGTTATGCACGCCTGGCCCGCTGGGACTTGACAGAACACTGGACCACAGAAACCCTGTGAGTGAATAACACGGGAAATGGTCTATCAATAGGAAGAATATGAGTTATCTGCCAAAACACACAGCTTTGGGGCTGACCACACAGAGAGAGGAGTAGGAACACCATCAGCCTTTCTGACGAGCTGAGTGAACCTTGGACAAAGACAGTAATAAAGATATCATGTTCTCCTGAGCAGATGTTAGGGGCCAGCTTACACCACCTCTCTCACTTTGGTTGGGTTCCAGCTCCCCAGAAGTGGAAAGTGGGCCTGGGAATATTGATTCCATGAGACTGAGATGGACTTTGGCTCCTGTGCTGGACTCCCTGGGCTCTTAAAAGCCAACGCACAGGAATGGGGCTGGCTGGTTTTGGTTGGCAGGGACCATCATTTGCTTCAGATGCTGCAAGAGTCTGGGAGCCTGGAGAACCCTCTTGACCAATCGGAGCTCAGCAAAGTGGCTTTGTCCTGCCCAGAGGATGGTGCGGGTGGCCCCTTGAGTTCCTCCTAACAACCTTCTACTCCAGCACCACTGCAGTTCTCATCAGTTTCAAACACTTGATAGGCCTATGTTGGGACATACTGTTTCTTTTAGTCAGAATGTCTCTCTTCGTCATCTGCAAACCTCCTCCTCTTCCTTTCAAACTTACCTTTGCTGCAAAGCCTCCTCACGTCTCTCCGGCAAATCAGTCATGTCCACCTCTCTCCTCCTAAAGCTGTCACTGACACAGCACTCAAACTGTGCATGGCTCTCGCTTCCCAGATAGTGAGTGTCTCAAATATAAGGATTATATCTCTATTTTTAACTCTGTATTACTTAGCGTGCCTGGCAGATAGTAAGTATTTAATAAATGTTTCTTGAATTCCACTAGATGGAGATCCTGATATGTGGCCTGAGGATATAGAGACAAGGAAGCCAACTGCCTGGCCTAGAAGAAGCAACTAGAATGTGTGAGAACATGTGTGTGTGTGTGTGTGTGTGTGTGTGTGTGTGTTAACTGCCACGCGTCCAAAACGGAAACCATCCCATTTGCGTCTATACCAGTAGACGCTTATGGCGTACAAAGGGTTAAGTAAGAGAATGTTAAACTGAATAGCCAAAGCGAAAGGGATTTCAGGCACCGAGGGGAGAGAGATTTTTTCAAAACATACTAAAATGGGTATATTACTGGTAGTTTGCTAGGGCTGCTGTAACAAAGAGCTACAGACTGGGTGGCTTAAACAACAAGACATTTATTTTCTCCTGACTCTGGAGGTTAGGAGTCTGAGATCCAGGTGTCTCCAAGGTGGGTTTCACCGTGAGGCCTCTTCTTGTCTTCTAGGCAGCTGCCTTCACACAAGGATACTAATCATATTGAATTAGGGCCCACCCTAGTGAGTTCATTTAAGTTACCTTATTCAATTACCTCTTTAAAGAACCTATCTCCACCAGCCAAATTCTCAGGGTGAGGACTTTAACACATGAATTTTGAAGGGATGCAATTCAGTCCATAACAGTGGGTAACTACCTTCTTGGGTAACTACCTTCTTTGCCTGAGGTTAAGGCTTGCCTTGTACATCAGTTCTGCACATTCTTTTTACCTTCCTTGAACTTGATCTTCAGATCTAAGCAATGTTGACAGAGTCCTTTTAAGCTCACATGAGATGGTAATTAGAGCTGGCAAATGTGGAGCCTGGATGCTAACTCAGATAATCTTTCTCGCCCTTCTCAGTTCTACATGGGATTGGGAGACCTAGCCTGGGGACCTTTCAGGGGGTGTCCAGGTATATGGTCCCTGACTCTGCACACTGCAGCCTGTATTTCACAGGCTGCTTTTATAACCCAAAGGGATGTGCCGTCAAAAGTCTGTGCCAGCATTTGCTATCTTTGCTCTCCAGTTAGCACCACCCAGCACTAAACCAGGTTAGAGCCTGGGCATGAGGCTATAGAGGGAAAGCTGACCGGCCAGGGTCTGTGTACCATCCTCACAAACTAGACCTGTGTGTAGCTGAAGTCACCCATCCTCGGTGCTGGCATGAAAGCAGGCCAGTCATAGCAACCTCTGAGTGCAGCTGTCCATTTCAACATAGATCAAAAGAAAATCATGAAATTGTTCAGAGTGGACTCCTCTTGGAAAGAGTAATACTGGAGTAATTTCCTGAGATAAAATTGGTGTTAGGGTTGGCCCTCAGAAGTGTTCTTCTCCTCCTTTAACATTTCTCCAGGTGAGGTCCTAGGCCCCCTTAGGTTGGACTGACATGGAGTTCTTTTTTTTTTTTTAATATATTTTATTGATTTTTTACAGAGAGGAAGGGAGAGGGATAGAGAGCTAGAAACATCGATGAGAGAGAAACATCAATTAGCTGCCGCTTGCACACTCCCTACTGGGGATGTGCCCGCAACCAAGGTACATGCCCTTGACCGGCATCGAACCTGGGACCCTTGAGTCCGCAGGCCGACGCTCTATCCACTGAGCCAAACTGGTTAGGGCTCACATGGAGTTCTTAATGGAAATGTAGATTCCCATGCCTACCCAAGGCTGACTGAATCAGGATCTCTGGGTGGGTCTCAGAATCTGAGTTTTAATCCTTGCCTTCATTCTTATCCAAGGTAACATGTGCAAACAGTGATTTAATAATCCTGCCTGGAAATGTAGGGTGTACACTGCCAGGTGAGTGATTCTACCTGCACTGTGGCCTCCTGGTCCACTCACCTTCCCATGGGTATGGTTCACTGGGACTGAGAGAGATGACAGAGCCACCAAGTCCAGGTACCATGGATCCAGCTGCTGATTCCCACTCCAGGGCTCTGCCCACACTCCCTTTGTTCTTTGAAGCCACAGCTTGAATCATCCCTAATTAAAAAAAAAAAAAAGTGGTTAAAAGTTTTCTAATCCTGGTATATTACTCAATGTTGATGATGGTGTGTTAGTAGAAGGGAACTCTCACCCCAGCTGCCGGGAGTGTAAACTGGTACGATGCTTTCCAGAGGGCTTTTTGGCAATCTGTAGTGAGAAGGTATGAATTCTATTTCCAGAAATGACCCACAAGGGGAACATGATTCTGTCAAAGCTGTATTCAAAATATTTATCAGAGCCTTGTTTGTAATAAGTAATAAATGTTCAACAGGGAACTTGTCAAATTCATAAAATTAAAATATTAGGTAGTTATTAAAATTTCTGCTGTCACAACATTCCTAACAGGTGGAAAAATACGTTTTATTAAGTTTGTTAAAGAGTAAGATTTTATTATGTAAAATCTCTCTATATAATTCTAATCTCCCCCAAAACATGCGCACGCGCACACACCCACACACACATTTCTCTATATTTGAAGAGAAACACACCTAATTGTTAAAAATGATTGTCTTTAGGTGAGAGGTTTCCACAGGCAGAGGAAAGAGTAAGGACCCTGAACACCATCATCTAAATCTTCAGCAAACTCTCATTCATTTCCTGCCTTTCTCTCCACTCAGCCAGCTTGAGCAAATAGAAGCTTGGGTTTGGGACGCAGGTGGAATTGGCAGCCAGAAACCAAAACATTTTGGCTCTCAACCCTCAGTGTGTAAAAGGATCCCTGGGGCACTTTGTTAAAATGCAGATTCCTTGGCCCCGCTTCTAGAAATTTCTATGTATGATGTGGGGTTAGTAATTGTGATCAGGTGACCTGAGGGTAGCAGCTGGAGAGAGAACCCCAGGGAGACCTAGGGAAGCAAAAGGCCCTGGGAAGCTGGGCTGAGGGCCACAGAAAGGGGTGTCAAATTTTATCATTGTTCCTTTCTCTTCCATATCAACTTAGAACTACTTGCTAGAACACTGGGACTGTTAGAACAGTCTGGAAGCCCTTTGTAGGCTAACCTTGAGGACATAGCTATCGTTGTAAACACGATTTCCAGTGGAAAATATGTTTCAAGTTAAAAGCTAATTCCCATCTGAACTTTTGGAATTCAGTTGGTTCCTATCCGGACTATCTGTTCTGACCGCCACGCCGTAAGCCTCCGACTAGATTTTGGAAAACCACCCCAACCGTGATGTAACTATTTAGATACCCTTCCGTTTTTCACATTAGTTTAGCTCATTTAACAAGATAGAAAGAAAAAAGATGAACTTGTTTTTTAGGAAAAGGGATAGATATTCACTGTTAAATATAAGATTACATTCACTCTCATGCCAAAAGCCACAAGTCAAATCTGAGCCTCTACTCACTCACCCCCCACCCCTGCCCCCCCCAAAGATCTTTGGATTCTTGCCTTTTTGGAGAGGGATAGCATGAGGAATAGGAATGTAGCTTAAAAGTTCTGGTCAGCTTCTTTAGATTTAGTTTTGAATTCGGAATGGTCTTTTAACATTTTATAAATTTCAAGTTCAGTAACTCTCAAAATAAATTATTGAACAGATTTCTTTTGACAGGTATAGAGTGAAAAATAATAAAAACTGCCAGTGCTGAAAATGCATGCAAACAAATGTGCCATCGTACATTTGCACTTTGGTGATGATAAGACGTTGTTTAAAGGCAAGTTCAGATGTGATTTGGAACCAGGTTTGAAAAGTTGTCAGCGGGAGGGGAGTTGGGATGGCGGTTGTTTCCACGCCTGTCTTGATTGGGTACAAATAGTGGTGAGATGAAAGGGGCTCGTAGGTGCCACCCCCTCCTCACATTTGAATTTATTTGCAAAATAAATGAATATAACAGCCAAAGTGAAAGTCCCCAGGGGCCGAGCTAGATGGTCACAATTTGAGCTACCAAGGACTGAGGGTGCTCAGACTAGATTCGTGCTGTTTCAAACTTTAATAACCAAACCCTTGTTAATAACCAACAGAGCCCTTTGGCTAAAGCAGAAGCAGGGAACTGGTGCCTACTTGTCTGGCCCCGCAGGCCCCCGGAGACCCGATTAGACATTTGTATCAGTGAGGATTCTTCGGTTCCCACCCACAGAATCTGACTTGGGCCAGTTTTTGGAATCGCTGGGAAAGCTGAAGAACTAAACTTCAGACAGGACCGGAGCCAGGGGAGCTCCTGGGTTCTGGGTGGCAAGAACGACGTGCTGGCCCTTCAGGGATCGCCACGGGAACCGGACCGTGTTCCTCGTTCTGATCGCCTTGATCAGGCCGCATGCCCATTCCTTGAACTAGCAGCCTTTGGCAAACTACGGCCCACGGGCCGAATCCGGCTGTTCTATCCGGTTCTCTTGCTCTCCCCTCCGCTCCTTTACTTTGAATTTATATTAGTTCACACAAACACTCCATCCATGCTTTTGTTCCGGCCCTCCGGTCCAGTTTAAGAACCCATTGTGGCCCTCGAGTCAAAAAGTTTGCCCACCCCTGTCTAGGGGGTGGGACATGGATGGACCCTCTGGTGGGGAGCGTGGTCAGCAGAAGGGGGAGTCGATGGTAGGAAACTAAAGCATGTGTCCATTGCAATCCTTCCAGGTCCCCTCTAGCCCCTGATTCTGTGATTGCTGTTCCATTCTTAGAAAATTCCCACTTGCAACAGCAAACAAAATGGCCCCAGAGGGCCACAGGCTCTGTTCTACACTGGAGTTTTAATCTCACAGATTAGCAGCATCAACATAAAAGAAAAAAAAAATTTAAAAATCAGATAATAATGGCCATGTCTTTTTTCTTTCTTTTTTTTAAATCATCACCCAAGGATATTTTTCTATTGATTTTTTTTTTTTTTTTTTAGAGAGAGAGTTGAAGAGAGAGAGAAGGACAGAGAGAAACATTGATGTGAGAGAAACACATTGATTTGTTGCCTTCTGCATTCACCCCAACCAGGGCTCGGGCCAGGGAGGAGCCTGCAACGAAGGGATGTACCCTTGGCCATAATCGAACCTGAGACCCTTCAGTCCACAGGCTGACACTCTATCCACTAAGCCAAACTGGCTAGGGCTGCAATTTCTTTTTTATTAAATATTTGTGAAGGGTTCACACTTCTTGGTCAAGTTCTAGTTGAATTTTGTGTGACCTTCAGTAAATTTTTTAATTTTCCTGAGCCTCAGTTTCCTCATCTGTAAAATATGAGTCATTGGACTTTTACTGGGTTGTTTTATGGGAATTGCTTATTACAGTGTCTGGCCTTAATAATGGTAGTTATTATTCTAAAAGAAAATTTCCTCTCAAATGTTAACAATGGAAATTTATACAATCCTATTTTAATGAGGTCATTTTCATAAATTCATGAAAGCTCGGAGACATGGTGAACAGCTAGATATTATTGTCAATAACCAAGCCCAGGGGACGAACAGACTGAATGGGGGCAATTCACCCAAGCTGCAGATTTGTGTTCCATGAATTCCAAGACACTCGGAGGGACTGTGTTCGGGTGCATAGCCTGTGTTTATGCTTGACAGCAACTAGGGCAACACTGTAGGAAGAATATTATAAATGCTCCCTACGAACGTTTACCCTGGCTGTTCCTGAAAAGGTTTCTTCCGTACTGACTTCCACACAATGGCAGGGATAACATAGTTTGTAGAATTTTGATACATAATCCAAATCTGTACATCCTCTGTCCTTTGGCCAACTGGAGCAGTTGCTATGACTCTTGGGTCCATCATCGTGTTGACTAAACTACAAATGAGTTTCAGGCCAACAGTGTGTCCTGTGAATTATGCAACCACATGCTTCCGGAAGAAACTCACTCACGTAAGATTTTAAAACAAAGAGGGACTGAAGTCTGGGGAGAGAGTTTCCATCACTTAGTTCATCACAAGCACCTTATTAGGAATGGGAAATGGGGAGAGGAACTGTTTCTAGTGCCGATTTACAAATTATCCTGGTGTGACCAGAATTATGTCTGAGAGGAAGGGAGTCCTGTCCCTTTGCTAAACACACTTCCTTCCTCTGGAGTCTGTGAATTGGAAAATTGAGCCTTTCCTTTCAGAAACAAATGCCAGTGCTTGAAAACTCAGCGTCCATCCTCCAGAATCCCCCAGCTTATTATTTCTAAAATCAATGACCCAGAAGCCTTTGTTGACCACCTACCTACCTCTTTAACAGTCACCAGGCTGCCCCCTTGAGCTCTCAGAAGAAAAGGGTGATTCATACGTCTAGACTCTGCTTGGGGGGCACATGGAAATACTAAGACCAGGTGGAAATCAGTGTGACATGCAAACTCATTTCTGTGGCTCCCAGGCTGGATGGGGAGGGGCAGCTTTGTGAACTTGGCTACACACACGGCAAAACCCCTTGCTCAGCTGGAGGAGGTTTCAATCAGCAAGCTTATCTGCGCCTGACGGAACAGTGTCACTAGGCCGTGTTGGAAGGCAATTTGTTGAAATCATTTCGCATGCAGGAAATCCTGTGTTTACTAACTGGGAAATACTACATAAAGATTTGGATTGGTTTCCCCTTGTAATGCTCTTCCAAGATGAAATTTGGCAATAGAGCCACTGCAGATAAGACGAAGGTTGCTCAGGAAATGACAACACAATGACAGCTCATTGTACATAATAGGCCTTATTTCTTTGTTCCCAACCCGGTTCTCAAAGTTAGTTGATAGAATCACTTCCTTCGGGGAGTCCAGTCACTTACTGGTTTGTGTCTCAAGTGCTGATGCCTTCAGGGAGCCATTACCATGTCCCTGACAATGTCGGAGAGATGCCTTGAAAATATTGGACTCTTTGGTAAAGGTACTGGAGGATAATGTGTAAGAGAAACAGTGAGATTCTCCAGGTTTCAGCTAATCTAACTGAATCAACTAAGTGAACAGAAAGTAGGCCCTTTCTGAAGTCATCAGCTTAAACAATAATGTCTATACTTGTAACTCAGGAGTTTCCTTTAATCAAAAGGTCAGCAGCTGTAGACAAGACCTGACAGACATTACATAGCATGAAAAAGATGTGTAGTAATATATTTTTATTTTATTTTATTATTTTTTAAAATGATGTCTCAATAAAAATAGCAGGTTTAACATGCACAAGGCCAAGAAAACCAATGATGCCAGATACTGAATTTATATTGCACTGTCCTTTGAACACCCAGCAAGAATAAACTACTGAATGCAGATACCATGCAGTGCATGTGTGGTAATATATTTAAATGGAAAATACATCAATAGAAGTGTTGATGAGCACTTAGAAGGGCAAACAGATGTAGGGCATTATTAGAATGTGTCCAGCGCGGCCTCAGAACCAAAGACCCTGGAGCAGTATAATCCCATTGGCAAGGCTGTAACTAGGGTGGGAAAGGGTTCTTCCTTTAAATTAACTTAGCTGTGAGGCATCCCTTTAGATTACTTATTTTGTTTTTCTTTGGTATTTTTGGTGGTTTTCTCATTTTTATTTTTTTCAAAAATATTTTTATTGATTTCAGAGAGGAAGGGAGAGGGAAAGAGAGATATAGAAACATCAATGATGAGAGAGAATCATTGATCGGCTGCTTCCTGCATACTCCACACTGGGGATCGAGCCCGCAACCCAAGCATGTGCTCTGACTGGGAATCGAACCATGACCTCCTGGTTCATAAGTTGATGCTCAACCACTGAGCCACGCTGGCCAGGCTAAGTTAAACATTTAGTTCATTTTTAATCATATCTCTGCTTAAGAAATAAAGGAATCCACAAACATATCTTTGCCTTTGAGTACAGTTTGGGATGTATTCTGTGTATAGTGGCTGTATTTTTATAGGAAATTATGTTATATTAATTATTATATAAATAACAATAATAATGAGTTAACCATTAATAATAATAATTAATGAAAAATGAGTTGCCAGATTTAGCAAATAAAAATATAAGATTCCCCAGTTAAATTTAAATTTCAGGTAAACAGGAGATACATTTTTAGTGTATGTCCTAAATATTAGTTATACTAAAAAATGATTATCTAAAATTATAATTTAACTGGGTATCCTATATTTTATCTGGCAACCCTAATTAGCTTTGGTTAACTTTTGATCCAATATTTCTTAGAAGACTTTGCCCTAAATGGTTGTGATATTTTTTGTTTAAACTTTTATTGTTACATTTTGTTCTTTTTATGCATATACTAGAGGCCCAGTGCATGAAATTCGTGAACTAGAGGAGGTGTGTCCTTCAGCCTGGCTTGCACCCTCTCAAAATCCAGGACCTTTTGGGGGATGTCTGACTGCCGGTTTAGGCCCGATCCCTGGCTTTTAACTGCTCGCCTGCCTGCCTGATCACCCCTAACCAATCGCCTGCCTGCCTGATCTCCCCAACCGCCTCTGCCTGCCTGCCTGATAACTCCTAACCACTCTGCCTGCCTGTCTGCCCCTAACCACTCGCCTGCCTGCCTGATCACCCCTAACCGCCTCTGCCTGCCTGCCTCATGGCCCCTAACCACTTGCCTGCCTGCCTGATCACCCCTAACCACTCCCTGGGGGGTGGGGCCAGCTGGGGCCAGGGGCTGTGGTGTTCTGGTCTCTGGTTGTTCCACCATTTCGGTCACTGGGCTTTTATTGTATAGGATGGTTCAATTTTAGGAGTGTAACCATTAGGTGAGTGGGCCTCAACTGCAGGCAGTTTTACTCCCCAGGGGACACTGGCAATGTCTGGAGATAATTTTGGTTGTTACAACTTGGGGAGGTATGCCAATGGGTGGAGATCAGAGATGCTGCTAAACATCAATGACCACAACAGCTCCCACAACAAAGAGCTATTGGGCACAAAATGTAATAGTTGCTGTTGAGAACACTATCACAAACATTTAAAAGGAGAGATTTTCTTCTCAAATATATCCTTGTTTAAAAATATCTATTAAATAAACCTCATCAATTACATTATTCATGTCTCTACTTTTTTACATATTTGATCTATCAGGGAAGAAAGTGATATATTGAAGTCACTCATTTAAGTTAACAAACATTTATTGAGAACCTCCAGTATGTCAGACTTTGTTCCAAATGCTGGAATACTCAGTGAACAAAACAAACATCTCTACCGTCATGGAGCTTTTATTCTAATGAGGGGGAGGGGGAGTTGGATCAAGAGACATAATAAACAAATGGTATGCAAAATATATGACAACTGTTATGAAGGAAATAGAGCAGAGAATAGGGATGGGTGTCGGGATGGGCATGGTTTGTAATTATAAACTGAGTGGCAAGAAAGTCTTTACTGAGAAGGTTACATTAGAAGAAAGATCTGGAGGAGATGACAGAAGGCGAAGAAAGGGAAGAGTGTTTCAGGCAAAGGACACAGAAGTGCAAAGACTCTGATGTAGGTCGGTGCTTGGTATCAAGGAAGAGGGGGAGCAAAGGGAGGAAGAAGGAGAATAGTGAGGACAAGGTCAGAAGGGTGATGGTGCTGGGCTGGTATCCAGATCATTTAGGGTCTAAGAGGCCATTATGAGAACTGTCACTTTACTTCTTCTGGAAAGTTTAAGCGGAGTGATATTTGAAAGCATCACCTCAGCTGTGGTGATGAGACTAGATAATGGCAGAAAAGACTGAAGCAAAGAGATGAGTTAGGAGGCCATGGCCATAATCCAGAAAAGAGATGCTCAGTCTAGGATAATAACAGTGGAGATAGTGAGAATTGATTGAACTCATTAGACACACTCACATATTGCTGGTGGGAATGCAAAGTGGTACAACCCCTAGCAGGGTTGTTTAGCAACCTTTAACAGTCCTAGTGTCTACGCTTCAACTCAACAATCCCAATGCTAGAAATTTATATTGAAAATATATCTCCAACAATAATAAATACAGATGCACAAGGTTATTTGTTGCAATGTTATATGTAATTGGTAAATGTTGGAGATTGGTTGAATAAACTGTTACTGACACACAATGGAGTACTATGCAGCTATAAAAAGAATGATCTGAATGAATTGACATGGGGTGTTTTCCAGCAGATATTAAGTGGAAAAGGTTCACTGCAAAAGAGCATATGTAGTATGCTACCTTTTGTGCAAAAAAGAAGGAAAAACAAGTAAACATACACATATCTATCATTACAAAAGAAACAAAGGGAAGATAAAGAAGAAAACAAATTTGAATACCTGCAAGATAAGGTGGGATGACAGGGATATAAGAAGGAGGGACACCTCTCTGCATACCCTTTCAAATAGTTTTGACTTTGAAAGTATGTTAGTAGTCTACGTAGTCAAAAAATAAAATTAAATCAATAAGAATGAGGAGACAAAACCTAACTAAAACTGAAAGAAAATGCAAACAAATGGATCTAAGTGTATTTCAAATGATTCTTATAACTGTAATGAGGGAGGAGGAAAAAAGAAGAAAGGACCAGTCCAAGTAATTTATGAACACAGTTTTTGATTACGTACCACCATCTGTGGGATGTGGCAGGGGAGAGGCATAAATTCTGTAGTTTCTTTGTAGTGTTACGTAAGAAGCAATTTTGAAACTCTTTTAGATTCAACATAGGATTGCACAAATGCGTAAATGTGTTATATGGTTGGGAGTTAGTGTCCTCGCTGTGGAAGAAGGATATACAAATATGGAACAGGGGAAAGTGAGAGAGGACCTGTGGGGATGGATTAGAATTTGAGGCATTGGTATGAAGTCATGATTCCTAAAATATGTGCATGTATAGAAGCAAGTCTATGTGGACATGCGTATTTGTGTGTTTGTATGTTGTACATGGATATACACATGTATACATTTCCTCACTGTCTGTGAAACAGGTCAAGAGGCAAAGTTAATCTCGGTCTCTAATGACATTTCCCACTAAAAGCATCAGAGTTCCTGGGAGAAATGGCTCACTCCAAGGCTGGGGCAGGGTAGGTACAAGATAAACCTGGGAATCTTTTGTTATGCCAGAATTTAGGAAATTATTTTTTTTAATGGGACATATTACAAGGACACAGGAACAAGCTTGAGGGGGCATTCTCAGGTCAGATCTGGAATAATCTGAGTATAAACATAATTAAGTCCAGTAATGAATTATAAACCACTGGAAAAAATAGGAATTCACAAGCCTATACTGATCAGAGATAAATTAACGATGGAGGAGTTGGGAGGGCTCTTGATTAGAGTAGAAAGCTGAGGTCGACTGGTAAATGTAGAGAAATTGTTGGAGCCAAGCTGTATCATCATTTTCCAACCTTTATTGTAAAGATTATTTCAGCCAAGGATCTATAATAGCTGCTAACTCTAGGGGGCAATTTTGAAGAGGAACAGACAGCTTATTAATTGCAAGAGAGAACAAAACCCTATAATTATATAGAGAAGAAATTGGGTCACACCTTGACTGGGTGATGAAACTTATGTTACCTATGAGGGAGAGATAAACATTGTGTGATTCCCTGATATCACCTATGCTGTCTTCCAGCCCAGAATGCATAACCTCAATCTAACAAAAAGAAACATCAGACAAATACGATACAAGGAAAATTATAGTTAAACTAGTGACCCGGTGCACGAAATTCATGCACATTAAAAGGGGATTAATTAGAGGAAATAATTTAATATTGCTATTTGCCCCTTCTCTATAATAGAAGTGTCAGAGATGAAAGAAAATTAGTAAAATGTATATGAAAACCTTCCTCCTGTCACAGTCTGGGGCTCACTACGGGACCCAGAGTCAAGTCCCCACCCACCCACATGCACCTCAAAATCAAGTGAGACCCAGACCTGGCCGGCCTCCCCCCCACATTGGGCAAGATCCAGACCTGGCCAGTCCCACCCTTGTCAAGACCTGCTGGGCAGGGGGCGTAGCCTCAGGTCCCCTGGCCCAGTGCCAGGATGGGGGTGGGGGCATGGCCTGAGGTCCTCCATCAAGCCCTGCCAGGTGGGGGATACGGTCTGAGATCCCCTGTCAAGCCCCGCTGGGTGGGGGGCATGGCCTGAGGTCCCCTATCAAGCCCTGCCAGGCGGGGGGGGGGGGGGGTGCGCAGCCTCAGGTCCCCCATCAAGACCCGCTGGGCGGGGGCGCGGCCTGAGTTCCCCCAACCCAGCACTGGGGGTGCACCTTGAGGTCCCCTGTCAAGCCCCGCTGGGTGGGGGGCACAGCCTGAGGTACCCTGTCAAGCCCAGCCAGGCAAGGGGGCACAGTCTCAGGTCCCCTGGCCTGGTGCTGGGGTGGGGGGCATGGCCTGAGGTCCCCTGTCAAGCCCCACCTGGTGGGGGGCGCAGCCTGAGGTCCCCTGGCCTGGTGCTGGGGTGGGGGGGAGCAGCCTGAGGTCCCCTAGCCCAGCACCATGACGGGAAGCGCACCTTGAGGTCCCCTGTCAAACCCTGCTGGGTGGGGGGTGCGGCCTGAGGTCCCCTGTCAAGCCCTGCCGGGTGGGGGTGTGTGGCCTGAGATCCCCTGTCAGCCCTGCTGGGTGGGGGACATGGCCTGAGGTCCCCTGTCAAGCCCCACAGTGGAGGGGGAGGATGTAGCCTCAGGTCCCTGTTGATTGCTCATTAAGGCTCCTTATGGGAACTTGGCCTTAGCTGTGGGTGCAGCCATCATTGTGACGGAGTGATGGTCAATTAGCATATCCCCTCTTTAGTAGCTAGGATAAACAAATGGTACTACATCAAACTAAAAAGCTTTTGCACGGTAAAAGAAACCATCAACAACCCACTGAATGGGAGAACATATTCGCCAATGATACATCTGACAAGGGGTTAATTTCCAAAATATATAAAGAATTTATACAACTTAAAAAAGGGAAGACAATCCAATTAAAAAATGGGCAAATGTCTTAAATAAACACGTCTCCAAAGAGGACATACAGAAGGCCAACAGGCATGTGAAAAAATGCTCAATGTCTCTAATCATCAGAGAGATGCAAATTAAAACCACAATGAGATAACACCTCACACCTGTCAGAATGGCTATCATCAATAAATCAACAAACAAGTGTTGGAGAGGGTGTGTCATGCACTGTTGAGAATGCAGACTGGTACATCCACTGTGGAAAACAGTATGGTGTTTCCTTAAATTAAAAATGGAATTGTCTTTTGACCCAGTGATCCCACTTCTGGGAATTTATTTTAAGAATTCCAAAAAACTAGTTTGAAAGAATACATGCACCCCTATGTCCATAGAGGTGTTATTTACAATAGCCACGATCTGGAAATAGCCCAAATGCACAACAGTAGATGAGTGGATAAAAAAGCAGTGATATATTTACACAATGGAATACTACTTGGCTGTAAAAAAGAAGGAAATCTTACCTTTTGCAGCAGCATGAATAGACCTGGAAAAATACTCTACGATCTCACTTAGATGTGGAATCTAATGAACAAAATAAACTACTGAACAAAATAGAAACAGAGACATGGATACATGGAACAGACTGACAGCTGTCAGAGGGGAGGGGAGAGGGGGGTCTGGATGAAAGAAGTTGAAGGGATTAGCTAAGAAACATCCTATATAATAAAAGCCTAATATGCTAAGTGTCTGGTCGTCCATTCAACCAATCGAAGCATAATATGCTAATGATATGCTAAGGCTGCTCAACTGCTTGCTATGGCGTGCTCTTACCACCAGAGGGCAGACACTCAGACTGGTAGGTTAGCTTGCTGCTGGGGTCTGGCCAATCAGGGCCCTGGAGCCCTCCTGCGGTCCCTCCTGGCCCCAACTGTGCACGGGGGGAGGGGGGGGTCGTGGTGTTGTCCCTCGGCCTAGCCTGTGCCCTCTCGCAATCCGGGACCCTTTGGAGGATGTTGGAGAGCCAGTTTCAGCCCAATCCCGCAGGCCAGGCCAAGGGACCCCACTGGTGCATGAATTCGTGCACCGGGCCTCTAGTATATACATAACACATAACACAGACAACAGTGTGGTGATAGCCAGAGGGAAAGGGGGTGGGGGCGGGTAGAGATGGGTACAGAGGGGGAAAATGGGGATGACAGAGACTTTGCTTGGGGCAATGGGTGCACAGTGCAGTGTGCAGATTAAGTTTTATTGTGTTGTACACTTAAAACCTGCAAGGTTTTGTAAACCGATGTCACCCCGATAAATTTTACAAAAGGTGGGTAGGGGGGACTTGTGTTTCTTGGTTTGTGGCACCCTTCTGTCAAAGCCAGCAATCTCATTACTCCAACCTGAGCTTCCCTTCTCCCATCTCCTCTGACCGACACCCTCCTGCCTCCCTCTGATAAGGACCCTGTGATAACACTCGGCCCATGTGGAGGATCCAAGTTAGTCTTCCTGTGTCAAGATCCTTCACTTAA
Organism: Plecotus auritus; assembly: GCF_963455305.1. Lineage (NCBI taxonomy): Eukaryota > Metazoa > Chordata > Mammalia > Chiroptera > Vespertilionidae > Plecotus > Plecotus auritus. Next base: position 38,497,180 of record NC_137770.1, read on the forward strand.
TCAAAGTTGTTTTTTGTCATGTGGAATGTAATGAACATAATAAACTGATGAATAAAATAAAAACAGAGGCAAAATAGAAACATTTACAAGTTTTGGGGGATTAGGATATGCACATTTTGGGGGGCCATTATTCTGCCTACCACAGGATGATTCAAAAATGTCAATGTCATAAAAGACAAAGGAAGGCTCAAGAGCATAAGAGGCTAAAGAGATATGGCAATAAGTACAATATCTGATCTTGGACTAGAACCTTTACTGGAGGTGGAAATGCTATAAAGGACATTCATTATTGGACAAAATTGGAACATGAATGGTTGATTAGATAGAGGTATAAGTATACATTTATGAAGTTGATAAATGTACTGAAGTTATATAACAGTATATCCTTATTCTTAGGAAATGCACACTGGAGTATGTAGGAATTAGGGCCATGATACAAACAACTTTTTAATGGTTCAGAGAAAAGGATTATGTGGACTCATACACACACACACACACTCACACACACACACACACAGGAAGAGAACAAATGATAAAGTAAATAGGGCAAAATGTTAACAATAAGGGAATCTGGGAAAGGGCACATAAGGTGTTCCTTATGCGATTTTAATTTTTGTACTTTCTTGTAAGTTTGAAATTATTTCCCAATGGAACGTTTTAAAAAGTCATCTATTCAACCTGCCACTTAATCCAAAACTTCTGACCACAGCCCCGATGCGATGAATAGTGTGGAGGTTTGAATGCCTCTAAGGACGGCGTACTCAGTGTCTCCTGTGACACCTGTTCAACTGCTGGTTATCAAAGGAGTTTGAACGTTCACTACGGGTTTAAGAAAAATGAAATACATTTTTTTTTTGGGGGGGGTGACTTTTACCTGTTGGTTGCAGTCCTGTGTTCTGGTGAAATACAGAATAAGTCTTCTCCCTCTTCAAGGCTGGCTGTCATTATGAAACCAAAATGTGAGGTGTTTGAGTCCGAGTTCGTTGTCTCGCAAAAGCGAAGACTGAAGTCACAGACAAACATGGTTGGTGGAGCCGAAGTTCACTGAGAGAAGCCAGTCCTGGAACAGGTGCAGCTGGGGTTCCGGGAGCAGGCCAGCGTCGGGAGCTTCCTTTCCGTGTCTCAGTGGGGAGTAGTTTAGTGTCCAAGCTAATTAAAGTCTAATAGTCCACGTGTGGAGGCCTACATGGCCATACGCCACGTGGGCACAGGGATGTGCTCCCCTGCCACAGGAATGAACCCCAGGAACCCATTGCACAGGGGAAAGGAGAAGAGCACGCCCCTTTTCATTTAGGGGGTGGAGACAGCGTTGCTAGCTCCTGATTGGTCTTATCAAAGAATTTTGCCTTAGCAACATCCTTGGGATTGGTTTATATGCCTTACTGCCTTGTGATTGGTTATCTGCACCCGCCTGTCTTAGTAGTTTAAAGTTCATGCCTCTCCTGTGTGTCCTTCCTTCCCCCCTCCAAGTTGGGGTGGCTTAGTAACTTCACCTCGTTGGGTTCCCCGATTTTATTCCTCCTGCCCCCATGGTCCAGATTCCTGACTAGCTAGCTTCCCTCTGTCTCCTCACTATCTCCTTTGTAATTTGTCTTGCAGGCTACAAGTTTCTTGTCAGTGGATGCCGCTAAGTCAGCTTTTAAACCTGCTTACCAGGATGCATTTTGGTTGGTCAGTGTTGCTCTTAAAATGCATTGTCCCTGAGAACACAGCACTCCAGCCGTGGCCACCCCAGCCAAGAGCGCAGTGGGCCCATCCATTTAGTTGGATTTGTTCCTGCCTTCTCTCCCAGCCACACTCTTCCTAAGTCGCCACAACCTCTACAGGGAAAAGCCATTTAATGACATACATTGCTAAATCCAGGGAGGCGGTTTGGATGCTCTGAGGATCCACGTTACCCCAGTTACCTGGTAAAACAAAAGGAAACCCTGACATGAGCCTCGCTACTGCTGAGATGGAAGCTGCCCTCAGCACTTGCCCTCCGAGGCAGCCAGGGCAGAGGCGGGTTTCAGTCTGTGGGTGGGTGATAAGCAGAGTGATCAGGAGAGTTTAATGTTAGTAAACTGGCTGCAGGACGGCTCGGCCCTGCAATGGGAGGTTTTACAGCTGCTCTCCCAGCTCCCCAGAGGGAAGTGAAGGCATTTAGGAGACTCGCCGAAGGTCACAGCCCATGTCGAAGCACTCCACAACTCTGGAACTCAGAGTTCCGGGTTTTACAGTGTTGCTTAGAAATCGGCACAAGGGAGCTTGGGAGCGTCTTCTGTGGCGAGTACCTTAATGACTAGTTGGTTTCAGGCTTCATGGGGTCCCCTTTGCCGCATCCTAAGAGCGAGTCAATGCCAACTGACCCGGAAGCTTCGTTTCTCGCGGCACGTGGAGAGGCTCCTCTCCCACTGCATTCATCCTTCAGCAGCGACCCCGTGCGACAGGGCTGCACGGCCCGCCCAGCAGTGCTCCTGCGGACACGGAAAGGCCCAGCTTTTTGTGGGAACTCGCCTGCCATAAAAACATCAGGTCACTACACAGCTGCTGCATATCAGGGTCAAACAGCTCACATTTGAGGCAGTAGGGGAGGACTGTTTTCCTCAAAAGTCTTAAGAGAATGCCGAGTGAAGCCTGGTGGAATGATGGTGTGACGGAAAATAGGGAGGGAAGGACAGGCTCCTCTGGTGAGCCCTCTGATGCAACTTGCAGAAACTGTCTTAAACGGGAAGTCCTAATGATTTATAATTTGAACTGCCTGAGCATGCTTAGCTCACTAGCGATCAATCCCTCCTTTTATTTCTGCCCCCACCTCTAAAGTAGAGTTAAGGAATAGACAGCGTGGTCCTACGGGCTTAGGAGTTAATCATGAGGTGTTAGAGACAGGGCTGGTCTCATAGGGTGGTGGTCAGAAATGGAAGTTCAAGGAAGTGTGAGAAGCTACCCTGTTCTTTGGAGATATACCCAGATGTGGATAAACTGGGGAAGTCAAGGGGGCGATAAGTTATCAAAGGGAGTTTAGCTGAGGGAGGGCACGTGCAAGGGAGTAGGGCAACTTAACCGGATTTGGTAGGGAAGTGTCCTGGCCATGCACGCAGGGGCTTTCTCTTCTTAAGCAGCTGGTAGAGGCACCTCCTTCTTTCTCTTCCCTGTGCCTGTTTATCCGAGTCATTGCTCAGCATCACAATCACCTCCTCTCTGAGCACCCCTTCCCATCTCAAGAGTCAGGTGGACCTCAAATCTCAGACATAGGAAAGTTTCTCTACCCTGGAGGCCAGAGTGGGGGTAGGGGGTGAGGCCACTAACAGGAAACGTTCATCACCACACAGGGGGCTGCAGATTCCTTTGCCACAGAAATGTCCCCATATGACTATAATGGGTGTATATAAAACGGGAAATGGTACCAAAGACCAGTATTGAACTGTTTCTTTTCTTCCTTCTCTCAGTGAAAGAAACCACAGGCAGAGAAGCAGAGAACAAATACTTTATTGGAATGACATGGCAACTTTATACCTCTCCCATGAGAAATAAAAACATATCAAGGTTTGATAAAAAATAAGGATCTCCTTTGTCAAAAACCCCTAGTGTGCAATCCTGTGTTCATGTTGTTTGTTTGATACCATGAAAACACACCGTTGTTTGCAGTAGATAAAAGTGTGTCAGGGAAGAGACCAAAGGTTAGTTTCAATGTTTTCCCTATAAGACTGAAGAAAAATAATTTTGATTGGTCTTTGCTATGGAAAACACAAAAATCCTTTTAAAAAAACTCTTTCCTCTAGGATTCCAAACTTTCACTAAGATAAGAATTTACAGATTTTAAGCCACCTCTTATGAACTCAACAGGTTTTTAGATGTCAGTAGAGTTCATATTAATAGGGAAAACAGGCATAAAGAGACTCAGAAAATGGGCACCTAACTCAACATAATGATGATGGTCTATAAATGACCCCGATGCAAGAAGCCCAGAACTTTGCATCGGGGTCATTGTCCCATGGGTAGAAGGCTCTCTTCCATCTGAATGAGATCAAAGCGACAGAGAACAAAGTTCTCTACACACAGTCCAGTGGTTCTCAAAGCTAGTGTTTATGGAACTGAATGGTATCAAGTAATTGTTAAGCCTTTGGGTTCTTAATGTAGGCTTTCCACATGGAAACAAAATCTCACCAAACAACTCTCTCTTTCAGAACAGTCTTTTGAATAATTGTGTCTAAACTAGTTTAATAAAGATTATCCTTTTGCCTCATGTAAACCCATGTTTGGTTAGAAAAGGGGCAGAGTTCTGGAGGGATCAGATAGCTTCACCTCCTGATAGAAGCACATTTTCCCCAGTGATGATTTTCTTTTTTTGGGGGGTGGGGGAGGGGAACCAAAGACATAAAAGTAAATGTAATGAGCTGAAAGTTTCATGTTTTCTCCTACTTCTATTAACACACCAAGGACAACTGAAGGTCTATGTCAGTGGTCGGCAAACTGTGGCTCGCGAGCCACATGCGGCTCTTTGTCCCCTTGAGTGTGGCTCTTCCACAAAATACCACGCCCTGGGCGAGTCTATTTTGAAGAAGTGGCGTTAGAAGAAGTTTAAGTTTAAAAAATGTGGCTCTCAAAAGAAATTTCAATCGTTGTACTGTTGATATTTGGCTCTGTTGACTAATGAGTTTGCTGACCACTGGTCTAGGTGGTTCTGTATGTAGCTTCACGCTCAAACATACAAATAGGCAATGGTAGGTACATTCAGTACATTTGTGGAATGGAATATACCTATGAGTAGAAGGCTCTCTTCCATCTGAATGAGAACAAAGCATCAGAGAACAAAGTAGCCTTTGTTGTTGTTTTTTTAAATATAAACTATTATATATTTGTGTTGTTTTCTTTTCTTTTTTCTTTATTGATTAAGGTATTACTGACTGGATGAAAAACAAGATGGTTAGTAATTATAAGGACATCATCAATCCATTCTGAAGATCGAAAGTGCCGGGGTCCTCTATCAGCCACTGGGACAATTTGTTTTCAGCTTGACTTCAAAATGGGTTGAGGATAGCCAGGCAGCCAAAGTGATGTGGGGCCAAGAGAAAGGCCCAATGTTCAGAGGATAAAATACACCTTCCTTGTTTGGTACAGGCAGCACTTCCCATATTAACCTATATCATAAATTAATTTTTAAAAAGGAAATGCTTCAAAATGAAGTAGATTTTGATTCTAGAGACTACAGTCTTTTCAATACCCCTAGATGAATAATTTCATCAGTAGCCCCACCATGAAACTGTATAACTCACACAGAGTTACACAAAGAGGTTATACAAAGAGGTAGCAGATGGTAGGCTGTGGACATGCTGAATGCTGCCATAGCAGAAAACTATACCCTTCTAGGTCTAGTATGTACAAGTTAAAAAATATGTATATGTTTCTGATCTAGCAAATAACTTGCAATATTTAAATTTACTGCTGGAATGTGCCAAAAATTTGATAATGCTGTTTTAATAACTCATAAAAAGCATATACATACACTCAATGAATTCATCTCTTTATTGCATATTGCTATTTAAAAAATGTACAATTTCATAACACATACAACATTTTCTTCTTGGTACTATAGCAACAGTTTTGCACCTAAAGACTAAGTGGGTCCAACTACTAAGCTAATAAGATACAAGACATACAATTAAGTTTACAAATTATAATGCTTTTTCTTTTTGGCATTAATTTAAAAAAACACAAAATTTAAAATACACACCCAAGAGAGAAAAGTGGCTACTTACACCAGCACCAATCTAAAAAAGTAGATTTTTTTTTCCAACATGGCACATGGAATTACCTGCACACAGCTTTTGGGGAAAGAAACCAAAAAATGGAAATGGCATAGGAGGCAAACCAGGATGGTCATCTCAAAATGAGGATGATGGGAAAGGGCAAGAGGGACATGACACACAGCTTGCTCCTTTAGTGACTCTCCAACCACTTGTCTATTCCTTAAACTGTAAAACAAAGCCATTTTCAAAATACAGTCCCCAAATGGAGCCAGACCAAATTCTCCTGCTATAAATAGAAAAGAATATATATAGAGGCACTTTAGTTAAGGAATAGACAAATCCACCAGCATATCCCACTCCTCCTCATCTCCAGCCTTTTTTGAACAGTCTCTGCCTGCACCTTTAATGTGGTGTATTTGCAGACCGTGGTAACTAAAGGTTGGGGGAGCCCAACCTCTGCTGTGTATTTATGTTTTATTTGCTAGTCATTTACTTCTATTAATCGTAGAAAGTCACTAAGTTTGCAATGAAGGGGAAAACGAAAACCACAGCTCTTGACAACTCTTAGAGCATTATTTCACAGCTTCCACACAGCGCAGGGACCTTGCCGTCCACGCTAAGCATTATAGTTTATACAAACTATTTTTAAATAGCACTATTCCTGTACAGCGCACGCATTGGTATTTTATTCACCCCTAACATCCCCATTAGAACGTGAGTTCCTTGGGGGCAGGGGCTCTGTCTTGCTTACCATTGTAGCCCTACTATGCTTGGCACATAGTAGGTGTTTAATAAATATTTGTTAATTGACTGAAAAACTCAATTTAGTGAGTAAATAATGTTCTAGTGCAACAAGACAAACTACTCTCTCCACAGGAAACCCAACCACAACAGGATAGATGGAAAGAAAAGAGAGACCCTTAGCCCTCCTCCCCCACTACAAATAAATAAAGCAAAGCCAAAAAAAAAAAAAAAGTTAACAGCCCCCTTTATATACCATATAATTTAAAGATATTAGGAGTTGGTAGGTTAATGGTAAGTATCTATATTTTATTTTCTAATGTTCATTGTTTTTATCCATTTCTCCCTGAGAGCTTTATCTTTTGGACTGAAGTTTTACAGGTAGCTTTACTGACACACAATTTAAAATGACAACATATAACAGGAAAGCACTTCAGACATACTTAGAGCTAAATAGATCTTGGCATCTCTGTTGGTGTTGTTGACATTTTGTGCATTTTACTAAGTATTCTTTCGTCCAGACCTATATTTACAGAAGATGCAGCTTGTCCTAAAAAAACTGAAAATAGATAATACAAAAAAAAAAAAGGGAAGGCACCCCATAAACAATTTTAAAAAATAATTTTTAATCCTTCAGAGAATCCCTCCTTTTAGGTCTTGGGTGGGAATTTTATTTTTAAAGATTCTACATCTCGATTGTTAGAACAAGCACATTCGGCAGTCTTTTTCTTTAACAAGAGCACAGATTGCATTTAGATAAACAGTGTTCTTCCCAAAAGCAATGTAGAGAAATCATTAGGATGGTTGGCAGAGAACTCAGTGAAATTAAGAATAAAAAATTGATGTCAAAGTTTTAAATAGACGAAAAGATTCTGACTGACATTCTACATAATTCAGATTGTGTGCAAGATGTCCTCCACGAACAGTTACAGACGCCTCCCTACACCCACGTCAGAAATCTGAACTGGCCCTGTCAGGTCCTGATGCGATGAACCGGCATCACATGGGCAACCACCAAAACCACTTTAATTCGGTATCTTTCCAATACCAGCTTCACCAATGAGAATAATTCCAGAGCGTACCAAGCTTGGAAACCATATAATATTTCAAGCTTTTTTTTTTTTTTTTTTGTCTTTTTACTCTAGGGAATGTCTCTGTCATCTCTTTCAGGAGATAGTATTGTGCTTCTGAACAGGTGTGGTGTTCAGGGAAGAAGACGAGCCACACTCAATATGAATGCATACACCAAGGGCTTCTGGGCACAAACATCAACGTAGGTTTTTAAAAACCATACAGATAGGTCTCCAGACAACACTCAGACTTCTATATACATTTTTAATATACATATACATTTACACATACATTTACACACACACACACTCACACCTGTACTCACAGATGAAAGGAGAAATTGCCACTGTTCGGATTGCAAGGCAGTGTAATGAAAAGTTCTAGTCACTTCAAAGGGCTGCTAATGAGCTTTCTAAAAAAGTTTTCAAGGAAAATTAGAAATTAAGTTTTGTGACTGGTCTCTCTCGGCTGCTGTCCGTCATCTGGTTGGTAATGCGTTTGCGATTCCGTTTCAGTTTAGAGAGGTCTTTGTCAAACACTTCTCCCGAGCGCAGAGCTGAAACCAGGTCGTCGAACTCGCCACCTTCCTCGCTATTCTCCTTAGCTTTTCTTATTTTACGTTCCCTTTCACGCTGTTCTTTGAGCTGCAAACAGAAAGCACCCTCTTAGAAATGTCAAAGTGCTGTATTTTATTTACACTGGCAGTGAATTCTGTCAAATACGGCAATGCTACAAGCCACACCCAGCCATGTTCATCTACAGCTGCCACCCCCTCAGAATCACAAGAGAGGGGTCACTGGGACTTTGCTCATTGTGGAAGCAATAATCAACAGAGAAAAGTGACCACTATTTTGTGATTAGAATATCACCATCTAGAATCTAGGTAAACCTCATGATACTCCAGTTAAAGAGTGATTGAAGCAATTTCTATTTCTATAATTGAATGAGAACATCATCACTATTAAACTGACCCCAAATATTGGTTTCTTTGATGGTACAGAGAGACTAAAAGCAAATACTCATCGGGCCACTCTCCTTACATCAAAGGCTTAGCCAGTACCTATTGTGAATGCCAGGAACCTGCTATGCAACTTACTATTATTAAAAGCCAAATAATACACATACATTATAGAAAATTTGGATAATTCAGATACACAAAAAGGAAAAAATTCATCCTTAATTCTTTTATTTATTAATTTGTTAAATTTATTGGGGTGACTTTGGTCAACATGAACATACAGGTTTTAGGTGTGGATTTCTATGTTAAAGATATGTATATTGCACTGTGTGCCCACCACCCAAAGTCAAATCTTCTCCTGTAACCATACACTAGGTTAATTCTACTATCAAGAGATAATCATTGGAAACCAAGATGGAGGCAAGGGTAAACACCTGAACTGCTGCCTTGCACAACAACTTCAAAACTACAACTAAAAGACAAAATGGACATCATCGAGAACCACAGGAAGGCTGGCTGAGTGGAAATTCTACAACTAGAAAGAGAGAGAAAAGCACACTGAGACTCAGAGGAGCTGCGGAAGTAAAGGCAGAGGTACAGAGGCGCGCGCGTGGAGAGGGCTGGCAACTAAGAACACGCCTGTCTTTTTCAAGTGGGAGGGAGACAAAAGCTCCTGACTGCTCTGAACTCCAGTTCCGGGCAAGACTCTGGGGACCCAGAAACTGGACTGTCTGGCAGCAGGTGGAACTCGAGGGTGGCTTTCTCTCAGAGGTGCTTGCAGTGATTACTGAGGGACACTGAGACTAGGGGGACTCTTAGGGTAGGGCTGACAGGAAGCCATTGCTGTTTGCTCTGCCCTGAGACTCTGCCCCATCCAAACTGTGCACAGAGGCTTTTGCATATGAATGCCCTGGTCCTTTGAAATCTAAACTTACCCAACAAGCTTCAGCTGAGTCAGTGAGACCCAGAACATCCAAAAGAAGGCCCAAGGCCCCACAGCAGCTTGCATTGCTTCACAGCTGGGCCTCATCTGGGCACCTCCAAAACCCAAACAAAGAAGAGGAATCTGCAGATCTCTCCATAGCTCCAGCTGGGTGGCCTCAGGCAGAGGCTAAATTAGCACCTCCTTGGAGATCCAAGAGCCAGTGTACCCAGGGGTCAGAGTGGGACCATCCAGATTACAACTCCTCAGATCCATGAGAGACACACTCAGGGGGCAGACTCAGTGAGCACCAAAGCCCCACTGAACCAAGTCTTGCCTCATAAGGGTATCTCCAGCACAGAAGTTCTCCCATCGTAGACACAGCTTATCCTCACAGCCAACTGGCCTGGAGGTCAATTCCTCCCAGTGATACCAACAACAATCAAGGCTTAACTATAACAAGACTGTGCACACAGCCCACAAAGGGGTGCACCAGGAGTGTCCACCTCAGGTAACTGGGGGGGGGGGGAAGGGGGGGCTGTGCCACTGGGCCCTATAGGACACCTAGCACACAAAGCCACTCTGTCAACTCAGGGAAGCAGCCAAAATGCAGAGACAGAGAAACAGGTCACAAATGAAAGACATGGAGGAAAGCAATGACTGGATATACAGTTCAAAACCACGGTTATAAGGTTTTTCAAGAATTTTCTAGAAAAGGCCACTAAATTTAGTGAGACCCTCGAGGATATGAAAAAGGACCAACTAGAAATTAAGCATACACTGACTGAAATAAAGAATAATATACAGAGATCCAACAGTAGACTAGAGTATCCCAAGAATCAAGTCAAAGATTTGAAATACAAAGAAGCAAAAAACACCCAACCAGAAAAGCAAAAAGCAAAAAGAATCCAAAAATATGAAGATAGTGTAAGGAGCCTCTGGGACAACTTCAAGCGTACCAACATCCAAATTATGGGGGTGCCAGAAGAAGAGAGAGAGCAAAATACTGAAAACCTATTTGAAGAAATAATGACCAAAAACTTCCCCCACCTGGAGAAAGAAATAGACTTACAAGTCCAGGAAGTGCAGAGAACCCCAAACAAAAGGAATCCAAAGAGGACCACACCAAGACACATCATAATTAAAATGCCATGAGCAAAAGACAAAGAGAGAATATTAAAAGCAGCAAGAGAAAAACAGTTACCTACAAGGGAGCACCCATACGATTGTCAGCTGATTTCTCAACAGAAACTATGCAGACCAGATGGGAGTGGCAAGAAATAGTCAAAGTGATGAATAGCAAGAACCTACAACCAAGATTACTCTACCCAGCAAAGCTATCATTCAGAATTGAAGGGCAGATAAAGAGCTTCACAGATAAGAAAAAGCTAAAGGAGTTTGGAGTTCATCACTGCCAAACCAGTATTATATGAAATGCTGAAAGGTATTCTTTAAGAAGAGGAAGAAGAAGAAAAAGGTAAAGATAAAAATTATGAACAACAAATATATATCTATCAACAAGTGAATCTAAAAATCAAGTGAATAAAAAATCTGATGAACAGAATTAACTGGTGAATATAATAGAATCAGGGGCATAGAAAGGGTGTGGACTGACAATTCTCGGGGGGAAAGGAGTGTGGGGGGGTCCTGGAAGAGACTGGACAAAAATCGTACACTATGGATGAGGACAGTGCCGGGGGGTAAGGGCAGAGGATGGGGTGGGAACCGGGTGGAGGGGAGCTATGGGGGCAAAAAGAGGAACAACTGTAATAATCTGAACAATAAAGATTTATTTAAAAAAAATAAAATAAGATTTCATGTAGAAATCATTTTGTAAGCTTTCTTGCATTATTAAATAGTCTTTGAAGACATGACTTTTAAGGGCTGCATTAATATTCCTTCATGTAGCTATTATTCATTTTAGAACTGATGCCTTTTTAGGTTGTCTGCAGTTGGGGCAATTATAAAGACTGCTGTTCTCATGCAAATTTATAATAATTTCTTTAGAATAATTTCTAAGAGATGGAATTCCAGATCAAAGAATGTGGATATAATTTGGGGGGCTTTGGACATAGACTGCCAAATTGCCCCAGGGAAACTTTATGCCGATTTAAACTCTAAGCAGCATTCTAGAGAGTGCTCTGATGCCCTCCTTCTTGCCAGCACACCAGAGAGCTATTGAAAAACCAAGAGTTGAAGCAACAGACCTTCTAGGAGGTGGGACTGGCCAACTAGCCAACTAAGTCATCATTCTCTTACCTGAGCTTCCATGCGCGCTCGGCGCTCTTCCTCCTCCTTCCTCTTTCGCATGTTTTCATTCTCTTGTTTGGCTTCTGACACAGCTTGAAGAAACTGATCAAAAATGCCAAAGAACTCATCTGGCTGCATTTTGCCAGCCTCTTCCCCAAAGTGTTTCACTGCTTTAGTAAACTGGAAAAAAGGAGGTTTTAGTAAGTCCGGTGTTCCACCATCAAATCTAAATCCCTCCAGCACTCAAACGCAAGTTGAGCCAAATTTAACTTGCGGGATTTGAGTGAGCCTGCATTTATCTTTGGCTGCCACATGCGTCTATCAGTCATTTTTAAAGTAAAAGAATACTCCTCGACTTTTGAAACCATTTATTCTTGTCTGCCTCATTTCAGCTTAACATCTATGATTACCTCCTATGACTTTTTATTAACTAAACAGTAGTAAAAACAAGAAAGCAAAATATCATAAGGCAGAGCACTCAAGACATAAAACTAATAGCAAACTCAGCAGGGGTAGGGAAACTTGTACTTTCAACTTTTCTTTGAAGTAGTTTAATATCATTTATTGGTGCCATATGGTCAATATCAAAAACAAATGGGATCCAGTGCTTCTTAGATGCTCTTTCTAATAATAAATAATGTTAGTATTATCATATTTCCTGGGCAATTAGAAAACAATAACTGATTATTAAGGGAGAATTTAAAAAATATATTAAAATATATGTACATGATAAAATAGTATTTTCAGTCTTTTTAGTTTTAACTGTTTCTAATTTTAGTTCTTCTGGCAGTTATCTTCATGACTTGAAATCACATGCTTCTAGGAGTCAGCGTCATTACGATCATCCAAATATGTTCAATGCTGGTCAAATTGTTGGTTAGACTTTTTCTTTCTCTGTAATGGTCTAAGGCTGTTACTCCTAAGCTACTAAGAATGGTGTTTCTAGGTTCAAAGAGAAGTAAATGATCACTCCCTATGCCTAATTCACTACTTAAAAATTTCCAGAACTTTAATTTTTTTCGTATTTAGACCATAAAGTTTATGCAGTTCCATCACAAAAGTTTCTAACTACTTTTATTTTTTTTTGCATGACTTGCCTAGTTACTACGTTTTTCTGATATTTCAGTGATACTATCTACCTAAAGGAAATGTTTTCAATATTTAGTCTCTTTTTATTTTTTTATCCCACCCTCCAGTTTTATTCAGATATAATTGCATACAGCACTGTATAAGTTTAAGGTATCCAGTGTAATGACTTGACTTACAATATTTGTGAAATGATTACCACAATAAGTTTAGTTAACATCCATCATGTCATATAGATACAAAAAAAGAAAAAATATATTTTTTCCCCTTGCAATGAGAACTCTTCAGTCTACTCTCTTAACACCTTTCAACCCCAGCACACAGCAGTGCTCGCTATAGTCATTGTGTTTAGAACATAACATCCCCAGGACTGACTTATCTGAGTGGATGTTTGTACCTTCTGACTACCTCCCTTCAATTTCCCCTCAATATTTATTTTAAATAAACAATTTTTAATTATGTTATACACCGAGTGGCCAGATTATTATGATCTCTGAATGCATAATAATCTATCCACTCAGTGTGTGTGTGTGTGTGTGTGTATGTGTGTGTGTGTGTGTGTATATATATATATATATATATATATATATATATATATATATATTAGAGACCCAGTGCGTGAATTTGTGCATGGGTGGGGTCTGGCCAGCCTAGCCAGGGGGAGGGGACATGGGTTGTTGGCCGGCCTGCCTGTTGGTTGAACTCCTGGTCGAGGGGACAATTTGCATATTAGCCTTTTATTATATAGGATATACACTGAGTGGCCAGATTATTATACATTCAGAGATCATAATAATCTGGCCACTCAGTGTATATGTGTATGTGTGTATATATATATATATATATATGATATTTAATAAGTGTTATTTCATATCTTTAATTTATAATAAAATATTCCTTCACCACTTTTCTGTCATTGAGGAGTTGTTCTCAGTGTTTTACTTATTTGGAAATATTCCATTAAAAACCAGAGCTCTTTAGGAAAAAACACAACATTCTTCACACACCACATACAGCGCTCCAGCTTGTTCCATGGTTTTATAAGCTCATTTCTAAAAGCTCTGGTATGAACAAAACGGCAATAGACAGCCTACAATTGTGTTTCTAAAACAGTCAAGTTCATGCACTCCAAGCCATCCTGAATGATCTTTTTATCTAGGAATTCTAGTGTTGATGAAGTCATGTATATTTTTATCTTAGAAACATGAAGAAAACTAGTTCCAGACTAAAGTTCCCACGCTAAAATAAAGGGAAAAAAACACACTGTGTATGTGTGTGTTTAAGTAAAAGATTAAATATCCAGTTGATTCCTATAAAAATGTTTGAGCCCTTGATGAAGTAGGTACTATATGCCCGGTTTGGGGAGGGAGGTCCCCTTCCTTACCGAGTGTGTACTTCAAGTGGTGAGGCATACACAGACATGGGGGGGCTATCCCGGTGGAGGCTGCTGGCATAGTTGACCTATCGCATTCTTCAGAGGTTGGACCTCTAACAGTAATCATTGAAGATGTATTGTCTTTCCATTTATGTAATAATGTTGGAAATGGGGCTGAATATTGAGACTACCTAGTGTATCTCCTTCTTAATTTTAACCAGTATGTGTGCACACTTACAGAACAAGCATCCAATTCTATAGCTGAACACGTGACCACAGAAAAATGACATCCATTACTCAAGTTTCAAAGGAAAGATTCAAGTTAAAGTGAAATTTGTGGTAATTGAGAGATGGGTGTATGAAAGTACTTAATAGGACAGGGTAGGGGCTTAATATAATTTATAAACAACGAGAAAGAAAATGAGAGACTATATGCCTATATATGTATTATGAATATGTATATATTTTGGAAGAGGAAATGAGAGAGAGAGAGAGAGAGAGAGAGAGAGAGAGAGAGAGAGAGAGAGAGAGAGAGAGAGAAGGGGCAGGAGAATTTAAAGGTCTTAATAATTAACCAACACAAATTTTTCCTTTATAAAAACACAAAATTTTGAAATAGCAAAAATTATAAAAAGAAATCTTATTAAAAAGTATTCATCTGGCAACAAGACTTAAGAGACACCTCATTTAATAAGTTCTTGTTTATTTATTCTGATTGTCTTTATTGTTTATCATTTGTCATGGAATTATCTATTATTGCACAGCGATTATAGTTTACAGACTCCCTCTTGAAAAAAAATCAATTTCTAAAAATAAAAACATATTTTTACAAACTTTTAGTAGAATAAATTACTCCACTCTGAATATTATATGTGGGCCATCCTCTGCCCTGTTGAACTTGGCATAAGTTCTGCTAGAGATTCAAGAGGGAATATCCTGTCCTCCCGAGCATCTCAGGAGAGATACTGAGGCACATGGTCTTGTCACACCTGATCTCACATTTCCTGACTTCAGCTTTCATAATCTCTTTTCTGGTTTCCAGCGATAAGTACTTTGACCCACTATTAATCAATAGAAAACTGTCTTAGTTAATTTACTGGTTTTACACCATTCGGATACTTCATAGTCTTGCTAAGTTAAAGGCAACATAGGCCAGGCAGACAAAAAGGGTGTGTTTTAATTTATCAGAGCCTGAGGGGGGTAGAAGGAGAAAATATGCTTATATTATAATATCGGAAAGTACCAGCCCTGTGCAAGGGGAACCTTACCAGATCTTTAGCTTCTGCTAGAAGATCTTCAACATCAGAGAAGCTGAAGCTGGCCACTGTGATGAACTGGCTGACAACGGACACAAACTTGTCTCCAGGCTGCGGGGGCTGAGACTTCTGATATTCCAGCTCCTTAAACCCAGGAAACGGATAATGTCAGTGTAGGCCTTGAATGCAGACACACCTTGTCTCATTCTCCATATGCTCAAATTTAGTAAGTCAGAAACCTGCCCTCTACCCATCATGCTAGGCCATGCCCACATGCACACATATTTGCAACAGCAATTTATTTAATCGTCTGCATACTGTATCAGTGTGACTCCTTATACTGGCTTAAACATAAGCAGATTAGTATCTGGATAAAATTAATAGAAGTTAAACAAGAACTCTGGTTCCTTTTTTTTTTTCTTTCCCACTCTGCCAAATCTACTTACTTCCCAAACCATGATATCTGGGTAGGTAGGATTTCAACTGCAGCTACCATTTTCCTTCTTGCCCACCCAGTGATTCAGTTTTTGTGAACAGACAGGTGAGGAGTATCAGTGCCTTGTTAATTATCCATATTCTCCGTTACCATGGTGATGAACACACATTATTCAAATTTAATAATTAATTTCAACCATTACCAGATGCACTTGCTTACTTAATCCCACAACACCTCAATGAGTGAGGCATTGTAGAGGGTTTTAAATCCTTGTGCAAAGTCACATAACTGATGTATGACAGGATCAGAATTTGAACTCAGGTCTGCCTGACTCCAGAGTCTCAGTAACAACGATGCTGTGTACCAATGGACGTAATCTGGATCCCGTTCCTCCTTCACCTGCTTTGGCAGAGGTGCCAACAAGCAGGTGTAGAGGTCATAGGCTATGGGCTCTGACTCAGCTCCACCACTGATTTGGTTCTGATCTGTGACAAGTGGCCTGGGCCTCAGTTTCTTCACTTGTAAAAGAAGGGCAGTATCTACATCACCATGAGAGTCAAATGAAATAACAGAAGTGGAAACTCATAAACTATGGAGCTTGCTCTGATGGAAAAAATGGCTACAATCCTAGCACTTTGGAAACTTAGCATTGTTTGTGTGCGAGAGACATAGACGTGACGGCAGTTTTAAAGTGTTTCATTAGTGTATAGTTTCAAAAGAACAATATAATCACCTTTTGCCAATCACAATTAGGACACATGAATATTCATATTTCCTTCCCATGCTGCCTCTTGACATTTAAGCTGCTGGGGGTGGGGAGGGGAGGCTTCTGGAGCCCCTTTCCTATGAAGAGTGTGTGACAATGTACATGACCCAGGGCTGGAGAGATTTCAGCAAAACTACCTTTAATAAACCCCATACACAAAACTTCCTTGCCCCACCCTGCCCCACCTCGCCCTGTGCCTTGCTGTGAAGTAGCTCTCAGCTCAGCTGCTAGGGTCAGAGTGCCCATGGTCAGGCTGTAGGGCGGTCATGACTGCCATTCTAGCTCAAGAAAGCCTTCTGGGAGAAAGTAAAACAGCCTCGTCCCAAGCGGCCCTTCTCAGTTGGCCTCTGAGCTGAGGATGTCCCATGACTCCCCCAGTCTCGCCCACTGGGGCTGGGAGGAGAGTTCACTCAATCAGTTCATCGGCTTTTCTTTTTAAACAGCTCCCCCTCCTCCCCAGGGGGAAAAGAAAACCTTACATGCTTCTTAGTTTACTAAAAGCCAACGGAAAAGATTAGACATTATAACTTCAATTTTTGTTGAGCTGTCTTTAATGAAGTTAATTCCTTTCTATGGCATCGTTTTGAAAAGTATTTGTGAGAGGGGCACCTTTCCAAGCTGCCTGCGAATCGGCCTCCCTCACCGAGTGCCAGACCAGAGCTATGTCCATTCTCCTGAGCGAGGCTCCTCACCCCTCACCTGCTCCTCACCGACGGGGACATCCGTGCAACAGCTGGTGGCACTGTGCCATCACAGCCATGGTCTCCCACTGCCTCTAGAGGTCTGACCTGCTTCCCTCCTGCTGAGGCCTGGGCCAGCTTGTCTGTAACCCTGGACATCCTCCCTCCCATGCGCCTAGGTCTACCATCCTTCTTAGCATAGCTCATGTCATCTCCTCCAGAAAGGAAGCTTCCTCTAACTAACACATGCCAGTCATTCCCAGCCTCGGCTAGCCTAAATTCCCCCTTCTTCCCGAAGCCACCTTGGCCATCACCGTGCTTTTTTGGAGGTGGCCACACTGGGCAAATGTGATGCTCTCTGGACTGACTGCTCTTGGCCATTGCAACATCTGGACAGCAAAGACTCCGAATCGTCCCGACCCCTCGCCTTGAGAATCGACTGTACCCCCAAGTGTCTGCTCAATACACACTCCCCAAACACAACAGAGAAGTTCCATGACTCTACGGAGAGAGCACACATCATTTATTAACAGGATGGGAACACTGTGAGGATCCCTGAAGATTATCTAGTCCAGCCCACGTTAATGAGCCCTGCCCACCCCAGGCAGGAAACCCTGCTGCCAGGCTAAACACAACCTGCCTTTGCTTCTTTAGTGTTGCTGTTTTGTTTTAAGTCAATAACTGTTTATGTGGGCACACCACATGCTGGATATCACCAGCACCAGCCGTAGTTGACGAGACGGGGGATTAGAAAAGAAACACACACTCACCATCTCCACCGCTTTCAGGCCACTTCTCAAGGTACTTATTTCTTTGTCAAGCTCCGTCATGCTGTTACAAAGAGCAGCATTTAGTAACGAACATGTGACTTACATGTATTAAATATATGATGGCTTTAATATTTGATGCTTCAATGTTCAGATTTCACAGAAAGACAACACCATTTTAAACTCGTGGAATTATGTTTTTTTCTTTTCCACAGCCAACAGATCTGTTTTAGTATAGGTTAAAAACAGCAGAATAAAAATATCTCTCCATACATACAAAAATATTCCATGTTTTAATCTCAAAGATATCATTTAAGCAAATCACGCTATGCAAAAACGAATGTCTTGCCATGTGTGTGCCCCTTTGAACAAGTAAAAGAAGCGAGCTTGTCCACAGCCACAGCCACGCTGTGCTCTTTATAATTAGTGTGTTGCTTTTCACTAAAGCTCTAGTGATGTGAAAATTGCAAGGTGATGGCTTAAATTTCAATCAACAATTATTTTTCTTAAGGTTGTACTAACTAGTTTTTATCTTTAAAAACAAAAACAGAGAAAACTCCCTGTACTTCTTCCATAACACTTTCTATTTAACGACTTTTAAATTAGAGAATATAACTGATAATCCACATGTAAACAAATTCACCAACACTTCATTTTTAACTTCATGTCTTACATTTCTACCAAACTCTACAAACAGAGAGAAAGCCTGCTTATCATGCTTTTCAAATTCCCTGCAGAAAGATATAGCTAAAATGTAATAATAATAAAAAAAAGGCCAAAAGCAGGAGGAGAGAGAACAGCAAGGGAAATTGCCCGCTCCTCAGTCTCTGAAAAGCGGTGTGAAGTTTGGGGTAAAAGTTTGGCTACTTTCCATTTTTTATTTTTAGTGCCTTCATTTGCATAAGGACTGCTTTCCATTAAAAGGTTGCCTTGGTTTCTGGGAGTGTGTGTGCACATGTGAAAGCTACCAGCTACGCCCTGACATTAGTCTTCTATTTGCTTACCCATCTATCCTCACTTACTACCTATATTTTAATATAACTGCCTTTGAAAAGTACTAGTGAAACCACATTCCTTAACTCATAATGCATACTCTAAATAAACCCATGATGAGGTCTTATGGGAGTTAAGCACCACATGCGGGAGTACTCCAAAGGAGCTAGCACACACACATATATTCAAAACCATGTCACACATCTGAGTGATTTGAATAAGATTCAAACTTCACTTCATATACTAGTATTCAGGGGAAAGCAAGCAGAAGGACCCCTTTTAGGCAAAGCTAACTGACTCTCTCAATGGCTAAGGCACAGTCCAAGTGACATGAAAACTAAAAATTTCACTGTACTTACTTTACTTTTGCTGCTTGAGGAATGTCCCGCAGTTCTTCATTTAGGCTGAGAACCTTGGGGTATTTATTTTCCACAATAGTTATGAGATAGTGCAAAAGTGTAATGTTCCTACAATTAAAGAAGAATATTAATCATGATTAATATCTGCATATGATTTGCACATTCAAGTGGTTGAACCTACAAGAATGTTATATTCCTGCATTAATTTCAAATTTTAGAGGTTACTATAAGGCAAGGCTTCTCAAAAGAAGGGGATATTGGGAGCCTACAAGAAATTTATATAAACATATGTCAAAAGGAAGCGTACATCTTCTATAAGGGAAGGACATGGGATAGGAATTACTTCTAAGGCCCATAATCAACAGCCTTCAAAATCTGGGTGATTAAAATGAAGCGGAACCATTACCATTGGGGGCATACCCTCACAGTGCATCCACCCAAAGAAGAGGTGTGCCCGGAGAGTGCATACCAGGCAGGGTGGGGTGGGGACTGAGAAATGTTTAACCCACTAATGAGGATAGCTATTTCAAGTCTAAAAGTACAGAGCAGCAACTCACTGATGACAATTACTGATAATTCTCATTTACAGTTTCTTTGAACTCTATGATAACTGTTTTCCCCTCTGACTATTTGCTTTGCTGTTGTGGCAAAGGGTGGTCAGAGAGTTAGAAAGCTCCCAATTTCAGGGCTGGACCTGGAAGTAGGCCAGGACTGTGCCATCATGGATATGATGTCCTGGTGGCCAAGAACCCACTTCCTAATTTTAGCAACACTTCAGCTCCTAACTGCATAACTCACTTCCCTCTTTAGTGGTGACAGGCCTGAACCATCACTGACCTGGGTTGAAAAGGCAGGCGTCTCAGAACAGCTGTGGTAGTCTGGCCCTGTAGTCCCTGACTCCATTGCGTGCTATAATCACCTGGACTTGACACCTGGGCCCAACTAAGAGTCATTTAATTGGAATGAGGTGGGGCCAGGTGTGGGCATTTTTTTTTAAATTAATCCTCACCCAAGGATATTTTTTCCATTGATTTTCAGAGAGAGTGGAAAGGAGGGGGAAGGAGGAGGGAGAGAGAGAGGAGAGAAATATCAATGTGAGAGAAACCAAGATGGCGGCATAGGTAAACACCTAAACTGTTGCCTCGCACAACAATTTCAAAACTACAACTAAAAGACAGAACGGACACCATCCAGAACCACAGGAAAGCTGGCTGAGTGAAAATTCTACAACTAGAAGGAAAGAGGAAAGCTCACAGAGAATTGGAGGTACGGCAAAGGGGCTTTGTGTGCGCAGAGAGGAAGGGCGGCTGAGAGCCTGGCTGACTTTCTCTGGTGGAAGGGGGAAGGAAGCCTCCGACCGCACTGAACCCCAGTTCTGACTGCACTGAACCCCAGTTCCGGGCGAACCCCTGGAGACCCACGCTCTTACGGGGGGAGTCTGGACTCTCGGGCGGAGACTCGAGCTGGGAAAGGCAGAAGTCTGAAGGCGCACGCGGGCCAGTGCGCACAAAGGCTGCGGAGGATGCCACAGGCTTTCCCTAGTGGAAGGGAGTCAGAGGATCCTGACTGCACTGAGCCCCAGTTCTGACTGCAGTGAACCCCAGTTCCAGGTGAGCCCCTGGGGACCCACGCTCTTGTGGGGGGAGTCTGGACTCTCGGGCGGAGACTCGGGAGCCGGGGAAGGCAAAGGACTGAAAGTGCGCACGCGCGCGCGCCAGTGCGCACAAAGGCTGCGGAAGTTGCCACAGGCGTTCCATAGTGGAAGGGAGTCAGAGGATTCTGACTGCACTGAGCCCCAGTTCGAACTGCAGTGAACCCCAGTTCCAGGCGAGCCCCTGGGGACCCACGCTCTTGTGGGGGGAGTCTGGACTCTCGGGCGGAGACTCGGGAGCCGGGGAAGGCGGAGGACTGAAAGCGCACATGCGCGCAAGGGCAAGGCTGACAGGAAGCCAAAACTGAGACTCCACCCCATCCAAGCTGAGCACAGAGGCTATTGCAATTTGGCAAGTCTAATCCTATAAGGCTGTCTCCAGCATCGAACTTCTCCCAGCATAGACACAGCTGATCCTTACAGCCAACTGGCCCGGAGGTCAATTCTTCCCAGTGATACCAACAACAATAAAGACTTAATTACAACAAGGCTGTACACACAGTCCACAAAGGGGTGCACCAAGAGTGTCCACCTCAGGTTAACTGGGGAAGCAGACCCACTGGGCCATATTGGAAACCTAGCACAAATATCTACCTTACCAACTCAGGGAATCAGTGAAAATGTGGGGTCAAAGAATCAGATCACAAACGAAAGAAATGGAGGAAAACAAACGACTGGATATAGAATTCAAAACCACGGTTATAAGACTTTTTAAGAATATCCTAGAAAAGGCCGATAAAAATAACGAGACCCTCGAAGATATGAAAAAGGACCAACTAGAAATTAAACATACACTGACTGAAATAAAAAATATTATACAGAGACCCAGAAACAGAATAGAGGAACCCAAGAATCAAGTCAAAGAATTGAAATACAAAGAAGCAAAAAACACTCAACCGAAAAAGCAAAAAGCAAAAATAAAAATCCAAAAAGTTGAAGATAATGTAAGAAGACTCTGGGACAACTTCAAGCGTACCAACATCAGAATTATGGGGGTGCCAGAAGAAGAGAGAGAGCAAGATACTGAAAACCTATTTGAAGAAATAATGACCGAAAACTTCCCCCACCTGGTGAAAGAAATAGACTTACAAGTCCAGGAAGCCCACAGAACCCCAAACAAAAGGAATCCAAAGAGGACCACACCAAGACACATCCTAATTAAAATGCCAAGAGCAAAAGACAAAGAGAGAATATTAAAAGCAGCAAGAGAAAAACAGTTACTTACCTACAAGGGAGCACCCATACGACTGTCAGCTGACTTCTCAACAAAACTATGCAGGCCAGACGGGAGTGGCAAGAAATTTTCAATGTGATGAATAGCAAGAACCTACAACCAAGATTACTCTACCCAGCAAAGCTATCATTCAGAATTGAAGGGCAGATAAAGAGCTTCACAGATAAGAAAAAGCTAAAGGAGTTTGGAGTTCATCACTGCCAAACCAGTATTATATGAAATGCTGAAAGGTATTCTTAAAGAAGAGGAAGAAGAAAAAAGTAAAGAGAAAAATGATGAACAACAAATACATATCTATCAACAAGGGAACCTAAAAATCAAGTGAATTAAAAACCTGAGGAACAGAATAATCTGGTGAATATAATAGAATCAGGGGCATAGAAAGGGAGTGGACTGATAATTCTCAGGGGGAAAGGGGTATGGGGGGTTCATGAAGAGAATGGACAAAAATCATACACCTATGGATGAGGACAGTGGGGGGGGAGGTAAGGGCAGAAGGTGGGGTGGGAAATGGGAGGAGGGGAGCTATGGGGGAAAAAGGAGAAATAATTGTAATAATCTGAATAAAGATTTATTTAAAAAAAAGAAAAAAAAAAGAAAAAAAAAAAAAGAAATATCAATGTGAGAGAGACACATCGATGGGTTGCCTCCTGTATGCGCCCCCACTGGGATCAGGGATTGGTACGTGCCCTTGACTGGGAATTGAACCTGCAACCCTTCAGTGTGTGTGCTGTTGCTCTAACCACCACGCCTCCAGGGCCAGGTGTGGGTATTTTTTTTTAAACTCTACAATGATTCTAACAGCCAAGATAAAGAACTACTAGTCTATTGAAAGTTATCATAATCAGGACACAATGCATTTCTTTTAAAATATTTCCATAATTCTTAGATGGTTGCTAATTCACAATGCTGTCACAACAGCCCACTCACCTCCAGCTCAAGTAGCAGCTGCCACAGTTTTCTCTTCCAGAACAGTGAAACCACTCTAATTACCCTTGCAGCTTGAGTCAATGTAATACTGTTCCTCTGAGTCAACTGACTCACATGTAAAAAAATTCCCCTATTTTTTTTGCTCTCAATAATTAGAGAACAATTGCTCAGCAAAGTAAAAACAGTGGTTAAAAATCTAGCTGTAACATTGCACGTCAACTTTGCAGTTCCCAGAATCTACGTGACTATCTGCCCATGTAGAGCAGCCCGAGGGAGCAAATTTCCAACCACCATCAAAGAAAGGGAAAAGCCATTTTTCTTCATTATTTCAGAGAAATGCTTTGTTATTTAGAAAAAATTAAATTTAACTGACCACATATACCTTTCTTAGTATAGAAAGATTTAAAACCAGATCTGAGACTTAGATGGTTTGGCTCAGTGGATAGAGTGTCGGCCCACAGACTGAAGGGTCCTGGGTTTGGTTCTGGTCAAGGGCATGTACCTCATTTGCAGGCTTGATTCCCAGCCCTGGTCGTGGTGCGTGCAGGAGGCAACCAATCTATGTGTCTCTCTCACATCGATGTTTCTCTCTCTGTATCAATCCCCCTCCCTCCCATTCTCTCTAAAAAAATCAATGGGAAAAATATCCTCAGGTGAGGATTAACAAAAAATAAAAATAAAACCAGATATGAGCTTCCATATATGTTTGTTATCCAAATAACACCTCATTGGACTGAATATACATTCTTGGAGAATAAGAAAACAACTCAGGTGCACATTCGATCATCCTCTTGTCATGACCAGAAACAAGCCTTTAACGTAGAGTGACTGCACCCTTCATGCTGACTGCCCCCCCCCCGCCCCCACCTTGTGCAGTTTGATTAGATTCAATGAATATTTAAAGAGTGCTTATGGGCAAGGCCCTCTGCTAGGCACTGTAGGTTTATTAGACACTGTGCTACTTCGGGGGGCAAATATTCACAAGCAGAAAGAAGGGGAAAAAGACAGAGATCAGAAATGCTTTCATTTTATTTGTTTTGAAAAGGCTTGTGGAGTAGATAAAATCTGTAACTTCAATAAGCAGTTCATCCCACAGTAAGGGTCAGGTTATCAGTAAGTTGGGGAGGGCAAAGGGTATCAGAGGCTTGTGTGTGTGTGGGAGGATGGGGGGCAAAGGGAGAGAGGTAGAGGGACTGGGAGAACAGGACTGACTGGTGGTGAGGGTTTCCCTCCTTCCCAACTTGCAAGCCCAGGTGAAGAGAACACCCTTCCATAAAGAGGTGGCTGCTCCTGATATTGTAAGTAAGATGCCACAGTTATTTACTACAACCCCTACATAAGACCTGTTTTTTGTAGTGTAGAGCTGCAGACAGAGCAATGACAGGTGTCAAATACCTGTAAGGCCAATACCCTGCTTGCTCTGACCTTGGGCAAGTGGAATAAGCGCCCCAGTTTCTTTATCTGACAGCAGGTGATGCAGCACTTGGCCCGTGTCCTTCACAGGCTGTAGTGACGATCAATGTGGAAGTGCCCGAGAAAGGATCAAGTGCTTACAGTAAAAACAAGGTGGGGTGAGAAAACAACAGCTCTCCTCTGTTCATCCGTCTCTGCACAGAGCAAGAATAAGGCTTAGCCCCGCAATTAAACACATTATTTCGTATGGATTTAGAGTGGTCATAACGCTCTGCCTCAGTAAGCCTCACTAGTTAGGAATGATTAGGGTGAACAGCCCACATATTTTACAAAAGAAGGAAGGTACAGAGAAGTTCATTTTAGAAACAGTTGTACATGTTTCTTAGAAGTCAGTGAGAACCTTAGAGACACGTGGCTGTCAGGGAGATGAGACTTAATGTGCTAATGACCATCCCTGCTAATGACACCAGATCATTTCCACACCTCAGTGTCTCCAACAGTCTGTCCACCTGAAACCCACTTTCTAGGAAGCACTTTAATGAGACTTGGGATGAGTAGCTGAGCACCAACAGCCCAAGAGACATTTACACCATACTTTTTTCACATAGCTGCTAGCGTCAGTGTGAAAACCCAGCATGCTTCAGGTCTATCGCCAGATGTCAGCTTTTGAGCCTTTTCCCTGCAACACGGGTCTCTGTGGGGGTAGTGACTGGGAGTCATGCACAGAC
This sequence comes from Plecotus auritus, assembly GCF_963455305.1. Taxonomy (NCBI): domain Eukaryota; kingdom Metazoa; phylum Chordata; class Mammalia; order Chiroptera; family Vespertilionidae; genus Plecotus; species Plecotus auritus. Next base: position 38,522,525 of record NC_137770.1, read on the forward strand.
TATGCAAACACTGGTTGCGGTCTCTTTCTTGATCTGGCACTAGTTACACAGATGTGTTCAATTTGTGAAAATTCAGCAAGATGTACATTTATAATTAGTGAATTTGTCTTTAGTCTAAATGAAAAGTTTATCTAAGAAAACCCAACAAACAAAAAACTTGGACTAGATGATATCCCTGTGGACTGAAAATGGATGAAGGATAATGGCTCACTAGGAACTTGGGGGTACCCATGCTTGAGAGAGAGGAAAGAAGAGTGAGAGAGACAAGTGCACACTGGAGACTGCAGGATCAGAGGGTCCAGGTTTAAGCCGTGGGTCCTCCAAGATCCCATACTTACTTGTCAATACTGGATTTTGTGTCAGCAATCTTGTTTAGGCTGGATATCTTGAATCCATATGCATTGCCTCTTTGGCCTTTATTCATGTAATTTCCAAATGCCAAAACCACTTCCAGCAACTGCTTCAGGGCACTGCTCCTAAACACCTCTTCCGAGCCAGAGCGGATCGCTTCAAAACAAAACATGCACAAACACAACTATGACAACCAAGACTTCTCAGTGAAACCCATCCTAACTCCACACACAGAGTATGTATTGAAGATGCAAGATTGGGTCGTTAGATGGCCAGGGGCACTTTCAAAACACCTGAATTAGAAGCAAAAAGCAAGAAGACAGCCGGCTAACCCTGTTCAAGAGGCCCACAGGCAGTTGCACAATTCTATCCCTTTCCAGGGCTTTTCTTGGCTGACTTATCAACCAGAAGCAGTTAGAAATACACAGAACAGAAAGTGCACTTCCCACATTCCTTTGCAAACACTTTCTTGCCTGGTGAGAGTCAGATCAACAGGCTTACTGATCAATTCCATTGATAAAAACATTGGTCAGTTGTGTTGCATGTTACAGCTTGAAGGTGGCATCAGGGATCAGGGCCCGAGCAGGGTCCTGGTTCCAGCCGGCCTTCTGGGGCTGTCCTCTCCAGCTGCCTCGACCACATTTTAAACATTTACAAATTTAATCGTCTCAAAATCAACCCACATTTATAGCTTCAAGTCTTCCCTTAGAAAAATCTAGTAAGGCCCTGTTGCAAGAAAGCTAATTAAAGGTTTAATGCTAGTAGCAGTCAAATATATTCCTCAGTAACACCATGTGGTCAAAACCCCAGTCCTGCAGAGGAGCCAGGAGGTGTGCTGTGAGCTCCAGAGCCCAGGCCAGGCCAGCGAGCCAGGTGCTGACAATAAGTAATCACCTGACAGAATACCACAAGATTTTGAGCAAAAACAACACCAAAGGAATCCTGTTTACTATATGCATTAGGATTGCACTTGGACATGGGCACTTAAAATGAACATCATTGTCAATTTGGGCAACTTGATTTTGACTTTATTTACCTTCCACTTTAGGTTTAACTTCTGCGACACGCTCTGCAAACTTCTTTTTGAAGTACAGCGACTGCAGTCTTTGCTGATAATGATTAATTCTGTAAGAGCAAGCATAGACTAATGAGCATTCACTTAATATGTCTATATTCATTCAATGGACTTGGAGGGGAGGTACCTCAGAGCCCTCTCCCCAACCCCAGACTCTCTCTCTGTTTCTCTCTCTCCTGGAGAGAAGCAAGGGCATGAGGCAACTTTGCCTTGAAGGCCCACTTTCCTCGGACCTACAGGGGAACTGGGCAATTGCACCAGGGTCCTCCTCTCCAATCAGATTAGACAATGGCTGGCTGCAGTTGACTAAAGACCCCTTCCATTCCTCCAAGTCCCAGCAGTTCTTGAACAGAGAAGCGGTAAAAAGAAATGTAAATGATAAGACTCCCCATTCTGCTGCAAATAAAGGGCTGTTTCCTACACTTCTCTCCTGGATTCTTAACTTTCCACAAGTCTGCCTGTGGCAAAAGCACAGAGAAAAACCTGCCTCCAGCACTTTCTCCTCATACCATCTTCTCCTCACTCACATCTCCAAATCTTCTGCATAGCTCCCTATCTGCTCCCTCAGGGCTGGCAAGCTCTGCCTTCCAAGACAGCAACTGGCTATTCGAGATAACAAGGATAGATCTGGCCTCTGGTCACCACCAAGGTTAGGAGCTCTAAGCTGCTGAGAAGGAAAGAGTGGACATTTTGGTCCAGATCTTCTGGAATCACTGCCTATCTGGCTCTCTGGAGGAAATTTCAGTCCAGTAGGACCAGGGATCAGCCCCTCCTCCAAATCTATACTATACAATCAGACAGACCTGGGTTTGTGGTCCAGGTTCTCCCTTTATTAGGTGACCTTGAACAGGTACCTTAACTACTCTGTTAAATGGAAGAGAACAGCTCTGGACCGCACAGCCCTCCGGGCAGGGCTGATAGGAGGACTAAGCGAGATGATGCACGTAAAGGTCTGGACAAAGACTACGTGGAGCTATTGCAGGTGGCCATCCGGTTTGTCTACACAGGTTGCTGGGCACACCTGTCAAAATTTCAAAACCATCCTTTGTCCTCCTGCAGTAGGCAAGTTGAGACAGAACAACAACAAAAATAAGTCTGGATTGGGCAGCAATGTAGAGTAAGAGGCATGTCCACCTTGGCCTCTGGCACTCAGAAGTGCTCTGCCCTGGGCTGACTGAGAGTTTCAGGGCTGCTGGTCCTTCTCTAGTGCAGAATCAATTCGCTAGGTCTGGGAGTGTACCTACATTCAACTCACACGCCAGAGTCAACTAAAAACAGTGGCTGCTGCAGGGACTTCTGGAGAAGGCTTGGAAAGCTTGCTAAGGCTCTGTGGGAAGAATGCCACCATCGATTAGTGATGTCTGCTTGTGTCATGATTCCACACCCAGACCTGGCTGTTCAGCTATGTGAGCTCCAGGTTGACATCAGAGTCTGTCCATCATTGAGATGTGGAAGTAGTAGGGAGAGTGAGAAACAATCCCCCAAAATCAGAGATGAGGAGAATGACACTGAATGGAACCAGAAAGTTATGACTTGAATAGGTCGAAACTCATGAATCAAAAAGCCCAGAAGTAGAGATAATTGTGAAGAAACCCTGACCCTGTCTCACCCATGGACAAGGACTTGCTTAAATTTGCTTAAGCAAAACAAATTCCACACAACTCTGACTTGAAATTATTCTGCATTTCAAAAAGGCTTTAACATGAAGCAAAAGTTTAACTTCCTCAGAGAGGTAAGGGACATCTTTACTTTTTAAGTATTTTTAAACTCACCGGCTCATCTCAAAGAGGAACCTGTCAGCCTTGGCCATCCGATCCAGCTCATGTTTATGTTCCTCCAGAAGGTCAATGTCGCTTTTTTCAGGAACGAATTTCAAGAGCTAAAAAGGACATACAAATATTAAAAGTGAGGTCTGTAACTTAAATTTCTTCAGTAATTTTTCACCCTTTCAGTTAATTTGTCCCAAGATGAAAGTTTAACTTTTGTTTAATTTATAAGCTCTGCTCACAACTGATTGTTAAGATACACTAGAAATGACTAAATCTTTCCATTTTTACTTGAAAGTAGATAAATTGGTGTAAGATTCATTCCCGGCCCTGTTCTGTCCTGCCTCTCAAACCAGAATGCGGCAGTTCTTCACCATGCCCTACTTCACATAGACCAGTGGTCAGCAAACTCATTAGTCAACAGAGCCAAATATCAACAGTACAATGATTGAAATTTCTTTTGAGAGCCAAATTTTTTAAACTTAAACTAATAGGTAGGTACATTGTTATTAACTTAATTAGGGTACTCCTTCAATTGCACTGTATGTGCGCGCCCACATGTGGTATTTTGTGGAAGAGCCACACTCAAGGGGCCAAAGAGCCGCATGTGGCTCATGAGCCGTGGTTTGCTGACCACTGACATAGACCATCTGAGGGCCCTGGAGATCCCACCCTCGCATTAGAAGATGGTATAAACAAGGTCCAGAGAGGTTAGAAAACTTCCCCCAGGATTACAAGGCAAGAGTGTGTCATCACCAGAAACAGAATCTGGGTCTCTTGACGCCCAGCTCTACCCTTTTTTTCTATTACATCATGCTGGGATGAGTTATTCTATGTGTATTTTCCATTCATTTTTCTTATCTAATTCTCTCTCTCTCTCCTCTATGTAGAATTGGATGAGAGGAATGCAGTGGGATTTGAAACTTTTAAGTCCATAGTTTACTTTGGAGGAAGAAATGACATGGAATGTGGAATACCATTTAAACAGAAATACCATTTAAAGTGGAAAAAGTACTTCTGTGTGTGTCTGATTTCCCTTAAAGGAACAAATATGTGTATGTGTGCACAGGCATGTGTGCTATTTTCTAGACCAAATGCCTGTGGACATTTAAAAAAAAATTACACTGACCCTGTGGGACCCAAGGTCCTCCCTAGAACCTGATGCTGACATTGGGTGCTCCATTTAGCAGGGTTTCAAATGTTGGATTTAACCAGGCACCTCAAAAAAGGCCATCAGTATGTGTGTGACTAGCAGAGGAAGAGAAGTAGAACAACAGGGGAGGAGGCGAAGGGTATGAGGGTGGAAGTGTACCCCAGGCAGTGTCTATCATGTGCCAGGACCTGGCATGGGTGGCACAGCACTGATGCAGGTGGAAGAGAAGCTGGACCAGCAGTGGGGGAGGGCAGCAGTGGTCAAGGTTGGGGAGTAGCAAAGGCCTGTTAAGAAGTTCAGTCTTGCCCTGGCCAGATAGCTTAATTGGTTAGAGCATTGTCCCGATACTCTAAGGTTGCCAGTTTGATCCCCAGTCAGAGCACACATAAGAATCAACCAATGAATACATAAATAAGTGGAACAGCAAATAGATGTTTCTCTCCTCACCCCCACCCTTTTCTCTCTCTCAAATCAATTAAATTAAAAAGTTCAGTCTTTATTTTGAGGGTACTGGGATAAACTCAAAATCGTAAGTAGGGGAATGAGTCTGCATTTTTAAAAAGGTTACTGTGCCTGAAGAATGGAGGTAGAATTAGAAGGGATCGGAAGTATTAGGGGCTGGGATTAGATGGTTGACACAGTAATCCAGGTGAGAGGATGGTGGCCTGGACTGGGCAGTGGAGAGATTCTAGAGCTATTTAGGGGGTTTGAGTAGAACTGGCCTGGCTTGTTGATGGATGGATATGGTAGATGAGAGTCAAAAGGATGAGCTACAGGCTTCTGATTGAGGCAATCTGTAACAGTGTGTACCAGGGAACCCATGAAGAGAAGGCTCATGACGGGTGGGCGGGGAGAAGGTGAGTTTAGAGTTCCAAATATGGCAGGAGAAGCAAGTAGTGATTTCTAGTAGGCAAGAGGAAAAGTGGGTCTGAAATACTAACCCAGTGGTCAGCAAACTGCGGCTCGCGAGCCACATGCGGCTCGCAAGCCGCGGTTTGCCGCTCTGTTGACTAATGAGTTTGCCGACCACTGTACAACCTGTTAGGAAGAGGAAGCATTGGTATTGGTTGTAATGTGCTTGAAAGTGAGTGAGGCAACCTGGACAGCCATCGAGAGAACAAGAGCAGGGCTCCAGAGAAGCCAGCATTTAAGGGAAGAGGACAAGAAGAGACACCTTCAAAGGAGGCTGTGGAGGGGCCACTGTGGAGTCCCAGGACCAAAGGAGGACCAAGGGAGCAAGTGCCATCAGTGTCACACCGAGAAATCAAGGAAGAGAAGGCTGAAAAGTGCCCTGGCTTTGGCAACAGGAATGTGTGTCCTTGGTGAGAACAGCTCTGGGAGGTGAGGAAGACAACTGCAGTGAGTAGAGGAAGAGTGAATAGGAGGTGAGTGGGGACAGACTTTCAAGAACTAGGGCTGTGCCAAAAAAGAGAGAGGACAACAGCTAGATGGAGATGTGGGGTCATAAGAGGCACGTGTTGAAAAGCTGAGACAAACAATTTACATGTCAAGAGGCAGAGGTGAAAGATCTAGAAGAGGGCAGCCTCTAATCCAGCTGGTCCCCAAGCCAGAGACACCCACCCCTCTTTCCGATGGTGTGGCAGGGGCAGGGAGATGAAAGTGGATGCTGGAGAGTTCATAGGTCTGATGGCCTGGCAGCTTCTGGCCATTTATGTTCCGCTGTCCAAATAGTGACAGTGGACAGGACAAGAATCTTCTTGCTCTTCCTCAGTGCAAGGAGGGAAGGCAGTGGCAAGGGCGATGAGAAAGAAGAGAGAAAAAAGGCTTGCTTCCCACCTTACTTTGGATTTTTACCTACTGGGCAAGGAAATTCAGTTCTAGTCTCAGGTATTGCCCCCACTCATGATGCTGAACCCACAACTCTGTCCAGGATAACACGGCCACTAGCTCTCTTTCATTGCGACAAGAAAATAGTAAGAGGAACATGCTAAGGGTACAGACCTTCTCAAAGCACGGGTAACAGACTGTGTGTGGAGAGTTTTAAGAGAAGAGTTAGACAAACACCTGGGGGTGGGAGAAAGGTATACATTCCAGGAGAGTATACTGACCTCATCTGATTTCTGAGCTCAGGAGCTAAAAGCAGGAAAGGAGGAAATGAATGTGGCTCACATGCAAGTCACAGAGGAGGAAAGAGAGGCTGGCTCCAGCGCCTATCTGGGAAGAGTGTGGTATGAAGGAAAAGGGAACAGGAGGAATAGCAGATCAGGGAGAAAAGAAAGAGCACGAGACACAGAGTCACCAGACAGACCAGGTCAGGGGTTCTCGGTGGCCAGATTCTGTTTCATAGACTGACTTTCTTACTTGTATTTATTTGAAGTATATTCTATTTGCACTGCAAGCCCTTTTGGCAAGATTTTGAAATCCTTTCCCTCAAGGAGGAATTGTGCTGGATGCAATTTCACAGTAAACAGATCTTGTGGAATTTAAACATATGACCTTGTCGATAGGGGCTAAAGGCCTCAAGACTAAGGCAGCTTTCTGCGGCTCTTCACTCTGGGCAAGTGACTGCTGAGGCAGACAGCTGCCCAGTGGGCCACCGGAGGGCGGGGACAGCAGAGGCGGGTCTGATGGTCTACGGTGAGGGAGGGAGGAGCTGCAAAATACTCTAAAACATGAATCGGAGGCTTAGGAATTACTTTTAAACTATTTATACACAGAGCATCCCAACAGACTTGGAAACACAGTCACTATTTTGATAACTAAATCAAACCTATTCAAGGTTTCCCATTGCAAAGCGTGAGGGTTTTCACCTCTGAACACTGCAGCTGCAGTGGCTTCAGGGAGGATGGGTCCATTTGGGTGGAGACACTGCACTCATCACTCCTCCCTGCTTTGTGTCCCAGACCTTTCAGGACACCAGTGAGCACCACTGGAAATGCACATGCAGAGAGCACCCCATTGGGAGGAGCCTTGCCACCCAGGGTCACTGTTAGCAATGCAAAATATTCTTTTCCTCTGCTCTTGGGAGAGGTGAGCCCTCAAGTTCAGCCTGGATTCATGATTGCTTGTGTCCACAGATAACCGTAGGTGTACATGGCTCTTACAAACATGGACCTTTTGACCAAAATCACTCACGGTCCTGAGGACAATGAGACAAGCAGTCAGAACAATTTAGGCCCAGACCACGAGACAGGTAATAACTCTAGAACATCTGCTAGCTACCAGCACTGTCACTTGGGGACACTGAACAAAGCTGCTGGACAGCATGCACAGAGCGCGTTGTAGAAACACTGCTCGAAGAGAGGCTAGGTCACCACACCTTGACTTGCTCTGCAAGGATAATACAAATCATCTCCAAATACCACGAACAAGGATGTGTGCTGACTGTGGGTAAATCCATCCCAGGCTTGCCAGCTCTGGCAACTGAATGTACTGCCACATACGATGCAAGAAGCGTGCCATATGTCCTAGCCCCAAGGAATTGAAACCCCACCTTATGACATATGTGGATGTTTAGATGTAGATAGTAGTGCTGGGGATTTAACAGTAGCTTTTGTGGTTGTGGGAATGGCAAGCCAAGACCAAGACACAAATTGTATTAAGGATTTAGCAAGGGTCAGTTTATGTAGATTCTTGATATTCCTGTGAAACCAATTTTTCAGTAAATCCAATATATATATATATGACCTACAAAAGCATAATAACATAATAGCAGCGAGAGGGGCATGTTTGCCAAATGCTGGCATTGTGGATCCCAGGGACCTGACAAACATTATCACCTTGCTTCTCACCCATCGTTTTGAGGAACATGGAGAGAATAAAGTCATAATAATTTCCTAATGGAAGCCTATGGAACCTGGGCTCAACCTCTTCAGTTCAGTTCAGAGATGAAAACATTGTCTACCAGCAACGACCACTTTCCTCAGTGTCTTACTCCCTGCTGAAAGCTCGCCATCACTTGTGCTCTGAGAGACGTCTGGTAGCTCACCTGTTCCAGCATGTCCTTGGGCAGATCTTCCTGCTCATCCATTGTTAGAATTGCTCGTTTGATTTCATCATTGGATAATCTCAATCTGGAGAAAGAATATTTTATTTTGTTAACAATACTGGTTTGAGTATTAAACTTTAATGGAAGATAATTCACTTTGCTACTCCAGCTGCTGATTTTCAAATACCGTTTTGCTCAAAAATCTCTCGGTGAAAGCTTATTTCCTGACAATATTGCACCTAAAAATAGTATTTTGAAACTGCTCTAACATTCTTTCAGGGCTTTGTAATGCTCTGCTGACACAGCGAACAAAGCTGTTATGTTCTGTCGCTTAGGGATTAGCAGATGAGAAGTAGGGGCAACACCCATACATACCATTCTCTTTAATATATTCATGAACTGCAGGTGACTGTGGAAGACTAGAATCTTAATGTGATTATATATCAGGAGTGTGTAAAGCTTGTTATCATATTAAAATGCATTTAAATAAGTTTAGAACCTATGTTACTAGTATTGTTAAAAATTGAATAATAGTTGATGTAAGTAATAAAAAGTACAAGCACTTCACAGTTGAGGAGTTTTCACATGTTATTTCATCTGAACTTCAAAATAACTCTAATGGTTCATTTTGTTTAATAGAGGAAGAAACTAAGGCTCAGAATAGTTAAGCAATTGCCCATGGTCAAACATATAGAAAAGTGGCAGTATCTCACACAAACCCAACATTCTTGATGCTACTCCCAAATTCTTTTTATAAATATTGCTTAGGGAAGGATTTAAATAAAGACACAAATCTGTTTTCTATCTACAATAAATTTATATGATTTACTAATTTCATTAAGGATTTATGTCTTGATTATGTCAGAACACCAAAGTGTTAGCTGTAAAGAGTCATGATATTAAAACATACTTGGCCCTAGCCAGTTTGGCTCAGTGGATAGAATGTCGGCCTGTGGACAGAAGGGTCCCAGGTTAGATTCCAGTCAAGGGCACATGCCCGGCTTGCAGGCTTCATCCCCAGCAGGGGGCGTGCAGGAGGCAGCCTATCAATGATTCTCTCTCATCACTGATGTTTCTATCTCTCTCTCCCTCCCCCTTTCTCTCTGAAATGAAATGAATAAAAATATATTAAAAACAACAACAACAATAAAAACATACTTGTAGCCCTGGCCGGTGTGTACAGTGGTTAGAGTGTAGGCCCCTGCACACTGGAGGGACACGGGTTCAATTCCCCATCAAGGGCATGTACCTGGGCTGCAGGTTCAATCTCTGGCCCCGGATGGGGCATGTTCAGGAGGCAACCAATTGATGTGTCTCTCTCACATCGATGTTTTTCTTTCTCTCCAGCCCTTCCACTTTCTCTAAAAATCAGTGGAAAAAAATATCCTCCAGTGAGGATAAAAAATAAATAAAACCTCCTTCTAAAAATGTGTTTTTAGTAGATATAACCAATAGTCATAACCAGATTATTAGCTGTAACAACAGAGTCATTCTTTTGTTTTATTTGTAAACATCTGACCCAGACTTATTTTTTAAATCTCACTTCCTTACAAGCTACCACTAATGTGGCATATTAACTTCATTTGATCTGTTCTTCTAGTCTAAGACCTTCAAGAAGAATAACATTTAGAACTAAAGAGAAAGACATAAACACAAATATGGAGCAAAACATACAGCCCTCACAGGAAACGTTTGAGGACAGGGGACTTGACATTGGAAAGGCTAGTCCCCAGTCTTGGCTCTGACACTTCTTGGCCAGTGAGACGTTGGAAAAAGTGTTTCTTTAGCCTCAGTTTCCTCATCTATAAAGTAGGGGTAATAATAACTACACTTAAACAAAGGAGTGTGTGTATAGGTGTATAAAGTGAAATAATACATGTAAATTGTTCAGCACAGAGCCTGGCTATAGAATGGCTCAATACACTGTATATATATTCTACAAAGCAGACTTCTCTACACCAGAAAAAAGGGCAGCAATACTTATGTAACCTTAATAGTCATGTGCAGTTATCTGATCATTAAACAGCGCTTTGTAGGGTTATTATGAACACTTCCCAAAGTACTCTCATACCCATTATTTCACCATAGTTTCCTCTCTGCATACACTACCCATTAGGCATGGGAGTATTAAAATAGAATTAGAAGACGTGGTGTCTATTTTAGAGGTGGATGAATCAACGGATAAGCTGAGGCACAGGCCCACACAACGCACAGGTGCTTGCCGTGTTCTCACAGACAGACAGAGGGCTAGAGAGAGCTGGGTGGACATGAAGGTCATCGGGGAGGAGCCCGCTCTGACACCTCTGGCACATCCCCTCCTGTAGATTTTGACACGATCTTGTTAAAACCATCCACCCCGCCATTTAAACGGAACATTGTTTCATGTGCCAATAAGTAGGACAGGGAAGAAACACAAATTGGGGAATCCTAGTGTTTCTCTCCTACTTCATGTTTTCATACCCAAATAGAGCCTCTAGGCAACACGCCCAGCTGTCCACATTCTAAAACAAGGCCCGTTCTGCCGCTTGTCCGATTGTGGAAACATCAGAACTCCTGGGCTGTGGACAGCATGCTGGACCTGAGCAGACTTTCACAGATTGTTTTAGTCAGTGCCCCAGAAACATGGTATTCAGTGGAACATCATGAGGGAAAAGCCCCAAACTTAAGTGGAACAATTAGGCAAACTGGCCTGGGTGAAATGAATGACGGGAAAAACTATCCCAGCATCGAGGTCTCCACTGCACAGACCCGGGCAGCCCTACATCCCAGGACACTGAAGGCTCTTCAGTCAGTTAAGGGCAAACACCATGGTGCGGGCCTGTGAGGCCGAGGAAGGGAACGTTAGGGAAGGTGGAAACTGCCACTAATGGAAACCAACTGGCTGTGGAAATGTCTATAGTCCTCAGGAGAAAAGCTCGGCTTATAAGAAAAAAATAAATTAGTCCCCTGTCCTTTTCACACTGAGTTGAAGAACCACGTTAGGCTGCAGTTCTGCTGAGTTCCTTCTGTTTTGCATTTAAAAGAAAAGGAGTTGAAAATCAGAGAACAATACTTGAAGTATCAGACATGCATTTCATTAGCTCCCCATATGGAGTGCAGAACTCTTTGCTTTTGAAATTGTATATATTTATGCTCCTCAACCCCTTGAGGGGCTGTCTGGACTAAACACTAGCTCTACTTCGTAACAGTTTTGGTTTCTCTTAATGTGGCCCACAAAGAGACTGGAGACTTTAATGGGTAGTACTTAAGAAAATCGACCTGTCAACATGCCGCCTTGCACGTGGCCTGTTGGAGCAAACAGAGAAACTCTACCTTGGGGAAAGAGGGGAAGGTATGCTGCCCTCCGGGATGGTTCCATAGGCTGCCGTGTTCTTAGTGTCATCTGTCATCACAGAATGAGCTGCTAATCTCTGTAATTTAAGGACCCTACCAGTTCTAGCCTTTTAATTGCTTTTAAAGCTCGGCAGCAGGGCTCTGGCGTGCTGGAGGGTGGCAACTTCTAAGACACCACTTCAACTTTCTTTACAAGGCAGGAAACAAACTGGCCATTTAAAAACAGTATTTAAGTCTACCTTGCTCTACTCAAGTATTTAAAAAATGTGCCAAGAGAATTGGAACATCCAGGCATAATTACAGTAAGTTAGGGATGGACGGCTACCTCAGCCGTAGCTAGGCCTCGGTGGATTTAAGCCAAATCCTCCTGCTTTAAAGTAGCATTCTGTGGTTTATGACACCCTGGCTGCCGTGCTAGTGAGCATCTGGAAAAAAGAATGGCAGGACACTTCATAAACGTGTTTTTAGGTGGGTTCATTTTGCAATATAAGCCAGCTTCCCAGTTTCTTCCTGTCTTTTATTTTTTCCCCTTTTGGAAGGGAGAGGTGTTTTGGGGAGTTAAGCAGAGTGAATTTTAGACTGCCACATATCATCTACAGACATGCAGCAGAAAAGTTGCTGCTTACCCTGCCCAGGGCCTGAGGAATGGGTTCTCATTCCATCTCCTTCTCAGAGTCCCTCATGGCCTGGAGCTTCTGATTCAAAACCTACCTTCCAGGTACTCTCTTCCTAGGAGCCGCAGTGACCCTGGCCATTCATGCTGTGGACACATAAAAAGGGCCTGTATCCCCCCTTCCCAGCCCCTGGGATGGGAAGGGCTTCCTTTCTGTTTGTCTGCTCAGCTCCAGGCGAGACTGTGGCAGGTGCCTCTGACCAAAGAGTCCACTGACTTGCAGTGTGTGGGTAAGGAAGAGCTTTGAAGGAGAACAAGCACTGCAGACATACACTCATTAAATGGAATACACCTAGACTTCACTGGGGCGGAATGTGATGTAATGACTACATTGCTAAGAATTAAATTCCTAGTCAGAGAGATAAGAAACAGAGAGGGTTGCCACCCTTTGGAAATGAAATAAGCAGAAAAAAAGAAAGATAGTAAGTGTGGAAAGGTAAGAAATCTTGACATCAACTTGGAAATGTCCCGACTCGTTGTCCCCATGTACAAAATCAGTCTCCAGGTCCTGTTCAGGGTTTCTTCACCTCTCTCTACTTTGTCCCTTGTCAGGTCTTCCCTGGGCAACAGAAAGAGCCTCCTACCCTACGGCTCCAGTCTTTGACCCATTCCAACCTGTCCGGCAGGTGATCTCCTCCTGAACAAGCTGCGCCAATTTCCGATCTCATGGGCACGTGAACAAGCCACTGACTGCGCAGCTCCCACATGCAGGCATCCTGCCAGGTTCACTCTCAAAGGCCCACTGCAAGGCCACCACTCTTATTATCTCCATCGTATAGATGAGGAGGGCATAGTCGATCCTGGGTGGACTCCTGCCCTCACAAAGGCACCAGGCACGGATTGTAGGCTCTCCTGCCTGGTCTCATTCAATCCAAGCGACAACCGTCTGCTGCAATTACAGGCTCTCTTTATTAGCTGCTCATACTCCTCCGGTGCCTTTTCTCCAGCTGCACGCCTCCTTGGAACTGCCTCTGTGCCCCCTGCCCAGGTAACTGTTATCACCCTTTGAGGCCCACTGTCCCTCTGACCTGGCTGAGCTTCTGTCTCCTTCTAGTCAGACCAGTCTGAGCCCTGAATTGTTCACAAGGTACCCAGCCTGTGTCACCTTCTCCAGTCAGCATGAGCTTCCCATGGCAGCAGTGCTACCTTAAGTGTGGGCACATCCTATGGCACCCTGCAGGGCAGATAGATACTTCAGTGGTAACTCTTGAAGAAAAAATACCAAACATGCTCTCCCAGATCTCTTCCCTCCGTTAAGCCCCTGGGTCCTTAATGGGTAGTAATGCATTGCTGACGAAATGAGAAGAATGAAAGCAGAACTGCTGACTGGTTACAAAAACTAAATAAAAAACAAACTAAAATGAAACTTGCTTAATTTCTCTTACTTTTACCACAGCACATACAGCACATCAGCCCTGTACTTTACCAAGGAGGGAGTGGAAACTATTGACTACTGAGCAGGAAAGCAAGTGCTGATGGATCCTCTGTGGGAGGGAAGGTTTGGAACCTGATCAATAGGCTGAATTACCATAAGGTCAACTGAGACTCAAAATTGCTTTGTTACGCACAATAACTTTTAATTATGAACACTGCAATAGCACTTATTCATTAAATTGTGTTTTAATAGATAATCTAACAGGGGTCCTCAAACTTTTTAAACAGGGGGCCAGTTCACTGTCCCTCAGACCGTTGGAGGGCCGGACTATAGTTTAAAAAAAAACAACTATGAACAAATTCCTATGCGCACTGCGGGCCCGGGATGAGTCGTCTGCTAAGCAAAACAGGCAGCGGCACCCGGCGGATATATGTCCTCGGCGGGCCGCATGTGGCCCGCGGGCCGTAATTTGAGGACCCCTGGTATGAGGGAAGCTCTTAAAGCTCTCTTCCAGAGTTCAGACACATTCAAGTTCTAAGTCATCTTAGGTTCTGACATTTTTGAGGTAACAAGGGAATTACATACCACAAATATGAAATGATTCCTTCAATTAAGGGATGGGAAATCTGCCAGCAAGAGATGTAACCTTATCTATAACTAGTGTAATTACCCTGGTTGGCACCTAGTATCGAGAATAGTCTCTCTATAAGGAACTGGGTCACAATTTATAGTCCTAAGAGCACTTAAGTGCCATGGAAATTCAAGAGTGACAGCTTCCTTGGTCAAGTTGTTTTAAAGTATTCCTCCTGGCCCTAACCGGTTTGGCTCAGTGGATAGGGCGTCAGCCTGTGGACTGAAAGGTCCCAGGTTCTATTCCGGTCGAGGGCATGTACCTGGGTTGTGGGCACATCCCCAGTAGGAGGTGTGCAGGAGGCAGCTGATCGATGTTTCTCTCCCATCGATGTTTCTAACTCTCTATCCCTCTCCCTTCCTCTCTGTAAAAAATCAATAAAATATATATAAAAAAATAATAAAAATAAAGTATTCCTCCTGAAAATATAGGAAAAAATTTAAAATAAAACAAAACATTTTCCCCAAATTTTCATTGTATTTTGCTGTTAAGAATGTTATTTGTAGCCCTTGCTGGTTTGGCTCAGTGGATATAGTGTTGGCCTTTGGATGGAAGGGTCCTGGTTTGATGCTGGTCAAGGGCACATACCTTTGTTGCAGGCTCCTCCCTGGCCCAGGCCCTGGTCAGGGCATGTGCAGAAGGCAACCAATCGATGTGTTTCTCTTACATCAATATTTCTCTCTGTCTTTCTCTCTCCCACTCTCTCTAAAAATCAATGAGAAAATATCCTTAGGTGAGGATTTAAAAAAAAATAATGTTATTTGTAAAAGAAATTGAAATAGCCCCAGCTGGATGGCTCAGTTGGTTGAGCATTGTCAAGTACACCAAAAAAAGGTTGTGAGTTCTATTCGCAATCAGGGTAGATATGGGAGGCAACCGATCAATGTTCTTCTCCCACATTGATGTTTCTCTTTCTCTCTCCCTCCCTCTAAAATCAATAAACGTATCCTCAGGTGAGGATTAAAAAAATTGGAACAAAACAGACTGTGTACACCCAGAAGAAAAATAAGAGGCCTTCAACTGCTTTCAGCGGTGTCTTCCTGAGCATGTGATCAGGGAGCAAATGTGGGGATACACAGGGCCTGGCCATTTACACAGCATCCCTTCTTTCAGAGGCAGAAAGGAAATGCTAGCTAACAGGATGGTTCATGTTACCTCATCAGTTGTATTAAAATTCAGGGATCTCACTAGGCTTCAATTTCTCTTTCACTAAAAGAAACATTTGGTCCCTGGAGTAATATATATCTGGCTAACAATCAAGCTTCTAGGCTGAAAACCAAGCAGCAGCTTTCTGTGTTAAAAGAAACTTACTCTAAGACCCTCTAAAAACTCAGGACTACTACTTTCCCTCTTCCCTCTCCCTGAAAGAAAAGTCACCAGACACCAGCCTCAGTGCATATACAGCATTCTTTCTGGAATGCAACCAATGGGACTTACACTTAAAGCCTCAAAATTCAGGATTCTTTACATCTTCATTCACCTCATAAGCATTAGGTATCTTTGCCTGATGTGAAAGCATTAGGTATCTTTCCCTTTAAAGAAAAGAAGAAACTAGATCCAGACAAGGTTACTAGAAATGCCCTAGACAACCTGAAGTGACAATCAAATTCTAGGCTTCCAAATTTCCTTTCTTCTTTTCAAGTTCCAAGGTTGAGATGGTTCACTAGTTATGAGAAAGATTTCTGAACAGGGCTGAATTAGTTACATTAGCATTTCATTGAAGTTTGAGATTTACATATTCTTTTAGTCATAAAAATGTTCAGAAAGAGCATGAAATCATATAACCTTGAAGTATAAAATGATGACTAGAGAAAGGAAAAAAAAAAAAAAAAGGAGAGGTTCATCGTCAGTCCTGATTCTGTGACAGTGTTTACTCAACAGCCAAAATACCTCTGAAGCCAAGAAGTATAAATAAAAATAACGTCCATTTTACAGGCTTACTGAGGGGAGGGGGACACACATAAATATGGACTTGGGAGGTTCTGCTTTTTAAACTTAGGAGTCTGGAAATTAAACTCTAAGACAGTAGGCAACCAGCTCTGACAGATTCCATTGCGGGAGTAAGCACCACAGTTGTCCTCACCTTAGCAGAGAGAGTTAGTCCGAAAAACAGTATCTCACAGAGTCAAGGCATAAGAACAAGTGAAAACATGTATTTTGGAGCCACATGATAGAGAAGTTGGTCCTACCAGGAATGTCTATTCAACATCAACAATACCTCGATAGAAGGATGTTGCAATTCTGAGCTCTCCGACCATCAATCACCGAAAGCTCTTTGACTTTTAGTTTGGAACTCAGTGTGTCATCGATGGCATCTGCTTCTTTCTATAAAGAGCATGAGAGAAATCCATCACAGTCAAACAGGGACACTCCGGCTTCAGACACATACTTTTTCTGTGCGCGCACACACACACACACACACACACACACACACACACACATACACACACACACACACAGGCAAAGCTGAGATGGTGAGGGGGGAGTGTAGGAGGGTGACGTAATTGAAACAAAGACTAAAATCTAGTAGACAAAGGGGAAATAAGAAGCGCTGACCACCCACATTTGAAAAAGCATTGTTTGGAAGAACAAAGTGCTCCTAAGTTGAAGATGCTCCGTGTGCATACATTATCAGGGAGTGGTGCCCTCCTTTTGTCCCCCAAACCTCTATGGACAGCAGACAGAACTGTCACTATGAATCAAGCTCAGCTGAGGCCTGCCATGGCTGGTCCAGCCATTTGTAGGGCACATTCACCCCACAACCATTTGCATCCTAAGCACTTAAAAGGCTGAACAATAAAGACCCCAAATGTCTTCATGTGCAACAGGAAGCTCCCAAGCCCAGATGGCACCTTTCGTTACCCTGGAGCCTGATGGACAGCTCAAGGCATTAGTCCAATTACTTGAGTTAACAACGAAACACTACTTGCAACCCTGCTGCTGTGCAGAAAGATGTAAGCAATGATGGCCAATCATAGCTTATGGTGGGAGAAGCATAAAACAATTATATAAGATACTGTTTGAGTAAGCTGGACATCAAGGTGAAAACATAGACTAATTAGATAAATAGCAAGTTTAATCTTATCAGAGGGCAGGATCCATTTATAAAATGTAAGGAGCTTTGGAATTGTGTAACAGCTTAGGAAACAAAGACGATGTGGAATTTATACTAAGAGCACCATCTGAACAAACTTTGCAACTGTCTTTTGTCGCGATAAGATTCCAGCTAAGAGTTGAAACCCAACATGAAATTACCTAGGCCAGTGGTCGGCAAACTCATTAGTCAACAGAGCTGCAGTTTGCCGACCACTGACCTAGGCTGTGTTACACTATCTGAACAAAACGAGATAACTGAGACTTTTCGAGTTTACAGTGAGCTGGTTTACACTAAGCGAGGTTCAGGTAGTAGCTCACTTACCTGCTTGGAGTTACTGCTCACAAAGAAGTCCTACAGCCACGGCAGAGGCATGGGAAAGGCAAATCAGATACATGCAGCTCAGAAACCACAGCAACAAAGGGGGGAAGTCCAGGAGATCAGGGAGGGGTGTAAGAGGTGACGGAGCAGCAATGAGGGTGAATGAAAATGACAGAGCCTAGTGGAAAATACAAATGAGGGCATGGTACTGAGCATTTGGGGTAGAGAGAGATGGCATGGGCCGCACCTCATTTTCACTGGTGGAAAATCAAATTGAGAAAGGAATTCAAATACCCCAGGAAGACTCAAGTTGGGAAAGGAACCACATCCTGTTTGAAAGGACCAATGGGCTCCATTGATTTAACATGATTTTTACTTGAAGTGAAAAAAAAAAAAAATCAATTGAATCAACTTAAGGAAATTATTCCCATTGTTATATACTACTATATTTATTTGGTGGAAGCAATCTTCCGTATTGTTTCATAAAGAAGGATTATGAAAAGACAAAAGACTAGTATTAACCCCCTCTGCCCATAGGTGCCACAGGGAGGGAAAAGACAGAACTCACTAATTGGGAGACAATAAGGGATCTGTGTGGTGTGCAGCCATCGGTGGCCCTGTCCCAGCTGCCTCAGGGTTGTTTCAAGCATACAAAAGTCAACAGCCTCTTCTTGAAATGGTCCATAGAAAAGACTTGGAATGAAGAAGAGGAAGAAGCAATTGACACATTATAAGAAAGTCACAAATTCCTTTATATTTGGCCATGATTGAACGTATACAGCTTCGGTGTGCAAAACACACCCCAGCTTTCGGACCAACCGCTAGCACAACCAGCATTTGCTCAGCAAACTCCTTAAGGCCTCGCTGGTTCTGGCAGTGCCGCTAAGGCCCATTTTACGCAGATGAGCGGCTTCATAGATAGCATCCTTCTAGAGGGAAACAAAAGCCCCCTCCCCTGGCTCCACCCTGAGAAGGCGGGACTGCTTTTCTAGAATGGCATTAAAAAATCATTTGATAACCACGAGAAAACTTTCTTCTCATCTGATGTCACAGTTTTCTCTTGTCCTTGTTGTAATTGTCAATTTTTCTACTCTACCAGGTAAAACTCCTTAGGACTCGTTCCCTGTAAAAGCAGTTTCTCCTTTCCAGGGCAGAAAGAACTATGATGACGTGAACTCCATGAGGCCTTACCCTACTTTTCTCTCTTAAAGAGACAAGCTGCTTAAACTGCTTAGTTGAATTTAGATCTGGCTCTCACTGTCTGGCCTTCAGAAAAGTAACTTCTAAAAAGTTCTCTGGCAACTCTCATAAATTCCCAACATCAGGAAATGGAGATTTCTGACCTCTACTGTCATGGGCTATGGAATCAGGCAACTATCAATAACTAGCTGGTACTGGTGCTTAGTCTGTCCGTAAAATGGGGTCAACAACCAGATTGCTAGTATGAGGATTAAATGTGAGAATGCATATAAAGAATTTTGTACAATGCCTGACACACAGTTATGAGCTCAGTACTTGGAAGCTATCATAAAATTATCTTTCGAGCTGATGATCAAGTCCTTTTCTTGCTGTCCTGCTGTCCTGCTTTCAGCTGCATTGAACAGTTGGTCCAGATCTCCCATGTAACCAGTGGCAGTAATAAGCGCAACAATTAATAGCTAAGTAATGTAGTTCATCTTTCCAGGGGAGGGGATGAAGAATGCCATGGGAGAGTTTGGTTAATTGTTAGCCTTATGATTCCCTTCCTTTAAAGCAGTGGTTCTCAACCTTTCTAATGCCGCGACCCTTTAATACAGTTCCTCATGTTGTGGTGACCCCCAACCATAAAATTATTTTCGTTGCTACTTCATAACTCTAATTTTGCTACTGTTAATGAATCGTAATGTAAATATCTGTGTTTTCCGATGGTCTTAGGCTCTACAGCAGCGGTTCTCAACCTGTGGGTCGCGACCATCGGAAAACACAGATATTTACATTATGATTCATTAACAGTAGCAAAATTAGAGTTATGAAGTAGCAACGAAAATAATTTTATGGTTGGGGGTCACCACAACATGAGGAACTGTATTAAAGGGTCGCGGCATTAGAAAGGTTGAGAACCACTGCTTTAAAGAATCCTTGAATCATCACATTTTAAATAAAATCACAAAGTTTATTAGATGGGGCATGACAAAAATAACAATGTTTCCAGGTCTATTTCAAATAAGTTAATATTCTTTTTGAAACCTTAAATTCTTCACTAACTGGCTTGAACTAATCTTGACAGAATCATCTATCTTTGGCTCCACCTAACAGGATGCCTGATTTTTCCAGATGATTTTTTGGTGTAGAGCCTTGGGCTTGGAATATAAATAGGAAGTTGGGACTTGCATTTTCAGGAACTAGTGCTGATAGATTCTTATAGATAGGGTTCCACAATGAAGTAATGACTCAACAGTTCTCAGATAATAATAACTCATACATGAATGGGTCTTAATCTTTTTGAGGTTGAGATTCCTCTGTAAATCTGATAAAAGCTGGGACCCTTCTCCAGAAAAATTGTATATACTGATATTTATATAAACCCTGCATTTGATTAACTCTTACCATGCAGTTCATTACAGAACCTCTACCCTACACTTTGTCTTAAGAAAAATTGTCATTTACAATTTTCTCTTCAGTGTTCAAGGACCAAGATTATTGAAATATATTCCTAAATCACATAATTTTTCAATGTGAAAACAAGATAAACAGAAAAATGAAACATGTAAAAAGAATAAAAAGAAAAATTCTTTGACCATTTATAAATATCAGAAGATACCATTAAATGTTCCAAAGGGGACCCCAAGAATGATTTGTGCATTACATACTGGCAGGAGAGATCAGGTTGTGGAGCCTGAGACACAGTTACCCTTTGTTCCCTAAATCAGAGCAGAGAGGCTTTGTGATATTATTCTGTGGGCTGATAACAAGGCCTATAAAGAAGGGGTGTCCTCAGGCAAAGAGCAGGGGGAGGAATGAAGATAGTGAGCTGTTAATTTATTGCTACAAACATATGACTCTCTCTAGGTAAATGTCAAGTTCATTTCCCTCTGTCCAACTGCATGGATAGGGAGAATGAATTTATAACATCTCAAGATAAAATTTCCCACAAAACCAAGATGAATATTGTTTAATTGTATGTGAGATAGTATTACTACGCAATGCACTACTTTATATAATAAAATAAGCCTTTTGTGGCTGGCCTGTGTAATATAGTTTTAATGAGGAAAAGAGCTTTTGAGATTCAAGAAATTGACTTTCAAATGAACTTTTGGAATGTGAGCAGTGGAATAACTGCACGCTATTAAATTCCATTTCATGTGGCACGAAAGCTTATATAATCAGCCCTACACACCTTTGATATCCACACTGAAAAAAGTCCTGAATGAGAATGGTCTGTTTCTTAATACTGCAGTTAAAGAAAATCCTTTACAAAACCCAACCTACACAATGAATAAAACCATGGCATAAGAACAACGTGAAGCTAAGAATTATCCACTTGTATACTTGACTGGGCTACCTGTTTGGACACTGAATATACACTAAGCCATTTTTTCATTATCTGTGAAATAGGAATAATACTTCATAGAACTGGTGTCAGGATTAAATTTAAAAATAAGTATAAGAGCTCCTTGAGAACTAACTTTAGGGTTGATGAGACTGGTAACTCTGTACCAAAACTGATTATCATCTTTTAGCCTACCTTACTGCTATTTAAAGATTTCCCTTATCTATGCTTTTATTCTACAAGTGGCATTGTAGGCCTGTGCAACCATTTAATACATTTGCATCAATTGAAATACTTCATATATAAAACAAACAGTATAAATATTTGTCCTGTTTTTAATGATACAATATGTTTTAAGTCAATGGAGCATATCTTGTGCATGTGTATGAACATATATTTACAGAAAAATCTCTCCTAAATGTAATTAATCAATATTCACCTAACTTATACAGATCTGATATATATAAATATTTCTCCTGCCCCCTCCCCTGCAAATCTTCCTCTGTGCAATGTTCCTGTTGCATGCATACAGATAATGGCTTGCATGAGTTCCTTTCTTTTCTGAGAAATTTATTTGGCCAAACTGGCTGAAGTATAGGGAATTTGACTAAGGTCTGCTTTTTTTTTTTTTTTTTTTTAAACTCTGGAGGAAAGAAAGAGGAGATACCATAGAAAAAATAGGTTCCTAGCATTCATTTGGGAGTGGAAAAGAAAGCAGTTCAGTGTGATAATTATACAGTACTCTGAGACTAGCGGACAGTCAGCGACAGGAAGCCTGTTTCCTTTATTCTGCTACAACTTCTCACTAGAGTGCCTGCATCTTTCTATTTTCTATCCCTCAACGTTCAGTAAATTCAATGAAATGGCTCAGATTTCCTTCATTTGGGAAATACTAGTATATTTATGGCTTTCAAGTTCTCATCTCAAATTCTTGCAGCAAGAGGAGAAACATGCTTGAGCCAAGCTGAGCAGGTGTGTTGAAACTTTTCTCCAGGAAGTGCTACTGAAAATAGTACCAATTGTTCTACTTGCCAGTCTACTTAGTGGTAAGTACAACTGAAATGTGCTGGTTTATCCTGACTGCAATGACTACTGATTAGTTAAACAGTGACTGGTTGCTAGGAGACAATTGCCCAATACCAGGCTTTCTGCAACCCTGTCTCCCAGAGCTCTTGAGAACTGTCCACATATTTGTCCCAGAGCATTTTGGCAGCATCCTTTTGCACCTTCTGCTGAAAGCCAGTTAATTATGAGTCTTGTAAACTTGGGTCTTTCAACCACCTGCCTTCATAATAAATGCAAGCCACATGCTCAGGCTTGAATAGCATCATTTGGAATAACTGCTGTTTTCCCTTCCTTTAAATTACTTCCCAAATCCTCACCTTCAGCAACCAGAATGGACCAGTGTTAGTAACTGAAAATAAAGAAGGAAATCAATGGGCCATGTAATGAGGTCAGAAAATTATTTGACTTTCCCAGGAAATCAGCTAAAATGTCAAGGCCCAGAGAACACCTTGCTGTGACAGCAGAGGGAGGAGACCCTTGCAGCTGGTCAGGGATGAGTCTGTGCCGAGCACCTGCTGTATGAGGGCTCTAAACACACCCTTTACTTGAAAGGTAAAGTGTCTCGCTTCCTAGTGGACAACGTCCTATCTTCCTGTTCCTCATTTCCTTTAATGGTGTGCATGCTATTGCCCAAGCTTGCCTTCACACTTACGTCTGGTACCAGCTAGTCCTGTTTTAAGACTATGTAGCCACGCCAGGTAACCACGTGCATTTTTGCACACTTCTAGAATAGCATTAAAATGCACTGCAGAGAGGCTGTCCCTCTAAGCGAAAATATTCTGGCTAAAGGACATACCACCTTTTCTTTTCAATGGCAGATGTATTCAAGGCCATTTTAAAAATAACCCTCTTCATTTTTGTGTCTCCCCCAGCTGCAGGCATCTTCTCCCTCTGTGTAGGGCAGTTCTGCTTTGAGACACACTTTCTTAGGCACCACGCCAGGCCTAAGCAGACTAGGAAGTGTGCTGCTTGTCTGAGGATGCCCCACCCTGGCATGATTCATTCAGGAGTAAAGGGCCTCCCAGCAAAGCCTGAGGAATGCCCCTGGCAGATGCACGGCACCAGAGTGCTGCTTGTTTAAGCCACACTCCGCTTTCCTCATCATTTCCCTCCCACTGTCACCCTTAAGAATCTTCCTTCTCACACTCGGGGACTTCATTTTCCCCTTCCCAGGTCTCTGGCTGCCCACTCCACCTCTTCCTTGTTCTTCTGAAACTCTGAACCTGGCCACCTTGCTGTGACCTCTTCGGGGCCACGTGAGAGGTATCACGCAGATGTGACCGGGGCTCACGGCATCACAGGGACAGCCTGGCCATGTAAGCCAGCCTGGATCACATACTCTCACCACTATCACGAGGGCTCTGCTCACTTCCCGAAGCTTCTCTAGTCCTAGTTGTATCACTGCCACCTGCACGCTTGCTCAGCCTCCCAGCCCCACTCTGAGTTGATCGTGTTCATGACACAGTAAAAACTTCTCTCTAGGTTCCAGCTAGCTGCCAAATTACAGCCATTCACCGACCCCCAAACTTCTAAAGGTTCCTTCAATTTGAAAAAAGCAGTCTGCTTCTGATAACCATTTGATATGGTGTGTTTTTTTCCAAAGTCAGATAAACTATAACGGCTTCAGAAAGAAACATTATTTTGGCTAAGCAAGTTAATATACAGAACTTCCACCAGTGGAGACAAGGTCTTGGACACACACCAGGGTATGAAGCTCCCTAACAAGAAGCTTATATACCTTCGACATGTTCACACACACGCACTGACAGGCATACACGTGTGGACACATACACCATGCTGCTTTGCAGGAACATGCAGGGTAGACCAAACAGCCTAGAACTAAGATGCCTATCATGGCATGGGTATGGCAGGTGGCCCAGGGATCATGCATGAGGATGTGTTTTTCCTCTGTAGCATCTGGAAGGCATGTGCTGTTACCTGCTGTCTTTGGTAGGCAGAGAAAGTTCGTTCCAGGTCTTCAAGATCTAGAATTTTGAAGACTTTTGAATCATCAATTTCAGTCCATACTGTTCCTTCCAGCTTGTTCTGCAAACATTAAGTTAATAAGCACTAGGGTTTACAGCTATACACAAAAAGAATAGGCGTGGTTATATTTTAAGATGCTGCTATCCCCAATTTTTCATTCTACCAGATGCTCAAAGTGAGCTGGCTTTCAACAATGTGCCATTTATTTCAGAAGGTTTATCAGTTAAATATCTAAGCTGGTGAGAATCCCGAGTACATACTAGAAAATGAAATCACTTAACAGCCAGGGCTGTGTCCCCTTTCTGTGACACCGTGAGCGGAACAAATGGCTTACCTCCGGCAGCTTGGACCAGTTGAAGGATTTCAGGGCATTGGTGGGCTGAGGAATGTTCTTCTTCTTCAGTGCCAGACCCAGTGGAGCACCAGGAGGTGGCATGATTCCCCCCAAGGGAGGAGGCCCTGGGGGAGGCGGAGGCCCCCCAGGGGGGAGGGGAGGAGGAGGAGGAGGAAGCATTCCTCCTGGCAGAGGTGGGGGTGGTGGGGGAGGAAGGAGAGACCCTGGCACAGAGGAGGGAAAGGGCCCCCCTGGGGCCCCAGGCGAAGGTCCACCTGGGATTGAAGCACAGACGGCCCTCTGCAAAGATAAAAATAGGAAGAGCTCAATGGAAGAAATAAATTCAGTGGATGATTTTGAGAGTCTGACACTTTGTCTGAAATTACAGAGGAATTCTGAGACTGTGGGATCTAAGGGGCCGTAAGGCCTTAGACCTTCCAGGCCTTGGTGGACTCTATTGGGTGGGTCCTTTGTATTTGGCGCTCTGGTGCTTGTACGCAAAGCGTTCACACACCTCTCACTTTTGAACCATCATCCAGTTTGGCTTTCTGGAAATCAGTTTTTATTTTAAAAGGCTAATGGGACTCTCCCATTAGCCTTTTGTATTTAAAAATGCACACCCCAAATCGCCTCTGCTGCCCAGTCTATATGAAAGCAGAGGGAGCGAGTCTCACAACCATGCAGTAAATCGGGAGCTGGTTCGGGTTTTCTCCTCAAGTCAGGAGCTGGCTACTTAGGATGAGGGGCTCAGGGACAGGATAAGGGAGGGCGGAGCTGCTGCCTGTGGTCCTCACCCTGCTGAGCTCGTGCAGCTGGGCAGTCAGATCCGCCACCTGCTGCTTGACTTGCTTATGCTCAGTGGTCTCCTTTTCAAGCTTCTCTTTCATTTTATTTAAGGTCTGCATCATCTCCTCCTTCTCTTGGGTCTTGGCGTCACATTCTCTCTCTTTCTTTTCCAATTTCTGTTGTAGCTCATTGTGCTCTGCATAGGAAACAGCCAGACATGAAAACCAGGCTCTCTTCAAAGCCGAAGCGTCTTCTCTACAAAGAAAACTGAGGATTGGGAGGTTCTTTATTAGGTAAATATTATTCCTCTTCTCCATCAAGGGGAGCTGCTTGCGGGCTCAATGGTGTTCGTACTTAGAGGGGGCTTCAGATGAACAACGTTATTCACTACAATATTTTGTAAGAGACAGGAAGAGACTCCAGAGCCACAGTTCTTGTGCAAGAGAATGGTGCCTGTTTGGAACTTAATTCAGAATCCTGTCATAGACATGGCCCTTCACCTACACTCGGGAAAATGAGTATTAAAAGGGCCTATTCACAAATTAGAAATGAAGAGAGAGGTCAGGGTTTATTAGCTAGGTTTTCTGGCTTGTGTCTGACTCACAGAGGGGCTGAGAGGGAGGATCCTGCACTGTGAGGAAATGCTGCTGCCAGACCAGTGTTTGTCCCAAAGCAGTCATTTCTTCCACACCTTGCAGAAGGCTAGTTGGACTAGAAAAATTTTATGCTTCTGGCAAATAGTTCTTAAAACTTGTGAAAACAAAGGTTATCATCTCAGCATTAAATATCTTTAGGGCAGTGGTACTGGCTGACCATGAGAATCACCGTCCTATGGGGAGAAAAGTAGCTGCTCTCATCTGCAGTTTTACTGACTTCCAATCCTGCTGATTTGCATTACCCATATGCCTGCCGCTCTAGCACTAATGGGTGTGATGGGCTTTGGAAAAGAGGACTAACGAAGTTTAGACTGTAGATCTTCATTTCCAATACCTGGCCCCAATTACAATCCCTATTCCTTTTATATCAGTAAACCCACTAGAGAGATAACCCACTGGGGCAGAGCTATACAGAGTTGGTGTCTATGTCCAAATTTGATAACACATTGAAAATTTTGCTTTCTCTGTCTCTTACTTTTCCTCTTGAGTCCTCCAAAATCAGACTTTGCAGAGAAGGGTTCAAGACACCCAAGTCCTTGGCTTTTACCAGCTTTGGAGCGAAGGTAACGGTTAACCCACTTTTTACCACTTCTACCACTTTGGGAAGTCAGACACATCTGAAAACTCCCTCCCTGTCTCCCATTTTCCTTCTTCTATCTCCGTTTCATTCCTCTCTGACAGCTGTAAGACTTGACTCTCCATCACCAGTCATTAGCCTCTGACATCTGGCCTCACCCCAGAACCGCCTGAAGGAGTAACATCTCAGAAACCCAGACCCTATCCCAGAAAGTCTCTTCTGCAGGCTGGGGCAGAGCTTGGGGGTCTGTGGTTTTCAAATGCTCCCTAGATGATTCTGATGTAATGCCAGGTTTGGTAAGCTCCAGACTAAAGGATTCTCTCCACAAATGGCATCCATTTATCATCCATTTGCTAAGCGTTTACTCAGTGCTGCACAAAAGAGAATTCTTCCCAGATATGCTCCACCTTTCAGGGCCACGGAACTTCCTGTCTCCTCACAGCCTCCACCCTCTGACTAACTCATCAATACGTGCCCTCTTTAATACAACTTTGCTACTTGGAGCTTCCACAACAGAATTTTATTTACTATGTCTCCTTTCACACCCTACCCTTGACCTTGCTTTAAAACATCCTGTTCCTCCCACTGACCATGGCCATTTTCTCTGTACCACCGCAGCCTACAAAAGTGCCTGTCATTTATTGTGCAACCGGCATGTGTCGGACACTATGCTACGGTCCTTACATTCCTTTTGTTATTTAATCTCCACAGCAACCCTGTGATTTAGGTTTCCTCTTCATTTTCCAGAGGAGACTGGAGGAGAAGAGAACAGGGCTTAGCCTACCCACACTGTCAGGGGCAGAGCTGAGACTCAGACCCAGAGCCCAGCACATGCCTGACACACACAGGCACTCAATGAGTGTCCATGGAATGAAGGATGGAATGACCGCAAAGCTATGTCCTCAGTTCTCTCATCAACTTGCACACCTGAGTCTCCATCCTCTAAGGATGTATCCCTAAAATGTCACTCATTGACCATTTTCTCTTTGATATAATTTCCTTTACTATGTTAGTCAATGTTCCTATTTTTTTTCTATAGAGGTTTCTAGAACTTATTTCTAAAAATGGATGTGCAACCTTACTTTTTGGAGAGCAATCTGAATTCATATGAGGAACTTGGAATATTACAGAACTTCACATTTGGCATTTCCCCCTATCAGTGTGGCCCTGCCCTTCTGTTCAACGGAAAAGGACAAATGTGACAAGAGGGAAGGAAATGCTTCTGCAGCTCTTGGATCTTCTTTTCAACTCTCGGGTGGGTGCTCTTGTATTTCACTGGCTGTGACTGAGTAACGTGGACAAGGAACAGGAAGTCAATTAATACTGGCTGGGAGTATGACTGTTTTCTCAAAGGGGCCAACTTTAATTTGCTAATATTTTGAAGGAGGAGAGAAAGTTATACCCATTCTGTATGAGGCTGGCACAGCGATGGGCACAAATGACCCTCCTGTCATCCGATGCTTACTGTTACTATCAACGACATATCCAAATACTCACCAGTAACTGGCCTGTTAATGTTACATAACACATATATCTACAAAGGTCAGTGTTCCTCTGCATGATTGCTCTCTTTATAACTGGTGCCAAAGTGAGGTCATGTGAAGAATTGGGCTGCTGAAACCAAGTGCCCGTGTTTCTCTTTTAAAATTCTGGGCAATCCTCGGTGCTCCTTAGTATATTTCTAACAATCCAGTGTGCTTTAAAGAGCAACTATGCAGTAGGGGATGGGCTAAGAAGACTAATAGCCAAGAAAATTTTAATTAACAAACACTGAACAGCAAATACTTCAAGCTTTTTCAAAAAACTTACATGGTTATAATAAAAGGATAAAATTTGGGAAGTAGCATGACAACTAAAATAGCTTAAATTCAAGAAAAACCAGTACAAAATGCCCTTAAGACATGAAAAAAAAAAAAAAAAAAGACTTATGCACTAAGGTCAATTAAGATGCATCAATGTAAATTTCTAAAATATACAGAAAGTAGAGTTAGTTGCCCAATAACAAATAACGTAACTTCTTTTCTTGTCAGGGCCTCATCACTTACCTTTTCTCATTTTTTCTGCTTGTTCTTTCCACTGCTTAACTTCATTTTCATTAACCAACCTGTATAATAGTTAAAGTAGCATTCATTAGAAAACACACAAAAGGCCTACTGCTAAATGCATGCTCTCTAGGTACAAACAATCTACTGCCGAGAACCCCTCAGCATGCTTGATACACTTGGCAATCCAGACGAGACTTAGATATAATACACATGTATAGCAAGGAATTCCTATTTGACCTATAAAACATTTCAGTTCTCCCAGCTGCTACTTTAAAGTAGGATTAAAATAAATGTCTTACACTGTCACTATTATCTTACAGACAGCAAAGTAGGAAGAAACTTACATCCGTACGACATTCTTAATATTAAAGTTTTCCAAAGGTGTGGAGTCAGGGTCCTGTCCTTTGTCATTCTGGATAACTATTTGCTGTATAATTCTATCTAGTAGGAGCCAGTACTGAACGGTGTTGCCACTTCTCTTGTCTAAAAAAGAAAACAGTGGTGGAAAATACTTCAGGTTATTTCTCAACTAGAATGAATATTTTTTCAACATGGTCACCCAAAAGCCCAGCCTCGGAGCCAGAGAGATGTTTACATCTGTACCTATGCTTCCCAGAGTTTTTGGAATTCAGACCTGCGATGATCATTTACTTATTTGAGAGGAATTTTCTACCCCTATCTATATGTGTTGTAAGGTATATGTTTGTTTTTAAAATCAAAGCAAGTTATAATTAATTTCATTTTAAGAACTTCACGACATCCCACAGGCTGTGTGGAGATACACTGGGCTGTCACAAAACCAAGGTTTGAAATCCCTGGTGTGCACCCAACCTAATCAGCATGTCTGGAAGACACAGCCCTTTGGATGATGCCCAAACACTGAAGAATACGTATCACAAACACTCACAAGGCATCTGGAGGCAGTGGTGCAGGATAGACATGAAGTGAGGGTAAGCTTCACTGTGGGTGAGCCTCTTCCTGGTCAGCTCAAACATCTGAGTCGCACTTTTTGTGTCTATGTGAACCTATTTCACATGAAAAAGAAATCTAAGTCAAACACCCAAGTTCCTCAGTTCCCACGATGCAAGGTAAGCAAACCTAAGGCAAACAGAAGCTCATCCTGCCACTTAGATAGCAGAACAGAACTCTGATGTTGCTGTTAGGTCACACTGCTGCATGCTGGCTCTACAACGCATGTTGCAACGGGGGACTCCGTGAGCTCACGAGTCAAGTCAGAATAATTGTAAGCCCACATACCAGTTCAAATCTTTTGGCAAATTCTAGTTCATCTTCATTTCGGAGCATTTCAAAAAAGTCTAAATGCCTGAAAGACAATTAAAGAGATGCTATTAAAACACCCTACAAACACAGGCACACAAGAATCAAGTCTAGGAAATGGATTCAGGGCTAGTGCCAAAACCTACACTAAGTGCTCCACACATTGTGCTGCTTCTTTCATCAAGAAAGTCTTAACATAATAAACAGCATTAGCTGAGTTGACAATCTGGTGAAATGTCACGGACAAGTTACAAGTAGTTGATAGAGTGGCGCTACACACAAGGAAAAAGCATGAACTGCCTCAGACCGTGCAGCTTGACTTACCTGTCTAATGTTGAATTTTCATGTTCCCTTAGTTTATCTATGACAGGTTGAATTCCTAACATCAGAAATTCATAGCGAAGATGAAGTCTGAAGTCCAAACTTTCCTGAAAGTAAAAGGGTGATAAAACTCATATTTACCTTTGTAGAATAGTCAGTAATCTTTCAAAAATATTCTTTAATAATATATGTTTTGTACATGAAGTCCTTACCACGCCTGCGCCTTGGCTCAGCACTGCATTGATGAAGGACATGATGGCAGTCTTGAGACTCACTTCGTCCCGATACCGCCCCGTGCTTTTATCCAAGTCATTAATTAATGTCTACCAAGGATACAAATATAAAAACAAAGGACCGAATCATTACTAACCTTCCACTCATTTTATTAGAAGTTAATTTTTAAAATCATGTGCTTGATTCACATTGATCCATAGAAAGCCACTTTTTAAAGATTAGGCCTAAAAACTCTTTCAAAATTCTGAATATCATATTTGTTCATATATACATGCATACAAAATATAAAAGATTGCTTCATTAACTCTGCTTGCTTCTTCCATGTGAGTATAATTATGGTGACATAATCTCATTGTTTAGGCTGATCCTAAACTAAGAAGGGCAACCTGTAAAATTTTCAGGGCATACCCCATTTAGTGGATTCAAAAGATGTGTGCTCTATCGTGTGTAGGAACCGGGGTCACATTTTCAAGTTCAGTAAGTCCAAAACCCTGGATTGATCAATTATAGAAAGCATACTCTACTCGCTGGTCCTAAAACCGAAGAGGAAAGAAATGCTTGCTGTCATGGTGTAAGTAATCACCACCAAGGAAATCTCAAGTTATGTTCCCCGCTCAGTGCCAGGAGAGGACCTGATGGAGGGTGAATGAAGAAGCGGAGAGGGAACACACCCACCTGGAAGCGGGTTCTCTCGCTGGCATACTTCTGGTAGTGCAGCATGGCCTGCAGCACCTTCTTGTGGCCCCCGGGAACCAGGCACACGGCGCCCAAGATTTCCAGCACAGCCACCTTTGTTTTAATGTTCTCTGTGCTCAGACTCTGAGCAATTACATTAATACTCTCAGAATGAGCCAGGACATGAGCCCGACCTTGAGAGTTGTTCATTAGCGCTTTTATACATCCAATGAGAGAGGTATGTATGCGAGACTCCGAGGTCTCGTAGTCCATGGTCTTTAGAAAGTTGAGAATACATGACAGGCCATCCAAGTCGATGAATCTGGTTACAAACCTGTCAGGAGGAGGTTAAAATGTATCAGACTTAAGTCTCCTTGGAATTTTGTAATAGCCTTTAATGGAAAAGTTTAGGGGGTGGGGAGCAGGAGAAAGGAAGAAGATGCAGTTCCTAAAGTACCAAAAGGCTTACACTGATGAAGTCTTCTGAATTTCTGGTCTATTCCTCGACACAGACCCAATGGTCAGGTCTAACCACAAATGTGAAAAAAGTCTCTATTTGAGGTAAACAGATCTCAACTGACACAAAGAACCAATTATCAGATCACATAACCACAGAAAATCAGGAGTAAAAAGGCACTCAGAACATTTGTCTTAGGTTAAGTCATCTGCTGATCCTGTGTTATTATAGCACCCAGTCCCCATGCACTTTTATGTACTAAGCACTGACTCAGGCAGGCCCCCTATCAATGAAAGTCAAAGAGAATCCTTAAACTCCAGGATATTTGCTTGTCAAACGAATGGTAACCTGCATCCCTAAGGTTCTGTAGCAAAACCCTTCTTTTGTATTGCATGCTACTCAGAATCCAAGTACATAAAATAGTAAAAGCAACACTTTATCACCGTACATCAATTTTATTGATATTTATGGTACTTATTTACTGTAAATTCAATCAAGAGTAATTCAGAATGTACATCTGCATGTTAAGCCTCTGAAAAGTTCAGAAGTAACATAACCTGTTTATCTGACTACCTCAGAAATTTCCAAACTTATTTAGTTTTGGATACCCACTGACATCTGAGAACACAGAACACACACAGAGGGAAAAACTGATCCCTCTAGAAAACCTCTGTCATAGAACTACATAAGATTTTTGATGAGTCAGTAGGTTTTTTCTTAGTATTTTATAGTCAAATAAAGGAAATATATCTTTATTTTCCAGCCTTTTCACCCAAACACATGACCCAGATATAGCCAAGCTGGTTAAACCAGTCGGCTTCATTCATGGCACATGTGCTAATAAAATGTACCGGTGAGCCCAACACCTCAGCAAACCTTAGAGGCATTGATGGAAAACGAAGGTGTGGGAGGCACACAGTGGAAGATGATTGCCCATCCTCTTTTCAATAACAGTGTTTTTGAGATATAACTCAAATGCCGTAAAATTTACACTTTCGAATGTACAATTTTGTGATTTTTAATTATATTCCCAGAGTTGTGAACCTGTGCCACCCTGATTTTAGAACACTATCAATTCAATCATCCCCAAAAGACTATTTCCCCTTCTCCCCAAACCCAGGCAACCACTGAACCTTCTGTCTCTGTGGATTAGCCTCTTCTGGATAGTTCCTATAAATGGAACATATTATATGTGGTCCTTTGTGTATGGCCTTTTTCACACTGCACAAATATTTTCAAGGCTCATCCATGTTGTAGGGTGTATCAGTACTCCATTCTTTTTTATGGATGAATAATCCATTTTATGGATATATAATATTTTACTTATCTATTCATCAGTTGACAGAATCTGGGTTGTTTCCACGTTTTTGCTATTATGAATAATGCTGATATGAACATTTGTGTATGTTTTTTGGAGGGTACTTTTTTCATTTCCATTTGCTATACATTATGGAGAAAAATTGTTGGGTCATGTGGCAACACTATGTTTAACATTCTGAGAAACTGCCCAACTGTTTTTTAAAGTGGCCGCACTATTTTTCATTCTCACCAGCAATTAGTGAGGGTGGCAATTTCTCCACATCCACACCAACACCTGTTAGTCTCTGTCTTTTTTAATTTTAGCCATTTTAATGGCTGCTTGCATATCTTTTAATTGAAGGAAATCAATTTATTGAATGTTCAGTGATTAAAGTATTTTATCCATGGTTCAATTGCATGCTTTTAACTTAAGACTTCCTCAAAAGTTTGGCTATTGCAGGGGGAAAAAAAAGAATTAGGAAAGAGAGAAAGAAGGGCTGGAGGAGAAGAGTAGAAGAAAAAAAGAAAAGAGATAAGTAGTATATACTACCCAGGAAAAAATTACCTCATTGGTTTTGTCCTTAGTGCCGTCTTCAAGCTCTCTATAGTTTTACTTCTCTCTTCTTCTTCTTCCTTCTCTAATGCGAGCAGAGATTTTCTCTATGCAAAGAAAACTGAGGTTACTTTATCCAATTCTATATTTAAATTATGGTACAAGCAAGACAAACCACACAGATTACATGCTACCATTACTTTTAACACAAACCTACACTAATAAAAGAGAAACATGCAAATTGACTGTCCCTCCGCTATGCCCACAAGCCAATCAGGAGTGAGTATGCAAATTAACCCAACAAAGATGGCGGCAGCCACAGAGCTGGAGCAAGCAGGAGGCTTGGGTTGCCCTTGGTGACAGAGGAGGCCAAGCTTCCTGCCCGCCCCAGCCATGGCTGAAGGAGTGGCTGGGGGCCTGGGTCACCAGGGGGTGTGGCCAGACTGAAAATAGCCCTCAGCGCCTCACCCAGGCTGGCCATGCCCCCATGGGGTGAAGGTCCCCGCTGGGGGGCTTGGCCAGCCTGCAAACAGCCATCAGCCCCTCACCCAGGCTGGCCAGGCACCCCAGTGGGGACCCCCACTCTGAAGGGGGTGTGGCCAGCTTGAAAACAGCCCTTAGCCCCTCACCCAGGCTGGCCACACACCCCCAGCGCAGACCCTCACCCCATGGGGGTGTGGCAGGCTTGCAAACCACCACAGGCCCCTCGCCCAGACTGCCCCATGCCCCAAGGGAACCCCCACCCTGATCCGGGACACCCTTCAGGGAAAACCCGCAGGCCCCCACCCATGCACCAGGCCTCAATCTATACTAATAAAAGGGTAATATGCTAATTAGACTGGGAGACCTTCCAGGAGACCTTCTGGACATTCTTCTGGACAAAGCCATGGTGGTGGGGCCGAGGTAGAGGTGGTTAGAGGCCAAGAGGAGAGGGCAGTTGTGGGTGATCAGGCCGGGATGGGACGGCAGTGGTAGGTGATCAGGCCGTCAGTGGGGGTCATCAGGACAGTGGGGGGGGGGCAGTTTGGAGTGAGCAGACTAGCAGGGGGGCAGTTGGGGGTGAGCAAGCCAGTGGGGAGGGAAGGTGGGAGTGAGCAGGCCGGCAGGGGGGGCAGTTGGGGGTGAGCACACTGGCACAGGGGGCAGTTGGGGGTGATCAGGCTGGCGGTGGGGGCATTTGGGGGCAAGAAGGCTGGTGGCGGGGGGGCAGTTGGGGGCAAGCAGGCCAGCAGGCACAGTGGTTAGGGGCAATCAGGCAGGCAGGCGAGCAGTTAGGAGCCAGCAGTCCTGCATTGTGAGAGGGATTTCCGACTGCCGGTTTAGGCCTGATCCCTGTAAACCGGCAGTAGGACATCCTTCGAGGGGTCCCAGTTTGGAGAGGGTGCAGGCCGGGCTGAGGGATACCCCCTAACCCCCGTGCACAAAATTCGTGCACTGGGCCTCTAGTAAATAATAAATCTGTAACAAAGATTTACTACAAGCCAAAATGTGGAGCAAAAGCCCCAAGAATTCCACATATTTGTTATCTCTACTAAAAGTTAGTTATTTCCACTTTCAAATAAAGCTTTAAGGAAATATTTAGAAAACTTAAACATTAAGTTGTCCAAATGTTTGTGTAACTATTCTATAATCACACTATGATGAGATATTACTATTTATATTTGATAGAAAGAAGAGCGAACCTGTAGTTAATAATAACATTCTGACAATTAAAGTTAATAACATTATCACACTATCAAGCTGAGGTGGGCAGCAATCCTCCCACCCTATGTTTCCCATTCCTCAGACGAAAAGTGTAGTCTTTTACACTTGTGGGTTCCATCAAATTATTTTTAAAAAGGAAGAATTAAATTGGACCTGATACTATGATGGACAATTCTTTCAGAGGAAATGCTTAAGTTTTAGAAACAACTCAACATCATTTGGAAATGAGGATATGGAGTGTGTGTGTGTGTGTGTGTGTGTGTGTGTGTGTGCACACGCTCTCCCTTCCCAGGGATCTGCTAGAGCACTGCTTCTCAAGCTTTAACGTGGATATGAATCATCTGGGTGTCTGTTGAAATGCAGGTTTTTAGTTGTTTGGTCTGGGGCAAAGCCTAAGATGCTGCATTTCTGACTAGTTTCCATGCAATACGGATGCAGGTCTGTGGGCCTCACTTGGAAGAACAAGGCTTAAGGAAACAGATCTCAGTTGTTATTATAAAGTCATGAATGCTAATAAGCTTACAGACCTGTTACAAAGTCTTTTCCTTTCTCTTCACCCCATGACCCCCTAGTTGTATTAGAAGTATCCCAGGTCTTCTGGGCCCCGGTGCCTCTACCCATGGAATCACTGGTCCCTTGCCTTCATCCTGCTCTGAACATGGGCTTGGCTAGTCACCATCTTTTCACCTGTTACCAATTCTGATAAAATGCGTGGTTGGGGAACAGACTGGGGTATTGAAAAAAAAGTTTGCCTCTCATCCAATGTGTTGCAATGATACAGTCTCTTTTTTTCTTTCAGGAAAACAAATCATCAAGGGGGGACTTTACTTAATTATTTTCTAGTTAACAGTATCAGCATTAAGTAACTAGATGTTAATTAAAGTCTAACTTTGACTTCACAATTAGGAGGATAAAGCCCAAAGCAAACATAAATACCAGTATCATTTATGGCAACTGAAATAAAAATCAGTAAAGTCTTGTTTTTAAGCTGTTATTGTTTCTGCTAAAGTTGTCCTCTTGCTGGTGATGCATCTGGACAGCTGTCACCAGAGGGTGGTCAGGAAGAAGATGTGTGCAGAATAGTCAGTGAATTCCTTCACAGCTCTATGAGACCATCCTCTGGAAAATTCAGCACAAATCCAGCCAAGTACGTTTAATCTCCCAAGGCACAGCTGAACTCTACAATCTTAAGCAATCCTTTGTCTCTGCAGCTCAGAATCAAGCCTTTTATGAACATCACTCCTTGTTCCTAAGCTTAATCACACAAAACGGTCCCCAAATTAAAGACTACTCACATTTTTTATTATGTTTCACTAATACTAAGAGAATTTGCACACATTTATCTTAACCTTGAAGAGAGTGGGACATATAAAAGCAGACTACATTGAGTCTCTCCCTAGTAGAGGTGGGAGATTTATGAAAAGTCAAGAAAATTAAATTGGAATTTCCCTTCCCAATATAAGGACCATTACTTTCCTATCAAAACAAAACACAATATCCTATTTTTTTGTATATTGAAACAGATTTAAATCTAAGATTGCTTATTGTATTGAGAAAGCAGAGGATGTAGATAAACCTAATATACTAATGTGACTTTTCAAAATGAAATGATTTATGGAAAGTCTCACATTTTCAGTCTTCACATTTAGGAAGAAGGCTCATTTGCAGCTTTTTATAGAAGAGGGGGAGATACCTACATTTCTGAAGATGGCTGCTACACCAAACATCCAGTATGCGGGATAGGCTGTGACCCTCTGTGGGTGCTTAATGCACCTAATAAGTCCCTGCTCACAAGAGAAGTGGGCAAAGACAATGTGCACCCTGGCGGAGGATCTGGTTAAAGCTGCTACAGTAGACACTGGAGCATGCAGGTCTAAGAGAAAGGCACAGAGGCACAGAAACCCTTCCTGGCTGGGAGTCAGGAACCAAGCTCTGGTTTGGACATTTCATTGGTGTGAAATCAGTAAGCCGGCAGGCTAAGCACACTGAGTTCCACCTCACACCCTTTCACCCTAAGAGTGTGCAAAGTCACACACAGAGAGTCCAGGTCCTTCTGCAACCTATTGGGCTGCACTTTTCTTATTCCATTTTTCACTCTTTAATGGATCATTCAGGGGTCCTCTAAAGAACAAAGCATCCGCCCTAACTGGTTTGGCTCAGTGGATAGAGCGTCAGCTTGCGGACTGAAAGGTCCCAGGTTCGATTCCGGTCAAGGGCATGTACCTTGGTTGCGGGCACATCCCCAGTAGGAGGTGTGCAGGAGGCAGCTGATCGATGTTTCTCTCTCATCGATGTTTCTGGCTCTCTATCCCTCTCCCTTCCTCTCTGTAAAAAATCAATAAAATATATTAAAAAAAAAAAAAAAGAACAAAGCCTCCTTGTTAGGAGGCTTAACGTAAGTAGCTGAACTTGCTCCACAAACGGCTTCACAAACTAGTAAGTGCTGCAGTCCATGACCTGGACTGTTTATCACTCTCAAGGCATTAAAGAAAACAGATGCCTGCCCCGCCTCAGAAAAG
Organism: Plecotus auritus; assembly: GCF_963455305.1. Taxonomy (NCBI): domain Eukaryota; kingdom Metazoa; phylum Chordata; class Mammalia; order Chiroptera; family Vespertilionidae; genus Plecotus; species Plecotus auritus. Next base: position 38,560,264 of record NC_137770.1, read on the forward strand.
CTGGAAGTGGGGAATGGGGAGGGATTCCTAGGCCTCTTTTATGGGTTTTAAACCCAAGTTACTGAGAGGCAAATTGGAAAGGAGTCTTTCAGCTCAGGCTGATGGGTTTAAATTCCAGCTCTACACTTCCTAATTAGATGACCTTGGGCAAGGAAACTTATAGACTCCTTATCTATAAATAGCACTTACAGCATAGGGTGCTTGTAAGCCTTTAAAACAACATGTAAAGTGCCTGTATACTGCTTGTCATAAGATGCACACTCAAAAGCCGAAGTCGCTACTGATGCTGAAGGCGAAGGAAGATGACAATGGATAAATGCCCCTCAACAATTTCCTAGTAAAGAGCCAGAATCTGGCTGCCAGTCCATAAAAGGATTGAACAAACTGTGTGCCTTCCAGTCCCCGGGACAACGCCCCAGGATTCTGCTGTGTGTTGTAGACATCCTCTAGTACAGTTACCAGAGTGATTAGCCAGAACTATGGGAGGATGTGGTGGCAACAAGTGTGCTGAGGAAAACAGAATATCCAGCAGAGTTTCTGGTCTTATCAGGCCTCCTTACACCTTTATGCATGCAATAGTTCTCTGGTCTCACTAATGCCTTTTACATTTAACCTTGGAAAGATAATGGCTGGGTCCTTAACAGAGCATTAGAAAGCTTTGCTAGGTGTTTAACACAAAGAATAGCAAAGTGACTGCCAATTTAATAGCCTCGAGATTCTCTTGGAAAGAAAGCAAATATAATTAAAATGTACACAACTCATGAATGCAGCAAAGGGTTGTCCAAGGACTGGATGAGGAGAAAGGAGGCTCTTGATGGAGGCCATACACTGGCACATCATGGACCCCCTAAAGCAGGAAGGGAGCCAGGTGGACACCAGACAGGCATGGATAAGTCACTAAAAGACCAATTAACCTAATGGTCCCAAACTATGAAGAAAGGAAAAATCCATAGTGTTTAGTGCTTCTCTATTGATGGAAGTGAATTCATGAAGAAGCAAGCGCCTGTTAGCTATCAAACAATGCTGACTCCATTAGTAAGAAAGACAGCCTGCCCAGCAGGTCCCTTTTTCCCTAACAGCAAAGAACAAGAATTCAGAAAATAACCTTTATAAGAAAGAAATGTAAATGACTCTAAATTATTAGGGTTTAGGCAGAAGCATAGCAAATCCCTGATAGTCACCACAAGCCTCACATTCGCTAACATATTCATGCAAATGCTGAAATCGCCCTTTTCTCATCTTTGCCTTTGTGCAGGAGGCCTTGTATGAGGAGGATTTGGGAGTTACTTTCTATTCTTTTTTGCTGTGCTTTCTGAGTAGAAACCCTTGGGGCAAAAGCGTCTATAATTTAGCCCTGTTCACATTTACCGGGCTGTTTATTATTCACTGTAGGACAGCAGAAGCATCTTCAAAGGGAAAGCTAGAAAAAAGGAAGTTACTAAAAGTCAAGGCTTCTGAAAGTTTAGCAAAAGTGTGAATGATTCACATATTCTGGTCAGTTTTTAACTTTTGCAGCAGCAGCAAAATGTTTGCTTTCAGTGATAAGAAACTAATTCTCCACAAGGACTCTGGGGAAGGCAAGGAAGAAAGAGGTAGAGGAAAGCATTATGGAAGCTATCATCTGTATGGATGGTATAAACTCAAAGCCGAATCTAACAGGCTGGTTCTTAAAATCATGAGTGTGTCTACTGAGGCAAAGGCCGTGTTCTACGGTGGGCAAGCTCCTATTGTTATCAACAGGAAGGGGATTTAAGCTCCTGAGGCTCAAAGGCTGATGACTTGTTTTCCACTACATATTTCAGCTGGGATCAATAAGTGCCCCTCAAGCTGCTCAGAACACTGACATCACAAAGACTGCCACTTTAGACACCGAGATGCATTTTAAGCAATTACTGAATCAAAAATACATGTACCAAAGATTTCCCAAGGACATCTCGGTGGTTTTATTTTTATTATGCCTTTTCATAACACCACTTGTACCACAGACTTTTTTTGTTATTTATATGAGCAAGAGAGTACCTTGGTGCCCTGTAAAATCAAGAACCAAGGAACTAAATAAATCCTCAATAAGGGAACAGGAGGAGAACAATGAAGAGAGTGTCATTATTTTTTAAATGGCATTAATTTTTAGAACAGTGCTGGTGTAATGAAATTCCAAATAATCGGTAAGAACAATTGCAAGTTAAAGTTGAATATAAGCCAGATTTAAGATTACATGTCCTCTTATAACATTAAACTCATGTATATTTGAGGGTGTGCTGATTTTATTTAAAACATACTGGAAAAAATAATTTTGCCAAGTACCACTCCTGCCCTCCCTCCAGCCCTGTTTTCCCAACATTGAATATTATTTGGAGTGGAGTTTGGAAAGATAATGACATTTGGTAGTTCTTACTCAGGTGAATTAATTGTGCAACTGTGTGCTTTGTATTAGACTTGTATTTTAAACCATGTGTCAGAGAACAGAAAGTATACCTACAGCAGCCATGGAATTGAGCTGATCAATGTAGAATTCAGGCCAACTTGTTGCTCCCTTGTTTTCTTCCTGATCCTAAAGAGAAAAACAAAAAGGTAATATACCACCAGCTATAAACATCCAAGGGCCATAAGCACATCTGACTTCCAGAGCATCAAGACAATGGCCCACACAAACCCCTAGGAGGCACTGAGATAGAAAATATTTGTCCATAAATGTTGGCTTTCAATCATCAGGCTCTCCACTTGACTAGGGCGGGTCTCCCCAGTCAGTTTCCAGGGAGTGCTAACGTCATTTCAATGGGAACTTAACCACATCATGGTGTGAAGTTGTTTTTCTTCAGGGGCACAATAACAATGGGCAGCCACTCTGTTTGCTGCAAGGACAAAGAATCTCTGAGTCCTGTCACACTGAGGACAGTTCTGCTTGACTATTCCTCTGGATGAAATCCTAAAGAAACAAAAAGTTGTCTTTAAAAATGGTCACAGGATTCAGCTAGCTGTTAACTAGATTTTTGTCAGTTAGTTTATTCAGACTCCAGCAGACAGTAACAATTTTAAAGGAGGGTTTCATATGATGCGAGCACAACTAGATTCTTCTTCAGATGAGGATGGGGAATAAGGCTTGACATTGAAGGGAAGGTGATAAAATGAACACACATTAGTTCCAGGCCCAGCCCTCAGGCTATGACAGACTGAGTTTGGATAGAAAATGTAATCCCTCTGAGCTGAAGAGAACCGACACCCAAGGAATTCGGGAACCTATTCCTAAACCACTCCAGCCAGTCTTGTCTTATAAACCAGGTGACCTGAAGCCAGCACCAGAGCCCCAGGGATTCATGGATGGGAGGTCTGTGCCAGACTGAACCCACACTCCAAAATAAATAAATAACTGGGTCAGGCAGCCCCACTGGAGCATCGAATCGGCCAGGAGATGGCATTGTGGCCGGGCATATCCATCCATGCATGTTTGCACACCTATGCTCTGCAAGTCATTTGTGAGCAAACAGACACGAAGAAGAAAATGTCAGCTATTCTCTAACTTCACATTCAGAGAGTTGCTTAGGACAATGGATCCCTTTGGAGAAGATACTAGACCAGGTACTCGTAGCTGCTACCAGACAATGAAGAAGTTACTATCTATTTACTGGTGTCAGAATCCCAATCCTCGGGATAGTGGGTTTCAAGGTGGGCTATTAATTTCAGTCCTATACTTTCCCTCAAAAAAACCACACACACACATACACATACACACACACACACAACACACACCCCACTTTCTGTAAGCAATCTTTCTAGTCAGGTCTACTTGGGTAAGATAAAAGAAACATAATTTCAAAGCTATTCTTTAAGTAGTCACAGAAAGGGGGCAAAGTAACTATTGCTTACAGCGCCTTAAAAAGCTGGCAGTAACTGATATGTGAACTCAGGCAGTTGCATGAATTTAATTTGGAGACTGAACAAGGCAGATGATGGGGACAAAGGCTACAGCAGCAGCTTTGAAGTTGGGCTGGATTACACTTCCATGGTTTTAAAAAGCTTAAGAAATCTGATGAGTTTTTAGAAGAGGCCTTGATTATTATTTAACATGCTAATAAACTAGCTAAATGGTAGTGTGAAGGCTGAACCCTTCTCTCCTCTTAAAAGGGAGTAAAATTAGCAAAACCCCACTGTTACCAATGTTTTCAGCAAGCCAAAACCCACAATGGCATTCAATGGTATTTGAACCTATAAAATGAAATAGAAGGTGCCAGATCTTTTTATTCTCTCAAACTAGGGCAAATTTCCAAAACGACAACAAAATCATACCCCATGTTCGGGTCCCAGGAGAGCCTGTCTGTTGTAATAGAGCTTAAGAGTCATGGTTGTGAAACAAAAGTCATTTTAGAAACTGAAGGTTAATATATAGAGAGAAATCTTTACACTTTGGAAATGCTTTAATAATATAAACAGATAAAGAGTAGACCTAGATACTGTAGCCAAAATAAGGGGAAGACTTCTTTTTATTTCACATGCCTCAATGCCTAAAAAATCAAATGAGCTCACGTATGTGAAAACTTCTTGTAAATGTACCAAGTGCTATCACTATATTCCTGTGGGGTGGGGGGGGGGCGATTCTCAGAGTTCTTCATTCTATCAATGCATCTCCAGTTTCCCCTGTGCGACCCTGGCCCTTCTATACAGATGTCTACAGCAGATGCCTACAGTAGGCAACTGAAACTCACATCTATGAATCAACTCCCTTCTGCTGTGTGTGGCTGCCAGAGTCTGTAGTTCTACAGAGGCACAGACAGAAGGAAACAAATGCAATCATTCCCTGGGAGTCCCCCGAGGAGCACTGGAAAGAAACTCCTGATAGAGTGCAGTGAGTACAATATTACTGGGTCCTTGTTTTACCACTTCTAACAGGTATTATTCTTTGAGCTATCCATCTCAATTCTACATATTTGTTCTAGAGAAACAAATATACACGATTGTATACATTAATTATATAAAGGAAGTTATTGCTGGGAACCAATTCCAGCATGTCATAATTACAAGAGTTTCATCAAAAGGTTGATGAGACTTGGGGGCTCAATAAGGGCTGAGCCACATATGTAATCATCTGTTGGAACGGCTAAAAAGAATCTCTCCCAAACCTGAGTAGGATAATGGTTTGCTGCCAGACAGCTCAGGGCATCTTAATCTACATGTTATTGCCTCCTGTTGGCCAAACACCTGAACAGCTGTAGGCTATTTCCCAATCTGACAATGCTTCTGTAAACCCTACCCTTTGAAGTGTATTATCCCCACCTTGCCTTAGGACAAATTGTGTTAATAAAAAGCATGGGTCCTGAGTCAAGGAGAGTCTTTAGCTCCTTTAGCTGAAGCTCCTCTGACCCCCAAATGCCTTTCAAAACTATCTTTCATCTTTGGACTCCTTATTGAATCTACACACAGCCTTTCTTCAGATTGCTGAAAACCCTTCATAATGCTAGGACAAGAACCCCGGCATTAATGGCGTACCGAATTGGGGCTTAACACCAACAAGTTATAATGGAAGCAACAGCAAAATCCAACACATACATAGTTTATGTGTCAAACAGTTATAAGCACTGTGCTCTTCATTTAATCTACCCCAAAAGCAGGTGTTGCTATGATATTCATTTTACTAAAGAGGAAATAAGAGGCAAAGATAGATGAGCTGCCAAAGGTCACCTTGCTGAAAATTCAGTCAGTAGGAAAGAATCAGAGCAACTTCTTTCTAAGATTAGACTTCAGATGAATCACAAGCAATGCACATTAAGTGCAAAGCTGGCCTTTCTCTCTCAACCACTTCACTATTAGAAACTCAAACATGGTCACTTCTATCACCATCAAGGACACACATCTGAATCTTCAGTCACTCACTACCTTAAGTGACGGACAGGCAGTCAGGCAAGATAAGTAACCTCTCTGTGTGACTCAGTTTTAGTTTCTTTATCTGTAAAATGAATGCCTACCTCACAGGGTCATTATAAGGATTTAAAAAGTTAATACAAGTGAAAAAAGCGCTGGGAACAAATACACACAGAACATGCTCAATAAATGTCAGCTAGGATGATAATGAAAGTGTTCCAGAATCTCTAGCTGTGGCCATTTTAAGTCCTTGTTACTAGGACTGTAAAACTTGGAGCAATCAGTTTGGAGGTAAATCTTGGCAGTAACTGTTCAAATTTCAAACACAGTCTTTGATGTGTAAGTCTACTTTCAGGAACTTAGCCCACAATTACAAATTTAGACTTCCACAGATGTATATTACAAAGAACTTTTTTTTTTTTACTGTAGTGCTGTTTAAATTAGCAAATAATAAAGTTAACAAATGGAAGGGGGATGGTTGAATAAATTATCTTGTGGCAGTAATTAAGAATGAAGTTATGTAATGATATTAAAAATGACCAAATATATTGAGGGAAAAGTTTCAGAGTAATATTTCCTACACGTAGCAAAAAGAAATATGTATACTTTATACACAACATTTATGGAAATATATACAATAAAATTTAACAGCGGCCACCTCTTAGCAGCAGCAGGTCTTTCACGTATAAACTTTTGTACAACCCCAACTTCTATTTTTTCAAGAACATGCACTACTAGTATATTCACAATTAAAACAGAAGTTCCAAAGCATTACATGTTCTGTTAGGACAAGAACTTTGCTTTTTCTGGTGTTCTGTGTAATGTGAAATGCACTGAGTTAAGACCCTGTAACCTTTGGGGTGTCTCTGTTCTCCACCCCTGGGGTACCTCTCTGCTCCCCACAGCAAATATTTAAAACCATTTCTCTAATTGTCTTCCTCTCATTGGAGTTTCTATTTCTAAAACACAATATAATCCTAATATCAATTGTCTGTGCAGAAAAATAAACTATGAATTGGGTTAAGATTTATGTACCAAAGGCAAGCTAGAATTTTCTAAATCCCCACACATATATTTTTGTGGTAAACAATTTCTTGGTAGCAGCTAAAGTCCTTCAGTAATGTAAGTGGGTCTTGGAGTACAGTTTAAAAATTAAGTCTTTAAAAATAACAGCTTTTGAAATTAACACAGGACAAAATTTTAATAGGATAATTTCCCAAGTAATAATATGTAAGAACTGGTAGTTTTTCTTGAGTTTAAGATGCTCTTAGTAAGGCCCAAAATAGGCTGTGCAAAGGTCAATCAATGGTAAAGGACATGCTCTGGGGTTGTTTACAAAACCACAAATCATAGGCTGAAGCACATGGCCAACTAAAGCTATAAGTCTCCACATGTTCTGCTATATTCCCATGAGGTTCCTTGTCTGGATTGGCTAACAATTCTCCAGCAGTGTATGAGTACTAGCAACCCCAAATAGCAGGCATATATTAAGGTTTAACCAATTGAATTTCAATAGCACAAAAGTATTATTTCGGCATGATAGTATGAAGTAAATTTCATTCTGACAATCTGCAGTATAGGACAAAGGCAACTAAATAATAATAAAAACCTGTTCCATTTGTAAAGAAAATGTTATTAGAAAACATGTTAACTGTGACCATTTACAGGATCAAGAAATTCCAAACCTTGGTAATGATCAAAATGGTCACCTGTTTCATTAATTTGTCATTACTATTCTGGTTTCCATGGATCCACCCCATTTACTAATAAATAAGTTCATTCTGGCTTAGAATTTTTAGAACATTCTCGTTAGAAAGAGGCAGAAAGGCCAAAATATTTTATTCTCTTAGGCATGTCTTCATGATGTGTGTGGCATTTACTACATTCAAGTGAGTGATAGGAAATCAGGAGTCAATGTGGGTAAAACTGGATTGAAAGAAGAACAGGTATAATGGAAGGTGGAAAAATATTTTTTGGAAGGCCTTGCTAATCACTTCTGCTAACTTTCCTCTCTGCCTCCGTAATGTGTAACCAGCATCTGCTCAACAGATGGGCTCGATGAAGTCTAGAGGAACAGTCTAGAAACCAGTGGTGGACGAACTTTCTCTGGAAAGGCCCAGATAATAAATATTTCAGGCTTTGCAGACCACATAGTCTGTTGCAACTACAAGACCCTGCCACTGTAAGTGCACAAGGAAGCCACAGATAACACTCCAACGGATGAGCATTACCATGTTTCCATAGTACTGCATTTACAAAAACAGGTGGCTGGCCAGATCCAGCCCACAGGCCACAGTTGGTGCTAGATAGAGTTTGGCTCTCAAGAGGGTGGGAATATATAAAAATTCTAACTTGATCACCAACTGTTTTCCAAGCTTCTTCCTCTTCGTGAAACCACTGTCTCCAGTAAACCCAGCTGTAAGTTAGGATCAGCTCATGGGGTTTGGAATTCCCCAGTAACCTGCACTTTTTCGAGAGAAGCATGCCTGAAAAGCCTACCTTCTTACCAAGCTCACTACTCTGAAAGTAGTTAAAATAGCATGGCATATCCTGATATTAGCCCCCAGCTGTTTCTATCTTTTTTTTTTTTTTTCATTTTTTAATGATGCTTTCTTTATTTTAGGATGTGCCTACCTGGTGATTTTTTTCCTTTATTTATTTTAATTTATCTTTATTATTGAAAGTATTACAGATGTCCCTCCCCCCTCTTTCCACCCATTGATCCCCTCCTCCCTACTCCTTCCTCCTCTCCAGACCTTCACTCAACTATTGTCTGTGTCCTTGGGTTATTCATATCTATATACACAAAAGCCTAAGTGACCATTACAACTGGATGACTGGACGACCGGACAACCGGCCGGTAGCTATGACGCACACTGACCACCAGGGGCAGACGCTCAACATAGGAGCTGCCCCCTGGTGGCCAGTGTGCTCCCACAGCCAACTTCCCCCACTGGCCAACCTCCTGTAGTCCTTCCCCTTGGCCCGCCGGGTGGTCAGTGCGCTCCCACAGCCAACCTCCCACAGCCAGTCAACCTCCCGCAGCCGGTCAACCTCCTGCGATCTCTCCCCACAGCCGGCCAACCTCCTGCGGTCCCTTCCCCTGGCCAGCTGGCCCCAATGGGCCCCGATCTGGACTGGGCAAAACCGGGACTGGGTGATCTGGCCCCAATCACTGGCCAGACTGAGGGATCCCCTGTGCATGAATTTGTGCACTGGGCCTCTAGTATGCATAAAAGTTTTTTGGTTGGACTCTTCCCACCCCCATTCCCTCTGAGGATCCTCGGTCTGTTGCATCCTTCCCTGTATCTGGATCTACTTTGTCAGGTTATTTTGATCATTAGAGTCCACATATAAGGGAGATCATGTGATACATGTCTTTCACTCACTGGCTTATTTCACTTAGCATAATACTCTCCAGGTCCTTAAGAGAGGAACCAGCAGCCCCACAATCCTGGCTCCCTGAAGACTGTTGCTTTTCCTCAGTCCTCCCAATGCTTACCTCTCACCTAACAGTTGGCTGAAGCTACATCTTATATCCAAAGCTTGCCAAAGGGTGGCAGTTGGTTTCAAAAAATAACTCCTACATATGTTGTCACATTTCGAGAGTCATGTGGTTCCTGGGACTGCTGGTCCTGGTTACATTATCTGGTCACTGCCACAATTATACATCAAGCTCATCTGTTGCCAAAATCCGGTTGGGCCCACACAGAACAGAAGCTCCTTCATCCTCCAGGAAACCCAATACATCCTCCAAGGGTCAGAATGCCAGTCATTTTCTGGAAAAACTGGAGGGTGACTCTCATGTTTAGCATTTTGGATCATCGAAGAAAAACAAACCTCTATCCCTATATTTCCTAATGCTACAACACATCTGTATGTTTTTAAGGAAAACCATCACATGGTTATAGAGCTAGGTCTTTGACCCTAGAGACACCCCAGTTTGAGTTTCCCCTCCCAGGGGTCCTTTATATAAGTCATCAGCGAATGATCGATTGTGTGCTCTCGGAGAGAAGGCTTGAAGGGGTCCACAATCACAGCCAGTACTGTTAGAAAATTCACCTCATACTGAATCGACAGATGTCTCCTTATAACTTCAAGCACTTGTTGGCCTTAGTTTTGCCCTTGGGAACTGCATGGAGTAAGTCTAATTTCTCCTATGAGCTATAACCCAGCAAATATTTGAACAATTTGAATAAAGCTATTACATTCTCCTGAAGTCTTCTCTCTAACCAAGCCAAAAATTCTCCACTGGCTGTATAGCACAAGTTTATCTTCCTCAATTCATAAATAAATCTCACATTTTCCATAAGTTCATCACACCCTCATGTTCATCCTTCACAAAAATAACTCCAACAAATATATCTCGATTCCTATGAAAGGGCTCTTCTCACACAGCTTGTCAGTGATGTACAATGCTATACAGTCCCTACTAAGAGGGCATTGGGCTTTGGAGAAACCAAGATGGCAGCATAGGTAAGCACCTAAACTGCTGCCTCGCACAACAATTTCAAAACTACAACTAAAAGACAGAACGGACATCATCCCGAACCACAGGAAGGCTAGTTGAGTGGAAATTCTACAACTAGAAGGAAAGAGAAAAGCTCACAGAGAATCAGAGGAATGGCAAAGGGCTGAGGTATGGAGATGCGCACAGAGAGGAAGGGCGACTGAGTGCCTGGCTGACTTTCTCTGGTGGGAGGGGGAAAGAAGCCCTCGACTGCGCTGAACCCCCGTTTCGACTGCACTGAAACCCAGTTCTGGGCAAAACCCTGTGGACCCAGGCTCATACAGGGGGAGTCTGGACTGTCAGGTAGAGAGAAAGGCACACGGAAACTCGGAGACCCGGGGGAGCCACGGCGGGTCTGGAGGCGCGTGCGTGCGTGTGCACGCGAGTGCTCGCAGAGAAAGCTGAATGCGGAGGTTGCCGCAGGCATTCCCTAGCGGAAGGGAGTCGGAAGCTCCTGACTGCACTGAACCCTAGTTCCGACTGCACTGAACCTCAGTTCCTGGCGAGCCCCTGGGGACCCACACTCTTACAGGGGGAATCTGGACTGTGAGGCGGAAACTCAGGGGAGTCACGGAAGGCAGAGGTCTGGAGGCGCACACGCAAGGGCAGGGCTGACGGGAAGCCAAGACTGTCTGCTCCGCCCTGAGACTCCGCCCCATCCAAGCTGAGCACAGGGGCTTTTGCAATTTTGCAAGTCTAATCCTATAAGGCTGTCTCCAGCACCGAACTTCTCCCAGTGTAGACACAGCTGATCCTCACAGCCTATTGGCCTGGAGGTCTATTCCTCCCAGTGATACCAACAACAATCAAAACTTAACTACAAGGCTGTACACACAGTCCACAAAGGGGTGCACCAAGAGTGTCCACCTCAGGTTAACTGGGGAGACTGACCCACTGGATCCTATAAGACACCTAGCACACAAAGCTACCCTACCAACTCAAGGAAGCAGCAAAAATGTGGAGGCAAAGAAACAGATCACAAACGAAAGAAATGGAGGAAAACAAACGACTGGATATAGAGTTCAAAACCATGGTTATAAGGCTTTTCAAGAATATCCTAGAAAAGGCAGATAAATTTAGCGAGACCCTTGAGGATATGAAAAAGGACCAACTAGAAATTAAACATACACTGACTGAAATAAAAAATATTATACAGAGATCCAACAGTAGACTAGAGGATCGCAAGAATCAAGTCAAAGATTTAAAATACAAAGAAGCAAAAAACACCCAACCAGAAAAGCAAAAAGAAAAAAGAATCCAAAAAGTTGAAGATAGTGTAAGGAGCCTCTGGGACAACTTCAAGTATACCAACATCAGAATTATGGGTGTGCCAGAAGAAGAGAGAGAGCAAGATACTGAAAACCTATTTGAAGAAATAATGACTGAAAACTTCTCCTACCTGGTGAAAGAAATAGACTTACAAGTCCAGGAAGCGCACAGAACCCCAAACAAGAAGAATCCAAAGAGGACCACACCAAGACACATCATAATTAAAATGCCAAGGGCAAAAGACAAAGAGAGAATATTAAAAGCAGCAAGAGAAAAACAGTTAGTTACCTACAAGGGAGCACCCATACAATTGTCAGCTGATTTCTCAACAGAAACTATGCAGGCCAGACAGGAGTGGCAAGAAATATTCAAAGTGATGAAAAGCAAGAACCTACAACCAAGATTACTCTACCCAGCAAAGTTATCAATCAGAATGGAAGGTCAGATAAAGAGCTTCACAGATAAGAAAAAGCTAAAGGAGTTCATCATCACCAAACCAGTATTATATGAAATGCTGAAAGGTATTCTTAAAGAAGAGGAAGACGAAAAAAGTAAAGATAAAAATTATGAACAACAAATACATATCTATCAATAAGTGAACCTAAAAATCAAGTGAAATTAAAAATCTGAGAAACAAAATAAACTGGTGAATATAATAGAATTAGGGGCATAGAAAGGGAGTGGACTGATAATTCTCAGGGGGAAAGAGTATGGGGGGTTCAGGAAGAGACTGGACAAAAATCGTACACCTATGGATGAGGACAGTAGAGGGGAGGTAAGGGCAGAGGGTGGGGTGGGAACCGGGTGGAGGGGAGATATGGGGGGAAAAAGGAGAAACAATTGTAACAATCTGAACAATAAAGATTTATTAAATTAAAAAAAAAAGAGGGCATTGGGACAACTTGACCGGTGTCTCGCAAGAGGAAAAAGAACAAGTGCTTGCTCCCCTGATGGTGCACAGCAAACAGCATTTATGATTAGAAATAAAAGATACATGCCATATGAAGCAGAGGTAAAAATGCACAGTTCTTGTTGTATTGGGTATCTCTTATTTTAGCAACAGTAAAATTAGTTTTCTTGCTGTAAGCTTGAGGACACTTTATCTCTAAACATAAATGTAAGTTAATGAATTAAAAATGAGGGACTAGGGGCTGCAGAGACACTGGGGGATGTTTAAGCCCCGGTAGAGCATTGTTTTTTAGGTCTCTAGATCATGCTTCTGAGCCCCTACTCCTCTCCTGTACATCCATCCTCCCTTCAAACATCATGGGAACTTCTTCCATGAATGGGTGTGAAGCTGTTCACCTCTTCTGAACCCCTGAGCCCTGCTCCTTCTCCTCACTGGTCTAGGTAGATCTAAAGCTCAGTAGAATTGATATATAATGCACACTTTCCCATAGAGAGCTTCCTGCAATCATATCATGTACTCCAGCCTAAAATATTATTATTAAAAACCTTAGATCATTTAGAATGTTAGACCCTTGACCAATCCTCTAAGTTAAAAATTCTATATTGATATAGGACAAATTTTTGAAAGGTAAAATCATGACATAAACTTATGTCAAAGATTTTAGTGAACTCATTAATAAATGAGGGAACTGCTAAGATGTCACAATCGGTTCAAAAAGAGAATCCCTAAGGAGCAAAGACATATATAAGCATCTATTTACATATAGATGCAAAACTGGTCAACAGGACCATAATCAACTGCATTAGACAATTTGCATTTCAATGGACATGAATTATTTGCACTATCAGGTTTTTAAAATAATTTTCAGATTTGTTAAATAGCTCAAAGAGAGTAAAAAGCAGACGTCACTCTGCAGAATGCTATGGACAGAACATTCAGTAATTTCCCCTATTTCAATATAATTACATGTAGCAGAATAAGAGATGCATGACTAGTATTTCCTAGTTGAGGAGAACACCATCTATAAAGGTGTAAGGTGGAAGCCAAGCTGTATGACTCATACTCTGCTCCACGCTTCTCTCACCTAAGTTACCCAATTGCTCAAAGCTGGCCTGCCCAAAGCCCTTGCTCAAGAACACCTACCCCCTCCTGACCACTTCACCTCCATCTCGCCTGTTTCTGTGGCTTTGTCTAGGCTGTGCGGCACAGTTTCTGTTTGTACATCACTGATCTCTGACTTGAAACCACGGAGACCACTCCACTCTATCCACCTTCCATGCACAGCTGCACCTGGCCCTCTATCCTGCCCAGATGTTTGTTGGGAAAATCATTGGGAGTACTTCTAAGACTTCTTGCTCTGCTCATAAAACAAAACAAAAGCTCTGAGTTCAGTGAGTTTAGACTCATGCCCCACACCCTTCACCTCTAGCCTGAAAATAAGCAAAAACTTGACCACTGTTGCCCAATAGTTTGGTCTGGAGTCCAATGACATTTAAGAATAACACTTAGCGTAACTTGGGAGTATTAACCATTTGTATGCCATAAGCGTTTATAGATGCAAGCGGCGGACCTCTATAAATTAAATTCAAAATATTTTGTCAGTTAACTGGTTAACACTATACTGCTGAACATAGGGCTTCTCTTGGGTAGGATAGAAACCCTCTGTCATCATACTTAAAATTCACAGTGCTGAACTGAATCTAAAAAGTCATTTGCTTTCCTTTTCATTCATTTACTCATCCAATAAACATTTATTGAGTTTTATAATGGCCTAGGCACTGTTCTAGATGTTAGACTACATAAATAAGAGAGCAAAGCTCCCTGTTTTGCTTGTTAGTGATCCATGAATACAAGAGGAGACAGATGAGAATATGTTTCCAAACTTAAGCATTGAGAGTTTCTTACAAGATCACAAACTTATTCTGATAATAGGTTCTCATTTTTTGCAAGTATAGCTACAAAGAACTGTATTCATTTATAGACTTCACTCCCTCTTCTCATCATGACAAAAAGAAACAGTCAAGTATTATTAACTCCTGCATTTTTAAACTCCAGTCTTTATCAATGTATCTTCAAAATAAAAATCCAAAGCTCTACTGGGAAAAATGCTTTGAAACACTTCCTCGATAGCATAAAATATTATATTATTTTCTTATTGTCGCAAACTTTATCTACACTGGTAAAAATCATCAAAAATTTCTGAATGACCTGAAATGAAATGTTAGCACCTTGAAAATCCAGCTTGCCCAGCAGCACTCAATCAGCTATCATTTTTGTTCCCTCCCCTAATAACATACCCGAGAAAAGCAAGAACAGAGTGCTACTTTAAAGACATCTAGTCTCTTGATGGGGAACAGCAGCAATGAAACAGACAAGTGACAATAAGACTTCAAGAGTAAAGAAACCAACTGCATTTCCGAAACAGCTCAGGGGCTCAATCTGTCCCAACACCCTCTTCTCTCCTGAAGAGGCCTTGGCTAACTTGACAGAATTGAAAACTTAAAAGTCAACTGTACAGGATCCTGGGAGAAAATGCATTTCATGTTCCAGTATATCTAAAAAAGAGTCATAATCCTTACCTAGAATTAAAAACTGAGACTTTACATCCCACTTCCCAAACTATGAGACATTTGTTTTATTTATTAACAAATCATTTCTTTGGCAAAGCACTTCACAGCCTGGAATATGACTGGAGCCTAAAAATCTCAATCAGTACAACTCCAACATCTGAAGGCAATTTTAGATGACAATTCCCCTCATTTTCATGGAAAAGAAAAGAAACATTCTTCAATTATTATTTTCAGAAATGATATAAGCCCACATTCCCCTGTTGCCTATGACACAAAGTATACAGTGACATAAAACAAATTACTTCTATGTAGCTTGTTAAGAGTCAAGTCTTTGACCCACATGCCACCATGGAGTGCTACAGTACTCAGTACGATTAGACCAGCTGGTTGGTAAATTTGCATGTCTGGACACACATCACTACCCTTTTGCAGTGTGGAAATCCAATCAGTGGTATCAATGGTCTTTGTTGCCTCACATCTTGCCACCAGATTTCCTGCTACCAGACCAGCTTTTCAGAATGCCGTAAAGCAGGTTTTGATGTTCTGTAACCTACTCTTGGGAAAACAATCAAAGTGTGTTTATGATTTGCAATATAATGCTTAACACGAGGCTATAAATGGAGGACTTTGGAAAACAGTAATTAAACTAAGAAGAGAATCAGGGGAAACATTAAGCCCACAAAGGCATATTCCATTCATGGAAGCATTCTCAGGATGACTGAAAAATGCTAAGACAGGGCTAACTATCCCCTAGAAGGAGAGTCATAACCTTATTTCTAATTTTAAGCCATCACTGACTCTGTGGCACACTACTGAATTATTGACAGTATTTTTGGCAAAAGAAAATAAAGAAGAAAAGCATCAGTTGGAAGATATCACTGTTTCAGATATGTGAGGGCATGGGGATACCATCTTAAGACTGCTTAAGCCAAATGCTGTTCTGTACCTCATTGAAGAAGCACAAGGGAATTTAAGACACCGTAATTTAGAGCTGGTATTCTTCGGTAGTCTTTCTACTGTAATCAGCTTCCGGTTTCACAAAGCACTAGGTTCCTGAAGTATAAGGAATTTGGAGAAGCCCAAATTAGAGGTATTAGCAGTGCATTCTAACTTACACTGGAAGCTCAAAGCTTCTTCATACTCTGTGGGGAGAAGTGGGATGTGTGTGTGAAATTCTGAAATGCACCAAGCATAACATAGATCCAACAGTATTAGGTGTGCTAGAGCTATTAGTGAAAAAGATGCATAAATATTTATGTGTATACTTAGTTCATATCTTTGGAAAAGATATCAGAGAAAAACTTCCTTCTGTTGATGTCCTTCATAAACCTATCTCCTGTAGATGTGAGGTCAGGCAGGCTTGCGGCATTCTTTCTATGGAAGTAGGTGCCATAGCACTTAGAGAATCTGCAGAGAACCAGGGAGAGTCCCAGGAGAAAGGAAGTAGGAAGTATGATACTTACATCCAACTATAATCTAGAAGCAAGAAGAGCCCTCAAGGACAAAGATGGCAAATATTTGCTACATATGACACAGTTCCCCATCATGTGTCATGGAAGGCACTGCTCATCAGTTACCACACTACTCTTATTGATCCTATTCATAACCTCTAATGCTTCCCAAAGTGCTCCAGGCTTCAACCCCCAATTGTTCAGAGTTAGTAATCAAGATCAACTTTTTTGTCAGCTCTGCTTGAGGTTCTTCATTGTGTGCTCAGTAAACCGGGGAAGGAAGCCACAGTCTTAAGGAATACTGAAACAAAGGATGTGCATTGTTCTGGAGTGTGCCCTGTGCTGTGTGTCCCTCAGGAGTCCATTGTTAGACTGATACCAGACTGGAAGCTACTTCTAGATTCTTGGATATGAGATATAGTGATATCACTTTCTACCAGACATAGAGCTATCACTCAGACCACTAGCTCACTGTGTGGATTGCTGAATTTTGGAACTGAAATGGAATTATGCCCATGTGTTTCAATCCACAGAGGCAAGGGGCTCATAGGCCCAAATAGTTGCAATCAGAACCTTGGCTCCACAATAGCACTGTTGGCAAGTACTCTACGACAAAGATTGAGAGCTCCAAGATGGTCACGTGTTTCCAACCCTGCAATTGACACGAGATGCAATATGTTCTGTACCTGAGCTCTCAAAAGGAACCTGGTTAAGAATTAAGACTGGGAAGCCAAAGATAGCTGCTCTGCCGCAGCTTAAGACCACTACCCGCCCCGGGCTTCCATTCAAACCCAGAGCTCCAAGACTCTTCCAATGGCTGGAGCCTACACAGGAGTGTTCTCCCCACAGTGCAGCACTAAGGTGACAAGCGGAGTGAAAGCTGTGGGAGGTGCTTCTCTGGCCTCCACTCCAGAGGACAAAATAGAGCTCCACGGGACACACAACCCCCATGCTCCCCATGACTCCCCATTAATTGGTTTGTCCAACTAAGAAATTACTTTTTCCCAACTATACATTGCTTGTTTCAGCTGTACATTGCTTACTTATTTGTTTTTACTGTTGTTTGAATGATTCTAAATGAACACAAACACCAGGTCATTCTCTCCACCCTCTTCCACCCTGGCGTTCCCTAATTACAAAGAAAGCAAGGCCCTGGAAAAAGGGATTACTCAATGAAGAAATGCAAGTCTGAGGAAACATCAAAGAGAGATGGTATCCACAAAGCACATGCATATTCACTGTGTGTACAATGCTATGAAGAACGAAGCAGAGTTAAGTATCTCTAGACTGAAGAACCAACAATCTCCAAATCCATAAGTTGACTTGTACATAGCTCAGAATTTAGGCCTGAGGGATAGCCAGACAGCAAGTTGCACACCTCAATTTCTTAATATTTGAAGGAATCAAGGAGTATGAGAAAGAAAGGCTTTCACAATGTTATAAAGAGATGATCGATATGAAGATCCTGCTGTGATTTCCAGCCACAGCTAAGCTGCTTGTTTGGGCGGATGTGCTGATTCTGCACCTGCAACCTTAGTCACCGTCAGGGAAGTGGCAGATGCCTCAAAGGAACTTCCTGGCTGGGTGATGGCATACATCAGTCAGGAGCTTGAGAGATGGAAACACAATTTGCCTGGGGCTGGAACTGGGGGTGTAAAATGATCTAGAGGAGAGGAAGGATGAACCACACACAGAGCAGTTTCCTTTGCAGTCAAACCAAATAAACACAATGCTGGGTGAATTGTCCATTTTTATGTACTTCTAACATTTTGTATGGCTTAATGGGTATTTGAACGGAACGTTTTTCATTTTCTAACACTTAGGTTTTCCTTTTTAAAATGAACACCTTCTATTCCAGTAAATTTTACTTCAATTTGATTTGCTAAGACATATGGGAGAAAATTGAAGAACTTTAATGACAGTTTCTTGTACCTGAAACATTTAAACTTATGCCAAGTGATTGATTGATCAGGGTAATGAGAAAATAATTCTCTACCCTCAGACGGTTGGCAACTAATTTACTACAGGTATAAGTTGTTACAACCACTTTGGGAGCAATTAAAGGTGAAAATGTTCATATCAAACACAGTAATTAGATGTCTAGGTGTCTATCCTAGAGAAATTTTTGAACACATGCACAAATATGTTCATTGCAATACATTTTTAATAATAAAATATTGGAAATAAGTATTATTCAAAGGGGAATAAAAAATTAAACTGGCATTTTCATATAATGAACATTATTATATCACAGTTAAAATAAAGGAATACCATATATTTTTAATGAATCTACATGTGCAAAATAAGGTTAAAGAAAAAACCACATATCACCTTCAGAATAGAAGATATTACTGGGATTCAACCATATTAAAATGTTTTATGTCTTTTTAAAAATTCCAAGGTAAATATGATAAAATGTTGGCATTTGTTAAACATGGGTGTTTATTATATTCTGTACTTTTTTGTACATTTAAAAATTTCATAACAAAAATAATCAACCAGAAAATAATTTATCCCATGACTTGAGGTTTGTAAGTTTTTTGTTTTTTTAGAAATATTAGAAAGTGCCAATTTCTTGGAACCCAGACTGTCTGCTCTGGTAACTATGTTTAAGACTTCCATCAATAACAGTATCTGCAACTGTGCTGAGACATTCTTTTATAATCTTAACACTGAAGCTTTATTTTATTAGCTTAACTTGGAAATCACACAGCTAGATCACACTATTGAATTTTAATGCTGAGACTTTGAACAAATGTTGTTGCTGAACAGGACCCTTGTAAATCTGGCTTGCTTCAACCTAATAAGTTACTTATTTGTGAAAATTGACTTGTTTAATGAAACCTCTGTGTTGTATCCTTTCTCTAGCAGTATCTCAAGCCTGAAAAACAGGACTATATGTAGAACCAGAAGACTCAGAGGGTGTCTACAATATTTTAGATTTGTTTGCTTGTCCAACCACCAAAGAAGAAAGATGAATGTGTTTTGGTTCACTCTGTGGGTGAGTTTGCTTACTGCTTCTGCATTAGTGAAGCTGGGCACTGAGAGTCAACATTTATGAAAACACAAACTGGAGCTCAGGATCATTCTGGACACCACCAGGCAGGGGTGGTAGCCGGCATGGCTGGAGTGACAGAATTGGGAGGAAAAAATACTCCAAACTGGTGTTATTGAACAAAGGGATTATAGGAAGAGGAGGCAAATAAATACTCATGAACCAAATGCCCTTACTGGAATACAATGTTAGTTTAAGGGCTGCTAGAGGCAGAGAATCCTTAAATTTTGTACTTTAACCTAAAATTTGGTGCTCATTTTGATAGCATGTTTTTGTAATAAAAATAAAATTAAGAAGAAAAAAAGAATAGCTAGCTTTGAGATTATGCTGCTTAGAGGGGAAAGGGCAAGGTGAAACATGCCTTTAGTGAATTTCTGGGCAGAAAGCTAAAGAAATCTCATCAGGGCCCAAATCGCCATGTTTTCCGTCACTGTCTAATAAATGATATTGACAGACTCTGGGTGATTTACAGATTCACCTTTGTTTTAATGCCTCCGGGTAAGAGCAGAAAGAGAGGGGGGGAAAGAAAAAGGGTCCCTGGGCTAGACAATGAAAAAAGAGCCAAGGTTGTCTTGACAACACAAGCACTGGTTTGCATGCACTGTTCAAGTTGGCTAGGCTGAATGACACCCTTTCTTGTAGGTTTCTGGGTCAGTGAGCCACAGAGGGCCTCTCTCATGGGTGATGTGGCGGGTGGGAGCAAAGTGGGTATCTTTTTGTCCACACTGTCCCCTGACTAACCTCATTGGTGTGGAGCAGCAGGCCGCTGGCAACTGCTCCGCCTTTCCCTGGATTCTCCTCTGTCTTTGGAGGCAGAGGCGGCAAGAACTGACATGGGCTTCGGTCTTCTCCTTGTGGACTCCAGCCTATCCTTGTTCTCCCCTAGTTTACATCCACCTTCCCACTGTTGTGCCATGCTAGCAGTTCACCCTTGAGCCCCTGAATTATGGAGAAAGACTGGTGGATCCTTAGGGGAAAGAGTCAGATTGTCAGTGTGGTTTTTATTGGGGCAGCTGCTCTTTACCAACTGGAAGTTGACAATATTTCAACAGATTCTATATTTTCACTGGGGTATAACCAGTGAACGTCAGCTTATGTTGAAGTTTCCACCCTTCTCTTCTCCAAGCTGAACAAACCTCAGTTATTTCAGTCTCCTCCCTCTTTCCCCCCGCCCCCAATGTCTTCATTTTTACCAAAGTTTAAGCTTCTTTATAGATTTCCTAACAAGCCCTACAAATTGTGTTTAGTAAAGATCAGATTAGGCCAACAGTCTAAACTTGGCCTTTTAAGCATTGGCAAAAGCAACAAAGAACAAAGCACAAATCAAGAGGGAAAGTGTACAGTGCATGCAAACACAGCTCAACTGCTGGAAAAGGAGCCAGTTCTAGATGAGGAGGTGAAAACATGACAACATCAGCCCTTTCACTGGCATAACCGCTGGATGGGTCAGAGTGGCAAAGGAGCTTCTCCCAGTCACATGCATATACCCTCGGTGGCTCCTTCCTCTGTGCCCCAGAGTCTGTCTGCTTACCCTATAATGAAGCTTAAGGACAAGATACGCAATTATTTGATTTTATTTGCTTCTCCTACCGGTACCACCCACTCCAGGAAAATTGACTTATTGGTTAATCATCCTCAGGGTTTAGCTCCAGAGAAGGCACTCAATACATATCAGGTGACTCTCACACATCAACCTGCCCTTCACCAACTGCACTGTTTCATTAAGTGAAGTGCCTGACTCAAAGCTTGCTATTTCTCACCATTTTAATCTGGGATTATACACAAATCCTCATCTTTCAGAGCCAGGAAATACGTGGATGAGGCAGGGAGTTTTAGAAACAGAGTCTGGAAATGCCCGTTGTCTTCCAACTACTGTGCTTTCCTTATCTAGTCTTTAGAGAAACAGAGGGGAAACAGCCCAGTCCTACTTCTAATCATTACTATGTCTGCCACTTTCTTTAACCTCTTAGATTTAGAGCACAAATGCCAACTGGAATCTATTATCAGGGTGAAAACTCAATGTCAGGAGACCAAACCAGGTACCTCTCAAGAAGTCTAGAAATAGTGTTATTGAAATCTAGTTTTCTCCCATTTACTGGTTCCCTCTCCCACATCTTGACATCTAGCAAAGTGGGCACTGAAAAAGCAAAACTCACTCTAATGTCTATTGAAATAACTACAGTGAAGAAAGAAGAGGATGTCTAATTTGTCCTTTCTCTCAGATCTTCCAGGTCAAATGCCCCATCGTTCATGCTTCCCCTCCCAGCAGACCCACTGCAGCTTCTCTTCAGGGTAGTGGGGACGACTAGGGAACTAACCTACCATCTTTCTTTTCTAGCTGGTTTGTTTGATAGTTTGTGAGGAAACTAATGATTCCTTTTGTCTTTAATTCCACTACTTAGCACATGTTCCTTTAAATCTGTGTTTTGATTAAACCACTCCATCCGTGTACTCCAAACACAGGAGGGCCTCAACTTTCAAGGATCCGAAGGAAGTGCATCCTGATGACCATACACAATGCAACTTTAATCTGTGTGTGTGTGTGTTCGGTGAAAGAATTCCTTTCTGGAGAGAGAAGCAGGGAGGTGATCCAATGAGGATATGCAAACCAAATAAAGGGACTGCATGAAAAGTATGGGCTGAATTTTCAGTCACTTGTGCTAGATGTCTTCAAAATCAGTACTCTGCACAAATCACAAAAGCTGAATTGCAACCAGGTTGGGTGAGATTCTGGAATGATTTAATTGAATCAAACAAACTCAGCAGCAGAGAAAAAAATTCACCTTCTCCAAAGTAAACCTTGAAAGATGCAGAGATGTAATGTGAAGACTACAAAGCCCGTACTTAAGCCTTGGCTTTAGAGATCAGAAATGAAAGGAGGAAAAATTAGGTGCAGTCGTCAAATCCCGATCTTTGCCGCAAAGATCTGATGTCACTACAGCTAACAGGGTTACTTCGCAAACTCAGAAGCTCAAAGAGGAGAAAAAGCATGTTCTAGTAGATACTATGCGGACTGGTTCAGTGCCACAGCTCCCTGTGAAGAGCTTCAGTTAAAGGTCCCTGCCTGTGCTGATAAGATTGCTATCGACATACTACAGTAGATACACCATTTTGTTTTCTCCTCTCTGAAGACCTACTCCTTGCTTTTCCCAGGGTTTAAAAATCATGTTAACAATAAGCAAATACAGCATGGCCAGATGCCTTTCATGGTCAGATGGTTCATTGTTTAAAAAGCTTCAATTTAAAATCCAAAAGATTGTTAACAGATGCAGTTTCTGGCTGGAGACTGGGAAAAACCTCACTTAAACAAAAGAGTATGTTGTGATTGGAAGTAAAAAGGGAATTACCTTTAAAGATAAGAACCACAAACATTTCCTATTTGAAAATACACCGCCCCTCCCACCAAGCCCCACCAACAGGACCTTGTTGGGGACCTTTCATGACAGTTAAAGAATATGACAGTGGATGGCTGCATATGACAAACCATGGTTGATCAACCAGTCAAGTTGTTCCTACAGATCTGTTTGGACTTTCAACAAGACCACAACATCCATCTCTTGCTCTCCCCCAGATTACTCAATTAGGCAAAATTCCAATTAGTTTCTTTCCAATTCTTTTAGACCCAGAAATACTTATGCTGCTTTCATTTTGGCTCTGGAAATAGGTTTTTCAACCAGAGACTTAGATAGAGAAGTTTGAGAAATGAACACAGAGCTTGATAAGCAGATAGCCACTGCTGGGACTCCAGTCACTCTTGGATGGAAAAGAGCCACTTGGCTGAGAAAGATCTGGCCTCCTCTTCAGTTCCCAGTCCTGTGCTCTTTTAAACAGAAAGCCTGCCTTTCACCAACTCCTGTGTCTGTTTCTGTTGGCTTTAGTGGGCCTTTAACCGGTGGCCTCACTAAGTGTGAGAAGGTCTGCAATGCCCTGGGTTCTAATCTTGAAAGATGGGAAATGTGAAGGAGCCAAGGGTGGATTGCTTTCCCTTGGCCTTTGGTTTGTCTTGCTAGTGACAAGCCTGATTTGAAAAGGCTACATAAGATGGTTCAAGGAAAAAAATCCATCCTCCGTATTAAGGACGGCCACCACGGCTCCATTCTGAGATGGCCAACCTGTCCCTCAGGAGAGTATATTCTCGGAAAAGAGGTAAACATCGTGCCATTCTGTGCTCAGGTGCTTGTGTTCTCTCACTAGTTGTGTTATTTCCTGATTTATTAAGTGCTCAAAAAGGCCCATTTTAGACCAAAGGCATAGTCTAGTTTTAGAAGTGTGAGAAGCTCTAATCAGCATCCTTAGTCAAGCACTGCTACTACACATTTTAAAGTGAGGCAGATCTATATGCCCACGGGACTCCCCAAAGAGTTAAAATGCTTTTCCCCCTCAGGGGCGCCACTGCTGAGTCACATAAGAAATCCAAGCTGCTGGGATGAAGCCAGCAGGAGAACTGTATTCTCAAAGATCTGTGCAATGTGGCCAGGTACGCACAGGAGGGGGCCATCCATCCATCAAGAGTGGGATTTTGAGCCAGTGGCCACATCCATATCCACACTACAAAAACCCCTGGAAAGTGAAAAATGAGCAGCAGCTGTGAGCCCGAGGTCATTACTATTCTCTAGGGTTTGCCTTTTCTAATCTAAGGGGCAGTAGTTTCCATGATTAACTTTCAATTGCCGTCAAGGGTGTAATAAAATCTGGGAAAGAAGAAAACTTTTCCCTTGGTGAACTGCTCCCATTTGCCTGCCCTTTCCTTTCCTCCAGTGCATATTTCAATCCCAGCTTCATATTGCTTCCTAATTTTGAGGAAAAAAAATCTGCTTTCAGATGAGCCAAAATAGACAATGTCCTCTGTGTACACAGGCACTTGAGGACTTTTTGTTCTCAGTTCCAGGGGCCAGGTCTTTAAGACAGCTGTGTGAAAAGTTCCCTTTTCCAAAGACCTCACTATACATCACTTGCAGAACTACGCACATTATATTTCATTTTAAAATTCTCTCCATGTTTTATTTGCTTCCTGAGTCATGACAATCAGTTCAACAGAAGAGAAGTTTTCTAGTTGGTAAGATGTGTACAAAGAGAAAGACGAGAAGGGGACAGATTCATTCAAAAACACATCTTCCTGGTTATGACTGATCAGGAACCCTTAAGGCTGCGCTTGGTCTGATCTGATAGTGGCTTGAAGATCACACTGAGAAGTTACAGCTGTACATGTCTCTCAGCAAGGGCCCTGGAACCAAACCCCACACATAGTATAACTGCTCAGGTGGAAAATTAAGTGTGCTTCAAAATGTTGACAGTTCAGTTTAACATAATGATAACTTGTGGTTCACTCATCAGTGGTACATTCATTTCAAAGTATCAGAAGCTGAATTATGGAGAGGAGTAAAACATGGTGCCAAAACATCAAGTCTGGTTGCAGAGGGGCACCAGCAGACTCATGCGGGAGAATGGCTCTGGAGGGTGGCATGCCAGTTACACAGGCAGCGAAGAGGAGACTGGTGCTAAGAGACAGCACGTGGGCAAATGGAGGCCCCAATCACCTGAGAAAGGGTTCCCTGACTGATACCATGTCACCTGAGAAAAGGCTTCCCTGACTGATAGCATGTCTTAAAAAGATACTGGATTGTTGTAGTTTGCTCTTTTTTCCCTGGGACAACAGTAGTAATCAGCATGTCCACTGCCTGTTAGATAGAAGTAACATTTCTCCTGGGTGCTATCCCTGCCCTTCCTCCTACCCCAGCTTGATTCAAGTCTCCATTGGAACAGAAGGGAAAGTGGCTAAAGATGGCCATGAGCAGGTTCCAAAAATGGAATAGGAATAGTCTAAGAATCTGCCAGGGTTTAAAGGATGGCAGACTGAACTTTACTGCAGGAGCTCCAGTCCTCAGGGTGATGCTACGCCATGGATGCTAGGAAATAAGAGCTTTAGGGGTTTTGCTGCCAATATCCACTCTCCACTTCTCTGAAGGTAAGAGATCCCCCAGCTTTTAAGTGGGAGTGACCACCCAGAATAAAGACTGTGTTCCTTGCAGTGAGGTGTGGCCATTTGCTAACAGTGGAAGGTGAGGGGAATTCGAGTGCATAACTCCAGGGCATGTCCCTAAGAACATAGGGGGGAAGTTTTTCCTCCTCCTTTCCTCCAGTCTTAGTTAGGAATGTGAAATGGCTGGAGGGCCACCACGAGGACAAGGCCTTAGAGATGGTGAAATGAAAAGTTGTTAGAAGATGGTCATAGAGGATGTGACCCCACAATACTAGCCCTAACCTACCTATATATAAACTTTTACATAAAGAGCGGGGTGCGGGGGCGGGGACTTTGTCATTGTGTAAGCCAATGTTATTTTGGGTCTCAGTTGTACCAGATTATGAGTTAACAGTTACAGGTACAAGGTAGGAAAGTGGTGTCCAGCGAAACGCTGATAAAAACAATATCCAAGGAGTTGTCCCTTTGCTGAAGGTAGCACCAAGGCCACAGTAGAACATGGTCAATCTGGTTTGCACATTATAAACAGGTGGTGACACAGGAGAGCAAAGGGAATTAAAAATGATAATTTTCCAGTTAACCATATATTCAAGGTATATCTTACCTTTTTCTTGCTACAGTATATTTGCCATTTTTTCTCAGCTGGAAGTGCAAACATGGCCTCCCTGTGTTTGTCTGTGAGGTCAAGTTCATCCTGAGAAGAAAAATAATAATTAGTATTTCAGAAATAATTTGTTATCTGTACGAGGAAGTTATAGTTATCAGCATCACCAGGGAGAGGAAAAAAAACATCAACACGCATTTAAATGAACTCAGAAAAGACCAGGAAGCTAAGTTAAGGTGCATGTTACCACTATCAAGAAAGCACATCCTGGCATGGAGCTTGGCACCGAGCATAGCACGAGGGATGAGGCACTGCACTTACTGAAGGGTTTGGGGAAGTGGGCAGAAGATGGACTAAAGTATCCTGAGCCACGCGCACTGCTGCGAGGGTCCATTGCTCAGTAAAGGCAGCAGGTGCTAGCGTTTGGAAGGATTAATCATATTATAGATCAGGGTTTGCTAGGGATGGCTCCATAAACACTGAGTATCAGGCTAGGCCCTGAAGGATTTGGACGTGATAGAGGAGAGAAAGAACAGAATCAAAGGCTGGGGTAGGGTCACACACTTGGTGTGGTTGGGGGACACATTACAGCTTGGCTGAAACACTGGGATTATGCAAAGCATCATCACACAAAAGCTTTGAGAGGTAGAGAAACCAGTTTGTGGAAAATTGTAAATGCCAGACTAAGAGGTTAATTGTCCTGACAAAGGAGAGCCAATGAAGGTTCTGAGCAAGGAAGTGACATCTTTATCACTATAAATTCCACTGACATTTATTCAGTACCTTTTGTGCCAAGCATGGTGCAAGCATGTTCACATTTAGTCTCACAGCAACCCTAAGAGTTCCACTCATCATCACATCCTCATTGTAATAATAATCCCTGTTTAATACAGTTGAGGGAACTTGAGGCAGAAGACTGGGTAAGTAATTTGCTCAAGACCACACACCTGGTAAAGGAATGGCTGGGTTTTCAAGCCAGAGCTGTCTAACTCCAGAGCCCAGACTCTTGGCCTCTCAGACCAGTGTCTGGAAACATTAACTTTACAGTGGTGTGCAGCTTAGATTGGACACTGAGGAAAGGCAATTTATAAACATCCATAACTAATGATAACAACAATGGGATAATGAATATAAAGTGCTTAGAGGAAAGTTCTTGGCAGTTGATAACTCAATCCACGGTCCATATTGAGCATTTGGCCCATTGTTATTCTACAGGGAAAGTTATCTAGTTGAACATGGCAGATTGGTGGGCGTAAGACTTATAAAAAGATGCTATAAATTAATGCACAATTAGGCTTAGATCCTTGAGGAGTATAAACAGTCCCCACTCTGAATGCCTTTGGTGTATATCGGCAATTCTGCCACGCATGAACACTGACTTCCTATCTCATACTCCCACCCCATTTCATCATCAGGTCCTATTATTTCTTCCTTGAAGTCTCATGATTTTCCTTTTTTTCATTTCCAATGAAACCACCCAAACTTATGCTCTAATAACCCCTCCCTCGGCTTTTGGCAATAGCCTCCACATGTTCCTCCTTGCCCTGCAATCCTTCCCACAGCAAGGCTAGAACTCATTAAGGAATGAATTCTCAAACTTGAGCCAGCACCAGCATCACCCAGAAGACCCCTTGCATCACTGATTGCCCAGTGTTTAGGACTGAGCAGGTGGGAGGACGTATAAGAATTTCCATTTCTAATAAGTTTCCAAGTGTTACCGCTGCAGCTAGTCCGGGGACCACACTTTAAAACCACCACCTTAAAAACAGAGCACCTGTGCTGTTTTGAGATCCCAATTCAAAAACTTCATTCGTTCCACACTACCTACAGAAATGAATCATGCATTCCTCAGCCGGCCCTGAAGGTCTTCCATGTATAACCCCATGTACTTTGCCAGGCTTGCTTCTGGTTATCCCCTGATGCTCTGTCTTGTTAACACCCATACATACCGCCAGGGCCCACTCAGGGCCTGATACATGCCGGCTTCCCAGGGAAGTTCTTAGTCTCATTAAACTTCTACTTCCTCATCTCCAGGGTGGGCATATCATTTCTCTTGTAGGGCTTTTGTGAGGATTAGAAACACCAATTAAGCATGTAGCAATGCCGGACAAGGGGGGAGGGCAGTGGGGACAACTGTACTGTTGTTATTTCTCTCAACATTTAAACAAATCTTCTTTAACAAGGTAAACAGCCCTGGCTGGTGTGGTTCAGTTGGTTGGAGCATCATCTTGTACACCAAAAGGTGGCAGGTTCCATTCTTGGTCAGGGCACATACCCAGGTTGCTGGTTCCATCCCCAGTGTGTATGTGTGTATGTGTGGGGGGTGGGGATGGGGGTGGGGGGATGATAGATGTTTCTTTCTCTCTATCCCCCTCCACCCCCCCCCCCCCGTTCATTTCTCTGGAATCAATAATACTAACAACAAAAAAAAAGGTAACAGTTAAGTCACTAAAACACACCCACATGCTATTATATACTAACTACAAAAAAGCTAGTTAAGAATTTCAACAATGAACAACGAGGGAAAGAACAATATTTAGAGAAAGTTCCATTATGAGGGAATATGCTAAAAATGTTACAATTTTGGCATGCCACTACTATATATGTGAAGTAATTATTTTTCTTCCTTTCTTTCTTTTTTAATTTCCTGTAAGTCACACACCTGCTTTCATCTATTGATGAATGAGGAAAATAATGGTGACATAAATCACTTCCCAACAATTAGGATTACTTGGGGGAAAGGGGGTCAGGTTAGTTATTCTAACAGCTTGATAATCTCATGCCTAGTTTGAGGAAAGGTTTGTGATTTGTAAGAGAGCGAACAGTGTTATTAATGTTGTATCCTTTACTACACTACGGTACTGTGTTTTTGCTAACTGAGCTGAGGTATGAAGAAATGTGAATCCTAAAATCTAAATATTCAGAGCAAAGGGTATTAATATTACCACATTTTTGCTGTTATAGGTAGAAAACTTCTGCTTCTGCGGTGACACAGAAATGACCAATTTATAATTGAGAGAGCACAGTTGAACAAGGACTTAGGAGCAGATGGTTTCATGTAAGAAGTGAATTTCCATAAAATAAATTAAAAATTGCTATAGAGTCTCTGGATATAATTTTAGATTACAGTAAAAAAAGGGAAGGAATTAATGGATACTGGTAATAGTAACGACTAGCAATTAGTGAGCACATTCTGTGTACTTAGTATTAGAATTTTATATGAATTAATTTAGTTTATCCTCACAGCAATCCTATTAAGTGGGTAATATTACCTCATTTTCCAGGAAGCTGAATTCAGAGAGATTAAGTAGCTTGTTCAAGGTAACAAAGGTGGAGGAGGAACTTGAGTCTAGACTGTCTGGTTACAGAGCCCACATTCTTAAGTACCAGAGCCTGTTCATTCTATGGATCATTCAACAGTTAGGCAGAATCACGACGCAGATACAAATATGAAAACGCATGCTGTCTGTTAGCAGAAGGAGGGGGATTTTGTTGTCAGACATCCCTGAGTTCCAGGTCTGGCTCTATGGGTTGTGCAACCTTGAACAAGTGACTTAACCTCTGAACTTCAATTTCTTCTCCTGAAAAATTAGTGATAGTATATGTCTGACAGTTATCTCAAGGATTCATTCATGCAACCAAAAAAGTGTTTCTACTAAATGTCAGGCATTGTGCTAGATATAGAGGACAAAATGGTATCACAGAGCTCAGATTCTTGAGCAGGCAGAAGGGAAACCAAATATCACATGATGATCACATGGGAAGCTGAGCTTCAAGGGCCCACTTATTTGGGGGAAAGGTGGGGCAGTGAAGGCTGTTCCAGGGAAGGAAAGTGAGAGCTGAGAGATGGCTAGGAATTAATAGGTTAAAAAAAAGCACTGCAGACAGTGAACAGCAGCCTTGAGGGTCACTATTTTTGTTCTTTATCCTAAGAGCACTCAGAGGCCATTGGCAGATTCTGAGCAAGGAGAGTGACATAGATTAAATTAACTGGGGGTGCCTAGGCACAATGCCCAGGATGCAATAAGACCCCCACCCCTCCATTCCAAAACTTTCTGTGCTCTGAGTCATTCCATTTTAGTAATATGGCTGAATCAAGCATGCAAGACTCAGAGATTATCACAGCCTTAGAGATCAATCAGCACTTACTCTCTGTCCTACCCATTCCAGGACCATGGCCAGACATTATAAAGAATACAAAAATGAACAACAGACCCTGATTTTATGGAATTTAGAATCTAGTTAGAAAGACAAGATGACAGAAGGCTTCAACAGGTCCCTTTCTTTTCAGGATAAAGTCCAAATTCCTTAGCTGGTAGGTCTAGACCCTTCATGATATGGCCTTGGCCAATCTGCCCCACCTCACCTCCACTTCCTCCAACAGCACCACATTTTAGGACTTTTGATCACATGCCCACTTGTTTTGGGGACTGGCAGTTGATGAATGCAAAGATAAAACAAATTTAGTTTCTGCCACTACACGTTAGACTTGTATGGCCTATCTCCATTCATTGGCCATAGAATTTTTTTTCATGTTATTAGATGTTTTTTAAAGTTGGCTGAAGGAAAATGACTTAGCGAGCGATGAAAGGAGAAACACTTTTGCCAAGTATCATTCCTCTCCACAGGAAGTTCAAATTTCTGAAAAAAACCAACCAACAAAACGCTTCTTCTTAGAGAAGAGATTAATTATATTCGTCATATCTCTAAAAATTATTTGTAATATCTTAGAGGAAAGGTATTAATTATATATATATATATATATATATATATATATATATATATATATATATATATAATTAAAGAGAAAGGAACTTGACGAGAAGCCCAGCTATGGGAACTAAAGTCCTAGGCTTCATCCCTAACAAACCACATTATTAAGCCCTACCTAAAAGCTTCGGTACAAAGAAATCTCACTAGTCCTATGTCCTGGAGTAAGCAGGCACCTCAATTGAGAAATCTACATAAATCAGAAAACAATTAGCACAGTACAAACAAATCTCAGGAAATGGACTGATTTGCTAGATAAAGCAAGGGAAGGAATTTTGAAATAATATACAATAAGGGTCTTGAATGAGTTGAAAACTTATTTTCAGTGATGTGAACTAAATAAAAAAATGGATTATTTATAAAACCTCCAAAGCAATATTAAAAGCATTCAATCTTTGAAAATCTACCAAATAAATAAATTTCAGTGAGCCAACAAGTTTCTAGCTACCAAGAGAAAGCGCTAATAAAGGAATTCAGGATTTTTATTTCCAATGAGTTAAACTAATTCTTTACATACATACCAATATATTCATAGGTGGGAGGACCTGTAATGAATGCTGGGAGAATGGAGAAGAAAAATGAGGAGAGGGAGAAGCTAAGATAGGCCCTTGGAGTCACCTGACAATCAACTCATTGTTTTGTGTTTTTGGTGGTTTGAGTTTTATGTGTGTTTTACTTTTTAATGGTTCTGGACAAGGTAAACATCTATCTGACTCAATGTAGAGAGCTCACAGAATTTCTGATCATATTATTACTCAGACAAGGCTAACTTTTCTCCTTCAGATTAAATATACTAAGTATTTGCTCACAGCAAACAAGCCCTATTTGTCCATCCTAACCTAACCACATGCCAAAGTTTTCCCACATGCCCAGCAGGCAGCAACCCTCAGGTTTACCTCAAATACACTCACCACTAATTGGCAATGCCCGCCTTCTCCAGATTTAACCCTCTGCTCCCATCCTACAACTCAACATTATCAGAAACAAGTCAAACCTTTGACGTGGCAAGTGACCAGACCTCAAGTCATATAACCCGGTAATAAATATACCATCAGGGGGAAAAGGCCAGGAAAGGCATATGGTGGGCTAAAGGGTGCCACTTTGGCAGTATGGGGAAAACGTACTAGTAGGCTATGATAATTTATTAAATTTATGAACATCCAACCCCACCACAGCAAATGACCATCACATCCAGGAGTCGTGAATTGCCAACATAGCTCTTAAAATTTAACCACAGTGACCCTGAGAACAGTATTTTATCTTCTCAGTGATAGTTTGGAATCTGAAAGTTAAATAAGATTTTTGTCATACTAAATAGAGGTACACTCCGTGAACTATTAGCTGCTCCTACCAGCCAAGAAAGACATAAATGGAAAACAACAGTTTTAAATTTCAAAAGGGATGTGTACACACAGAGACCAAACCTTACAGGTTTTCAGCCTGTAAGATTTCTGCCAACATTCTTAGTCATTACACAAAATACCACAACATGACTCACCACCACCTACACAGTAATGTTCTGTGTCTGATAGAAATGTCTTCCTTCAATATAGAAAAATAAAACTTGAGAAATCCCACAAGCAAAGGCTGACTAAATAGAAATAATTTTTGGTTTCTTACTACCAATGATTGGGTGTTTTATACTATTTTTCTTCCTGCTTTTAATAGTAGGCAATGCAAACTATACCCAATTTGTTAGACAAAGTCTGCTGCTAACCCTGTAGGTTTCTTATTTAGCTTCTTTGTGTATTTCAACTAGAAACTCATCAGAGTAACTTTAACTTTTAATTAGTCTGCCTCGCCAGCAGTTTTCTAGTAATCCTATCTAATAAAAGAGTAATATGCAAATTGACCATACCTCTGCTACACCCACAAGCCATGCCCACCAGCCAATCAGGAGTGAATATGCAAATAAACCCAACCAAGATGGCTACAGCCACAGAGAGCAGGAGGGAGGCTTGGGTTTCCCTGGCAATGAAGGAAGCCAAGCTTTCTGCACACCCTGGTGGGCCCAGGCCTCCATTCCAGGCTACAAAGTTTCAATTATAGAAGATAAATAAAGCCCAACAGAAATTGCGGCAGCCATGGAGCTGGAGAGAGCAGGAGGCTAGGGTTGCCCCCGGCGATGGAGGAAGCCAAGCTTTCTGCACACCCTGGCCTGCCTTGGCCTCCACTTAAGGCTACAAAGTTTCAATTATAGAAGATAAATAAATTCCAATAGAAATGGCTGCCGCCACGGAGAGAGCAGAAGGCTTGGCTCTGCTCTAGGCTACAAAGTTTCAATTGTAGAAGATAAATAAATCCCAGATACCAGGGCCTCTGCTTGGGTTGCCAGGAGGCATGGCCAGTCTGCAAACCACCACAGGTCCCTCGGCCAGGCCGCCCCATGCCCCAAGGGAACCCCCACCCTGATCCGGAACACCCTTCAGGGCAAACCAGCTGGCCCCCACCCGTGCACCAGTCCTCTATCCTATCTAATAAAAGAGTAATATGCAGATTGACCATCACTCCAACACACAAGATGGCTGCCCCCATGTGGACACAAGATGGCCACCACAAGGTGGCCAGCAGGGGAGGGCAGTTGGGAGGGACCAGGCCTGCAAGGGAGGGCAGTTGGGGGTGATCAAGCCTGTAGGGAAGGGCAGTTAGGGGTGACCCGGCCGGCAGGGAAGGGCAGTTGGGGGGAACCCAGGCCTGCAGGGGAGGGCAGTTAGGGGTTACCAGGCCTGCAGGGGAGGGCAGTTAGGGGCAAACAGGCTGGCAGGAGAGCAGTCAGGCATCAATCAGGCTGGCAGGGGAGTGGTTAGGGGGTGATCAGGCTGGCAGGCAGAAGCAGTTAGGGGCAATCAGGAAGGCAGGCAGGTGAGCAGTTGGGAGCCAGCAGTCCTGGATTATGAGAGGGATGTCTGACTGCCCGTTTAGGCCTGATCCCAGTGGGGTCCCAGACATCCCTCGAGGGGTCCCAGATTGGAGAGGGTACAGGCTGGGCTGAGGGACAGCACCCCCCCCCACCACCCTGTGCACGAATTTCGTGCACCGGGCCTCTAGTCTAAAATAAATGTTCTAAATATATGTTAAAATCATCTTTCAATATCCATCCAGTCACCCCAATTTCCATTTTTTATACCTACAATCTAGTACAGCTTCTGTTGACAAGGCTTAGTTGAGAGGATTTCTAAGCAGTGTTTTCCTAATTAAATGGAGAGACTTTGTCTCCTGGGACACAGACCCAGCTGTAAAGTGACAGATGAGAAATCATCGGTAGGCAATTGTGAAGCCAACTCCACACACACCCCCTGCCTCAGTGACACCAGCACTGCTCTTGCCAGCCACTCCACACCTGCTCAGCATGCCCTCCAGAGGCTTGTTTGGCAGCTTAGGTGACATCTTTATGTTTTAATCGTGTCAAAAGATATCTAGTACAATGAGTCTCCTCCCACATTGCATCTATTTATTTATTTTACCATGTAATATATGGTAGAGATATTGTTAAGGACAGAAAATATTTCTTCAACATTGTCACTCTTATCCTTTTAATCTGCCAGCCACTTTGGTGCTCCCATAGTAAGTGACCTACAAATGAATATGAGCAAAGAGAATGACAATAGGTGATGGTGTGCAGGAAGAATGCAGGGACCAGCCTAAATCTGTCACTTTTACTTTGATAATAATCCAAAATACAAACCCAACTGCTAAAAGAAGCATGCATTCACTCAAATACTCACTGAGCATCTCATGTGCTATTCTTCAGTAATTAGTTATTCATCCATGCCATAAGCATTTCCTGAGCACTTACTCTGGGCCAGGCACGGCTCTAGGCCCTGGGAATCCTGATGGTATAATAGCCAAATATAAAGCCTGTGTGCCATTCTACTCTCTGAAGATGCAAGGGTGCATAGTCACAGTGAATTTAACATAATGTGTGTCCCCATGGGAACAAACTCAAACTGTCTGATTGTTTAGATGATGGCAAAGGACAGCTGACTTTTTCTTCTACATCCAAGAAATGCCCATCTTTCCTGAAAACAACTAGAGTGAGCTTTCAGTCATTTGGTTTAGTTTAGTTTTTAATGTTACACTGTGTAATGAAATAAACAACTAGCAGCTGTAGGATGTTTCTAGTGGATTTATTTAACATCAGATAAAGGAAAAATTCAACTTTCTCAGGGATCTGGTTTTAAAAACCACACACCATATATATATCCATGAGCTAGAAAATCATAACTAAAAGATGAGGCTGGTACTGAGCTTCTATAATATGCATGAATAAACAGTTTAAAATTCTAGAGAAATTCTGGGAATTAAAGATGGGGGAGGGGAGAATTCTAAGCACAGCAAATAAAAATAGCTGAGGAGAGTTTAGAACTAAAATACACCACCCACATATTGGGTATTTACCTTCCACAGGTGACATATGTTCTGCAAACGCAAATGATGTTTAGATGGTTCCTAATGTATCTGTATATGTTCTCATGTCCAGTTATTTGTAGAAACTACCAGACTGTTCCAGCTGTTACTGAAACACATTTTCAAAATGACACTTGAAAGATTACCTAAACCACACTACTTATGGAGATCAATTTTTTTTCTCCCAGTCTTTAAAATATACTGGTTTATATGGGGACATGTAGAGAGTTGGAAAGTCAGGACAGTATGTTGACTCTGTGTAATTTGCACATGGTAGCCTGAGGATTAAGTTAAATAATCAGATTTTATTTTTTTATTTTTATTTATTTATTGATTAAGGTATTACATACGTGTCCTTATTCCCCCATTACCCCCCACCTCCCATTCATGCCCCGAACCCCCTGTTGTCTGTGTCCATTGATTAGGCTTACATGCATGCATATAAGTCCTTTGATTGATCTCTACCGCTTACCCCCACCCTCCCCTACCTTCCCTGAGGTTTGATGTTCTGATTGATGTTTCTCTGTCTCTGGATCTAATTTTGTTCATCAGTTTATGTTGTTCATTATATTCCACAAATGAGTGAGATCATGTGATATTTATCTTTCTCTGCCTGGCTTATTTCACTTAGCATAATGCTCTCCATCTCCATCCATGTTGTTGCAAATGGTAAGAACTCCTTTTTTACCGCAGCGTAGTATTCCATTGTGTAGATGTACCACAGTTTTTTAATCCACTCATCTGCTGATGGGCACTTAAGATGTTTCCAAATCTTAGCTATGGTGAATTGTGCTGCTATGAACATAGGGGGGGGGGGGCATATATCCTTTCTGATTCGTGTTTCTAGTTTATTGGGATATATTCCTAGAAGTGGGATGACTGGGTCAAATGGGAGTTCCATTTTTAGTTTTTTGAGGAAACTCCATGCTGTTACCCACAGTGGCTGCACCAGTCTGCATTCCCACCAGCAGTGCACGAGGGTTCCTTTTTCTCCACATCCTCGCCAGCACTTATCATTTGTTGATTTGTTGATAATAGCCATTCTGACAGGTGTGAGATGGTACCGCATTGCTGTTTTGATTTGCATCTCTCTGATGATTAGTGACTTTGAGCAGGTTTTCATATGTCTCTTGGCCTTCCTAGTATCTTCTTTCGGAAAGTGTCTATTTAGATCAGTTGCCCATTTTTTGATTGGGTTGTTTATCTTCTTTTTGTTAAGCTGCATGAGTTCCCTGTAAATGTTGGAGATTAAACCCTTATCGTTGATATCATTGGCAAATATGTTCTCCCATGCAGTGGGCTTTCTTGTTGTTTTACTGATGGTCTCCTTTGCTGTGCAAAAGCTTTTTATTTTGATGTAGTACCATTTGTTTATTTTCTCTCTAGTTTCCATTGCCCTAGGAGCAGTGTCAGTGAAGAAATTGCTTCGGCATATGTCAGAGATTTTTCTGCCTGTGGATTCCTCTAGTATTTTTATGGTTTCTCGTCTTATGTTTAAGTCCTTTATCCATTTTGAGTTTATTTTTGTGTATGGTGTAAGTTGAGGGTCCAGTTTCATTTTTTTGCATGTATCTGTCCAATTTTCCCAACACCATTTATTGAAGAGACTGTCTTGACTCCATTGTATGTTCATGCCTCCTTTGTCAAATATTAATTGAGCGTAGTCATTTGGGTCGATTTCTGGGTTCTCTATTCTATTCCATTGATCTATATGTCTGTTCTTGTGCCAGTACCAGGCAGTTTTGAGAACAGTGGCTTTGTAATAACAGCTTGAAATCTGGTATTGAGATCTCACCTACTTTGTTCTTCATTCTCAGGATTTCTGTGGCTATTCGGGGTCTTATTTTTATTCCAGATGAATTTTTGGAGAGTTCTTTCTAGGGCTGTGAAATATGCCTTTGGTATTTTAATAGGGAGTGCATTGAATCTATAGATTGCTTTGGATAGTATGATGTTGATTCTCCCAATCCATGAACATGGAATGTTCTTCCATCTGTTTACGTCTTCCTCTATCTCTTTTTTCAGTGTCCTGCAGTTTTCCGCGTAGAGGTCTTTTCCTCCGATTAAATTTATTCCTAGGTATCTCAATTTTTTTGGTGCGATGGTAAATGGGATTGCTTTTTTAGTTTCTTTTTCTGTAAGTTCACTATTGGTGTATAGAAATGCCATAGACTTCTTGACGTTAATTTTGTATCCTGCTACATTGCCGAAATCATTTATTAAGTCTATTAGTTTTTTGATGGAGTTTTTCGGGTTTTTTATGTACAATATCATGTCATCTGCAAATAAGCACAGCTTTACTTCTTCTTTTCCAATTTGTATGCCTTTTATTTCTTCTTCTTGTCTAATTGCAATGGCTAATACTTCCAGTACTATGTTGAACAGGAGTGGTAAGAGTGGTCATCCCTGTCTTGTTCCTGTTCTTAGGGGAAATGGTTTTAGTTTTTTTTCCCATTGAGTATGATGTTAGCTGTGGGTTTATCATACACAGCTTTTATTATGTTGAGGTTTGATCTTTCTATTCCCACCTTGCTGAGAGTTTTTATCAAGAAAGGGTGTTGGATTTTGTCAAATGCTTTTTCTGCATCAATTGATATGACTATGTGATTTTCATCTCTCAATTTGTTTATGTGATGTATCACATTTATTGATTTGCAGATATTGTACCATCCTTGCATTCCTGGGATAAACCCTACTTGGTCATGGTGTATGATCTT
The DNA here is from genome assembly GCF_963455305.1 of Plecotus auritus. Classification (NCBI taxonomy): domain Eukaryota; kingdom Metazoa; phylum Chordata; class Mammalia; order Chiroptera; family Vespertilionidae; genus Plecotus; species Plecotus auritus. The sequence goes on from NC_137770.1 coordinate 38,598,360, forward strand.
TCTGATGTACTGCTGGATCTGATTTGTTAGAATTTTGTTGAGGATTTTAGCATCTATGTTCATGAGGGATATTGGCGTATAATTCTCTTTCACTGAGTTGTCTTTATCTGGTTTTGGTATTAGGGTGATGCTGGCTTCATAGAAGAAGCTTGGAAGTGTTCCTTCCTCTTGAATTTCTTTGAATAGTCTGAGGAGGATAGGTTTTAGTTCTTCCTTGAATGTTTGGTAAAGCTCCCCTGTGAAGCCGTCTGGCCCCGGGCTTTTGTTTGCTTTTGATGACTGCTTTTTGATGACTGCTTCAATTTTTTCCATAGTTATTGGCCTATTGAGATGTTTAGATTCTTCCTGATTGAGTTTTGGAAGGTTATATTTTTCTAGGAATATGTCCATTTTCTCCAGGTTGTCCAGTGTGTTGGAATAGAGTTGTTTGTAGTATATTTTAACAATCCTTTGTATTTCGGCAGGATCTGTTGTTATTTCACCTCTTTCATTTCTGATTTTGTTTATTTGGGTCCTCTCTCTTTGCTTCTTGGTGAGCCTGGCTAGAGGTTCATCAATCTTGTTTATTCTTTCAAAGAACCAGCTCTTGGTTTTGTTGATCTTTTGTATTGTTTTTGTTTTGTTTTGTTTTGTTTTGTTTTTGTCTCAATGTCATTTATCTCCACTCTGATCTTTATTATTTCCTTCCTTCTGCTTACACTGGGCTTTTCTTGTTGCTCTCTTTCTAACTCTTTGAGTTGTAGGGTTAAGTAATTTATTACCATTGTTTTTTGCAGTAGACTTGTAGAGCTATGACCTTCCCTCTCAAGACTGCTTTCTCTGTGTCCCCTAGATTTTGGATTGTTGTGTTTTCATTGTCATTTGTTGCCATGATGTTTTTTATTTCTTCCTTGTTCTCTCTGGTAACCCAGTCATTGTTTAATAGCATGCTGTTTAGTCTCCATGTGTTTGATTTTTTTGGATTGATTTTATTGTAGTTGATCTCCAGTTTTATGCCACTGTGATCTGAGTAGATGCTTGATATGATTTCTATCTTTTTGAATTTTAAGAGACTTTGCCTATGACCCAACATATGCTCTATCTTTGAAAATGACCCAGGTACACTTGAGAAGAATGTATATTCTGTGGCTTTGGGGTGAAATGTTCTGAAGATGTCAATTAATTCCATTTGGTCTAGTGAGTCATTTAGGATTGATGTTTCTTTGCTGATTTTTTGTTTAGAGGATTTGTCCAATGGTGATAGTGGGGTATTAAAGTCTCCTACTATGATTGTATTGCTGTCAATGTCTCTTTTGATATCCTCCAGGAGTTTTTGTATGTATTTGGATGTTCCTGTATTGGGTGCATATATGTTTACCAGGGTTATTTCTTCTTGTTAGATTGCTCCCTTTAGTATTATGAAGTGGCCTTCCTTATCTCTTGTTATGTCCTTCACTTTGAGATATAATTTGTCAGATATAAGTATTACTACCCCAGCTTTATTTTCATTTCCATTCGCCTGAAAAACCTTTTTCTATCCCTTCATCCTCAGTCTGTGTGCGTCTTTTTCTTAGGTGGGTTTATTTTAGACAACAGATATATGGGTCTTGTTTTCTTATCCAATCCGTTACCCTATGTCTTTTGATTGGGGCATTTAATCCATTTACATTTAAAGTTATTATTGATAGGTGCTTATTTGTTGCCATTTTTATTCTTTACCCCTGTGTTCCTTCTTCGCTTCCTATTTCTTTTTTTTACAGCAGACCCTTTAGCATTTCTTGCATTGCTGGTTTGGTGGTAATAAATTCCCTTAGTCCTTTTTTGTCTGTGAAGCTCCTGATTTCACCTTCAATTTTGATTGATAGTCTTGCTGGGTACAGTATTCTTGGATTCAGACCCTTCCTTTGCATGACTTTGTATATTTAATTCTATTCCCTTTTGGCCTGATGAGTTTCTGTTGAGAAATCCGTTGCTAGTCTGATGGGGGTTCCTTTGTAGGTAACTTTCTGTCTCCCTCTGGCCGCTTTTAAGATTCTTACTTTGTCGTTGGTGTTTGCCAATTTAATTATAATGTGTTTTGGCGTCAGTCTTTTGGGGTTCATTTTGCTTGGGACTCTGTGAGCTTCTTGGATTTTTGTGGGTTTTTTCTTCCCTATATCAGGGAATTTTTCTGTCATTATTTCTTCAAACAGCTTTTCTATTCCTTGCTCAGTTTCCTCTCCTTCTGGAACCTCTATTATGCGGATGTTGTTTTGTTTCGTGTTGACCCAAAGTTCCCTTAGGCTCTCCTGCTTTTTAATTTTTTTTTCTTAAAGCTGCTCTACTTGGGTATTTTTTCCTACCTTGTCTTCTAGCTCACTGATGTGGTCCTCTGCTTCTTCTAGTCTACTCTTCATGCTTTCTATTGAGTTCTTTACAGCAGTGATGCCATTTTTCATTTCTTCTTGGTTCTTCTTCATTTCCTCTTGGTTCTTACTCATATTGTCAAAATTGTCTTCCATTCTTTTCAGCCACCTCATGACCATTTCTCTGAATTCTTTCTCTGGCAGGTTGCTTGACTCCATTTTGTTTACTTCCTTTATTGGTGATGCCTGCTTTTCTTTCATATGCGGGCTGTTTCTTTGTCTCCCCATGGTCTCTCTTCTCTGGGTGTCTGGTTATGTAGTTCTCTCTCTCCTGCATTGATTTAAAGGCACAAAATACAACACAACCAGGTACAACACACAAGGCACTGCACAGAAATGTATTCATGATATTAATAACCCCAAATGAAGGTGACCACCAGAGAAAGGCAAATTGGGAAACAGGAGAGAAAGAAGAAGAGAAAAAAGAAAAGAAAAGAAAAGAAAGTAGTGCCAAAATTAAATTGGGGAAAGAAAAAAAAAAGTAAGAGAGAAAAGAAAGAGAATAAGAAAGAAAAGGGGAACAAACTATATATGTGGGGAGAAAACTCCAATAGAACAGCCGCTAATCCCAGCAAATGCCAGCAACAAGTACCTGGAGATGAATAGAAACTACAAACAACAACCAATATCAAGTGAGGGGAGGGAAAACAGATGCAAAAAACAAACAAAAACAAAGCAAATTAAAAAAACAAAACAAAAAAAGAATAAGCAAAACAATCTCACAAACAAGCATAAAAATCGATATAATCAACATTCAAGCAAACAGCAACAAAAGGACAGAGAGAAAAACAATTTTTTGGATAGTGAAGACAGAGAAGAGAGAGGTGTATATGAACTTGGGGCAGGGGATTGGAAATTAGATATATAAGTAGGGTGAAATTTTAACAGGGGGTAAAAAGAAAGAATAGGGAAAATCTAAAGCAGGAAAAGGGTAAGAGAAACAGGACAACAAAAGGCAAAAGTTAGGAAGAAAGTGATGGCATAAAGGTAGAGTTGAGATAGAGTAGAATGATGCTAAAGGAAAGATGAAAATAGAATGTAGAACACTAATCTCTAAGTCAAATAAAGAGAAAATAAAATGATACTTTTTTTTAAAAAAGGTAAAATAGTAGTAGTAATGATACTGATTGAAAATAAAAATGTAATAATTAAAAAGGTAACATCAAGTGAAGAAAAAAGAAAAAAAATTAGTTTCTTAAGTAAAAGATGAAAAATAAAAATAAAAAAAAATAAAAATAAAATGTGTAGTCATTCACTTCCTCTATTATTTTGTTTGGCACGCCTGTTTCCCAGTCAGGACAGTGTTGCAGTTCCCTGCGTTCCACTGCTCCTCAGTGTTGTAAGCCAGTCCTTATTTTTAAGCAGGCAGTGTGTCTTACTTTCTTGTATTCCTTTATTTGTGATTACACAGGAGTCAATTTGTGATTCAGCCCCTGGGTGCAGTGTTTCTGGATTGACCTCCGGGTCTATAGGTCCTCTCTAGCCTGTGCTTAGATCCTGCTTTCCCTGTGGCACTCAATACCGGTTTGTGGGAGTGGGCTGCCCCAGAGCTGGTTCTCTGACGGTCACTCCCAGCTCTGATCCCCAGGTTCCAGAAAAACAACTTTCCCCTGCAGTTACCTAGGGTGTCCCCAACTGGATGATCCTATGTATTGGGCTCAGTAATCAGAAGCAAGGATTCAAAGAGGAAAAAGCGCAAGTGTGTGAACTCTGGGTCTGCGTGCAAGCCTGCGTAATCCCCTTTCCCCCCTTGTGTCCAAGCAGCCGGCATACTCCCAAAATTTTTAGGCTGTCCTTCTGCGTTAGATCAAAATGGGTTGCTTTTTAGAGATCCCCTCTGTTAGCAGCTCTGAGGTCCCCCTTCCACATTCACGGATCACGCCAGCCCCAACAGCCACGGATTTTTCTAGGTGCAGACTTCCCCTGGTCCTCCAGCTCCCGCAGTGTGCATGTTTCTCTGTCCTGCCGGGACCAGAGACCTCACCTTATCCCAGGTGAAATCTGACCTTTCCGTGGTGGAGTGTAGAGCTCCTCTGAATCTGCGTGTTTGCGCCAATTGGGGACTGGTGCTCTGGGGTTTGCAGCTGTTTGGTGGGTGCCGCAGTTGTAGATTTTCAGGCTTCTGATAACATCCACTTTCCCCTTCAAGATTGTGTGGTCTCTGCGTCCGAACCGGTGGCTCCAGGAGGGAACCCAGCAGCAGTGAGGGCTGCCCAGTCAGGGGAGCCCCATCTAGCAGTCCCCCACCTTCTCCTGGAGTATAGCTGTCCCTTAACTCTCTCCAACAGACACTCCCCGTGCGACCCTCAGCTGTTCTTTCTATCTGCTCCGGGACAAGGCTCGGGACACGTCTATCTATTCTGCTGCCATTTTTTTTCCTCCTAATCAGATTTTAAATTGTAGCCAAAAACTGAGTAGGTACATGCTGCGCAGAGTCTCTTTAAGACTCATAGTAATGAAATTCATCAGAGCCAATGGGACAACCATTTTCTTAATAACATTATTAAGTTCAGAGATGATTTTGCAGTATTTGTATTTAAAAAAAAATAGTTTCTTTCCTCCATGTCTCCAAGCCCCCCCACTTCAATCCCCATAATTTAAATTAAGAAGCACCCAGAAATAAAGGTAATGATAACAAAGTATGCAACACGCAGTCAAAATCTAAATTTAAAAGCCTGTAGAAAAGGACAATTGGAATAATCTAGTGCGATAAAATGTAAATTTAGGACTACAAGAAATAAAATGGTTTTGGGGTTTTAACTTAAACTTGACTGCATTTGGTTAGTGAATCAGAGGACAAGAAAGAAGCTTAAGAAGCCATGTTGACCATCTTACTGTCTCTAAGCAGACAGGACCTCAATCAGAACAAAGAAATGTGTGCTGCCCCCAGGGATGAAGGTCTACTGCCAACTCTACTTTGATTCTGAACCACCTGCGTCAACAATAGCACCCTGTATCATAGCCATCAGTTGACCGCAGGGCCAAAGTAACTTATTTATCAAGTTTTGGGTTTGGGATCATTTTTCGTCATATTTAAATTGACTGTACATTGCCAGCAGCTCACATCGACTTCATAGGAATTTTAGCACTTAAGCCCATATCTACATTCCCACTTCCCTTTGTGATATACTGCATATTTCCATGCTGTTCTAAATATTTTTCTATGTACTCATCGAGTTGATTTATCCAAAAATGCCACAGTGTTAAGAGGAGATCTATCCAACATTTTTTTCTTCTCTGTCAACTAATCATGTCCTTTACCTAAACAGAATTTTTTCTTTTGACCTTTATAGGTTTATCAAATAAAAATAATTTGTAACCTCATAGAAATAGAACAATTTTCATATCAATTCCTTCATTAGACCCTGATTTTTAGCTTCCAGACAACTGAAACTTTGAAACTATTCTATTTATATCTTTGAAGTCTGAATTCCTCTGCTTAATTGCTGAGCAATCCTTCACATTCTAATTAAGAAACAATAGATTTAAATTATGGCTCCTTACAACCAGTTTCTTTTTTCTTCAATCAGGTTAAAATTGTATGTTTTTGCTACCCAATCTTTTCATCTTTCTTGGAGACAGGGAACTGAATAGTAGCTCCTGTAAGAAACTTTCTATTCTTTAAAAAAAACATATTTTTATTTATTTCAGAGAGGAAGGGAGAGGGAGAAATAGATAGAAAGAAACATCAGTGATGAGAGAGAATCATTGATTGGCTGCCTATTGTATGCCCCCCACTTGGGATCGAGCCCACAACCTAGGCATATGTCCTGACCAGGAAACCTCAACTTCCTGGTTCATAGGTCGACGCTCAACCACTGAGCCACACCAGCAAGGCAGAAACTTTTTATTCTTAATCATGGTCTTAGTATAAAAGAAAAGTGTTAAAAATAAAGAGATAAAAGTGTTGAAACTATTCATCAATTCTGGTGAAAACAAAAGACTTTTTTTTTTTTTTAAATTAAAGAGAGCTTAAAATAGCCCTAGTAATAGTAATAAAATATTATGTTGGCAGCCTGAGAAGATGGGTAACAATTCACATGGATAGTAAAAGAACAAAATTTGTATGCTGGTAAATCCATGAGACTAATTTGGATTCCTGTAGCTTCTTTCATACCAAAGTGACTTCAGAATATGCTGAAAAAATGAAGAGATTACTGATGTAGGTCCCCAAGGGAGTTCACTTGGCACAGCTTACCTTGACTGAATTCATCTAACTCTGATACATCAACTAAATTCTCTCATTCCTTCTATCTTCATTTCTCAAATTCTATGCTGGCTACAATGTTAAGAATGTCCTCAGTACTTAATAAAATGGGCCTACAGTAAGTAATTATATTTATGAAGATACAAATCTTGCCATCATCCTACAGTATCCGTCATCACTACCTTCCTCATTGAGATTCTAACTACTGTTGACAATCATCCATAGTATAAATGGTATAAATAGTATTCATGACCGGTAATGAATTTCTCAGTAAGTTTTAAAAAAATATCTTAACGTTTCCTAAAAGGCACAACACTCTATATTATCCCAGAACGTGAGACCCATTGGCCAAATAAATGGCGGACTAAGAATTGGGTTTGGAAAAAGGCAGATTAACAACAACAACAAAAACATGGAACCCTAGCTGGTTTGGCTCAGTGGGTAAAGCATTGGCCTGTGGACTGAAGGGTCCCAGGTTCAATTCTGGTCAAGGGCACATGCCTGGGCTGCAGGCTCGATCCCCAGTAGGGGGTGTGCAGGAGGCAGCCAGTCAATGATTCTCATCATTGATGTTCCCTCTCCCTTCCTCTCTGAATCAATAAAAATATATTTAAAAAAACACAAAACGAAACATGGAAAATAGAACTGGTATTATTTTAGGCTTAGGAAAATTTGAGGGCATACTGCGTATTATTTCCAACTAGCTATAAATTCATAGTGATGTACAGTATTAGAAATGAAAGTTTCCTTCTAATCAGTTGTAAAACTGATTCCAGGTATACAATGTATGTGTTGTAAGACATGTGATTTACTATAGTACACTTCAAAAATAATAACCAGACTTGTCTGGTTTCTCACCTAAAATCTCACCAGGAAAAGCAGTGGGATATTATATGTTTCACAAGGCAAGAGAGCAGAGGAAAACTGGGAGGAGAAATCAAGTCCAATATCACTGTTCCCAGAGAATATCTGTAGGAAACTCTTAGTCCATCAACTCCTGGTGTATGCAGGAGTCTATGCATTGAGTAGAAAAGGGAAAGGGAATTTCTAGTAATTTTATTTCCAAGTTAAAGTAGCCAGAGGAGGTATGAATTGTAACAAGAAGGCATTTCACCTCAACAATTGGACTCAAAGGAAATACACTCAGAATGTACTCTGGAAGATATAACACCTTTTGCTAAACTTACCAAAACTTCACAGAGAAGGCAAAAAGCAATCATTATGTTTTGTAATATAACCAGGTAGCAAAACACTTTGGTATATTTAGTTCACTGAAAAAAAAAATGTAATTTTTTTTTTTTAAACAGAGGTACTTTCCTCTGATTCAGAAAAAGTCTGAGATATATAATTTAACCAACAATACAACCACCCCATCACCCTTTCCAGGCTCGCCTCTCAGAGCACCCAGTGCTCAGAGCCTCCTATTTCATGCTCCATCTCTATGAACTTTCATCTCCTTGAATCTTCCACATTTTTTCTCTCACCTCCCAGCACCCATGCATGCTGTTCTCATGATCAGTGCACTCTTTTCTCTCCTCTTTGCCTCAATAATTCCTTCTTGATTTTCATGTCATACAGTCAATGTCACTTCCTCCAGGAAACCTTTCACACTGGGTTAGGTGCCTGAGGGCCTTGGGGGTTGGTGTCAGTAAATAGTATCCTCCTTCCCTAGCAAGTTTGGAATGACCTGTGAGCTAAGCTAAGGAATCAACAAATGGAAATAAAAAGGTGGGAGAATCAACTTTTATCTGCAGACAAGTGGGCTTGCTGAGATTTCATGATGAACCAGACATTCAGCAATCACAAGGGTAGCTGCACAACTGCAGAACTCCCAAAGGGGGCTCTTCCTATGACATTTATAGCACCTCAGGTCACAGAATATGGGTTTTCTGAAAGCAGATTGATTTTCAGAGAAATACAGAACAGGAGAGAAACTGAGACGGAAGAGAAACTGGCACTGTTACTCCCCAGCAAGAGGGTTAGGTGAAGGAAACGGGACCTGTGAGTGGAACTTCCTCCTTGTAAAAAGAAAAAAAAGAAGAAAAAAAAAGAGGGGGGGGGAGTGAGGAGGGTAGAATACAGGTTATTTCCAGCAAAATGTACTGCTTGAGCATACCCCATCTCATAGTGGTTGGTCACATTGGGTAATACTGTGTGTTTAGTTACCTATTTCCCTCACCAGCCTCTCAAAGTCACAAAGGACCATGTCTGTTTTGTTCACCATTTACTTCAGGGCCTGGCACAGAGTAGGCACTTAACACACATACAGATCAAAAGAATTGGTCTGCCAATTAATGACACATTCTTCTGTTCATCCCAAAGAAATCTCCTATTACTAACATTGACATGGAAAAGTTGCTTGAGTAAAAACAGTGTATAGAATTGTCATACCTAGAACTCTTCAAATAGGTTGGTGGGGATAACCTTAAGACCTTTAAAAGCCTGTAGGAAAGACAAGACTTCAGCTGAATCTTATTTTATGGGATGGGTGTTGGGTCTCAGATTGGTTATGATTCTGACTTGTGCCTGAGACAGAGATGAGGCAGGGAAGGTAATACAGGAAAAAAGTATTGATACTTTTTTGTATAATAGGCATAAAATGTATGGTTAGCAGAGGTTACACAAACTCTCAAGAGTTGGCAAATATGTGGAGAAACTGGAACCCTCATACTTTGTTGATGGGAATGTAAAATGGTGCAGCCACTTTGGAAAACAGTCTGGCAGTTCCTCAAAAGTTAAATAGTATTACCATATGACCCAGCAATTCTACTCCATGAGAATTAAAAATATATTTCCACACAAAGACTTGTGAATGAATGTTTATAGCAGCATAATTCATGATAAAGACCGACAACAACCTAAATGTCTATCAATGATAAATGGATAAACAAAATGTGGTATGTCCTTACACTGGAATATTATTTGGCAATAGAAAGAAATGACGTATTTATACATGCTACAACAAGGATAAAAACCCTGAAAACATTTGTACTAAGTGAAAGAAGCCAGTCACAAATGACTACACATGACCACATATTACATGATTTCATTTCTATAAAATGCTCAGAATAGGCAAATTCACAGAAACAGAAAGTGGTTGCCAAGAGATGGTCAGGTTGGGGAAAAACGGGGAGTGACAGTGCTTTTGGGGGTGATAAAAATATTCTGAAATTTATTGCACAATTCTGTAAATATATTAAAAGCCAGTGAACTGGCCGGAACCGGTTTGGCTCAGTGGATAGAGCGTCGGCCTGTGGACTGGAGGGTCCCAGGTTCGATTCCGGTCGGGGGCACGTGCCTTGGTTGCGGGCACATCCCCAGTAGGAGGTGTGCAGGAGGCAGCTGATTGATGTTTCTCTCTCATCGATGTTTCTGGCTCTCTATCCCTCTCCCTTCCTCTCTGTAAAATATCAATAAAATATATTTAAAAAATAAAAATAAAAAAAAATAAAAGCCAGTGAACTGTACACTTCAAATAGGTTAATTATATGGCATGTGAATTATATCTCAATAAAGTTATTTTTTTTTTAAATAGGCAGGGTGTGGGACTGGGACCTCCAGAAACCACTACTTTCTGAAATTGGATTGATTCTGTTTCTCCTGCTATGACAGGGAACCTGCTAGAGAACAAGGCACTCCTTGCTGCCCATCTTCTTTAAAGATTCACGTGGCTGACCTCCCATACAGGCCTGCTTTATTTATGAGATGATAAGGTTGCAGTAAGCTATTCTGAAAGTAACCTATTTAGTATCACTTTTAAAAACATTAAATGAGTAACTCATCTGACAAGGCCAAGGAAACTAGCTTACAACAACCAGCTATAATGAGATGCTTTCCAACAGATACAAAGGTAAAATGGCCTGAAAGTTGGGACCCACATTGGCTCGCTCACAGCACGCAGATTAGCTTTCAAGAAAAGGAAACGTCTGGGATATATGCTTACTGTTGTGCCCAGAAAACACGTGAATTATCTCCCTGCACTAGGATGTGGGATGTACAGCACCTACTAGGTGTTAGCCCTTTAAAAGACGTTATCTGCTTTAATCTTCATACCAACCTACAGGAGAGGAGGTATAACCCCTCTTTTACAGATAATAAACTCAAATTCCAACAGAAACAACCTAAAAGGAGTTAGCTAAGTTGCAGAGTGGTCTGACTCCAGAGGCCATGCACTCTCCGCCTCCCCACGTGGCCTCCCTCTCCTGGGAATTGGCAGAGGCAGAACTGCTTCTGCGACTGCTCAAGAGAATCCAGGACAGAGGTTTCCAGTGGCTCTGAGTCCACTTCCTTGTCCCAGGACACCTTTGACAGTTGGATAGATTGTGGTCTAAGTCCCTAAAATCAGAAGTAGACAAAAATTCATCCGTTACTCACCAGGACAGATACAAACCTCAAGATAATTTGTTTTCCAATGGTTTCAGCCTCAAGTTCTGGTTTGGCATTAGCTTTTTAACAACTAACAGCTGTAGGCAATTTTCACATAGAATAAAGACATCACTAAGGCAGAACATGGAATTTTCTCCCTTATGAAGACACAACAATGAGCTGTCTTCAAGATGTATATGGAGCTGCCACCACATAGGCCCTGGCTCACGTCTTAATTGGGGAAGATGACAGAACACCATTGAAAGGACAGTGGATGTGGATGCTTTGAGGGTACAAGCTCTGCCCACCAGCTCCACAACCACCAAGGAGGTCTTCACCTATCAACAACATCTGTCTTCTTAGGTTGACTTTGATTTTAAAATGCTTTAAGTGGGAAATAAACCAAGCCTGCCAATGCCTCATTATTGCTCGTCTTGGTGGCCATCATGGCAGGTGGTTCACTGCCCCTCCCTAGGAGAAGACTGTGTCCTCCACCCACACCAACGACCTCAGGCTTGGCCAGATGACTTATGGTGACAGTCATTTTTTTTGTACCATATTTTTTTTCTTATCTTGTTCTTTTTTAAAATAAATCTTTATTGTTCAGATTATTACAGTTGTTCCTCTTCCCCTCCCCCATAGCTCCCCGCCACCCAGTCCCCCCCCCCCTCTGCCCTTACCCCCCACCCCCACTGTCCTCATCCATAGGTGTACGATTTTTGTCCAGTCTCTTCCCACACCACCCACACCCCTTTCCCCCCAAGGATTGTCAGTCCACTTCCTTTCTATGCTCCTGATTCTATTATATTCACCAGTTTAATCTGTTCATCAGATTTTTTAAAATTTCTTTATTGATTAAGGTATTACATATGTGTCCTTATTCCCCCATTACCCCCCACCTCCTATTCATGCCCCCACCCCCCTGTTGTCTGTGTCCATTGATTAGGCTTATATGCATGCATATAAGTCCTTTGGTTGATCCAGATTTTTTATTCACTTGATTTTTAGATTCACTTGTTGATAGATATGTATTTGTTGTTCATAATTTTTATCTTTACCTTTTTCTTCTTCTTCCTCTTCTTAAAAAATACCTTTCAGCATTTCATATAATACTGGTTTGGCAGTGATAAACTCCAAACTCCTTTAGCTTTTTCGTATCTGTGAAGCTCTTTATCTGCCCTTCAATTCTGAATGATAGCTTTGCTGGGTAGAGTAATCTTGGTTGTAGGTTCTTGCTATTCATCACTTTGAATATTTCTTGCCACTCCCGTCTGGCCTGCATAGTTTCTGTTGAGAAATCAGTTGACAATCGTATGGGTGCTCCCTTGTAGGTAACTAACTGTTTTTCTCTTGCTGCTTTTAATATTCTCTCTTTGTCTTTTGCTCTTGGCATTTTAATTATGATGTGTCTTGGTGTGGTCCTCTTTGGATTCCTTTTGTTTGGGGTTCTGTGCGCTTCCTGGACTTGTAAGTCTATTTCTTTCACCAGGCGGGGGAAGTTTTCAGTCATTATTTCTTCAAATAGGTTTTCAGTATCTTGCTCTCTCTCTTCTTCTGGCACCCCCATAATTCTGATGTTGGTACGCTTGAAGTTGTCCCAGAGGCTCCTTACACTATCTTCATATTTTTTTATTCTTTTTTCTTTTTGCTTTTCCAGTTGAGTGTTTTTTGCTTCTTTGTATTTCAGATCTTTGACTTGATTCTTGTGATCCTCTAGTCTGCTGTTGGATCTCTGTATATTATTCTTTATTTCAGTCAGAGTATGCTTAATTTCTAGTTGGTCCTTTTTCATATCCTCGAGGGTCTCACTAAATTTATCGGAGGTTTCTAGAAGATTCTTGAATAACGTTATAACCATGGTTTTGAACTCTATATCCTCATTTCTTTCATTTGTGACCTGTTTCTTTGTCTCCGCATTTTGGCTGCTTCCCTGAGTTGATAGAGTGGCTTTGTGTGCTAGGTGTCCTATAGGTCCCAGTGGCTCAGCCTCCCCAGTTACCTGAGGTGGACACTCTTGGTGCACCCCTTTGTGGGTTGTGTGCAAAGTCTTGTTGTAGTTAAGCCTTGATTGCTGTTAGTATCACTGGGAGGAATTGACCTCCAGGCCAACAGGCTGTGAGGATCAGCTGTGTCTACGATGGGAGAACTTCTGTGCTGGAGACACCCTTATGAGGCTAGACTTGCTTCAGTGGGGCTTTGGTGCTCACTGAGTCTGCCCCTGAGTGTGTCCCTTATGGATCTGAGGAGTTGTAATCTGGATGATCCCACTCTGAGCCCTGGGTACACTGGCTTTTGGATCTCCAAGGAGGTGCTAATTTAGCCTCTGCCTGAGGCCACACAGCAGGAGCTATGGAGAGATCTGCAGATTCCTCTTCTTTGTTTGGGTTTTGGAGGTGCCCAGATGAGGCCCAGCTGTGAAGCAATGCAAGCTGCTGTGGGGCCTTGGGCCTTCTTTTGGATGTTCTGAGTCTCACTGACTCAGCTGCAGTTTGTTAGGTAATTTTAGATTTCAAAGGACCAGGCCATTCATATGCAAAAGCCTCTGCACACAGGTTGGGTGGGGCGGGGTCTCAGGGAATTAACACGGCGGAGCAAACAGCAATGGCTGATCCTCAGCCCTGCCCTAAGAGGCCCTGGGGTCTCAGTGTCTCTTGGTAATCGCTGCAAGCACCTCTGAGAGAAAGCCACCCTCAAGTTCCGCCCAATGCCAGATAGTCCAGTTTCTCCCCGTATGAGTCTGGGTCCCCAGAGTCTTGCCCGGAACTGGAGTTCAGAGCAGTCAGGAGCTTGTGTCTCCCTCCTGTTTGAGAAAAACAACCGCGTACTCATTTGCCAGCCCTTTCCGCGCGCGCGCCTCCATACCTCTGCATTTTACTTCTGCACCTCCTCTGAGTCTCAGTGTGCTTTTCTCTTTCCTTCTAGTTGTAGAATTTCCACTCAGCCAGCCTTCCTGTGGTTCTGGATGATGTCCATTTTGTCTTTTAGTTGTAGTTTTGAAGTGGTTGTGCGAGGCAGCAAGTTCAGGTATTTACCTATGCCACCATCTTGGTTTATCTTATGGTGCCAGTCTTTACTGAAGGATGATACATCCCTGCCCTGTGAACTCAGGAGTGGCCATGTGATTTGCCTTGGCCAAAGAAATGTGGGCAGAAGTGACATGTGTCATTTCCAAGCACAAGCTTAGAGCCCACTTGCAGTTTACCATGTCTTTTTTTTTTCTTTTTTATTGAATTTATTGGGGTGACATTGGTTAATAAAATTATAAAGGTTTCAGGTGTACAATTCTCCAATACATCATCTATATATTGTGTTGCATATTCACCACCCCAAGTACCATGTCTCTCTTTCCTCTTCCAGTAGTGTTGGGTCTTGGATAGAAGATGGAGAAGAGCAGAACCACAGCTGACCCACACTGGTTTCATTTGCTGCTGTAACCACTTAGGTTTTGCTACAGAAAAATCTAGCTTAAGATGACTAAGACTATCATTAATATTGATCCCCTCCACTTCCCTTCTCACCTTCAATTGCTCCTCACAACTCACTTCCTCCAGAAAGTTTTCCTTGACCATCCTCCTCACCAACAACACCACCACAACCCATTTACACGCAATCTAAGCATAAGTGGGCTGTGCTTCTTCCTTTGGTGCATTATACCTTTATTGGCCCCCTTTTGCTACTGAAACTGTCAGCTCTTTGGGAGCAGGTCCCAGTTTTCTATTTTGAACATCCTCATTAACACTTAGAACAGAGTCTGTATGCAGTGAAGATGGCAGAGGGTAGATTGCTGAAACTCTGAAATACTCAATATCATAAAGTACAAAGGTGCTGCCAAGAGTCATCTCTTCTTTTTGCCAACCAGTCTGGTTGGTAATAGGCCCATTAATCTACTCCAGAGACTGGAACTCAAATAACAGCTTCATGCATAATACTCCCTCATATTGGCTTCTCTTGTAGGAAAAGCTTAGAGGTGAATTCTGGTCTAGAAGAGCTGAGGTGACAATCAGTTTAGTTAATACCCCTGGAGGGAAGTGACACAGCCAATATTACTTTTTTGACACAGTCATGCAAAACAATAGCACTCTCTGCTATCTACTCAATAATACAAATGGTCTGATTAGAACTAACTCAATTATAAAATGCCAGTGGTAACCAAGGTGTGTAGAGTACTAATGTAACACTTATTGAGCACCAATGAGGACCAGGCATTGGGCCATGTATTATTCTCATTTAAACATTACATCAAATTAGGAGAAAGTATTATTTTTTCCTCCACTTCCCAGAAGACAAGCTCAGAAAAAGCATATGCTTTTTCCATACTTATACAGATAATAAAGTCAGAACAGTAATTTGAACCAAGGTCTTCCTAATCACTATGTCAGTGCCATAATATCCTCTTGAAACCTGGGATGGAAAGAAACACCATTTTGGAGCTGCTTGAAAAGCTAATTTGAAGAAAGCCCTTACATCTCTTAGTAAATGGGTCCCACACCAGCTACACCTCTCATTTCAGTATAGTGGATTCTAAAATAAAACAGTATCTATAAAAAGTTTCTCACAACAGTTATTGGGTCCTACATCAGACACATCTCTCACTTCAGTATAGTGGATTCTCAAATATGATAGTATCTATAAAAAGTTTCCCACAACAGTTATTATTGCAATCCTATCATTAGGCTAACTAATTATACTGTGCTTAAGTAATAATGTCTTTCATCAAAGGGTCAAGGACAGGAGGGGTAGTACGACTAATTTTTAAAAAGACATTACTATTGTTCACTGGGAGTGGGAATGGAGGAAACACTGGGGACTCCCATGAGGAATAAAGCAGGTGAGGGAACTGTTTGTGCACACAAGTACAGAATCAGGTTGGGATGGAGAAGAATTAGAAAGGATAACTTAGGATGCAGTACTGCCACATATTTGAAGACCTAAAGGTTTCAATAGCTCCACTTAAAGCACCAGCAAGGCCCTTTAATGTAGTAATGCTTCCTTCTCTCTTTCCACAGGCTCAGTGCTAACAGCGGGGCTGAAGACATAAGGGACAGACTGGGGTCATGTCACTGAAGCAGGGCAAGTCCATGGCTAACAAAACCAAACCACTCATATCCTCTCCTCTCCCTCCTAGCTCCAATCACTGTTAGGATGGAAGTCTGGGACTTACCACGAGTTCACTGAACATGACGTCCAGCTCCTCCACAGGGGGCATGGGTAACGCTGGTTCCATGGTCTGAAGTGCAAAGTTGCTATCATTTCGCAGCCGATAAGTGATTTCTGGGTGATCATTATTGCGGAAACAGCAAAAGATGAATGAAATCCCCCGTCCACCTCTCTTCCTTGGGGCCATGGCTGAATTCTGTTCTATTTCTTGAGTGACTACACGCTGCAAAAAGAGGGACATGACATGGTTAAGAGTGCAAAGAAAATACAATATATATCTTACCTAATAAAAGAGGAACATGCAAATTAACCATCACTCCGCTACGCCCACAGCCAATCAGAGTATGCAAATTAACCAAACACAGATGGAGGTTAATTCGCATATGCAGGCGGGACCAGCCAGTAGGGGCATGGTGCCTGCTATGAGGGAAAGGGGGACAGCGGAGGGAGCTACTGGAGTGGTGCTCCAGACAGAAGCGGGGACTTGCCGGCTCCTGCGGACTTGCTGGCTCCAGGCGGGCTGGGAGCAGGGACGTGCCGGCTCCTGGGCAGCTGGGAGTGAAGCCAGGGGAAGGAAGGCCTATTCCTGAATGAATATTGTGCAATGGGCCTCTAGTGTGTGTGTATGTGTGTGTGTGTGTGTATATATATATATATATATATATATATATATATATATATATATATATATATAAATCCGACCAATTCAAGAAAGAGCCCTCTGCACTGGAGGCATGGCAGGGCATAGAGAGTAACCCAAGGGGGTTTGGAGTCCACTTGGGCAAAGAGCACATGTCCTTCTATTCAATTGTTGAATGTTTCCTATGGCCAACTGCTGGGCAAACAGTACAACGCCAGTCAGTCCACACCACCACAGGCGCTGCTGTCACATTGGGCTACTGGCCATTCTTTGTACATCACATTCTCTTTCCTGCCAAACCATTTTGTTGTTATTCTCTGTGTATGAATCCTGTCTCTTCCTTGCCCCCAGAAGACCTCATCCTTTATAGTTCAATTCTAACTTTCCCTTCCCCAAGTAGAACTAATAATATACAGCTAAGGCAGTCCAGCTCATGTCACTTTCTCTCTTAGTTTTTTAGGAGTGTGTCTTCCTGTTAGACTATGATAACTCAAATTGGGGGAAGGAGCAAAGTATTAAGCATTTGACGGCTCTAGTGCCTTGCACAGTGCTGGGAAGATAGGAGGTACTCAGTTAATGTTTAGTGTTGAATAATTAAACTTATAACAAAGGAAGTGTGATTTAACATGAGCTAGAAGGGTCAGATATTTTCAAACATAAAAGATACAATTGAGTTTACCAATAGGGAGATGGTTAAATAAATTATGGTATATTCACATAAAGAATGCTTTGTACTCATTAAAAAGAACAGGCATCTATGTATCTAGATATGAAAAAAATGTTCAAGATGCTATATTATATATATACCACATTATAGGATTACATGTTTTAAAGCATTTATGAATATATTAGTGACCCAGTGCACGAAATTGGGCGAGACCCGGGACCCCGCCCGCGGTGCAGGACGCCCTGAGTCCCAGAGTGCCGCCCTGATGCACCACCTCCAGGCCGCATGGAGCCACAGGGCCCTGCCTCCTGGTGATGGATTGTGATGGCGTGAGGACCACCTAGGATTTTATTAGTAAGATGTAAGTGTTAACAGCAATAACCTCCAAAATAAAAATAGGTAATTAGAGAACTATTCCTTTTCACTTTATACCCTTTGGGTTGGAATTCTTACCCCCAAAAAAACCCATTTTTAATGATTGCATAGTTTTTTAAAACTACATGTATTGGCCTGCAAAAATAGACTGTCAAGTGAAAAAAGCAAAAACCCAAATTACTTATATGTAAATGCATAGCAAAAGGCTTGGAAAGATACACAACACATTCCTGTTTCTGAAAGAGAAAGTGGACTGGGAAAAGGAAGAAAGGAAACATTCTTTTATATTTTACACACACACACACACACACACACACACACACACACACATATGTATAACTTTTGTCTATTTTCAAATTTTAAAAAGAGACAGAGTAGAAAGAAAAAAGGAAAAGGAAGGGTGTGTGATTTGGCCCTTCATGATTTATAAGGGCAGAGGAGGAAAAATCACCTGTGGAGGGAACATGGAAGAAAAAGTGGTGTAAATTTCAGGGAGGAGCCATGGAGAGTCAAACTAGAGAGGGGTGCTGGTGTGGAGAAGCTGCAGCCCAGGGTGAGGAGCCTGGATTTATCCCACATTTAGAAGCCTCTTCTGAGAGAGAGAGAGGGAGAGAGAAAGAGAGAGAGGGAGAAGAGAGAGAGGGAGAGAGAGAGAGGGAGAGAGAGAGAGAGAGAGGGAGAAGAGAGAGAGGGAGAGAGAGAGAGGGAAAGAGAAAGAGGAGGGGAGAGAGGGGGGAGAGAGAGAGAGAGAGAGAGAGAGAGAGAGAGAGAGAGAGAGAGAGAAAACAAATTGTTGAGTCTTGATTTGTTTCATTTTTTAAGAGTTGTGGGCAGGCGACCTTGCTGAAGAAACTACAATGAATGCTGAGCACCCTCACAGAGAGTAGATTGCAGATAATCAGACTATGTTATTAGTGTCACCATCCTGATAATGTCAGCATGCCCTGATGCAGGGCTAACACTACTGCAGGCACATCCTGAATAGGAACTGAAGAATTGAGGGGCAGGCAGAGGTTTGCACTATCCTTGAACTGGTTTCAGGACTGATACTCAGAAAGAGAAACAGAGCTGTGTCATCCCCAAGGTTAAATTTAAAACAAATGAGTAGCTTTTATAAGAAGACATAAGGAAGAACTTCCTAATGTCTGTGAATGGGATAGATGGAAGTGAGAAGTCCCTGGCTCTACGTAAGGTGTAAGGTATCCCAAATATTAGATGGGAGATGGGGGAGAAAGTAGAGATTTTCACTGGGTGCTAATTCCAGCAGCTTGCTTTGATCCATTTTGGATCTTGAATGATTAGTTATTAATTTTATTTTATGAAAACCTCCTGTGGCTATTCACTGTAATTATAAGACTATGCAAAGGCCATCAACAGCAGCCAAGGGTCTCCAAAATCTAGCCTCTGTCTGTCTCTTCTCACCATGTAACATTCTTTTATGAGTAACCGCATTTCAACTACACTGGCCATGTTGGTTCCTACCTCAGGACCTTTGCATCAGCTGTGCCCTTAACTGGTATGTTCTGGCTCATATTTGTGCACAGTAACTCATCCTCATCATTATGACCTCAGTATGAATTTCACTTTCTCAGAGAAGACATACCTATATGCAACAGTCCTCCTCCCATGCCCCAGTCATTCTCTATCCCTTTAACCTGGGTGTTCTCATGGCAGTTACCACTACTTGAAATTGTGGTAGGCAGTTAGACAGATATTAGCGGAGCAAGGACGATGGGCCAAGTACAGAAGGTCACCAGGGTGGAAAGCCTCAGGTGCCTAGGAACGGATAATTGTAGGGTAAGACCTCGTCCTCAGGGTGACCCTTCCTCACCTAGCATATTGCTAGTCTAGTGGTTTGGACCCCCTGATCTTTCCTCCCTAGAGATACATGTAGACCTTAGTTCTATTTCAGCTCCAGGCCCAGAAAAGCAACAAAACCAGACAAGGGTTGCCCTAGCTGACCTTAGGACCAGCTGCATTGGATAATGACCCCCTGCCATGGCCCCGACCTAGACCCTGAAAGGACACACCTGCAAAGCTGTTGAATACTCTAAGATCTTCCTCTGGGACCTCCCATAAAAATCTCCACCCTTAAAACCTTTAGGACAGAGGACCCAGGGAGCTCTCCCTCCACAGAGCAAACCCATCGGTCTCCCCTCCTCTCCATCTCCATCTCCTTCCCTCTAGGCATGTCACCATTTCCCTCCTCATTCCCAAACTAGAGGGCCCTTCTTTTGCCTCTGTACCTTGTTTCCTAAGCCATTTCTTCTACCACTCATTTCTTCCATCTCTGTGATTTCCTAAATAAATGTTCTCTTATATTTTGTATCTTGGCTCTGAATTCTTTCCTAGCTAGACTCAACTTGCTGAACCCAGGTCCGGTCTGGCCCCACTGGTCTAACTCCTGGTACTGTTCCCATCACCACCAACAAAACTATCTTATTTGGTTATTTCATGGGGCAAGGGTCTTGCATATATTGTTCATTGCTCTGTCCCCAGCACATGACAGTACACGGGACACATGTACTAACTTACTCATTGAAATGAGGTCTGTGCCCTCAGCATTTTGTGACCCCATGATGCACAGCCAACAGAGTAATTTATGATCTGGGTCTTTCTTCCACCATTGAAGTGTCAAATCCAAAAAGAAAAGTGCCCACCACTAGTGTTGATTAGTGCCTCACACATATAGGAATATAACCAAAGTACTTGGGAAATGAATAGAAAGACAATTGCTTTAGTTTTGCAATGTACAAGTTGTTTCAGTTAAACGCAAGTTATGTTACATTCTGGCTGTACTGAGGAGGGGTGCAGAGGAAATGCTAAAATCTAAAAATCAGTCCAAAGCATTTTTTAAGTCTTAAAAAAAATGTCAATAGTTCTATAAACCAAGAATATGAGAGTCTTCGCTAGTTTTTAAGATGTGTACTAAGATACAGAGCTTATTACAATTAAGAAACTAATTGAGCCCTAGCCGGTTTAGCTTAGTGGATAGAGCATCGGCCTGCGGACCACAGGGTCCCAGGTTCGATTCCATTCAAAGACACATAACTCAGTTGCAGGCTCTTCCTCCCTGGCCTGGGTCCTGGTCAGGGCATGTTCAGGAGGCAACCAATCAATATGTTTCTCTTACATCAATGCTTCAGTCTTTCCCTCTCTCTTCCACTCTCTCTGAAAATCAATAGAAAAATATCCTTGGGGGAGAAACAAAGATGGCGGCATAGGTAAACACCTGAACTGCTGCCTCACACAACAATTTCAAAACTACAACTAAAAGACAAAACGGACATCATCCAGAACCACAGGAAGGCTGGCTGAGTGGAAATTCTACAACTAGAAGGAAAGAGAAAAGCACACTGAGACTCAGAGGAGCTGCAGGAGGCAGAGGTACTGAGACACGCGCGCGGAGAGGACTGGCAACTGAGTGCACGGCTAGCTTTCTCAAGCGGGAGGGAGACAAAAGCTCCCAACTGCACTGAACTCCAGTTCCGGGCGAGACTCTGGGGACCCAGACTCATACGGGGTGAAACTGGACTGTCAGGAAAGAGAAAAGCACACTGAGACTCAGAGGAACTGCGGAACGCAGAGGTACCGAAGCGCACGTGCGGAGAGGGCGGGCAACTAAGTATGCGGTTGGCTTTCTCAAGCAACCGGGAGGGAGAAAAAGCTCCCGACTGCACTGAACTCCAGTTCTGGGTGAGACTCTGGGGACTCAGACTCATTTGGGGAGAAACTGGACTGTCTGGCAGCGGGCGAAACTCGAGGGCAGCTTTCTCTCAGAGGTGCTTGCAGTGATTACCACGGGACTCTGAGATACAGGGCCTATTAGGGCAGGGCTGATGGGAAATCAATGCTGTCTGCTCTTCCCTGAGACTCTGCCCCATCCAAGCTGAGCACAGAGGCTTTTGCAAGTCTTGTCTCATAAGAGTGTCTCCAGCACAGAAGTTCTCCCAGTGTAGACACAGCTGATCCTCACAGCCTATTGGCCTGGAGGTCAATTCCTCCCAGTGATACCAACAACAATCAAGGCTTAACTACAACAAGACTGTGCACACAACCCACAAAGGGGTGCACCAAGAGTGTCCACCTCAGGTAACTGGGGAGGCTGAGCCACTGGGCCCTATAGGACACCTAGCATACAAAGCCACTCTGTCAACTCAGGGAAGCAGCCAAAATGCAGAGACAAAGAAACAGGTCACAAATGAAAGAAATGGAGGAAAGCAAACAACTGGATATAGAGTTCAGTTATAAGGTCTTTCAAAAATTTTCTAGAAAAGGCCAATAAATTTAGTGAGACCCTCGAGGATATGAAAAAGGACCAACTAGAAATTATGCATACACTGACTGAAATAAAGAATAATATACAGAGATCCAACAGCAGACTAGAGGATCACAAGAATCAAGTCAAAGATCTGAAATACAAAGAAGCAAAAAACACTCAACTGGAAAAGCAAAAAGAAAAAAGAATAAAAAAATATGAAGATAGTGTAAGGAGCCTCTGGGACAACTTCAAGCGTACCAACATCAGAATTATGGGGGTGCCAGAAGAAGAGAGAGAGCAAGATACTGAAAACCTATTTGAAGAAATAATGACTGAAAACTTCCCCCGCCTGGTGAAAGAAATAGACTTACAAGTCCAGGAAGCGCACAGAACCCCAAACAAAAGGAATCCAAAGAGGACCACACCAAGACACATCATAATTAAAATGCCAAGAGCAAAAGACAAAGAGAGAATATTAAAAGCAGCAAGAGAAAAACAGTTAGTTACCTACAAGGGAGCACCCATACGATTGTCAGCTGATTTCTCAACAGAAACTATGCAGGCCAGATGGGAGTGGCAAGAAATATTCAAAGTGATGAATAGCAAGAACCTACAACCAAGATTACTCTACCCAGCAAAGCTATCATTCAGAATTGAAGGGCAGATAAAGAGCTTCACAGATACGAAAAAGCTAAAGGAGTTCGGAGTTCATCACTGCCAAACCAGTATTATATGAAATGCTGAAAGGTATTTTTTAAGAAGAGGAAGAAGAAGAAAATGGTAAAGATAAAAATTATGAACAATAAATACATATCTATCAACAAGTGAATCTAAAAATCAAGTGAATAAAAAAATCTGATGAACAGAATAAACTGGTGAATATAATAGAATCAGGGGCATAGAAAGGGAGTGGACTGACAATTCTCGGTGGGGGAAAGGGGTGTGGGGGGTGCGGGAAGAGACTGGACAAAAATCGTACACCTATGGATGAGGACAGTTGGGGGGGGGGTAAGGGCAGAGGGTGGGGTGGGAACCAGGTGGAGGGGAGCTATGGGGGAAAAAGAGGAACAACTGTAATAATCTGAATAATAAAGATTTATTAAATTAAAAAAAAAGAAACTGAAAAAAAATATCCTTGGGTGAAGAATAAAAAAAAAAAAAAGAAACTAATTGAAATCATTTTAATGACAAAATATTGCCTTTAACAGATGATTTGTGTTTAAAGACCTTAGTAAAGCCCAAAGGCCAAGTTTGACGCTAGCTCCTTTGTAGAAATCCAAATACAAAGTCCTCTTTTAAACCAAAACTTAAACTGCAAATGATGGCATAGATTTGAGATTTCCAACAAGCAACCATTTTTAAAACACATGTCTGGAACACCACTGTTCAGAGCCTAGTCTCCTAGACAAAGACCAAAACAGGAAGCCAAAGGAATCATCCCACTTGACCCCTTAGTGGCAGTAGATAGTCTAACCAGTTGGCTGCTCTAGCACTTCACTAATGAGGGATCCCAGCAACTGCCTGTGCATAGGATTTTGGTAAGCACCTCACACCCAACACTTCATTTCATTATCCCCATTTCACATTTGAGACTTAAGAGGACACTTGGGAGGGAGCATGGCAATTAGAAAAATTTTGAGGGAGACTTGAATTGCTGGTAAAGGCAAAGAAATATTTATTCAGAAAAGCCCAATTGTTTGGGAGTGGGACAGGGAAGCTTGGCAGAAGTCAGGAAACCTGCTTGCTTAATAGGCTGGAATCCAGTCCCCACCCTCTTCAACCTCAAGGTCATGACCTTAGTTTAGCCTACCGCCATCTCCCATCTGAATGACTGCAACAGCTTCTTAACTCCTCTGACTATTGGTTCACCAGTCTAGAGGCTGGCAAATCTTTTCTGTAAAGGGTCAGATATTAAATATTTTCGGCTTTTGAGGCCATTAAAACTCAATCACAATTACTCAACTCATTTTGTCATGAAAGTAGCCACAGGCATCTGTGAACATGGGCATGCCTGTGTGTCAATAAAATTTATTTGTGGACTCTGAAATCTGAATTTCATATAATGTCATGTCACAAAATATTAAGCTTTTTTAATTTGTTGTACCATTTAAAAATGTAAAAAGCATTCTTAGCTCGTGAACCACACAAAAACAGGTAGTGTGCCCATGTGGGCCCATGGGTTGAAGGTTGCTAAAATTGCCTTAGTCCATCATATTCACCCATTTAATTCATGAAGTCAAATGTTGATCAATTACATGTTCAACACTGGGCTAGGAAAGAGGGATCAAAATGAGTTAATGAAACCTCAGAGGGCTTATTTACTTTGGAGAAGACAGAAAAAAATCAAGTAAACTAAAACAAGTATTGATTTTGGTTAGTGTTATAGGGGATGCAAGAAGAAAGTGAATGAAAATGGTGGTGGTGGGCGTAGATCAGTGGTCGGCAAACCGCGTGAGCCGCGGTTTGCCGCTCTGTTGACTAATGAGTTTGCCGACCACTGTCATATACTACCCTTTACCTCTTTGCACACAATATGCCACAATTGCCTAATCCTCACAGCTTCCAACTACACGGTAACATTTAGTCTAGTCCAGTGGTCGGCAAACTCATTAGTCAACAGAGTGGCAAACCGCGGCTCGCCACTGGCGTAGATGGCTACTTTAGATAGTGTGATCAGGAAGGCCTTTCCAGAAAGGGGCATTTAAATGAAGACCTATGGGTAAATGGACTAGCCCTGAAAGTGTCAGGGAAGAGGATTCCAGGCAGGAGTGTGTACAGAAGCCTCAAGCAGGCGGGGAACTTGGCGTGTTTGAGTTAGAGAAGGAAGAGCAGTGCGGCTGGAACATAGTGGATAACAGGAGTGTTAAGAGAGAAGAGGCTGGAGAGGACAGGCACCCAGACCCCAGGGCCTCATATACCAGAGTGAGGAGTCTGGGATTTATTCTCAGCACATCATAAATCTGATTGTGCCACTCATCTCTGCATTGTCTCTTGGATACAGTTCAACTTTCCAGCATGGACCACAAGACCCTCAATGGCCTGGCCCTTGCCTACTTTATTTTCTACCCTTGTGTCCCAATACCCTGAATACTGTGTGCCCACATGCCACCTCCTAACCCCTACACACCCCTGTGCATGCAATCATCAGACCTTGACAAATCATACTTCTGAGCCCACACCTCTGTAGCCCCCTCAGCATAGTGTGCTCTTTTCCTTCTTTACCTGACTATCTTCCACTCACCATTCAAGACCTACTCTGATACTGCTGTTTTATGAGTCTTAAGTTTCTCAGAGATAGTCACACATTTATTTCTACATAGTTAGCATTATATACATAGTTGAATGGGTGTTTTTGTTGCTGTTTCAAAAAATCATGCCACTAAACTATGAGCTCCTGAGACAGGGACCACGTTTCATTCACTCTCTGGCACACAGTATATTCTCAATAAATGTTTGTTGAATGCAAAAGCACAGACGCCTAAGTGAACAAAGGATATCGTCTCTGAACTTCAGGGTTGTGTGATGGGGTGTTCTTCCCACAGTTGCCTGTAGATCTGTTTTTCGCAATTGCCAATTTGAGGCCAATCAGATCACCAAGTGTTCTTTAGCCACTTGTCAAGCCTTTAACACTGGCAGTAGTCTCACAAACAGACTTCATCCTTGGGGTATTTGCAGCTTCCCTTGAAAGAGGAATTTATTTCTGGCTGAACTAACTGGTGCCTGTTTTTCCACCCATCCTCAAGTAAGCTCCTTTGGAAATGTCTCTGAATCTCTGAGACATTTCCCCGTTCCTTACATTCAGTGAACACTGCCCACAATGTATTCACTCACTCTGCTAGCATAGCTGAGCCTCCTCAACCCATAGGCCAGACACTGTGTTTGGTGCTAGTGAAACAGATGAAGAAGACCCACGGATCAGGGAGACCACAGCCTCAGAGGAACATTTAGGGAGCAGTGAAATTGGTCTGTCTGCCCAGTGAAGAGGGAATTCAGTTACTGAAACCAGGAGCCTATGTTTCCACATCTTGGCCCCTTTATAATCAGATCAGCCTGAGGGAAAGGACTAATTCCACCATGACAGCTGGGCCCTCAACCAGAACACATCTTCTAATCTCAGCTTCTGGCATTGTTGCAGGGGGGAAAAGTCACTTCTGGGACATCCAAAATATAATCCATCTTCAACATTACAGATGACTATTGCTATGCCATGCACAAGGAAGCAATTAAAAAGCTACTTAAGATTCTGGAGCAGGTGCATTTTGCTTAGCAAAGAATAAGAAACTTAATCCATCTGTGGCCTAGCTCAAAGTCGGAGTCATTTGTACTATCTTTAACAAAACAAACAGGACTCTCAATGTGGCAACAGTAAAAAAATGGGAACCAAATTTTAAGAAATATAGAGAATCATAATCATGATAATAAAAAAATTGAAAAACAACTTTATAGTTCACAAGAAAAAGCTCCTTAACATTTTCCATTGATAATGCCAAGTCACAGTACATGTGTGACATGTACAGTTCGTTTTCCAGAAAGCAACACATGATCAGTACCAAATATACACGGGAAACTTGGAAGGTCACGTTCACAAATAGATTTGCATTGATATGTATATATAATTTAAACTGGTTCAGCAGAGACTTCTGCCATACATTTATAAGATGGCTGTCCAGACAGAGAAATATGTGTTCACCTGCTAAGTCACCAAGGTTCTCCTCTAACCAAAATGGTTATATGGAAAACAACAGCTTAGATGCTGGAGGTAGGGAAGAAGGAGAGACTATGAGCTCCTCCCAGCCACCACCTTGATTCAACAGTTGAGAGTTTCTGCATGTATTCTCAGAGTACACAGGACACCATCTATGTCATGCCCCATTTCTATTACTTTAATCAAGATAGACAGTAATTCACATTTAATTCTCCAATTATAATTTCAACACTAAAATACTGTCATTGTTTCTTTATTATACGTAGTCTCTGGAGTCACTGAAACAATGTCACAGACACAAAAAGAGGGACAAGGAAGAAAATTTGTGCCTTAAGAGCAACTAGAATAGTTAGGGGAACCCTCAGTTTTAATCGTCATACCTATTGTTTTCAGAGCTGCATTTCACCCCACATTTTCCATTTTCCCAAAAGGCCCTGACATGCAATTTGGGTTTCAACAACACGATAATGCTAACCAAGATTCTCTTATCAAAAAGAATGTGAAAGGAAAAAATTGCTTTGCTTCTTTCCTTGGCCATCTCTCTCCCTTCTCACATTCCTCATGTCTGGTTTCATTTCCCAAGTACACCAGATGCCAAATACTATTTGGAGCTTTAAAAATAATCTTGGGATACAGTCTAAAGGTTGTAGGAGAAACATTTGAAAGAGGATGTATTTTCCCTGCAAGTTTCAACTTTGTCACCATCAGGAAACGGAAAGGGCGTAAGTGTGTCTAGTGCAGGGACAGTTCTTCCCACATACTTGGTCCCAAAAGGATGTTCTAAGAGGGCATTTCTTGGAGTGGCTTCTGGAAATTCTCCCAGCAGTTAGTCCTGTCAGTCTAGTGACTTTTCTGATGCAAAAGGAAAATGAGGCAGGCACCGCACCATCCACGAGAAAACCAGAGACCAAGCATGCAAAAAAGCCATCGGAACCCTGAGGACACCTCCGCTGCACGGCCTGAAGCAGAGTAGCAAAAGCAAAGCAAAATGCACTCCCTCCTCCATGTCCTCTCCGCATCAGTGCAGGCAGGGTTGTGCAAAGTGTAAGCCAGAACCAAGCCCCTTCCTTTCCCACTTCCTCCCTAGATACGGGAGGAAGCAACCCAAGTGAAGTCCATGCACACCCTCCAGCCAGACCAAGCCTCAACCAGCGTATACTTAACAGTGGTTCTCCAAGCCCAAGTCAGACTCCTGCCAAAAACACCCTCTCGCTTATGTAAAGAGCAAAGGAGGAGACCTCTTGGTTTCACCCTAAAGAGCTGGCCATGACTGTCTGTCATGACTCAGTTCTTTAACCATGGGTTTAGGGCCTAAATCCCTAAAGCCAACACAACACAGTTCTCGAGTTAGGAAGTTTGTGTTGTTCACGTGACAGAAACCAGTCTGGAAGCCAAGACATCTCGTCTTGATCATCTGGGAGAAGAGCCAAACCAAAAGTGTCATCGGAGCTCCCCACCAAAGAATGCACAGCCTCGCCAGACAGCCTGTGCCCTTGGGTCTGCTGACCTGTTGCTAGTCTGTGATTTAAGTCAATAAACAAATTTAAGCTGAAACTGAAAGAAATGCAAGTCATATTCCCCTTCTGGGTTTCTATCTTCACTGCCTCTAAGGGATCCACTCAGATTGTACAAAGACAAAGTAAATGGGAAGGTTACACAAACATAGGAAGCTACAACTCTGTTGTCATATCAAAGCTCTTACTCTTCCAAGAGGCCAAGTTTTGTTTTTTAACAAGCTTGTAAAAAAAAAAAAAGAATGCAACTTTTTTGAATCACCTAGCAGGTCTTTCATAAAGGATATGAGAGTAAGACATCATAGTCACCAGGAAAGAGTACTTGTGTATTGCAAGACACCAGCAACCACCTGCACTCTATGTACTCCGGTCCTCTGCTGATCTCACAGAAATACCCTTAAAGTCAGTCTTCACAACTACAGGTAAATGTGGTACCTCTTAAAATGTCTCCCCACCTCAATCACCACAGATAGGCATTTGAGGTTGCAGAACTTCCCTTACAAGCAGCCAACCTTTTAGTGCCATCCATACAGAAAATGCAAATGACATTAAAAGACATTGCCCAAAAAGAAATATATCTTCAGTCATTTTTTGGAACCTTCTCACAATTGAAATAACTCTGGCAAATCCTGAAAGAGAAGAGGTTGAACAGGTACATACTTAGTTTGAATAACTGTTTTCCAGGTCTTCAGGCAAAGTTTAGTGTGAGTTAGAGAAGAGACACGGAAGGTACTCTGGGCCAAGGACTCCTGACACCACCCTTACAGTAATGTTAAGTCCCTCTCCTCAGGGAGGCATGAGACCTGGTCCCCTGGAAAAGTCCCCTACTCACCTTTGCAGCCCTCAACCAAATGCTATTCAACAATCTTACTCCTCAAACACTATGACCACATCTTATCATCAAGGCATTTTATTGCCAAGTAGGTATACATTTTATTTCTACACAGGCATCTATGAAGAACAATGTCTCCTGGCATGCTATGGAAACTCCAGGTCTCTGGACTGAAAATAGAGGCATAAAAGCTTGCCTCAGGGGCTCTATATGTTCATGTTTACTGAAAGCAAATTTTAAAACTCGCTAATTACCTTCCTATCTTCATGTTCTTCTGACTACGTTTATGCTGAGATTACGTTAATACAATTGCAACAGGAGAAAATGAAACATCATGTAGAACAAAAGTTCTTGGTTAAAATTAGCCTCTCTCTGGTAACTATTAAGAAACCCCCATCTTTCCCACAGCCACTGTCTGTGCTCTTCAATTAGGGAAGTGCTGAGGAACAGACACAATATGACTCATGTGACGTGGAGTAACAACCTGGGCTCCAATACCTGCTCAACCATTTCTTCCACGGAGTGACTTTAGGAATGACTGAAGCCCTCTATGACTGATGGGTTTTAAGTGGACATTACAAAGGGAAATAAGAATAGCATTATAAAGTCAGAGGGGAATTTATATTTGACAGCTACTGTTTGGTGAAAGTATGTTAACCAGATTCCTTTCTCTGACATTCCTGTATGTATCAGCAGAACAAATTCCTGGAATGAGGCTGGTTTAATCTCTACAGGGCAGTTGTCATCACTAAATTAAAGGCTCTGCAGGTTAGTCAGCTTATCTGCAAACTGTGGGAAATTCTCTGTGTAGAAAAACACATTAAAATAATCTTAGCCTGGCCAGCGTAGCTCAGTGGTTGAGCATCGACCGTTGGACCAGGAGGTCACGGGTCAACTCCCAATCAGGGCACATGCCCTGGTTGCAGGCTCCATCCCTAGTGTGGGGATTGTATGAGACAGCAGATCAATGATTCTCTCTCATCATTGATGTTTCTATCTCTCTCTCTCTCCCTCTCCCTTCCTCTCTGAAATCAATAAAAATACATATTTTTAAAATCTTAGCTTTCCTGTACATTCTAAAGCAATAAACAAGTTTAACATTTCAATCCAACCACTTACTTGAAAACTGCCATGTAGCACACCCAGCTTAGTCACCACAAAGATGCTAACCTCTGCGACATGGACCGGACTGCCCTCAGCCACTGATGTCATCTACTGATTAGTCTGTTTTTTAATCTGAAGGCATCTTGTCTGCCCAGGAGAGTAATTGCAAATTAGTCACCAAGATAGAAAACCTACTACTGAAAGCGCCCAGGCTACTGGCTTTCACACTTTTCCCTCAGAAAAATTCTGAACAGGTGTGGACATAGCTACCACTTGCCATTACAAATATAAAATGTGTTTATAGAAAGCTAAATACATGGTGATTCCTGGGCTTAAAATTATAGTGCGATGAGTTGTTTACAAGATCCTGAGTCTCTCCAAATGTCTGCTGCTCAGAGGGGCTCATTTTGGGCAAGGCCGGCACCACACCTATTCTTGCACTGTTCCCTAATGAGTCCTGCTCATGACGAGGCAGGGAGAAGCACCCAGAAACAATAAGGACAGATCATGGGAAGTCATATTATGAAAACTGAAACTCCCTTTGAAAGAAGCAATCTGCCCTTCATAAAAACGCTACCTACAAATTTTACATAATAAATCTTCAAGAGCAGTTTATGGAAAGATGATAGTAAACGCTTCCACTTAATGCAAGTGCAGGTATAGAAATAAGGCAGTAAAGAGGCACTCCGGCCTCCACCTGTTTCAGGTGTTGTGTGGATCGTGTTGCTCTTCAACCAGAACTGCCCCATCCCTTCCTGAGAGAGACACACACACCCTCTAATGATGAAAACTGAAGGCATTACTTTGTCGTGTCAGCCTATAAAACTAATTTTTAAAGGGACAGCACTAAAAAGACGTAGCGAAATAAAGCTTTGTTTGATATGAGGTTTTCCCAGTCTCCCTTCACATTGGGAATCTCCATAAGCACTGAGATATACAACCCTCCAAAATCAGAATCTGTTTTTAACTGGGGAGGAGGGACAAGAGGGAGAGCCTAATAACCTGTGGATGGAAAAGTCAATTGTGTTGCCTCAGTGGGGGCAATCTAGCAGTATCTTTTGTTATTTTTAATGTACTGGCTCTTTGATCCACATCTAAGAACTCCTAGAATGCATTTCTAGGAATTAACCTACAGCTAATCCTCATGCATGGGCACAGAGATATAGTAACAAAATGTACACCGCAACTCTGTAATAGAAAGAAAACAGGATTCATTATTTGTAACAAGAGAATCATCTGTGTCCTTCAATAGGGAATATTTTAATAAATATTGGTGCATCCCTATTATAAAACACTGGTTCTCTTATCCTGATGCCCAAGCTCTACTCTGAACCAATTATATCAGATTCCTCTGTATTGGGGGCCCAGGGAATGGGAGGTTTCTCAAACTTCACAGGTGATTCCAATGTGTAGGCAAGTTTGAGAATAGAATCTTAAGCCCAGGTTCAAAGAATGTGCTAGACTCATGAATACTGACGTGGAAAGATCTAACATATTAATGTTAAGGGGTGGGGGGGGGAGAAATCAAGTTGCATAACAATACATGTGTATCACCATTTATGTCAAAAGTAAAACAAAACTGTATTGATAGCTACACATACAACACATACCCCTATATATGTGAATGCATAGCAATCCACACATAAATAGAAATATTAACTATAAAATCACTAAAGTATTTAGCCAAATGCTTGGCACATGGAAGAAGCTCAATAAATGGTGGCTATTATTTCCATGTGTGTCTTAAGATTTTTGGAGTCTATAGAAATAGTTTCATATGGATAATGAACTCTCATAAATGCATCATGCAGATGTCAGTATTCTATTGAAATGAGAACATTTGCAAGCCTTCTCAATAATCTCATTAAAACTCTAAGTATACACCTAAAAACTTGTTAGTCATTACATTGATTCTTTTATTTAAAATTACAGCTTGTTTGCCTGGCTGGTGTGGCTCAGTGGTTGAGCATCAACCTATGAACCAGGAGGTCACGGTTCGATTCCCTGTCAGGGCATATGCCCGGGTTGCGAGCTCAATCCCAAGTGGGGAATGTGCAGGAGGCAGCCGATCAATTATTCTCTCTCATCACTGATGTTTCTCTCTCTTTTCTCTCTCTCTCTCTCTCTCTCTCTCTCTCTCTCTCTCTCTCTCTCTCTCTCCTCTCTCTCCCCCTTCCTCTCTGAAATCAATAAAAAAATATATTTTAAAAAATTTACAGCTTGCTTTGTGTATCCTTGCAACCCATGCCCAAAAATGCTGTCAGCTACATTGTCAATATTATATTGATTTGCTGATCCACCAAAATGGCCCATTTAAAAGTTATTGTATGTTGGCCAACAAATCTAAACATTTGGATGAAATGCTAGATGCAACCTTGATGAACACAAAGAGGAAGAATATTCCCAAGGCTGCAGGGATAACATGACAAACTTTATATATATATACATATATATATATATATATATATATATATATATATATATATATATATATATATATATTGTTTTGTTTTAAATTCTGCATGTTCCCAAGAGGCAATTATTGGAGAATTTCCACTTCATGAAGCCATTATGTTGGAAGTTCTTCAAATGATTACAGGGTCAGTTAGAAAAGAAGTAACTAAGTTCTATTATATTTTCCTTTTATTTGGCTGTGTTTCAATTAGACTTCTATTATGGATCAGAAATCATAAGAGCATCACAGATATAGCCCAGAACAGAGGGCTTAAGGATATTCATACATGAATGAAACTTAGTACTTGACATGTTTTTAAGGTACCATCAAATATTTAAAAATTATATTTTTATAAAAGTGAATTCAGCCCTAACCAGTTTGGCTCAGTGGATAGAGTGTCGGTCTGCAGACTGAAGGGTCCCAGGTTGGATTCTGGTCAAGGGCATGAACCTTGGTTGTGGGCATCCCCAGTAGGGGGTGTGCAGGAGGCAGTTGATGGATGTTTCTCTCTCTCATCAATGTTTCTAACTCTCTATCCCTCGCTCTTCTTCTCTGTAAAAAATCAATAAAATATATTTTTTTAAAAAAGTGAATTCAACACAATTTTCAAAATTCTTCTCTACTTTTAGATATTTAAAAAAATTATGGCCGAAACCGGTTTGGCTCAGTGGATAGAGCATCGGCCTGCGGACTGGGGGGTCCCGGGTTCGATTCCGGTCAAGGGCATGTACCTTGGTTGCGGGCACATCCCCAGTGGGGGGTGTGCAGGAGGCAGCTGATCGATGTCTCTCTCTCATCGATGTTTCTAACTCTCTATCCCTCTCCCTTCCTCTCTGTAAAAAATCAATAAAATATATTAAAAAAAAAATTATGCATAAGTCATTTATTTGGGTACTGACTGGCTACAACAACTTTAAGGCTGATTTCTAGCAATTTTCTCAAGTACATGCTCTAAAGGTCCTATCTTTAAAAGGTGAAATGTTTGGAGTCCTCCTTATCAACCAACAAGAAGTCATCACACTGTTATAGAACCAAATGAAAACACCATGATCATATGACTTTATAAGAGAAAGAGATGGTCTTTCCAGGACCAAGTTAAGACTTTTATCAAGGAATGTTATGAAATTGAGGTCTGAATGCTAACAATGGTCCTAGGAGATGATTCTAATTATTTCCTGACCACACCTCCAAAAAGTTTACGTAATTGAAACCCCATTCCTTCAAATACTCCTTCACTAAATATTCATTGCAAACAGCTGGAAAGGAAATTGATTCTGAAGACCGCAAAATGATTAACAGTATACTGATATCAGTCCCAGTGAATTAAAATTACCATTATGTTGGAATTAAATGCTCAATGGAAAAGTAAAAGTAAAATGGATTTTTCTGTTATCTTTCTAAGACACTAGAACATTTGTACACACAGCTCATAGAAAAATGATTACCAGTCCTGAACAAATGGCCTAGCATCAGTCAATGGGACATGCCTATCAAGCTTTGGGAAAATATCGAAGACAGCAGGATCTGTTAGAGTTAATAATTAATTAGCTCCTTTGGCAATTGAGTTTCAAATCACTTCCAGAAATCCCAGATGATGTAGGAAGATGAATAGTAGATAATGATACCATTTCTGGGAGTTAAGGTAGAGGCTTAAGGAAGTAAAAGTTCGAATGTGCTCCCAGGGAAACAGTGTTTGCCTTTTAATATGCACTTTATTTTTTTTAAACATGTTTTTATTGATTTTAGAGAGAGAAGAAGGGAGAGAGAGAGGAAGAAACATCAATTGGCTGCCTCCTATGTGCCCCCTACTAGGGATCGAGCCTGCAACCCGGGCACGTGCCCTGACCTGGAATCCAACCAGCAACCTTTTGGTACACAGGCTGACAACTAACTGAGCCACACTGACAAGGGTCAGGGTGGGCGGTTTTAAAGTGCATATGAAGCCTTGGCCGGTGTGGTTCAGTTGGTTGAGCGTCCTCCAGGGCACCAAGAGGTCCTTGGTTTGATTCCTGGTCAGGGCACATACCCAGGTTGAGGGCTTGATCCCCAGTAGCGGGTGTGTAGGAGGCAGTCAATCAATGTCTGTCTTTCTCTCTCCCTCTCCCTTACTCTTTCTTTAAAAGTCAATAAATAAAATAAAATAAAATAAAAAAGCCTGCCCATCCTGTACAAAATAAAGGCAATGCATAGACTTTGATGATGGGGAAGGAATAGGGAAAAGTTGTGAGAACTAGCAATCACTGCCAAGGACAGCAGAGCACTGGTGTTGAACAGGTAAACTGGTGAATATATATCATCTTTTTTCATTAAACAAAGCTAATAATCAACCAAATTAAAATTATCTGCAGCTGCAATAAAGAGTGTGTTTTTTCACTGGTAATTTCTATGTGATAAATATCCTTGGGAAGTTACCCACATAGCTTAATAAAAAATTTTGAAATGGCAAGACCCAAACAAATAGTGAAGAAAGATCCTTACTGAATTTTAATTACTATACATGGATTACCATAATCTTGACTTAAACCTGAGCCAAAAAAAAAAAAAAGTAATTCCAGTCATCAAAAAGGAAGTGTGAAGGAAGCTGATACTGTCCAATGTGCCCACTCCACCCAACTCTTGTATTTTCTATATAATTAGGTGAGGACAGTAATTGCTTTATTGAGTAATTCAAGACTAGACACTAAACAGACTCCTTCTCTTGCAAAATTTATTCTGAGTGTGATAACAAGAAAGGCCCTGTTTTAAATTATTTGGACTGCTTTACCAAGCCTAGAGTAGTTGGACTGAGGGTTAATGTTTGGACTTCATATCTTCAGGAATATCGTTAAACCACCAAAAGTCATCAAATGGATAAATATGGGAAGCTATCAATATAGGACTGGTTAAATGACATAGCCTCTGCAGAATGAAATACTATACAGCCACAAAAAAGAACAGGTTATCTTTTCTCATATTAAAAACTCTAAATTATACTAAAAAGTTCAAGTTGCATAATAAACATGACATATCACAAATGTAAAAAAGATATACTTATTAAAACACGCAAAAAATTGTCTAACATGTGATAAAAAATAGATAAAAAATACATAAAGAGTATCTCCTTCTGGAAAATAAAATGGAGATTGGAGCCCTGGCTGGTGTGGCTCAGTTGGCTGGGCATCATCCTTTGCACCAAAAGGCTGCTAGTTTGATTCCTGATCAGGGCACATGACCAGGTTTTGAGCTCGATCCCCAGCAGGGTCCTACAGGAGGCAGCCAAACATCGAATCTCAAGTGGATGTTTCTATTTCTCTCACTCTCTCCCTCCCTCTTACTCTAAAAATCAATAAAAGTATTAAAATAAAATAAAATGGAAACTGGAGAAGGGAACTTGTTTGCATCTTAGTCCTACTATTTCTTTTTTAATCCTCACCTGAGGATATGTTTATTGGTTTTAGAGAGAGGAAGGGAGGGGGAGAGGGAGAGAGAGAAACATTGAATGGTTGCTATGCATCCCAACTGGGGAATGAACCTGCAACCTAGCATGTATGTGCCCTGACCGGGAATCAAACACACAACCTTTTGGTGTATGTGACGATGCTCCAATCAACTGAGCCACCTGGCCATGGCTAATTGTCTTAACATGTGCTTGGACCACGTTTTTTCACCTTGATTATCAAGTGAAGTTTAAAAGGTTTAGCCACATCTGTTTGTAAACAAGTATTTTTAAAAAATAACTTTCAGTTAATCAGCCTTCTTCAATATACCAGACACTTTCAATGTGCTCTATATCTATTTGTCATTTGGATTAATCAAAGAGATAAGCAATGATCCTTTGTTCTCCTGGGAATAGAGTCCACTGTCAATGAATATCTATGATCTGACCTTGCTTCACAGAATATTTTCATTTCTGCACTTTTCCATGTCACCGCACCCAACCCTACAATTGCTAGATCTCAAAATGAAAACAATCTGTTCAACTGCAAAACACCAATATGAGCAATGACTTTTTTCCTTTAAACTTGTAATTTAGAATGGGGAAGGGGAGGAGAAAGAGGGGAGGATACCAAACCATTTACTAAAGACAATGCTATTTATCAACACAATTCCATCTCATCACCACAGTAACAGAATGCATAGCTAATCACTTTCCCCCCCCAAATACAATTCAGAATCCCTTTAAATTCACTGTATTTTTTGTAATAGAAGTAAAAATTGCTCTCTTTATCTTCAGAACAACTACTCTCCTGGTGGCAGCCCCAGGAACAGTATATAAAAGACTAGAAGTGTCTAATTAAGGATTTTTTTGTTCTGTTTTAGTAATCTCAAAGTCCTGCTTCCTAAATCTGGATTCTAAAACTATTGAAATAGTAGTACAGTGTATCCTGTTACATTCATGGCTTCTGAACCAATCTTAAAAGAGCAAGCAAATACAGTAATAGAAAGTATAAATTACAAAAGGGCACCAAATGGAAGCATAACAGCTGTTCACAAAAGATGAAGGCAAACATTCATATCTTTTTAAGAAGAGGGACAAGAAAGTAAGAAGAACTATAACACTAAAAGAAACCTCAAAATAAAATTTAAAAAGAATCAAGAAAGTTAGGCTTTGCATTTCAAGGGAACATTCAATCTACTGGTACTACTTAAAGACATGACCAAAAATGTTTGATTCTTACTTATGATTTCTACATATATACCATCACCTTGCTCCTATGCCCCACATCACATCTTTTTTTTTCTCCTTCTAAAACTACTATTTACCTTACAGGTACCACTTTCCATTCCATGAACATAATCAACCAGGACGATCTGTTTTCGTTAGGTCTCTCTCGTATTCATCAGCAGTAAATAAAGCTGTGACCAATGCTCTTGCTAACCTAGTTCCTGCCTCCTTCTTGGTTACTCCTCTTATAAACACCACGCACCTCACTGGGTGGTGGCACATAAAAGGCAAAAGGCAGTCCCTTTGTGGAAAAACATGCTGGTTAACAACTATACTTGCTCATACTGGAAAAACAAGCAAGACAGAGATGTCCATAGATAATCAACCTAAACACACACACACACACACACACACACACACACACACACACACAGTAAAATTTGAGAGTATGCTGTACCTGTTTTTGAGATTTCTTATCACTACCTCTAATAGACATGT
This sequence comes from Plecotus auritus, assembly GCF_963455305.1. NCBI lineage: Eukaryota > Metazoa > Chordata > Mammalia > Chiroptera > Vespertilionidae > Plecotus > Plecotus auritus. Next base: position 38,636,169 of record NC_137770.1, read on the forward strand.
CTCTTACCTATTTGTCTACCTTGCACACCTCTGAGAATTACTTCATCTCCTTCTCCATGTGATTCTAATGGGATAGCAACTAAGTGGTTCTGCCTCTCTATCCATAGAGATGGACACATGGCATTGGCTTGACCAATCACGGCATATCATCCTCTGGACAGAGCGACTTCTCTAGGGGTGGTCACACAACACAAAGAAATCCAGAGGTCTTTATGCGGTTACATGATGCAGATGAAAGGTTACTTTCCTTTTCTTGGAATCATGAGATGTAAGGACCACATACACCTGGAATTTACAATAGCTGTCTTTTCCACTATGGGTTGGAAACTGCCCAAGAACAAAGCCAGCATAGGCAAAAGTAGAACTGAGAGATGGGACAAAGCGGGTGGGGAGATGAAGAGGTTTCAATGACATCATTTAACTACTAGATCCTGCTGAGTCACAAGTGAAGTATCCCTTGAACTTCCCAATGCACAATTCAGTGAATGTTTTTCCCTTAGGCCAGTTTAAATGGGGTTTCTGTCCCTTAACAATGCAAAAGACCCTGATTCATGCTCCATTTGACTACATGAAATGAAACTCCCACTTGCTGAGAACCTCCAAAGTGTCAGAGATGATGTGGGACATTGACTAATTTGTACAGTCATGCTGGAAAGAAGATATGACAGTTTCACAATAATGAAAATAAGATACAAAGAAAATTCATAGAATTAGAAGGTATTAGCAAGGAGTTAAACCCTGCCTGTCTCATCCAAAGCCCACTCTTTCTCCACACCATACCCCCTCATCTCTTTTAAGCTGTGTTATTATTTCTAAGAATCAACCTAATAATCAAGCCATAAATCCAGACAATTGTCTCATTTTAGGAAAGGCTCTAAAGATTTTGCTGCCCACAAATCAGTATGAATAATGTAACACTTCTTTTCTCAAAGGGTTCTTATTGTTGGAAACAAAGTTTGCCAGACTGACTTTCTAGGAATCTTAAATAAGCCTATGGGGGACCTATACCTCGAAACTTTGAAATAATGCAAGTTTTGGTATGTATGGTGCTGAAAATATATAGTTAGTAGAATGTAAAAGTCATAATCATTGCTAAGCAGGGAGCATTCAGAAATAACCACCATCACCTCTCTTTCTCAAAGACAGGCCACAATCCAAAATTTTAGCCATTCATCTCTAACTCTGTCCACAGGAGTAGAGTTTGAGGGAAGGAGAAGGAGGAGGAGGAGGAGGAGGAGGAGGAGGAGGAGGAGGAGGAGGAGGAAGAGAAGGGGGAGGGGGAGGAGGAGGGGAAGGGGGAGGGGGAGGAGAAGGAGAAATATAACAAGGGCAGTGGTGGAAGAAAGCATACAACAAGGCAAAATTTAAGAAAAGTACCAAGAATCTGAAAATTTGACTACGGAGCCTGTAAAAGGTAAAGGTATGAAACTGTGGGAGGTGAGAAAGGGGATGAAGAAACTGGAATAGGCATGAGTGGGGTGAATGAAATTTAATGCTCTGAGCATATAATTCATTAGTTACATCTCTTTCTCCATTTAGAAAAAGAGCTACCATGGCAATAAGGAAACTATGTTTAAGTAACAGGGCACTACTATCCTTTTTTTCAGGATTTGGGTATAACAGGTGGAACTTGAGGCCCCTATTTGGGTAATAGCCAACTCTCCTAATTATAGGATTATAGGTTAGATTACTTATCCTATCTAATAAAAGAGTAATATGCAAATTGACCATCACTCCAACACACAAAATGGCTGCCCCCATGTGGTCAAAGATGGCTGCCCCCATGTGGACACACGATGGCCGCCACAAGATGGCCAGCAGGGGAGGGCAGTTGGGAGGGACCAGGCCTGCAAGGGAGGGCAGTTGTGGGCGATCAAGCCTGCAGGGGAGGGCAGTTAGGGGTGACCAGGCCGGCAGAGGAGGGAAGTTGGGGGCGACCAGGCCTGCAGGGAAGGGCAGTTGGGGGAGACCCAGGCCTGCAGGGGAGAACAGTTGGGGGGAACCAGGCCTGCAGGGGAGAACAGTTGGGGGGAACCAGGCCTGCAGGGGAGGGCAGTTAGGGGTGACCAGGCTGGCAGGGGAGCAGTTAGACATCAATCAGTCTGGCAAGGGGAGTGGTTAGGGGGTGATCAGGCTGGCAGGCAGAAGCAATTAGGGGTAATCAGGAAGGCAGGCAGGCGAGCAGTTGGGAGCCAGCAGTCCTGGATTGTGAGAGGGATGTCCTACTGCCCGTTTAGGCCCGATCCTACCTGGATTGGGCCTAAACGGGCAGTCAGACATCCCTCGAGGGGTCCCAGATTGGAGAGGGTGCAGGTTGGGCTGAGGGACACACCCCCCTGTGCACGAATTTCATGCACTGGGCCTCTAGTTTTATACAACCACAAAAAATGTGTTAAAACCATAGGGTGTCAGCCTATTTCATAATATGTAATAGTGTACTCCCTCTGTAAGGTAATTTATGGTTTTCTAAGTACTGTATGTACCGTATCAATTGATTTTCCCAACAACTCTGAGAAATGAAGAGACAGGCACTGGCAATCAGATATTGTTTTTGAGTTTACAGATGAGAAACTGGCTTTGAGCACTAAAGTGACCTCCACAAAGTCAAACCACTCCTAAGTAGCAGAGTAGGAACTTGAATTCAGACCATCTTTTTTTTTTTTTTTTTTTCCAGAGAGGAAGGGAGAGGGAGAGAGAGATAGAAAATCAATGATGAAAGAGAATCACTGATTAGCTACCTCCCACACATCCCCCACTGGGGATCGAGCCTGCAACCCAGGCATGTGCCCCGACTGGGAATCGAACCATAACCTCCTGGTTCATAGGTCAACACTCAACCACTGAGCCACACCTGTTGGGCCAGACCATCCTTTTTACAATATTCTGCAATGCCAACCTGCCCAACCTAGAATCATCTAACAAAGAGCAGCCTGAGACTCTTTGCTAAAAGGCTGTGAAGGAAGAAACATCACTTACATTATTTTTGAAATAGATGACTACTATGTGTTATCAACACATTTGATATTTTAAAGGGCAATGCATTATACTTCTGGAAAGTATCTACAGCAGCAAAAAAATCATACAAATGTAGATATTCCAGTGTTTTATTGGATCAACTACAGCTTTACTCAATCTTCCATTCATCTTCACATGATAAGCAGCTACTTATCAGGGGTTATATATGAAAAATTAGGAATACAAAATGGAACAAGCCATACTCTGTGCCTTTCGGAAATTAAGTAGATAAAAGGGAGAGGCTGACCTGCAGATGTACTCTGAGAACACAGAGGAAGGATAAACTAATGATATCCAAAAACAGTCCCAATAGGGTGGGAAACAGTAAGAGAAATCACACTTGGTTCCAGTCATTTAGGAGCTTACAATCTAACAGAGGAGAGACTCGTGAACCCAACAAAATATGGAGCAACAGATATAAATCCCACAAAAGAGGTATTAAGTACTATAAGGATTCAGAGGACAAAAAGGGCACTTCCAATTAGGATGACCTCAGAAATTTTTTTTAAAAGATGAAATATGAATGGGCCTTTAGAGAACTGTTACATCTTAGTGGAGCCAAAGGAAGGGCCTACAACCCAGCTGCCTGCTTGCTCCCTGTTAGAAACACATCCTGGGGAACTCTGGGTTCCATTTGAGTCTAGCTGAGAACAGGGGTGCTGCTGGACTTTCTTGAACTTTCTTTGATTCACAAGATCAAAAAGACATCTCATAAAACAGACAAACAAAACTGATGAAAGACATCCAAGACACTTATTTTACTAGGTCCTAAGCCATTATGTTAAGAACATGAATCATTTGTGCCCCTGTATTTCTCTCTAAATAGCTTCATACCCGCTGATGGAACGATAGCAATGTAAAGAACAAATATCCTACTCTTCAAAGCTTCAATTACATCCTCAGAAGTCATTCTAAGCAGACCATTTAGTTTTGAAGGAAAAGCGATTTATGAATATATCATCTAAAAGCATGCTAGTAGCTTCAAATGGATATATGGGCTTCACTAATTTTTCCATTTACAATAAACTGGAGCTGGCAAATGTGCTCAACTAAAATTCATCTGATCTTCATTTTATAGATAATGAGGTGATAAGAGATTAAATGACTTTCTCAAAGTCACAGACTAATTTGAAGAAATAGCAATAAAAGGAGACTCAAAAAATGATTCTAAATGGATTCTCGAAAAGTGGGATACCTAAACTACTAAATGAATCTCAAAACCCTGCACAAACGTGTTTTTTTTCCACAATTTAAAGAATTGATTGGCAGGTAAATAAACCAAAAAAAATCTATATGAACATTTTTTGGTTTCTAACGATGCTGTTTATGGAATACTAGAGGCCCGGTGCACAAAATTCGTGCATGGCGGGGGGGTCCCCTCAGCCCAGCCTGGACCCTTTCCAATCCGGGACACCTCGGGGGATGTCCAGCTGCCGGTTTCGGCCCGATACTTGGGATCAGGCCGAAACCGGCAGTCAGACATCCCTCTTACAATCTGGGACCTCTGGCTCCTAACTGCTCACCTGCCTGCCTGCCTGATTGCCCCTAACTGTCCCCTCTCCCCCTGCCAGCCTGATCACCCCTAACCACCTCTGCCTGCCAGCCTGATCACCCCTAACTGCCCCACCCCCCTGCCGGCCTGGTTACCCCTCACTGTCCCCCTCTACGGGCCTGGTCACCCCTCACTGCCCCCCTCTGCTGGCCTGGTTGCCCCACGCAGCCTGCTGGTCAGTCGTTTGTTCATCCCTCGCTAAACCCCCTGCCAGCCTGGTCACCCCACGTAGCCTGCTGGTCAGTTGTTTGGTCGTCCCTCGCTAACCCCCCTGCCGGCCTGGTCACCCCACACAGCCTGCTGGTCAGTTGTTTGGCCATCCCTTGCTAACCCCACTGCTGGCCTTGTCGCCCCATGCAGCTTGCTGTTCGTTTGTTACTGTGAGGGCGTCATGACCAATTTGCATATTACCCTTTTATTAGTATAGATTGTTGGGAATTTCATTAAGATTTTAACAATCTAGCCCTCGCCCATTTGGCTCAGTGGATAGAGCGTCAACCCATGGACTGAAGGGTCAAGGGTTCGATTCCTGGTCAAGGGCACATACCTCAGTTGCAGGCTGGATCCCTGGCCCTTTACAGGAGGTAACCAATCAATGTGTCTCTCTCACATCGATGTTTCCCTCTCTGTGTCTCTCCCCCTCCCTTCCACTTTTTTTAAAAACCAAAGGAAAAATATCCTCAGGTGAGGATTAACAACAACAACAAAAAGATTTTAACAATTTAATTAGCTGTTTAGTAGAATGAGTCAACTTTGAATATATTTTCTCTAACTCTTTCAAAGAAGTAGAAAACCAACTCCAGAGACAAACTATGCAGCATATCATCTGTGAATCTGTGATCCTTCAAATAACTGAAAGAGCTAGTTCAGAGAGACTTCCCACTGACGAGCTGGTTCCTGCATCTGAGAGCAGTTTGGGGAGAAGGGAAAAGGTTCAGGGGACCAACAGTTTCTTGACTGCTAGGTAATATGTGGTAGTGTCTTATTAAAGACAACAGATCCTGTGCCAATCCTGGTGAAAAAAAAACCCCCAAAATATTTAATAAGTTCAAGTTTTCAAAATAATGCCTAATAGCATATAGGTATCCTTGAGTTTATGCTTCCTTCAGAAGAAAATTGCATAAAGTGTTCCATAATTTCAGATGCTCCCACTTCCTAAATTTGCTGCATTGGCCTAAACTAAATCCTATACTGGGTTTAGATTGGCCAAGGGTAGTCAAAATAAACTTTTTCAATTTTTAATTCTTATAAATATTCCTCTTGGTATTTCCACTGCAATGCTAGATCAGTACTTAATTTTTCTGTTACAACAATCCTATATAATAAAAGGCTAATATGCAAATCGACTGCAGCTAAACGACCAGTTGCTATGACGTGCACTGACCAAGAGGGGGCAGATGCTCAACGCAGGAGCTGCCTCCCTGGTGGTCAGTGTGCTCCCACAGGGGGAGTGCCACTCAGCCAGAAGCCAGGCTCATGGCTGGCGAGTGCAGTGGCAGTGGCAGGAGCCTCTCCTGCCTCTGCGGCAGTGCTAAGGATGTCCAACTGATGGCTTAGGCCCGCTCCCCGAGGGCATCCCCCGAGGGCTCCCAGACTGTGAGAGGGCACAGGCCAGGCTGAGGGACCCCCCCACCACCACCACTGAGTACACAAATTTTGTGCACCAGGTCTCTAGTCGCTAATATGTATTCCACCACCTGGGAAATTTCACTCTTTTGGAATGTTTCTATCATGCTACAAATAATTTTTACTACATGTTCTCTTCTAGCAGAATAGGAATAGATGTTCATAAGTTCCTGGTTGTAAACCAAGTGAACTGAGCCTCCAATTTAGACAGCTGCTCTTGCCTGACGGGTGTGGCTCGGTGGTTGAGCGTCGATCTATGAACCAGTAGGTCACGGTTCGATTCCCGTTCAGGGCATATGCCCAGGTTTCAGGCTCAATCCCCAGTGTGGGACATGCAGGAGGCAGCTGATCAAGGATTCTCTCTTATCATTGATGTTTCTATCTCTCTCTCCCTCTCTGAAATCAATAAAAAGTATATTAAAAAAATAAAAGATAGCTGCTCTTCAAATCCCACACTCTCTCACATATATTCCAGAATGTGCAGGTTAAAACCCATGGATTCTGCACGAAGTGTAGGCAAACTACAGCTCACGGGCCAAATGTGGTACCCCTTCCCTCACCAACAGTCTTTGTAAATAAAGTTTTATTAGATCATATCCACACCCATGTTTATAGATTGTCTATGGCAGTCATTCCCACAGAGATACTTAGCCCCCAAAACCTAAAACACTTATAATCTAGCACCTTATAGAAAAAGTTTGCTGACCCTCTGGTCTACATTAAGTACATGAAGCAAGAAGTTTGGGGATGTTTTCAAAAATACTTACATTAAAAATAAATGAATTAATTCATTTAACAAATATATATTAACTACCTTTGAGAATTGTTCTCAGTGCTGGAGGCCCATCATTGAGCCAGAAAGATGATGCCCCATCTTCATGGAGGTCATATTCTAGGGAGAGGACACAGGCAAACATAACCCTCTAATTTCAGATAGATAAAACAGGATATTAAAAGAGTGTGGCCAAGGATTCTCAAGAGGTAGGATTCTTTAGCAAATGCAAAGTCATGATGATGACAGCCAGGTAGATGACACTGGAACTGATATTTGAATGATGAAAAGACAATCTAAAGATTGTCCCACACAGAGAGAATAGCAAAGGCTTAAGGGGAGGAAATACTAGGCCTGCTCAAGAAACAAAAACGTGACTAATGTACCTGAAGCATAGTGGACAAGAGAAAGAGGCCTGAGGCAAGCAAGGTCAAAGGGGTCAGCATGGGCCAGACCATGTGCGATGAGTAATAAACAGAATCATTAGCCTAATAAATTTCCATCATCAGATCCTTAGCTATTAAAACAGTACTAGATAGAAAACAAATCAAAGTCTAAGGATTGCTCTGGCAGCCTCATTCTGTCACTTCTTCCTTTCGATCTGCTCAAAATTACCTGAAGTCTCAAATGTCTAACAACTCCCAAGAAAGAACACCTTACTAGAAACAGTTCTTACCAAGGAAGCAATTACCCAGTCCCCACACCCCGTAAAAGATTAACTGCTCTTCTCATTGTAAAGACATAAAGTGACCATTTCAAATGGGATTTGTTTTTATAAAGAAAGGGAATTTCCCATTATTAAACATAATTAAGTCTATTTTCTTAAGTCCACTAGGCTATTCATTGGATGAAGTGAGGTCTGTTTCCTCACCACCTCTGCTTATGAGCATGAACTACAAGAAATCTTTCAAAGTAGTTGACTGGTTTGGACAAAATGCAATATTCTTCGAAAGCCTGTAAAGATGTACCATATGGCTTCATTTACCATCTCCAAACTAAATGGAGGATTGAATTTCAATATGTTGGTGAACAGCCACCATATCAATCTGCTGTGTTAATGCCCTTTCCCCTGCAATATTTTTAGAGGATTTATGAATCTGAAAAGACAACTTTCCGTTTTTCGATCCAAGAATAAAAGAAGTCAAGGGCATTCAGAAGAAAGGCCAAGACAGAAATGTTCTGATAAAACCATGACTCTCAGTGAACAACCTAAAGTTAGAAGGAAAAATTAGTTATGAGATATTCTGGAGGGATGACATCCAACTGGCCTTCACTAAGACCTGACAATGCATGGATCAGCAGAACAAGCTCTCATGGTGAACACTGTGTGTTGACAGTATAGATGTTTATAAGCAGATTGGAACAGGCTATATAAGAACAGCTTTGAGAAATATGCCGAAGTGTGAACCTTTAAGTAGCAGCAATACTAGAGAAAAGCCATTGCACAACTCCGAGAATTAACTTGCAATCAGTTTCATCCCCTATAAAATGGGGATAAAATAGTATTAACTCTGGAGCTGGTGGATACTTTACTAAGTGCTCAGTAAATAGTATATTTACCAACTGTGCCAATCACTTCACATGCCGTATCTAACTGAATCGTCATTAAACTCTGAAGTAAGTTCTATTGTGCCATACTTACAACAGATTAGAAACAAAGGCTCAAAGGTATTACATAACTTGCCCAAAGATCAAGTAAACGCCCAGTGTCTATGCTCTTAAACAGAAGTTGCATATTGGTAGTTTGGCGACACGCTTTCTTAGATCTACTTGGTGTTAACTGAAAATATAGTAGCAGCTAATATTTATTAAGCACTTTCTATATGCCAGGCACTGAATTCTTCTAATGAATTATCCCATCAAGTTCTACCTACAAGCCCACAGGTTTTTATTATTGGCGTCCTTTTATAGCAAGGATCTGAGGCTTAAGATTAAGTTTACTTGCCCAAGGTTACACAGCGAATAAATGGTGCAACTGAGATTTGAACACTGGAGTTCCAGCTCAGAGCCAAACTCTTAAGCACTAGACCAAACAGTCTTGTTAAAAAATAATGTTTCGCCCTGGCCGGTGTGGTTCAGTTGGTTGGAGCATCATCTCAGAAGGTGACGGGTTTGATTTCCAGTCAGGGCACATACCTAGGTTGTGGGTTCGATTCCCACTTGGGGTGTGTACAAGAGGTAATGAATTGATGTCTCTTTCCCTTTTTCTCTCTCTCTCCCCCTTCCCTTCCCTCTAAAAAAAATCAATAAAAATAATTTATTAATTAAAAATTATAATGTTTAAAAATGTTGTTTTATTAATTGCCAAATATGTGGGCATTTTATTAACACAAGACTTTCATTCCCTAGCAGCACCAGTTTGGTGCAGTTTGCCATGGTCCCATCACTCCCTATTCTTTCTCTAACACCAAGGCTAGGAGTCAGTTGCCATTTTTTAGCATTGTTGCTTGCACTTTTGTTTTTCCTTATAGAAGAACTAGAGGCCCAATGCACAAAATTCGTGCAAGAGTAGGCCTTCCTTCTCCCAGCTGCCGGCACCAGCTTCCTTCTGGCACCCGGAACCCGGGCTTCCCTCAGGCTGCTGGCAGGTACCTGGAACCCGGGCTTCCCTTGTAGCCCTGGCTTCATCCAGAAGGTCTTCAGGAAGGACATCCAGTCTAATTAACTTATTATGCTTTTTTTTATTATAGATTAGAAGGAAGGTAAAATAATTCTTGGACTTCCATTTCTATAAAAAATGAGAAAATAGCCTTAGCCAGTTTGTTCAGTGGTTAGAGCATCAGCCGGAGGAGAAGGGTCATGGGTTCAATTCCCAGTCACGGGCACGTACCTCAGTTGCAGGCTCAATCCTGGCCCAGGTCAGGACACATGTAGGAGAAAACCAACTGATGTGTGTGTGTCTCTCTCTCCTCCTCCTCCCTCCTTTCCAACCTCTCTAAAAATCAATTTAAAAAATAGCCTCCAGTTAGGATGAAAAAAATAAAAAAGGTGGATTTCAATGGGGATAAAGAGGGACATCTGTAATACTTTCAACAATAAAGATTTTTTTTAACTGAGAAAATAGAAGATGGTGTGTCACATGTCCGAGAAAAATGGGAGATAGGTGGAAATTAATATTCTTGTGTGTTTGATGTGCAAAATGAATGACTGCTTTCCTTTCCATGCTCAGGTACATTACCTAGCTGCTAGAAATATTTGAATTTAATTGGTTTTAACCTCTACATCATTGTAAGCAGCAAAAGACATGTTGACAGCAAGTATGCAGTTGTTCAACAGAAAAAAACTTTATTCTTATGATAGAATGATGAAAGGAGTTCAATGTGCCATAGAATAATGCTTAAATTCACATGACTTGGAAGTCTCTGGTCAACTTAATTAATACCTGTTCTATTTTTTAAGTGTTTAATTTGCTTGAAAAGAAAAAACCCAACCCCAGGAAGAGGCTCCATGTTACACTGTGGAACACTACTGCCTCCCAGGCTAAGGGGACTTCCATTTGTAAAAGAGGCTTCAGCCCCAATATCCATACCACCACCCTGTTCACTCCATTGCAGTGTTTGCTTCCAGTTACCCTACTCTCTGTACTACCGCAGTCAGACTTCCAGGTAACAAAGGCTACATGAGTCTAGTCCCCCCGGCCACCTGTGAGGATCTGTTTGTAAGGAAGTGATAAGAGGCCCACCTATTTTTCTACAGTTCCACAGAGAAATAGTAGATTTGTCATGTGGTTTGCCTCTTCTATATCACAGCAGAAACTCCATTTGCAGGGGGAAGAGAGTTAATGATGGGCCTTAAACTTAAAATCAACTAAGGTTTACACTAGTGAGTTGACAGAGCTAAATTTATCCCTCTCACACTGTTCCATTATCTCAAACATTCTGCTATTAAAATGGGCGGTGAGGAAGAAAGCTATTTGACATGCATTCCAACATAGTGAACTATTTATAGGCAGGAAAATAGCCACGGCCACCCATAAGATGGAAACCACCACCCAGAGCATGGCTTTGCTGAAGGGTCTCTCAGGGCTTGCTAAGAACAGAAGCTGGCCCACGTGGCAGGGTTAAGCCTTCTTCCTTCGAATTTCAACCAGGAAGTTTAATTAAAAGGTTTTAAACAACCTTATTTACTCTCACCAAGTTTTTAAACTTCAGGACCACACTATTGACCACCTGATAAAAGTAAACAAATGGAGAAATCTTTCTACTGTATTTACTTCAAAATTGGGAGCAGAATGAATACACAAAGGGTCAGGACAGATTACAAGTAAATGTAGGTCTTCCTTTTCATCATATTTGCATGTTTTTTTTACTCACAGAAATAAAAAAAAATACAACTTACCAAAAAAAAAAACCAAAAGCTAAATGATTCACTGGTGACAGGAAAATCTTCACATGTAATGGAGAACAAAGGACAAGAAACATACTCTGCTCAATCAAAACCAGGAGTATCTTCAGTAAACATATTAAATCAATAACCTCCACTGCTGACATATCAGGTTGGGCAGAAAGGCTTCCACTGAGGAATCTTCTAAATGAGCCCACTAAATGCTTCTAAGTTTCAAAACTTGCTGGCTAATCAGTGCCACGAATATTAATAATCAAATTCTCATTAAAAAAAAAAGAATTCATTAGACTACTTCTCTAACATTTTCTAAATGTAATATATTGTTAAAATGGGAAAGAAAGGTGTTTTAGAACTCAGGGGGAAAAAATGGAGAGAGTATTCATTCTACCAACGGACTGCCACTGGTAACTAGGAAAAATAAATTACTTGAAACAAGAGGTAAAGCCAAAACAAATTAACCTGTTGATCTTTGGGGGAAGGGCAGAGGAAAACGGACCACAAAGAAGACACAAGATTTATTTAGATTACAAACTGACATGTGTACTGAGTGTGCTGGCCTCCAGGTGCTTCTGGGTAAAGAGACAAATAAGGAAAAGCCATCAAGCACAGTACACAAAAATATGACCCGGGCCCAGCGGGAATAAAATCTGAGTAATGCAGCCCAAATATAGGAGTGCAATCTAAAAATAACCCTTCTGCTTCTACAGAGGTTATTTTCCTTTTAGCATTCATTCGAAATGTGTGGGAAGACAAAACAGTTTGAGTTAAGTGAATTTCCAGTTATTATCAAATCAAGTGATGCTCAAAGCCAATTTCAACCAAAAGTAAAAATTCAACTTCCCCTTCCTTTAGTTTTCTCTTGTAAGTAAATGTGTGGGGTGGGGAGATGAAGGACAATACTGGGCAAGAATGTAATTTCTAAATTCTATAAGAAACTGATATTACCTCTAGGTAAAATATCTTAATATCTAACTAATGGCATGAGAAATGATTTGATCCTTGGAATTGTGTCAGTGAGAACCACTATAATTATTATTTTTTCCATAAAGAAAGATGAACAGAGAATGACAGAATGTTGAAATTGTGATTACACTTTCCTATCATGCCCAGATTTAAAGGATTTCAGTATCACCATCTAAGTCTTCCCCAACTTAAGATGAACAAAGAAATAAAGAGATTGGTAGGAAAAAACAACTTGTGAGTGGAAATATGCTGCGATTCCAGCAGTTTTTCAAAAAATATGTAAGGGGCATCTACTAGAAGCCAGGTTCTATGCTCTGTGCTGCCCCCATCTGAGGCAAACCTTTTTCCCAATGGCAGATAGAAAAATACAGCCTTACTTCATTTTCCCATGCTATGTAAAATTATATAACTACAATGGTAGTGCAAAATGAAAAAAAAAAAAAAAAGGAGTACCAAAGGATCACATTTCACTGTATAACAGCAGAGAGGAGTCATATGGGAATGTCCTTTTGGTCATGCAGAAACAACAGTGCTGCCTCAGCTGTTTGAGTATGAGACAGAGATACAGCTTGGTGGAGATGACTGGGCATAAGAAGTCACTGACAGCCTGCCTTTGGCAGTGAGTACCACCCATTTAATAGTCCTGGGTGTGCAGATGAGAGTCCAGTGGTGATGTTAGGACAGTAAACAAGATCCCTCCCATCCTGCTCTCAAGAAGAGTCAAGTTCAGTGGAAGAACTTACAGTGTGAACAGTGAGCACCAGATCTGGTCTGGGATGCTGGGAAAACTGGCCCAGGTATGAGGTTACAGATACCTCCAGACCATCATGCCCACATGTGAACTCTCCCACTGTTCTTTATGCAGTATAGGATGAATACTACAGAAATATTCTGTTGGAACAGATTAAACTTGCAAATCGCACTTCTGATACCTGGCCATCCCCAACAGATCCTTCAGGACCTTCCCACAAACACGAATCGCCCAATCTCACTGCCAGCTGTCTCAGCTAAACAGTGGAGGAGAACAAGAAGGTAGCCTACATAGGTGGCCTGTAATGGAGAGCCAGAGACTTCCCCCTCTTCACTGAAAGCACATTTTCAGGAGCGAGGAACAGAAGGAAGGAAATGAAAGATACACCACACCTTTCCTGTTCACATGTAAACCTACTTTAGTACAGTGGTTCGCTTTCTAAAAGCACATCGATATGTGCAAGGGAGCCTGTATAAAGCATCAGATGCTAAGATTAGAACATAAGAGAATTACTTTGAAGGTATACTATATATTAACTATGGAGAAAGAAATATTTTAACTGAAAACAGCAGTTAGTTGTTTCACTGGAAATTCTATAGACCTATGCTGTACATGTTTATTAAAGTCCGGAAGTGGGAAAATAATCTAACAGAAACATAGCCAAAGATATGGAAAGGTAGAAACCATAACTTTGCTAATTCTGGGGGCACCACTCACACTGTACTTCCTGTGACTGGAGTTGAGCAGTGCCAGGCTATGTAGACACATGTTACCTTGAAAGTGACACAGGATGCTATTGAGTACCATAGCCCACTCCTAGACTCTACGGAAAAGGCCCTCATTATTATATTTTTAGGACAAATGCCTCTCAATTAAATGAAGGTCTTTCTCTCTTCGATCTTTGATCTCTCTCAACTTCTATTCTTCTTGTTATTAAAAGGGATCCCAGCCAGTGTGGTTCAGTGGTTGACAATCGACCTATAAAATAGGAGGTTAAAGTTCAATTCCTGGTCAAGGCACATGCCCGATTTGCAGGCTCAATCCCCAGGAGGGTGTATAGGAGGCAGCTGATCATTGATTCTCTCTCATCATTGATGTTTTCCATCTCTCTCTCCCTTGCCCTTCCTCTCTGAAATAAATACTTAAAAAAAAATTTTTGCCATTGCTCTTTATGAGTTTAAAATTTAGTTAAGTTCCACGACATGTAGAAAATAGGTACATCAATTGTCTGACTTCTATGGATCTCTTCCTCAGACTAATCTATATCCTGCCAGAAGCTTCTGGTAAAACAAAATCCCAGGAAGAGAAGCCTTGAAACATGGTTCAAATGCTTAAAATCAAGAACTGAAGCCAAGACAATGCTTTTCATTGTGGTTCATTGATGGTCAATGGATGCCATTCTGGAAAATGTGTATTTTCAAAACAAATAGCCACATTCATAGCACAAACCACTCTTGGGTTCAAACACAATCTATGGCTAGCACCCAGACAAGGCAAATGTATGCATTTGGAGCAAGATGTTGGACCACAGTTAAGAATGAAAAATGTATAGCCAGAGGTACTACCATACATAGTCTCTGAGGTAAAGAAGTGGGCACCAAAGGCATTTGAGAAAAACAGAATCCTGAGAGCAAGAAGCCAAAGTAGGGGCTGAATGAATCAGAACACATGATGACTAAAATCATATTCAAAGCAAACATTATATGTTTCTATAATTCATGAACTTATAATGACACTAGAGGCCTGGAGCACGAAATTCATGCATGGGGGGGAGGGGCGGTGTCCCTCAGCCCAGCATGCACCCTCTCCAATCTGGGATCCCTCGAGGGATGTCCGACTGCCCGTTTAGGCCCGATCCTGGGCAGTTGGACATCCCTCTCACAATCCAGGACTGCTGGCTCCCAACCACTTGCCTGCCTGCCTGCCTGATTGCCCCTAACCGCTGCTGCCTGCCAGCCTAATCACCCCCTAACCACTCCCATGCCAGCCTGATTGATGCCTAACTGCTCCCCTGCCAGCCTGATTGCCCCTAACTGCCCTCCCCTGCAGGCCTGGTCACCCCTAACTGCCCTCCCCTGCAGGCCTGGTCCCCCCTATCTGCTCTCTCCTGCAGGCCTGGGTCTCTCCCAACTGCCCTTCCCTGCAGGCCCAGTTGCCCCCAACTTCCCTCCTCTGCCAGCCTGGTCACCCCTAACTGCCCTCCCCTGCAGGCTTGATTGCCCACAACTGCCCTCCCCTGCTGGCCATCTTTGACTACATGGGGGCAGCCATCTTGTGTGTTGGAGTGATGGTCAATTTGCATATTACTCTTTTATTAGATAGGATTGGCACTAAGTCTGGACTAGATCTAAGATCCAGGTCTGGAGAGCAGAAATTCCAATTTTCTAGATTCTAATCCAAGGTTTTACTCTTGGAGGAGAGTATTGTATAATAGTCTACATACAAATTTACCATGGACAAAAAAAAACCAAAAAACAAATAGTGCCACCAATTACAAGTAGGTATGAAACATAACAACAGAATAAATAATTTGAATGATGCTTCCTGACGGAGAGAATGTAAAAGCCCTTCTTGAAGTGCTGTAACAAGAATAGGAGGTACTCCTGCTTGTCACAGAAGAGAGTGGAGAACAAGTCCCAGGATAGTCACCACAGCATACCAATGATTTCCCCTGGAGGTTATGGCAAGAACTGGCTAATTGCTATAGAATAAGTTTTTCCAGGCCTCAGGAAGATTATTATTATTTTAATTTTAAAAGCCCTGGCTGGTGTGCTCAGTGGTTAGAGTGTTGGCCCCGAGCACTGAAGGGTCTAGGGTTCAATTCCAGGTCAAGGGCATGTACCTGGGTTGTGGGTTTACTCTCTGCCCCCAGTTGGGGCGTGTTGTCTCCTGACAACTGGTCGATGTATCTCTCTCACATTGATGTTTCTCTCTCTCTCTCTCTCTCTCTCTCTCTCTCTCTCTCTCTCTCACTCTCTCCCCCCTTCCCTTCCTTCCACCCTCTCTGAAAAGTAATGGGAAAAATATCCTCAGGTGAGAAGTAATAAAAAATAAATAAATAAAAATGAATAAATTAAATAAGTTTTTTAAAAAACAACTCACACAACCTCATTTACGAGGTTTCTGAACATAGGCTGGTGATGAGGTAGTTGGGGTGGAGGGAGTTAAATTTCTCTTCAGCATTACATGCTTGGCCTATGTTTGGTGAAGAATTTAGATATAATTTTGATGTAGACACCATCAAGCCATTGAGAATTATTCAAGTTAATGGAAATTAAAGAAGGAATGTTCACATTGCTTAGGAAAGGTCTTTCAGTTAATTGCCAGAACCTTCCCAGAGAGCTAACACATTGTTTGTCTATGTTATACGGTTTGTATGCAGCAGCCTCAACCCTTAGATATCAGTCATACAAAAGCATTAATAACTTAACAGTCATATGTGGAGGACTGAGGAAAGAGATTTGTGCTCAATTCTTTTATTTATAAATTATAACTTGTAAATTCAAATTTCAAGGTGGATAAATTTAATTAACAAATAACCAATCTTAAAACTATCCCCAAATAACTAAAAAGCCAATAGCATACATTTAAACCAAAATGAAACTGAACTCCCCAAAAGACAAAACCTGAGTAAGATGAAATTCATACATAGATGTACCATTAGAAAACAGGTCAATAGTGATAAACAAATCTTTGTTTAAGTAAGCAAAATTTATTTAGAAAGTCAAAGAGGTAAAAGAAATGAGCCAGCTGGGCTGTGTAGGCTCAAGAAACAAATTACAGAGGCTAAAGAAGGGACTAGGAACTTAGGAGAAAGAAAGCAAGAATATAGGCACCTGTTAAAGGAGAGTGGGAAAGGCTCCGAAGTGCTTCAGAGAGAGTGAGAGCTAGGGAACAAAGGAGGTGGGGAAAGGTACAACCATGCCCAGGAGCCTCAGGTAATCAAATCTTGGTAAAATTTTAACTTACCCTCATCTCACTCCTGGACCTAGAATTAGAAGTATTGGTTCTAATGGAAGGAGATAGTAGATAATAATGTACATACTGTTTCAGAATATTAAACTTCCATTTGAATATGAGCAAGTCTGATTACTAGCCATTCACAGACCTTTGAAAACAAACAAACAAACAAACAAACAAAAGAACACAGCCAGGAAACACTGCCCAGAATAAAAAAGAGCACAAGTGGCACATCTACTTATTCTTCTCATTTTAGGCCAGGACAGACAGCAGAAATTTTCCAGCACCTAAGCAAACTTTTCCTTCCCTGTGATTAATGGCTTCCTTGGATCTTCTGGGGGTAGAGAAAAGTCTACAATTAGCCAACTTGCTGTTATGATGGATATGTTCTATCTGCACTGTCCAATGGCCACATGAGGCTAATGAGGGTCTGAAATGTGACCAGTGTGAGCGAGGAACTGAATTTAATTTTAACTAATTATAATTTAAATAGCCATGTACAGCTTATTCACTACCATACTAGACAGCATAGGACATGTTTTATTTAGAAGATCGAATCTCAAATTTCACTCAGAACTCCAGTTATAAATCCACACTGATATAATCAGAAGCCCATCAAAGGTGAAAATGTCACAGAGAGATAAAAGGATGAGTATCTGTGGATAAGTTGTAATGTAGATAAATCCACTCACGGTACTCAAGTTGAAGGTAGCTATATGAAGTGTTAATGGTGACTGATGCTTGATAAATGCTTACTGCCTTAGAAATCGTCACAGACATAGGGAACTGGTCCTGAGACGTGGCAGGTCAGACAGGCTGCCTCTCTGAGTTTACTGTGGTCAGTAATAAAAAAGGTGCATGTAAAATTAGGAAGAGCCAGTTTTCCACTCCCCTCACCCATGAGAACCAGGCTTTTTCAGGTAGTCTTCTTTCTCCCAAGACCAGGACAAACACAATGCCAGGTGAACAAATATGTATTGAAGATCAGTTTTTTAAAAATTGAAAACTGCTAGAAACTTCCATGGCTATTTTAGAGAGTTTGGGAAGGTGTATGAACTCTCAATCTGGTCAAAGCATGGCTGGGCCACAAACAAGGCAAAAGAAATATACGTATATGCATTGTATATATTTAGAATTCAGTGCTTTATAGTTCCAACTGATATCATTAAGCCAAATACATTAACTACTGCAGAAATTACACAATTGGTTAGGCAACAGAAAACACGTCAACTGTTATCCTAATCTTAAATTCTTCATGGTGATATGAAATTGACCCTTGAAATTGATGTACTTAAAATCTTGTTTTTGTCTAATCTAAAATATAAGCTTAATAAAATGGTAGGCAATTTGCATGGTGTAATAAGTAGGCAGGTGTTCAAACCACACACCCCTATACACATACACCCCCCCAACCTCATTTTAATGGAAGCAAGATATAGATTTGACAGAGATAATACAAGACTCACTGAATAAATGTGCCTAAGAGGACTTTGAAATGGAGAGAAACTAGGAACATGGGGTCCTCTCCTGACTTGAGTAAAACATTCAGTGAATTCTTAGAGGAAGTATGGCTAGTCACTGCTCAAGGAGATCAGCTAAAACAGCACTGGAGAGGCCCTAGGGACCAACACTCACCTAGACCCTACCTGAAAGTAATGAACTCTACCCACAAGGAGAGTGTCAAGGGCTCAAACTAGGTATGCGAATGAAAATCTGGAGAGAATCTACCCTTGCAAACAAATATCATTCATCAAGTTCTGCTCTGCAAGAATAAAAACGGGTGGGATGTGAGAGAGGCAATCATAAGAGGCGGGCCTTCTCTGTTACAGTGGTTTCAGCAGGCAAAATCACTTGCTTATTGTCACTATATGACCAAAAGTAACCAATAGTGCCAGGACACAGTAGGATTGTCATATTTATATACTGACATAAAAAAGCCTACTCCCCTAGTGGGCTGCCCAGAGCACAGAAGATGGGGTTTTATCTTAGCTGATGCACTGTGCCACTTACGGAATCTCCAGACTTGACTGCCATGGTGATTATAAAAGGTCCTGTTATTCTTAGCTCAGATGGTAAATTCAAACATAACCGCCTGTTGCAGGCCTTTAAGAGCCCGAGCGGCTCCGGCCTGCAGAAAGCATGGCCTGTGGCAGGCCTGCCAACGGCCCTGAGCCAGCTGACCAGCATCCAGTCACCGTTTCTTTTCCAAACACCAACTGAACAAACCTTGATTCAGCTCTTAAGTTACGCTCTGGTGAAGAACAGCGCAGAGGAAGCACCAAGAGAATGATTTTAGAGAAACAAATCTGGGCATAAACCAAGTCCATGTTCCCGTGGAATTATTAATAACTCAGGGGTCCTTTATGTTTGTTTGAACCCTCCATGTCTAGCTGAGGAAAATACATATTTCTTTTTTCTCCTCGGGGAGAATAAAAGCAGGAAAGTAAAATTCCTGGTAATGTCATATCCAGTCAAACAGGAAGGTTTGTAGGCTCAAGGCTGAAAGGTTTCCAGCGTTATGCTGAGCCAATCTGAAAATAATTTATTTGATTTTCATTTCTTTCATTTCCTCCAAATTATCATTCAACTCCATGCTCCCACACCTACCAAGACAAGAGGAAATATTTTGTAAACATAATAAAAACACAGTGTTTAGGAAACACCTGAGGTGTGGAGAAATTGAAACACTCATTCATTGCTGGTGGGAGTATAAAACAGTGCAGCCACTTTGGAAACCATTTGGCAGTTCCTCAGTGTTAAACATAGTCTCCATATGCCCCAGAAATTCTATACTTAAGGTATTTACCCCAAGAGGATTGAAAACATATGTTCACACAAAATTATACACACATGTTGACAGTAGCATCATTCATACTAGCCAAAGAATTAAAACAACCTAAATGTGAATAAATTCACAAAATGTGGTATATCCATACAGTGGAATATTATTTGGCAAAAAAAAAAGGATTAAGAACCAATACATGCTATGACATGGATGAACTTTTGAAAACATTACTAGAATACTAAATGAAAGAAGCCAGTCACAAAAGTCCGTATATTGTATAACTCTATTTACATTAAATGTCCAGAATAGGCCAACCCATACAGACAAAAAGCATATTAATGATGCTTGGCTGATGTGGCTCAATTGGTTGAGTGTCATCCTGTGTACCAAAAGGGCACCAAGTGATTCCTGGGCAGGGCACATGCCCAGATTTCAGGTTTAGTCCCCAGTCCAGGTGCAATTGGGAGGCAACCAATAAATGTTTCTCTCTCCCTATCCCTTCTTATTTTCCTGAAATTAATAAAAACATGTAATTTTTTAAAAGCATATTATTGCCCTAGCCAGTGGGGTTCAGTGGATAGAGCATCGGCCCATGGACTGAAGGGTCATGGCTTCAATTCCGGTCAAGGGCACGTACCCCAGTTTCAGGCTCGACCCTGGCTGGTCGGGGTGCATGCAAGAGGCAACCAATTGATGTCTCGCTCTCACATCAATGTTTCTCTCTCTCTGTCTCTTCTCTTCCTTTCTAAAAATCAATGGAAAAATATCCTCAGGTAAGGAACAACAACAACAACAACAAAAAAGCATATTAATGGTTGCCTGTGATGCGGACGGGGTGGGGGAAGATGGGGTACACAGATGACATCTAATGCCTATAAGTTCCTTTTTGGAGAGTTGAAAATGTTCTAGGATTAGATTGTGGTGATGGCTCTACAACTTCGTGAATAAATCAATGGAAACAGAAAAAAACTAATTAACTACTCTAAAATAGGTGACTTATGTATGTGAAATATACCTCAATAGCACAGCTGAGGGAGGTAGGGAAAAAAGAAGGAGGGAGGGAGGGAATTCAGACTTAAAATGTCTCACTTGGAATGGTCATTATTCTTCTCAGGATTTTATGTTTTTTGTTTTTACTTTTTATCTTTCTATAACCATAGACTCATCCTTGGGGAGAAAAAAAAAGTACAGAAAAGTCTCCTGCATCCCCCCTTAGTGATATCTTATGTACATTATCAAAGGAAATTGATATTGACACATTACAGTTAACAAGACTCAGATTTCTAGGGGTGCCTTTTTAAAACAACTTCTGGGTCAGAATCCTTGAGGTTACCCTCCTTTTACTTGAAACAGCAGTCACTTTGGTTGTGATTATCACAAGCTAATCAATAATTCCAGTGCCACAGATACAAGCAGTGGACATTTTAACATCTCCCAGTTCCTAATTTGCCTTGGGAAAAAACTAAGTTACCATTAGTGAAATATGTCCACCAAAGCACATTAAGTTCATATATACTTTAAGGGTCCTTCTAACTCATTATGTTGCTCACCACACTTTTTTCCTGGCAGAGAACTGGGTGAGTCTTTCTGTAGAGTGGTGTTGATGACATGCTGTGACAACTAAAGTTTGCGTACAGTCTTTCCTTAGGTGGATAAAGAATTTGCAATCAACCATTCTAGCTCATTCTGAAAGAAGAGAGACTTAGAAGGCTGACAAATGAGAGGAAAATATCTCCCAGTAAAAATAGCAAATAGCTTTTTAATTTCCATGTGGGAAATGACAAGAAGAAATCCCTGCTCAAGTGAAGTCTTTCACTAAGTTCCCAAAATCTCCTTTACATCTCAGCTTTATGACTTAGAAGCAAAAATTACTGCTCAACTGTCTAATGATCAGATGTCTGATGTAAGGCTTTCCTGTGTTTTCTTTCTTCCTTTTACATTATTTTTTTTAAAAACTTATTTTAGAGATAGAGAGAAAGGGGGGAGAGAGAACAAGATTTGTTGTTCCTCTTATTTATGCATTCAATGGTTAATTCTTAGATGTGCCCTGACTGGAAAGCGAACCTGCAATGCTCTAATCAACTGAGCTACCCGGTCAGGACTCTTCCCTTTGTATTCTTAACTTTCGCTCTTCTGCTTTAGTAAAAAGTGAGGTGGGCCAGAGAAAGTCATTTCTGATGATGAGAAACAGGAGGCTGAAAATATTGACTGAAGTGAAATGTTTGGCTTTCCCACAGTTAACAGAAAAGTGTTTCTATACAAGATGACCTTCCTGAGGAGGGTGAGCAAGCAGGCAGCCTGGCAGGGGTCTTCGGGGGCAGTCAGCACTACCTAGGCCCTACCAACCAAGAAGAATATAAATGGGAAACACTTAACACCCCACACCCAGGTGTGGAGATGAGATGGACACAGCAGCCTCTGCAAACTGTCACCAGACACTGTTGCGTTATTCTGGATCACCTGGCCCAAACGTCCAAGTGAGGTAAGCAAGTCCTAGGAATCACACTGAGCTTTGGAGGGACTTTTGGCTTCATGCTAAAACCTTAGGCCACCAAAAAAAAAAAAAAAAAAAAAAAAAAAAAAAAAAAAAAAAGTAGCCCAGACCAGGCAGGCATGATATCTTGTTGGCATGTTGATGTAATAATGGCAATAGGTGAGCACTGCAGAGAAGTGAGCCCTGAAGTTGTGCTTTGATAAACGGTGAAATCCAGGAAAGAGACCAAAGGCTGCTTGGACAGTGGTTAAAATAAGGTCAAGGTAAAGCATGCCACAAAGACAATAGGGAAGGACACAGCACTGGGAGAAAAGAAAGAGGAAACTGTCTTCTGCCCATGGCATAGCTCTTTACTGTTTTATAAGAAAATCAAGTTTAAAAAGAAAGGTTTCACCATCCCTCCACCCATGCCAAAAAGTGAGAGAAGCCCACACCCAAACAAGACAACCATTTACAAATATGTACAGCACATAACCTTTTATTCAAGGGTGGAACAGATTTGAATCCCCTGGTATTACAACGCAAACAATTTTTCTTTCCATATAAGCATGTGCTGCTCTCTCAGCTGGTGGTGGTGTCAGCTTACATCCTCCAGGGGTTCCATGAATAGCAGCTCAGGTAGAGAGATGAAGAGTGGCCTGTAAGTCGGACAATCGCGCTCTTCATCCTGGTTATTTTAATAGGGTAACCCTGAAACACTGTGTAAAATGGGAAGGTGGGATTAGCAGTGGTTTTCAATATTTTTTAAGCTGTGAAATCTTTTATCCAAATGAAATCTCATAAAGAACCCCAATATATAATAGTTTGAAGCAGACAGGGTGGTTAAAGCTGGAAGAGGGGGGACAATGGGGAAGGGGGTCTCCCATGAGGCACTTGGTAGAATTGAGACTCTACAGCACATAGTATGAAAATCACTGAGATCTCTTAAAACAAAAACTTCATCCTGCCCTGGCTGGGTTGTTCAGTTGGTTAGAGTGTCATCCCAGTATGTCAAGGTTGTGGATTCGATCCCTGGTCAGGGCACATACCAATGAATCATAATTAAGTGCAACAACAAATTGACACCTCTCTCTCTCTCAATCAATAAATAACTTTTAAAAAAGAATGCATTTTAAAAATAAAAACAAAAAAACTTCACCCTACTTAAAAAATTTAAACTGAAACCAAGGAGAAAAAAAAGACAAAGTGGTATAGAGTAATGGTTTCTAATGCCTGAGTCTTGTTGTTGGGAGTGGAAAGGGGTGGGAAGGTATCATTTATAAGCATGTAAAATGTCTCATAAATATGTATGCTCATTTAAAAAAAATGAATTCCGATATTGTGATTAATAAAACTAAAATCCATTTAAGTGTAACTGAATTCATAGTCCTGTGGGAATCTATAGTTTCTTTTTAAATTAAAAAGGAATCATCACATTGTGAACCACTACTAAAGAGAAAGCAACAATACTCCACCTGAATTAAACAATGTAAGTAAATCCCCTTAAGAGAAGTTACAGTGGGCTTTTTTATTTTAAAGATTCTACTTCCAACAGTGTACATCTAGTTAGATGCCTTTGTCGCTTTGAGAAGGATTCTGAGGCCATGTCCGGGCAGGAAAGAAATGTCATATTAGATAATCCTATCTAATAAAGAGGTAATATGCAAATTGACCATCACTCCAACACACAAGATGGCCACCACCATGTGGTCAAAGATGGCCGGCCCCATGTGGACACAAGATGGATGCCATAAGATGGCCAGCAGGGGAGGGGCCAGGCCTGCAAGGGAGGGGAGTTGTGGGCGATCAGGCCAGCAGGGGAGGGCAGTTGGGAGGGACCAGGCCAGCAGGGGAGGGCAGTTAGGGATGACCAAGCTGGCAAGGGAGGGGAGTTAGGGGTGACCGGGCCTGCAGGGGAGGGCAGTTGGGGGGACCAGGCCAGCAGGGGAGCAGTTAGGTGTCAATCAGGCTGGCAGGGGAGTGGTTAGGGGGTGATCAGGCTGGCAGGCAGAAGCAGTTAGGGGCAATCAGGCAGGCAGGCAGGCAGGCGAGTGGTTGGGAGCCAGCAGTCCTGGATTGTGAAAGGAATGTCCGACTGCCCGTTTAGACCTGATCCCACTGGGCAGTCGGACATCTCTCAAGGGGTCCCAGATTGGAGAGGGTGCAGGTTGGGCTGAGGGACACCCCCCCGCCATGAATTTCATGCACCGGGCCTCTAGTCATTAGATAAACACTGCATGCCATGGCTTTGGAGGGAATAGGAAGTGAGAGAGGGGACACATAGATCTGACATTCAGGGCTTTGTCAGATAATCATCTGAGATGCAATGGTCAGGAGATCCGAGTTCTAACTCTGATTCTGTCATCACACTAAATTTATCAGTAGGCAAATAATTCATTCCAGGTTTCAATTGTGCCAGGTCTAAAAAGGAGGCATCCTGACTTCTGATTCAGAACAGAATCAACTCAGACATTTAAAGGAATACTACATTCCTTTAAAAACCACTGGAGACACAACAAAACTGTCACAGAACTGGTGAGCTAACCTCTCCATTTTACAGGTGAGGAATTTGAAATCCAAAAGATTGTTGGCCAAAGTCATACAAGTACATAGCTGGCTAAAGAATCAGCACTGCCGCCCTAGCTGGTTTGGCTCAGTGGATAGAGCGTTGGCCTGCAGGCTGAAAGGTCCCGGGTTCGATTCCGGTGAAGGGCACATGCCCTAATTGCTGGCTCAATCCCCAGTAGGGGTTGTGCAGGAGGCAGCTGATCAATGAGTCTCTCTCATCATTGATGTTTCTATCTCTCTCTTCCCCTCCCCCTTCCTCTTTGAAATCAATAAAAATATATTTTAAAAAATTAGCACTGCCTGCTGGAGAGTTTTCTACAACTTGAGTCATAACATGTAGTTTGAAAGTTTGACTTAATTACTATTAGTTCTCCTTGGGATACTTCATAATATAAGGGCTTTTTGGTTTGATCCTATAAAAAATACTTCAAAAAAGTTCATGCCTCTCAACTAGATTGTACTAAATAAATTATTGCTATAAAATAAACCTATACTTTGTCACTTTTAAGCTTAGGTATTAAAAATGTTTCTTCAATAGAAAACAAGGTAACTTATACATTTGAGTTGCTCAGTAAATACAAACCAAATAATAGTTGCCAATCTCAGTAGAAAATTAATGATAGCCTACAAAATGTCAAAGTTTGACCTACTTAGGAGCAGCCCCTTTAAAAAGTTAAACCTAAATAAAGAACATTACAAAATGTGAATTGATTGGTCATAGTCAACCTAAAATTTTTATAATAAGAATTAACAAAGGATGGGAGAATCAGAAAATAACAGAGCAGTTTTTTATATTTGTCTGATTCCTTACTTAGAGAGGCATTTGGTACTCCCCACCCACCCCCCTCAAATCAATGCATGGCTTTTATTGCATCCTTAAAATATCACACAAACAAGTCTGAGGAATCATCTGCCATCTTGCTGAACAACTTAGATCTTATTGGTTAGCCTGCTGAACTAGCTGTTCCTTTTTTAGAAACATAGATAGCATCCAAAATTTTTCTGATATCCTTGTTTTTAACTGTTTTGGCTTACTGAATCAAAGCAGCTAAATTTGATACAAGTTCAATGTCGTTTCTTTCAGGAATTAACTCATCTTTCTGGGCTTGAGATACTGAACAAGCCATGCCTGACTGACCTCATCCGAACCCTGCAGATATATTGTTCGCCCAGGAAATTTCTGACTTCAACAAAAGAACCATTCTCCGGAATAACGACGCTGATGAGGAAGTGAGCTCACAAAGACCTCATCTTGAGGGAAGCCCAATGTAACACACTTTGGTCATGTTGTGTACATGACTGCAGAGTGCAAACAGTCCCTTTCAATTTCCCCACCATTTGTCAACCAGAGCCTCTTTTTCTTTCCAAGGAGATTGAGTTCTACATTAATGTGATTGAAGTCCCTCCGCAGGTGCCTCTAGGGCCCTTCACAATAACTGTGCATCTGTCAACATTTTCTAGAATGTCTGATTGCTGAGAACAGTCTTCACCTTCGAAGTAGAGGTGGCAAAAAGAGGGCATTTGGTACTCTTGGAAATTCTGCTCTGTCAGTCTGGAGTAAGGACCAAGATCCTAAGGAGAAGGTCACACTTTTGCACTCTCCTCCCGGAAACATCAATTCACGTCTTCCTAGCCTGGAAGAATAAATATTTCAGGCGATCGGTTGGTTCCCAAGCGCCATTCAAGTCACAAGTGGTTTGCCTCATAAAATTGACTGAGGGAGCTGGTTTGGCTCAGTGGATAGAGCGTCAGCCTGCGGACTGAAGGGTCCTGGGTATGAATCTGGTCAAGGGCACATGCCTGGGTTGTTGGCTCGATCCCCAGGTGTGGGGCACAGGAGGCAGCTGATCAATGGTTCTCTCCCATCATTGATGTTCTTATCTCTCCCTCTCCCTTCCTCTCTGAAATCAATAAAAATATATTTTAAATAATAAAATTAAGTAAATAAATAAATATGGTACTATCCTAACAATCTGTACATCCTTAGGTCAAACCACATCTCCCAATAAATGCACAGGGACTGCCTGCCAACACTCGCCTTAAAGAAAGCTCCATAGGATGTGTTGTGCATTTTGTTTGTTACTCTTTGAACCAAGACAGATAGCCACTGCACATCAAAGGAGTTCCAGAAAAAAAAAAAAAAAAAAAAAAAAAAGAAGAACAGAGCCATGGTAACATTGACTAAGCGGTCTTCTCTAAAATGTGCTGGAAAACACTGCATTATGTTCTATTATTAGGTTACCATAATCATCTAAAATTAGTTTCAAAACATGAACCTTTTTTATTTTCTGTCTAAATGAGAACAAACCTAAAGCACTTAAGGTACGTGGAAACCCATTTCCGTCACAATATTTACTTATGTTGATGACACGAAGGCAACTGGGCCATGAGGAGTACAGCGTTTTTCTAACATAGGGTGCTGTACAGGCCATGCTTTAAATATTTTAGCTAAGCATCTGAGTATCTGTTTTACAATACATTTCTAAAGAAAAAGAACTGGGTATAACATTTCTTTTATCACATAAACCATTCTAATATAAACTTTTGTCTCCCTCCTCATAATATTTGGATTATTTCATTGTTCTACCTCCTATTTTTCCAAACATGTTCAGTCCAACGGAAAAACTACATATCATCTCCCTGTTCTATCTGCCTTCAGAAATGCCTTCTCTGCAGCAATCTCATTATCAGCAGAAAAGCCACATATAGTAGGAAAACCACTGAGGCAAACTCCACAAAATGCAAACTGGCCATAAAATGACAGGAGCTGACCTAAGGTTTCCCTCCAGATAATGAGGAAAGGGCTTGTTAAGATAATTAAATTTGCAAATCTGCAGCCAGAAACCCTTAATCACAGAGAAATATTTTGGTAATTTTAAATGTGCCCAGAGGTCTCATAAGTTTCCTTCTAATGGATTCCATGATTGTTTACTGCATTTATGAAAAGTTTTGATAGCTTCATATTTGCAGTGCTAATTAATTTATTTTATGATCTG
The DNA here is from genome assembly GCF_963455305.1 of Plecotus auritus. NCBI lineage: Eukaryota > Metazoa > Chordata > Mammalia > Chiroptera > Vespertilionidae > Plecotus > Plecotus auritus. The sequence goes on from NC_137770.1 coordinate 38,663,974, forward strand.
TTCAAAACATTGAGATTTAAACAGATAAATGGGTAAATAGGCCACTTGAGAAAGAAAGGAAAAGTACAAATAGCATGGAGAGAAAAAAAGATTTTACAAAATTTTTAAATGCAAATTAAAATACAATGTGATAGCACTTGTCAGTTGCTCAGTCACAGATAATTGTAAGGTAATTCTCAGCATAGATATGGGTGAAATGAAAGATGCTTTAACACCCTAATTCAGTGTCAACTGGCAAAACCTTTCTTGAGGGCAATTTGGCAGTACTTACAAAAAGCTTTAAAATTATATAGCTTTTGATCTATTAATTTCATTTCTAAGAATGTATCCTAAGAAAATAATCTGAAATATGAAAAAAATGTTCATTAGTTTTTAATGAAAAAAAAATTAGGAAAATGATTACCCTATACTGCACATAAATTAGAAATAAATGCCACCATCTAAGAAATTTATTAACAGTTTTAATAACCTTATGACCCATTAGGATGGCTACTATGAAAAAAAACAAAAACCCAGAAAATGACAAATATTGGTGAAGATGTGTACTTTTGTTGGTGGGAATGTAAAACTGTACAGCAGATTCTCAAAATATTAAAAATAGAACTACCATATGATCCAGGCTCTAGGTATATCCCCACCTTCCATATCCAAAAAGACTGGAAGCATGTTCTCAAAGAGATGCTAGTATTTGCACACCCACATTAATAGCAGCATTATTCACAATTGTCAAGAGGTGGAAGCAACCAAATGTCCATCAGTGGGTGAATAGATAAGCAAAATGTGGTATATACTAGTATATACAACAGAATACTATGCAGCTTTAAAAAGGAAGGAAATCCTATCACAAGCTACAAAATGGATGAACACTGAAGACTTTATGCTAAGTAAAATAAGCCAGTCACAAAAGGACAAATACTGTATGGTTCCACTTATATAAGGTATCTAAAGTAGTCAAATTCATAAAGAGAGTAGAATGGTGGTTACCAGGAGATACGGGAAGAGGCAAAGGAGGAATTGGTATAGACACAGGGGCCCTCAAACTACGGCCTGCAGGCCACATGCGGCCCGCCGAGGACATTTATCCGGCCCGCCGGGTGCTGCTGCCTGTCCTGCTTAGCAGCCGACTCATCCCGGGGCCGCAGTGAGCATAGGAATTTGTTCATAGTTTTTTTTTAAACTATAGTCTGGGCCTCCAACGGTCTGAGGGGCAGTGAACTGGCCCCGTTTAAAAAGTTTGAGGACCCCTGGTAGAGTTTCAGTTCTGCAAGGTGAAAAGGTTCTGGAGATCAGTTTTACAACAATGCAAACATGTTTAATACTATTGGACTGTATACTTAATAATGGTTAAGATGGTAAATTTTATGGTATTGTTTTTTACCATAATAAAAAGTTATAATAACGTTAAAAATGCTATAAGAACATTTTGTTGGGAAAAGGATGCAAAAGAGTGCAGATAATATATAATTTAAAATATTTTTTGGCCCTGGCCAGGTACCTCAGTTGGTTAGAGCTTCGTCCCAATATTCCAAGGTTGCAAGTTCGATCCCCAGTCAGGGCACATATAAGAATCAACCAATGGCCGAAACTGGTTTGGCTCAGTGGTAGAGCATCAGCCTGCGGACTGAAAGGTCCCAGGTTCGATTCCGGTCAAGGGCATGTACCTTGGTTGCGGGCACATCCCCAGTAGGGGGTGTGCAGGAGGCAGCTGATCGATGTTTCTCTCTCATCGATATTTCTAGCTCTCTCTCCCTCTCCCTTCCTCTCTGTAAAAAAATCAATAAAATATATTTAAAAAAAAAAAAAGAATCAACCAATGAATGCATAAATAAATGAGACAACAAATCAATGTTTCTCTATTTACCTACCTTACTTTCTTCTTCCCTTTCTCTCTCTCCAAAAATCAATCAATAAATAAAATTAATATATAACTAAAAATATTTTTAAACTTCATAAAGATATTTTCCCATGATATTAACCTTATTTGCCTCCTTTGTGAGATTTTTCTCTACTTCCTTATATTTTCCCCATTTTTTCACATAGTAACCTATACTGATTTTTATAATCAAATAAAATAAGTTTCTGAGTTAATAGTTTCAGAATAGCCTTATAAATTTCCCATGCTGAGCAGGCCAAAATTTGTCAGAGAAGGGACTACTTTTAGGGAAAACCCCAAGCTTTAGGTATGCCCAAAAGAGATTACTAAGTATCTTTTCAGTGTAGTGCTATTTGTGGTGGAGCAGGTTCTCCAGAAATAACCTTCTTTTTTTTCTTTTCCCTAGGCCAATCCTATCTAATAAAAGGGTAACATGCAAATTAACTATCACTCCATCACAAAGATGGTGGCGCCCATAGCCACAAGATGGCGGCACCTAGTCCTCTCAGCCCCGCCAGAGTCCCCCAGTCCCGGGGGGCTGCAGCTGAGAGTGGGTAGCATTAGCGCCTGGCCTGGCGGAATGCTTGCTTTATCACTGCAGCAATGAGGCAAGCATTCCACCCTGGCCGTGGATGGACCTCTGGCCAGGCTGGGGCGCGGATGGGCCTCTGGGCTGCAGAGAGCCTCTGGGCAGTGGGCGCGAAGCGGCCAGGCCCCGCAGAGAGCTACTGGTGCACGAATTCGTGTGCAGGGCTACTAGTATCTATATAAGAAAAACTATAAAACTCTGATGGACAAAATCAAAGAACTAAATAAATGGAGAGATATTCCACATATTCATGGATAAAACTCAATGTTGTCACGATGTCAGTTTTTCCCAACTTGCCACACCATGTTTCCATATTGTCTATGACTACTTTTCCTATCACAATGGAAGAATTAGTTGACAGGGACAGTATGGCCCACAAAGCCTAAAATATTTACTATCTGGCCCTTAACAGAAAAAGTTCTGTACTCTGTATTCTAAGCTATTATGCTCTTAATTAATATTTTAATTCTTTCAACCCAAAGCTATTTTTTCCTCCCAAACAAAATTTAAAATAATCTCTTCTATTTTCTTCGAATGGCAGTCATACAAAATTCTTCTCTTAAAACAATATTAAGTGTTATACATTTAAAAATATAATATTTAACAGTGAAGATTTAAACTATAAATCATCTTCTTTGAGGACAAAGGGCATATCTTTGGAGAGCCTACATTATGAAATTACTAGCAAAGCCCTATTACGAAAAAGCAATTATTTCACAATGTTCACAATTTTTAAAATATGGCTATTTTCCAAGACTCAGAATTGAAACACCTTCTTCCTTAAGAATTTTCCCCCATTTTATGGAACTAAAACCTGATTTAACAAAAACACTTAGGCCAAAGAAGTAAACAAATCCAAGTGTTACTTAATAAATCTGCACTGAGTGGCCAGATTATTATGATCTCTGAACACATAATAATAATAATCTAGCCACTCAGTGTGTATGTGTATGTGTGTGTGTGTGTGTGTGTGTGTGTGTGTGTGTGTGTATATATATATATATATATATATATATATATATATATATATGAGGCCCGGTGCATGAATTCGTGCATGGGTAGGGTCCGACCAGCCTCGCCATGGGGAGGGGACATGGGCAGTTGGCCAGCCTTCCTGCTGGTCGAACTCCTGGTCGAGGGGACAATTTGCATATTAGCCTTTTATTATATAGGACAGTGGTCAGCAAACTCATTAGTCAACAGAGCCAAATATCAATAGTACAATGATTGAAATTTCTTTTGAGAGCCAAATTTTTTAAACTTAAACTTCTTCTAATGCCACTTCTTTAAAATAGACTCGCCCAGGCTGTGGTATTTTGTGAAAGAGCCACATTGAAGGGGCCAAAGAGCCGCACGTGGCTTGCGAGCCACGGTTTGCCAACCACTGATATAGGATATACACTGAGTGGCCAGATTATTATGCGTTCAGAGATCATAATAATCTGGCCACTCAGTGTATATGTTGTGTATTTTCTATAAGATTTTAAATGGCACTAATTCATACACTCTAAGTACATAACACTTAGATTGCTCTCAATACAGTTGTGAAAAACCCAACATACTTGCTCTACTCCCAAATGTTTTTCCAATTATCTATACACAAATAGATTTAATAAATTTTATCTATACATTCTATTTCCCAAAGAAGCTTTTCTATCTCTAGTGATCAGATAAGTCCATAGTATTAATTATTTTCATCTTAACTAATTTACAGGAGACAGAGAGAGAGATTTGTACCATGAAGTCCAGTCTCTAAGACAACCCTATAAGACAAATAGGGTTATCTTCATAAGTAATTTGCAAGGAAAAATCCTTCATGGATTTGACTTAAGGGACATATCAAAAACTGTAACATATGAAACTTATTGAAATCCTGATTTGAACACACTTTTAAAAAAGTAAAGGGTAAATTTGAAAACTGATGAGATGTTCAGTAAGTTTAAAGAAATAATATAAAAATTATTATAGGTCTGATAGTGGTATTTTAGTTATGTTTTTAAAGAGAGTCCTGATTATTTTGGACATAATTATAAAAAGGTTTACAGAGAAAATCATAAGATCTCTGGAATATACTTTAAAATAATCCCAGAGTTGATGAAAAGTAGTTGGTGGTAGAAATGAAAGATTAGTCATGAACTGATAACTGGTGAAGCTGAGTATATGGAGGATTCTCACATTGTCTATACTAGTAATTCTTACTACTGTGTTGGAAATTTCCAAGAATAAAACTTTTTTAAAAATCTTCATGTTTACTCTACTTAAAACAAAAAAAGTAGGGATGAAAAGCAGTTAAGTCTGATGGGAGTCATTTGAGGAAGACCTGAGTGGATCCTGAAGCACGTTTGTGAGGTGTCTTTCAATTTAGGATTTTCGATGTTCATCTTAATAATCATCAAAGTCTACTTGGCATAATTCCTGTTATCTGGTATCATAGGCTGAACTTTGAATAGAGCCTGTGAATATGATAAGATATCACTCCCCTGGTTATGTTATTATATAGTCAAAGGGAGATTACCTGGGTTAGCCTGATCCAAGCTGTTGCCCCAGCTGATTGCAGAGAAGAAAGTCAAAGAAGTGTGTTCCAGCTAGTCTGGAAGAAAGCAAACATCAATGTATGAACTGCCAGTGTGGACCACATGGCATGGAATGTGGGTGGCCTCTAGGAGCTACTAATAAAAGCAGTCCCTGGCCAACAGGTAGCAGTCCTCAGTCCTAATGCCACAAGGAAATAAATTCTGCCAACATCAGCCCATGCGCCCCAGGTGAAAACTGCAGCCTTGGGTGAAGCTTGAGTTTTAGCCTGGTGAGACCCTGAGCAGAGAACCTAGCCGAGCATGCCCAGACTTCTGACCTGGTGAAGTTTTAAGCCACTACAATTGTGGCAATTCATTACTCAACAATAAAACTAATATGACTGGATAAGCATCTTATACCTCATAGAACCACAGTACCTCAAAGCCTACCTACTACCGCTTCATACAAGTTTATGATCCACTGACATCAAATGAGTCCCTAAACATCCAGCAATTTAACTTTTCATGCAGTGTTTCTCAAAGGATCATGAATCCAAATCTGAGAAACTTTGAGCTACATAATACCTTGTAAGTGAAATATTTCTTTTCTAACACACATAGTTAGCTTTACAGGCTAGATTACATACTTGAGTGCTTTTTACGGTGTAAAGGCTCATACAGTAGGAAAATCCTACAAAATATCAAAAGGAACAAGTTTAAAACAAAGTGTAACTAAACCAAATGTATCACCTAAACCTTAGCCCACCATCACAGCAGGTATAAAATAGTGCAAAGCTTTCTATCCTTTAATACCTACCCTAGCTCACAATTAAGAGGAATAAGAAAATTATAAGCCAGATTCTACTACAAAAATTTCTTTATAAGTTTCCCATGTCTAAAGTGGTCCATAAATTTGAAAGAATTATCACAACCATTATTATGTCCATGATATACAACTATTTATTTAGAGGACAAAATTGAGATATACATGAGGTAAAGAAATGAAAAAGTAAATCATAGATATTATCCCTAAGGTCTAAAATTGTGTTTTTAAAGTTTAACTTAGTCTGACTCCTTTTTTTAAAATAACAGCTTTATTGAGACATAATTCACATACCATAAAATTCATTCATTTAAAATGTAGAGTTTAGTGGGTCTTAGTATAGTAGTCCAACCCCCTTCCCTTATTTTCAGTTTTGCTTTCTGTGGTTTCAGTTATTGGCAGTCAACCATGGTCTGAAAATATTAAATTTCCCGAACCACTGACATCATCTGCTCCTGACATTCAACCATCAGCATGGCTCAGATGATCCAGGATCACCCAAATCAGATGATCCTCCTTCTGACAGATCCTCAGAAAGTGGCTACATCACAATGCGTAATCGTTCACCTTACTACATTCTATCACTAGGCATTTTATCATCTTCTATCATCACAAGGTGAGTACAGTACAATAAGATATATTGAGAGAGCACCCAATTCACATAACTTTTATTACAGTACATTTTTTTAATTATTCTATTTTATTATTAGTTATTGTTGTTAATTTCTTACTGTGCCAAATTTATAAGTTAAACATTATCATAAGTATGCATGTATAGGAAAAAACATTGTATATTAAGGTTTGGTACTATCTATGGTTTCAGGCATCCTCTGGGGGACTTGAAACATATCCCCTGTGAATAAGGGGGGGACAAGTGTATATCCACACACCATGTAACCATTACCACAAGTTTTAGAATATTTTCATTACCCTATTGCCAGGAACCAATTCCAGCATGTCATAATTACAAGAGTTTCATCAAAAGGTTGATGAGACTTGGGGGCTCAATAAGGGCTGAGCCACATAGGTAATCATCTGTTGGAACGGCTAAAAAGCATCTCCCCCAAATCTGAATAGGATAATCATTTGCTGCCAGACAGCTCAGAGCATCTCAATCTACATGTTATTGCCTCCTGTTGGCCAAACACCTTAACGGCTGTAGGCTATTCCCCAATCTGACAATGCTTCTGTAAACCCTACCCTTTGAAGTGTATTACCTCCACCTTGCCTTAGGACAATTTGTGTTAATAAAAAGCACTGGGTCCTGAGTCAAGGGGAAGTCTTTAGCTCCTTTAGCTGAAGCTCCTCTGACTCCCAATGCATTTCAAAATTATCTTTCATCCTTGGACTCCTTATTGAATCTACACATCAGCTTCTTTCTCCAGATTGCTGAAAACCCTTCATAATGCTGGGACAGGAACCCCGGCATTACCCTATGAAGAAACCCTGTGTTCTATCTTTCTTTTTATTTGTCATTCTTTCTTTATGCCATGCCATGCTAACACATTTTTCTCTAGCACTAGAAACACTGGCCATCTGAGACTCAAAATCAGCATTTATGAAAGGAAAAAACAGAGGGTAAAAGATTTGATCTACTGTAAAACAAATATTGGAAAAACTGTGATTTGGGATTGTAGAGTATTGCTTCCTATTACTAATGCGGTGACCATCCCTTTGAAAAACACAAACATGATCCAAATAAGCAAAACATGAAACTACTTGCCAGTGAAAGCAATGAATCTTTCATTGGGAAGACTCTTCAATGCAATTTGTTTGTTTCAGAAGCTAATGACAGAGGATGATCTGAGCTTTATTTAAGTAAAACAAGAGTTCTATATTCCAAAGAAAAAAATCTGGGATTTTAAAACAGCATTCCAAAATGTTTACACCCAACATTTAAACATTTTTTAACATGCTAAAATGAATGAATCATGTTTTCAAATGTTGCTCGATGAGATAGTCCATAAAATGCCCAGTATATTTTCCCCTAAAACTTAGTCCTTTGCCTCTGCTATACTTGATAGAAATCTGGATCTGAAATTCTAAGCAAAATCCGAGTGAAATGAGCCATTTTATTCATTTTCCATCGTTGGTAGTTGTAACTCTGGGACTCTGTAGTCCTCCACGGTGGCACATGGCATACAGGGGTGGGCAAACTTTTTGACTCGAGGGCCACAGTGGTTCTTAAACTGGACCAGAGGGCCGGAACAAAAGCATGGATGGAGTGTTTGTGTGAACTAATATAAATTCAAAGTAAAGGAGCGGAGGGGAGAGCAAGAGAACCCTCCGCTCTTTCGGCTCCACGGGCCGGATAGAACAGCCGAACGGGCCGGATCCGGCCTGCGGGCCGTAGTTTGCCCATGGCTGGCATAGGCTAAAGGACACTTACAGGAAACAAATCTACCTCATGTTTATGAAACCAGAGAGAAAAGTCTGGTCGGAAATTCCCTGAGTTAAACTTAGCTTTGAAATGTTTAGGTCCTTCCTAGGATGTAGATTTTTCTGGAATAGAAGCTGATACTACTCTCCCACCTATTTTACCTCAAGGGCACTCAAGGTGTTGGCCATATGTGATAGGGTGGTTTCTGCTTCCTTATCTTTTAAACAATATGTTAATATACAAATTGAATCCTCTCAGAGAAGCATCTTGAAAAGTAGATAACTTCCACAAGTTTTTCAGTAAAGCCTGCCAAAAAATAACATAGCTTCAAGATTATTAGAAGCATTCAGTTCCATGTATCAGATAATACACACTACACCACATGTAAAGAGTAAAAGAGTAATCCTTTTCACAAATTCAAAATTCTAGAAAAGTAAAAAAACAAAAACACACAAAAATACCCCACATATTCAAGCCAAAAAGGATGCAAAATGTTTAAAAACAAAAAATTTAACCAGCCAGCCATCTGGGCCCAGCATACATTCCCAAATGAAAGGTCATTTGCACTTCCCACTAGTTTTCAGTCCTAGTTAAGTATCAGAATTACCTGGGGAGCTTGAAGCCCAAACCCCAGATCTCACTGAATCCCTAGGCATCTCTTTCTAAAATCTGCCAAAATTCTGGTGTACATTTGAGATGCAGAACCAACACATAGCCTTCGGGAAGAGGCACGGATCCCTTCCGAAGTCCCACCTCTGCCTCTAATAAGGCACTCTGGTTTACCTTTTAACTGAAACTGTGCTTCCCCAAGCATTATCTTTGCATTAGTTGCTCAAGAACTGAGATTGGGTTGGTTAATTGAAACTTCACAACATTCTCCCTTTGTACACTAAAAACCTTATCAACGTTTTTCTGAGAGCAAGGCAAGTTTGAGTGTTGCCAAAGCCCAAGTTTTAAAGAGATTCTTGTTTAAGGGTGAGAAAAAAAATGGAATGTCACTCTATTAATCCTTTTCAGAGTTCTTCCCACGCTGCTGATTTAAGGCTCTTTTTTCTTTTTTTTAAGCATTTGGCCTTTGGCAATAATGACAGAGATGACCTTTTCCTTATCCAAAGCTTCATCTTCCTTACCCACAGATAACATTACTGATCTACCAACACAGGCCATGGGCTTCAAAGTTGTTTACCCACTAGCTCTGGTGGGTTTGCTCTGACCCAGCATCAGTGTCTCACAATCCCCTGTTGTGACCAAGGACATGTCCTTAAAATGTGGCTAGCCTCCCAGGCAGTGGTCATGGAAGAATGGAGAAGTGACCCCAAAGGGCCTAATCCACTGACCTTTACTTTGCTCTAACCAACTGCCCAAATAAATAAAAACAGCAGGGTAGCTCGGTTTCCCAGATGAATTCCAATTTATCTCTAAATATCCAAGCTTGGTCCAATGTTTAAAGTTCTCAGACCATTCCAAATCTGTCAACTGGTTCTCACTGAGGCTGATTTTGCCCCCAGGGGACATTGGGCAATGTCTAAAGACATTTTTGGTTGTTACAAATGGGGGAAAAGTTGCTATTGGCATCTAGTGGGTAGGGGCCAAGGATGCTGCTAAACATCTTACAATGCACAACACAGCCCCACACAACAAAGAATTATACAGTCTAAAATGCCAATAGTGCTGGGGTTGAGAGATCCTGGATTGGGTCATTTGCCAACCTACTGCTGGATAAATGTTTGAAGAAGATTCTCATCACAATTTAATGCAGTTTAAAATAGGGATCACAAACTCAAATGCCTTCAAGGGCTAACGAGCTAAAGAAATATCACATAAATAAAGTGGCTGTGTATGAGCCACTGGGGTGGGGTGAGGTCTGCGACAAACCAGAGTGAAAATGCTCAGTAAAATCATTCCATTTTAAGAATAACACAGTGCTGGCCAAACAAAACATGACAGCTGGCTACATCCATCCTGGGTACCACTGATGGTCAAACTGTGGTTTAAAGAGAATTATCAATTTAAATAGAACTAGATGATCACTCAAATACACTGTCTAGCGGCCTCATCACATGGACCTTTCTGAAAGTCAGCACTGGAGGAGGTAACTAGAAGCTATTCAATTAAGGAAAACAGACTACAGATCCAGTCTTGAGGGTTCAGCTCCAGCCAAGAACAGGGTCTCAGGTACATTGTGCTAAGAGCAGGGGCCAACTGATCTCCATTCTAGGGAAACCCAGTGGGTAGTACGCCAATGTTACACAATGCCACATAAGTGAGGTCATTTTAAGATGGTACCTTTCACATAAAATTTTCAAATTTTCACCGTGTTCCACAGATGAAGAAAGAGGCCCAGAATGTTTAAAACTGCCAATATTGCCCTGGCAAGTTTGGCATAATGGATAAAAGTTGGCTCAGTGGATAGAGTGTTGGCCTGTGGACTGAAGGGTCCCAGGTTCAATTTCGGTTAAGGGACATGCCCAGGTTGCGGGCTCGGTCCCCGATAGGGGCCATGCAGGAGGCAGCCGATCAATGATTCTCTCTCATCATTGATGTTTCTATCTATGTCTCCCCTCCTCCCTGAAATCAATAATAATATTTTAAAAAATAATAATAAAAGTGCCGAGTACCCAAATCTTAATCTAAAATCAACTGGTTTCTTTTTCCTCTGTTCTATTGCAAAGCAGCAACCAAAGGTAAAGGGATTTCATTCAAGGTGTCAAGCATTCCTGACTAAAAACAATCTACCAACACAAGTTATATGTTAAATTTAAACCTACTTAGCATCCTCTTCTTTCCTCATCAGAAAAGTCATTAACACACTTTCTCAAGTCAGTGTTTTACATCTCTTTCCATATAACAGAAAAATTCAAAGCCGGTTAAATATCCCCAGCCCTCCTTTCAGATCAGGAGGTAGGAGGAAAGCCAAGTCAGCAGGAACTCAAGAAGGAAGCGCCATCTGAATATCCCCACGTGTATGCATGCTTCTGCTGGAGGAATTCCTGGCCTGAAGAGACAGTATAAACAAAGGCAATCCAGAGGGAAACAAATGATAAGATAAGTGAAACCCAGTAACTCCCTCTGTCCTCCCTTCCACGTACTTCCTCCAACTTGTTCCATCAGAAAAACAATCTGAGCGCTGGAGAATTAAAATGTAAACCTTCCCCTCTCTGCTGCCACAAGCTCCCCATCCTAAGTTAGGAGGTTCAGGGGAAAGATGTGTTTCTTCGTAATGTCAGAGACCGTGGCTCCCCTTATATGGAAACTGGCAGCCTGGGGACAGCGGCTCCCTTTGCCCACAGGGAGACGAAGAGAGCCGACTGGCAGCAGTTCCATGGTCCTCCACACTCAAATTACAATCCAAGGAGTGTAGTAGGAAAAGGTGGAGTATGGAAGAAAGGAAGCCTCAGTCATAACCTCAAAAGAAACTGGGTCAAACAAAAAATAACATATTTTTAAATCATCTCTTAGCAGAGATTGTCGTAGGCAAGGCAGTTTCTTGCTACAGTTCCTGGAACTTCTGTAGTTGGAAGTGTCACCTACTCACAGAACATCAAGCCCCAAATGGTCATAGAGGTTTTCCAGTGCAATCCAATCTCTATTCCTAATGTTTAAAACACAAAAATATAATGACAGGCTATTCATTTAACTTTCTGAAAACATGATGCAATCTCAGCTGAGCTTCAACTCCAGCACAATTCATTCCACACTCTGACTTTAATTTGAATTACCATTGAGTGCTGAGCAATGGGAGGTAGGGGTATGGTGGAGAGGGGTGGGCACACCTCTAATGCAATCACAATTGCCACACACAAACAGAATAAGAAACAAACAAACGTTATTATTGTTTCTTTGGCCATCATCATTTAAATCAAATAACAACTACTATTATAGGGTAACTGTACTAGTAAATGCATTTAAACAAAATCCTAAATAATTTACCTTGGATAGCACCATAGGACATTTTCCGTATCCACAATTTCACCAACTATTAAGAGTAAAATAGTGCAAAAAGGTCCTTCAAATGGTTAAATTTGTTCATTTCATTTTCTTTAACTTTTTACAATAAGTTGTCAGGATTTAGGAGGGTGCCAAGTCTCACCTTGTCACAGAACTGCAGGTCCTAAATTAAGTCGTGTTTAGACATGTCACTACTTGGTTTTACCAAATCTCTATGAAACATACAAATTTATTCCTAGACACATATGAACAATCTGACTCCCTCGGTGAATGATGGTGACCACCATCCCTCCCTCTTCTAAGGTGCATATCTGCAGAAGCTTTATGAAAGAATAGTGAAGCCCAGAAGTGACACCGAAACCACTAATGACTTCAGTCACACCCTCAAGAAAGGGAAAAGCAAGGCTTATAGGACTTTGACAGTTTTAGGAAATGTCCCCTAGTCTTGACCCAGTCATGATACCTGTCAGAGCATATAGTTCCTTAGCAAACTGCCAGCAAAGCCTTGCCTCTAACTCATGGAGTCTGAAAAAATTAAGACCCCTACACACATCAGTTCAGTTTATAACATGGCACCATCTTTTGCCCCTAGTGGTAATGACTATGCACTGATATATCCAGGGTACTATCTACTCTCCTTTGTAGCCAAGAGCATGATGAGTTAAAAAAAAAAAAAAGTTGACTAGGATTACAGGTACAGTTTGTGGCTCCAAAACAAGTCAAACTAACCCATGCCCTTGACCTGGTTTGTACGTCACTAACAAATTGAGCTTAGCCAACAAGCCAGAATATTAGAACCCGTCTCAAAAACAAAAGATGGACATCTGTATTGCCCACACAATGGCCATTGCTCAGATGTGGGCTATCTACTTTTGGAAGTCTAAATTCAGAAAGTCCATCAGATGGGCAACATTTGCCAAACTCACAGATTTTTTTTTTTAGAAATGAAAAGGACAAAGACCCATTTAATAGGTGACCCTAATTGTGTACCTGGGAGAAACACAAGTAACCTTCAACTCTAATTCTGGTGCAATATATAGAACAGAATGAGCTCAGGTTGTTACTAAAGGTGAATGACATACTTAGAAAGTGTAACAAGATGAATGAAAAAATAAAAAGTTTCTGAAATCAATGTCTGGTGAATGAATATTACGTTTGAGTAGCCTAATGACTAACAAATCTTTTGTTTTTATTGTCCTTCCCTTGCAATATGCTGTTAGGGCATAATTTTCCTATTATTTCCCTGAATGACACAGTTCATGTTTTAGTGAATTGTCTTCATTAATTATTGTCAAAGTGGCACAATATTCAGTTTTAAGCCAAAAGGAAAAGATCTATTGTAAGTCAGGAAATTGCACCAACTACACTGGAACTTGAACTTGCTTCCCTAGTTTTCCACACTAAATTCACAATAGTGACTGTGAATTAAAAGAATTGCAATTGTATATTTGGCACCAAATCTGTTCCACTGTAAAAGTAAATAAAAGTCTTTCTTCTAAGGTGGAAAAAAACAGTTTAATATCTAAGAATACCCAATATTGGGTTACATGTTTGACTACTGCTAGAGTTTTCATTATTTTCTTTTCAAAAAAGCTTTTACAATGTACATTAAAAGACAACAGGGAAGAGGGAAGCTAAGAAGTTATGGAAGTCTTAACTCTCCAGGCAGGCTCTGTGGGCCTGTTCTGGATAAGGGATTCAGATAAGGGATTCAGCCTACTGAGAGGTTATCTCAGTTAATAAAGAGGGACTAGACTGGGAAGGCTCCAAATAGATTTGGAATATAAGAGCATTTCCTTTTTAAAATAATTTGCCTATCATTCACATAGCAAACAGAGGGGAGTTCAAAAGTTTTATCACTCAAATAAACAAATGCACCATTTTTAATTTCATGCAACATTTCCAGAAAAATCAGACTATAAGATACCGTTAAGTGTAGAGGCATTTTTACCCTCAATCAACCCAGCATTTATTGACCTAGCACTACCAGTATGTTAGAATTAAGAGATGTAAAGGAAGTTGTGGTTCCCCCAACTGGATGGAGAGAAAATAATATAATATGTAGGAAAACTAAAAGCAAGATAAGAGTGTAGGATGTAAAGAACTAGACTGCCTGGTTTAGTTCTGGGTCCCTAACCTGATCTGCTACTTATGCCAGTTGTGTGACTTGAGCTAGGCAAATTCCTTAACTTCTTCATGCCTCAGTTGCCTCACCTGTAAAATGGTGATAATAGTACCTACTTCACAGAGTAGTTATGAGGAACCAATGGTTAAGCTCGTATCAAGTATTAGGAAGAGCTTGGCACAAGGTAAGCACCTCATATACCTGGACTATTAGTTACACATTAGCTGTAAGTGTTAAGTTGTGTGGTCAGGCTATGGGCTCTGAGAAGAAAGGTGGTGAAAGCTGAAGGACAGTCAGGGAAGGCTTCCTGGAAGCTGTGGAACTCCAGCTAGATCTGAAAGCACAGGTAGAATTTAGACACTCAGAAGAGTGCACATTCCAGGTGAGGGAAGCCATTACTGCAGATGTTCAGATAGAGGAAAAACCAGGCGTGCTTAATTATCAGCAAGGAAAATAAGCTCATCAGAGTTGCTGAGGATGAATTTGGTAACAGTTTAATGGGGGGAAGGGAGTTCTGTATGCTTGTTGCTGTGCTCCTAGGATTTCCCATTTAAATCGTTTTTAGACATGTGTACTATGCAAACTCTGAAATGCTCAGTTCTCTGTTCCTGGAATAGTGGAAAGGATGCCAGAAAATAAAAAGGTAAACACTTTTTTTTTTTTTTGCTGCAGAAATAGTCTGCTAGAGTGGAATGTAGGTCACCAAAATCAACTTGCATCTCATCATCTGTTTCTCTTTCAGTGGGGGTACTAAGTGGAGGCTTGGAGGAATCTAGAGGTGGGGGACAAAGATAATCTTCAATTCTAATTTCTACCAGCAGCTCTCGGACGCTCTAAACACAATCCACATAAAAAGGCAGTACACTACCTAGCCAGTTTGCTCAGTGATTAGAGCGTCATACACACTGAAGGGTTGAAGATTCAATTCAGGTCAAGGGCATGTACCTGGGTTGCAGGCTTCATCCCCAGCACCAGTGGGGGGAGCTCAGGAGGCAACCACTCGATGTGCCTCTTTCACATCATGATTCTGTCTCTCCCCCTCCCTTCCACTCTCTCTAAAAAAAAAAAAAAAAAAAAAAATCAACGGAAAAAATATCCTGGGGTGAGGATCAACAAAAAAACAAACAACACCAACAACAAAAGACAGTACACCTGCTAAATGACTGTAACTTCAAGAAAAGGGTAAAGGAGGCCAAATATATTGTGATGGAAGATGATTTGACTTCAGGTGGACAATGCAATATACAGATCATGTGTCATAGAAATGTACACTTGAAATCTATATGACCCCATTGACCAGTGTCACCTCAATAAATTTAAATAAACAAACAAATTAATTAAGAAGTATCCTCAACCCTGGCCTATCCCAACCCACCCTGCCAACATACAGAAACTGCCCTCCTTACCTATTTCTTTTTTTTTTTACATGCAATAAACATTAATATTTCAAGAAAAACTATTTTAAGTATAATAATGTTACATGCAATAATCCAGTCTCTATGCGGTCTCCACTTTCGGTCCTTGGTTGTCAGGGTTCTCTCCTGCGAGTTTTCTGTTGATTATTCAGAAAGTTTTCCTCATCTCTTTCTTTTTATTAATATTATGTCATATATGGCAAAACACCAGGCATAATCGTATTCATTTTCTGAAGCCATCCTTACCTATTTCTTAAATGTTACTTGTGCTATCAGTTCCCTCAACATTGAGTTCTTGGGAAAACCACTAAGAACTGATGCTATGAGTGTTTTAAATATGTATTCATTTAGAAGTTCTCCTTCAATACCAAGTTTGAAATTGTAATGTCTAAATAAGTGACAGTAGTCCACACTCCTTATTTAAAGAAAAATCACAAACAAAATAGAATATTCGTTTTGCCTGGTGCCTCCTCTAGAGATTAAACAAGGTGGCTAACATAACTTGACAAAACTGCTTTGTTTCCTGCAATATAAGGGATAGACTTTAACACTTAGAAATGGCCAGAGCATGATATGAAGCTAGGAGGGCCCCACGGAAGTTACAAGCTCTTGTGATTATTTCCTGAACCAACCACCTAAGGTTCTCAGTGGTACCTTTTTGTTGGAAAAGCTTGTTTCCCCTGATCCAATAGCTGTAACTTTTTAAGGAATTTCACAGAAGAACTCAAGATTCTTAAGCCAAAGCCATTCTTTATACCATCCCCCAAAATATTTACAAAATAAAACACTCTCAATCTTAAGTATATTTTGTTGGTAAACACTTTATTTGTTCTGACGACTATACTACCAACAACAAAAGCAGCCTTTTAAACAAAGTAGCTCAAATAAAACCACACACAGATACAACACACACATTCTTAACACCCAGAGCGTGTCCATAAAGCAGGAAAGCCAGGATTCAAATTCCTTGGCACCTACTCACTGAGCTCCTGTAGGCACCACCCAAGGACATGACCCACCACACCCTCTTCACTATCACACCTCCTCACTAATTTATACTTCTGAAAACCCACAGAACCTGACTTACCAGATGGTAACAGAATGTTACAAATATTGGACAAATGGCTCCCACCCTATTCCTCTATCAGGTCAGCCAGCTGATCCTGTTTATAGAACCACTCTATCCCAGATGAGAGCACTATTGTCTAGCTTTTCTACCCAAATGGTGCCCCAGGAGCCATTGGTGGCCTGGCAAAAGCCTCTAGTTATCTTTGTCTTGGTCGCTCTCCCTGTTCTCCTGTCATACACCTCCTGAGAAAGTTATCTGGGCCAAGGATAATACAATGGAGAGAAATCTAGAAATGTCTGGTCTGGAGTAATAAGAATTGTATTAAGAATTATAGGGGACCCTGGCCAGGTAGCTCAGTTGGTTAGAGCATCATCCCAATACACCAAGATTCTGGGATCAATCCCCAGTCAGGGCACATACAAGAAGCAACCAATGAATGCATAACTAAGTGGAACAACAAAATCAATGTTCCTCTCTCTCTCTAAAAATCAATAAGTTAAAAAAAAATTAGGGGGGGGACACCTCTGTGGGTGAATGTATTCCAAAAGCAAATAGTCGCAAAATACGTATATTTCAAACACATGGAAGTCACATGCTACACAGGAATTATGGCTTATGCCGAGATGCAACTACTTGACAGAAAGCTATGAGGAATATTACAGTTGATGACAGAACTATTAGTGGAAAGGATACAGATATTGGATCTCTATTCATGGCTCAACTACTTAATATTGATTCTGCAAATATTTATTAAGTACCTATGTGGATAAGCACTGATTTAAATGCTGGAGAGACAGGGATAGACAAGACACAGACCCTGCTCTCAAAGACCTTAGGAGAGTGAGGAAAATGCCCATACCTTGGAATTGGTGTCAGACTTATAGAGAGGCAGAAAGTAAACAGATAATTAAAAGAAATTTTTGTTTCAGTCAATGATAATCTAGGGCAAAATAAAGAGTAAGTGATAAATGATCCCATATCCCCATGAGAAAGGATCTACCTACTTAAAATGAGTTGATGAATGTCAATCACCCAGCACATAGCATCCCTAAGCATTCACCTGCACACAAATGCACATGCATAGACTCACAGATACACACTCCCCAACCCCCTCCCCATTAACAGCAATATCTGGGATAATATACTTTGGTATAAAATGAAAGCAGAAGGGAAACAAAATATTTGTGTAATCAATTACACTTAATAAAATCAAGTTGCAAATAACTGCATTCAAAAAAGGCAAAACCTAAACAATTCGAACATAAAAGAACAAATAGAAGTCAAGATACTTAACATTATTAGAAATAATATAAATAGTGCCCTAGCAGGTTTGGCTCAGTGGATAGAGCATTGGCCTGTGGACCAAATATTCCTGGGTTTGATTCTGCTCAAGGGCACGTACCTTCGTTGCAGGCTCCTCCCTGACCCAAACCCTGGTTGGGGCTTGTGCAGGAGGCAACCAATCAATATGTTTCTCTCACATCAATGTTTCTCTCTGTCTTTCCCTCTCTCTTCCACTCTCCCTAAAAATATCAATGGAAAATATATCCTTGTGTGAGAATTAACAAAAAAAATAAATAATATAATATAAATAGTAAAACAGCTGCCTTGCGCACTTTGAAGGCTTGCCATGTATAGCCAGGTTATTTTGCCATCCAAGTGACACTTATTAGGTAGAGATATTAACCCAAATGCCACAGTAGTAGAAGCTTGGTTTAAACATTCATCTCCATATTTCTTTAAGAAAAATAAAAGACAATGACCAAATCCTTAGAGTCACAGGATTTTATACCTAGAATCAACTTTAAGAAACCTTCTGTACCCTTCTCTCCACATCACTCATGACTGAGGTCCCCAGAGGTAAAGGGTTAACCCCAGAGTGGGTAGGCAGTAATGACAGAGCCAGATAGGGCCCAGGGCAGGCTTCCTAGATCCCAGTCCAGCATGCTTCACTCTCAAGTGCCTGCATCCTCTAGGCAGGCTTTTAGATTTTATCAGAACCACAAGGGATGGCAGTGACTTCCAGAATTCAATTTCAGTTAACACTTGTCCATAAAAACTTCCAGTTAGTTGCACCTAGGTCAAACTGAGGACCTTTACTGGTGGCCAGAGAGCTCCCACATTGGGAAAGCTACCTCCAACGCTGTAATTCACGGTACTAGGAAAAAGAAGTAGCTAGCCTGAAAGGGGGAAGATCTTTCAATTGAAATTTTCAGAATTTGCCTCAGGAAAAAGGCTCCAAACAATTATTTCTGGGGAGGGAAGTGGAGAGGAGAGGTATGGGCAATCTGAGAGGGAAAGTGGCTAGAACTGTGTCCAAGCTATTTACACGAAAATGGAGAGAGCCCAGGGCTGTGAAACGGGTGAAGAGGAGAGAGCAGCTGGGCCCAGGGCGAGCATTTGACCACACTCACTGGCCACTCCCTCCCAGCTGCCCGCAGAGCCACATCGAATTGAAACAGCAGTGAGCACAGTTAAGATTCCGACAGCAGGAGTCGCCATGGCAACGGGATTCATCTTGCAGACAAACTCCGCTTCAATTCACTAGGTCCTTCTGGAGCCTCAAGAAACTACCAGTTTCATGATAGTACAACGGTCACGGGTGGCATTTGCTCTAGATGTTCACCTGGGAGTGATAGGGGGCAAAGGGGGCGGGGTTGGGGAAAGTGGGACGTGGGTATCTATTCCTGGGCCCAGAACACCCAACCTCAGGCTGTGAGCAGCTTGAGAACAGATCCATTAGCAGGGTTTGATCAACGAGTGAGGAAAGGAAAGAATAAGGGCGCTAGGAACCGCAAAGGAAACCCAGGGGATGTCATAGGGTTCTCGGGCCTCGCGCACGTCTTCAATTCAGAAGGCAAGCGGCTCACAAGTAGTAGAATTTTCGGCACCAGTTGGGAAAAGCCGATTACCGAGCCCTCCTCCCCCACAGAGAGCCTTATCATTAGATTATTCGACACCCCCCAATGCTTTACCACCTCCCACCCAGGGCTCCGGGCAGACACTTCACCCCAGTTCAGGTGCTCTTTGTTGAGGGAGCAATCAGTGCAGGGGGGGACCAAGATGCGCCCTCCCGGAGGACCGGGGGGCGGGAGCGCTCTGCGGCGCCTGGAACCCCTCGCCGCTGTCCGCCAACACCCTTCGCTCCTTCCGCAGCGCGGGTTTCCCCTCCTCTCTTTTGAAACCTTTAACTTACGACTTTGCCTGAATTACAGTTATCCATCCCTTTCACAGAAGTGAAGGTGCCAGGGGTGACGGGGGCTCCGCTCGGAGTCCCTCCTTCCCTGTCGCCACCTCCGATTCCACCTCGGGATTCTCCCTCTAGGAGCCTCCCGGCCAGCAGCTCCCGACAGCGGCAGTGCCCGCAGTCAAGGCCACGACCCCCGGAATCCCAGCCCCCGGTGACTGCAGGAAGACGGCCGTACCTGGTACCCTGCCGGCTCTCTAGGCATCCGAGCGCCTCTGAAAGAAAGGAGGGAGGGACCCTCATCTTATGGGGCGCCTTCCTCTGGGCTCGCCTCTTTTTGCGCCGTGCTTGCAGCCATTTTCCCAAATCCAGCTTGGCAGCCGGGAGCTATCTAGGTCCTGTTCCCACCCAGACTCAACCTGAAGGACGGGTTTAATATTTACCTACTGGTCCGGGAGCTCGGGGGAGGCAGCCGGAGGGTGCGCCGCGAAGCCAGCGCCCGACCCGAAGAAGGGCCCCCACGCCACCGCGCAGTGCCACTTAATGAATGAATGCGGCGGGCGAGGCGGCACGTCCCCCCTTACCTGAGCAGCCCCTGCATGCTGGAAAGGCGGCTCTGCTCTCCGGGTACAATGGGATCCGGTTAAACAGTTTCCTTCACAGCCGCTCGTAGGTTACCAACTCGCAGGTGACATCACTCTCTCCTCCGCTGATAGGATAGAATGTGGCGCCCACTGCGCATGGACTTCCCTTTCGGCCCCATAAACTCCTGGGAGTTGTAGTCCAAATCTCCCAAGAAGTACCCCTAGGTAGCTATGCTACTGGGGTTAGCAGAACTACACTTCCCGACGCATTCCGCGGCCTCTTTGTCTCCGCCCCTAGTTCCGCCCCCAGAGGGATCCGCCCCCTCCCCGCCCTCCAGCCCTGCAGTGGTAGTGGTGGTCCTGCAGAAGCTAAATTGTGGATAGCGCGGGTGGGGGGCATCCTGCGGTCGTGCTCTTTGACTTGACCTCCACTCGGCCGGTGGGAGCTCTGAGGGGCCCAAATGCTCCGGGCTAGTGCGCTAACGGCCAGGCAGCTCTGACCAGCCCTGCCCAGCTGGAAACAGAAGATTAAGTCTTTCACTGCCTTTTCTTCGCGTAAAAACTAATTAATAGAACGCATGGGTTTCTGAGTTAAATGCAGTCCTGGAATTCCCCGACGTCCCCGAGGATGAGGCGAAGCCCACCCCGAAGGAGAGAAAAAAATCCCCGCTTGCCCCCACTTGGTACAATTTATCTTTCTGTCTTCTCTTTCCTTCTCCCATTTAACGGAGTTCGCGGGGAACAGCTTAGTTGGCTGAGCTGACAGAATAACGGAGGTTGTCACTAATAAAAATGCAGTGTAATAGACAAGACAGTCGCCGCAACCCTCCCTCAGGGCGCCTGCTGCTGCTGCTGCTGCTGCTGCAGAGATAATGCTATCGCGCAGCCATGCTTTTGTTCTTCCCTGCAGCAGACTTCCCGCTCTGATGGCTTTTAACTCCCAGGAAGACATCTTTTTCTAAAAGTTTTAATAAATGACATATAAGCATACACACTTACTTTTAAATCATTAACACTGTACCCCCATTTTCCATACTTTTAGCTTCAAATATTTTTAAATGATCTAAAGCAGACAACATGCTAATTGCCCTGATCTTAATATACCTAAATGTTAAAGGTAAGTATCAGAATTCTGAACCTTCAGGGAGATATAATTTTTAATATGTAAAATATTTCCATGGCATTTTTCATTCAATGAATGCCAAATATAAAAAATATCTATATAACATTGAGAGCAATCGCAAGGTGTCTTTTTAAATGGAAAAACAAACACCCCAATGCATCTACTTATTTCAGTTGTAAAAACAGAGTACATTACAACCATATTTGATGTTGAAATCACATATATGGATCAGCTCACACCCCATTTCCACTAGCAAAATCTCTAGAATAATGTATGTCTTGTGAAGTTCACAATTACTATTTTCAACAACTCTCCACCGAATTTTGGTGGAAATCTTATCACTTATTATCTCATTTCATTGTGCAACAATAATTTGGGTTCAAGAGAAAAATATTCATGAAACTAGTTGCGGATCTCAGAGGAGAGGAAAATGCTTTGTTCTGCTGAGAGAGGTGTTTTAGTGCTGAATTCTGGTTTTCTTTTAATAAGCCTATTGCTTATGTACCAGACACATTTTTCTCCACTGAAGGAAGATAACTTTGAATGTTGCTCTCCTGTTCTGAACTATTCTGTCCATTCCAAATATTGTCTTAAATGGAACCCAGACAATACAAATGTTCCACTGGCCATCAGATCAAGAGTACAATCAGTGATATTCTCGCTAATGGGTAGGCTCAGTAGGCTTAATGTATTGCAGTTCATTGTGGAAAAATATTCAGAAAGAAACTTGACCTGGGATGATTCTAAAAGCTCTCCCAGTTTTATAACCGTGTAAAACTTTTAGATGGAAATATAATCAGTGAGCCTGAAATTTACTTAGATTGGATGTAGAGATTCTCCATAAGGCAGGGTTTATCCTTACAGATAAAAGTATATTAATGAAGCACACTGAGGGGTAACTTTATAGAACAAAATCACCTTACAGCAAGTTCTCTTGGGTTTTCAGCAGTGAATGAGAGAATGGAGTCTGCCTAGAAAAAATAATCTACTCTTTATAGCAATTAATATTATAGGGATGTGCTGTGTGACATATATAAAGGTAATCGTGCACAATAGAGTTTAAGCACAGGAATGTGGGACTGTGCATGTGTGAGCTCTACTTCCTATGAAATAGATATAAATATAGATAATAAATAATGAAAGCAAGACATTGTGTTTGGAAGCATTTTGCTGTAAGTGTAATGGATTTAAACTGATCCCTGCATACTGTTTCACCAGTAACCAGGGGAAACAAAGATGGCTCTTCAGCATCAGAAATGCAGTCTGAGGACCTGAGACCAGAAGCTTAACTCCTATGGAGATAGAAGGGATCTTTCTCTTCTCCTCTCTCCTCTCTCCAGCCCTGCTGGGTCGCTCAGTGGTTGAGCGTTGACCTATGAACCAAGAGATCACGGTTCAATTCCTGGTCAGGACACATGCAGCCGATCAGTGATTCTTTCTCATTATTGATGTTTCTATCTGTCTCTCCCTCTTCCTTCCTCTCTGAAATCAATAAAAATGTATTTTTTTAAAAAAAACACCCACTCTATTAATTTATATTCCCAGTCAATGGATTTCTTTACTTTTTTCTTCTCTTTTTAAACAACTGCTGCTGTTCTAAAATGATCTTTTGAAAGGCCTTGTCTTGTCCCACAATCATTGCCTACTAATTAGGAAGCTGCGGGACCACTGAAAACAGATTTAATTGACCTTTTAGAGGTAGAGGGAACCGGAAGGGGTGGGGAAGGGGGAAGACACAGGGTATTTTGCTGATCTTTCAAAGTAATCTCTTAGTTTTGGCTACAAGGTTTTACTCTAGATGTTGGGTTTTAGATAAGAGGGGAAATGACATATGAACAGAGAAAGAATTTTAAGTTTGTAGCCTTGCATGTGTTTTCACACAATAGCTTGGTGTTTTGCAACAATTGAGGTTGTGTGCTGAGCCCAGGTTCGGGATCATGCTGTTTGCCCCTTTTGAGCAATGTGACTTTGCTTGTTCTGGGTGGCTTATTCTCTCTGTGCCTTGGTTTCCTTATTTAAAGAATGGGGCTGCCCTAGCCTGTTTGGCTCAGTGGATAGAGCATAGGCCTGCGGACTGAAGGGTCCCAAGTTTGATTCCGGTTAAGGGTATATGCCTGGTTTATGGGCTCAATCCCCAGTGCTGGGTGTGAAGGAGGCAGCCAATCAATGATTCTCTCTCATCATTGATGTTTCTTTATCTCCTTCTCCCTTTCTCTCTGAAATCAATAAAAAGATTTTTTTAAAAAAAGAATGGGACTAATAATAAAACCTACTTCACAAGGTTTGTGAGGATTAAATCAGATGAGACAAATTGACAGGAACTATACAAATGCTAGTTCTTGTTATCATTTGTAATGTTCCCCTAGAGGTTATCTCAGAAATGTCCACCCTAATTATGGAACAAGTTAATAAAAACATATTTGAATTTTAAAAAAATCTTATTCTTGCTTTGGCCAGTGTGGCTCAGTTGGTTGAGGGTGGCTCCATGCACCAAAAGATGGCTGTTGGATTCCCAGTCAGGGCACACACCTGGTAGTGGTGTATACGGGAGGCAACTGATCAATGTTTCTGTCTCGCATCAGTGTTTCTCTCTTTCTCTCCCTCTCCCTTCCTCTCTCTCTAAAATCAATAACATGTTGTTTTTTTTTTAAAAAAAAATCTCATTCTTAACAAGAAACTGAGAAATTATACATGTGTACATATTATCTCACTAACTTGTAAGTAGGCAAAATGTACTTTGAAGAAAAAATGAGAAATCCAAATTGAACAGTGCTAGTTCTTGGCTAGTTTTCAGATCACACTTTGTCCTTCCGCAGTGCCCCAAGTTGTCCTCAGTATCACAAGCCATCTTCCCCAAGCTTCCCAGCACAGAGAAGACTGCTGGGAGATTGGAGGCAGGAGAAAGGGGGAAGCCAGGGTATTTCTCCACCTCCGCAGAGTTGCACTGGGTGAAGTTTCTGGCAGCCTGAGCACCATTTCCTCTGTTGGACTAGTCTGTTGTGGTCCCAGCTTCTTCCAGATTGCCCCAGCTTCTGTTCTCCCTTTGTCCCTCCAGCCTAAGGAATTAGCTTCTCGTTGTGACTAATCTCTCATTGCCTGTTTGTCTTAGACCTCCTAAGACAATTCCCTGTACTATATTATAACTGTTTTAGATACTTAGAATGGTTTTGTTTTTATGGTGGAATACTTAACTGATATACCCTTGTCTTAGTTCAGGTTCTTTTAGAGGCAGACTACAGAACCTTTCTACGGCCAGTTTATGCAAAATAAAAAATGTATTGGGATTTATTCAAAGACTTGAACAACTAAGGCACCACTTAAGAACAAGACCAGCTCAGCTGGCATGGCTCAGTGGTTGAGCGTCAACCTATCAACCAGGAGGTCATAGTTTAACTCCTGGTCAGGGCGTGTGCCCAGGTTGTGGGCTCGGTCCCCAGGGTGAGGCATAGAGGAGGCAGCCGATCAATGATTCTCTCTCATCATTGATGTTTCTGTTTCTCTCTTCCTCTTCCTTCCTCTCTGAAATCAATAAAAATATATTTAAAAGAAACAAGACCAGCTCTGTGAACCTAAACAGTGGTGGTTTCTGGACCTTCTCTCCAGAGCATTGCTCTAATAGCCCTCAGTCTCTGTGTCTCTTTGTTCCAAATTTCAAATTCCTGAGAGAAGCTGATTACCCCATCTTAGAGAAATTATCTCTGCCTTAGTTATCTACAGCAGTGGTTCTCAAAGTGTGGGTCCAGACCAGTAATATCAATATTACCTGAGAGCTTGTGAGAAATGCAAATGCTTGAGCCCCACCCGTAGACCTACTGGAAAAAACTTTAGGGTTGGGTCCCACATCTGTGTTTTAACAAGTCCTCCAGCCCATTCTGGCACATGAAAGTTTTCAAACCACTCATCTATAGCAACGATTACAAGATTGTGTGGCTCAGATATGATCCCTCAGGACCTGTCCCATTGTGGGAGTCTTCCCAGAGAGGAAAAAAGTTGTGAACTTGGCAGCCACGCCCAAGAGGTGTCTGGTAAAGCTGGTAAATCTGTCAGCATCTTAACAATAAAATTTGGTTCTTCTTGAGGGAGAGGACCTTGTAGCATTCTGAGCTAACAAATCAATGTAGACACATAAATTCTAAAGCAATAGGGCGACTGATTAGGAAATAAAGATGGATCTAAAAACTTAAGATAGCAACCTAAAACTTCTCAAGAATAATAGAAACAGAAGATGCAAAATGCTTCCTGAATTATGTGGAAGCCCTGAGGCCAACTCTTTCTGGTTTTGAAGACTGAAGTCTTGCCTCCAGATACACAGTCCTGCCACTCTTGACCAGGAATTCTCAGATGAAGACTCTACTCATCTTCCATGGGTAAAAATTCCCTAGCCCCATGTTAGATGAACCATCCCACATGAGCTTTCAAAATATTCTCTACTGAGTGTGTCACACAATTTTAATTTCCTTTTTCTCTTTAAACATCAAATTTCTCTATGGGCTCTTTTACCCTAAAATGGGCAATCCACGTGTGGCAAAACCTTGTCTACAAGTAAAAAATGGGCTGGGTGTTCTGTGGAGAGAAAGGATTCTGTTGACTTTCTCTGTAACTTTCCTTTTGGGAATTACCCTGGCAGATATATTCTCCCTTGTAGCTGAAATATTACAGCGCGTGGGATTTATGTGAGAGCCTCGTTTCACAGCAGGTTGTGTTAGCACTTAGACACTGGATTTGCAGATTAGGGACGACTTTCGTCCCGCATTACATGAGAACCTCGTGATGGGGAATTTCTCATGGAAAGCCACACTTCAATACAATATGTCATGGCCTATTATCTCTGTGAGAGTATTTTCTCTTCACCACGCTGTGATTGTAACCTTTTCTCTGGGGTTGTCTCTGCCCTCTCCCTATGTCTCAAGCTCCTAAAATAATATTTTGGGTTGTCAGAAGACTAACCACCCAGTTAAAATGGAAAAGGAGATATTGGAATGCTTTATTCTGGCTTTGCTTTCCTGCGAGTGACAGGTTTTCTTCTCTGGGATTTATGTTATTGTTTTAGGAAATTATACTCATTTACTAAATCTAAACATAGCTAAAACAAGGGAAATATAAGCCCATTACTTTTCACTCATGTGTGACAGTGATTCTGAATAACAGGGTCATCCCTTCCTGACTTTGCATGTATGTTGACTATGCTGGAAGCGCCATCACCTCTGGCTACAAGCCGACTAGAATTTGCAAGTTGCATAGCTTTGAATAAAGTCAACGAGTAGGATGGGAACCTAAGATGTCTCTAAGATAAATATATGATTTTAAGTAAGTTGTGCAGATCTCAACAGCCTTCATTTCAGGAAGCCTTTTCACTCTGCACAATCCTACTTAAACCGTGCAGGTGAGAGACCCCTGCTCAGGGCAGATCGATGTCACCGGTATGTTGGGGTCCCATGACACTGCCTCCCAAAAACCATTGCTAGATTTTGGAAATTTTGTGAGCCAGGTAGGTATTAAACACAGTTACTATTACAAATTAAATTATATAAACTTATAGTTAAATAATTTATATTAAAAACGCATCCCTTGTTCATTGTTTCTGCATTGTACTATTATCTAACAGGGGTCCTCAAACTTTTTAAACAGGGGGCCAGTTCACTGTCCCTCAGACCGTTGGAGGGCCGGACTATAGTTTAAAAAAAACACCTATGAACAAATTCCTATGCGCACTGCGGGCCCGGGACGAGTTGGCTGCTAAGCAGGACAGGCAGCGGCACCTGGCGGGCTGGATAAATGTACTCGACGGGTTGTATGTGGCCCGTGGGCCGTAGTTTGAGGACCCCTGAATGACCTTGAGGTTCATGGTGTACCACTGTACAGCTCTTCCTAACTCCATAGTCAGTGACATCATATTGATAGTCAATAATGGTGGGAGTAGTGACATCATGGAAATCTGCAAGTGCTACTCATGTGTGATAGTGATTCTGATTAACAGGGTCCTCCCTTCAGGTTGGGGGTCCCCCCACATATCCAGTTGTTAAACATTTACTGGCATTGTCCATCCCTGCATTTGTAATGGAAGAGAATGACCCTCTTCTAACTACTCTGCAATGCTCTGTGCTTTTCTCTCATGACTTCATTCTGCTGCTGGATTCTAGAAATGGAGTACATGTGTCATTTTACTCAATTTGGGCAGAAGTGTGGCATCAGATCCTAAGCAGAGAAGAGTCCTTATTCGGTTCAGGGAGCTGAGCATTTTCCCTCGGACAGGAAAGAAGAACTTGGTGATAGGTTAGCAGGGGGTAAGTGGTTTTGAACGAGGAAGAGAAGGAAGTCAGTTCAGGGCTCTGTAAGTATCAGCTGGAATGCAGAGAGAGAGTTCTGGAATAACGACACTGGCACTGAGGCTGCACAGCAGCTTAGAGCAGAGCCCCACAGGCTGTTCTTAAAACTGTTTCATGAGCCTGCAGAATAATGATAAAAACAATCTCTCAGAGACAATGTGGAGAGCTGTTTATGAAATGAATTTTTTTTTTTTGGGGGGGGTAAAAAGGATGATTCTTTAATTTGGGATCATAAGTTAATCATCCTAAGAATAACAACTTTATTAGAAGCATAAAGCTGTTATCTAAGCTATATTTATGGGTAATTTACATCTTAAGAATTATTTTGTCCCATTTCACCTGCTTGCATTAGAGAATACTTGTTTTTTCTTAAGGAGAAAAAAAAAGGTTAATATTATAAATTAGAGGCCCAGTGCATAAAATTCATGCACTGGTAGG
Source organism: Plecotus auritus (assembly GCF_963455305.1). Taxonomy (NCBI): domain Eukaryota; kingdom Metazoa; phylum Chordata; class Mammalia; order Chiroptera; family Vespertilionidae; genus Plecotus; species Plecotus auritus. The sequence goes on from NC_137770.1 coordinate 38,692,367, forward strand.
GTCCCTAGCAGCTGGCAGCAGCCGGCTGGGTACTCTCCCTTCCCCCAGCAGGCCCTGCCCCCTGGTCGAACTCCTGGTTGAGGAGACAATTTGCATACTATGCTTTTATTATATAGGATGGTGGTCAGGTTCCCAGGCTAGACCAAAAATACAAATACATCCCAGAGTAGAACAGTCATAGCATTAATCATGTTAGCCTGAGTCTCAATGTGAGGGAAGGTGGCAGTCTTTGTGGGAATAAAAAAGAACAGAAGAGAGGAAAGCATTACTTTTCCTTCTCCTGAGCCAATGGATGATGACCTGAAAGATCTAAATTGGTGAAGTGTGTCCTCATCTCACCCCTTACCTCATGTACGCCTTCCACTCTCAGCTCTCTCGTATCTGGTGCCCTCTCATCAGGCTTCCATTCCCTCATGGTATCTCCACAGGTCTGTCTGAATTCCTAAAGCGCTCCAAGTTCCAAAAATTACTTGCTCTCCCCTCCTCTTAGTCATAGCTCCCCCGGCCATTTCTCCCACACAGCTGGTTTCAGGTGTAATTAAAGAAGTTTACATAAATGTGTGAATAGTCCCTACTTTCCTAAAATCATTTGAAATTTTAGGAAGGAATCTTGCAAACACAAATCATCTCTAATTGGCAGCATATGGTGACAATTAACAAAAAACAAATAATACAAAAAACTAAGACAGAGTAAGAGTTGGGGGAAGAGTATTGGAATAGAAAGGAACGGGGCAGGTCCCACACAAGGACACTGCAAACAAGTTGCTTAATCCTTTAAAATGTGTCTGTGATTTTCACAAACTCCTCCCTCTGACCCACAGATTTTCCTGATCTGGCCAAAGTTGGATTTAAGTTAATCCTTGTTTTGGTCATGGCCCACTGGTACAAGCAGCCCCAGAATAACAAATATTTGAAAATTAAACATTGCAATCCTCTACATATTTTTTTCAGATTCATACTTGAAAAGATCCACATTTCCCATGCGGGTTTGTAGTGGGAACTGTGGAGCTTCCAGCCTTAGAGAGGGGAGTGTGTGAGCAAGTGTGTGTGTGTGTGTGAGCAAGTGTGTGTGTGTGTGTGTGTGTGTGAGCAAGTGTGTGTGTGTGTGTGTGTGTGTGTGTGTGTGTGAGCAAGGGTGTGTGTGTGTGTGTGTGTGTGTGCACGCATGTGCGTTGGAGTAGGTTGCAGATGTGTGTATGCACGCACAACAATTTATCATTTTGTAAGAACAGCTCAATGTGTAATTAAACACACAAAGAGCACAACTGATTCTAGCTTTGCCTAGTTTAGGAGACATATTAGCTCTAACATTTAAATTTGCATCTAAAATTCCTCTGTCCAGCTATTCCAGGTCTTCCTGTTATGATTACTAAATGTATATTCTATTTACAATTCTAATCTCTTTGCTTCTTATTCCCCTCATTACTCCCCAATGTATTGCACAAAACAGGTGTCTTCTGGTGCTTGAATTGCCTTTGATCTATTGTTCAGAGTTAACCAGAACTCTCCATTATCAACTCTCAATCAGCCTTTACTCATTAACAATAAGTGTTCAGCAATTACCTCTAGTTGCTCATCTATACACCCGAGAGCTATTACACAACCACAAATGTTAATGAACTACCATGAGGTGTGAACAGCGGAAGGGAGTTTCACAGATGGTGCTTATTGTTGGTTGCATCTTTATCTCACATTCATAATGGGTCAGGCAAAACTCAGAACACAAAGCCCTTGACCTTGAGGAACTGAGAGATTAAAAAAAATAAAATAAAAACAAGAATGTATCTCTCATTTCACCACAGGGAACTTCACCAGAGAAAGAGGAAGAAATTTCAGCGACTTGAGTGAAGGTCAGAGAGAGGCATTTTTGGAATGGAAACTGTGCTAGGTTGACAGGCAATGGACTAATCTAACCAGTTGTTACTTATATTTTTTGCGAGGCAGCATCTGCTTACCTTTCCGTTCTTGAGAGCTGCTGTCTGATAGAACTATATTACAAGTCCCCTATGCACTTTCAGATGTTCTAGGAAAAGTACAAATAAACAGGTAAAATCAATTTTAACCAACTATATGCAAAATATCTTTTGGCATTTAATAAAAAACTATTAACTAGATGGTTTACATTTTTTTAAATTTCATACTGTCTTCAAAAAATGGATGTGTATTTCATACAGCACATCCTGATTCAGACTAGCCACATTTCAAGTGCTCAATAGCCACACGTGGCCAGTGGCTACATAGGGGACAATGCAGGTCCACTCCAGAGGGTGTGCCATGTGTACTGAAGCTCACATTTACTGAGGAGGGGACACGTGGCTTTCTTGTTCTCTCTCCACCTCCTAGAGTCAGACATTGGTTGGAGGCAGGGAAGGGATAGAGCAAATCATTTTTAACGTTTTCCAAGGAGTAGTTTAGCAATGCTTGTTATCAAGTCCTGAGGAACAGGAGAGAGTCTTTGTCAACAGCAGACTTCCTCTGTGATGTATCAGGAGCATTCCTTGCATCCTAGGAGTTTATCTCCTTGCAAGCTCATCACCTATGTGATAGGCCTGGCCCTGTGGTTTGGATCGACAGGAATTCCCTGACTCATTCTTTCTTCTCTAAGACTACCTAAAGATAATTCACCCTGGATGCCTTTCCTTCTGTCTCTGGTACTCTTTGAAATGCCAAGGCTCTGTCTAGGGGGAGCGCAACTGATATCGCCTTTCTGGACTGGCACGTTGATGAAGAATCCACATTTCTGGAATATCACAGTGATTTGGTGGTCAGTCTCTGGCCAGGGCTTTGGAGTGTTAGCATACATAGGAATCTTTGAAGCTCTTACCGGGGGTCAGGTCTTGTGGTTAGGCCTGTGTGGAGCTTCCGTTTTAACAAGCACTCCAGGTAATTCTGAGTCAGAGGCTTGGCTCTCTACCGGTTAGAAATCCTAGTATTGTTCGGTACTGGAACCCAGGTTCCTGTACGTAGAGCTCATTGCTGTCCCACATTAGGGGGTAACACAATAAATCACTTGCCTTTTAAAAAATATCTATATTTTTAATTGATATCAGAGAGGAAGCGGGGAGAGAGATAGAAACATCAACAATGAGAGAGAATCATTGAATGGCTGTCTCCTACATGCCCCCCACTGGGGATCGAGCCCACAACCTGGGCATGTACCCTGATGGGGAATCCAAACAGCAACCTTTTGGTGCATGGGATGATGCTCAAGCAATTGAGCCACACTAGCCAGGGCTGTATTTTCATATGAAATTATATTTTAAATCCTTTTTTGCCCATCATAATGTTTCCCTTGGTAGCATGAAGTCCTGAGTGTCTTTTGAAATAAGGATCTGCTGGGCAGTTTTTTAGAAAAAAATAAAAGCAATGGCCTGGCTGGTGTTGCTCAGGGGTTAGCATCAACCCATGAACAAAATGGTCACCGGTTTGATTCCCAGATTGTGGGCTTGATCCAGAGTAGGGGGAGTGCAGGAGGCCGCCGATTGATATTTCTCACTCATCAGTGTTTCTATCTTTCTTTCTCCCTTCCTCTCTCTCTAAAATAAATAAAAACATATTTTTTAAAAAGATAAAAGAGATGTATAAATAAAAATAAAATAAAAATAGAATAGACTGGCCGGATAGCACAGTTGCTTAGAGTATCGTCCTAATATGCCAAGGTTTCAGGTTCAATCCCCTGTCAGGGCACATACAAGAAACAACCAATGAATGCTTAAATAAGTGGAACAACAAATCGATGTTCTCTCTCTAAAAATATCAACATAAAAAAAATCGAATAGGGTGATACTAGATTTGCCATTAACTTACCCTTGCTAGACTTTGTTTTTTATTTTTATCAACTTTATTATTTAATCAATAAGGCTCTCTTTAGATAAGTGAGAAAACACAGATAAACAAACAAAAAAAAACACACAAAAAAAACATTACCTGCAGATCTATCATTCGGAAATATTAGCTTCTTTTTTAACAAAATGGATTCATAACATATATTCTGTTTGCACCAGCCATTTTTTTTTTATACTCTGATCTTATTCTTAGTCATAAGTTTAAAAATGTCTTTATCCATATTATTACTGTTTTCAATGATAACAGTTTCTTCCATGATATAGCATAATTTCATCAAGCCTCTGTGTTGGAACTTCTACCTTTATATTTTAAAGCAGTTTAGGTTCACAGAAAAATTGAGAGGAAGGTAGGATTTCCCTTATACCCTCTGCCCCAACAGTGCATAGTCTTCCCCATGAGCAACATCCCTCACCAGAGTGGTACATTTGTTACAATGGATGAACCTTCATTGACACATCATTATCACCGGAAGTCCACAGTTAACATTAGGGTTCATACTTGGCTTTGCACATTCTGTGTATTTGAACAAATGTATAATGACTTGTATCCCCTAGTATAGCACCATAAGAGCAGTTCCACTGCCCTAAAAATCCTCTGCTCCTCCTATTCATCCCTCCCTCCCTCAACCCCTAGCAACCACAGATCTTTTTACTGTCTCTGTAGTTCTGATTTTTCCAGAATGTCATATAATTGGAATCATATACTATGTAGCTTTTCAGATTTTTTCTTTTCTTTCTTCCTCCTCCCCATGACCTCCCCCAACCTGCCTTGTCCTCCTCCTTCTACTTCTTTTTAACAAAGCTACAATAAAACTTCTTTATATACATCTCTTTGGGGAAAGATCCTGAATTTTTAATAAATAAAAATGTCGAAAGCAGAAACTAACACCCATTTCCCATTACTCAGAATTCACTACTATAAATATTTCAACACATTATTTCCCAGCCTTTCCATGTATGTAAATATTTTTAAAGTATACAAATATTCTAAAAAAAAAAAAAAGACGAGACTGTTCCAAACAAAAATTCCTTTGGCTACCATCTTCCAATACATTCCCCATCCTTCCTCTGTGAGGAGATAACTATGATGAGTTGGGTTCATACTATAATCCATTTTTGTACATACATATATAATACATGTATCAAAAGCATTTAGAAATGTCTTATTGTGTGTTTTTTACATAAATAATATTATTCTGTATATATTATTCTGCAGTTTGCTTTTCTCATTCACCGGTATGTTTTTGACATCTTCTTCCATGTCGCTATACATAAATCTAATTTAGTCCTCCACGTTATCACTTTACTTTCTCTTATTTATCTGCTCCCTACATAAGGGAATTTAGGCTGTTCCACCTCATTTTTTTTCTTGTCTGTTATGAATCATGTATGAACATGGGTACCCTTATGTGTCTCTCTTTGAGCATGTGCATCTTTTCTCTAGGTTAGATACTAAAAAGTACAATCATTGGGTTATAATAAGCATGGTATTTTCTTAAATAGTGTCAAATTTGTCTTCCAAAGTGGGTATACCAAGTTAGCTTCCTACAAGCAATATGTATCTGTATTTTTAGAACCTTGACAATGCTTGACATTGGGAAAATTTTTAAATTTTGACAGCCCCATAGATGAACATATATATTTTAATTTTTTCTAAACAATAATGCACACACACACACACACATTGTTAATTATTGCCTGAGGATATTTTTTCCATTGATTTTTAGAGAGAGAGAGTGGAAGGGAGGGAGGAAAAGAGGGAGAGGGAAAGAAAGAGAAACATTGATATGAGAGAGAAACATGGATTAGTTGCCTCTCATACCCCATAGGGGTCTGGGATTGAACCTACAACCCAGGTACATGCTTTTGACCAGGAATCAAACCTGGTGCACAGGCCAACACTCTAACCACTGAGCATGCCACCCAGGGCCTAACAATGACTTATTTTTGAGTGTTTCAGGTTAGTAGTGAGGTTAAGCATCTTTTCAATGTTTATTAGCTAAACATAAACTTATGTACAGTTATATAATTATGTTCTCAGAAAAAAACCCTATCTGGTCAAAGGCTGTATTTTAAGGCTTTCAGAACATATTCTGAAATTATCTATTTATAGATAATTTTGAAACTATTTATATTCTTTTCAAAACCGTGATAACATACCTATTTTCCACACTCTCACAAAACTCTGGCTTTATTCGTTTTATTTTATTTTGGATTACTCATTTTAATCTTTGCTAATCAGAAAAGCAAAAAAGTGTACCTTGTTTTAAATTTTAATTTCTTTGATTATTGGCAAGGTTAAATATATGTAGTTTTAAATACGTTCATATTACTTATTTTATAGATGGCAGTTTATGACATAAGTCAAATTTTATATTAGCGTATTCTTTTTCTTATTAATCCATTGTCATATAATTTACAAATATCTTTTAAAAATATTTTTATTGATTTAAGAGAGGAAGGGAGAGGGAGAGAGAGACAGAAACATCAATGATGAGAGAGAATCATTGATCGGCAGCCTCCTGCACATCCCCATTGGGGATCAAGCCCACAACCCAGGCATGTGCATTTGACCAGAATTGAACCCAGGACCCTTCAGTCCACAGGCTGATGCTCTATCCTTGAGCCAAACTAGCTAGGGCTAATTTACAAATATCTTGGCAGTTTGACATCCCGCTTAACTTTGTTTATGATAATTTAGCTATTGCACATATTTTCAAAATTTCAAGTATTTAAATATTAATGTATTTTTATTAAATTGTCTGTTTTCTCTTTGAAATAATAACTTGTATTTCTTATCTCAGAATGCATGTTCATTATGAAAAGATATTAAAATACAAATAAATTAAAAGAAATAAGTAAAAACCATATAATTTTACCACCTAGAGATAAGAATTATTAATATGTTGAATTGTTAATATCCCTCCAGATTATGTCTATGCATAAATAATATTCATGTAATTAAAAAAATAGAATCATATAGAATATACCATTGTACTTTTGAAAGTTAAAATGGCATTAAATGTTCTTATGAATCATCGATTATAATGCTACATAGTATTTATTACATTTGAAAATGTACCATCATTTATTTAGTCAATCAATTTTGAATGCAGTATTTAGAATATTTTCAAATATGACTACTTTCAAAAGAGAATCTGTCTGGTTCTTGCATGGGACAAGCAACCCTTCACCCAGTCTCTTTCCAAGGGGAAAGAGTATGCTCTTTCAACAAATGCGAATTTATTCTAGGACTGAGGATTCACATCATTCTGATATATAGGGGTATTACATTTTCTTCCCTACAGACTAAGGCTTGTGCCTGGAAATCCTAATCACTGAGGGAGATGTGTGGGTCCCCAGTTAACAGGGCCCTAGGGGACTACCTGAATGGGGCCTGGTAGAAACGTGCACTGCTCACCTGTAAGTGGTGGCCCTGCTGAGGCCAAGCCACACTCTTGTTTAAAATGGGTGTGATTTGCAACTTTCCAATAATCTTGCTTAGTATGTGATGCAGGGAGGGTGTTCAAGGTTAATGGTGCTCCAACTTCAGCAGCCATAGATCACCTGGAGATGCTTGTTAAAATACAGATTGTTGGGCCCATGCCCATAATTTCTGACTCAGTAGGTCAGTGAGGGAACCCAGGAATGTGCATTTCTTTCTCTTTTTTTTTAAATATATTTTATTGATATTTTACAGAGAGGAAGGGAGAGGGACAGAGAGTTAGAAACATCGATGAGAGAGAAACATCGATCAGCTGCCTCCTGCACAACCCCCACTGGGGATTTGCCTGCAACCAAGGTACATGCCCTTGACCGGAATCGAACCTGGGACCTTTCAGTCCGCAGGCTGACGCTCTATCCACTGAGCCAAACCGGTTTTGGCGGAATGTGCATTTCTGACAAGTCTTCCGGTGATGCACAGGCTGCTGGTCTGGGGACCACACTTTGAGAACCAGTTTTGGGCTCTCTCCCTCCAAACCATCACTTTACAGTCATTTCCCTACTTAAGCTCCTTTTATGGTTTCCTCCTGTCTGCAGAACAGAGTCCAGACTGCTTGGCAAGGCCCACGGGTCTTTTATGGTCTGGCCTTGAGCTGCTTCCTCTGCAGACTCCCTCTTCACACTTGGCCCAGCTCTCCGCCCCAGGAAGCTGACCTGTGTGGACTGTGTCAACTGGTTCTGTGCTCTGTGCCTTCTGGGTCAGCTGACAGGAGACTGGAGGGTGGGAAGACAGAGAAGTCACAGTATTTCCCCCCTAGCCTTCTTTTCTCCAAGGTTTGGCAGTGGCTGCATTCCCCCACCTAAGGTCCAAACTGATTGGGTTCTTTCCCTTAGTTGTAGTTTTCACTGAGTTCTGGTCATTTTTCCCTTCATCAGACCTTTAGGCCTAGGAGTCATACAACTTCCTGGTCCCAGGAGAGCGTCGCCATCCTATTTGGGTTCCTTTAACTCTGCTCACACCTCTGTGAACAATCTCTTCATCACCTTCCCTTTATCCTCTTATGATCACTCCTTCTCTCTCCTGCTGAGACTGGCTGATTCAGACCTTTGTTTTATTTTCCAGTCTTATTTCCCACTGATCTCTTTCTAACCATACATTTCTCAAATACCATGCAGTTCACAAATTCCTAGCTTTTCTGTCTCACTGAAAAGTCCTTTCACCTTCCTCTACGTGGCAAACTACCTCTTATCCTTTAATCTATAGATCAAATGTCTTTTTCTTCATAAAACTTTCCTCTTCTCATTACTCCATGGTTCTGGGATTTTTAAAAAAATACAGAGATATATTGAGATATATTTCACATTCCATAAAATTCACTGACTTAACGTGTACAGTCCAGTGGCTTTTAGAATATTTCCAGTTATGTAACCATCACTGCAATCTTATTTAGACCATTTCATTACCTCTAAAAGAATCCCGGTACCCATCAGCAGACACTCCCCATTCCACTCAGCCCCTGGTCACCACTAAGCTACTTTCTTTCTCTATGATTTTGCCTATTCTTGACATTTCACAAAAATGGAATCACAATGTATGGTCTTTTTTGACTGGCTTCTTTCACTTAGTATAATGTTTTTAAGGTATTCATGTTGTATTATACATCAGTCCTTCATTCCTCTTTTATTTGTTGTTGTTAATCCTCACTCTAGGATATTTTTCCACTGATTTTTAGGAAGATTGGAAGAGAGAGGGAAAGACAGAGAGAAACATCGATGTGAGAGAAGCACATCAACTGGTTGCCTCCTGCCTGCACCCCAACCAGGGCCCAGCCTGGGGAGGAGCTTGCAATCAAGGTACGTGCCCTTGACTGGAATCAAAACAGGACCCTTTGGTCCACAGGCTGATGCTCTATCCACTGAGCCAAACTGGCTAAGGTGGTACTTTATTCCTTTTTATGGCCAAATAACATTCTATTTATATGAATACTAGAGGCCCTCTGCACGAAATTCGTGAAAGAGTAGGCCTTTGCAGCTCTGGCTGCCTTGGCCCTTGCAGCCGCGGCCCTCACAGCCCCAGTGGCTGCCTTGGCTTCAGCTTCATCCGGAAGGTTGTCCGGAAGGACATCTGGATGGTCATTCCACTGTTGGGCCGTTTGGTCGATTTGCATATTATGCTTTTATTATTAGAGATGTCATATTTTGTTTTCCAATCATCAGTTGAGGGACATTTGGGTTCTTTCCACTTTTTGGCTATTATGAACAATGCTGGTATGAATATTCACATATAAATTTTTGTGTGGACATACATTTTATATAGTAACTTTATGTTTAACATTTTGAGGAACTACCAAAATGTTTTTCAAAGTGACAGTGTATTCACACTAGCAGTGAATGAAGGTTCAAATTTTTCTACATCCTTCCCCACAGTTGTTATTATCTGCCTTTTTAATTATACCACCTTAGTTTGTGTGATGAGGCATCTCATTGTGATTTTCATTTGCATTTTCCTAATGATTAAGCAAGTTGAGCATCTTCTCATGTGCTTCTTAGCCACTTGTATATCTTTTTTGGAGAACTGTCTATTCTTTCATATTCTTGATACAACACTAGAGTTTTTTAAATATTCTTGATATCAGTCTCGCAACAGAGATATGATTTGCAAATATTTGCTCCCATTCTGTGTGTTGTCTTCTCACTTCTGTGATGCTGTCCTTTGAAGCAGAAAAGTTTTTAATAATTTTGAAGTCTAACCTCTATTTTTTCTTTGGTTGTTTGTGTTTTGGTTATTGTGCCAAAGAAACCATTGCTTAACCTTGGTAATGAAGATTTAGTCCTATATTTTCTTCTGAGTTTCCTAGTTTGCTCTTATAGTTAGATTTTGATCCATTTTTAGTGAATTTCTGTGTCTGGTGAGAGGTAGAGATCTAACTTCATTCTTTTACATGTAAATATTTAGTTGTCACAGTATCAATTATTGAAGACTGTTCTTTCCCCTATTGAACTGGCTTGGCACCTTTTTAATAATCAATTGAACATAAAGGTGAGGGTTTCTGGCACTTTTTATATGTAACTTTACTATACCACTTACCACATTGACTTAATTTAATAGAATTTAAGCGTCCTGGGTCAAGGAATTTGCCATGTCTGATGATGTAGCATAATACCCAACACAAAACAGTACTCAATATGTATGCCAATATTTAAATACATCTTAATGTTTTCTTCTGCTAAAATGCAAATGACCTCTGGAAAAGGATATTGTTAATTCTTTACCATGGAATAGTTCAGCAGATGAACTATATATAACAGAAATTCTAGGGAAGGAGACACAGGACAGATGGGTTTTGCTGGAAGAGTTAGGAGAAGGGAAAATCTTCAGCATGGTCCTTGTCTGGCTCAGGGAATACCTTGGGCAACTGGAAGTGCATGTCCCAGTGTTGGGTCTTTGAAAGGGGCTGTGAAAAAATAGAAATTAGAATGTAATAAGAAGAAGCTGAAGAAGAATTCACGCAGGTAACAATTTTGATAAGGGCCAGGCCATTCTCTGCGAAGGCAAAAAAAAAAAAAAAAAAAAAAAAGTTATCAGAGGAGATTGTGATATCAATTAAGATGAGATCATGGGTGTTTGTGAAAAAGCACTTGGTTACTAATCAAAGTGGCAATAAAACATTCAAAATAAACATAGAAAACAACACAATTGAAAGGACAACACACAGCTCTATCAGAAGTGAGGAGCCTTCTGGGCATGGGCTTGAGTATTAAAGGACATAATAAAGTCAATATGGAGCACAGAGAAATTTTCTGGTAAGGCACAGAATTTTTTGCTGTCTAGGCAGATTACATTTAAAGACAAGAATAACCCTTGCTGAAACCGGTTTGGCTCAGTGGATGGAGCGTCGGCCTGCGGACTGAAGGGTCCCAGGTTCGATTCCGGTCAAGGGCATGTACCTTGGGTGCGGGCACATCCCCAGTAGGAGGTGTGCAGGAGGCAACTGATCGATGTTTCTCTCTCATCGATGTTTCTAACTCTCTATCCCTCTCCCTTCCTCTCTGTAAAAATTAATAAAATATATTTAAAAAAAAAAGAATAACCCTTTATGTTGTAGACAAAGGCAGTAATCAGTAAACAAACAAACCAAAAAAGTAATGCCATTAAAACTGAGCATATATTATTAGTTTTAAAAAAAATATATTTCATAGCTTATTTTCTGACTCAGCTATTAAAAAACGAAGGCAAATCTAATTTACTTTCCAAGCTTTTTTCTTCAAATTAATTTCATCAGTCCTTTTCTCACTATAAATGTGTGGTACTTGGAGTTCTTTTCTGAACCAATTATAATATCTTACTGGTTCCCTCATTAGTGAGTTAAATAAAACTTTTCAAATATGTTTATGTTATGTTTGTAAGAGAGTCATCTTATCCTCTTGTAAATTTTATTCTTTGGCACATGAGACATAGGAACATAGTCTCACCACTTTTTGCCCCAGGATTTTGTGACCCAACAGCACTCAGGACTGGAGATAGCAATTTTCCTCTGTAGACGGAGGACTAGTAATTCAACCTTTAAATTTTCAGTAACCCCTTGATCCTTAAGTTATTAGCAGTTATCTCACAGTCAGCTGTTTTGTATTTGAAATAATTCTAGCGTGTAGACTTATGGAGAAAACAAAAATCTGTAACATAGTAACAGGATTCAGTTTTGTTCATCTTAAAAATCAGGATGTTTTAGCTTTCATCTCCTTTGTGGGGTTTTTTTCTACATATCAACTACCTTGATCTTGCTTTCAAGATTTTCAGTCCATGAGCTTTTTGTTGTTGTTGTTCATTAATTTTTTATAGCATTCTATTTTTTTCATGGGTATCAAATCTTCCCTAACCTCAATGATGATATTAATAATGATTTTTTTAAAAAGAGTTCTTGTGTTATTTTTATTTCCTCAAAGTAATGTTCTCTCTCTCTCTCTCTCTCTCTCTCTCTCTCTCTCTCTCTCTCTCTCTCGGTTTGGGGTTCAATCTTTCATTTTCATGTTAGGAGTGTTCCTCACTGAGTGCAGTCCCTAGCTGCTCATATTTGAGATTAGGAAGTGAAAAAGTGCCTTGAAAGCTCTGGGTCTTATATTTTCCTGGCACTTCTTTCCTCCCCACTCCTCCTCCTTCCTAACATACCCTATCCACTCTCCCCTGCTCCCAATCTGGCTGCCTCCCTCTTTTCTTTCAAGATTCAACTCAAGCATTACCTCTTTTATGGAAGTGGTTTTGGTGTTCCATCCTGCCCCAGTACTTTCCTGTAACCTATACCGCCCTACATAGATTGAGGACAAGTCTGGCTTCCAGTCCTGGCACAGGCATGTACAAATATTTGTGGAAAGAATGAATATATGAATGCCACCTCCAACATGCAGTTTATATGCATTACTTCTTTTTGTCCTCATAATAACTCTATGCCATTCTACTTTTTCAATTGTGAAAAAATTGGAAGACCAACAACTGTTAAAATGTTGAGCAAATGAAGGTATCAAGCAAAAGAATAGCTTTCCTATTGCTGCATAGGTTTAAAGCAGAGAAGTAAGGGCCGGAGAGTGAGATTGATGAGCGAGAGGGAAGGCTTAACATGTACCTGGCACTGTGCTAAGTACGCACTTTGTATACTTTGTTGTTTCTCAAAAACAAATCCATTGATTTATAGACAGTAAATTGAAGTTCAGAGACATTAAGTAATTTGCCCAAGGTCACACAACTATATTTGAAATTAGGTCTCTCTGGTGCCTCTAAGTCTATGCTCTGGTGCGTCTCTGGGGGATCAGGACAGTAGGTGTGGCTTTGGTGAGGCGTTTGGTACACTGATAGGATGAGTCCTTCCCCAGCCTATCCAACTTCCTTATACGTTTCCCTTGAATGTCTGAACTTCTCAAGGCATAATGCCTTATAAAAGTCAACTCTTATTTATCAGCATGGTTCTTAGCTATAGCAATCAATAAGACATACCCTTCTTTTGCTAATGGGTGCATTACATGGCATCTGCCCCTTTGCATTAAGAAATCACATTGCACTTGTCTGCCAATGGACCGAAATAAAAAAGCACTTCCAACAGCTATACCTCTTTAAGCGCTGCTGCTTTTCTTTTGAGCTTAGCAAGAAAGAGACCAGTAAGATTATCAGAATGGGACTCCTAGTTCCCTAGCCTTGCCCACCCCTTACATGGGCACTGACCATGGAACTAAACTAATAAGTTAGCTTTTCTGGCCTAAATGTCACATGCAGCACTTCAGACATACAGGAAACTTCTAGGACTTTTTTCCACAAGCCATTTCTCCACTTAGCAGTATCAGAGATGTGACTAAACCCAAGGGCTTGAGGAAATGGAACATTTATGTTATGGGTCATAAATTTTTATATGTTTTATCCCCGAATTATTGGATTTAGGTCCAACCTTGGGTTGGCCCAAGGCCAGATTATATAATTATAATATTCATTAACAAAGCAATATTGTGTATTTTTCTTACATCTGATCAATGTATATAATATATATAATATTTAATAAGGGATATTAAATATATATATATATTCTAGAATGTATTTCTCAAGCCATTAATCATTAAACCTTTCCCTCAGGCATGAGACAGGGCTTTATTTTTGTGCTTCTTAAGAGTATTCTTTGGACAGACTAAGTCATAAAAGCTAAAGTGTACTCATTCTCTTTTCAACTTGTGGATCTTATCTACCATAAAGCATCTGACTACATAAAAAAGCACAATTGTATAAAAATCAAGTATTATTAATGTAATACTTCCCCTGGGCACATTTGTGAACCAAAATATAAGCTTCCTTTAGAGAAATGCTTGGAAATTATTAGTTTGTAATTCAATTTAGGGTTTATATGTGTAAAAATATCCCAAACAAGGTTAATGTGCCCTGAAATGTCATGTCATATGTAGTCTTCCAAAAGGGTATTTGGGGTCTGCAATTTTTGTTTGGAAAATTTTTCTTAATTGCTGGAGTGCCAGAAAAGTTAGCATACTAGGCCATCTTGGATACAATTGTCAGCATCCCTTTATGTTGAAAATATAAAAGCCCAAATGGAATAGTTTCTATTTACACTTTTACTGTTTACCACAACATGTTTAAACATGTTACCCAGACCTGCTAAAACACTAGATGAGATACACCAAAATGTATTTAAATCCAAATAAAAATCACTAGCCCGATTTGTTTTTTATAAATACTCAGAGTATTAATTCTAGCTTAGCTTTCCTCTCCCCCTCTTTCTTTGCTCCCTTTCTCTTTCTTTGCTTTGACTTCAACACTTGAAAGATCATCTGTCCTTTTTCAGCCTCGATTTGGAAGCCATGCTCCCACCCCGCCCCCTGCCCAGCAAGGTTACGGTGAGTTTGTGGCCGGGCAACGCAGGGCCTGACCCCATCTCTGCTCCCAGAGGGGGCTGGCCGAGCACAGTTCTCAACAATGCAACAGCTGTCGCAGACCAGCCTCTCTCCTTCCCAACCGAACACACAGGGGGTTAAGACTCACTCACTGCACTGGGCATCTACTTCTTTTTTTCCTCTCTGAAAGGGCAGGTGGCCCTAATGCGGCCTGTCTCCAGCACCCCACACCCCCTTTTCCCCTTAGCCTGCCCACCTCCTAGCAGTAAGTTAGTCACTCAAGGCTTTGGAGGTGAAACGTAATGCAAAAACAGACAGAGAAATCTTAGACTTGGAACAAAACCATTCAGGAGAGAGCTGTTGCATCAGCTAGGACTTTGATTATGTGTGTTTGCCGTCTTAAATGCTAGTTACCATAGTTACCGTGAGCAACAGATATAAAAAGGTGATAATGGAACCAGCCAGTGGCTTTTCAGGAGGGTTGTATATCACATTTTCTTTTTGAGCCTTTCTTGCACTGAATATTACACCAAGAATGCCTACTTTCATTAATGGTTGAATTGGAATCCAAATTGAGTCATGATTAGCCACCTGATGCTGGTCATCTGTAACCTCGGAGCAAGGTTTTCAGCACTCCAGTTTTCTGCCATACATAGCAAGAAGCATGCCTAATGCAGAGCTGGGAAGAGACTCTCAGAAGCCCATGTAAGGCTTATTGCTTGTTATTTATTCTGATTTAAATGTCCAATGTCAGATTTACCCTGCTCATTTTAATTTGAAGAAACAATGGATAGCAATTTCCATAACCTCTGATCTTTTCAAATGATTACATGAGCGTTTTCCCATATCATTAGGCATTGCGAAGATTCAAGCATCTCTAAACCATAGTCTCACCGAAAATAATAAAGACTATAAAAGCTGAAAACCAACCTGCACAACTTTATGGTATTTCTCTGATTTATAATCTATTTTCTCTTCAGTGGGCTGTACTATTGTCTAAACTGTCATTACAAATTCTTAATTTCCCTTTTGCTGAATTATCCAGCTCCACAGTCAGAGGTAAATTTTTGCTTTGGTAAAGTCTTCACTGCAAGACCAAATACAAAGATTTAGAAAAGATCTCCTCGAACTTACTAGAGAAGCAAAAAGCAACACAGTCTCCCCACTCCTGATGGAAATGATTACCAATGCAAGATTACCCACAGAGAAGCCTCTCCATGATGCATGGAAAAGTTTCCAGAACATAATCTAATAATAGCAAAATAAATAGAAATACTAAATAAATATCCAACAAACTCATAGGTCACATCACTAATGGAAACCCAAGTGCTGACAGTGGGCGGGATTTTCCTGTGACCCAGAGCATGTAGGCGGTACGCACCCAGTCTGGGTGATATCATATGGAGGTGTGGAATGTCACCATGCCTTCCCCTGTGGAAAAAGTGATGTACAGAAAAGGCATAGGGCTTGCCCAAGGTTATCTTGCACAGAGGCGAGTTTATTATGGATGCATGCATCCTGGCGTTCAGCTGGGGCCTGGACTCCTGATTCACTGCCCCTTCTAGCACATAAACTCTCTTTACTATAAAGCCTTGTTATGCTGTTCTTACCTCCCACTGAGCTTACTGTGATCAGAAAATAATTATTTTAATAATAACTTAAAAATGTATGCGAGTGGTGCATGTTCATTATAGAAAAATAAAAACTATATTCAAGACAAAGAAGAAAATAAAAATAAACTGTAATTCTATCACTTGCATTTTAGTGCATTAGCTTTTAGACATTTTTCTTGGCATATTTATAGTATACAACTAATACATAAATGTGAAATTGGCATTGTGCCATGCACAATTTTATTTTTTGCACCTGTAGGTTGCGAATATATAAACATATTAATAAATATGCCCCTAGAATTTCATTTTTAATGGCCAAATAATGTTCTACCCTATAGAATTTCACAAGTGTTAAAGAATTCTTTATTGGTTGGGCATTTAGCTTATTTCCACTTTTTTATGAGCTATTGTTTTATGAAGTAGAAACACTGAAACATACAGGGGTAAACATTTTTATAATTAATGGTTGCACATATCCTTAATTACAAATACTTAATTATTAATTGATTAATATTCATCTAATGATGTTTTTAAGCCCAACAGCTTATAGATCATGAACACCATAAAGGCGCATTCCTTCTGAAGGAGTTATATCCTGCCTCCCTATGGCATCAGACAAATAGCTATCTGTTGAAAGCAACCTTGAGATTTGCAGTTGTTTCTACCTTGGCAGTATAAGCAGGCAGGATTTTAGCATCAGGGAAGAGGAGAGATGAAGAGTTGAAAGCTCTGACTAAATTAAGAAAAAAAATCTTCATTAGTGAAAGTGTCCAGTTTCCATCCTATACAGTGAATTCTAAATAGAAATGTTCTTTAAAATGCCAAAGTGATAGAAAATAATACTACCCGTGCAAAGGGACAAATTGTGGGAAATAAACTGTGAAGTTCAGATTATCTTCTAAGAAGCCACATGGAGAAAGAAAACTCCTGATGACAGAATCCCATCAGACCAACAGATCAGCCTTGAAATATGAACTTCCAAGGGATATCACGAATCCTTCTAAGAACTGCAAATCTCCTTGATCTTTCTGCCTGTAGTGTTTTGGAGATGTTTACAGTAGAACTGTAACTTAAGACTTGCCTTTCAGGAAAAGAATAACTGGTAATCCGACCCTAGAAAGCTTTCTGCACTGGGCTTTTAAAACAGTAAGTGAGTAGAAGGCTCTCCCTCCCACCATGCCCCATGAAGGGAAAGGGGATGGGAACTAACATGCATTCAGTTGCTTCTATGAAAGCTGGGTGCTGTGCTAAATACTCTACATGCATCATCAAAGCTCAGTGCTTCCTCCCAACAACCAATGAATGACTCATTATTAATCCATTTTACATAAGAGGGAAACTAAGGTTCAGAGAGATTAAACCATTTACCCCAAATCATATAGTTGGCTAATGGCAAAGACTACATTTGAACACAATTCTGCCAAACAGGAAATCACATGTTTTTTCTACCACACTCATGTATTTTAAATATCCTCCCCATGTCTTGCTCATAAAGCACATGCCTTGGCCAGCCAGGCAAGATGACTTCTTTGTGAGTTGGGAACCCCTCTCACATGGCAGCAGCCCTCAAATATATATACACAGTGAACTCAAGCTTGAATAAAATGCTACCTTCTTCAGATGACTCCAAATTCTGAAGGGCTCAGAAGCCTGTGTACTTTGTCAGTGGCATTCCCGTTGGCCCCTTTAAACTGGGTGCTATTGAGGGTGGTCACTGTTGCTTATTTGAGGCAAGCCCTGGTGGTGTACTGGGTTTTCTTCACTAACTTGGTAGGGACACAAGGCAATTGTTTCAACTTTCTATTTGTAGAAAGAGGCTTGGGGATGCCACATGTTGAGGAAAACATGTACTACACTCTGGTAAGAAGGACTGTAGGTTAATGGTTCACTATTATTTCAACATCACCAGGATTCCAGTAACTCAATCAAGTAATGATAACCCTAGTAATAATAATTAAACTCAATGATAGCACTTAGCCTTTATTGAGCTCTCACATTTCCAATTAAGACTTGTCTAAGCATTTTGAACTGGTGTACTGCAATTCAACTCTGTCATTAACCACCCAAGTTAAGGGCTCAGTCTTCCACAAGACTGCCTTCACTTCAGATGCCCGCCATACTTTGGGGTCCCTAGGCCACCTGCATATCTGACTGGTTGGCTACAAATATGGGGGTCCCTCCAGGTTTGATAGTTCACTAGAACAACTCACAGAATTCAGGAAAACACTATTATTATTAAAGTTTTAATATAAAGGACACAAATCAAGACCAGTCAAATGAAGAGACATATAGGGCAAGGTCAGGGAGGATCCCAAACATAGAGCTTCTTTGCCTTCTCCTTATGGCATGAGAATGCATCACCCTAGGTGTTCACCAACCAGGCAGCTCCACTGAGTTATGGTCCAGAGTTTTTATTGGGATTTCATTACATATTGAATCATTGTCTACATGACTGAACTTCATCTCCAGCCACCAACCCTCCCCTCCCCCATACACACACACACACCAAGTCAGGAGATTGGGCTGTTATCATACGGTCCAAAGCCCCAACCCTCTAATCACATGGTTGGTCTTTCTGCTAACTAGTCCCCATTCAGAGCCCTTTCCATCTTGTTAGTACAAACTCTGGGGCAACACAAGGAGTTTATGAATGACAAAGACACTTGGGAAATTCTATGAGTTTTAGAAGCTCCATGCCAGGAACTCAGGACAAAGACCAGAAAATTTTTTTCCTATCATTAAAAAATACACATTCTTTAATTTACCCCTTGTAACATTTCTATGAGGTAAAAATTACCTCCTATTTATAGGTAAGAAAGTTAATGTTTAGAAGAGCTACATAACTAGTCAATGATAGAGTCAGGATTCAAACTCAGGTCTCCCTAGCCTCAAACTCTATTCTTGATCTATCCAGTAAGTAATATTGTCCTCTGTAAGCCCCTAATTACTCGTAAGAATGCTTGTGTGTGAGTGTGCGTATATAAGAACACACATGTATTTTGAAGCTTGTCATTTAATTACTATGGGAAAATTCTAATTGGACCACAATTTTCATTCTCCTTTGAGTAGGAGAAGCTCCTGAGTTTTAGATTTTCCCAGACTTCTTTGCATGTAGCTGTGAGGATATGTGATGTATGTAATCTGGAGGGTATGTTATTGTAAAAGAGGTTAGCTGCCCTGTACTTTCTCATTCCCTGCTTCTTAGGGCACGACCATGGTCTGGTGCTCATGAGCCACCATCAGTCATGAAAATGAGATGAGAGAACCTTAATAGGAGGCAGAGCATCAAAATCAAAGCAACTTGGCTGGCCGTCTGACCCTGAAACAGAGCCATCTACGCACCACTGGGCAGCAATGTATAAAATAAATAAACTCCTGTCTTACTTAAGGTGTTGTATTGTTGAGTCTCCTTGTTGTAGAATCTTGACCTGTATTCCAATCATCACAACTTCTAGTGTAAAGGTTTTTCTGCAAACTTCATGTTTAATGGCTACAGTGTCACTAGCCAGCCTTCAAGTGTTATCCTTATTCAGCATTTGCATCAGGCTTATTCCTACTTGGAGGTTCTTGAGTGCTTAGTTGTGGATTCCCCTTGATCGACCCTGCTTTTACCAGCTTGAAATGCTTCTGGATTGAGTGGGATGTCTGATGCTAAAGCCTATTGATCCTTCTGTACAAATGCATTCTGCTGTTATATGACGGTTGTATTTTTTTCCCTGTTGTGAAGCACTGTTGACAAATCTCAAAATGGAGGGTGAAATGCCATAAACTTTCCTTCCTACAGTGATTCAGACTCGCACTCAAAATGCTGCTTTGCCAAATGTGATGTGCTACCGCTCTGTATCAGCACTGTCCCCAAATTGAGCTTGTGCTGATGCTAGGCTCAGCCACTTCAGTGGGCTTTGGTCTTGGAGGTTCAAGTTTGACTAGAACTAGTATCCTGGACCTTTATTTAAATTTCTTCTCACCCTAGCTGGTTTGGCTCTGTGGATAGAGTGTCGGGCTGCAGACTGAAGGGTCCTAGGTTCAATTCCATTCAAGGGCACATGCTGGGGTTGTGGGCTCAGTCCTCAGTAGGGGCCTAGTAGGAGGCAGCCGATCAAAGATTCTCTCTTATCATTGATGTCTCTCTCTCTCTCTCTCTCTCTCTCTCTCTCTCTCTCTCTCTCTCCCCCTTCCTCTCTGAAATCAATAAAATAATAATAATAATAACAAAAATAAATTTCTTCTCTATAGGCTCAGATACATTTAAAAATAGATCTTAACCCAATGTGTCTCATTGGAAAAGAAATAGAAACATAAATGACAATAGTCCACAATTTTTTAAACTTATAAAATCTGCAACTATTTAAAAATCCCACTACCTTGGCCTTTTAAAACTCAACTTTATGTTCATTCCAGTGAATTCTTTTACAGTGGCACATTAAAAACAAATACTGGCTGCGTAGCTTATTTGGTTAGAGCATTGTCCTGATACACTGAGGTTGAGGGGTTTGATCTCCCGTCAGGGCACATACAAGAAGTAAGCAATGATAACATAAATAAGTGGAACAACAAATCGAAATTTCTCTCTCTCTTTCTCTCTCTCCCCTCTCCCTCTTCCTCTTTCTCTCTAAAATCAATAACACACACACACACACACACACACACACACACACACACACTAACAACATGTTTATGGGGCTGTTTTTGAATTGTGTTCAATGAAAAACTGACACACATTTTCAAAGCCAGCCTCCACTCTCCAAAAAGCCCTTTAAGGAAGTTGTTTAATTTGTGAATTACTGAAACTTAGAGAAGGGTGTGGTCATTTACATGGTTTGGTGTTCCCAAATTACCCATGGTATCTAAAAACAGAAAGATAATTCTGTGTAAAGTGAAGACAAAATGAAGAAAACATCAAAGCTTTTGTCTTGTATTCTGTGTGGGTTTCAGAAGAAAAACTCATGGTAGGAGATGAAAGAGTAACTCTTTCTGAGGTCCACATTGAAGATAATCAAAGTAAAGCCATATTTCACAGGGATGTCAAGTACAGCCTAGGGAATATAGTCAGTAATATTGTAATAAGTGTATGCTGCCAGGTGGGTAATAGGCTTATCTGGGGGAATCACTTCATAAGTTATATAAATGTCTAAGCACTATGCTGTACACCTGAAATTAATATAACGTGGAATGTCAACTGTAATTCAAAATTTTTAAATAGGCATAGTCATATTTAATTTGAAAGGCCGAGATTAACCAGTCAGAGAATATTGGATTGGAAGGGATACAGTAAACAGGAAAATGGGGAGGCATCTTTTCAAAGATGGGGTACCCCATTGTTCCTCCCGTCATGGACAAGTAGACAGCTACAGTGAGGGCCACCGAGAACCCTATTTCACTCTTTTTTTTTCCACATTTTATCTAACATATTCTTCTTGTATAATGTGACATTAATGTGAGCTCTTTAATCTGCTAGCTTTTCTTAATTCCAAGCTAAGGAGATATTTTGAAGTGGAGTGGAGAAAATGAGAATGGCAGCATTTTATGTCTTTTATTTGACAGGGTACTTGGTGAGGGTAATGGGATGGGAACCCTGAGCAGTGTTTTAATAGGAGGCTTTACACAACAGGGGACAACTTGGGGAAGCTGGGTATAGAAGATGGCAGTTCTGAGACTAAAAGGAGACAAGAAGGCAGCAAAGACAAGCTTCCTCTAAGTCAAATTTGCTAGATCTCTAGTGGTGTCAGAGGTTCACCCATCCCTGGCTTTGCCTGTTACTGTAAAACACCTTCACCTTAGCATCAATTAAACAACATACTGATCAAAACACAGGAAAAAAAATCAATGAAGTGTTTATGTTTTTAAGTTATGAAAGCAAGATTAAAAATAGATTAAGAAGACATAGCAATTGTTGGTTACATAACAGGTTGGTTGTTGCTATGAGAAATACAAGTTTGCTGAATGAAAAAAAAATTGAACAGAAGTGTGTTTCCTTTAAACTTTGTGTAATTATGATGGGTTCATCTGTATAAAATGGACAAATGAAATAACAACACAATTTGACTGAAATATTCAGGAAATATCATTGAAGTTAAATCAGATTTAGAATTCATCTATTTAGATAATCCCTTTAGTGCTTCCTTTACTCCAATGAGGGAATGAGATCATTCTGTCAACCCATGCATTGTTTTGGAGTTTCTCAACCCAATTCCATATACAAAAGGAATTACTTATAAATAACTGGTAGGCATCTGAGCTTAGAAAACTCTATTGTCCTATATGTTCATATTGACCAATGTCATCTCAATCAATTTAATAAAAAAAGAAAACTATATCATTACAACATATAACATTATTAACAAGTAAAAGTCTGATATGAGTTTTACGTGCTAATAAGAACAAACCATTTGAGGGATGATCAGCTATTTCTCTGTTGGTGACAACCTCTCAGCCTTGGGCAAGAATATAATCAACATCATCAAATATTTATTCAGTACCCACAGGTGTGCTGCTTCTCCTCTGGGTCCCTAACCTGTTCTCTTCTGGTGATTAAAACGAGTTGAAACTTCAGTCCCTCACAGAAAATTGTGAGAATTCATTTGTGACCTGAGGTTTAAAAATTGGTATTTTTATATTCATACATCCATTGTATAACTCACTTATACTGGAGCCAAACCCCGCAAATCTAAATCCTTAAAAGCACCAAGAAGAAGGTAGACTTGCTCTTTTAAACTAAATATCAGGTGGTTGAGAACTTTCAGACTATGATTCCCCCCCCTTCAATTGAGTGGGGATGAGTATTTGATCTGTGGGAGGCAAGCATGGTTCTGGATAGCCAATATCTACCATCAATTTTATACATATAATATATACAGTTTACATATATAAATATATAGTATATATTTAATTTTTAGATGGTTTTTAATTTTGGGGGTATTCATAGAGCCCTTTAATAAATATTTTTAATAAAGTATTTTTAATTGAGTTTTGAGAGAGGAATGTTGCATCGTGGGAATGAGACGTCGTGAAAGGTGGACAGTGTTTCGGCTGAGGAATTCAGATACAGAAAAGATTCTAAGAGCTGAACTGGCAAGCAGTGGTAGTAGGAAAGTCCCGAAGATTCCATTTCCTGGGCTGAGACAAGTCTCTAGCCTTTGGAAGGAGGGCTATGAAGAACAAGGCAGTACTATATCTTGGAGGACAAGGGCTTAAGGCCAGGGAACAAGGCACCCATCTAACCCAGGGCATCAGGTAGAAACTGGGACTTGAAGTGACCTGTTATGTGTTGAATTGTGTTACTCAAAAAAAGGTATGTTGAAGTGTTAATTCACAGAACCTCAGAATGAGACCTTTTTTGGAAATAGGGTCTTTACAGAGGCAATCAAATTAAAATGAGGTTTGGCTGGTTTGGCTGAGTGGATAGAGTGTTGGCCTGCGGACTGAAGGGTCCCAGGTTCGATTCTGGTCAAGGGCATGTACCTTGGTTGTGGGCACATCCCCAGTATGGGGTGTGCAGGAGGCAGCTGATCAGTGTTTCTCTCTCATCGATGTTTTTAACTCTCTATCCCTTTCCCTTCCTCTCTGTAAAAAAAAAAAAAATCAATAAAATATATTTAAAAAAATATAAAATAAAATAAAATGAGGTCATTAGGGTGGGCTTTAATCTAATACAACTATTGTTCTTATAAAAAGGGGAAATCTGGATCTAGAGACAAATATGCACAGAGGGAAGATGATGTGAAGCCACACAGGAAGAAGATGGACATGTGCCTGGAGCAGTGAATCTATGAGCCAGGCATTGCTGTCAAATGCTGGCAGCTAAAAAAAAAAAAAAAAAAAAAAAAAAAAAGTTTTTTTTTTTTTTTTTTTAACTGCTGGCAGCTAGAGGAGAGAGGAAGGATTTTCTGCTAGAGACATCAGAAGAAGCATGGCCCTGCCAACACCTTAATGTCAAACTTCTAGCCACCAGAACTATGAGATAGTAAATTTTCGGTTATTTTAAGCCACGCAATTTATGGTCGTTTGTACCGGCAACCCTAGAAAACTAACACAACTCTCATACTTGTTCCCACCGCCATCACCAGCCACATGACCATCTGTAGACTGGAGGAAGCCCTCTTCTCCAGCTTTGCTTCTCTCCCCTCCATCATTTACCCTCTTGTCTTTCTAAACACAAATGGATCAGTTTATTTGCTTGCTTTCAACAAGTTGGCTTCCCAGTTCTTTTTGGATAGAGTCCAAACCCCATGGCTTATAGCTCTCTTTCATCTGGCTCTTCTCACTTCCCCAGCCCATATCTTGTGATTTGCCTTGTTTCCCTTGCCCTTTGCCCACTCGCTTTCTACCCTCCAAAACCAACAGTTCTTAGACTTTCCTTCTGGTCTTTGTAGATACTGAATCCTCTGCTTAGGACTCTTTTTTTTTAATTTTTAAAAAAATATATTTTATTGATATTTTACAGAGAGGAAGGGAGAGGGATAGAGAGCTAGAAACATCGATGAGAGAGAAACATCGATCAGCTGCCTCCTGCACACCTCCCACTGGGGATGTGCCCACAACCAAGGTACATGCCCTTGATCGGAATCGAACCTGGGACCCTTCAGTCTGCAGGCCGACGCTCTATCCACTGAGCCAAACCGGTTTCAGCTGCTTAGGACTCTTTATCCTGCCTCTTTGCTACCTATGTCATATGCTTTAGGTCTCATCTTGAATGTCATTTCCATGACACTTGGGTTCAATGCCCTTCTTGAGTGTCCATAGCCCCAGTTAGTGCCCCCATCAGAGCATCTGCAGTCCTGGATTGTCACTGAGTGCTAACTTGTTGGTGCTTGACCAATAAATGTAAGTTCCATGAGGGCAGGGATAAGACAAGTGGTGCTCCAGAATTTCTACAGGAGAAGAGTTGAGTGGCAATCTGGTTAGAAGAAGGGCTAGGAATTTATGTGGGATGGGGGGACTAATAGAGATTGTAGAGCATCTAAA
The DNA here is from genome assembly GCF_963455305.1 of Plecotus auritus. Taxonomy (NCBI): domain Eukaryota; kingdom Metazoa; phylum Chordata; class Mammalia; order Chiroptera; family Vespertilionidae; genus Plecotus; species Plecotus auritus. The sequence continues at coordinate 38,717,613 of NC_137770.1, forward strand.
GTCTCCCCTAATTACTCCATATATTACCTTTGGCAGGCATCATGCCTGTCTTGCTCACTACTGTGTCTGGCATATAATAGGTACTCAAAAATATTGACTAACAAATGACTGATTGAATATATGGGAAGTTCCATGATGAGCCAGATGCACTGTATCTGAAATAGAACTGAACATCTTATCTCTTAGGTTGGAATTGGTCATTGGTGGCCTGAACTGTTGGAAGAGGAGAGTTGCAGAGGCTGGGAGACAGGCTAAACTCCATTCTGGGAAAGGCTCACTAGTCATTCGTCATCAGTTCTGCTGGCCTGGTCCTTCCTGCTGCTTATCTCATTATCAACTCTTCACCAGCTGCTTCCTTCTTTTGCAGCAAAATAAAAGGGCACAATTTCTCCAAAAGGGCACAATTTGATAGTCTACACAAGAATGATTTTACTGATCTCTAAAGATGCCACACAGCAGTCACCTTCTTAGTAGTATGTGCTTATTGAATGGATATGGCCATTCAGGATCTCATGAAATGGTGTCTCTTTAGGGAATGGTAACAGCTGTATTAAAAAGGGACATTAAAATAGGAAGAGAGAAGAAGGAAGATGAAACATAACTGAATGCTGGACAGTAAAGGCAAACTTTGGAGAAATAATTTCTATTGAGCTTGAAGAGACCTAAGATGAATCCTGACAATTATACTGTTAGACAGCCAACAGCTATGTAGTGAGTATCTTCAAGGAGTACTATTTTAGAAACTAAGGAGGACATGGAAAAGGGGTGGAAACTTTCGTAAGTGCATTGTATGTATTAATGGAGTATCTACAACAGGAAAATTTGTGTGTAGCTAACAGTGCATTTCTATGATATAGACTTGCGAGAGGACTCGAGCTGAGGAAGAGTCCAATAGCCAGGTAACATTGTAGGTTCCCTGCTTTTATCTTGTTCAGTGGAATTGTAGGCTACACTCTGGGCCAAGGAGGAAAACTGGTTTTATTTCAAGTACCAACTAAAAGGAATAATAGCTCAGAATGATAGTAGTTGGTTTGAGAAGAATTCTGAGAGTACATCTAGGCTAATTGAAAAAATAGTGCCATGATCAATTAGTGATGCCCGTCAGTTAATAGAGAGGGAGAGGAAGGAGAACAAAGGCACCATATATTTAACACGTTTTTTTCATCTCTGTTCTAGATCACTGGTAGATGGCTGAGTATCCTCGGGGCTTCCAGTTTCTACTGTCTTTCTAACTGTAAGCTGGAAGTTTGCTCTTTTAGACATTCTTTTGGTGAGCTGGTGGATTGTGTCTTCTATGTTGAAAAATAAGTGATTCTATTAAAAATGCATAGATACATAGCCTACTTCAACAATATTTCTCATGAATAATCAAAATTAAAAACAAGCAAAATACTCTTTTAAAAACCTATTAAATATTAAAGATAAAAAACACATTTCAAGGAAATGTACATTCTAATACAATACTGCACAATGTTCACTTTGGTATAACCTTTTGAGAAGGTCCTTTGGGAATATATGTATATCAAGAGTCCAAAATGTTCATATCCTTTTACTCAGTGATTTTGATATCCAAAGTTTATTTTAATCATATATCAATTAGCTATAAAGATTTATATTTAAAGATATCCAATGTGGCATGTTTTTTTTAATTACAAGAAGTTGAAAACAACCTAAATATATAACAAGATGGGATTAAATAAATAATGTTAAGTGCATTCAGTAGAATAATATGAAAGCCACCAAAAGTCCTCAAAGACTATTTTTAAAATACTGATATTTTCTATTCAGTGAAAAATGCAGGCTACAAAGCTCTATATATGGTATGATTATAATTTATTAAAACCAGTTTTTTTCCCTCTTTAATAGTGTAGATTATCATGTGTCACAAGCACACATATACATGAGACTCAAAGAAAATACAATAAATGTCAACAGTGTTGATTTCTGGATTTATGGGTAAATTTCAATTATTTTTATTTTTCTGTACTGTCCAATATTTTCCACACTGAAATGTAATACAGGGAAAGAAGATAATTGCTTCTTAAAAAATCACCCATGCTCTAAGTTACCTCTCAGTGGTCTAGCCCAGTGGTCGGCAAACTGCAGCTCGCGAGCCACATGCGGCTTGCCACTCTGTTGACTAATGAGTTTGCTAGCCTATTTAACTCATCTCCAGCTAGGACTGAATAGAATTTTTTATCATAGTTTGTTACCTTAGCATGTATTGTACAAGGCACACCACAAATAATCCCTCCCCACAGCCACGATTTCTATAGACAAAGATATTGAAACCTTGGAGGGAAAGGGAAAGATGGGGTATATAATTAGGGTAAAGTCAAGCTCCAGTTTCCTAGTCCCAAACTTAAGATCCTCCACCATACCCTGTTCCATTGGCCAAACCCATTTGGCTGTCACACACCCTCTAATCAGTTTGGATGCAGTCTTCAGAGAATTGGATCATGAATGAAAAGTTGTATTTTTTCTTTTGTCTCAGCTACTGTTTTTAAGTCTTCTCTGAACTAAATGACTTTTTAACTTTAAGGAGTCCCTCCTATTTTCTGTGACTATGGGATGTTTGCAGCTGGACATACTTCACGTAGCCATTCTTTCTCCATCAACATCAATGTTGATTTTGTTAAAATGTTAATATTGACCTATTATATATAAACTAGAGGCCTGGTGCACGACATTCATGCACTGGGGGGAGGGGGGATTCCAGCCCGCCTGCGCCCTCTCGCTGTCCGGGACCCCCAAGGGGTCTTTAGCACTGCCGTGGAGGCAGGCGGGAGAGGCTCCTGCCACTGCCGCTGCACTCGCCAGCCGTAAGCCCGGCTTCTGGCTGAGCGGTGCTTCCCCTGTGTTGAGCATCTGCCCCGTTGGTCAGTGCGCATCATAGTGACCGGTCGTTCTGCAGTTCAGTTGATTTGCATATTAGGGTTTTATTATATAGGATATTTATCACTGGCATTTGTAATTTTGAGGTAACATACTTCTAGTTCTAGATATTGTAATATTGTTATCTTACCAGCTAACTACAAGTGAAAATGACAAAGGAAGGCTTTTTTTGAAATACAAACAATACAATTCATTCCATCAGATTGGTAGAGCGGGGTGTGGGTACAGAGACAGTCTATTTGTGGTGTAACAAAGGCGAGAATAGGCCTAGAAGCACAGAAATCTGTTCACTCTTTGTCTGATTTAATCTCTGACTCACCCATAACTCAAGTTGTCTTTGTCACTTTCTCACAGACCCAGTGTCTCGAATGTAAAACAAAATAATTTATGCCTTTGACATAAAATGCAGGGTTGAGATAGGCGGCCCACTCCAAGTGGAGATTAGTTCACACTGACACAAACACCTTACAAAATCCATTAGCTTCTTAAAGAAGAATCTCAAATGGCAAGATGATAGATTACTGTGATATCTGATTAAAGATAATATTAATATACCTTACATTTGTATTGAACTTATTTAGAAAGTAATATGATAAAGTAAAAATGTAATGTCAATTAAATTTGCCAAATATTAACATTTCAAAAGCTTACTTAAGTATTTTATATATAAAGTAATATTATTTTATAAAGTAATATTTATTATAAAGTAATATTATAATATAGTATGGATGTGTTTTATGTGAATCTGAATAATCTGCATTAAAATAGTATAAAATAAAAATAAAGTTTTTTTTAATGTACAAAATTTGAGATGAGAATGTGCAAATTTAAAATTTATCATGAATCACATAATTTCAAAACTTTCAGGCCTGGAGAATCACTGATACTGTTGCTTGGCATGTGACAGCTTCATTTTAGCCATTTAGGTCTATGAAATTACATGGTCTCTCTCATCAGGACTGGTCCTGAATAATACAGGTTTTGACATTACTGTGAGCACTGAATTAATCTAAGCCTCTGGGCTTCTATCCTTTGTCTAACGTGCTCCTGTTCTATACATAAGAACAATTATGGGATGCCAAGCATTTATTATCTTGAAGGCCTCTCTCACTTTGACTTTGAATTTAAATTAAAAAAAATTAAGTCAAGCAATGTCAGTGTTTTGAATCCAGTTAAACACAGAGTTCAGAATTTGTAGGAACACCAAAAGCCTGGCTTATACTCTTTTGAAGCCATAGTAAGATTCCTACAGCCTTATTCCATCAGGTAAGAAGTTTATCCCTAATACCCGACAGGCTCTGATGATTCTAAAATGGCATTGACTTCCACTGCTCGATGTACCCTGAGCTAATGGCTTTTTAATGGCTAAATCCAAAGATCTATATTTGGACTTTTTTTGCTTGGCTTCCCTGGATCATTTCCTTCTTGAAACCCCTTCCTTTGCTTTCCGAATACAGCAGTTCTCAGGCCACTGCAGTTCTCAGGCCACTCAGCACTCTGCTTCTGGGCGTCCTCTGCTTATCCCTCCCTTTCTGCCCCGCCCTTCCATGGTGGTATTTCACAAGGCTCTAGCTGTTGGTCTTTTTCTCTCCTAACCCTATAAACTCTCCCTGAGTGATTCCCCTTGTTCCCTTGACTTCAACCTCTATCTTTACAATCATGATGCCTACCTAGGACTATGTTTAGCTCTGCACACCTAATTGAATTACCTCAGATACCCAAGCCAAATTCATTATCCCCATTGCCCTAACCAACTTGTTCTTGGCCCTTTTATCTGCCATCAACAGCATTGCTCAGGCTCTAAGTTAGAAGACAGAGTCATTCTCAATAATCCATTCTCTCTCACCTGTCACAGTTTCTCATCCACTGTTACTAATCCTAATATATAAAAACCCTGGGTCGTAACGACCAGTAACGACTGGAGGCTGACCAACTGGAAGTCAGTGCTGGCCCCGCCCCCAAGCAAGTGGTAAGAGGCAATCAGGCAGGCAGCAGAGGGGTTAGGGGTGATCAGGTAGGCAGACCAGTGGGTTAGGGGTGATCAGGTAGGCAGCCCAGCGGTTAGGGGAGATCAGGTAGGCAGATGGCCCCTTGCTGGGCTGGCGCTGCCCCCAAGCAAGCATTAGGGGCAATCAGGCAGGCAGGCAGAGTGGTTAGGGGTGATCAGGTAGGTAGACCAGAGGTTAGGGGTGATCAGGTAGGCAGGCAAGTGGTTAGGGGAGATCAGGTAGGCAGATGGCCCCTCACCAGGCTGGCCCCACCCCCAAGCAAGTGGTTAGGGGCAATGAGGCAGGCAGGCAGAGTGGTTAGGGGTGATCAGATAGGCAGACCAGTGGTTGGGGGTGATCAGATAGGCAGACCAGTGGTTAGGGGCGATCAAGTAGACAGACGGCCCCTCTCAGGGCTGGTCCTGCCCCCGAGCAAAGAAAGAGGGAGGCCCAGGCCAGCCAAGCCATTGCACTCCAGCCTGTCACCTACAGAGGGAGGCCACCGGTGGCAGGGGAGGGAGGGCAGTGCTGCACAGATGGCAAGCAGTGGCAGCGGCGGGGGTGGGGCCACCTGCCTGCAGCCAGGGAAGGAAAGCCCCGATAGGCCCTGATCTCAGGCCAGGCCTAGGGACCCTACTCGAGGGTTCCCGGTTTGTGAGAGGGTGCAGGCTGGGCTGAGGGAACACCCCCTCCCCCCCCGAGTGCACGAATTTTTGTTCACCAGGCCTCTAGTTCTACTATAAAACTAGATATTTCCATCTTCACTGCTACTACCTGCCTAAAAGAAGGTCTTCATGTCCTGCTCAGACCACTGCAATAGCATCCTAAACTATGTCCTTGCCAGCAGTCTCCTCCTCCACATAGGCCATCCCCCACTCCACTGCCAGAGTGAGCTTCCTAAAAACAGGTCTGATCACGCTTTAAAACTTCCATTGGTTCTGCAATCAATAGAAGTGTTTGAATGAATGAACAATGGCTTTCTTTAATAGCAAGTTAATATTACATAATGATTGAGTTCAGATTCAGGAGTCGGGCAGAGTTTGAGTCAGAGATTTTTGTTTATTATCTCAGTGACTTTGGGCAGTGTCTCTAAACTTTAGTCTAGGCCTTTATAAACATGGAGTAAAAATAGCACCCACTTCATAAGTTATTGTGAGGGTTAAATGAGGTAATGCATGCAAGGTTCTTAGTACAGTGTCTGGTTTATAGTAAGTGCTTTGTAAATGGCAGCTATAATCCTTATTAGATTCTCAGGCTTAGATAACTCAGTTGCCTTACTTAGTACTTTTCATGAATCCCCAAAGGAGTGAGATCAAACTATAAAATGTTGAATTTACCATTATTTCTCCTCTCTGTGACCCTAATGACTGTATATAACATTTTTCCTGATGATTACTCACGGGTAGAGTCTTTGGGTAATATAGCTTGTTTCATTTCATTACTGTTATGCTTTTTCCCCAAGTCTTAAGAGGACATGTATTTCAGGTTTAAAAACTTTTATTTAGCTAATAAATCAAATTGTGGATTCTTTCTTTGGCTACATTTTTGAAATAAAATGAATTTTTAAAACAAAGAGTTAATATATGCTATTGCCTTGTATACATATAGGAAAATACATCTATATTTTGTCTTTTGCTCTTGGCATTTTAATTATGATGTGTCTTGGTGTGGTCCTCTTTGGATTCCTTTTGTTTGGGGTTCTGTGGGCTTCCTGGACTTGTAAGTCTATTTCTTTCACCAGGTGGGGGAAGTTTTCGGTCATTATTTCTTCAAATAGGTTTTCAGTATCTTGCTCTCTCTCTTCTTCTGGCACCCCCATAATTCTGATGTTGGTACGCTTGAAGTTGTCCCAGAGTCTTCTTACATTATCTTCAACTTTTTGGATTTTTTTTTTTGCTTTTTGCTTTTTCGGTTGAGTGTTTTTTGCTTCTTTGTATTTCAATTCTTTGACTTGATTCTTGGGTTCCTCTATTCTGTTTCTGGGTCTCTGTATAATATTTTTTATTTCAGTCAGTGTATGTTTAATTTCTAGTTGGTCCTTTTTCATATCTTCGAGGGTCTCGTTATATTTATCGGCCTTTTCTAGGATATTCTTAAAAAGTCTTATAACCGTGGTTTTGAATTCTATATCCTGTCATTTGTTTTCCTCCATTTCTTTCGTTTGTGATCTGATTCTTTGACCCCGCATTTTCACTGATTCCCTGAGTTGGTAAGGTAGATATTTGTGCTAGGTTTCCAATATGGCCCAGTGGGTCTGCTTCCCCAGTTAACCTGAGGTAGACACTCTTGGTGCACCCCTTTGTGGACTGTGTGTACAGCCTTGTTGTAATTAAGTCTTTATTGTTGTTGGTATCACTGGGAAGAATTGACCTCCGGGCCAGTTGGCTGTAAGGATCAGCTGTGTCTATGCTGGGAGAAGTTCGGTGCTGGAGACAGCCTTATAGGATTAGACTTGCCAAATTGCAATAGCCTCTGTGCTCAGCTTGGATGGGGTGGAGTCTCAGTCTTGGCTTCCTGTCCGCCTTGCCCTTGCGCGCATGTGCGCTTTCAGTCCTCCGCCTTCCCCGGCTCCCGAGTCTCCGCCCGAGAGTCCAGACTCCCCTCACAAGAGCGTGGGTCCCCAGGGGCTCGCCTGGAACTGGGGTTCACTGTAGTCAGAACTGGGGCTCAGTGCAGTCAGAATCCTCTGACTCCCTTCCACTAGGGAAAGCCTGTGGCAACCTCCGCAGCCTTTGTGCGCACTGGCCCGAGTGCGCCTTCAGACTTCTGCCTTTCCCAGCTCGAGTCTCCGCCCGAGAGTCCAGACTCCCCCCGTAAGAGCGTGGGTCCCCAGGGGCTCGCCCGGAACTGGGGTTCAGTGCAGTCAGAACTGGGGTTCAGTGCGGTCGGGGGCTTCCTTCCCCCTTCCGCCAGAGAAAGTCAGCCAGGCTCTCAGCCGCCCTTCCTCTCTGCGCACACAAAGACCCTTTGCCGTACCTTTAATTCTCTGTGAGCTTTTCTCTTTCCTTCTAGTTGTAGAATTTTCACTCAGTCAGCTTTCCTGTGGTTCTGGATGGTGTCCGTTCTGTCTTTTAGTTGTAGTTTTGAAATTGTTGTGCGAGGCAGCAGTTTAGGTGTTTACCTATGCCGCCATCTTGGTTTCTCCTCGGAAAATACATCTATATTTTAAGGCAAATATTTCTAAAAATTACTAGCAGAAATATTTTAAATATATATTTTGCATGTTACCTCAAAAGAGTTTCTCCCATAACCAAATTGATTCAAATCTTCTATATATTTTATTTGTGAAGCAACCTTCATAAAATCAGCCAAGATATTATCAAAAGCTCCTCTTTCACTATAATATATAACTTATTACAACCAAAAGGCTTGGAACTTTCAGAGCTATTAAACAGAATAGCTCCCCTTTCCTGTTAGGGAAAAAGTGGAAGGCCAAGATGTGGCTTGATATGCCATGCCTACTACCTTGTACCTTAATTTCCCCAGGAGCTGATTATGCAGGAAATGCCAGGTGAAGCAGAAAAAGGTATCTTAAAAAGGTTCATTGGCCACATATATTTGATTTGCTCTGGATTTATCATACAAATGCTTAATGTTGTCTATATATATGGAGAAGAATAATTAAGTTTGCCAAGTGTTTAGCAATTATGTAGACTTTTTCCCCAGACTTGCTATTTAGAAATGAGAGTCTGTTTTTATTCTCTTTGGTTGCAAATACATATAGTTTATCAATTTACCAATGCTGCCATTCTTTTGGGGGCAGAGAATGGGAGGGAGAAACCTTTATACTTTGCCTTGTAGAGCAGTAACCTGTAGGGCCATCTTTGGAAGTCTCACCTACAGCGTAGCATTGTCCAGCAGGCAGCATGGGATTGAGGGAAAAGGGTGCTAGGTTCCAAGTTCAAGTCCTGCTCTCTCTTATCTGTTTGATCTTGGGCAACCACTTCCTCTCTCTGAGCTGCAGTTTTGTCTTATCCTAGCCTATCTGTGGATTTTGATACCTACTTTCCCAAGGCCATTCTTTCAAACATCTTTTCAGAAAATGTCTCTCTCTATTCCTGTATTCTCCTCTCCTTTCTTCCTCTCTCACTCGCTCTTTTCCTCTCTCCCTTCGTTCCTTCTTTCCCTTTTAATTGAGAGATAATCCCTTTTGTCTGCTGTGTGTGTAAACAGTTATTAGAATGCAGTTCTATGTTTACACAAGATAGCCAATTTTAGGATTTTTAGTTGATATACTGCCCTAACCAAATGAGTTTCAGAAGTAAAAGATAATCTCCAAATGAATGAAACTAATTGAAGGCTGCTATGATTCTGGTTGCATGAATGCCTACCCTGTCTTTTCAGTCACAATGCGTCTTCACTTCCAAAAGGTTGATCAAGGTTACAAATGTTCATATATTTACTTATAACCTTTAAAAGCGCTTAGCTATTTCTCAGAGGCTTACAAGCACTTACTGAGTGAGACACCAGCAATCTTTCTTTCCTCCACTTCTAAATACATTTCTTGTACATAGTTCTGCAGTCATAAGTCATTCTGAGTATCCCAGGTCTGGACTCTCCAGAGCTGTAGATCATCACCTGAACACAATTCTCAAGTCTCTCGGTGCCACTTGCCATATTCCAGCCCTGAATTACTTTGGCCTTTTCTTTGATGTCCAGAAGTTGGTGTCTCCGCATGTACTTCTTCAATGATTCCTTGTTTTCATTTTTGAGGAGAGATTTCTTAATACAGACCATTTACATTTTTTCCAGTAAATTTTATTCATAAGATATTGTGAGGTATCCACAGTTGTGGCATTATCTTTCAATGAACTTAAATTAGATTCATCAAATGGCTGAGCTAGAAGGGGTCTTAAGAGACCATCTGGTCCAGCCCTCTGCCCTCCAGCAATTGTCACAGCCTTTTCCCTTTGGGGCAAATTGGGTGATTTATTTGTTTTTACCACATCTGAACAGCATGAGTTTAGCGTAAGAAAAAAAAGTTCAAACTAGTTTAAGATGAGCTGGGCTTTGGTCAAAGAAAAGGCCATACACTTTACGTCAAAGGAAATGGATGTTGGGAGTAGGTGAGCATATATCACAGAATCTGAACAACAAGCTTCCCCGGAGTGGACTGGAATTCCAGTGCTTCATGATCCTGTCAAAGTCAAGTGCTGGGGAGAAATGGGCCCCAGATTTCCTCCTCTGCAGCTGAACCCTGCAGGTGCTGGCCAGGGCTAGAATGAGAAAGATTAGGACCTTCGTTTTCTCTCATATAAATTATTATTCAGGAAGGAAATAAAGGTTATTGATCATTGGGTTACAGCTTCAAAAGGGACAGGTGTTCTGTGGAGAAATCGGTTTGGTTTTGTGTGGAAAACAGACCATGTTGGGAGCGATGGTGATAATACCTGCTAAGCCACATGGTAAGAGAGAGCAAATTCGTTAGCCATATGGGATCAGTCAAGGGAATCTGATTGTTTTGTAAAGGTCTTGGTGTCAGTCCAGGACTATTTGATAGGGTCTCTGGTACCTGAGGCTGAGGTCTTTTATGTGTTTCCTGCACCATCTGCTTGAGCCTGAGTTATGGAGTTAATTTATTTCACGTGTTGTTAGACCTGGAAGAAACCTTAGAGATCATTTGGCCTTTTGGTGCCAATTCATGTGCTTCCAGGGGGCAGGCACTAGTGTGAATGTGTATGCTGCTGGGTGTAAGGTGAGAGAGCGGTGAGGACTAGGCTGGAGAGTGGAACACACACACACACACACACACACACACACACACACAAACACACACACACACAACATTATGCCTATCAAAGTATATAGGGGGGCCAGGTTTGACCCAGGGACCACACTGCTAAGTCTCTAAACCCCCTAGTTTGTAGAGGGAAAAACTGAGGCCACCTGTATGATGGCAAAACTGAGAATTGAATCTGCATCTGTCTCCAATCCTGAAGACTTGGGGGAGTGTCTTCCTAGCTGAGAGCATATTATCACCAAGAGATGCCATCACTTGGTGTGACTCAAGCGCAGGCTTCAGAGAGAGGAGGAGGAAAGTGATAAGATGGCTGGAGAAAGAGCCGGTGGCCAGACCATGAAGAATCTTCTCTGCCATTCCAATGAGTTTGGACCCACTCCTGGGAAAACTGAAAACAAAAGCAGAAACTTGGGGAGCTACCACATTACAGCAGAGCAGCTTACCCTTAGGAGAATGCTGCAAGGGGGTCTCCTTCTCATCGCCCTTGCTGATAGGGTTGTGCAGATGAGAATATCAGCCACAATTCTTAAAATTAGAAGAAGACAACTTCAAAGATGAATTTAAAGATTCATGGGTCTTAAAGAGATGATCTGTTAAATAATGTATTGACCAGAGATAAAAATTCTCCTAAATTCATTTCCTAAAGCCCTCATTATTCTGTCTTCCTTCTAACGTCACTCTAAAATAATGTTCTCTTTGTAGCAATCGCTTTGTTTACTATAAGGAGAATCATAGAAGTAAATGTACAGGGAAATGGCAAAGTCTGAATTGTATAAGAAAGGCACGATTTTTGTCTCCTATTCGGCGTTACTGTCTTACCGTTTGAATGACAAGAAACGGTGGCTCACGGGGAAATGATTGAAGCTCAGTTGTCAGTGTCGGACAGCCCTTCTCATCATGGTTTCCTCTTTCAGTGCTTCAAGGGTGCTTGTCTTCTGGCCTTCAGCCACTGTGGGAAGTATCTGTGAATAATGGGAAAATGACAAGCATTTCTGGGCCACAGTTTACAGGAACACACAGCTTTATGGGAGACAACAGGTTATTTTTCCTCTTCTTTAAACATCTATGGTGAGAATGAAAATGTACCCTACATTTGCTGAATCCAAACCCTGCTGTCAGGACTCTTTCTACACAGAACATGTTATTGGACTTTATTGGGCCTGCCTGTCTATTGATCTCTGTATTACTGCTCCCTGTGAGAGGCTGTTACTTTACTTCTTTCCTAATCTGGTTTAGATTTTACTGCCCATCATTCTAATCCCTTTCCTGCTATTTCCTTTGCCAGTCTGTCTTTGGTGGTACCCAAAGAGTGGCTGCTAACTAGGAATTGCACGTCACTGAGGAATTTCCTCCAAATAGAGGGAAGCATGGACCAACCATCAAGTTTCTGGAGCCAGCTCTGGGATACAGTCTATGCCTGTGTGTGAGTTGTTCCAAAAAATTCCAGTGTGACTGACACAAACCCTGGATAAGAACCACCACTCCTACAAAACCCTGTGCCGGCTACTCTAGCTAGGTATCTCCTCTGTGATTGCATCAGGCAGCTGAGTAGTGCTGGGGAAATATCACATCACATGCTGATCATTATCACTACAATTTCTTAACCACCAACCTCCACTGGGCACTTAACACTGCCCATGCTTCTGACCAAGTTTCTTTAATTGATTGACCTTCCTACTCTTCATCATTACCATTTGAAAGCTTGCACATTCTATGGTTTTTCTTCATTTCTTTCCATCTCAGTTTCAACAGACAATTTGGCCTCTGATGTGGGAACTTTAACAATTTGGCCTCTGATGTTGCAATCTCCTCTCCTACCTAAAGCTAATTCTTGGACATGTCTCTGGATCTCATCACTTCCCACCTAATAGGCAGAAGGCTGAAGTCAATTGGCACACTTTTTCCTAGTCACTTTCACTTCTTAGAGTGTTTTACACAGGTGGCTGCTCTGTCCTGCTTGAGCCATTCTTTTCTTTTGTAATAGTACACACTCTCTTGTTTTTTTTTTGTTTGTTTGTTTTGTTTATTTGTTCGCTTTTAAAAATATATTTTGATTGATTTCAGAGAAGAAGGGAGAGAGAGATAGAGACATCAATTATGAGAGAATCACTGATGGGCTGCCTCCTGCACGCCCCCTCCCCCCACCATTGTTTTCTTTCTTTCTTTTCTTTTTCTTTTTCTTTTCTTCTTCTTCTTCTTCTTCTTTTTTTTTTTTTTTTTTTTTTTTTTTACCTCACTGTCCCTTTCTGAAGTCTCCTTGACTGTTTTTTCCTATCTAACCTTTAAATGTTAAAGTTTCTCAGGGCTATGTCCTCACATTATATTTTCCACTCCGGATTTTTTCCCCAGTATCCATTCTTGCATTGTATTGCTTACATGTGTGTATCTGCACATATTTGTGTTTAGGAACTCAATTGCACAAAAATAGAACTTTTTTGAACATGTCCCATGTTTTCATTTCTGCTAATGGTGGTGACTCAGCCAGTTTGACTCAGGGTTTCTCACCCGAAACACTATTCACATTTTGGGCTGGATAAGCCTTTACTGGGGGACTGTCCTGGGCATTGTGGATGTTTGGCCAGAGCCACCTCCCCTTTCTCCACATACCAACCAAAAAAAGTCTCCAGAGAGTTGCAAATGTCCCTGGAGGGGCAAGAGTGCCTTGTTTCGGGGCCATTGCATTTAGCAGAAGTCCTGGCCCTGGAGGCACATGGCCATTTCCTGTTCCACCTCTTCTCCCTTCTTCTCACTCCCAGGAGCGGTCAGAGGCCCTGGCACTGAGAAACCTTTCAGGCTGCGATCACTTTGCTGCTGGCATCCACTGTTGATGTAACTCAGAGCTGATTCTCCCAACAGGCTCGCCTCAGGGCAACAGCTCTGCTGGGGTCAGCTTTCCCCCCAGTTGATGTGGTTCCTGACTGAACTCTGGCTGGTGATGGCTGAGCTTCTGAAACTCAGCAACTTTTCCCATCTAATCTCCAACTCTGGTGGCCCACCCGGCAGCCTCTCCTGGGGGACCCCCGCTCCCTACTCTGCAATTTAGCCCTTGAGTTCTCTCTGCGTTCACTCAAGTCCCTGATCACTCCCAAGCCTCCTTCGGGTACTCAGATACAGAAAGAGACTCAGGTGGCACCTTAGTCATGTGGGCCAGCTCACATCCTTTCTCTCCTGCACCAGCCCTTCCTCCCATGCCACTCCATGTGGGCACAGGGTACCCTGGAAGGTCATTTCCTCCCAGCATGCCAGACAGGACCCAGGGCACAAGTCCCTCCTCCCATCTTGTCTTCCCACATCTTTCTGCGGGGTTCCATCACCCCTTCCCTCCTAGGGATTTGGAGCCAGAAGTCCGTTTACAAAGACCCACATCATTAGCTCCCTTTCTGTCTTTCCACTCCCTCAACTGTTCTTATCTTTTCTCTGTTTCAGAAGAACGACTTTCCCAATCAGACGCTGAACTCGATCACATAAGCACAATGTTCTGAATGCTTCCTGTTCTTTTCCTTCTGGAGTTCAAGAAACCATTTTTCTTTTCCCTCCAGGACCTGGCTCTGGCGTGGGTTTAAGCACCTACAGTGGAAATCAATATAGACGTTGGCGGCTGCTGTGTAATCCTTTTGTTCTTCCTGGGGACATTGGTGTCCCCTCTCCTCTTTGGCAAGAAGCCTCCGTCTTCAGGTTCTGCATAAATGATAGAAGGACTGGAGAACAGAGAGAAATTCCCAAGAAGGAGAGAGCAAATATTATTCCCAGGCCGTACGTCTGGTTATTTAACTTCTGTGCTTTACTTTGCAAACGCCTTTTGCAGGGCTCACCAAACCTTCCTTCCAACAGAGCTGCATCTCTTTGGAGGTGGAGGATATCACTGTCGCTGGCCTGGAACGGAGTGGTAGGTATGGGGTCACGAAGAACGAACTCCTCTCCCCTTCCTCCACGCCGTGCTGCGGATCATCCCATAAACCAGCCAGAGTCCTCAGAAATCAGCACTGAGAGGGGCCAGTGGTTTAGAACCTCAGTCTGTGTGGACATGACCAATAAAAAACTTTGGAGGGAGTGTAATGTGTATGTATGGACTTACTAAGTTATTGGCAAGGGCTGGTTGTTTCACTGCCAGTAACGGTCATTCACTCCCCCTCCACCCCCCGCCCCCCCCCCCCCAAACTTCTCTTCAGCTTTATTCTGGGCTGATTCAAATAGGAAGCCGACGCGATGTCTACCAAAAATCATTCACTAGTACATCTCCAAGCCCCATAAAACAATGTAAGACACTCCTATAACTTACTTTCCTGGAATGAAGGTTGCAGCAACGAAAAGTGCTTCCAATTTTATTTTTAGAAGCTGGTTCATGCATTTTCACATGAAGCCTAGTTCCTTTCTGTGACAGTTGGGAGTTGTTTCCAATCTCAGGCAGTCGGGAAAGGATAATTTGTTTCTGATCTACATTTTTGCTCTGAAAAGACCATCGACTCTATTAATAAAACAAACGCTGATTTCGTTTCCTTGAGAAGCCACAACCTGCGCCGTCTCTCTCTGCTTGATAGTCGGAGATGAAAATGAATTGTGATAAAACAGATTTTATGTCACACTCCGTCAGCCTGACATGCTCCTCAAGAGTGACAATGACATTGACTGCATTCCAGGGCCCCTGTCTGCGAGTGCTTCTGCACAGGATGTCCCAGCCCTTGCAGATCCATAGGCAACCTTGCAAGATAATCAATACCTCAGCTGGTTCCTAAACCTCAAAATTGCTGCCCACAGACAAAGGCGTAATTTAGAAAAGAAACTCCCATAAAACACACGCGCAGAAAATGTAGGTTGAGAATGGTGTATAATTACTGGTACATTACTGATCATTACTGGTGTGTTAAGCGCTTGCTCTGATTAAAGAGATAATAAATCTTCAAGGAATTAAATAATTCTTAAAAGGCACAGTGACAGTTAACAATAGATTGCTGGGTCCCTCTGGGAAAAAATAAAAAGTACGTTTATGTGGGAGGTAATTTTTTAGTTTCTCCAAGGTCAGGATAAACACTGACTATCATTTTTGCTTCAGATGCGGAGGTTGAATAACAAGTAAATCTGTGGTAAACCCCTTGCAATCTGGAATTGGCTCAGAAAAAAACAAAGAGGAGAATTCAGAAAAGCCACAAGGATGAGAGCCATGGACTGGGGGATGACACCCCCCAAAGTATAACTGCTAAAGAGGTTTATGTGCAAACCTCCAACCACTGATCAACCCTCAGCATGTGCTACCCATCGATCATGTATATCCTGCTTGGTGACTTCTTTTTAAATTATTATTGTTTTTAGGCATGTATTTGTTATTTTCCCCAATTTTTTTTATTTTGAAAACTTGCAAACCTACAGAAATGTTCAAAGAATAGCAGGATAAACACTCTTATCTCCTTCACCTCAATTCACTAATTGTTAACATTTTATCACATCTGTGAGAAATTTGTATGCTTTTTGGATACATCTTCCCCAACCATTTGCAAATAAGTTGCAATAGTATGTACCTCCTAAGAGCAAGGACATTCTCCCACATAACACAACCCTATTATCACACCAGGAAACTTAACATGGCTCTAAAAATATTATCTGATGACACAGAATGTACTTATATTTCCAAAATGTCTTTTTACTCTGATCTAGAGCCTACTAAGATTTGGTTTTGTCCCATATCCCTTGTCTTCTTAAATCAAGAACAAGGGTCAGTAAACAGTTTCTATAAAAAACAAGATATGAATATAATATTTATAAATAATAGAATATATTATAACATATAGTTGATCTTCAAACAAAGTAGGTGTTAGGGGCACTGGCAGCCCCCCTCCCCACCCTGGGAAGTTGAAATTTGATGTATAACTACTTAACTACTCATAGGCTACTGTTGATTGGAAGCCTTACTGATAATATATACAGTTAATTAACACATATTTGGTATGTTATAGGTATTATAAACTGTATTCTTACCATAAAGTGAGTTAGAGAAAAAATGTTTTTAAGAAAGTCATTGTAAGAGCTGAGTATGGTGCCAGATGGGTACCAGATTCATTGGGATGATCACTTTGCAAAGTATATAAGTGTCTAATCTCTATGTTGTACACCTGAAATGAATATAATATGTCAATTATGATTGAAAAATAAATTAAAGAAAAAATTTTAAAGAAAATTATAAGAAAAAGAAAATACATTTAGAGTATTTATTTAAAAAAAAAAAAAACACCCACATATAAGTGGATTCCTGTAGTTCAAACCCATGTTATTCAAGGGTCAACTGTAAATATAAATATTTTAGGCTTTGAAGGTCATATTGCTTTCTCAGCTACTCAACTTGGTTGTTGCAGCACAAAAGCAGCCATAGACACTAAGTGAAAGAATGGAAGTGGCTGTGCCAATAAAACCTTCTTCATGGACACTGAAATTTGCAATTAATATAATATTCACATGCACAAAATACTACTTTTCTCCTGTTTTTCACTTATTTTTTTTAAAAAAAAATATTTTATTGATATTTCACAGAGAGGAAGGGAGAGGGATAGAGAGCCAGAAACATCGATGAGAGAGAAACATCGATCAGCCGCCTCCTGCACACCTCCCACTGAGGATGTGCCCACAACCAAGGTACATGCCCTTGACCGGAATCGAACCCGGGACCTTTCAGTCCGCAGGCCGACGCTCTATCCACTGAGCCAAACCAGTTTCGGCTTCACTTATTTTTTTAAACCAATTAAAAATATACAAACCATCCATAGCTCACAGGTCATAAAAAACAGTAGGTGGTAGGATTTAGGCCACTAACCATCATTTGCTGACCCCATATCTAGAACAATCTTCTGCTTTTTTCTTTAAGAAACTTAAAAAAACTTTAAAATTGATTTCAGAGAGGAAGGGAGAGGAAGAGAGAGAGATACATCAATGATGAGAAGAATCCTTGATTTGGCTGCCTCCTGCCCTCCACTGGGGACCGAGCCCCCAACCCAGGCATGTGCCCTGACCTGGAATGGAACCATGACTTCCTGGTTCATAGTTTGACACTCAACCACTGAGCCATATCGGTCAGGCTAAGTGCATTTTTTAATGAAGTATATGGACATATACACAATTTTAAGTGGACCCCTTGATGATTTTTTTCACAATGTGAACACACTCATGTAATGCAACTCAGAATTAGAAATAGCTGTTACTTTTAGGGATTTATAGCACAGCATAGGGAATATAGTAAATAATAGTGTAATCACTATGTATAGTGTCAGGGGGGTCCTGGACTTACTGGGGGATCACTTCATAAGTTATATAAATGTCTACCACTAAGCTGTACACCTGAAACTAATATAATATTGAATGTCAACTGTAATTGAAGAAAAAGAAGTAACTGTGACTTTATTTTACCAAAACGCTGGTGGCACATGTTGGCCCACAGGTGGTTAGCACTGAGTCTGTGCGCACAACTACAGAATGCTTCTGGATGGATTTGAGCCTGGCTGGTGTGGCTCAGTGATTGAGCATCGACCTATGAACCAGGAGGTCATGGTTCGATTCCTGGTCAGGACACCTGCCCAGCTTGTGGTCTAGATCCCCATTAGGGGTGTTCAGGAAGCAGCCAGTCAATGATTCGCTCTCATCTTTTATCTTTCTCTCTCTCTCCCTCTCTGAAATCAATAAAAATATATTAAAAAAGAAAGAAAGAAATGGATTTGACTGTTACCGAAGAGTCCTTACCCTCTGTCTACACAGCCAGGAGTACTGCAGTGATCCCAATGTTTCTGTCTTGGGAACTAGCCTGCCTTGTTGGGCCAGCCCAGCTAATCCTAGAATTTGGAGCTGTTTCGGACGGCACCACAGCTCCTGCAGGTTCTATTCACTGTCACCCCCTCTTATTCTAGCGCTATGCATCACCTCAGAGGGTGTCCAAGCAAGAAGGTACTATTTTAAGAATGAGCTTAAGGTAGAGATCAGCGTGGCCCGCAGTCTGTCAGGTCTTAGTGATGTGAAATTCATCTTTATCAGGAAATCGGGGGGAGATTTGATAACCGTCCCCAGGAGGAAAGCCATCCCTCCTGGAGGGTAGGGATGAGAGCTATTAAGGCAGTTACTGTATCATGTTTGCTGCATATCTTGGCTTTGTAAAAACAGAACTTGGAAAGGCTCCGTTAGACATGAGTGGCTCATGGGGTCTCCACCTGAAACAGAAATAAGCTGCTTCACCAGTCCCCTGGGGTGGGTCCCAGGTCTCCTGTTTACCCTGGGCCTCGGGCTCTGGGCATTCTAAATCTACCACATTTCTGGGGATTATTCTGCGTGGGGATTAATGCATTCTTTCAGGACACAGAAGCAAGCACGGTCTCGGCTTCTCTGAAGATGGCAGAATTGTTTAGGTGGCTGCTTAGGACTTGTATCTTAATTTGAGAGACATACAAGCAACTAAACAACAGTCCAGGCTGGAGCCCCAGCACATGGGCTCAGGAACTCGTTTTTCAGGGGCAAATTTCTTTGAAGAAGCTCACTCCTCGGGCAACCCCACTGCAGCCCTTTCATACTCTCCTAGGGAATCTTGCACCAAAGGTCCAAATAAAACCTGCATTCCGGGAGGGGTCTGGCATGAAAGAACGGAATAGACCCGGGGACCATTTTCACTTCTGGGGACGCTTGTCAAGCCCTCCTTTTTTCTACTCAGACCTAATTTTGTCTTCATCTCTAGCACCTCCGAGTCTCCCCCTCCTCTCCCCCCCCCAAGCTATTTTCACTTCGGTGAAGGCATTTCATTATTAGCTCTTCAATTTTATGGAAAAAAATTTTTCCTATAGTTACATTCCAAATTATAAAATGGCACACAAGCTAAACAACACGGCAGAGAAACAAACCAATCAGACATGATGTCATGACGAAATTTCGGGTTGGGAGGGAAAGATGTGCTGAATCCTGGTTAGTTTTCCAAAGTTTACTTATCATGATGCAGCTTGAAGAGCTGGTGGGCTTTCCTCTCTTTATTTACGATGGGACGAGGTTGTCGGTTGCTAAGTAAATCCCATTCTCTGGCTTTCCCATTTAGCTCGTGTTTCCAGCTCAAAGCATCATAAATAACCAATGAAGAAACAGC
The DNA here is from genome assembly GCF_963455305.1 of Plecotus auritus. Classification (NCBI taxonomy): domain Eukaryota; kingdom Metazoa; phylum Chordata; class Mammalia; order Chiroptera; family Vespertilionidae; genus Plecotus; species Plecotus auritus. The sequence goes on from NC_137770.1 coordinate 38,737,333, forward strand.
CTGTCTAAACACTAAGAGGCAACTTTCATAAACGTTCACATTAAAAATGCATGGTTAGTACGAAGACTTTATTTTAGCCATCGCGTAGTTTCTGTTGGGCTGTGGTCGTATTTTTCTCTGTGCTGTCTCAGCTTTTTAACTTTGAAGCTCACTAAAGATGAAAAATAGGCATGTATGGGGCCGGCGCGCATGGCTTTAGGGGTTCAGCTGCTGACCTTGTGTTTCCCCTCTGCAGCATTAGCCACTGTGCTCTCGGCCATGAGCTTCAACTAGCAAAACAACTCCAAACCTGAGAGGTGGGAAGAGTAGAGGGAGCAGTAGATGATCAGTGGCCTTAGGAAGGCTGGCTGTATTATTCCTTTGCCTGTAAATAAAATAAACTAACACACAATCACTCCCTCTACCCAGCTATGTGAATCCTGAAGTTGTGCAAAGTTGTGCTGGAGACACTGAAAATAATAAATGAGCTTTCTGAGTCGGAGCCTCATAACACAGGCGCAGAGTTCACACAGGGACCTCCATTTCACTGAGACCCAGGAAGAGCCTTTTCTCTTAGAGAAAAAGCCCAGGACAGGCTATTAATTACTATGATTGTTGTTGTGATTGTTTGACAAACAGAGGGGCTTCTGGTTAGTTACTATCCTTTGTTATAACATGTTAGTGAAATGCAGTTTGTTAAATGGTGATAGTTGAGAATATAAGTAAGGCAAGCTTTTAATTATGCTTTCGAAATTCTTGACTACTAAACTTTTGTTACGTGTGGGTAGGCTGCTGAAGTCTCTGTGGGAAATACCACGTTGACCTTGAGAAGTCAGGTGTCATTCGAGTTGGAGGCTATTTGGCTATCTGGGAAGAAGGATTGCGAGATGCCCCCCTTTATTTCAAGACTTGGTTTTTTTTTGCCTCCACCACTAAAAATGTAAAGGGCTGAGATATTTTAAGTCAAACGAGTGAAAGGGGTAAAGAAAAGATGGCCATGATAGGCTAAGGAAGAATAATCCTCTGGTTAGACAGGAAGCAACAAGCTGAATGTCTCTGAGGAGGAAAGATCTAGGAGCACTAGTTAGATTGGGGCCGGATTTTATGAATATAGTTCTTCTTTCCAAGTATCTTCCAAATTTCTTAAGGGTTGAGGTCCTTTACTTTTCTCTATCTTTCACAAAGAACTTCCAGAAGGGAACCTTCCACAGTGATGGTTCAATATGTGTCTATGGACTAATAGTGTACTTAAAGAAATATTCCTGTTATTATATTTTGCCTCTGTGTATATTTTGAGTATTATTATTACGGTGAACTTTGATAGAGAACTAAGTCACGCTCTTTTCTGTAAAGAATACTTATGAATTAAGTGTAAAATGAGTCAAGAAATAGCCTCCCTTAGTTTCTGTCCTTAGAATTAAGGTCCTTTCTGACCTGTGAGATGTTTGGAGAAGCAACACTGCCACCTTCTGGTAGACACATGTCATTGTTTTTTCAGCCCACTCAGGGCACACCCACCCATTCCTAGTTGGTCTTTCCATCAGTACAGATCTAATTTGCTTTGACGGTTTTTTCAAAATTTAAATCAAGTCTAAATAATATCTTAGACAAGATGGATGAAGACAAAGGCCTGGAATAAGGCACTTTTGACTTATACCTTTGTTAGAGAAGGATATGATCCTATATATTAAAAGCCTAATATGCTAAGTGTCCGGTCATCCATTCAACCAATAAAAGTGTAATATGCTAATGATATGCTAAGGCCGCTCAACAGCTCGCTATGACATACACTGACCAGGAGGGGACAGACGCTCTGACTGGTAGATTAGCTTGCTGCTGGGGTCCAGCCGATCGGGACCGAGCGAGATGGGCTGGACACGGCCTGGAGCCCTCCCGCATCCCTCCTCGGCCCCAATCATGCACCAGTGGGGTCCCTTGGCCTGGCCTGCGCCTTCTTGCAATCCGGGCTGAGGGACCCCCTCCCCTCCAGTGTACGAATTTCATGTACCGGACCTCTAGTTTTAATATAATATAGAAAATCTTACCCCAGGCCCACTGTGATGTCAGCTTTAAGACTTACTATTTTTCTGGGATACTCTAATAGACCTTTAACATGCCCCAAAATGTTCTGGAATGAGGGGTAGGGGTCACAGGAATGGGTGAAGGAAGAGTATGGTGAAAAATTTACAAATAGGTTGCATCAATCATGAAAAATATGGATGAGCAAGATGGTTAGACAGCTAGCCTATGAGGTAAACAGATGAACAGGATTCTTCACACTGTGTTTTCAAACTTCGTAGCCCTCCTTATTTGGGGGTTAAGTGTTTTTTAGTTATAGTAGTCCCCTGGAAACCATGGTAACTCTTGGTTTTCCTAGAGCTAGGCATATGGTAGGTGTCAATAAGAATTAGTTGCATGAATGAGTGGATGTGAAAATAGCTTTGCTTCCATAATTCATCTCTGAAATACTCTGCTGGGATTGTTGCTGATGAGTAAGTAGTTAATTTTCCTAATCTTTCTTACCGATTCCCCAATCCAAACCCAATGGCACTGCTCCTAAGGGAAGGAAAGTGCTCATGGATCAATCCTATTCATTTTTCTTCCACTTCATCTAGGTAAGGAAACATTAAAGACTTTGGAATAAGCAAGCAAGATTAATATCTTTTCAAGGGAATGCTGTAACACTGGGGATGTCTGCCTATGGTAATATGCATCTTCATCTTTGGTTAGCTATTTTATAATTCCAACGAGCACCAAGTTAACTTGTAAACAACTCAGAGCAATGCAAATATATCCATAGACCTACAAATAAACTCTGTCCAATGAAGGGTTAATTGATGTTCTCTTCCCTCTTCTCCAAAAAAATACCAGTTATGTTTCCATTGCTAATTTGTTTCAGCATTCCTGATTTATAAATGCCTCTGCTTTTTGGCTTCTCGTTTGAAATGGTTGTTAATGGAGCCTTACTCTCTCAGTCAACAAGTAATTATATTCTTATCTATTTAATGGAATTTCCTGTTGAGTATTTGAGTCTCTCATTTTACCAGTTCCCTCATTTAATTAACGAGTTAAGTGAAAGATTTGACACATGTTTGTTTTATACTTGTATGCGAGTCATGATTGTACTTTCTTTTTTTTATTAAGGTATTATATGTGTACATATCTTACCATTGCCCCCCCACTCCCATACATGCCCTCACCCCCCAATGTTTTGCATCCGTTGGTTACTCTTATATGCATGCATATAAGTCCTTCAGATGATCTCTTATTTCCCCCACCTCTCCCTAACCTTCCCGCTGTAATTTGACAGTCTGTTTGATGCTTTACTGCCTCTGTATCTATCTTTTTGTTCATCAGTTTATAATGTTTTTCATTATCCCCAAATGAGTGAGATCATGTGGTATTTTTCTTTCATTGACTGGCTTATTTCACTTAGCATAATGTTCTCTAATTCCATCCAGGTGCCTACAAATGGTAATAATTCCTTCTTTTTATGGCAGCATAGTATTCCATTGTGTAGATGTACCATAGTTTTCTGATCCAGTCATCTGCTGACGGGCACCTAGGCTGTTTCCAAATCTTAGCTATTGCAAATTGTGCTGCTATGAACATAGGGGTGCATATATCCTTTCTGATTGGTGTTTCTAGTTTCTTAGGATATATTCCTAGGAGTGGGATTACTGGGTAAAATGGGAGTTCCATTTTCAGTTTTTTGAGGAAACTCCATACTGTTCTCCACAGTGGCTACACCAGTCTGCATTCCCACCAGCAGTGCACGAGGGTTCCTTTTTCTCCGCATCCTCGCCAACACTTGTCGTTTGTTGATTTGTTGATGATAGCCATTCTGACAGGTGTGAGATGGTATCGCATTGTCGTTTTGATTTGCATCTCTCAGATAATTAGTGACTTTGAGGATGTTTTCATGTGTCTCTTGACCTCCCTCTGTCTTCTTTAGAAAAGATTCTATTTAGGTCCGTTGCCCATTTTTTTATTGGATCATTTATCTTCCTTTTATTAAGTTGTATAAGCTGCCTGTAGATGTTGGAGATTAAACCTTTATCAGTGATAACATTTGCAAATATGTTCTCCCATACAGTGGGGTTTCTTGTTGTTTTGTTGATAGTTTCTTTTGCTGTGCAAAGCTTTTTATTTTGATGTAGTCCCATTTGTTTATTTTCTCTTTGGCTTCCATTGCCCTAGGGGCAGTATCAGTGAAGAAGTTCTTTCGGCATATGTCTGAGATTTTGCTGCCTGTGGATTCCTCTAGTATTTTTATGGTTTCCCGTCTTATATTTAAGTCCTGTATCCATTTTGAGTTTATTTTTGTGTATGGTGTAAGTTGGTGATCTAGTTTCATTTTTTTGCATGTATCTGTCCAATTTTCCCAACACCATTTATTGAAGAGACTGTCTTGACTCCATTGTATGTTCATGCCTCCTTTGTCAAATATTAATTGCGCATAGTGGTTTGGGTCGATATCTGGATTCTCTATTCTATTCCATTGATCTGTATGTCTTTTCTTATGCAAGTATCAGGCTGTTTTGAGGACAGTGGCTTTGTAATACAGCTTGAAATCTGGTATTGAGATCCCTCCTACTTTATTCTTCTTTCTCAGGATTGCTGTGGCTACTCGGGGTCTTTTTTTATTCCAGATGAATTTTTGGAGAGTTCTTTCTAGGTCTCTGAAATATGCCATTGGTATTTTAATGGGGAGTGCATTGAATCTATAGATTGCTTTGGGTAGTATGGACATTTTAATGATGTTGATTCTACCAATCCATGAACATGGTATGTTCTTCCATCTGTTTACATCTTCCTCTATCTCTTTTTTCAGTGTCCTATAGTTTTCCGCGTATAGGTCTTTTACCTCCTTGGTTAGGTTTATTCCTAAGTATCTTAATTTTTTTGGTGCGATGGTAAATGGGATTGCTTTTTTTAGTCTCTGTTTCTGTAAGTTCACTATTGGTGTTTAGAAATGCCATAGATTTCTTGGCGTTAATTTTGTATCCTGCTACATTGCCGAATTCATTTATTAAGTCTGTTAGTTTTTTGATGGAGTCTTTTGGGTTTCTTATGTACAATATCATGTCATCTGCAAATAAGGACAGCTTTACTTCTTCTTTTCCAATTTGGATGCCTTTTATTTCTTCTTCTTGTCTAATTGCAATGGCTAATACTTCCAGTACTATGTTGAACAGGAGTGGTGAGAGTGGTCATCCCTGTCTTGTTCCTGTTCTTAGGGGAAATGGTTTTAGTTTTTGCCCATTGAGTATGATGTTAGCTGTGGGTTTATCATATATAGCTTTTATTATGTTGAGGTATGATCCTTCTATTCCCACCTTGTTGAGAGTTTTTATCAAGAAAGGGTGTTGGATTTTGTCAAATGCTTTTTCTGCATCAATTGATATGACTATGTGATTTTTATCTCTCAATTTGTTTATGTGATGTATCACATTTATTGATTTGCGGATATTGTACCATCCTTGCATTCCTGGGATAAACCCTACTTGGTCATGGTGTATGATCTTTCTGATGTACTGCTGGATCCGATTTGCTAGAATTTTGTTGAGGATTTTGGCATCTACGTTTATGAGGGATATTGGCCTGTAATTCTCCTTCATTGTGTTGTCTTTATCTGGTTTTGGTATTAGGGTGATGCTGGCTTCATAAAAGGAGCTTGGAAGTGTTCCTTCCTCTTGAATTTTTTGGGATAGTCTGAGGAGGATATGTTTTAGTTCTTCCTTGAATGTTTGGTAAAACTCTCCTGTGAAGCCGTCTGGCCCCGGGCTTTTGTTTGCCGGAAGCTTTTTGATGACTGCTTCAATTTCTTCCATAGTTACTGGCATATGGAGCTGTTTAGATTCTTCCTGATTGAGTTTTGGAAGGTTATATTTTTCTAGGAATATGTCCATTTCCTCCAGGTTGTCCAGTTTGTTGGAATAGAGTTGTTCATAGTATTTTTTAACAATCTTTTGTATTTCAGCGGGATCTGTTGTTATTTCACCTCTTTCATTTCTGATTTTGTTTATTTGGGTCCTCTCTCTTTGCTTCTTGGTGAGCCTGGCTAGAGGTTCATCAATCTTGTTTATCCTTTCAAAGAACCAGCTCTTGGTTTTGTTGATCTTTTGTATTGTTTCTTTGGTCTCTAGGTTGTTTATCTCCGCTCTGATCTTTATTATTTCCTTCCTTCTGCTTACACTGGGCTTTTCTTGTTGCTCTTTTTCTAACTCTTTGAGTTGTAGGATTAGGTAATTTATTACCATTGTTTCTTGTTTTTTGCAGTAGGCTTGTAGAGCTATGAACTTCCCTCTCAAGACTGCTTTCCTTGTGTCCCAGAGATTTTGGATTGTAGTGTTTTCATTGTCATTTGTTGCCATGATGTTTTTTTATTTCTTCCTTGATCTCTCTGGTAACCCAATCATTGTTTAATAGCATGCTGTTTAGTCTCCATGTGTTTGATTTCTTTGGGTTGTTTTTATTGTAGTTGATTTTCAGTTTTATGCCACTGTGGTCTGAGAAGATGCTTGATATGATTTCTATCTTCTTGAATTTGAAGAGACTTTGCTTATGTCCCAACATATGGTCTATCTTTGAAAATGACCCATGTGCACTTGAGAAGAATGTATATTCTGTGGCTTTGGGGTGAAATGTTCTGAAGATGTCAATTAATTCCATCTGGTCTAGTGAGTCATTTAGGATTGATGTTTCTTTGCTGATTTTTTGTTTAGAGGATTTGTCCAATGGTGATAGTGGGGTATTAAAGTCTCCTACTATGATTGTATTGCTGTCAATCTCTCCCTTGATATCCTCCAGGAGTTTTTTTATGTATTTGGGTGCTCCTGTATTGGGTGCATATATGTTTACCAGAGTTATTTCTTCTTGTTGGATTGCTCCCTTTAGTATTATGAAATGGCCTTCCTTATCTCTTGTTATGTCCTTCACTTTGAGATCTAATTTGTCAGATATAAGTATTGCTACCCCAGCTTTTTTTTCAGTTCCATTTGCCTGGAAAACCTTTTTCCATCCCTTCACCCTCAGTCTGTGTGCATCTTTTTTTCTGAGGTGGGTTTCTTGTAGACAGCAGATATATGGGTCGTGTTTTCTTATCCAATCCATTACCCTATGTCTTTTGATTGGGGCATTTAATCCATTTACATTTAAAGTTATTATTGATAGGTACTTATTTGTCGCCATTTTTATTCTTTACCCCTGTGTTCCTTCTTCTCTTCCTATTTCTTTTTTTTTACAGCAGACCCTTTAGCATTTCTTGCATTGTTGGTTTGGTGGTAATAAATTCCCTTAGTCCTTTTTTGTCTGTGAAGCTCCTGATTTCACCTTCAATTTTGATTGATAGCCTTGCTGGGTACAGTATTCTTGGATTCAGACCCTTCCTTTGCATGACTTTGTATATTTCATTCCATTCCCTTCTGGCCTGATGAGTTTCTGTTGAGAAATCAGTTGCTAGTCTGATGGGGGTCCCTTTGTATATAACTTTCTGTCTCTCTCTTGCCGCTTTTAAGATTCTTACTTTGTCGTTGGTGTTTGCCAATTTAATTATGATGTGCCTTGGCGTCAGTCTTTTGGGGTTCATTTTGCTTGGGACTCTGTGAGCTTCTTGGATTTGTATGGGTTTTTTCTTCCCTATATCAGGGAAATTTTCTGTCATTATTTCTTCAAACAGCTTTTCTATTCCTTGCTCAGCTTCCTTTCCTTCTGGAACCCCTATTATGCGGATGTTGTTTTGTTTCGTGTTGTCCCAAAGTTCCCTTAGGCTCTCCTCCTGCCTTTTAATTTTTTTTTCCAGAAGTTGCTCTACTTGTGTATTTTTTCCCATTTTGTCTTCTAGCTCACTGATGCAGTCCTCTGCTTCTTCTAGTCTACTCTTGATGCTTTCTATTGAGTTCTTTACAGCAGCGATGTCATTTTTCATTTCTTCTTGGTTCTTCTTCATTTCCTCTTGGTTCTTGCTCATATTGTCGAATTTGTCTTCCATTCTTTTCAGCCACCTTATGACCATTTCTCTGAATTCTTTCTCTGGAAGGTTGCTTGACTCCATTTTGTTTACTTCCTTTTCTGGGGATGCCTGCTTTTCTTTCATATGCGGGTTGTTTCTTTGTCTCCCCATGGTCTCTCTTCTCTTGATGTCTGGTTATGTAGTTCTCTCTCTCCTTTCCGTGGTGGAGTGTAGAGCTCCCCTGAATCCGCGTGTTTCCGCCAACTGGGGACCGGTGTTCTGGGGTTCGCAGCTGTTCCGTGGGTGCCACAGTTGTGGATTCTCAGGTTTCCGATAAGCTCCACTTTCCTGTTCAAGATGGCTCAGACTCCGCGTCCAAGCCCGCAGCTCCGGGAGGGGACCCAGCCGCAGTGGGGGCTGTCAGGTCAGGGGAACCCCGTTTAGCAGTCTCCCACCTTTTTCTGGAGTTTAGCTGTCCCTTAACTTGCCAACAAACACTCCTCACGCGACCCTCAGCTGTTCTTTCTTTCTACTCCGGGACAAGGCTCGGAACACGTCTGTCTATTCCGCCACCATTTTTCCTCCCTTCGATTGTACTTTCTTTTAAAGTTCCTTGAACACTCAACGGTAACATCCAAGTGGAAAGAGGAGTCTGGACCTCTTCGTATTTGGTTTTATGGGAGCCATGGCACAGATAATCCCAAGTTTAGTTTCCTTGCTCTCATTGAAGTAGAAGGGATGACTCTGAGTGACTGAGACTATCACAAAGGTAGGGGACTGTCCACCCCCGGAGTGATCTCCCGCTGGGTGGCTCTGTATGCATCCTGATGATCCTGCCTCTGTGTACACCACTTCTGGAAACTGCTCTGTGGAGGCGCCTTCACGGCCTGCTGCATAGTCTCTGCACTCTCCTTGGGTTTTCAGCACGGGGTGAATTTCACTATGTATTCGACTTTAGTATTGCTCAAATCTACTTCAAATTCTTGCTCTCTCATTCCCTAGCTCTGGGATCTGCTGGAAGCTACTAGATGGTTCTGGTTTACTGATCTGTAAAGGAAGGCTGACATAAAGAATGAATGAAATAATTCATTCATTTGCCTGGCACATACTACGTGTACCAGTTAATAATGCGGATTTTTTTCAATAGATGGAGTTACACATATGTTGATATATATGTGATTTGATATGTGTGCTATTTTGTTGTATTAACAAAAACCTTCAAAACTTCATATGTCAAATTTGCTGAAGGTGTTAACATCATAGATACTTTTACACTTAAAAATGTCAAATTTCATGCCAAAAAAAGAGCATTTGCAGGAAGTTTTAATTCACTACTTTATTTTGAAGAAAAGTGCTGCTGAATACTTTGGGAAGCTTATGGTGAACACGCTCCATCTCAAGATACCTGGGAGCACTGGTTTAAATCCTTTAAAAGTGATGATTTCAATGTGAAAGACAAAGACGTCCAGGTCAACCGAAAAAGTTTGAAGACCAACAATTACAAGCATTATTGGATGAAGATGAGTGTCAAACTCAAAAACAACTTGCAGACAGATTAAACGTTGCTCAGCAAACAATTTCTGATCATTTATAAGCCATGGGAAAGATTTTAAAGGAAGGAAAATGGGTGCCACATCAACTGAACAAAAGACAAATGGAAAACCAAAAAGTCATCAGTAAAATGTTGCTTCAATGGCACGAAAGAAAGTCTTTTTTGCATCAAATTGTGACTGGCGATGAAAAGTGGATTTATTTTAAGAATCCCAAATGCACAAAATCATGGGTTGATCCAGGTCAACCATCAACATCGACTGCAAGGCCAAATCGCTTTGGAAAGAAGACAATGCTCTGCGTTTGGTGGGATCAGGAAGGTGTGGTGTATTATGAGCTTCTAAAATCAGGTGAAACCATTAATACTGATTGCTAACAACAACAAACAATCAATTTGAACTACACTTTGATCGTGAAATGACCAGAATGTGCCAGAAGACATGGCAAAGTAATTTTGCTTCATGATGACGCACCATCACACACTTCAAAACCAGATAAAGACACGTTAAAAGATCTTGCCTGGGAAGTATTAACCCACCTGCCGTATTCACCAGACCTTGCTCCTTCAGATCACCACTTGTTCTGATCGATGGCACACGCACTTTCTGAGCACTTCAAAACATACGAAGAAGTGGAAAATTGGGTCTCTGAATGGTTTGCCTCAAAACAAGAAAAGTTCTATTGGGACGGTATCCACAAATTACCTGAAAGATGGGGGAAATGTGTAGCTAGCAATGGACATTACTTTGAATAAAGCACTTTTGATGTTTCTCTTGAAATTATCGTGTTTTCTTTGATTACAAAATCTGCTATTATTAACCGGTACACCTACTAAGTGCTCCACAATTCTTACCTATTATTGCCACATAGAGAGAAAATCATAGGCTGAGAGCTGGAAGCCCTGCTTTCTAGGTTAGCCCTGCTGAATTGTAGCTATGCAGTAACACTCTGAGAGTGATGTAGGAAGGTCATGGTTAACTCAGGACTACACCCACATAAGCCTGCATAGGTCCTGAAGTAGGTCTAAGGGGGCTGAGTAGACTGGATTAGGCAATTTTCTAGGGTGAGTAGATCAGGCCTTTCAATTACTTGATTGTGGGGAAGTCTAAGGAGTCCCCAGTTAGGACCCAGAGCTCAAGACATGGTGAATGGCAAAGTGGTAGCCAATGATAGTAGCTGTGTTCCAACTGCTCTCAGACTATTTCAATATTTTTTTAAAAAATATTTTTATTGAGAGCAGAGAGGAAGGAAGAGGGAGAAAGAGATAGAAACATCAATGATGACAGAGAATCATTGATGGGCTGCCTCCTGCCTATCCCCTACTGGGGATCAAGCCCGTAATCCCGGGCATATATCCTGATAGGGAATCCAACCATGACCTCCTGGTTTATAGGTCAAAGCTCAATCACTGAGCCACACCGAATGGTCAAAGTATTTCAAAATTTAATAACTGGTATGGTCCTGCTAAGTAACAATCAGCCTTGAGAGAGGGTGGGTGAAATGAATTGGGGTTGGGTGGTATTCTATAGGAATGGCCATGGGCAACCATATGATCAAGTAAAGTACTCCTTTGTTCTCCAGATGGCATGTATGTTTGCGATGGAACAGCTAATATAAAGAATGCTTCAGTAATGGGCTGGTTCTACCTCTCACCCTTCCAATACAAGTTCACCTGCCAGCAGATATTACTATTGAACAAGAATAGGAATAAAAAAGATGCTTCTTAAGTATCACAGTGTCACAGCCACTCTGAGATGCCCCAGAGGTGGCAGTGATACAAGCCACATCTATTCACTCCCATCCCGTCGACCAATAATTTCTACACAATAGGAAGAGCTGACTCTGAAATTTGCATTATAGGCAGAAAAAAAGAATTCTGACACCAGTGGACCGATATATTGGAATTTTAATTACAAAAAGAACCTATTTTTTAAAAGGCTTTGAAGATCCTGTGTATTATTATTTTGCTTACTTTGCCATGTTATTGATGTTTAACTTCAAATATCCAGCAGAGGGCATGAAAGGAATTGCTTGGCTCACTCTACGAAAGACAGGATCTGAACAACAAAAATGAAAAAGCAAATGGATTACATACCGCAGCTTTCACACAGGGAATGACAAATAACCTTTATGCATCAACCTGAAATACGTTGCGATCTTTACGTTGTCCTATTTCCTATCTATAGCCTTCGTTTAAGATAAAACACTTGTCTCATTTCTCTAGAATCAGATCTATTATATTTACAAAACACATGAAATAGTTAAATAAAATACAGTGAATTGTATTCAGCTCTATTAGAGACAAACCTACAAAATATAAAACCTTAGTACATGATGACATTTTATCTACAATAAGCAAAGTGCCACCTTCTGGCGGAAATTATTCTTTGAAACACACACTGCTCTCCATAGGACCCTCTGCATCCCACCCACGTTTCAGATCTAAAACCAGGCTTTGCCAGCCACAGAACCTTCCCCAACCTATGCTAACCAGACTGAGGATGGAGTTAGCAGCGTTCTCACTCTTCTACAATGCTGGTGGGAAACACAAGAAAAGCACACAGTAGTTCTACTACTTAAAGAGCCTACAATGTGCTAGACACAGGCACTTGGGAAATAATTTAAATCTTTATAAATGAGCCCAAGAACAACAAATTGTTCTCTTTCGCTAAACGCACACACACACACACAAGCACCCATAAATAAAACCCCCAAGAAGTCAACTTTATTATTCCCATTTTGCTTAGGCTCAGAGAGGCTGCAAATCTCACAGCATTTCTTTGCTTGGCAGTCATCACTATTTCTCATAAAACCTTTGGGAAATAAGAAATACATCTTCCTTGTGAATAGACCAAGATCTCTTAATTTAGGTCATATATACAAATTTTGGATATTATCTTTTCCTATGTTTTGCAGAGCCAAATCCCATATCTGGTTGATAATAATGTGCGAATTTACTTATTTATACGCTTTCCCTCCTGAATTAGCTTTTTAATTGCTTTTTAAATTAACAAGCACTCTCATACTTGTAAAACTGTCATCTGTCCCAGAGTGGCAACTTTGTCTTACGCCATTCTCTTTATAGTTAGGAGTACCATTGTTTTTCAGATGATGTTCAAGGAGCACCTGCATTAAAATACTTTGAAGAACTTGTTTAAAATAGAGATTATTGGAGCCTTAGCCAGTAGCTCACTTGGCTAGAGCATTGTCCCGATATGCCAAGGTTGCAGGTTTGAACCCCTGAGAGGGCATATATAAGAATCAACCAATGAATGCATAAATAAATAAATAAATAATAAATAAATAAATAAATGGAACAGCAAATTGATGTCTCTCTCTGTCTAAAATCAATCAATAATAATAATAATAATAATAATAATAAAATAGAGATTATTGGACCACAAAAAGATCAGTAGAGCCAGAGTCTCTTGGGTTGAAGCTCAAGAATCTGCATCTTCACATCCTCCCCAGATATTTTTCACTCACACTAAAAACTGATGCATTCACTGGCTTAGACATTGAGAATGACTGTTGTTCAGATAGCACTTAGTGAACTTCAGTTGTCAATGACAATGACTTAGGCATAAGGCCACTTCCATATGGTATTTATTGGCTACTAATCAACCGCACAGGTTAGTGGAAAGGCATGGCTTTAGAAAGCAGAAGTACCTAGATCCTGATAACTTATTTAGCTTCCGTTTCCAACATCTGTAAAACCTTGCAGTACTTTTAAAAGGTAAAATATGTCAAACACAGTCCTAGGACAATATCTGGTTTATATTAGAACATGATAATGGTAGATATAATAACTCAATATAAAATCCCATGAAATAGATATAATACCAATACTTTTTGTTTAGGAGAATAAGGCTCCTATAAAGTGAGATTCTTAGAGAAAAAGGATCTTATTATTTACATTCAATCTGAACACTAAAGAAAAATCATACATCTTCTAGAAATAGTTTTCCTAGTAAAGTGATAGATAAGTAGGACATACTTCCTCTATACAAAGGTTGCCAAATTTTGGGAGACAAGTCTACATGGGTCTCTCACATTTCTGCATGTCTTGTGAGCATGGGTCTCTCACATTTCTGCATGTCTTATGAGCAAGGCATTGATTGCTTTTTGTTCTGTGCTATCTTTATAAGGATATTTGTTTAGCAAATAGCATTGGAAAATAGAGTGTCTTCCTTGGGGCAAAAGCAGGCATGCTCATTGCCCATTATAAGAATCGGGATTCCCTAAAATCAGGGTTCCTGTCCTGAAATGCAATGAACTATGTGCAAGCTTCCTTTTCGGCCCACTGTCATACCCATGCAACTTGGGCACAAGAAGAACTGAAGTGAATATACTGATGCTCATGCCACTTGCTATGCCATGATAAAAATCCTTTGTCTCTGACCCAGGAATCTTATGTTTTTATTTTACAGTATCCATGAAATTGTGGCAGGCCAACTTGTACAATTTCAAATAGTGTAAATATTAGACCCTTCACAGTTCTTAATGAAAGCATCTTTATCACAGGTTCCGTATATTTTAACTTTTTGCTTAGCCCAACTGAAGTAAACAATGACAAGTAAAAGAAGTAGGTGACTTGACCAAAATCATCTGAGTCTAGAATGCTGGACTCATGACTTCTGGCCATCTGCTATTGTTTTCAAACATTGACCCATGGTTAAACAACCCAGGCAAAAAATATGCAAAGAGAACAATTTTATCAGGATAGTTAGACATTCCATCATGCAAAAGGAATGCTTCTGATTGGGCCATTGGGACTTTATTCAAAGATGAATAAAGTCATCCTTAGGTCACCATTTCCTTTGCTACCTTTTCTATGTAAAGATTGATGGGCTGTGCTTTTTCAGTAGTATTTTCATAGAAAATTCAAGTTCGTGGATTGCTCAATGATGTGCAGTACATATGAAGGAAAGCAGAGTAGTGATTACATTGCCAACAAGCTTTGGGATGGAAGTGCTGAGCTGCCTAAATGAGGAATTCTGGGTTACATTGGACTTAAGACATTCACAGATAGGTAACTGATGTATTGTGTCGGGGAGGCTAGCTTATGTTTGGGATGGATGGTGGCAGTGGTGCAAAATTGGGAGGTAAATATCTACACTAATAAAAGAGAAAGATGCAAATTGACCTTCACTTCGCAACACCCACCAGCCAATCGAGAGTGAGTATGCAAATTAACCAGACAAAGATGGAAGGTTAATTTGCATATGCAGGCATCAAGTGGCTGGGGGTGGGGCGGGAATGTCCATAGCGAGCAAGCAGACACCAAGGCCTGTGGTGGCCTCAAACAGGCAGGTCCACAGAGAGCAGAGAACCATGGGGAGCAGACCTAAGCCATCAGTAGGACATCCCCTGAGGGCTCCCAGATTGGAGAGGGTGCAGGTCGGGCTGAGGGGGGACGCCCCCCCCCCCGTGCACAAATTTCATGCACTGGGCCCCTAGTAAGAAATAATTCCATTAAAAAAACTATCTATCTATATATATATAAAAGGTTAATATGCTAAGTGTCCAACCATCTGACTGGTCGCTATGATGCACACTGACCACCAGGGGGCAGATGCTCAATGCAAGAGCTGCCGAGCTGCAGTGAGTTGGCAGTGGTGGTTCTTGGGTGATGCACCCCAAAACCAGAGAGGAGAGGAGGGAGTCTGATTCCTCATGGGGCCACACGATTCCACCTTTGGCCACAATTCAACAACATGGGTTATGTTGTTGCTGGGGCATTGTTGGCCCCAAATCTGGTTTACTGCACACTTGCATTTGTCTTCCATACCTTGTATGACAGCAACTTTGCAGAGTGCCCTCTCACACTCCGGGACCCTGGGGGATGTTGGAGAGCTGGTTTTGGCCCGATCCCCACAGGCCAGGCTGAGGTACCCCAACTGCCAGAGGGACCCCACTCACTCCGCAGACGCCCTTTGAGCCACAGGGCCACCCCAGGTGCAGCTGGCTGGGGAGGGATTGTGGAAGGTTGGCTCCAGGGTGTGTCCAGCCTGTCTTGCCCAGTCCCATCCTGCTGTCACTTTCTAATTAATTTCCTTTCAATGTGCACGAATCCATGCACCGGGTCACTAGTGTATTTATAAGCTATTCCATGCCTTTTGGTCAGTAAAAGAAAGACTTAAAATCCTAGAAGTGAAAACAGCTGGAGAGCATTAAACAATCACCAAGAGTTAGCAGACAAAGGCAGCAAGAGATTGAGATAGAGTCGCAAAAACAAAGAGCATTTGATTTAAAGTCCTGTCAGGAAACTTGGCTTTGTGTTGGATATTGCTCCTACTAAGGTATCAGAGTTCCAGTAAAAAAAACTCATGCATATTCTTTACTTTAGCTTAGAGTATTCATGTCCCAGTGACATTCCTTGGGAGGACACAGAGAGTCCTTTTTAAGTTAGGTTTAGTATAATTAGGCATTTACAGGGTCAACCCTGAGCAGACACAGAGAACAAAAATGGTACCAAATGTCTCTGTCCTTAAATGGCTCAATCCAGTAAGAGAGACAGACACATGAAGAAATAAACTACAGTGGAGTGAAATGTGTGCAATAATGTAATATTTATGACATGCAGAAGAGGGTCATAAAAGTAATGAAAGTAATGCAGTAGATAGTAATAAAAAGGGTCACAGAAAAAGTAACATCTAAGTCACTGGTAGACCCTTTGGTTCATTCTTTTAAGATGACCTAAAATGGTCTGGTTTTCCCTGTTAACAGCATGTCCTTTTAAGAAAAGGATAGCCTCTTTCCTCATTTTACCTCAGGGAGGAAATCAGTTAAAGGCCAGAGCAAGCTGTTTGCCTCTTTGAAATGCAATAAGAGATCTATATAATAAAAGCCTAAGCAACCTTTATGGTGGGATGACCAGAACAACTGGTTACTATGATGCACACTGACCACCAGGGGGCAGACGCTCAACACAGGAGCTGCCCCCTGGTGGTCAGTGTGTTCCCATAGGGGGAGCACTGCTCAGCCAGAAGCTGGGCTCACAGCTGGCGAGCGCGGGAGGAGGGGGGCTGGCAGCAGTGCTAAGGAGCAGCAAGCCAAACGGTAAGGAGCAAGCAGGCAGGCGGTAAGGAACGAGGGGTCCCAGACTGCAAGAGGGTGCAGGTTGGGCTGAGGGACCATTCCCGTGAACGAATTTCGTGCACTGGGCCTCTAGTTATGTAATAAGAGATTATGCACCAGGACAATCTGCTTATTGATTATGTCATAACTATGCTGAAGGCCACTTCATTTACTTACTTCAGGCTTGAGTTGACTTTAACAGATTAGCCACTGAAGACTCGGTGATAGTGAAGAAGTTGGGACATCTTTTGGACCTAAAAGCTCACATCCTGGGTACCTCTGTTCCCATTGTTAATTTGGGGCATGTAACACATGCACATAGTAGTTGCTAGCTTTTCTTGCCATTTTAGTCATTCTAATTTCATCTACTAGCTTCTTTGTGATAGGGCTTCATACTTTCATAGTAATCTTCCCCCTTATTTTTAAAAGCATCTTCTCGACAAAATGCTGACACTTGGACTTTATGATTTAGAAGTTCTTTTACATTTTCCTAACAACCTCAAACATATCAGAAACCTTATTGGTATTTTTTTCCTTCAACTTCTTTCATTGTTCTTATTCAAAAGAGAGGGTTTGTCCATTTATTGTTTAAAGGTTGACTTATTCTCCTGGGGGAATAATGGGGGATAGTTGGACAAGGCATTCCAAGTGAAAGAAACAAGATGCACATAAACATAAAGAAGTTTAAAAGAGCGAGGCCTTTGACGTCACTGCAGAACAGTGTGCGAAGGCAGGAGAAAAGTGTAGGAAACGGAGCCAGAGAGGGAGGCAAGAGAGGTCAGGAGGGGAGGGTGGGCTCAAAAGCTGCCAAGTTTACACTTCCAGGAAGCCTCCCCTCTGCCTTTTTACGACAAGACGTGGCTGTTGTCTTTCCCTGCTTTTTCCCTGTTCATAAGCCAGGCTAAAAGGGAAAGAATCTTCCTTCATTTCAGGAGAACCCCACAGCTTGTTGTGGGAGTCAGAGAAGAAAGAGCGGTAGAGGTGACCTGAGCAGCCAAAGCCCTTCTCCTGTCCGCAGGGACAGCGCTGAAACCTCCGTTCCACAGCCGTCAGCAGGTCAGCAAGTTTAGCTGTGAGCAGCTAGCAGTTGACAGACTGTGTGCAGGGTCCAGGGAGGACATTACGATGGGGAAGAGTTGAATTTATCTGCCAAGTGGAAGATTCTCATAGATAGGGAGAAGCTGGAGACCGGACGGTCTTATCCAAGGGCGTGTTCCTGCCCAAGCATCAACCTGATTTAGCAGCATTATTTACAATAGCCAAGATACAGAAGCAACTTAGGTGTCCATTGAGAGATGAATGGATAAAGAAGACATGATATATATATATATAGATAGATATAGATATTGTTATAGATATAGATATTGTTATAGATATAGATATTGTTATAGATATAGTTATAGATATAGATATTGTTAGATATAGATATAGGTATAGATATAGATATAGATACATATAGATATATATAGATATATATATAGATATATGTAGATATAGATATAGATATAGATATATTAGTATATATAAAATGTAATATTCTTCAGCCATAAAAAACAAAACCAAGTCTTGCCATTTGCAACATGAATGGACCTAGAGGGTATTAGGCTAAATGAAATAGGTCAGACAGAGAAAGACAAATATTATATGAGTTTACTTCTATGTGGAATATAAACACAAAATAATTGCACAAACGAAACAAAGCAAGAACAAACGCATAGACACGGAAGACAAACTGATCACTGTCAGATGGGAGGTGGGGTAAAGGCATGGGTAAAACAGGTGAAGGGAACTAAGATGTACAAATTGCCAGCATATGAAATATAGTAAAAAATGTCATAATACCTATGTATGGTGCCAGATGGGCACCAGACTTACTATGGTGACCACTTCATAAGGTATATAATTATCTAACCACATGTGATAAACCTGAAAATAATATAATATTGTATGTCACTATAATAAAAAAATAAATTAATAAATACATTGTTAAAACACCTAACTTCCCACCCCATCACATAGCAATTGATCTCTTGCCCATATCACTAATTTTGTTCTTACTACTCCTACTATTTGGGTGACTTCTCAGGGTTAGTGGAAATTATGAGGTGGGAGATAAAATTCCTCCAGCCACTTCTTGGTGTCATCATTGAATTTTTAAATTATCTGCTAAAGACTTTGAGCCCGTCTCCTCTCTGGTCTGACTCCTGTAATCATCACTGTTCATGTTGATGGCCCATACAATTCCTAATGTCTCAGTTCCTGGACACCCTCATCTCCAGTGACCATCTTATTGACTCCTCAGCCTCCCACTTTCACAGTCATGCACTTGCCCACAAGCCTCTAGGCCACCTAGCTCCCGACTGCCTCTCATCTGCACCTTGCAGCTCTCTTTCCTTTGCTCTTTTTTGCTCCAATCTTGTTGAACATCTTTTAGTTCCCTGAGGTTATGTTGCTTTCCAGCTCAAGAAAACACTTGAGGGAACACATACATTCTCTTTGTCTGAAACATTTCCTTCTCCCCAAACTAAGAGCCTAGCTACTTACCTAGCTTCTGCTTACTTACTCATTAAGTTTTAGCTTAAGCAGCACTCTCTTGGGAAAGCCTTCACTGAATTAAATGAAAATTGAGGGCTCCCTGTTTTACATTCTCAAGGCATTGGACATTTTTCCATTGTAGCGTAGCTCACCACTTTGGTGAATTACTTCAATGACGTGGTGGCTGGTATACAGCAGATTCAGCAAATGTTTGTTGAATGAACAAATAAAGCAACGAATCAATGGAGAGTCTGAGGTTACAGAAGAAAGAGAAAATCCATTATTTTTTTTAAACATTAATACAACCCATCAATTCTATTCAGATTTCACTAGTTCTACATACACTTATGCATGTGCATATATAGTATTTAGTTCTCTGCAATTTTACTACACCTGTAGATTTTTGTGGCCACTATTCAAGATACAGAGTAGTTCCAACCCCTCATGCCATCCGTTATAGTCCTTTTCCTCCCTTCTGATTCCTTTCTAACCACTGGTCACCACTAGTCTGTTTTCCATCTCCATTATTTTGTCATTTCAAGAATACTATATTAATGGAATCATATAGTATGCATACTTTTGAGATTTGCTTTTTTTCACACAGCATAATGAGATTCATCCAACCTCCTATGTTTATCAGTTTATTTATTTTATTGCTGAGTAGTAGTTCCTGGTAGAAATGTGGCACAATTTAATTTGTTCATCTGTTGGAGGCATTGGATGTGTTTCTGGGTTTCAGCTATTATAAATAAAGCTGAGCATTCATGTAGAGAGGTTTGGTGTGAACCTAAGTTTTAATTCCTTTGGGATAACTGCCTTAAGTGAAATTGCTTAATCCTATGGTAAACACATATTTAGTTTTTTAAGGAACTGCTTTATTGCAGATATATGTTTGCTTAATATTTTGCTTAATCTTGCTAGTATTTGTGTTCTATAAAAATAAAA
Organism: Plecotus auritus; assembly: GCF_963455305.1. Classification (NCBI taxonomy): domain Eukaryota; kingdom Metazoa; phylum Chordata; class Mammalia; order Chiroptera; family Vespertilionidae; genus Plecotus; species Plecotus auritus. Next base: position 38,757,377 of record NC_137770.1, read on the forward strand.
TTACACTGTATATAGTCTTCTGGGACTTAATTTTTCACTCAACATTAGAATCCCAAGATTTCTCCATACTGATGAATGTAGTTGTAAATCATTCATTTTCATTGCTATATAAATATTTTTTTAATGACTGTGTCACATTATTTAAACAATGGTGGAACAAGTTGCACTATTTTGTGAATGAAGTACATCATTTTTTGCCCTCGCTGGTTTGGCTCAGTGGATAGAACGTTGGCCTGCAGACTGAAGGGTCCGGGTTTGATTCCAGTCAAGGGCACTTGCCTGGGTTGCAGGCTCGATCCCCAGTAGGGGACATGCAGGAGGCTGCCGATCAATGATCCTCTCTCACCGTTGATGTTTCTATCTCTCTCTCCCTTCCTCTCTGAAGTCAATAAAAAAAAACACCAACAAACCAACCCCTCCCCAAACCACAAAAAGTACATCATTTTATGAATAAGGTGTTTATGTGCAGAAGTTTCTTTGGGTGTGTTCCTAGAAATGAGGTTCTGAGTGCTAAGGAATTTTAATGGTCAGCTTTCAGATGAAAGGGCATATTAGATTCCTAGGGCTGCTGTAACAAATGACCACGCATTTACTGACTTAAAACAACAGGAATTTATTCTCTCACAGTTTTGGAGGCCAGATGTCTGAAATCAAGGTGTCAGCAGAGTTGGTTTCTTCTAGAAGCTCTGAGGAAAAAAAAAATCTGTTCCATGCCTCTCTCCCAACTTCTGGTGGTGGCCAGCAGTTCTTGGCATTCCTTGTCTCAGAGACCCAGATCTGTGCCGCCATCTGCACATGGCATTCTCTGGGCATGTCTGGAATTTTTCATAGAACAAAAAGCTAGAGGTGGTGGAAAGGATATGATCCAGAAACCGGAAGTGGGGATGGAGTAGGACACTTTGTATGTACCATGGTCTATAAAATGGTCACATTGTCTCAAATGACTCTCGAATTAACTCCATGTAATAGGCATTACCTTTATTTCTGTGATTGAAAGCTAGAAAATTACTAGAGCTGGGGCTGAATCCCAGGTTGTCAGAGCCTAAATCTGAAATTTTTTTTTACCAAGACCTGAGTTGGATAACTTCCATGCACGTGAAACTTAGGCCTTTCCTGGTGGGTTACCATCTGGATATTTTGATGCATGAAATATCTGGTAATACTAACTGTATAAAATAGACTTTGCCCATTTTCCCACTCCCCCTTGGGTTATAAATCTAATCCTCCTTTGACTCTGTTTCCTGACAATTCTGAAAGCAACTGTACTATGCTCAGTTTAAATTGAAAATGGCAGGAACTTGAAACTGAGAACTTCCAAGGGATAACAGAGAGCTTAGATAGCTGAGCGTCCCTGCTGGAAGGCCTTGCTTTTCTCAGATTTTCCATGGATGGTACTTCTAAATTTATCTCAGAGCTTTGCCAAATGTGTGACTCATCCTAAACTCCCTGAATTTTGTTGCCAGGTAGGTGAGGAGCAAGCCCAATTGCCATCCTTGGAGAATTTCTCAAGCTTCCTCCAAACAACACCAGTCTTTAAATGATCGGGCTCCGCTGTGCACTGAATTTCTGCCACTCTACTTAGACTATGTTATTTTAAAAACATTTTTTGCGCAATACTGTAGATTACAGCATGCGATTTCAAATATTCAAATTTCAAATGAAGCTAACAAAATATTGAAACACTTCTGAAGTTTAGGAAATCTCTCTGGTTACTTCTACTTTAGAAATACGTAACAGTCTATTATGATGGTGTAACACAAGAAGGACTAGGAGGTTTTTCCTATCTGGTTTTGGGTCTAGGGCAGGCAGTTAGTGCATTGAAATAGAAAGAATAATTGAAAAGGATACTCTGCTCACTTATTACTTTTATTTGACAGAAAGCAGAGCAGCATTATTCACAGTGGCCAAGACATGGAAACAACCAAAGCGTCCTTCGATAGATGATTGGATAAAGAAGATGTGGTGCATATATAGAATGGAATACTACTCAGCCATAAGAGAAGATGAAATATTGCCATTTGCCACAACATGATGGACCTTGGGAATAGCACATAAAATGAAATGTCAGAAAAAAGTTAAGTAACATATGATTTCACTTATATGTAGGGTATAAAACTGAAGGCAACAAATGAACAAATAAGAGAAACAAATTAACAAAAACTCATAAACACAGACAACTGTATGGTGGTTAGCAGAGAAAGAGGGGTGGGGAGTAACAAAGGGGAAAAGGTGTTAAATATATGATGACAGAAGATTCGACTTTGGGTTGTGGGCACACAATACAAAATACTGCTGATGTGTCATAGAAATGTACACTTGAAACCTATATAATCTTATTACCAATGCCACCCCAATAAATTTAAACAAAAAGTAAATAAAATAAATACACTAGGGTTAATACACAACCATAAATTCAGTAAATTAAAAAAAAGAAAGCAGAGAAACTTCTGTTAATAGAGTCTATACAGTGTTCTCTTAAGAACAACTAAAATGTTATATTATTAACCAGGTATCAAATGGCCTGAAGTCCAGGGACAGGTTCTTTTCCTTCCTCTCTTGTCCTTTACTCTCTTGTGATGATTTTCTTTATCTTAGTACATCTACATTTTTACTTCATTGGGGCTTGAAAGGGAGAAAAAGCCGAAGCTTGTGCCTGGTTTACCCTAAACCTGAAGTTTATCTTTTTATAAATGTAAATGATGCAGTCAGTATTTCAAGCCTTCCCTGTATAAATGGGACATTGGCTATGCCTATGCTTACCATCCTTGACTTTCCCTCTCTACTCCCCCCTTTCATCTGCTGGAAGGGATGCCTTTACATGGGTAATGCATAGGTGTGAAAGTTTTATATTATAGTACAAGTCTCCCCAGACGTTGACATCATTTGGGAAGGAAAAATCAAGAAGGAAAAGACTGGTGAAGGGAGAAGAGACAAGACTCTTCGTCGGTGACATTGGGCTGTTTCTTCCACATGTTTCTATTGGCTATTTCTTTTGCCCATTGCCTGGTGATTGTTGACTCATCTCTCAGGTCTGAGCCGAACTGCATTTCATCATGGTGGCCATGTCTAACACCAAATCTTAATGTTGGCCTCACTCTCACAGTAACCTATTGTCTCAGAGCGAACCCAACATATATTGTAATTATGTGTTTCTTTATTTCTGTCCCTCCCACTAAACCAGAAACTCCACCGGAACAGGGATCCTGCCTATTTTGTTCTCTGCAGTAAATCTAGTGCCTAGCTTCGTGGCTGGAACTCAACAAATGTGTCCTGAATGAATTAATGGGGTGATTTTAAACTGAGACTTGAAATATTAATGGGACTTAGCTTGGCAAGGGGTTGATGTTGAGAACATTACAGCTGATGTACCAACATTTATTGGCCATTGTGTCACAGCCATACAGTTTGGGAATTGGCCTCTGTTCCCAGGGAAACCTACTAATAGGTCTAATCCAGGTTAGGAATCCCGTACCCCTTGTCTCATATAGCACGCAGTAACAGTATTTATAGAAAGCCCATGACCTAAATTGCCCCAATCAAATTGAGGAGAAGAAATTTTGTTTCATAGTTGGAGGACATCTACCCTTTCTTTGGCCAGATGTGAAAGAGGAACCATGTTGCCATCTCATACCTATGAATGTTTATAGAATTTTTAAAATGTGTAATATAAATTTATTCTGTGACATTTTCCTCATTGAAGCTATTTTAAAATAGATTAAAATACATCAATAGTTCATAAAAAGTAAATATGTAGTAGAAGAATTTATATGCTATCCTGTTTTGACCCTGAATATCCTTTTTTTTTTTCATTTCAAACAATTGTTTCTTTAAAAAGCAACATAAAAATGATAAGGAATGTTACATTCTTCATATATCCTGTGCCTCATAAATTTTAACTCAACTGCCTGTTTGTTTCTTAACTATAGATATTAATGATATTTGCTTCTGTTTTTCTGATTGGAAGAGAATAAATTTTCTGCTTGATATCACTTAACAGTTATATTTAGGTCTTCTTTCTCTGATTCTTCAAGAAAATGCTCCATGCTGAGTTTGAATAGCAATGGAGGGTCTGGTCCAGTAAGTGGTGGGCAATTACAGATCTCTTTAATTGAGGTATGAGTCTATCTAAGTGCTTAGCTGGATTTCCATGAGAAGGGTTTGTGGGTAACCATTCTGGCAACTTGGATGCCCAAGGCGCTTCTCTGAAAATTCAGAGAGCCTATTTCTCCTCTCATCTTGGTCGCTAACTATCCAAGTAACTGCAGGCAGTTTAATGCCTGCAGGTTTTAATCTGCTCACAAACGTGAATAAATTATTCAGCATGATCGCTAAGATTCCTCGCAGGTATAAAGGTGCTCCTATTCTGTGATTTCATTCTGCCCATCTGTGGGGCTTGACTGAATCACCTCTTTTCTCAAGTTCTGGACAGATGGAGAAATAGATGTAGGAATCAGACACCAAAGTAACGGCTGTTTACTGGGAAAGCTGGGCTGGAGAATGTGGCTTGGACCAGGGTCCAAGGGACCTTTCTCAAAGTCCTTGTGCCTTACATTGCGTTTACCGACTCAGTCCTGGCCAAGCACGGGCGTTTACCTGCAGGACAGGCCCTTCTCCAGCAGGCTTACAGAGTGGAAGAGGGGAGCAGAGGCAGAGAGAGAGAGAGAGCGAGAGAGAGAGAGAGAGAGAGAGAGAGAGAGAGAGAGAGAGAGAGAGAGAGAGAGAAAACATCACATGTGGGCAGTGGTTGCTGACACACTGACCCTTGCTGATAGGGGCAGGTCTGCCCCTAGTTTTGGTCACTCTTCCTCCCTAGGGAGAATGCATGGAGGAAAGAAAGATGAAAGGTTTCTTTCCAACACCACCAATTTAGTGGAAGCGCTCCTTTTATCATTCCAGGCAGAAACTTGGGGGAAAAAAGACAATGTTTCCTCCTTGATGATATACAGAGTAACAGCCCAAAAGCAACAGTTTTAAGTTGTACCCATTAAGTTGTGCACATATATGGAGAGATACACAGGGCTAACATGAAAAAAAGTCCCCTGAATGATGACAGAGTTCCAAGAACATCTTTCCATAGTTTTCCAAATGTTCCATTTGTAACTTGGAGTCAAGTCAGAATTATGAGGTTTCTAAGCAACATAACCAGAGACAGTAAACAGGACTGCATCATTTTAAAATAAAATAAGCAGACCCCCTGTCACCTTAGCTGTGCCCAGGTCAGGCGAGGTATCCATCTATTTAAGGTGACCCAGCCTGGTGTTGTTAACAACTATGGCAAGCATGATTCAAACCAGGCTGCAAGCCAGGGGAAAAAATGCAATGCAAATGTGCAGTCAGAGCTTTCTGGCCACCACCTCTCTTAGCAGGATTCTGTTAAGCTGACATCTTTGCTACTCCTGATTCTGAGACATTAATAGGGGGACCCTGGAAAGGAACCAGCCACATGGACCATAAGTCCTAGAACAGCCGTGGGCAAACTACGGCCCGCGGGCCGGATCCAGCCCGTTCGGCTGTTCTATCCGGCCCGCGGAGCCAAAAGAGCGGAGGGTTCTCTTGCTCTCCCCTCCGCTCCTTCACCAGCAGCAGTGTTAACATGGCAACGTTGGGAAACAGGGCCGCAGCTCCTTCTTCTGAGTGGGCAGATTTATATCTGCCCATTCAGTAGAAGGAACAACCTCTCAATCTTCCAGAGGCTCCTTGTAATGCCCACGGACGCGTCCCCCAACATCACCCTGGGAATGCGTAGACACGTTATCGTGGTGATGTAGGGAGACACGCCCCTGGAGAGCACAGTATCAGAGCCTTTCTGAGGTAAGATAAGAGCTCTACTCAAACACAATTTTTTCCTGTTCCCACATTCTGTACATCACAATGACTTGTTAATAAAACAACAAAGACTTTCAGCTTTTAGTCACTTCAACTGGTGGCCTGTCCTTTGTCACAAAACCCTGAAACAGCACCAGAAGAGGTGCAACTGGAACTCATCGATCTTCAATCTGACTTTGTCCTAAAGGAGAAATTCAGCTCTCTTGAACTAAGAGACTTTTCTGCTTCACTTAATGAAGCCACTTTTCCAAACATCCGGAGGATGGCACAGAAGATACTGGTGCTGTTTGGGTCAACCTATGTTTGTGAGCAGACATTTAGCGTCATGAACATCAACAAAGCCCCTCACAGATCCATCTTAACTGCCGAACACCTCAGATCTATCCTGAGAATAGCCACAACGAAACTAACTCCAGACTTTGATGCATTAGCTAAAAGAGGAGACCAACAACACTGTTCCTACTGAAGTTGATGTTTTAAAGACCAAAAACCTTTCAACCCAGTCTACATTGCCATCTACAGCTACGTCCCGGGCATAATTTGGAAGTTGCACTAAAGAAAATGTTTAATTTACTGTTTACACATTTTGTTCTTTTCTATTATTTGTTTTAGTTTTAAATTATTTTATTATATTTAAGTTTAATTTGAAAGGCTTTTGTACCTTTCCTTTGTTAGGCAATTTTATTTTGCCTTTGCCATCTTCAATATAAGGTATGTTATTGTGCTATGATTCCTCCATTTTTTGAAGTTTCAAATTATAATAATTAGTGTTTACATTCTTCTTGTTAAAATGTTTGAAATGAATAAAACTATTGAAATTAAAAAAAAAGACCGTACCCTTTTATGTAATGATGTTTACTTTGAATTTATATTAGTTCACACAAACACTCCATCCATGCTTTTGTTCCGGCCCTCCGGTCCAGTTTAAGAACCCATTGTGGCCCTCGAGTCAAAAAGTTTGCCCACCCCTGTCCTAGAACCACAGCAGCTACTTCTAAGCATCAGGGATGCTGCATGGGCCCTGACCTGTTCATCGAAGTAGGCAGGCACTTTCACACTGACACTGGAGGGATGTCAGGAAAGCTCTGTTTCCCTTCAAACTTCTTCCCTATTGAGATTTATTTTTAAAAAAAAAATATTTTTATTGATATCAGAGAGGAAGGGAAAGGGAGAGAGAGATAGAAACATCAATGATAAGAATCATTGATCGGCTGCCTCCTGCATGCCCCCCACTGGGGACCGAGCCCATAACCTGGGTCTCTGCCCTTGACTGGGAATCAAACTGTGACCTCCTGGTTCATAGGTTGATGCTCAACCACTGAGCCACACCGGCTGAGCTTCCCTACTGAGATTCATAAAAGTCCACCATGGGATGCTTATATGGAGGAGTTGAAGGCAGGTTAAAACATATTATACAATACTAGAGGCCCGGTGCATGAAATTCGTGCACGGGGGTGTGTGTCCCTCAGCCCAGCCTGCACCCTCTCCAATCTGGGACCCCTTGAGGGATGTCCAACTGCCCATTTAGGCCCGGGCCTAAACGGGCAGTCGGACATCCCTCTCACAATCCAGGACTGCTGGCTCCCAACTGCTTGACTGCCTGCCTTCCTGATTGCCCCTAACCGCTTCTGCCTGCCAGCCTGATCACCCCCTAACCACTCCCCTGCCAGCCTGATTGATGTCTAACTGCTCCCCTGCCAGCCTGTTTGCCCCTAACTGCCCTCCCCTGCAGGCTTGATCGCCCCCAACTGCCCTCCCTTGCAGGCCTGGTCCCTCCCAACTGCCCTCCCCTGCTGGCCTGATCGCCCACAACTGCCCTCTCTTGCAGGCCTGGTCCCTCCCAATTGCCCTCCTCTGCTGGCCATCTTGTGGTGGCCATCTTGTGTCCACATGGGGGCAGGATCTTTGACCACATGGGGGCAGCCATCTTGTGTGTTGGAGTGATGGTCAATCTGCATATTACTCTTTTATTAGATAGGATACATATTGTATAATACTCCTTATAAGTAAAAAGGAGTTCAATTTTATCAATTACTGAGGCAGGAAAATAGGCTCAGTGAGTCTTATGATTTTATAAAGCATTCTCAGCTTTTTATACAATGTTTTTATATATATTGCATTCTCTAGCTAATGTTGAGGTAACCACAATACTCTAGTCTTCAAGCACTTCAGCTAATTGTGGTTTTTCCTAATAAAATTGTGGCAGCTTCCCCAAGCTGGAAGGGAGAAAAAGGAGGGGAGTGGCATCGACTTCAGTGAAGGAGAATTATTTGTACTTTGGTTCTGAAATCCATTAATTACCATCTGTGGGCAATATTTCTTTTATTCAACTTGGCACTGTTGCAACACATGCACAATGTATTCCTTTCTAGGCCACTGGGAAGTCTCAGGAGACCAAGCAGCAGGCTGCAGAGGGGGAGGGGGTGTTGCATTTCCATGTGCCACTTAATTTTTGGAGTTATTTAATCTCATCTCTGAAATAGGCAAATTGCCACTCTCTTTGGATGATTCTCACAGGAAATCAAATCCTTTTGCTTCACTTCAGTTTGTATTTTCCTCAATTCAATTATCTTAGTCACATGGAGTCCCACTCCCCTGTTGTAGTGTTTCATTAACAAGGTCATGGACAAGAAAGGTCCCGGCAGGGTGGCAGCGTTTTCTGTGAGATCCTAAGTTCCCCAGAGAATGCAGGTCGTGTTTGACACCAGCGTTTGGGGTTGATTTCCAACTCCTTTTATTTGGACAGCTTTTACATTTATTTATTTATACTTACAGTGCTGTAGGAGAGCAGAAGGACATCATAGAGCCACTGTCAGGAATCGAGAAAGCTTAATTTATTGAAATATTGATTTATGTTTCCCCCCTAAAGTTTCCCTTCTCTCAGGTATGCAAAGGCTACCGGGACCTACTAGAAGTCCGCCCTGGGGGGAGGAAAGCACAGGTACGGGAAGCCTCTTCTTTCTTCCACAAAACTTCAAGCCCATTGACCAGGTGATGCTGGGTGTCCGGAGAGAGGGAAGACAGAGAACAAGTCCTGAGGAGAGCAATGGGAGACACACAGGAGAGATTACTGGGGGAGGGATGAAGGGCTGCACATTCCTCTGTGCTTGCCTATAAGATGGCGTTGCAAAGAGGATTGGTATCTGGCTTCCAAGAAGTGGTCCAGGGAAGCAGCCACAAATGGGCATGGGCATAGTGGACCCAGAGAGGCAGGCCCCAGGTGGTGCGCCAAGATGTCAACACCCTACCTGTGGAGACAGGTTGTGAAGAAGATAAAGAGAGAAGGCTCTTCCTGCAGGTCCCCTTTTCCTCCTGGCCCTGGCTCTTACCCCTGACCCACTCCCATTCTGTGGAGAGCCTTCCACTTACTGAAATCTTATTCTACCTTCAAGGTCAAGTTTAAGTGTTATCTTCTCAGCTAAGTCTGTCCCATTCACTCTGGCCCTTTATTCTGCTCCTTCTCAGAACTCTTCCCACAGTTACAGATGGCCCCCTGCAGAGAAGCACTTGAAGTCCTCTTATTCTGTGTGCCAAGCTCTGTTGTAGGTACTGGGGAGGGTACTGTGTGCAAAGGAGGACCCTGCCCTCAAAGTGCTTACATTCTAGCTGGGAGGAGATAGGATTATGCTCTTGCTCTTTAACGTGTGCTAGGCTCTTGTCCCAGTTGAATTACAGGTCATGAGAAGGGAAGAGTCACAGAACACTGGCAGGCACAGCTCCCAGACCACAGCTCAAGAAGTGGTACACCACAACGTTCCCCGAATACACCGGAATACTGGGTCTTACTAGGTCATTAAGGAAGAATAATCCAAAAAATAAAACAACAAACAAACAAAAAACCACACACAGGAGAAGGAGGAGGAGGAGGAGGAGGGGGAGGAGGAGGAGGAAGAGGAGGAGGAGAAAGGGAAGAGGAAGGGGAAGGGGAAGGAGAAAGAGGAGAAGCAGCCATAGATGTTGGGCAGGATCCTATAAACCTCATCTCAGGCACAGTGACATCTGATTTTTTTCCACCCTAAAATTTATATTTTATTACTATTATAGCTAAAGACACCTGCATGTAAATATCAACTTTTAATGTATTTCCTTTGACCTTAGAGTTGAATTTAGAATCCTCTTACAGCTTAGTAAGAGGCTATTGATGATTCCTGAGGTGCTTCATGTACAAGGAGTGTCTTTCTTGCTCCAGCTTGAATGTTGGCACTGTTGCAACACATGTTGGTTAAAGGAACTTTTTTATATGCAGGAGTCAGGAGTTGGCAGATGCATTTATAGCTTAATATCTTCCCAGGCCTAAGTGGGATGTTGGTTTGAAAATTTGGCTTCCCTGCCAATAGGAAGATAAAACATGGCAGTAAAGCAACTTAAGAGTGGGTGGTCCTTTTCCAAATTATTGGCATTGTCAAAAATTATTCCCCTGCAATATTGAAAGCCAAATATGACCCTTGGAGAAAGGGGTCTTGGGTCCGCATGGAATAGTGAAGACAGAACAAGAGGTTGATGGTCTCTAAGAAAAGCAATGCTCTTACATTTGGTATTAGAATCCCTTGGTTAGACCATTATTTCTGAACCATTCTTCATGTTGATGATTATCACTTTGTGAGGCAGAGATCTCAACACAGAATTAGGAATTGTATTATTTATTTTTCTTACAGTGGTGTGTCCACAGCAAAGAAAGAAAAGTCTAGATGAAGCAGGATAGTGGAAAAGAGATATTTGTAATAATTAACACGGTAAAGAAATAATTGTGGATCTCAAATAGACCACAGGGGGATACCAGATGCTAGCAGCAATTGAGAGGAAAGCTGGCTGGATATGTAAGTGAAATAAGATCTATTTTTGCCAATGCCACCCTTGGCAACTGAGGTTTCAAAGAGGGATATTAGGGCTTTCAAAGCTTTGTTTGCAGTTTGGCATGTAGAATTTTGTTTTTAAAAAAGGAAAAGGGAGCTAATGTATAAAAAGACTCTCTTTTTCTCTGTGTATGCATTTTATATTATAGAAAGTTTCCTACTAAGAAAATAAATCTAGGATAGACTTCCCATTAAAAAAAAGCCAATTGTTTGAGGATATGTACCAAAAAATGAGATTTTTATCCTCTTTCAGAGAGCTGACCCAGGACACACTGTGTCCTTCAATCACAATAACACACCAGGTGAAAGAACCCTAGGAGAATGACGAGGACAGTTGTCTTATGCCAATTTCATTCCAGCTTTACTTAATAAGTGATGTTTTATGGCCACATTTGGGATCCTTGAGCTTCTGTTTGCTAGATGGTAATTGAGCTGCATTAAAGAAATCATGGGACCCCTCATTTTTTAGAGTGTTATCCTGTCAGGTATTTCTAGTTTTTCTCTGTGAAATGATCATTTGACTTGAAGAAGGGTACTTGACACACCATCTAGTTTGGGATGTACCATTCCTGTCCTGGCACAACAATGCTAAGTGTTCTTGGGAGATCTTGTCACTCTTCTGTCTCTGCCCGGTGGTAAGATGATTTCATAATCTTTGTAGGTTTCCCACAGATGCTGCACCTCTTTCAGCCAAAAGCCATCATTTAAGTTTACTATGCTAATAATTTAGAACTAATTTCCAAAAATTGAATAGACAGTAAAACTTAGAGCAAGAAGAGATGATATTAACTGAAAACAATATGAGTCACAAAGCACAGACATAACTTAAGTTTTCTGAATAGTATTTGGAGACCTAAAATACAAAACAAGCACACTTTGTTTGGAGCGAAAGAGGAGTAAAGAGAAAACTTTGCATTGCTACCATTTCCTGTTACTAGGAAACACTGGATCTCACATACAAGGTGAATTCCAAGAAAGTCTGGTTAGGAGCAGAAAAGACCGTCTGCAAACCATATTATGAACCACTTATTTCTACATGCTGCCAAGGCATGTTCATGGTGGCAAAAAATTAGCTAATAAACAAAACCAGCTGGGCAAACAATCCAATCCAGTGTGACAACTAAAGATTTGTTGTCTTAAAACAGCATAGGTTTCCAATCATATGGACTCAATGGTCTCCATGTTCTTAAGTTCTTACATACACATTAAGGATGATCATGGCTTTACAATCCTCTCAGATAACCAAAAAGACCATGCAAAGTCAAGAGTGTCACTTTCTATCCTGGGGGGGGGGGGGGGGTACCCAAGGAAAATCCCAGAGCATTGTAGTTTGTGAGATAACCTACTTAGTTTGTGTATGAGACTGTGCTTCCTTCTCTTGTGATCTGCCCTTAAATTCTGAAGTATAATAGAATTAAAATGGCACATACCATGTTAATAATTACAGGCAATATGTGTTGTTATAAATGTGCCACAGTATGATGCCCAAGTTTCTGCATGATTAGGATAAGTTACTTATGATCAGGAACTAGAGGAACTGGCTACATTACTATTTCTTTCTAGAAGAAGCAGGGAGTAAGGTGGGTGACCCCATAAGTGACGGGGTACTGCAGAAATACAGTGCTGCCTTCTGCGATAGCCTACCTCTGTCTAAATTCTAGGCTCCCACAAAGTGTAAAACAAAGATGTTTATTTTAGTATTCCTCTATGTTCCAAATAAAACTACTGTGGAGTCACTCATGCCAATGGGACAGGACAGAACTGTCCTCTAAACATTCAGAACAGGATAAGATCTGCTCATTAGCCCATAAATGTGCTCAATGAAATGAAGCCTCTGCCGAGCTGGATGCAAGCACATGCAAAACAAACATGCTGCTGGCTTCCTTACCAGCGTCATGAATATAAATGGAACAATTGAAGTTTTATGACTTTTTTTTTTTTTAAGTTAAATTTGCCAGAGAGTACTTCAAGTATGCATCTGGGTACTTTGATGGTTGCTCTCTGTTCTTTTTTCAGTGAACCAAATTTTCATTTGGTAGAAGCCCATGGTTGGTTGGTTTGTTGCCTCTGGTTTTGAACTTACGAGTTCTCTAAAATGATTCAGAGGCCCACTTGGCTTGGGAGTAGAGGTAAGTAAGGAGGTTTTTTTAAAAAATATTTTTATTGATTTCAGAGAGGAAGGGAGAGGAAGAGAGAGATAGAAACATCAATGATGGGAGAGAATCATTGATCGATTGCTTCCTGCACACCCCACAACCAGTCAGGGCAAGTGCTCTGACCAGAATCGAACCATGACCTCCTGGTTCATAGGTTGATGCTTAACCACTGAGCCACGTCGGCTGGGCAGAGATGAGTAAAGTTTTAGGGGAGAAACCCCTGCCTGTTTTCAATCAGACAGCTTTGATCTTTTTCAGATATTGTAAGGTTTTCTTGGGGGGGGGGGGATATTCATTGCTTAAAAATGTACTTGAAAATAGTTTGTAGAGAACATTGTGCTAAAAACCCTATGTAGCTATGTAAACCAACATCTCAAAATGGGAGTTAGTTCATAACCCTTAAGGGCCCTGGAATGAGCCAAAGTTAGCACTGTGCAAAACCAAGGGGCTCAAAGCTGTGTGGGTCTGAGAGAGACAGCAGTGGTGCTTGGGAAAGCAGTTCACAGGTGGGGAGACTTTGCCCCATCCTGTAATGAAAGTCCACATGGAGGTCTTTGTTAACTCCCAGATCACATCTAAACTGAAAACTGGCAATGTTGATCTTGTGTGCATGTCATCTCTGCAGAAGTGACTGCTGAGGGACATGCTTCACTTGAAATCAGCCAACTTGTAATATAGAATCAGATGCATTCTTTGTGGCAATGTCCACTATGGGTTTACACCAGAATCCAATGTATTGGCCTGTAGATTACAATCAAGGATTATTGGCTTTTTGGAAGAGTTTTGTCTTAATGAGAAGGAATTAAATTGTTCTCAGATTTAAAAGGAGTAAGTTTGGGATTGAAAAAGACATTTAGCCCTGCCAGTGTGGCTTACTGGTTGAGCATCGACCTATGAACCAGGAGGTCACGGTTCGATTCCTGGTCAGGGCACATGCAAGGGTTGCGGGCTCGATCCCGGGTTGGGGACGTGCAGGAAGCAGCTGACGGATGATTCTCTTTCATCACTGATGTTTCTATCTTTCTCTCTCCCTTCCTCTCTGAAATCAATAAAAAATAGATATATAAAAAAAGAAAAAGACACTTTAAAAATGGATTGCTAGCTACTAATGGATTATCCCAGAGCTAAAAGCAAGGCCACATTTTTTTTTAAAAAAGTCAAAACTATAGTTTAATATCTTTGTTTATTGGGAGATAAAAAGGTACATTCCCCTTTGATCAGTTCCTACAAAGGAGAATGTTAAATGTTTTATAAATAGACTTGTCCAGTAAATTCCTTTATGGGAACACAGCCTAAGAAATATTTAGAGATGAAAAAAAAAAAAGATTTATGTACAAGAATGTTTCGGTTTTATTTATAAAGAGGAAAAATAAGAAACTACTTAAATATCCAGCAAAGGAATTCAGTTAAATAAATTATGGTACATTCACATATTGTAATTTTACATAGCCTTTCAACATCATATTTTGCAGATCAATTATTTTAATATAAATGTTAAGTGAATACATTATCTATTGTGATAAATTTAGTGTGAATGGTAAATCAAATTTAATCCCTATTTGTTTAAAAATGTATAGATATAAGTCTAAAAAGACAAAATAAAATTTATCTCAATATTTGTAGCATTTATCTCTGTGTGTTGGAATTAATAATAATTTAAATTTTTTTTTCCTCTGGACCTTCTTTCATTGCATACATTCTTTATTAAGAGAATAGATTATTTTTAGAATCAGGAAAAAAAGCTAATTATGTAGCAAGATACTTATGCAGGCAGAAGTTGACATACTTATTTTCTGTGGGAAAATCTATGGGAAAAAGGAACTTGGAATCACTAGGGAGGAGACTGGTAATCTGCCTGGGAATTCTCAGAGCAACAGGAGAAAGAGAGACCCAGATCTGAGTCCCTACTTCCTGATTCAAAGTAACTGAAACTGTTGGGTGGGCTGGATAGCTCTCCCCATGACCCAATGACATAATCATCACAAGGATAAAAAGAGGCAGCACCAAGTGGTTGTCAAAGAGGACTGGTATCTGCGACTGGTGGGGTGAAGACAGGTATCTGACCTGCCTGACCAGGTAGTTTCTAGATCTAGCCTGATGCTTTAGATTAAAAAAGAAAAATGCATCTTAGGGACATTCAATATTATTCCTGAAGAGGTCTCTGCTAAGGAGAGGTATTCTTTGAGAAGGGAAGATGTAGACACAAACCATTTAGCTGAAACCTTAAAAAAAGATGTAAACGTATTTTGTACCACCATTTTTTAAAAAAATAAAAGGATAAATTAGCCAAGAACACATGCAAGCAAGATGTGGAGAAAAACTTCTATAAAATGAGATAAAATGCTATCTAATAAAGAGGGAATATGCTAATTGACCATCATGCCCTCACAAAGACGGCTGCTTACGACCAGGCCAGCAGGGGGGTTAGTGAGGGACTACCAAATGACTGAACAAGCAGGCTGTGTGGGGCAACCAGGCTGGTGGGGGCGGCCGTGAGGGGCAACCAGGCTGGCAGGGGGGGAAGTTGGGAGTGACTAGGCCAGCAGAGGGGGCAGTTGGAGTGACCAGGCTGGCAGGGGCGGCAGTAAAGGGTGACCAGGCCGGCAGGCGGGGGCAGTAAGGGGTGACCAGGCTGGCGGGGGGAAGTTAGGAGTGACCAGGTTGGCAGGGGGAGCATTTAGGGGCAAACAGGCCAGCATGCAGAGGCAGTGAGTGGCGATCAGGCTGGCGGGGGGCGAGGGGGCAGTTAGGGGTAACCAGGCAGGCAGGCAGGCAGGTGAGCAATTAGAAGCCAGTGATCCAGGATTGTGAGAGGAATGTCCGACTGTCGGTTTAGGGATTGGGCCTAAACCGGCAGTTGGACATCCCCAAAGGGGTCCCAGATTGGAGAGGGTGCAGGCTGGGCTGAGGGGACCCCCCCATGCACAAAATTTGTGCACCGGGCCTCTAGTAGTATAATAAAAGGCAAGAATGATTAAAATTAGAACAACCCTCTCAATAATTATAAAAATAAAACAACCAGATTAGAAATATTGAGATTATATCAATAGTAATAAAAATAATTAGCTTAAAGCAGGGGTCCTCAAACTTTTTAAACAGGGGGCCAGTTCACTGTCCCTCAGACCATTGGAGGGCCAGACTATAGTTTAAAAAAAAAAAACTATGAACAAATTCCTATGCGCACTGCGGGCCCGGGACGAGTTGGCTGCTAAGCAGGACAGGCAGTGGCACCCGGCGGGCCGGATAAATGTCCTTGGCAGGCCGCATGTGGCCCGCGGGCCGTAGTTTGAGGACCCCTGGCTTAAAGAATATTACAGATAAATATTGTTAATATTTTATGTATCCTTTGTGATTCTCCAACTGTATGCAACTTTTTTTTTAATTGATTCTCACCCGAGGATATTTTTCAATTGATTTTTCGGGAGAATGAAAGAGAGAGGGAAAGACAGAGAGAAACATCAATATGAGACAAACACATTGATTGGTTGTCTCCTGCACCACCCCCAACCAGGGCCCACACTGGGGAGAAGCCTGCAACCAAGGTACATGCCCATGACTGGAATCAAATTGGGACCCTTTGGTCCACAGGCCAATGCTCTATCCACTAAGCAAAACTAGCTAGGTCTGTATTCAACTTTTTTAATTTAAAAATTTACTAGATGTGGCCTGGCCCGCATAGCTCAGTGGTTGAGCATCGACCTATGAACCAGGAGGTCATGGTTAAATTCCCGGTCAGGGCATATGCCTGGGTTGTGGGCTCGATCACTAGTGTGGGGTGTGTAGGAGGCAGCCAATCAATGATTCTCTCTCATCATTGATGTTTCTATCTCTCTCTCCCTCTCCCTTCCCTTCCTCTCTGAAATCAATGTAATATTAAAAAATTTACCAGACATATATTTGTACATCAACAAATATAGCTCGTCATCATCTCTCTCAATGGCTGTGTAGGATTCCATTCAATGGTGTAGTAACAGTTTTTAATGTTCGGATTGTGGTGATCTAACTTGGGGGTCAGGCTTATGATGGTGAACAGCATTCTGTCTGTAAGTGAAAACTTTCCTCTACAGATGTTTTTCCTCTTCTTGTAAAAATACAGCAAACAAGGGCCATTCTCATATTCAGAGTTAAGATAATAAATTCCCATGAATTAAAAGATAATTTTGTGAAGGTCAGCAGGACCCAGGCAGAAGAATATTCTGATTTACTAGACTTGTCTCGCTATCATGGATAAGATAGTTGAGCCAATGTTAGTTTGGCCTACTCCTCTCTTCCTGAGTCTTAAAGTGAAATATATACCAGAGACATACTGCCCCTGTTCCTTCTGATAATTGCCTTGATCTGGGATAAAAAGTGATCTATTCTAGTGGACAGCATCTGGAGAGACACAGTAAATGCTGTGAGCTCTGGATACACTGTCAGTATTACCTCTATCTTACCTGGATGAAACCCTGCTTAAACTTTTCCTTCTAAGTCATTTAAACTTGGAAAGCCTCTGGACTTATGTAGATGACCCAGAAGTAAAATACATCCATTCTGAAGAGAAACATATCTGGACCCATGTAAGATCTTAAAATAATAATAATTATATATAAACATACATATATATATATATATATATATATATATATATATATATATATATAATTGATTTCAGAGAGGAAGGGAGAGGGAGAGAGATAGAAACATCAATATTGAGAGAGAATTATTGATCGGCTGCCTCCTGCACCTCCCACACTGGGAATTGAGCCTGCAACCCGGGCATGTGCCCTTACCTGGAATCAAACTGTGACCTCCTGGTTTATAGGTTGATGCTCAACCACTGAGCCACATCAGCTGAGTCCATGAAAGTCTTTAATCAGGACAAGGGTGAGAAAGTTTGGGGGCCGGGGGAATGTCACTGGCAATGGCTATAGCTTTAAAATGTTTTTAGATGCAATAATTAGAATTATTTTCCTTTTTAAAAATATGGTGATAAAAGAGCTTAAAATAACTGAACTGTTCAGGGGGCCTAAAGAAAATTAAAACAGGCTGGATCATAACTTATTTAGCCAATTTTAAAAAATAGATAACCATTTAGTTTATTTCTGGATCTTTTTTGTCTTGGCCTGCAAGCATTCTTGTACATACATCTTGTACATTTATTTGAGTATACCTTAAAATAATTGCCTCAAAATGTAATTGCTGGGTAAGAATTTGCAAAACATTAAAGTTTTTTTTATATATATTGTTAATTTGCCCTCCAATAAGATCATTTATCTATACTAATAAAAGAGGAACATGCAAATTAACCACCACTCCGCTACACCAACCAGCCAATCAGGAGTGAGTATGCAAATTAACCCAACTAAGATGGTGGCAGCCATGGAGCTGGAGAGAGCAGGAGGCTTGGGTTGCCCCCGGCGATGGAGGGAGCCAAGCTTCCCACCCGCCCTGGCCGGCTCTGGCCTCTGCTCAAGGCTACAAAGTTTCAATTATAGAAGATAAATAAATCCCAGATACCTGCTTCCAGCCAGCCCTGGCCTCCACTCAAGGAGGTGTTGAAAAAAAAAAAAAGAAAAAAAGGAGGGGCTGGGAGCTTGGGTCACCAGGGGGCGTGGCCAGCCTGAAAACGGCCCTCAGCCCCTCACCCAGGCTGGCCACACCCCCATGGGGTGAGGGTCCCTGCTGGGGGGCTTGACTAGCCTGCAAAAAGCCATCAGCCCCTCACCCAGGCTGGCCAGGCACCCCAGTGGGGACCCCACCCTGATCTGGGACACCCTGCAGGGCAAACCAGCTGGCCCCCACCAGTGCATCAGGCCTCTATCTATACTAATAAAAGGGTAATATGCTAATTAAACTGGGAGACCTTCCAGGAGACCTTCCAGCCGTTCTTCTGGACAAAGCCATGGTGACGGGGCTGAGGTAGAGGCAGTTAGAGGCCAAGAGGGGAGGGCAGTTGTGGGTGATCAGGCTGATGGGGGGCAGGGCCATTGGGGGTAAGCAGACCAGTGGGGGGCCAGTTGGGGGTGGGACCAGGCTCATCAGTGGGGGTCAGTTGGAGGTGATCAGGACAGCGTGGGGGGGCAGTTTGGAGTAAGCAGGCCAGCAGGGGGGCAGTTGGGGGCAAGCACACTGCCACAGGGGGCAACTGGAGGTGATAAGGCTGGTGGGGGGGGCATTTTGGGGCTAGCAGGCCGGCGGCAGGGGGCAGTTGCGGATGAGCAGACCAGCATGCAGAGTGGTTAGGGGCAATCAGGCAGGCAGGCAGGTGAGCGGTTAGGAGCCAGCAGTCCCGGATTGTGAGAGGGATGTCTGACTGCCGGTTTGGCCTGATCCCTGTAAACCAGCAGTAGGACAGACATCCTTTGAGGGGTCCCAGATTGGAGAGGGTGCAGGCTGGGCTGAGGGATACCGCCTCCCTGCCCACCCCCCCCCCCAACCCCCCCGTGCACGAATTTCATGCACTAGGCCACTAGTATTTCTATAAAAAGTACATGAGAATGGTTATTTCCTTAATATTATCCCCAACACTATGTATTATAATTACATTAAAAATTTAAAATTTGCCTAATCTGACATGTAAAACAATGGCACATCATTGTTTTATTTTTAGTTTATTCCTAATAACAATGATCATGATCATCATTATCACTAGTATTTATTTAGGACTTATGGTGTGGCAATCACTATAATAACCACACATCATCTTTTCCTCTCAGAATAGTGCAGTGAGGTAGGTCCTGTTAATTCATATATTCATTGACCATTTATAATTTTTTTGGTTAATTTCTGTTTTTGTTTATTTTTCTTTTCTTGGTGTAGAAGTGCACCTTGAACAATAAGGACATTAGCTTTTTCCTTATAATCTCTTTCTTTGGGAAATATGTCTTTATTGGTATTTCTGTTGGTCAAAAGTAATTGATAAGTTAGAAAATACTAAAAAAACTTTGAAACTGAATACAAACAGAAATGAACCTCAAAGTATATCAAAATGCTAACATAACCACACAGAACAAAAATAATTAATCCAAGTTAAACTGTAGTACATTGATGTATACCCCAGTGGAATATATTTCAAAGCCAAAAAGAACTGTAAAAAATTAAATTACTTAGTAAAATTTTTATTAGTAAAGGTATTGATATAGTAATTTTGAAATTATTTGTGCATATTTTAGAACTGAACAAATGAGAATAGATAAATGTAGATATTGATATTGTTGGGAAATAGGCTCTTAGAGATAACGGTGATATAAGAGATGAAAGGTCTGTGGTATTTTATTAGAATTGGAAATATTAGTGTAAACTTATGGTTTCGTACATATTAGGTTTGTCTCTCTAAGCAACCTCTGGATTTGTAAATACGGTCCAACAGGAAGCAGGCTGCAGAAACAAGGTCTGTAGTACCCAAGTTTACTTTCCAATGCCCTTCAGATGTGACCGTGGGGGCCCCTGTGCAAGGAATTACCTCCCCCAGCTCCCGAGGGAAGGTATCTACTCCCACCTCTTCAACGTTCTTCATTTGTCTTGTTCAAGATTCCTAATAGACTAGTCTTATGAAGGACACTACAATTAAATTGATTACCCACTCCCCTAAAACTAAGAAGATTAAGAGACTACGAAATCATTTGAATGAATTCCATCATCTACTGATTCCCTAATAATTCCTTATTTCTCTCCATCTCTGACCCTGAGTTTATTCCTCATCACTCTGACCTTACCTGGTGGAATGCCTCACTAAGACCTAATTATGACACCTGGTGGGGTTACAGTTGCTGCTTAAATGTTGGGGGAATGCTATGAAATTGAATACAAGTTTATTTGGGAGGTGAACCCAGTAAATAATGGTGCGGGGTGGGGAAATGAGATTGAGAAATGAAGGAAGAACATAAAGAATGCATTTTCAGGCATATTAATATAGTGGGCACTGGGGCTTAATCCCACTAAGGAACTTGGGAGACAGTATAGGGCATATCTCAGAGTCACCCTCTCTGAGGGGTGAGGAAGCTGGAGGAGTTACTCACCATCCCCCCATGTATCTTTGGTTTGTGGCTGCTTTCAGGGACATTAACTCTTTGACACTGCCTCACCCTGCTTGATAGTCTGCTCCCAAAGTCAAATAAAAGCCCGCAGACTTTTACTACAGATAGGTATTGTTTGGGTAAGTACTGATAATGTCTGCCCCAGGGTCATCCATGTTTAGATTTGCAGGTATGTGCTTGATAAATTTCCTATTTTTCTTTAAGAAAATTTGAGTTGGGTTTATATCACTTTTTGCCAACAGACTGCTAACTAATCCATATAGCAGACATATATTGCATACCTATCTACACTAATAAAAGAGAAACATGCAAATTGACCATTCCTTTGCTACCCCCACCAGCCAATCAGAGCGAGTATGCAAATTAACCCAACAAAGATGGAGGTTAATTTGCATACACAGGCATTGAGCAAAGACTGAAGACAGCGTAGAAGGAAGCCAAGCACTGCCGAAGGGAGTGAAGCAGCGAAGGGAGCGAGGCAGCGGAGACAGGAGGGAAGCCAGGCAGCGGAGAAGGGAGCGAAGCCCGCCGAGGCTTTGCTCCCTTCTCTGCTTCGCTACGGCCGCAGAAAGCCTTATTCTTACAGGAATAGGCCCAAGGAAGCCCTATTCTTGCAGGAATCTTCCTGTAATGGGCCTCTAGTATATATTATATCTGCAATGATACATAACCACTATATATCACTGTAAAATTATTGTGAGAAATTCCAAGAAGTATCAGATGCAGGACCCACTTTATTTTTATTAATTAATTAATTTATTTATTTTTATCTGCTATATAACTTTTTTATATATATATATATATATATTTATTAAGGTATTATATGTGTACATATCTTACCATTGCCCCCCCCCACCCCACTCCCATACATGCCCTCACCCCCCAATGTTTTGCATCCATTAGTTATTCTTATATGCATGCATATAAGTCCTTCGGTTGATCTCTTATTTCCCCCACCTCTCCCTAACCTTCCAGCTGTAATTTGACAGTCTGTTTGATGCTTTACTGCCTCTGTATCTATCTTTATGTTCATCAGTTTATAATGTTTTTTATTATCCAAAAATGAGTGAGATCATGTGGTATTTTTCTTTCATTGACTGGCTTATTTCACTTAGCATAATGTTCTCCAATTCCATCCAGGTTGCTACAAATGGTAATAATTCCTTCTTTTTAATGGCAGCGTAGTATTCCATTGTGTAGATGTACCATAGTTTTCTGATCCAGTCATCTGCTGACAGGCACCTAGGCTGTTTCCAAATCTTAGCTATTGTAAATTGTGCTGCTATGAACATAGGGGTGCATATATCCTTTCTGATTGGTGTTTCTAGTTTCTTGGGATATATTCCTAGGAGTGGGATTACTGGGTCAAATGGGAGTTCCATTTTTAGTTTTTTGAGGAAACTCCATACTGTTCTCCACAGTGGCTGCACCAGTCTGCATTCCCACCAGCAGTGCACGAGGGTTCTTTTTTCTCCGCATCCTCGCCAGCACTTGTCGTTTGTTGATTTGTTGATGATAGCCATTCTGACAGGTGTGAGATGGTACCACATTGTCGTTTTGATTTGCATCTCTCAGATAATTAGTGGCTTTGAGCATGTTTTCATGTGTCTCTTGGCCTTCCTTCTGTCTTCTTTGGAAAAGATTCTTTTATTCCAGATGAATTTTTGGAGAGTTTTTTCTAGGTCTGTGAAATACGCCAGTGAAGAAGTTCTTTCGGCATATGTCTGAGATTTTGCTGCCTGTGGATTCCTCTAGTATTTTTATGGTTTCCTGTCTTATGTTTAAGTCCTTATTCCATTTTGAGTTTATTTTTGTGTATGGTATAAGTTGGTGGTCTAGTTTCATTTTTTTGCATGTATCTGTCCAATTTTCCCAACACCATTTATTGAAGAGACTGTCTTGATTCCATTGTATGTTCATGCCTCCTTTGTCAAATATTAATTGCGCATAGTGGTTTGGGTCGATATCTGGATTCTCTATTCTATTCCATTGATCTATATGTCTGTTCTTGTGCCAGTACCAGGCTGTTTTGAGAACAGTGGCTTTGTAATACAGCTTGAAATCTGGTATTGAGATCTCTCCTACTTTATTCTTCTTTCTCAGGATTGCTGTGGCTATTCGGGGTCTTTTTTTATTCCAGATGAATTTTTGGAGAGTTTTTTCTAGGTCTGTGAAATACGCCATTGATATTTTAATGGGGAGTGCATTGAATCTATAGATTACTTTGGGTAGTATGGACATTTTAATGATGTTGATTCTACCAATCCATGAACATGGTATGTTCTTCCATCTGTTTACATCTTCCTCTATTTCTTTTTTTAGTGTCCTGTAGTTTTCCGCATATAGGTCTTTTACCTCCTTAGTTAAGTTTATTCCTAGGTATCTTAATTTTTTTGGTGCGATGGTAAATGGGATTGCTTTTTTAGTCTCTGTTTCTGTAAGTTCACTATTGGTGTATAGAAATGCCATAGATTTCTTGGCGTTAATTTTGTATCCTGCTACATTGCCGAATTCATTTATTAAGTCTGTTAGTTTTTTGATGGAGTCTTTTAGGTTTTTTATGTACAATATCATGTCATCTGCAAATAAGGAGAGCTTTACTTTTCCAATTTGGATGCCTTTTATTTCTTCTTCTTATCTGATTGCAATGGCTAATACTTCCAGTACTATGTCAAACAGGAGTGGTGAGAGTAGGACCCACTTTAAAGATATTAATTACTCTGATAATAATAGGCATCACTTACTAATAGTTATTCTTTGAATTTAGTGGCCATCTACTATACCTTGGTCCCTATACTTTAGTCATTTATATGGTACTAAAAATAGTTATGTTTATTGAGTCCTTAATTTGAGCCAAGATTTTTATTTGTATTATTTTGCTTCACACATATGTTATTTTATTGGCAAGGGAAGAATTAAGGTTGCCAATCTGCTGACCTTGAGACAGGGAGATTACTCTGGATTACCAGGATGGGCACAATATATTCACAAGGGCCCTACAAGGAGAGTCAGTATCAGAGGAGATTTGAAGATGCTATGCTGCTGACTTTGAAGATGGAGGAAGAGGCATGAGCCAAGGAATGCAGACGGTCTCTATGAGTTAGAAAAGGTAAGGAAACATATTCCCCTAGTGTCTCCAGCCCTGCCAATACCTTGACTTTAGCTCAGTGAGACCCATTTTGAATGAATGACCTCCGGAATTGTAATCATAAATTTGTGTTGTAATAGTTTGTTATAGCAGCCATAGGAAACTAATCTGTTGTAGCTGAGGAGAGAGAGATTGTCTAGAGAACTAGCTTCTCCCAAGGTTCCAGAAAGAATGGTGGTTTGATATGAGGTCACTTAGAAGGGTTCTATATCACCACTCAGATGCCGAGGTTGCATCGCCTAAGCACACCATGAGAAGGAAAGAGAAAAGTTTTTCGTTGACAGGTAGGACTGCTTTTAGATGTTTTATTTGAGTGGAAGTTTAGCCTGATAAGCTCTGGCCTAATAAGACTTCCCTGGGGTTGTTTTCTCATCATACTATAATAAATGTTTAAAAAATAATGCTTTTAGTGATTTTAGAGAGGCGGGGGGGAGGGAAAGGGAGGGAGGGATAAAAACATCAAGGATAAGAAAGAATAATTGACCAGCTGCCTCCTACACACCTCTCCCCACCTCCACTGGGGATCAAGCCAGCAACCTGGGCATGTGCCCTGACTGGGAATTGAACCATGAACTCCTGGTTCATAGGTCAATGCTCAACCACTGAGCCACACCAGCCAGACCAGTCACTTTCTTTTTGAAATCTAATATTACAATTAACCCTTGAACAATGCAGCTGTAGAGGTGCTGACCCCCTCACTACATCACCTCTACCCTTCACCCCCCACTGCAGTAAAAAATCCACATATAACTTTTGACTCCCTAAAAAGTTAAATTGTCCCTCAGTATCTACAGGGGCTTGGTTCCAAGACCACCACAAATACCAAAATCTGTGGATGCTCACGTGCCCTATATAAAATGGTGTAATTCAATGTATGCATTCTGCCCTCCTCATCCACTGACTCCCAACCGCAAATATAAAACAATACAGTTATTGAAAAAAATCTGCATATAAGTTGACCCACACCATTGAAACCTGTTTTATTCAAGGATCAACTGTATTCTTCACTTTAAACATAGACTAGCAGACAATATAATCATAATTTTCTGCCAGGAAATTAAATACCACTTTTATTATTTTAACAGAAGTTAAACTATCTGAATACAGATTAAATTTATTGTGCTTTGAAGAAATATATTTCTCATGTAGCTTTATATTGGTGTATTTGGTATTTTATAGTATTTACTCAACTTGGTATATTGACTTTAATATGAACCCATTTGAGAAAGTGTTTCTAGTTGTTATGACTATGACACTTCCAAAATATTAGGATATTTTTTAGTTTGTAAATCACACAATAACAAAGTTATCCCATAGTGTCAAGGGTTATGGGGTAACTGTTGAGATTTGACTCAGTTTCTGATGAAAGTGATTGGTGGGGAGGCAGGTTTGATCTGAAGGAACAGCTATGTAAAAATCAAGTATATATTCAAAGAATTTTTCTGATAAGGAAGATAGTCACTTGGCTGTATTATCTTAATATTAGAATCAGGCCTCATCAAGATCATGGTTATCTGTCCACTCAGTAGATGGTTTTTATTTCTTCATGCTGAGCAGCATGGAGGGGAATGAGAAATGAGAATTAGAAAAAGAAACCTCAGGGTAGATAATCTATCCAAATTCATTTGATTGGGCATGCTATCTAATAATAAATATTTTTGAAGCTACAGTAATCGTTTCCCCAAGAATGCTTGTATTGGACTTACCTGCCTCTACATGCCAGTATATGAGTGATTAAACAGTGATATTTGACAAAGTCCCCTTCTCTACTCTTAAGTTAACTAACATTCCCCAGAAACAATTTTTTCCCCTTGAATTTTCAGTTTCATGTCAGGATGCAATTGAAGTTCAAATTTCATTTTGCCATGAGCATTTTGGGATTGCTTACTTTTGTATATTTTTTTTAAATATAAAATTGCCATTTTTTATAGGAAAGAGTGTTTTTTGTTGTTATTGTTTTATTTTGGGGAAAGAGACCTTTTATATTAATGCAGTCTTACCTCCTGTGCCTCTCATTCCATTGGTCTTCAGTTTTCTAACAGAGCTGGTTGCTTCTCAAGCCTCTAGGTGCATTCTGTTGATGGGTTTTTTGGGCTACTACTGGATGGGGGCAAAGATATTTCAAGCATTGGAGATGGACACTCAGGAAGACTTGAAAAATACCTTTACGGCTGCCAGACATGCTTTATTGAATAATGTCAACATAACTCCAGAAGAACTTGAAGTCTTTCTGCAGGTAAGAGCTAAAGGGGTTTTGCTTTGAGAGTTATAAATTTGCCAATTGTTGTAAAAGAGAGCTGTAGATAAAAGATTTTATAGAAAGCCTTCCTATGTGTTTGACCTAAGTTTATGTAAATAATAACACTAGTTTTTTGTCAACTGAAGAGAGGTGAAAAAAAAATAAAGATAAGCCCTTATAGTGATAGGAGTCATAAAGAAAACAGTTAGAATGCAAAGGGGTAAGAGAGATCCAGAAAAAAGGAAAAATGACAGAGAAGATACTGCAAGGGCATAGGAACACAGCCTGAGGATCAGGAGAGAGAATAACTAGTATTGGACTAACTCTCCCATTGATAACAATTATAAAGAAAAAAAAAAGTCACTGAAATAATTGACTGAAAACACAGGAGTATAAGCAAAACAGGCCAGACCCAAAAGGGCACAGCAATTTGAAGAAAGCACAGGAGCTGAGCTCCACATTTTCTTACGTTTTCTTCTGGAGGCACTTTCTAGTTAACTCAGCTTGTTGAGGGCAATGAGCCCTCGCAGAAAGCTAGTCTGACGGGGCTGAAGTGACAAGAAGTCAGAAGCTGGGGCCTGTGACAGTAGTTGGAATTGGAGGAGAAAATCCCGGAGAGGAGGAACCTTCAGAGTGAGAAAGCTCCCACATTCCAAACCTGCTATGAATTCCTCTCAAGCTATTGTCTGACTCCAAAGTTGTGCCAAGTAAGACCTTAGAAAAACAAATGAAAGGAGCATCTGAGATTTCTAACGATCTCTGTAGAGACTTGAGCAGCCCTCTGCTGCTGCGGAGACAGTCATTGGACTTCAAGGCTCGCCAAATCAGAAGGACTTGGTAAACACCCCAGACTTTCTGTTGAGATGCCAGAAACACCACATCCTAGGAGAAAAATTGAAAATAGAGCAAGCCCCAACAAAGGCTGAAATGAACTCTCAAGAAGATCAAGGTGACCTATGGCCTTCCAGCTGCCTGCCAAAACACACAAAACCTTCATTAAAGGAAGATAACATTATTGAAAATCTACAAACTTTCATACACAATGGTCAGCATCCAATGAAAAGTTAGCAAGTGTGATGAAAAGTACAAACAGGTTACTGGAAACTAAGTGAAACCATAGATATTAGAAAGATACTCACCAATAATTTGATGTGCAGTTATATAAAGACTTTAAATATGGTTAGTAGTTTAAGAAAATCTAGGAAAGGGGAGAGAATTATAGTACATATCTGGAATTCTTTAAAAAAGCATCAAACCTATATTGTAGAGATGGAAAATATATGAGTGGTTACAGAGGTGAGAGAGGAGGTGGTATGGGTGGATATGACTATAAAGGAGTTGACATGAGGGAGATTATTGTGTTTTGTTAATAGAATAGCTCTTTATTTTTATTGTGATGGTGGTTACATAAAAGACAATTCACTTTAAAAAAAAACCCAGCTTTCTTGAGATATTATTCACATACTATACAATTCACTTATTTGAAGTTTACAACTCAGTGGTTTTTAGTTTATTCAGAGTTGTACAATCATCATTTTATGCTATTTATTTTTTCTGGTTTTGCTATCAGAGTTATGTGAGTCTTAGAGAACATAGTAAACAAAACTCCTTCCTTCTCTCCCTCCCTCCTTCTCTGCCTTCCTTCCTGCTTGCCTTTCTCTTTCTTTCTTTCATAACATATATATATATATATATATATATATATATATATATATATATATCCCATGTCTAATAAATAAGGCTGGGCTTGAAGCACCTTTGTGAGTTATGTGAAAAGCAGCATTCACCCCCATGGCAACTTGCCCCTATTTTTCTTTTGAGTTTGAGGCTTTCTGTCTGTTTCTTTAGCAATCAATTTCATTTCTTTTAGAAATTCATCACAATTCGGATTTACCTATGATTCCTGCTTTTCAATATGTGTTACTATTTTGTTTTGTATCTTTTAGTGAAATTTTAATGGAGTTTTAGGTGAGCAGGCAAAAAAAAAAAAAAAAAAAAGAAAGAAAGAAAGAGAAAGAAAAGGAGCCTACTCCACTGCTTTAAATCACAGGTAGCCCTAATGTGGTCTATGCCATTCTCTGTACACTATTAAAAATGACTATGGCGTCTACCATGTTCATCGGCAACCTACACACACTCACTAAATAACAGGGCAATAATTAAAATCTGTTCACAGTCTGCTCTCATCTTATATAATGTACAGCATCATTTGCCACAGTTGATCACTCTCTCCTTCTTGATATACTTTCTTCACACGGTTTTTAAGACACCACACTCTAATTCTGATTTTCCTTCTATTTTACCAGTTGTTCCTTCTTATTGCCTTTGCTGGTTCCATTCTTCTCTATTTTATAGGGTTCCTGGGCTCAGTCCTCATTTTTTTTCTTTTCTATTTTTACTCACTTCCTTTGTGGTTCTTCTATCTCGTGCATGGCCGTAAGAACTATGTACATACCAGTAACTCCCAAATTTTTATCTCCAGCTGAAGCCTTTCCCAGACATTACAGATTATATATCTACTTTGATATTTGAAATCTCCACTGAGATATTTAACAAAATACTCAGACTCATAATTTCCAAAAATGAACACCTGCTCTTTTGCTTCGAAAGGAAAATTTGCTCCTACCCCTAAGCACCACAGCCTTTCTTACTTCAGTTAATGGCCACTCCATTCTTTTCTGTTTGTTTGTTTGTTTGTTTGTTTGTTTATTAATCATCACCCGAGGATATTTTTCCATTGATTTTTAGG
This sequence comes from Plecotus auritus, assembly GCF_963455305.1. Lineage (NCBI taxonomy): Eukaryota > Metazoa > Chordata > Mammalia > Chiroptera > Vespertilionidae > Plecotus > Plecotus auritus. The sequence goes on from NC_137770.1 coordinate 38,786,366, forward strand.
GAGAGTAGAAGAGAGAGGAAAAAAACAGAGAGAAACATCAATGTGAGAGAAATACATAGATTGGTTGCCTCCTGCACAAGCCCCGACCAGGGCCGGGGCCGGGGAGGAGCCTGCAACCAAGGAACCCAGGACCATTTGGTCCGCAGGCAGGTGCTCTATCCACTGAGCAAAACCAGCTAGGACAACTCCGTTCTTTAAGTTGCTCAGATAAAAGTCTTGACTATGCTCTTTCTCTTGGACTCAGCTTTCATCTCCCAGGGACTCCCACTGGCTGCTCTTCAAAACCACAGAATCTCACTGCTGCTCATCACTGTCACGGCTCTACCTGGTCTCACTGAGTCACCATCTGGTCCTTTCTGGAGCTTCTGGAGTTTTGCAGTATTCTCCCAACAGACCTCCTGGCTTCACTTTGCGCACTATATAGAGTGTCCCAAAAATGCACACACACATCTTGAATAATGATAGAGTCAGTGTTCATTAAAACACATTTCATTTTCAAACTTGAGCTATCAGCTGTTAAAATGTGTATATATTTTCTTGGGACACCCTGTATTCTCTTCTAAGTACAGCAGCCAAAATGATCTTTTTGTAGTCTTTTAAGGATATAAGTCACCTTCTTTGCTCAAAAACTTTTAGTGACTCACCCCATTTCATTCAGATTAAAAGCTATAATTCTTTGAGCTTCCATGATCTTGTGCTCCTCCTCTATTTCCTCTCTTACTTCTTCCCTTACGCTGCCCTCATCTTTGTTCTGCTCATACTCATACTGCTGGATGTTTCTAGAATATTCCAGGCTCTTGCCTTAAGGCTCTTAACTTCAATGTAGTTGTTTCTTCTTGGAATGCTCTCTCCTCAAATACTTGTTTGGCAAACTTTCTCACTGCCTTCATGTCCTTGTTCAAGTCTTATCTTCTCAGTGAGGCTTTCTCAGTCTACCTCCCTCCCCCCGGACTCTGCTTGATCTCTTAGCGCCTCCTAACATATTTATATATGCTTATGTTTATTCCCCCCTGTTAGAATCTAAATTCCATAAATTAGATTTATGTTCTATATTCTTTAAGAGAAATATCATACATTTATCAAAATAATGCTTACTTCTTTTTGTTTTGTTTTAACTTAGAAGCTGACTTTTGCTGTAAAATATGGAGTTATCCCCGTAGTAAATGGAACGATTTATATTAGTTGGGAATTAGCAAACTCTTTTACATTTGTGGCATCAACACTAAGCACAATAGGTAAGTAAGGTACTTTATGTCCAGTTTAATTTTTTTATTTAGGATGCCAGTTATTAAAATTTTTATCACAGCTAGGACTTTCTCTACATGAACCATACCCCTTCAATCTCCAAATTCAGAACCTGCTGTGTGTGTGTGTGTGTGTGTGTGTGTGTGTGTTCACTTACTTTAATAACACTACATTTACCATGTTATCACCATGGAATGTAATTCAGGTTAGAATTTCACAAGTGCAATAAAGCCTTCTGTAGTACACCAAAGTTTTTGTATAATGTCTTTCCAGAGCTTGCTCTTGAATCATTCATCACTTCCATTATAGGTAATTTGTTTAGTTTAACATTTATGATTCTTACAGAGAAAATGAACATACCGCACATATTTAAAAACTGTTTTTCATTACCTTTGTGTTAGCACTTAAAATACATATATCTATTTCAATGTGACATTTAAAAATTATTCTAATATAACAGCAGCAAAAATATAATTCTGCAATTAGAAAAGAGCTAAACTGAGATCCATAATTATCTTATGTTTACAAGTGTGACTCTAAAATAAATACTACCTTCTAGCAGCTGTTATCAGAATGTTAAGTTTGGTTTAAACACACACACATGTTCAGTTGTGGGGAGGTTTGTAACATTATATGCCATGCACTGTTCTGAAAGGGTTCTTTAAGAGCAAACCAGCTCTAAAAACTGAAGTCCTCATTCAGTCCACAAGGCAGACAGAAAAAAAGTCTAAGTAACTGGGGCAAACAGGATTCCTACATAACATCAAAAGCACGTGAGATTCTGCAGCAACTGGGAATACTTCAGGATTAGCATGTTGTTCTTGCTTAGAACTAATTTCACCAGAAGAGTTTAACAAGGTGGACATTTTACCACTATCAAGTGCACTTAAAAGTGATATGTTTCTTACGTGCTAACCTGACTCCCCTGAATGACCTAGCTAGTGAACTAGTCATTAGTAATTTAGTCACCTAGTAAATCAAGCCTGCAAAAAAGGAAGCCAGTATTCAAATGATTTATTTTCAACATAAACATATAACCTCAATATGAGATGTCTAACTATAGCAAACACCACCAAGACCAAGACAGCATCTCTTCTTCTATGGTTTAGATTTTGCCCAGAATTCCTTATACATGGAATATCCCATGCCAAGAGTCATTGCTCCCACAACAAAACCTTGGGCTGCCACATGCATGTGGATCAGGTGAAGGGACATTTTATTTATTTTTATTTTTTATCCAGAAACAGTTTATTCCTCCACTTACTCAGGTCTTTTTTTTTCTTTATTGATTAAGGTATTACATATGTGTCCTTATCCCCCCATTGCTCTCCCACCCCCTTGAAGGGACATTTTAGTATTTCCCATGTTCTTCAATTTATATAATCCATATGCAATGATTGCTGCAAAAGCTGCCATTCCAATAGGGACAAATGGTGCCTCTTTAGCTTTTCAGATAAATTTAGATCCCCGACCCTCATCACATGAAGAAAGAGAAACATCTGTGTTGGTTGACATACTGACTGAAGAATCTTCCAAACCCAACAGGACCTCTCAAACTCCAGCTGGCTTCTCCCTGCTTTTGTTTTTAAGATGATGTTTCATCAATACATGCAGCCTCCCCTCTATTTTGTATTTTTTAATCATTTTTCTCTTTGACAACGAAGTCTATGAGCCTTTTCTCTTTAGTGGGTGGTCTTGGCAATGGGATTTCCATCTAGTCTTCCAACATATTGGTGAAATAAGTAGCAAACCCCAGAACCAGCCAGATTTTTCTAGGACTTCTGATAGAACGATGATGTCTACTTATTTCTCTTAAATCCAGGGGAAATTTAGCTAGAGGATTGTGTGATTTAAAAACCACAGGTTCCTGCTAAACTTGAGATAATTCTAAGATATTTTATTATCAACTAAGAGCCATTAGGGTTTATAAAAAATAAGCATAGCTTAAGATAGCTGTAGCCAAAGACCCTCAGGAGATTCCTGGCAGTCTGAAATGCCACTTCAGACTGCCAGAGACCTTTGGCACCACCATGGAATTTTCCTTTTTGTGGGAACAGGTTAATAAGTGATGACTATTATTCTCAAGGATGGCATGCTCAAATCTATTTTCCCTTACTAAAAATAGAATGCATATTCACAGTTATGGAGAGTGTTACATGCCTGCCAACTCCCAGCAAAATGGTTGTATTTGTTCAGAAACCATTCTTACTTGCTTATTATAGTTCAATAAAAGCATTGGGAGAATCTTGAATTTCAGGGGTTGAATGAGGTCAGAGTGCTGGCATTGGATATCACATGATCCATGGTTTCTGCCCATGGAATAACATCAGGGGTCTGAACATCACTCTTAACCTTGAGGCATGGCCTGCTCACAGGGGCCCAGCTGAATGGTGGGCATGCCTTTTTGTCATCGGATCCCCCAGCCCAGTGAGCCACTCCAGCTCTGGGCCACAGCAGATGAAGCCTCTTAGCTTCAGGCAGCTCTACAGCATTCAATGGCTCTGTTCAACAAGGAATTAAGGGAGCTGAAAACATTTGGCCATTCTCTATCATTTTGATGCTCTGATATTTTTATATTGAGATAGAATCAATGTACCAGCTTGCCTGAAGAATGAAGGCAGTCCTACTTTGCATTTCTGAAAAGATTCAATAAGCCTACTTTTTGCCTTTATTTTTGTTCCTTTTTATTGAATTTATTGGAGTGACACTAGTTAACAAAATTATACAGGTTTCAGATGCACAATTCTACAACACATCACCTGTATATTGTATTGTGTGTTCACCACCCCAAGTCAAGCCTCTGTTTATTACAATTTATACTCCTATACCCTCCCTCACCTCTCCCTACCCAACCTCCCCCAAGTAATCACTACACTGTTGTCCATGTCCATGAGTTTTGTTCTTTTTTGCTCAGTCCCTCCACTGCCCCATCCAGCCTCCCACCTCTGACAGCTATCAGCCTGCTCTCTATCTCTGAGTCTGTCACTATTTTGCTTGTTAACTCATATTGCTCATTAGGTTCCAAATAAGAGTGAGATCATATGGTACTTGTCTTTCTCTGACTGGCTTATTTAACTTAACATAATGTTCTCTAGATCCATCCATGCTGTCCCAAAAGGTAAGATTTCCTTCTTTTTAACTGTTGAGTAGTATTACATTGTGTAAATATACCACAGCTTTTTTACCCACTCATCTACTTGGGCTGTTTCCAAATCTTGGCTATTGTAAATAATACTGCAGTGAACATAGGAGTGCATATATTATTTTGAATTAGTGTTTTGAGTTTCTTGCATACATTCCCAGAAGTAGGATCCCTGGGTCATAAGGCAGTTCCATTTTTAATTATTTGAGATAACTCTATACTGCTTTCCACAGTGGGTGCACCAGTCTGCATTCCCACCAATAGTGCACAAGGGTTCCCTTTTCTCCACATCCTTACAAACACTTGTTATTTATTGATTTATTGATGATAGCCATTCTGACAGGTGTGAGGCGATATCTCATTTTGGTTTTAATGAGCATTTCTCTGATGATTAGTGATGTTGAGAATCTTTACAAATGTCTATTAGGCCATTCTGTATGTCCTCTTTGCAGAAGTGTCTATTCAGGTCCTTTACCCATTTTTTAACTAGATAGTTTGTGGTGTGTGTGTATGTGTGTGTGTGTGTGTGTGTGTGTGTTTTTGTTTTGTTTTGTTTTGTTTTTGGTGTTGAGTTGTATAAGTTCTTTATAAATTTGGATAGTAACCCTTATCAGATATATCATTTTGTTGTCTGAAGCTGGCCACTGGTTGTGTTGGTTCTGGGCCTCTTGTGAGGGATTCTAGTGCAGGCCAATATCAGACGCTGCCTGTGACTTGGCTCTGGGCAACCTTTTTGGAGCTCTAAGCAATCAACAGTTTGTGCTGCCTCAGGATGGCCTGTGAATGTACTGGGAGGACCAAACTGCACACCAGAGTTTGCTTTTATAAGTATGGGGCCCAGGAGCAGGTCAACAATAGTTCTAAGGCACCCTGAGATCTGCCTCTGCCTGTCTCTCTCTCTCTCTCTTTTTTTTTTAAAAAAAATATATTTTATTGATTTTTTACAGAGAGGAAGGAAGAAGGATAGATAGTCAGAAACATCGATGAGAGAGAAACATCGATCAGCTGCCTCTTGCACACCTCCTACTGGGGATGTGCCCGCAACCAAGTTACATGCCCTTGACCGGAATCGAACCCGGGACCCCTCAGTCCGCAGGCTGATGCTCTATCCACTGAGCCAAACCGGTTTTGGCTGCCTGTCTCTTTCTGCCAGCTGCCAGTTAGACTCAGTCACTGAAAGAGCCTCTGGCTATATCCTCAGCAGGGCAAAAGCTACACAGGGTGGGGCAAGAGGGAGTCCGAAGGGTGGGGCTATTGCCTCCCACCAGACTGAAGCCACACAGAGGGGAGTGCTCCACCTAAGAAAGATGGCATCTGCAGTTTGGGAGAATGACTCAGCAATAGGGATCCTGGCAGATGTCCCTTCAGCTCTCTCCCCAGAGCTACAAACCCCAGACACTCCTCACGTGACTCTAGACTGCTCCACCTCCCTCCACCAGAGCCTAGGGTGAGTTGCTGTGAACAAAATTTTGTTCATTGGCCCTTTAAGAGGTGAGTATAGCTTCCACCTGCTCCATCTTCATTTTGGATCTCTGCCTTTATTCTTTGTTGTTTTTTTAAAAAATATATTTTTATTGATTTCAGAGAAGAAGGGAGAGAGAGAGATAGAAGCATCAATGATGAGAGAGAATCATTGATTGGCTGCCCCCTGCATGCCCCCTCCTGGGGATTGAGCCTGCAACTTGGGCATGTGCCCTTGACTGGGATCGAACCTGGGACCCTTCAGTCAGCAGGCCGACATTCTATCCACTGAGCTAAACCGGCTAGGCCTTTATTCTTAAAACAAATTATTTTAAACAAATGCGGGTCAAGGCAAACTATGAATTTATTTGTCTTCAGGCATGACTTAAAATGGGCATAAACTTCTCACTTGTAATAGCTTTGACATTGCCAGACTGTTTAAAATATTACCACAGGCAGCCAAGGGAGTTTTTGTGTAAACTCCATGAAAAAATGTGAAACTTTGGTATAGCATTCTTCCTGTGTGTGTGTGCAATAGTATTCTTATTCTCCTTTTTATGTCAATGAAAATAAAAATTGAACTTACGAGCTGTAAGCATAAAAGGGACAAAATTGTTTAGGTCAGCAATTATGTGTGTATATAGAACATTTTTTGTAAAAGCAACCCCAAATCCATAATTTAGAGGATAAGATTTTGTTAAATTTTGTGCTATACGTAAGACAGCAAATACTGACATGTAAATTAAAATTAGATTCAGTAACAGGGATTGGCTTATTCAAGTCTATACACAAAGTAGCAAATTTCTTATTTTTCTTTTCTTTATCCCATAAATATGTGTCATAAATGGTTATAGTGAAACCCACAAAAATATATTTTTACTCAGAAATATACAATAAATTTTTCATATCATTGAATATACTTGCGCCCTTTGAAGATTGCAAAGCATTTTATTGGGCTATTTTAACCAGCGTATCTTTTCTAATGCTTAGAAATATTTATGTTCTATTTTTTTACTCAAATACTGCTTTAGTGATCATCTCACTCACTTCCCACTTTTCTGATCATTTTCTTAGGAGAAAGTCTTGGATGTAAAATGACTGGATTATATGTTTTCTCTTAAAAGCTGTGTTTGTGGCTGGGACTCTCATAACAAAACATCAACAACAAAAATACATCAAAAGTGCATGTTCCAAGGAGTAGTAATATTGAGCAGATATTAAATTTGTCTCTTATCATCCATCAGGTTATGGGGTGATTGCTCCCAGAACTCCAATGGGCCAGATATTCTGTGTCTTCTATGGTTTATTGGGGATTCCTCTAACTATTATATTCCTGAAGTTTTTGGGTAAGGCAATATCACAACCATTTTCAGGACTTGGGACATACCTTCAGAATATGGGACTGACAGAGGTAATGTTTACTAAATAATTTTTTTATACATGCTTGGGTTTATAACCTTACATAGAATAAGCACACAACATTTTATATATTCTTGTTAAATACATGCTAAAAAGAATCTATATACATATATGTGTAAGTATATATGTGTAGACATATATATATATATTAATGTATATATTTGATATGTTTGCCCTTTTTTATGGAATTCTTGATCAAAAAAAGGGATATTCAACCCAAAATACCTTTAGTGCTTTATTTTTCTTCTTCAGAAAACAGGAATATTATTTCAACTAATACTGGTAGAGTATCACAGTATATATGCAGTTTCATGATTTTGTTTGACTTCCTGAACCACCCTATGAAGTAAGTATATAAAACCTAACATCTAGATTTTCTAGAGGAAGCTATCAACTTGAATTCAACTCCTCTGACCCTGGGTTCTGATCTCCTTTTATCTCACAATTCCTTTCTCAACACTGCAAAAGGCGAGACATTTTTTACGGCTATAGATTACAAAAGCATGTAATTAGAAGAGGCTGTTTGGAAAACTGTTAGGCAATTTGTGTTGAGTTGGGGCAAAGTGAGATAAAGAGAGATGACATGGATGGATAGTCCATTCCTGACAGGCCAGAAAGAGATATACAGAGAGGACAAGGACAGGCGAATCGTTGTTCTTATTGCCAGGAAGATTTGTATCAGGTATTCTTGTGAACGAGGCTGCACTTTAGCAATTACTCCTTATACCTAACTAATCCATTTTGAGTAGACAACTGAGGCCAGATGTTCCTTTCCCTTCCTCTCTGAACTCTCACCCACTGATTTAAGAGTGATAATTAAAAGGCCAATTTAATGTCTAAACAGGCCTCAGAAAAGAGCAGTGCTGAGTAAGGGCAGGTCCTGGCTGATATTACTTCCCCATTCTCAAAGGAGTGGAGTCCAGAGAAAGAAACTCCTGGGAGGTTATCTGTCCACTCCTCCCATAGTGGTGGTCAGTGAATGCTCTGTACTTGACCCATTCATACCAGCAATTCTCTCTTGGGAGTGGATTCTAGGAGGGGTAGAAAGAGCTGTTAGCGTTCTTTAGAAACCAAAATCCTCTGTGAAACAGTTCAACCAGACAAGTTATTTTTTTCCTTTAAGGGAAAAAAATCAGACAGCATCTGAAAAGATTTTGCCCATTTGTCTTTCCTGAGGCCATGTTATCCACTCCTGTAATTATGTCTGGGATCAAAGATTTGGCCATTTCAGAAACTCAAGATCTCTTGGATGCTGCCTTTCAAAGCCTACAAGAGGCCAAGCTTGTATCTTATTTCATGCTTATAAATATGACTAAACAAACTGGTCAGACAGCGTCACTCAAGTGCACCAGATAATAGCATGACCCAAATAAAACTCTTATCAGTGATACAGAATGCTCTGAGTTTGCCACCACCATACAAAGTTAAACTAAAGCAGCTATTAGCAGTACTTCTCACAGAAAATGAAATTTGTAATATAAATCTCCTCTTGTTTCCAAAACTCCTTAACAGTCCACAATATATACTAAAAGTCAGCTGTCTATTTCTTTCATTTTTCTCTAATTATGCTTTATTCTGCTCCAGGTATGTTATATAGGTTGGCACACTTCCAAAGTCAATAATGAATCCATATTTCCAAATTTCTAGAGAAACAAGACATAAGAATTTCATAGCATCAGCTTCATATCCCTCCAAATTTAGAAAGCACTGCAAACCCCACAATCCAATGCAATCATTGTAATAAGCACTAAAGTTTACAGAAATAGTTACAATATGTCCCTTTACCATCCTATCTAATAAAGAGTAATATGCAAATTGACCATCACTCCAACACACAAGATGGCCGCCCCCATGTGGACACAAGATGGCTGCCACAAGATGGCCTGCAGGGGAGGACAGCTAGGGGCGACCAGGCCTGCAGGGGAGGGCAGTTGGGGGTGACCGGTCCTGCAGGGGAGGGCAGTTGGGGGTGACCAGGCCTGCAGGGGAGGACAGTTAGGGGCAACCAGGTCTGCAGGGGAGGGCAGTTGGGGGTGACCAGGTCGGCAGGGGAGGGCAGTTAGGGGCAACCAGGCTGGCAAGGGAGGGCAGTTTGAGGTTACCGGGCCAGCAAGGGAGGGCAGTTAGGGCAATCAGGCCAGCAGGGGAGCAGTTAGATGTCAATCAGGCTGGCAGGGGAGTGGTTAGGGGGTGATCAGGCTGGCAGGCAGAAGCGGTTAGGTGCAATCAGCCAGGCAGGCAGGCGAGTGGTTGGGAGCCAGCAGTCTTGGATTGTGAGAGGGATGTCCGACTAAACGGGCAGTCTGACATCCCCTGAGGGGTTCCAGATTGGAGAGGGTGAGGCTGGGCTGAGGGACACCCCCGCCCCCATGCACAAATTTCATGCACCGGGCCTCTAGTAATGTATATAAAAAGTATGGATAGCCCTTAGCATAGGGACTCTATAAATGAAAGTTTAAAACTGATTATTTTAATTAGTTTACTTATCTGTTTCTCCTCCTCTTCCCTGACAAAACTATAATCTCTATGTGGACAAACTGTCATATTTTTATATGTATATTGAGTATTTTCCATGGTACTAGCGGTAAAACTCAACAAATGCTTGTTGAATGAATTTGAATTATTTCATAAAAAGCATTTAATCAACTAATATAATATAGAATTGGAAATGGAACATCCAGGTTTTAGATGGGAAAAATACATTTATTTTTCTCTTACAATTTGAGGTGTTAGAATGTCTCTTAATAAAATATGATTTGTTTATTTGTCTCAAAAAGTTAATGCCCTGAACTCCCAGGTGGTGATTGTCCTTTTTGCACAGTCAGTGGGACCCAGAGCTGAAGGTGCGAGTGAGCAGGTCACAAAGCAAAAGAACATTGGGAGGGCAGGAAGGGAGAGATTGCTTTACACTTAATAAATGTGAAAGTGCAACAAAATGCATGAAGTAATGGCTAAGCAACAGAGATTCATAAAGGAGATGATTAATTTGACAGAGCTGGGAAATACTCCCAGGTGCAAAGAAGTCTGCAAGTCAGAGTGTGGTAGGGATATCCAAGCAAGCTCTTGGTCACAAAGGGATCTCTAAAGGGCAAATGGTGGTTTAGTTATTAATAGCTTTCTGACTGCTGTTGGATTATTAATATTTTTCTACCTTCTCTCCTTCCTCTTTCCCTCCCTTTCTCCCTCCCTCCCTCCCTCCCTCCCTCCCTCCCTCCCTCCCTCCCTCCCTCCCTCCCTCCCTCCCTTTCTTCCTTCCTTCCTTCCTATTTTTTTCTTTTTGTTAGAGACAAATTAAAAGTTGCATATTCATCTTTTTCTTGGTAACTGGACTTCTCATTTTCATCCTGCTACCACCAGTAGTTTTTAAGTATGCAGAGGGCTGGCCATACAATGAAGGATTATATTTTGCATTTGTCTCCTTAAGTACCATTGGGTTTGGTGACTATATACCTGGTAAGTCAACTAATATTAATCTTAGAATTGTATTAGCAGTCATAGTCACAAATCAACAGGATTTGAAGTAAAAGTATAATCAGAAATATAGCATTTATCTATCAGAGTTAGAGTAGAGGCCAAAACAATTGAGAAACTCTAATCACCTGATAATCCATGAAAGATTCCAAAATAATTCCTTTCCATCCACCTTTCTTTGTTCAGGCCACAGAGTACACTAATTATGGGGAAATGGAACAGAGAAATTTCTCAAAGCATGTCACCATTTGCTCATACAGATATTCAGAGTTCATGTGTAACGAAAATAGTAGGTACAGAGGTTGAATCCCATGCAACACACGCTCAGTGTCTTTACCAGTAGGTAAGTCCACTCTCACCTTCCCATAAATACACTGAATAAGGAGGCAATAAAGATCCCCAGTCCTTAAGTGTTAATGCACTTACCTAAAATCCAACAGAAAATATCCCACAGTCTCTTGTATAAAGGATTATTTCTACAAGGCCCTTTTGGGTTTATAAATTCCTTAAAGGAAAAAAGCAAATTTCAGGCTATATATTTTGAGAAACCTTTCTATTTTTCTTGATTCATCTCTGCCTCAAATTAGTATCATCTTAGGCAGCATTCTTACGATTATGATACTTTTTAAAAATTAGCCCAAAGAACATACGTATAATACCTCATTATGTATACATGCCCAGGCCTCATACCTACATAGAACAATCAGTATGCTACCACAATAAGCACAGAGCCAAGGAGTTGAACATTTGATGTCTCTTCTACCACAATCTATCTGGGTCAACTTGGACAAGCTACTTGACCAATAGGACTCAATTTGATCTAATATTAAATAGCTGGGGTGAGGGAAACTTTGAACTAGTTGAATTTTGGTTGTCAATAATCAGCCAACAAATCTAGGAATCAGTACTTCTTGAGCCTTTCTTACCATATGAGTCTTAGGTGATCCGTGCTTCCAAGTCAACCAGGACTAAAACTTGGCTCCTGCTTATAAGGGCCACACATTGATGTGGGCAAGATTTAGACATATAAAAAGGCCATTACAAATTGAGGCAACAAGCCATAGTTGAGTTAAATACGTAGTGCTATGATGGCAACTAGGAAAAAGAAAATGTTCTTGACCATGAGGATCTACAAAACCTTACCGTGTACTTCAGGTATGACTGAAGGCAAGTCTTCAACTTAGCAGTCAGAGAGTGAAAATAACTGATAGTCCAGGAGGAATACTTATAGTACCACTTTTAGCTCCAATGTTTACTAATTTCTGATTACATTCTCAGAAAGGACATGTATGAATATCTGGGTATTTGTTTATGGATCCCTAGGTCACAAAAATAGAATGATCTCTATGAGTTCCTTTATTTAGAAAAACAGCACTAAAAAGAGACTGTGGTATATGTGGTACATATGGTATTATGTGGGGATAAAAGCAGTCACACTGAAGAATGACGTGGGCTAGCCCTCCTCCAATGGCAAAATGTTGGCAAATTTGGTGTGGTGGTGTGGGGAGAATTATTTGGCTGAACAATCTTTTTGGGGTGGTTGGTATTATTAGATTCCAATTCATACTGTGAGCCCACCTGTCTCTTAAGGAAGGGCAAATTTTGTTTTGTCTTTGCAAATTTTCACCATCTCTAGCACCTCTGCTTGGTTTGCTATGCCCATACATGCCCAGGTCTGGTATGGAAGCTGCCACTGCTCTTGGCTCATTTGTGAAGAACTCTTTTCTTTCTAGAATTTAGCTCATTGAATTTCTTGCATTCACTGTTTTTTTGCTAACACCATTGATACATAAGGTTTTGGTTTTGTCTGTTCCCTCTTTTTTTGTTTTTACTGTGGAAAAGAAAACCTAGCCTATTTCCCTCATTTTCTAACTGAACTTGGGACTTCATAGATGCTTTATTAGAAATTTAAAGGGTGTTGGATAAGGGACTCTAATTAATGTGCCATTTGAAACTAGAAAACAAATGAAACCTTTTCCACATTCATCTCAGTCAATAAAATTATACTGTCTTTCATAATGTTAAGTTTTCTAGTTTATTCACTGATTTACATTCTCCTTCCCGTTATTCTAATAGGATGTTAAATGCAGTTAAAATGTGTTCTTTTGTGGAGTAGCCATTAGTTTACCCTGTGTTCTTTGAAGGACACATTTTCTTTATTAGCAAATGCCAGAATGTGACCAAAGTTCATGTGATTATTTACATTTTGATATACAATATTAGTTTTAAGGATATTTGAGGTAAAATAAATGACATAAAGATTGCAGGAATGGAACTAGTGCTATTGAGTCTCAAAATAGTGTGAGATGATTGTTGGAATTATGGGCATTTTTTTCTTTGTGTTTCTTATTATTACTTCTAATTGCTTTTTACAATAAAAAGTTGGAAAAAAATCTGGTATGTTTGTAGCCATACAGAACAAACCAATGGCAAAGTAGGAATGTACATTCATGGATGGCCACATCATTTTTTAAAACAAAATTTGAGTAAAAAAAAAAGTTTTTAGAGCTTATTTTTGTTTATTTTTTAAATCCTTCACAGCAAGGAAAGGAAAAAAATCATATTAATATGTCCTAAAGGTTTATGGCACATCTAGGTACCTATCTATTCTGTGAGATATTCAGTCAGCTTGGATTATTTGCACAAATACCTTTCAAATAATTCATAGAAATAGAGGTTTTTCTCCTTATATAATAGATATATTACCAAAAATATTAGCAAAATTTTGGTAATTATATTACCAAAATTTATTACCAAAAGGTTCAATATAATCTAAAGTTGGTAACTATAATCCCATATTCTCATTGAATATGGTATTCATTTCAGAAGTACCACTTTTTAATTTCTAATTGGTCTTTGATAATCAGTGATTAGACTCCAAATGTAGATATTTTTATGGGTTTATACTAATATGGTATATTTTATGAGAGTCAAGAGAAGATCAGAGGCAAAATCATCTTCCAATGACTTATATGTGATTTACTTTTTGTTTTTAGGTGTAAGTGCTCGTCGGACGTACTCACCAATGTACACAGTGTTTATGGTACCTTGGTATGCCTTTGGTCTTGCTTGGATTGCTCTTCTGTTTAATTTGTTTTCAAAACTTTTGGAAAGAACTAAAACAAAGCTCAACTGCAAACAGTTATGTCAAAAAGAAAAAACATAGTCTATAAAACCTTCTTTCTTTTTCTGGCTTAGGAAAGTACCTCAAACTTCTTCTAGGAATGGTGAGACAAGATGAAGCAAAAGAAAATAATGTGTTTTCTTTACTAACCTGCCATGTGAGCCACATCCATAGTGAATTTTTGTAATTCATAACTTATTGTGAATTATAATAAATAAAATGCAAAGCCTCCACTGTATTTATCGAACCTTTCATTTCCAAAACATTTCATTGTACAACATTTGATATTTTCAAAATAATTTATTCAATGACATAAATTTTAAAGAGTAATAAACTCCCACGAACTCATCATACAACTTGAGCAGTAGAATGAATGACAAGTGAGTTCTCTATGTGCTCCTTTCCAGCCCCATCCTCTTGCCTTCCCAGAGGCCATAGCTATATCCATCCCCGTTGTCAGCACACAGGTACCAAGTTATTTTTTTAAAGTAGTTACTCAATTACTGCTCACATGGACATTTGCATTTCCATTATTCCATATTTTTACTTTATATTTTTAGGTTTAAAAATGTTGCCCACATAATGGGTATAAGATACTATTTCATTGTAATTTTGCTTATTCCTAATGACTATGAGGTTGAGTACCTAGTGTTTCTGGAAATTTTTGTTTTTTTCTTTTGTGATTTGTGCCCACTTTTTCTACTGGATTGTCTTCTATTTATTGATTTGTAGGAGTTATTTTCTTTTTAATAAATTCTGAATACTAATTCATTTTCAGTTATGTTTACTGTACATGTTGTATTCAATTTGTGGATCATCTTTCACTCTTGTAGTATCTTTTGATAAATAAAAGCACTTAATTACAATGCAGTTCATCTTTTCTTTTATAACCACTACTTTTCCATTTTGTTTTAGAAATCTTCCCACACCCAAGGTGACAAATATATTCTGATTAATGTACTTAACCAAATTAATTGAGGACCTAACATGGATAAGTGACTGCCTAAGTACCATGAGGAATATGAATTGAAGATATATAGTAACTGTCTTAATGGTATTTAAACTCTGACTAATATTAGGTCCAGAATAATGAATGGCTGTTGAATGGCAGTTAGTGTGGTAAATGTTTTGAAGAACTAAAATGTATTTGGGCATTTACATGCTAAATACTTTGCATTTATCATTTTACCTAATCCTCACAATAACCTTGGAAGTATGTAAATAATACCGTTTTACTGATGAAGCAATAGGAAATGTGTCCAAGTCACCTAGCAAGTTAGGCTACTTTAAACTAAAAACAACTTGGCTTCAATTACACACAGAAATTCAACACTTCTACTTCCCCAAAACACACTTTGTTATTGATATCAGAATTTACTTTTTAAAAATATTTGTGTTTTTTTAATTTTTATATTTTTACTGATATCAGAGAGGAAAGGAGAGGGGATAGAGAGATAGAAACATCAATGAGAGAGGCCCGACTGTCATGGCTCAGTGGTTGAGTGTTGACCTACGAGCCAGAAGGTCATGGTTCAATTCCCAGTCGGGGCACATGCCCGGGTTACGGGCTCGTTCTCCAGTGTGGGGTGTTCAGGGGGCAGCAGATCAATGACTCTTTCTCATCATTGATGTTTCTATCTCTCTCTCCCTCTCCCTTCCTCTCTGAAATCAATAAAAATATGTTTAAAAAAATAAAAAAGCAACATCAATGAGAGAGAAACACAATTGGCTTCCTCCTGCACCCTCCCTACTGGGGTCAAGCCTCCAACCTAGGCATGTGCCCTGACCTGGAATCAAACCATGACCTCTTGGTTCATAGGTCAATGCTCAACCATTGAGCAACACTGGCTGGGCAGAATTTACTTTTTATATTGCATATCCATTGGATTAAATAATTACAGTGCTACAGCAAAAAAAATAACAATGTACTCACATAAGGATAGACACGTACATTGACAGAATAGAAATAAACCCATATATCTATGGTTGATTGATTTTTTAAAAATTAATTTTAAAACATAATAGACTTTATTTTTTAGAACAGAACAAAGTATAGTTTCCAGATACCCCTTATCTCACTGTATAGTTTTCACTATTATTGATATCTTATAACACAATGGTTACAATTGATTAACCAATATTGATATTTATTAAGTCCATGATTTACATTAGGGTTCACTCTTTGTATTGTAAATTCTGTGGTGGTCATCTGATTTTGATATGGTGCCAAGACCATTCAATTGAGAAATAATAGTTTTTCAAAAAATGGTGCTGAGTCAACTGAATATCTATATGCAAAAGAATGAATTTGGATTCCTACCTAACAACACATACAAATCTTAACTCAATATGGATGAAAATTTAAGAGCTAAAATTAAAAAACCTCTTAGAAGAAAACAGTTGAATGAGTTTCTGTGATCTTAATTAGAAGACATTTTTCAGATATGACACCTAAGCAAAGCAACCAAAGAAAAAGAGAGAAATTGAGCTTCATCAAAATCAAAACCTTTTATGAGTTAAAATAAACTATCAAGAAAGTGAAGAGACAACCCTCAGAACCGGAGACAGTATTGGTAAACAATACATCTGATAAAGGTCTTATATCTAGAATATATAACAAATACAGTTAAATAAAAAGACAAATAACCCAATTTTTAAATGAGCCAAGGATTTGAATAGACATTTCCAAAGAAGACACATAAATGGCCAATAAACATATGAAAAGGTGCTCAACATCATTAGTCATCAGAAAAAATAAAATCAAAACCTCAATAATATACTACATTACCTGCACTAGGATGGCAATGATACTATATAATAAAGAGGCAATATGCAAATTGACCATCACTCTAACACACAAGATGGCCTCCCCCATGTGGTCAAAGATGGCTGCCCCCAGGTGGACACAAGATAGCCACCACAAGATGGCCGGCAGGGGAGGGCAGTTGTGGGCGATTAGGGCAGCAGGGGAGGGCTGTTGGGAGGGACCAGGCCTGCAGGGGAGGACAGGGGTGACCAGGCTGGCAGGGGAGGGCAGTTAGGGGTGACCAGGCTGGCAGGGGAGGGCAGTTAGGGGCAATCAGGCTGGCAGGGGAGTGATTAGGCTGGCAGGCAGAAGCAGTTAGGGGCAATCAGGCAGGCAGGCAGGTGAGCGGTTGGGAGCCAGCAGTCTTCGATTGTGAGAGGGATGTCTGACTGCCCTCAAGGGGTCCCAGATTGGAGAGGGTGCAGGCTGGGCTGAGGGACACCCCCTCCTCCCCCCAGTGCACAAATTTTGTGCACTGGGCCTCTAGTCAATGATAAGAGAGAATCATTGATTGGCTGCCTCCTGCACACTCCCTACTCCAGATAGAACTCACAACCTGGGCATGTACCCTGACCAGGAGTCAAACCATGGCCTCTTGCTTCATAGGTTGATGCTCAACCACTGAGCAACACTGGCCCGGCTCACCAGCAATTTAAATGTGAAGCTATTAATTTATTGAAATTAAAACAATAAAGTTAATTAAAAAGGAGCTTGAAGTGTTTGCAAAAACAACAACAACATGATAACACACCTCAATTATAAGCAAGTATCAAAGCCAACGGGGTAGATAGCTAACCAGAACATACTGAATGGCACAACATTTAGAATGTTTTAAACAGCATTCTAAAACATTTTCAAGAGGCTTACTTGCTTAGAGTAATAATCACAGGCAAGCAGATACCACACAAAAAATGAAACGCAAACTAACAGTATCACTGCCTCAGTATATACCATCGAGAACTAAGAGTTCATCAACAGAAGTAACTGACAGAACAAAATACCCTGATGAGAACTTTCCAGAATGCACTGTTTAATTCTATTGTTTACAAGTGAATATAACAACTTTCTTGGGAGAATATCTAAAGCCAGTTACCTAAATGAATGTGCTTCCGGTAAACAGAACAATATACTGTATATTGAAAATAAAGCTTAGTATTAATAATAATAGATGTCTTGCATAGAGTTGGATTTCTAAGAGATCCAGAACACCAGAGCTTTTGAACAGCATTGGAAATCTTTATAGGACTATCTCAACACAAGCTGTTCAATATTAAGGGATTTGAAACCTATATATTCCAAACATTTTACTCTACTATTTTTGTAGTCTCAGCTCCAAGTTATTATAAAATGTTTTAGGACACTTAAATTATAAATTCCAAAGTGGTGACTTTGAAAAATTATGACTACCAACGGGAATAAGCTTGAAAACAATTTTTGGGGGGGCAGTTTCTAGTGAATATCACCCTCACAACCAGGCAGATTCCTTAATTAGTATACAATATCAGGCCCTTTCAGATGGTTTCATGACTTCTTCACCTTTTCAATAAATAGGCAAAACTAATGTTCTGCATGTCTTTCTTCTGACATAAAATGTAATAAATTATGATGCTTAGAAATATTAATTCATTTGGAATTTCTCATTAATTATAAACTTTTGAGAATATTTTATACAAATTAGTGTCATTTCTAGCTTGGCTTCTGTATTAGTCAGTGTTCTTCCAGAGAAACAGTATATATACATATAGAACCTATACAGATGGTCCCCAACTTACAAAGGTTTGACTTACAATGATTTGACTTTACGGTGGTATGAAAGTAACATACATTCAGTAGAAACTGGCAAGGCTAAACTATGATGTTCAGTAGGTTAGGTGTATTCAATGCATTTTCTTTTTCTTTTTTCCATCACCATCTGCATTTTTCACTTTATCAGGATGTAACCCCATCGTGAGTCAAGGCAGTGTATATAAAGAGATTTATTTTAAGGGACTGGCTCACTTGACTGTGGAGCCTGATTTGCTGTCGGCAAGTGGAGACTCAGGAGAGCCAGTGGTATAGTTCCAGTCTGGGTCCTAAGTTCTGAGAGCCTGGAGAGACAATATCCCAGAACAAAACAGTCAAAGAGAGGAAGGGAATTCTCCCATACACTGTCTTTGGTTCTAGCCAGGCCTTCAACAGATTGGATGAGACCCACCCACGCTGGGGAGAGTAATCTGCTTTACTCAGTACCAATTCCAATGTTAATCTCATTCAGAAACACCTTCAAAGACACACCCAGAATAACAGTCACCTAAATATCTGAGGACCTTGTGTCCTAGTGAAGTTGACACACACAATTAACTATCGCAGTTTTCATCAGAAAACCATATTTTAAAAGGTTAATTCATTTCGATTAACCCTCAGCTGAAATATAAAGTTGTATCGAAGCCCCTATTATTAGTTATATATGGGAATGTACTCATGCACTTTATAAGCTAAATATAATTATTATCTTCATTTTACTGATGTGGAACTAGAAGGTAGAGCTCACCCAAGTTCCCCAGCTATTAAATGACAGGGTTATGGTTCAAACTCTAGTCCCTTTAACATAAGACACACCACCCTTAGCCAAATCATTCTAACCATATTGTGGAAGGCACATTTGAGGGGTTGTGTATTGTGTCAGTGTGGTTAACATCTAGGAATGATTTTAGCGCTTCTATGGAAAATAAGAGTGACTTTATTTGTTTGTTTACTTATTTGTGGGAGAGTTTGGGTGCAAATATATGAAGGAATGCAAGGAGTCAAGGGTGACTGAGCTTTTTCAGCTTGGATATCTCTGATCCCAACTAACCACATTATTATATTTGATTCTCACATAAATGATATTGATAATAGCAGATTATATTTGCCCAGGATAGGAGACATAAAGGATTTTTGAAATGAATGTCTTTAATTAGTTCAAAGAAACCACATTTAGTGCAATAGAGAAATGACTGTCTTGGTCCTAACAGGCCTTCTTTTCTTTCCCAAGCTGGTAGACAGATACTGACTCTTGCCAGACTGTTATTGTCAACACATTGAGTTCATGAGTTTGTAACAGAGGGAAACGTGAAGGGAGGACGTGTAAGAAGTGCCCCCCTCATTTATGATCTCCAGGCGGATGATTGGAACAGGAGAGAAAACATTGTGCCTACCAACATTTGCCAGGCCTACAATAAATCTTGATTGAAAAATTCATTAACTAGACCACCAACTTATACCATACACAAGAATTAAGTCAAATGGACAAAAGAGTTAAATGTAAGACATGAAACCATAAAAATCCTAGAAGAAAACATAGGAAATAAAATCTCAGACATCTCATGTAGCAGAATTTTTACTAATACATCTCCGAGGGCAAGAGAAACAAAGGAAACAATAAACAAATGAAACTACATCAAATTAAAAGCTTCTGCACACCAAAAGCTTCCATCAACAAAATGCAAAGAGAACCCACTGAATGGGAAAACATATTTTCCAAGGATACATCTGATAAGGGGTTAATTTCCAAAGTATATAAAGAACACATACAATCAACAAAAGGAAGACAAACAATCTAATTAAAAAATGGGCAAAGGATCTGATAGACATTTCTCCAAAGTGGACA
Organism: Plecotus auritus; assembly: GCF_963455305.1. NCBI lineage: Eukaryota > Metazoa > Chordata > Mammalia > Chiroptera > Vespertilionidae > Plecotus > Plecotus auritus. Next base: position 38,806,662 of record NC_137770.1, read on the forward strand.
TACAGATGGCCAAGAGACATATGAAAAAATGCTCAATGTCACTAATCATCACAGAAATGCAAATTAAAATCACAATGAGATATTACCTCACACTTGTCAGAATGGCTATGGCTACTATCAATAAATCAACAAACAACAAATGATGGTGAGGATGTGGAGAAAAGGGAACCCTAGTACACTACTGGTGGGAATGCAGACTGGTGCAGGCACTATGGAAAACAGTATGGAGTTTCCTCAAAAAATTTAAAATAAAACTGCTGTTTGACCCAGTTATCCCACTTATGGTACAGTATATCCTTAGAAACCCTAAATACCAACCAGAAAGAATATATGCACCCCTATGTTCATAGCAGAGTTATTTACATAGCTAAGATTTGGAAACAGCCCAAGTGCCCATCAGTGGATGAGTGCATAAAAAAGCTGTGGTACATCTACACAATGGAATACTTATGCAACTGTAATTAAGGATTTCTTACCCTTTGCAATAGCATTGGATAGAGCTGGAAAATATTATGCTGAGTGAAATAAGTCAGTCAAAGAAAGACAAATATCATATGATCTCACTTATATGTGGAATCTAATGAACATAATAAAGTGACAAACAATTTATAAATTAATAAACTGACAAACAGGCTCAGAAACATGGATGAATAAAACAAGCTGATATATCTCAGTGGGGGCTGGGGGGAGGGAGGGGAAGAGATTGGAAGGGATTAACCAAAGAATTTATATACACATGTACATAACCAATGGACACAGACAATAGTGTGGTGAAGGCCTGAGGTGGGACAGGGGCTGTGAGGAGGTGAGCTAAGAGGGGGTGGAGGATTGGGCGGCATCTGTAATACTGTCAACAGTAAAAAAATTCATTAACTTTTTTTTTTTGAGATAGTCATTGATTGTTACCACATTAATATAACAAAGAAGCTTTTTTGTCTTTCTAAAACATGCATATCCTCATTACTGGGAGTATTGAATCATTGAGAGACACTGATGCCAACCAAATCCCTTTAGCCAAGTATAAGAACCACAGTGGCCAAAATGCTCTGAGTAGAGTTCATTACTTAACCAGCCAGCTTCCAAAAGCAAAGTACCTTCTTCTAATTTCTTACATATTTTTTCAACCCTGCCTTTAGCTTTTGAAGTATTTTGACTTATTAGTAAAGGCTCGCCGATACCTTAGAGAAACTACTGGAAGGAAAGGCTAAGTTTGGGAAGAGGGTCCTTAAAGAAAGATGAGCACTTTCTTGGCTAAATGTTTTAAGTATAATTGTGGGCTTGGGACCTGGAGCATTGAAAAGGGCAATGGAAACATGGGTTCCTTCTTCTAGTATCTCGGGAGGATCTTAGGTTAAAGAAAAGTTAGTGACAAAATAGAGTTACACTTCTTGAAGTACAGTATAGCATGTCTACACTTCATAAATGAATCCTCTTAATGCAGAAAATAGTGCAACATATGCTACTTAGAAAATAATTATAATATTGACAACAGTGATACATTCATAATACATGATGGGGTTGGAAATTTGTTTAATGAGACACATAAAACTGTAAGATGAAAGTCATCATCTTTCAATGTGTTCAGTATGTCCCATTTGGAGATCCACGTTTGAGGCCCTGCACAATTGTGGCCTCAAACCACTGGTATCTATCTCAGTTCCCCATTAAGATAGGGCTTGGCCTGACTCACGTTACCCAAGAAACAAATAAGCCTCAAACTTACGTTTGCAAATGATGAAACTGCTTTTGAGATGTTCCTGCCTCCTCCCACCAATTCTCCTCCTTAGAAAAAAAATTTGATGGCATGTTTTGATCATTTATGACTCAGGAAGTTATGCAATTCAGCTCCCGTGGGAATGACCCAGAGCACTTCATTCTTCAGTTTCTCTTGATCCCACAACATGATCCTTGCTGCAAAAACTACAACAGTGCCAGTGAGGTTCTGAAAGCACACCAATTTGGGTTCAAGTTTTGCCCTGCCATGACTAGTGAGGTGACCTTGAAAAATTACCAGCCACTCTGAGCCTGCATCTCACCTGAGTAATGGGGATGATAACTGTCTCTGTTTTATAGGGTGGTCTGAAGAGTAAAATGAGTTACTGCACCCTGGCCAGCGTCTCAGAGCGTCGGCTTGCACACAGAAGGATCATGGGTTTGATTCCCAGTCAAAGGCACGTACCTGTATCTAGGTTGCGAGTTTGCTCCCCGTGCCCTCTCCCCTCCCCCCGTGGGGTGCGTGGGGGAGGCAACCAATCCATGTGTATCTCACATTGATGTTTCTCCCCGCCCCCCTCTCAGAAAAGCAATGAAAAAAAATACCCTCGGGTGAAGATTAAGGGGAAAAAAGAATTACTACAAGTAAAGCATTTGTATGCTGTCTGATGTCTGGCTCTACTCAAGAAATGTTAGCGACAGTTACTGTTATTCTTTTCCCAGAGTTACACACTCAATTTCCCAAACAACAGAGTTTTATGTAAAAGATGCAAAATCATTCAAAATAAATTTTTACTACTTTTTGATATTTTTAATGTTTTATTATTTTGGTTAAGGCACCAAGTGCTCTGATGAAATGTGTAATAGCCCTGATGTAGTACCAAAATGAGCCTCCAGATGTCAGTATGAACTCAATTGATGGAAGCAGTTACTATTTCTTATGTATTAAATAGCATTGCAAATGTGCAATAACCACTCTTTGATTTTAGAAAAGTAATAAACAGATCGGCTTCTTTGACTTCAGAAGACATTGCACCATAAAACCAGTAATTAAAAATGTGCAACAAGTATATGAATCTGGAAATACCGTTACGGAAAAGTTGAACACCACAAATAAAAACATGGAAGAAAGCTTATATTTACCACTTGCTCTTGGGAAACCAATTGTTATTTACATGATTGTGATATGTAGCGTAGGGTGCCTTCAAAAATTATTCAAGAGGATCAGTGGCCACATCTAACATTTTCTACATACTATAGCTGTGCAGTACACAGAGGACCATTTCCGATAGAAAGGTAAATTGGATAAAATAATTGTTCCATATCTATGAAAACCATGGGCAGTCACTCTATACAGTGTCCCAGGTTTATTATGTCTTTTGCAACAGAAACCCCAAGAAGAAGTTTGCTCTTAGAAGGCACTGTTACCCATTTTATGAATTCAGCCAATATTCATTGAGCACCTACTATGCTTCAAACAAATTTTACATGTTGGGCATAGAGCTGTGAACAGAGCAAACAAAATCCCTTTCCTAAATGGGTTTGCAGTTTAGGAAAGAAAGACAATAAGTACAATAAATAAAAACTAATTAAAATAGCGTATTAGAAAATAATTTCTACATATAAAAAAAGAGAAGAAGAGAAACATTTAAAATGTAGTGATCAATATGGGCCACAGCGAAAAGGTGAAGCAAAAACTTGAAGGGAGTGAGGGAGCCAGCCAGCAGCGTGTCTGGAGGAAGAACACTCCAGGCTGAGGCACCAGAAAGGCGTCAGGGACAGCAAGAAGGCTAGTATGCTGGAACAGAGTGGGATGGGACTCCTGAGGATTTTGGTAGAATCGAGATGTGATCTGACTTATGTTTTAATAGAACTTCTGTGGTTGCCCTGCTAACAACAGACCGAAAGTGTAGAAAGGGCAGAAAGCAGCTAGGAAGCTTCTGTATCTCTCTAAGTGAGAGACTGGTGGTTTGGAGGAAGGCTTCGGGTGCAGTGTCTAAAGGTTGATGTGCAAGTGGAGATCTCTAGGTACTTCTGGTGCCTGGGAAGGTCTAGGTTAAGGATAAAGCTGTTTTAAAATAAAGCCCATTCTAGAAAATCAACTAACCAACCAATAAATGAGCCCCATAATACTTTTACGCTAATAGATTTCTTCTTGGGAACAAATTATAGTTGAAGTTCATAGACAATAAACCTTATTTCATACTAGTACAAAAAGTAGGGTCAGAAAAAAAAATGTCAGCATGAAATATACATAGAGCACAGTGATGTAAAAAACTGTTTTTTATTAATTTCAGAGAGAAAGGGAGGAGAGAGAGAGATAGAAACATCAATAATGGGAGAGAATCTTTGATTGGCTGCCTCCTGAAAGCCCCCTACTGAGGATCAAACCCACAACCCAGACATGTGCCCTGACTGGGAATTGAACCGTGATCTCCTGGTTCATAGGTCGACGCTTAACCACTGAACTACACCAGCCGGGTAAGCACAGTGATTTTTTAAAAAATATATATATTTTTTATTGATTTCAGAGAGAGGACGGGAGAGGGAGAAAGAGTAATGGAACATCAATGATGAGAGAGAATCTTTGATTGGCTGCCTCCTGCCAACCCCCTACTGGGGATCGAGCCCACAACCTAGGCATGTGCCCTTGACCGGAATCGAACCTGGGACCCTTCAGTCTGCAGGCCAACGCTCTATCCACTGAGCCAAAACAGCTGGGGCCACAGTGATTTTTATGGCAGACAAAATGCAAGGTTTCTCTGGACCCTGGCAAATATATTGGGATCAGATTTCACTTAACTTTCTATTTTTCTCTAAAGTCATAGTTTTTTGTTTTTTTAAAAAATGCCATATTTATCTCAGAAATACCAATTCAGTGGTTCCTTTTCAAATTAATAGAGTTTTAAAAAATTAAATTTATTGGGGTGACATTGGTCAACAAAATCATATAGGTCTCAAGTGCACAATTCTATGATACATCATCTGTATATTGCATTGTGTGTTTACCACCCGAAGTCAAATCTCCTGCCAACATGTATCTGACCCTTTTATCCTTTACAGCCCCACACCCCCTCTTTCCCTTCGGTAACCAACATACTGTTGTCTGTGTCTATGAGTTTTTATTTATTTGTCTTACTTGTTCATTTGTTGCTTTCAGTTCTGCATCCCACATAAGAATGGTTCTTAACTTTTCCTGTCTCGTTTCGCTTAGCATGGTATTCTCAAGATCCATCCATGTTGTTGCAAGTGGCAGTATTTCCTCTTTTCTTGTGGCTGAGAAGTATTCCATTATATATATTTACCACATCTTTATCCAATCATCTATCAAAGGACACCTAAAGAGTAGTTTTAGGCTTATAGAAAAATGGAGCAGAAAATACAGAGATATCCCATCTACCTCCTCCTGTCCTCTCCAAAGCAGTTTCCTCTCCTATTAACATCTTGCATTATCATGGTACATTTGTTACAATTGATTAATTGATATTGATACATTATTATTATTATTTTAAAATATACTTTATTGATTTTTTACAGAGACGAAGGGAGAGGTATAGAGAGTTAGAAACATCGATGAGACAGAAACATCGATCAGCTGCCTCCTGCACACCTCCTACTGGGGATGTGCCCGCAACCAAGGTACATGCCCTTGACCGGAATCGAACCTGGGACCCTTCAGTCCGCAGGCCGATGCTCTATCCACTGAGCCAAACCAGTTAGGACTTGATACATTATTATTAACCAGAGTCCATAGTTTACATTAAGATTCGCTCTTCGGGTTGTACAGTTCTATGGGCTTTGACAATGCATAATATAATGTATCCACCGTCACTGTATCATACAAAAGTTTCACCGCTCTAAAAATACCCTGTGCTCTAGCCACTCGCCCTCCTCTCCTTCCCCTGAACCCTTCACAATCACTCACCTTTTCTGTTTCTACAGTTTTGCCTTTTCCAGAATGTCATATATTTGGAATCATACAATATGTGCAATCTTTTCATACTGGCTTCTTTCACTTACTAATATGCATTTAAGTTTTCCCTCTATTTTTTTTCATGGCTTGATAGCTCATTTAATTTTATTGCTGAATAACATTCCATGTGTGGATATATAGTTTCTTTATCCATTCATCTATTTTAGCAGTTATGAAAAAGCTGATATAAACATTCGTGTGCAGGTTTTTGGTTGAAACACACATTTTTAACTCATTTGGGTAAATGCCAAACAGCACTAATGCTGGACTATATAGTAAGACTGTGTTTACCTTTGTAAGAAACTGCCAGGCTGTCTTCCAAAGTGACTGTATCACTTTGCATTCCCACCATCCATGAGTGAGGTTCTGTTTGTTGTTCCACATCCCCACCAGCATTTGATGTTGTCAGTGTTTTGAATTTAAGCCACCCTAATAGGTGTGTTGTTTTATTTAATTACTAGAGGCCCGATGCACAAAATTCATGCAAGGGGCTTGGCCCCCAGCGTCGCTGCGGCTGCCTCGGCCCCCGCTGCTGTGGCGGCTGTGGGCCTCTGCTTCGGTCCCCACCCGCCACAACTTCGTACAGAAGGAAGGACATCCGGAAGGACTTCCAGTCTAATTATCATATTAGGCTTTTATTATTATAGATTGTTTTAACTTGTAATTCTCTGATGACATTTAATTTTGAACATCTTTTCCCATACTTATTAGCCATCTGTATATCTTCTTTGATGAGGTGTGTGTTCAGATCTTTTGCCTATTCTTTTTAATGTTGATTTTAAGAGGGGTTTTTTTTTTTGGTATATTTTGCATATAATCCTTTATTGAATGTGTGTTTTGCAAATATTTTTTCCCAGTCTGTGGCTTGTCTTTTCACTCTCTTAACATTGTCTTTGCCAGAGCAGAAGTTTCATATTTTAATGAGAATCCAACTTATCAAATATTTTATTTCATGGATTGTGCTTTTGGTGTTATGTATATAAAAATTCATCCCCAAGCCCAAGGTCACCTAGATTTTCTCCCATGTTAGAAATTTTCTTCCAGAAATATGTTGAAATCCTTTGTCTGCTCAAGGTCTCCCCCCTTTCCTTTATCAGTATGTTTTACCTGAATAGAGTATTGAAAAAGACAGGAGATGAACATTTATGTCTGCCATCATATTTTAAAATAATTTTTAGTATGTAAGGAATGTATTACATTTTGAATATTTATTTTTATCCCAGCATGGCACTCTTATGGTTGATTCCAATTTGATTTAATGTTCTAGTTGTTCTTGGTTGATAAAGTTTCTCAGTTGTTTTCTTAGATATTCTAGGGAAATAATAATGTTTGACATCCTTCTAGAATTTATTACTCCTTTATCTTTATTGCATCAAATGCCTTCAGAATAATGTTTACGTTGTCATTAAAGATAACTTAATTTTTTTCTGGTATATCTCTGATTATTTCTGAAAGATGCCCTCTGTCAAGAAAAGGGATTTTTCCATCTCTTTCTAGCTTAGCTTGTAAAATGTTTTCTCAAAAAATAGATGCTGAGTTGTAGCAGATGGCATTTGGTAGAAGATAATTTTTCAAAATGATGTAGAGGTTTTTAATCTCTCATGTATCTTCTGTGAAACCTGCATCTGCCTTTTTAATTCTGTATTTCCCCTTTTGTCTGAGGATGCTTCTCTGAAGAAATTCAGTGCCCTAGAAGTAAGGACTTCTACATTCTGGCAATGATCCCCTTCCAGTCCTCTAAAAGCAAATCTCACCAGTCATTACAGCTTTATCCATGTGCATTCTCAGATATTAATGAATATGTTAAGGCCACAGCATTACTGAGACTAGTCTCTAAAATGAGAGACCAAACTAAACAGTCAGAAGCAAATGGGTCTGAAGGAAATATAGATGGTTCATAGAAAAAGGTAGAACCCAATTAGTCTCCTGAGAATCTTCATGAAAACATTTCTTCTTAAAAACAAGAACTGGATGACAGGAAAAACAAATAAGCAGCACATTTTCTAAACAGCCCTTTGACATAAAAACTATTATCTCCAAACAAAAAAAGTAATAGGTTAGTAGATAAAGCCAAGAAAATATTCCACGAAGTAGAGCAAAACAAACAAAAAACACCCTACCAAGACTCCCATTAAAAAATATGTATATATTTTTATTGATTTTGAGAGAATGACCAAATTCTTATTATCTTATCTAATAAAAGAGCAATATGCAAATTGACCATACCTCCACTACACCCATAAGCCACGCCCACAAGCCAATCAGGAGCGAATATGCAAATAAACCCAACCAAGATGGCTGCGGCCATAGAGAGAGCAGGAGGGAGGCTTGGGTTTCCCCGGCAATGGAGGAAGCCAAGCTTTCCGCCTGCCCTTGCCAGCTCAGGCCTCCACTCAATGCTACAAAGTTTCAATTATAGAAGATAAATAAAACCCAACAGAAATGGCTGCCACCACAGAGCGAGCAGAAGGCTTGGCTCCACTCCAGGCTACAAAGTTTCAATTGTAGAAGATAAATAAATCCCAGATACCAGGGCCTCTGCTTGGGTTGCTGAGGGGCGTGGCTGGCCTGAAACCACCACAGGCTCCTGGCCCAGGCCACCCCATGCCCCAAGGGAATCCCCACCCTGATCCGTTCAGGGCACCGTTCAGGGCAAACCAGCTGGCCCCCACCCATGTACCAGGCCTCTATCCTATCTAATCCTATATAATAAAATAATAATAGGCAAATTGACTGTCACTCCAACACACAAGATGGCTGCCCCCATGTGGTCAAAGATGACTGCCCCCATATGGACACAAGATGGCCACCACAAGATGGCAAGCAGGGGAGGGCATTTGGGAGGGACCAGGCCTGCAAGGGAGGGCAGTTGGGGGCAATCAAGCCTGCAGAGGAGGGCATTTAGGGGTGACCAGGCCAGCAGAGGAGGGAAGTTGGGGGCGACTAGGCCTGCAGGGGAGAGCAGTTAGGGGCAAATGGGCTGGCAGGAGAGCAGTTAGGCATCAATCAGGCTGGCAGGGGAGTGGTTAGGGGGTGATCAGGCTGGCAGGCAGAAGCAGTTAGGGGAAATCAGGAAGGAAGGCAGGCAAGCAGTTGGAAGCCAGCAGTCCTGGATTGTGAGAGGGATGTCCGACTGCCCGTTTAGGGATCGGGCCTAAACGGGCAGTCGGACATCCCTCGAGGGGTCCCAGATTGGAGAGGGTGCAGGCTGGGCTGAAGGACACCCCCTGCCCCCCCCATGCATGAATTTCGTGCACCGAGCCTCTAGTTATAGAATAATAAAGCAAATTCAGTGTCAAATCCATAATTCTAAGGTGGGTGAGTTTGCAATATTCCTTTCTAGATTAAAAAGGGGCGGGGGGAACCAAGGGAAAGACACTTGACTGTAACATTAGCAACCACTTTAAAAGTATTTCTTCTTAAGGCCAGTCCTTTAGAGACACTTCTTTGTTTTTAGATATTATGTCTACAAATAAGTAGCTGTTGGTAGAACAAAAGGTGCTATTCTAAGTGTTGGCTTTGGGAACTAACCAGCTAGGATTTCATCAGGCATGGGAAAATGAAAACCCTGATTTACACATGATCAAGTTAGTTGGAAATTGTTTAATAAAATGAAGTAACAGAATTTTAAAAATTAAAATAGTAAGCACAACCCTTATGCCTACCCTGCTTGAGAAGGAATCGGGCATTGGTTGTCTATACCTGCTGGGGCCAGAAAGAAAAGGTGGCTAGAACAGTGTCTGAAGGTACACTTTCCGTCTGAAGGTTTACAATATGCCTAGAGGGCCCACCCTCATCACGAGGCCCTGCCCTTGCAGTGAAACCTGCCTTGAACAAACCATGTAACAGGGTGTTTGTGAAGCTTTGGTAATGGACACACTCTAGGAGCTGACCGTGGTGGGTGGTGGTGGTGAGGGGGGGAAGAGGTGGTAAGGGTAAGTCTCAACAATGGTATTTGGGCTTTTGTTTTTTTGCTTACTAACATAGCCTTGACCTCTTATGACCTTTATCCTTTCCATTTCTCTTCTGGTTTGAATTCTTTTATGGCTCCTATCATACATACTTACTCTTTTTTAATGAATTAAAAATTTAATTCTGAACCCTTGTTACAATTGCATTTTCTCTTGAAACATTGCATCACAGCAGGTTATAGCAATTCTGGGATAAAAAGCAACCAGTAAACTGTCCAAAACAAGGTTCCAAATAAGACTTCTTATTGATTTACCCTACCCATACGTATCCCAAATAAAATTTTTGATCAAAAATGTGAAATAGATCCACCTGCTTATTTTAAGCATATTGAAAAGGAAACTAATTGGACCATTTCTATTTGTCCATTTTATACAAAAAGGCTACACTCATTCATAATCACTCTGATTGTAATATAAATAGTATAACATGTTTGCCCTGGCTGATGTTGCTCAATGGTTAGAGTGTCTGCCCACGTACCAAAACCTTGCAGGTTCCATTCCTAGTCAAGGGCGAATACTTGGGTTGCAGGTTCCATTTCTGCCCCCACTGGGGTACATGCAGGAGGAAACCAATCGATGTGTCCCTCTCACATCAACGTCTCTCTCTCTCTCTCTCTCTCTCTCTCTCTCTCTCTCTCTCTCTCTCTCTTTCTCTTCCTCCCCCCCTCCCTCCTTCCTTCCCTTCCTCCCTTCCACTCTCTCTAAAAATAAATCAATGGAAAAATATCCTCAGGTGAGGATTAACAAGAAAAAAAAGTGTAACATGTTTATTTATTCTTAATTTTATTATACCATTTTATATGACTTATACTACATTTACCTGAACAAAGATTTTAAGTTGAAGGATGTTCTCTTAGCTATTTTAGTCTGCAGTTTATAACCTATAAGTCCCATTTACCGCTTGAAAGTACAAAGTACTTTCTCTTCTGCCAATGTTCTGATCAAACTGCTGGAGGCCTGTGTCAGCAGTGGTTAAAGGGGCTTCCTTTCCTCTCCGGGCCGCCCTTCTGGAGTTAATCTTTTGAAGTCTTTGAGAAGCATTTCCTGTCCAAAGGACTAATCCTGGTTCTCTCTGCTTTGTCCCTGAACTAGACGCGTCCTCCAGGACTGTGGGGTGATCTACGGTAAGTCTGGCCTGGGCTCTCACGTTACAGCGTTTCATGTTCAGTATCCAGATTATTGCTCTCAGGAAGACGGCATCCGGACACGATCCTCTGCTGCACGTAGCAGCAAAAGAGAAAGCAGGGAGCAGTCTGGGTGATCTTCGGGCATGTTCACCATGAACAGCTTTGTAAACACACGATAAAGAGCCCTGGACTTGAATGAAAATTAGAATGGCCTCACTTGATCAAAAAATATGCATACTTTAAAAGAAACCTTCATTGATAATTAGAAACAATGTGTGCAAGAAACAGAACCCAATGAAAATAGCTCCATCGTTTTGTATATGCATATTTCTATCTTTATTGAAATACATGGTAGAAAAACATGGAAACACAGTTTTCAGAATAAGCTTCTATTTACACAAATGCCAGTGCAGATCCAACAAGGAGTAAGCTTGAAAGTGGACAAGTAAAGGTGGAGATATGCATTATATTTTAAAACTATTTTTCTTAATGACAATCAAAGTTAAATTTTGATGTGGAAAGGCAACTCACATGAGAGGTTTACGGAGAAACAGCAGGTTGTTTTTCTGGTCCTTCTTCCTGGTCTGACCCCAGTTGAAAGGGCTCTGTGGAAACCTCTGCAGTCTGCATGGAGGAAACCTACTAAATAAATTGATTTTCAGCATCTGTCTCCTTTTCTTCTCTTTCAAGTTCTACTTCAGATGAGTCCTCAGTTAGCTTTAATTCCATTTCATGAAATAAATTGGTTATCAAATTAAATAGAAGAGCAATCCAGACCAGACCATGGGTATTCCAAATTAATAATAAGATTGAGTAGGTGATGCTTTGATTGTCTTTCATAGGATTTGAAACTAAAGACAGGAAGCAAATAACATGCAAATCATCAGATGGTGACTTTCCCCATAACATTTTCTTGCCACTCATTTCTATCGAGAAAAATGCCTCCTTTAATCCAAAAAACAAATTAGAAAATAAAGTATATCTAAAAATGTCACCGCTTTCACGGAAAGAATAGAACTTAAATTGCAAATATTAAGATTCTTTTCTTAGAGCACATCTGGAGGTTAAAAAATTCTTTTACCCTTTGAAAATCATCCTTTTAAATACTGCAATAAGTATAATATTTTGCTATGAGGTAATTTATTTGCTACTGCCGGAAAACTATTAAAATGAGGTAAGAAAAAGATAAACATATAACACAAAATTATTTAAAATGGAATTCAGATCTTGTTGAAAAAAACAACAGTACATTTCACTGGGCCACTTAATTTTATCTTTGAGTCTAAAATTCTATAAATTCATTGATTTTGTCATTAAAAATCTTTGTATAACACTTCAAAAAAGGGAAAGAAAATTACTTATAATTCAACCATCCTAATACGACACATACTACAACTTTTATAGTCCCTTCATGTGGTATCATTTATTTTTCATGGTGAGCCATTTATATGTATGAGGAGGGGGGAGTTGAAAGAGCATGAACTTTGAAGTCAAAGAGAAGTGACCAGAGTCAAATAACACATAGTGATTTATCACAAAAATACAACTTGACTGTGCTTATTAGAGCATAAATAAGAAGAAATAGTTTAAATTATCAGACATTAAATCACTCAATATTTCTTTATAATTTTATAAGTTAACCAGCAAAGCTTTATGGAGCATAATGATCAGAGAATAAATATAATTGAAAAGCTACACTCACTTTCAGTTTCAAATGATATTTGGTTAACTATCTCTGTTCCAGCTTCTTCATAATACTGATTCCCAAAACACACACACATGTGCACACATGTGCACGGTGTGTGTGTGTGCGTGCACACACACACACACACACACCAATAAAAGAAAAATATACCTAAAAATGGGAGTCCAATCTATTGCCATCATCCGAGTATATATTTTACTAATTAAAAAGAAATGTAAGGAACTTCTGATTTAATATGTAGAAAGACACAAGATATTGTCATCCCACACTAACAAAAAGATAAAAATGAGATAAGCTACACTACAATATTATAGTTTTACTTTTTTTTTTTAAGTCTGAGAGCTGAGGACATGAAAAAGAACCCTAAATAAACTAAATTTTAGAATATGACAATCCCTCCCTAGGAGAGAAGATATTCATGGCTGCTTTCTTTCCTACAGAATGATACCCACTATGGGCAAGAAAGGTTGTCCACTGAAGCCTGGAGGAGAACTCAGGGAATCTGTCCGAAGCACATCAGGCTTTCACAGAATAAAGGCAGCAGTTGACAAAGGGGAGAACCTGGGGTCTGGAGAGCAAACAGAATACCCCAGAAACCCAAATAGCTATGAGTAGACCATAACTAGAGAGAAACCCCCCACGATTGCCTCGAGTGTCACTGGGTCTCGGCTCCCATGCCTTGCTGAAGAGTTTGTTTTGAATCGGTTTCAAAATACCCCAACCCAGTGATGAACTGAATCTAAGTAAAGCTGCAACAAAGCCCAGAACCAGATCATCTGAAGATTCATAGTTTTGCCTCACTCCCACACCGCATCTCATGCTAGTAATTGAGAAGAAGGACAAAGCCTTTTTCTGAACGTGCACATTATTTCCTGCAGTCTCCATGGCTCTTTTACACATGGGCTGGCATAAAATGAAAACACAGAAAAAGAAGAAACACATGTGACACATTATCAAAAGAAAATACAGTTAGTAGTCTTAGAGATGGACAAAATATTAGAATTATCAGAAAGATTTAAAATAACCATGACAAATGTGATAAAGGATAGAGTAGAAACTGTAGGTAATGTAGAAAAATTTGGGGGGAAATTTCAGCAGAAAAATGGAAACTAATGGCAAGGAAATGAGAATGCTAGAAATGAAAATACGGAATTTGAAGTAGAAAATTATTTTATAATTATTATGTTTTTTTAAAAAAAGAATAATTTATTGATTTTTAGAGAAAGAGGAAGGGAAAGGGAGAGAGAAACAATGATGTGAGATTGACTACCTCCTGCATGCCCTCCACTGGAGATCCAGCCCACACCTAGAGCATATGCCTTTACTGGGAATTGAACCAGCAACCTTTTGCTTCATGGGAGGATGCCCAGTCAACTGAGCCATACCAGCCAGGGTATTATTATGGTTTTTAAAAAATATAAGATAATATGGAAAAGTGGGTGAAAAGGTGAAGGATTTCACCAAAGAATGGGAACCTACCAAAAGGGAGGGATTAATGGATACTTTATAACTAACAAAAACATTATACTAATATTAAGAACGCATTATATAAGTTTAAAAGCACATTACATATAGCAGAAGTTAGAATTAGTAAACTAGAAGTTGATAAATAGAAGATTTACTCAGTGAAGTCATAGAGGATTATGGAAAATACAGAAAGCTTATTAGAACACATGAAATGCAGTGAGGAGGTCTCATATTTATGTGATTGGAGTCCCAGAAGTAGAAGAGAGAATAAGGAATAATCAGCATTCAAATACATGGTAGCTGAAATTTTTCAAAACTGATAAAATATTTCAATTCCTCTATTCAATAATCTCTGTCATCCCCACGTAGAATCAATACAATGCAAACCACACTAAAATAAGTTACAGTTAAACTGATGAAAACCAAAGACAAAGAGAAAACATTAAAAGTAGGTGGGGGTGAGGGATGAGGAAGTGAAAGGGTCCTTACTTCAAAGGACCAACAATAAGATACAGCTGACTTGCCATCAGAAATGATGGAAGCCAGAGACAATGGAATGGCACCTTTAAAATATTGCAAGAAAATAACTACCAATTTAGAATTCTATACCCCAAGTAATTGACGAGCTATTTTAATTGTGAGCCACAGATATTTATGGACACACCTAATGTCTGTATGGCTCTACTCCTTTCCTTTCCCCATCTTTATTTTAGGGAGGAATTTGAAGTAACTTTTGGAAAAGCTATGTAAGGTACATGATATAGGATTAATCTCTTAAGCCTAGTGTTTTGATTACATATGCCTTTTGTTTATCATGTGTGATTATACAGAAATACTTAGTTTAAAAGGAATTATTTTGTATCATATTCTGATAGTGATAACTGTGTGTGAAGAGAGAGGAAGGAGGATGGGTGGGTTTACTCAGACACCGGAGATTTATTTTAAAAGACTTGGTCTTTATCTTATCTTAACATTCAAAGAAATCTGTTAACATTTTTAGTTGAGCCTTTTTTTTTTAACTTTCTGTTTCAATCTGTTGCTATGATAGACTTATTTCAAGATTATTAAGACTCACCTATTGCATAGTCTCCTAAACCAATAGCACTTATGGTGGTGAATGAATAATAAACTCCTTCTACATAAGTCCAATTCTCTAATGACATAAAAACAAATGGTGGTAATGCCAGAAACAAAAGTGATCCAGTTATAATGAAAGATACCATCTTCCAAACAGCAACACTGCTCTAAAATACATTAGAAAAAGAGACACAATGTTAACAGTTATATCATAAATAAGCAGCATTCAAAAACTATTGTTTGCTCTATTAGTTTAGTGTTCTTATCTACCCCTTCATTGCTCAAAGGCTTAGAGCCTAAAGGAATCCTTCCTTTGAATAATCTTGCCCCTAGGAGTATGTTCAGGCTCTATCACTCTACCTCCTGTACAGCATCCTTTGTTTTTCCATCTCTTTTCTTCTCTTCTGTTCTTTCTTTACTATTCTCTGCATCTAGACTCTGATTTAAGATGAATTTTCATGTACACTTTAACACCCCCACTTCCTCCTAAGATTGTCCTTGCCTAGATATCAGGGTACAGTTCCTCATTTCTCTGGACTCTGACCACACCCCCACAGCCTAGCCCAGGACCTCCAATCTGGACAGAGTATTATGCCTTCCTGCTTGCTTGCTTAATAAGGTAAGTTAGACAACTGTCAGCTGAAAGATCAGGGTACTATTTGGCATCAATAAATATATTATTTATTGTTTAGAGAGTCCCACAGAACAAATAGACTTATATTTTCAAACAAAATCAAGATACTCATCTTAAAATTTTTTATCAATTTATTTTTATCATATGATTCAAGTCTCTAGTCCTTTATTATACGTAGATTCATCAGTTATCATTCCTTCAGTATATTTTGCCCTTATTGCTGGCCAGCACTATATGAGATACAAGGCAAACAAAAGAAATAAAATCCCATATTTTATGCCTTCACTAATCTCTGATAAGTAAATAAACATTAGAAAATTTATCATTTATGTATGTACATATCATTTACTTAAATTTAAATATAATTTAAAGATAACTATAAAGTTCTAAGTACCACAAATAACAGTGCTAGGTTTTTAAAATACAGTTGCATAGGAGATTTATATCTTGATACTAATTTGTTATAGTGATCACATTAGAGCCCAAGGTGTACTATGTTTTCTTTTGTAGCAATGCCAATCAAATAACAAAGTAAATCCTACAGTAACCATAGACCTCCAAAAAGGGCACAAAGAAAGAACAAAGAAAGTGGTGCCTCCGTTGTGAAGTGCTCTGACCAAGAGTAAGGACTTGATCACATCAACGATTAAGGGAAATCTCGCCTGCTTCCTTGGGCTCTCTGAAGGGGACTACTTCTCTATATTCCTTTATAGAAAACAAAATACCTTAAAGAATATCAACAACTTGATTTAATAATAAATTCTCAATTATTTTAATAAATAACTACATTGTAATTATTTTTAAAAGGGTAAAACCTGTGTTAATTACTGAGTTGACCACACATGATTCAACACAATATGTGGCCAAAGCCTTCATTCAAACATCTCTGGGGTTAGTGCCAGCACTGCCACTGGTTCTCTGGGTAATCTTGAACAAGCCACCTAGCCTTTATGAAATGTTTTCCTGTTCTGTAAAAGGAAGGAGTTGACTAAATGACTTCTGAGATCACTTAGTTCATACACAATTCACTACTCATCTTATTGTAAGTTCAGTGATTAGAGGTTAATTACCAAAGAGGAAATAGATGGTCTCTTGAACACTGGATTTTCTCACATCTGTTTTATAACACAGAATGACTTGCCCATTCTACTCCTACAAATTGCATGCAACATGAGTTCAGTAAGTATTTATATATGTCATGTGCCTAGTTAATCTAAGGTTGTGAATCCATATATATATTTAAAGAAACAAAACTTCTCTACCAGGTGTGTGTGTGTGTGTGTGTGTGTGTGTAAAAAGAGAGAGAGAGAAAGAGAGAGAGAGGTCTTACCTCATTTACACCCTTATGTTCAAGGTAGTTTCCAAGTTTTTCAAATGGCAGAAAAACGAATCTACTAATATAATTAAAGACTATGATAGTTAGAGGAATTCCAATTGCAGCAAAGGCAACACAGAACAGTTGTCCATTAGGAGTCCTAGGAAAAACTGTTCCATAACCTGATAAGAGAAAAAAAGATAAATGCAATGCCCCTCAATATGGAAGCTTGGTATAATATGCACATTTATCATTAGGCTTTGAGGGCAAATTTTTAGTCATTGGTATTCTAAGAGCTCCAGTACATACTGCACATCCTATCTAATAAAGAGGGAATATGCTAATTGACCATCACTCTGTCACAAAGATGGCTGCACCCACAGCTGAGGCCAAGTTCCCTTAAGGAGCCTTAAGGAGCAATCAGCAGGGACCTGAGGCTATGCCCTCCCCTGCCCCCATGGGGCTTGACAGGGGACCTCAGGCCTCACCCCCTACCCTGGCACCAGGCTGGGGGACCTCAGGCCATGCCCCCTGCCCCAGCACCAGGTCAGGGGACCTGAGGCTGCACCCCCCTGCCTGGCAGGGCTTGACAGAGGACCTCAGGCCATGCCCCTCACCCAGCAGGGCTTGACAGGGGACTTCAGGCTGCGCGCCCCCCCCCCACCTGGCAGGGCTTGACGGGGGACCTCAAGGTGCACTTCCCGTCCTGGTGCTGGGCTAGGGGACCTCAGGCCGCTCCCCCCGCCCCAGCACCAGGCTGGGGTACCTCAGGCCGTGCCTCCCACCTGGTGAGGCTTGACAGGGGACTTCAGGCAGTGCCCCCCATCCGGCACCAGGCCAGGGGACCTGAGGCTGGGCCCCCCTGCCTGGCTGGGCTTGACAGGGGACTTCAGACCATGGCCCCCACCCAGCGGAGCTTGACGGGGGACCTGAAGGTACACCCCCAGTGCTGGGTCAGGGGAACTCAGGCCACTCCCCTGCCCAGTGGGGCTTGACGGGCCACCTGAGGTTGTGCCCCCCTGCTGGTGGGGCTTGACGGGGGACCTGAGGCTGTGCCCCCCTCCCGGTGCTGGGCTGGGAGACCTGAGGCTGCGTCCCCCCACCTGGTGGGGCTTGACAGGGGATCTCAGGCCTTGTCCCCCGGCCTGGCTCCGGGCCAGAGGACCTGAGGCTACGTCCCCTGCCCGGCGGGGCCTGACAAGGGTGGGACTGGCCGGGTCTGGATCTAGCCCAGTGTGGGGGGGGGGCAGCTGTATCTGGGTCTCATGCGATTTTGAGGCGCATGTGGGTGGGCGGGGACTTGACTCTGGGTCCCGTGGTGTGCCCCAGTCTCTGACAGGAGGAAGGTTTTCATATACATTTTACTAATTTCATCTCTGACACTTTTATTATAGAGAAAGGGCAAATAGCAATATTAAATTATTTCCTCTAATTAATCCCCTTTTAATGTGCACAAATTTCATGTACCGGGCCACTAGTTTTTAATAAAAACAAACAAAAAACCAAAATGACTTAGCTAGATCTTATCCTAAGCAAATAAGAAATGTGGGCTAAAATGAAGAAAAGTTTTTCACACTATTGCTATTTTGAAAAACTGAATCAACATACATGTTCAATAATAGAGGCTGATTATGTACATTATAATATATTGATATAATTAAATAGTGTGATGTCTATTAGAATTATAATAAAGTGTAAAGAGCACCTGGGAAAGGCCTCTGAGCTGATTGTCATCTGAATTCAGTGGTGCCCAGCAGAGCCATGCCCTGGAAACATACCTTGCCAGAGGCAGGTGTGTTGTCAGCCTGACCTTCAGCTCAGGCGCCAGGGGGTGGGTTTCATTATCTAAATCCAGCCAAGCACCAGGAACAAACACGATTATCTGGGGCCCACCCAGAAGTGACAATTACAAAGAAGCCACAAGAATGCACATAGTCTTCTTTGTCTTGGGCTTTAGTAAAACTTCCTGGTATTATGCTGTGTAAAATAAACACACTGTATCAGCTCTGGGTCACTGTCTCTCCATCAGAAAACAGCTGTCCCACCTGGCCCCAGCTTTTTCCTTCTATCTCTGTGTCTGTCTCTTTCTTTCATTTTCTCAATCCCCAGGTGCTCCTACTCAGGAACCGGACCGCTCTCTAGCACTGCTGGATGCAGAAAAGAGAGCAATATTTATAATAAAGTCTATATGACATAGAAAGATACTAATGACATTGCTCGAAGACAGCAGTCTAAAACTATATACTGTAATTATATGAAGAATTTTCTATGACAAAGAACTTTCTATTGCGTGTGGAGCAGTGAGATTATGGGCAGTTATTAAAAAATTGTGCTGTACTATGTGTTCCAAGTTTTCTACATTTAGCACATTTTACTGCAATTAAATAAGAAAGTTAATAGCATCAACATAAGACTCAACTAATTTTAGAATGCATGCTGGATTTTATGTTCTTGAGTCTCACTCAGATTCTCTTGACACTTCTGGTACACTTACCTCCAACTGCCTTTAGCATATTGCCTGCTAAGGTAGTTGCCTCCTTCTCTTTTAAAATTATTTTTAAAAAATATTTTAAATTGATTTTTAGAGAAAGAGAAAGGGAGAGGAAGAAAGAGAGGGAGAAACATCAATGTGAGAGCAAAACATTGATCAGCTGCCTCCTGCACACCCCTACTGGGGATTGAACCCACAACCCAGACATGTGCCCTGATTGAGATTCGAACCAGCATCCTTTTGGTGTCCAACCAACTGAGCCACATTGGCTAGGGATATTTTAAATATATATGTATTTTAATTGATTTCTGAGAGGAAAGAAGAGGGAGAGAGAGATAGAAACATCAATGATGAAGAGAGAATCATTGATCAGCTGCCTCCTGTATGCCCCCTACTGGGGATCGAGCCCGCAACCCAGGCATGTGCCCTTGACAGGAATTGAACCTGGACCCTTCAGTCCACAAACACTATCTTGTGATCCAAACCAGCTAAGGCCAGGGCTATTTTTTAAAAAAAATCTTTATTGTTTCAAGTATTACATAAGTATCCCTTTTCCCCATTGACTTCTCCCCAGCCGCTCCCACCCCCCAGCACATGCCTTCACCCCGCACTGCCTGTGTCCATTGGTTATGCTCATATGCATGCATACAGGTCCTTTGGTTGATCTCTTACCCCACACTTAATTTTATTTTTTAATTACAGTTTACACTCAATATTACTTAGCAGTTAGATAATCATATACTTTACAAAGTGTATCCCCAAATATTTCCAGTACCTACTGACACCATACATAGTTATCACAATACTAGAGGCCCAGTGCATGAAATTCGTGCATGGGTACGGTCCCTAGCAGCTGCTGGCTGCTGGCCAGGGCCTGCCTTCCCTGGCTGCCAGCTGCCAGCTGGGGCCTCCCTTCAATCCACGCCGCCCCCTTGTGGTCAGCGCACATCATAGCGAGGAGTCGAACTCCCACCCAAGTGGACAATTTACATATTAGGCTTTTATATATATACATTATTGACTACATTATCTATGCTGTTCTCTATATCCCTGTGACTATTTTGTAACTACCAATTTGTACTTCTTAATCCCTTTACCTTCTTCACCTGATCTACTAACCCACTCCCCTCTGGCAACCATCAATTTTGCTCTCTGTGTCTACGAGTCTGTTTCAATTTTGTTTGCCTCCTTTTGAGAATTGCCTTTAGCCCAGTGGAACTGACTCACCTGCAAGGTTTGCCCACACCTACACTAACAGCTATCTGACACCCTATCTAATAAAGAGGGAATATGCTAATTGACCATCACTCCATCACAAAGATGGCTGCACCCACAAGTTCCCATAAGGAGCCTTAATAAGCAATCAGCAGGGACCTGAGGCTATGCCCTCCCCAGCCCCCATGGGGCTTGACAGGGGACCTCAGGCCACATCCCCCACTTGGCAGGCAGGGGATCTCAGGCCGCACCCCCCACCCAGCAGGGCTTGACAGGAGACCTCAGGCCACTTCCCCCCCCCCCCACCCCCCAACAAAGCAGGGCTTGACGGGGACCTCAAAGTGTGCTTCCTGTCCTGGTGCTGGGCTAGGGGACCTCAGGCTGCTCCCCCCGCCCCAGCACCAGGCCGGGGGACCTCAGGCTGTGCCCCCCACCAGATGGGGCTTGACAAGGGACTTCAGGCTGTGCCCCCCCCACCCAGCGGGGCTTGAAGGGGGACCTCAAAGTGCACCCCAGTGCTGGGTCAGGGAAATCAGGCTGTGCCCCCACCCAGCAGGGCTTGATAGGGGACCTCAGGCCATGCCCCCCACAAAGCAGGGCTTGACGGGGGACCTCAAGGTGCGCTTCCTGTCCTGTTGCTGGGCTAGGGGACCTCAGGCTGCTCCCCCCGCCCCAGCGCCAGGCTGGGGGACCTCAGGCCGTGCCCCCCACCAGGTGGGGCTTTGACGGGGGACCTGAGGCTGCACCCTCCTCCCAATGCTGGGCCAGGGGACCTGAGGCTGTGCTCCCCCCAGCCTGGCAGGGCTTGACGGGGAACCTCAGGCCATGCCCCCCTCCCAGCGGGGCTTGACAGGGGATCTCAGGTCGTGTCCCCACCTGATGGGGCTTAACGGAGGACCTCAAGGCACGCCCCCCACCCCGGTCTGGGCTGGGGGACCTCCAGCCATGCCCCCCATCCTGGCACCGGGCCAGGGGACCTGAGGCTATGCCCCCTGCCCAGCGTGGCTTGACAAGGGTAGGACTAGGCTGATCTGGATCTAGCCCAATGGGGGCAGGGGGCTGGCCGGGTTTGGGTCTCATGAAATTTTGAAGTGCATGTGGGGGGCAGGGACTTAACTCTGGGTCCCATAGTGAGCCCCAGACTCTGACAGGAGGAAGGTTTTCAAATACATTTTACTAATTTTTCTTTCATCTTTGACACTTCTATTATAGAGAAAGGGCAAATAGCAATATTAAATTATTTCCTCTAATTAATCCCCTTTTAATGTGCATGAATTTTGTGCACTGGGTCACTAGTAGAAATATAAAATGCCAGACCCTATCTGCAAGGGTGAGACCAATTTTGTGGTGAAATTTTTGCTTCAAAACTATCCTGTTGAATTAGATTTATGTATATGGTTATATATCCATGTGCTGATTTAATTTTAAATTTTAGGTAATATTTTATTGATATTTTTGATATAAAATATAGGGATTCAATTCTTATACACCACCTTCTTCATGTTCCTCTCCAGGTTTGATATTTATATTGCTACTTTTCATTCTTTTGTATTTGCCTTTGTACTTTTAAAGAATATTCTTAAACCTCTGTTTAAATTTTCTTTATAAATTCCTGATTCCTGGTATTGTATAATGAAAGTACTTACTCCTCTCTCCCCCTATTATTTTCTCCCTCTTTCCTCCCTTCTCCATAATTCCACATTCTGGTATTTTTTATATAATCCTATGTGATCACATATACTCTCTGTTCTGCATCTATAACCTACCCCTTTTAGGAGCATCTTATAATAATAATAATTTTTTCTTGCCTCATTCATAGCCCCTTTTTTGCCAAAGACTTGGTGATGCAGCTTTTTGGGGAGTGGGAGAAGAGAATTAAGTCCCATTTGACTTATTTGGGAACATTTTTTCTGGATTTGAAACATTTTTTTTGTTGAAGTGTGTGGAGGAAAACCTTTCTTATTCCAGATATTTCCTGGTTCAGAGACCATAGTCTCAAGATTTTAAGGGACCCAAATGTAGGGAAAAAGAAAAATTGCCTTTTTTCACAGACAGCCAAAATATTGCTAGCTTTCCTCTTTTATCTTAGTAGACACAGTGCCCCTTAAACTAACTATTTCATTAAATCTAAGATACTGTAAAAGGGTACGGGAAACATGTAGATGTAATGCTTCATGCAAAACTATTATAAAATATTTAACATCCTAAGGTGAAAAAGAAAAGTACAATACCTACCTATTGTAGATACGATAATTATGGAAGTTATAAATGAGTTGAAAAAAGTCCAAGACACAGCAGCAGTTTTATTTCCTGTGGGAGGTATTCCTAATACTACAAAATAAGCCATCATCTACAAATTAAAATAAGAGAAAGAATAAAAAATGGGGTTGTGTAATTTATATTTTTCTAAGTAGAACACTAAAGAAAATTAGTTCCATTTAGTTGGATTCAACACAAAATCCATATTTAATTGGGTCAAATAGGAAATTTTCCCTAGGATCAAGCAAAACAGAAATGTTTATGATGATAACTTACAATGGCAGGCCTTATTTGCTTTAGTGTTGTCAACTGTTTTAGAAGTTGTATATGGGTTTAATATATGGCTATAGCAATTTTTTTGAGGAAATTTGTGAGAGTATGTATATAGACTTAGCACAATTATTGAAAATGTTAATTAAGTTCAATTATTTTTAAATAATTAGCAAATCTGGGTCAAAGATAGCTGCAGAGAGACTTCCAGTGTAAGCAAACCAATCATGAGAGCGATGGGAACAAAAGAAATAAGGGCATAGTAATTGTATCACAGAATTGGAAAACAAGAAAGGAATTCATGAGAGGGCTAGCAATTTTTGGAAAGTCTAAAACACATAGAAATCTGTTCATGAAAGAAACTCAGCCAAATAACTTTACAATATAAACAGTAATGACCAGTTAGAGACGTTGATATCTTTATTCTCTAAACACCCCAAGAAACCTGAATTACAGAGAAGAAAAGGAAGATAGGATGGAAAAGTGGTACAATGAACAGGATAATTGAAAGATATTTTCGTATGCTTCCTGATTCTTTACAGAATGCTAGAATGAATTTAACACTAATCAAGGTCAGACATGAGCCCTAGCCAGTTTGGTTCAGTGGATAGAGCATAGGCCTGCAGACTGAAGGGTCCCAGGTTCGATTCTGGCCAAGGGCACATGCCCAAGTTGCAGTCTCAATCCCCAGTTGGCTAGCCAATCAATGATTCTCTTTCATCATTGATGTTTCTATCTCTCTCTCTCTCTCCCTCTCCCTTCTTCTCTGAAATCAATAATATGTAAGACCAGACATGAATAGCACCGGCAAGGAAAGAAGGAAGACCAGACATGAATAGCACAGGAAAGGAAGGAAGGAAGGGAGGGAGGGAGGGAGGGAGGGAGGGAGGGAGGGAGGGAGGAGAAAGGAAGAAAAGAAGGAAGGAAGGGAGGGGGGAATTATAGAGTATCTAGAAGTATAGAATCCCAAGTTCTAGATAAAATATTATCAAATCTAGTAGAGTTATGAAGGACACATTATGATTAAGGGAATGCAATCAATGTTAAACTATAGGAATCACTAAACGTATAATAAAGATGAAAGCCATACATTAATCACTTCAATAAATACAAACATAGATGAAATAAAATAATATTTATTTGTAAGTTGTAAATAGGAACAAATGTTTTAATTTGACACAGAGAAACTGTAACAAACTCCAGTGGCTTCATGCTTAACAGGGAAACATTAGAGGTATTCTAATTAAAGTCAAAAGTAAGATAAAAATGCCATGCCACTACAAGAGTCATTGGAAAATCTAATAGCAGAATTAGAATTCTAAAGACTTTAAATGTTGAGTAATTGAACAAAGAACATAAAATATGTTTAAAATGTTTAACAAAATCAAAGGAATTAGAGATATGTAAGAATAAAATATTAATAAGAAAGGCCACACAGATTTAAAGAGGAAAAAGCAGAGCTTTTAGAAAAGAAAAACATAATCACTGAAAATAAAAATTCAACACATCCAATAAGATTGAACCAATGAGAAAATAAGTAAATGAAGGATATAGCATAATGAATTTCTCAAAACAAACCAACAAAGGCAAAATAGTGGAAAATATAAAAGATAAGTTAAGAGTATACTGTATAGAGGCTAGAAATAGATCAACCATAATGATTGTTTTTTAAAAAATTAATGGCTCAGAATTTCCAAGAGTTGATAAGACAAATAAATATAATGATTCATGAAGCAAACCCCTAGCAAAATAAAAAAACCAAAGAATTAAACCAATAAAACAACAGAGATCAAGAGAAGTTCATAAAACAAGAGAAGGTCTCTGATGTCAGAGAGAAAAGATAAAATGATCTACAAATGATGGACAATTAGATTGACAGAAAACTTGAAAGCAATAGAAGAAAGCAATAAAATAGTGGGATAATGTCTCCCAAGTTCTGAAAGAAAACAATTGTCAACCTAGTATTGCATAGTCTGCTAAAATATCTTTCAAGAAATAAGATGAGATGAATATATTTTTAGACCAAAACAAAACACACACATAAAAAAAAGAGTTAATTATCATTAGTAGGCTCTCATGAGTAAAATTTACCAAAGACATTTCACAGGAAGGAAACTTATCTCTGAAACTAAGAATGAATAAAGAAATCAATAAAATCAAAACAAAAGTTAAGCATATAGTATTATATAATAACAGTAAAAATTAGGTTGAACAAAAACACTATTGGTTGACATGTGAGAGGGCACTAGGGAGATGGTAATCAGTGGTAAAATACTCCGAGATAGGATGTTGCACACAACATAGGAAGCAACTATTTTTAAATATTGGACAAGAGGAAATGCAGAACTATAATCACTAAGGGAAGGAAAACAAGGTGAGTATTACCATTGCCCAGGCTGTTTGGAGATAATTTCTAGACTCTGGTATGGGGGGAGGGGCACCCCAAAGACAGCATGGTGATTTTGCTGAGCTGAGAGGACAGAGATTGGAGTTCAGTCAAGCTGAGGTGCCTACAACTTGTATAGAGGAGGAAGTTACACAGAAATCTGCAGAGAATTCTCTTTGAACCTTTCTTTGGCTGAATGACATTCCACATGTGTAAAGGGTGAAACTTTGTTAGGCTGGTCAGAAACAATTTCTTGAGTGTGGCAGACAGACTCTCAAACTGAGCCCCAGGGTCTGGTGTTCATGCCCTTGTGTGACTCCCTCTCTTTGAGGATGGGTGGGACCTGTGACTTATTTCTAGTGACACAGAAGGTGACGGGATGTACATGATTCCATGTAAGTGATTAGATTATATGAGACTGTAGTGCTGATCTTGCTAGAGACTCTCTCTGCCTTGCTGGCTTTGAAGAAGGAAGCTGCCATGCTGTGAAGTGCTGACTAGAATGATATAACCAATGTAAATGTCCTTCTAAAAAAAGGTAAAACAATCACTTTTTTGACAAACAAAACCTGAGAGGCTTCGTCACCAGATTTTTGTGGTTCTTCATATGCTGAGTACTTTAGATTGTATTTTGAATACTATGTTAGGAGACTTTGAGTCTTATTGAAATCCTATGGAGACGGTTGGCATTTTCACTTTAGTAGGTCATTTAGTTTAGATTCAGACCACAAGTTCCAACTCACATTCTGTGGGATGTGCTTCCATTGTCAGTTCAGCTCTCACAGCCTCTGTGGTATCATCTGCCCATCACTCAGAGGTCAGTCTGGGACCTAGATTCAGGTCTATCCCCTAGTTCAATTCCCAGAGTCTTTGGTGTGAAAACTAAACCCATGTACGTGCAGGTCAGATCTAAGTAATTTTATAGGGTCACTTCCACAACAGCTCCCTCTCTGCGATCTCCCTGCTGAAGTCTTGTTCCTGATTGCTCCCCTTTGAGGTCTGCCAGCCAGAAACCAACGTTTTCCTTGATTGTGCCATGTCTGGGGCCAAGTGGTAGAAGGACAGAAAAAGAAGGGAAAAAGGAAAAGAGTTTGGCCCTAGCCTTGAGAGGACAGCTTCAGGGAGCAGAACTTTGTGAGTTCCCACTGCTTCCACTGTTGCTGCTGTCATGACTGCGGCCACCACAGCATTACTGGGGAACTGGGGTGCAAGTCAATGAAGAAAAGAAATCAAAGGGAGGATGTCCACTCTCTCTGAGCATTAGGACTTCCCTTTCCTGATCCTTGAGTCAGAACTAGAGGATGTCTCCTAGAAATCTCGGTTCACTTCTGAGTTTGCAGCTGCATTAAGATCAGACTGGGGAAGCTAAGTGATAGAAGGAGGAAAAATGGCGGCGGAATAGACAGACGTGTTCCGAACCTTGTCCCAGAGCAGAAAGAAAGAACAGCTGAGGGTTGCACGAGGAGTGTTTGTTGGCAAGTTAAGGGACAGCTAAACTCCAGAAGAAAGTGGGGGACTGCTAGACGGGGTTCCCCTGACCTGGCAGCCCCTATTGCGGCTGGGTCCCCTCCCAGAGCTACAGGCTCCAATGAGGAGTTTGCGCCATCTTGAATGGGAAAGTGGAGCTTATCGGAAGCCTGAGAATCCACAACTGCGGCACCCACAGAACAGCTGCGAGCCCCAGAACACCGGTCCCCAATTAGCGCAAACACGCGGATCCAGAGTTTCTACACTGAGCTCTACACTCCACCATGGAAAGGTCAGATTTTGCCTGGGATAAGGTGAGGTCTCTGGTCCTGGCGGGAGAGAGGAACGCGCATTTTGCGGGAGCTGGAGGACCAGGGAAGTCTGTGCCTAGAAAAATCCGTGGCTGTTGGGGCTGGCATGATCCGTGAATGTGGAAGGGGGTCCTCAGAGCTGCTAACAGAAGGGCTCTCTAAAAAGCAACCCATTTTGATCTGACATGCAGGGACACCCTAAGAATTTCAAAGGTGTGCCGGCTGCCTAGACTTGCACGCAACCCCGGAGTTCGCACACTTGGGCTTTTTCCTCTTCAAATCCTTGCTTCTGATTACTAAGCCCAATACATAGGATCACCCAGGTGGGGACACCCTGGGAAACTGCAGGGGAAAGTGTTTTTCTGGAACCTGGGGATAGGAGCAGGGAGTGACCATCGGAGAACCAGCTCTGAAGCAGCCCACTCCCACAAACTGGTAGTGAGTGCCACAGGGAAGGAAGGCTCTAACACTGCCTAAAGAGGCCATATATAGATCTGGAAGTCAATCCAGAAACACTGCCACCCAGGGGCTGAATCACAAATTGACTCTTGCGTAATCAAAAATAAAGGAATACGAGAAATTAAGACACACAGCCTGCTTAAAAATCAGGACTGGCTTACAACACTGAAGAGCAGTGGAACACAGGGAACTGCAATACTGTCCGGACTGAGAAACAGGTGTGCCAAACAGAACAACAGAGGAAGTGAATGACCTTCACTACACCACATTTTATTATTTTTTTTTATTTTTTTATTTTTTTATTTTCATTTTTTGCATTTTTTACCCAAGAAACTAATTTTTTTCTTTTTTCCTCACTTGATTTTACCTTTTAATTATTACATTTTTATTTTCAATCCATATTATTACTACTGCTATTTTATCTTTTTTTTTTAAGTGTCATTTTAGTTTCTCTTCATTTTATTTTGGGATTAGTGCTCTACATTCTATTTTCATCTTTCCTTTAGCATCATTATACTCTATCTCAACTCTACCTTTATGCCATCACTCTCTTCCTAACCTTCCACTTTTCGGTGTCCTGTTTATCTTACCCCTTTCCTGCTTTAGATTTCCCCTATTCTTTCTGTTTACCCCCTGTTAAAATTTCACCCTACTTACATATCTAAACTCCAACCCCCTGCTCCAAGTCCATACACACCTCTCTCTTCGCTGTCTTAACTATCCAAAAAATTGTTTTTCTCTCTGTCCTTTTGTTGTTGTTCGCTTGAATGTTAATTATATCGAATTTTTATGCTTTTTTGTGAGATTGTTTTGCTTATTCTTCTTTTGTTTGTTTATTTTTTTGTTTGTTTTGTGCTTCTGTTTTCCCTTGCCTCACTCAATATTAGTTGGTGTTGTAGTTTGTATTAATCCCCAGGTACTTGTTGCTGGCATTTGCTGGGATTAGTGATTGTTCTATTGGAGTTTTATCCCCATATATATAGTTTGTTCCCCTTTCTCTCTTAGTCTCTTTCTTGCCTCTCTTACTTTTTTTTTTTCCTTTTCCCAATTTCATTTTCACACTCCTTTTTTTTTCCTTTCTTTCTTTTTCCTCTTCTTCTTTCTCCTATCCCCTAATTTGCCTTTCTCTGGTGGTCACCTTTATTGGAGGTTATTAATATTGTGAATACATTTCTGTTCAGTGCCTTGTGTGTTGTACCTGGTTGTGCTGTATTTTGTGCCTTTAAATCAATGCAGGAGAGAGAGAACTACATAACCAGACATCCAGCGAAGAGACCAGGGGGAGACAAAGAAACAGCCCGCATATGAAAGAAAAGCAGGAATCACCAGAAAAGGAAGTAAATGAAATGGAGGCAAGCAACCTTCCAGAGAAAGAATTCAGAGAAATGGTCATAAGGTGGCTGAAAAGAATGGAAGACAAATTTGACAATATGAGCAAGAACCAAGAGGAAATGAAGAAGAACCAAGAAGAAATGAAAAATGACATCGCTGCTGTAAAGAACTCAATAGAAAGCATCAAGAGTAGACTAGAAGAAGCAGAGTACCGCATCAGTGAGCTAGAAGACAAGATGGGAAAAAATACCCAAGTAGAGCAACTTCTAGAAAAAAAAATTAAAAGGCAGGAGGAGAGCCTAAGGGAACTTTGGGACAACACGAAACAAAACAACATCCGCATAATAGGGGTTCCAGGAGGAAAGGAAGCTGAGCAAGGAATAGAAAACCTGTTTCAAGAAATAATGACAGAAAATTTCCCTGATATAGAGGAGATCCAAGATGGTGGCGTAGGTAAACACCTAAACTGCTGCCTCACACAACAATTTCAAAACTACAACTAAAAGACAAAACGTCTATTACCCAGAACCACGGGAAAGCTGGCTGAGTGGAAGTTCTACAACTAGAAGGAAAGAGCAAACAGCATTGAGGGGTGCACAAGCGCTGAAAAGCTGAGGTACGGAGACGCGCGAATGGGGCTGGCTACGGGTGACTGGGAGCGCTGCTGTTTTCAACCCGAAGGGAGATAAGCTCCCGATTACTCCAAACTCCAGTTTCTGGGGAGACGCGGGGGACCCAAACTCCTACGGGGAGAAGCTGGACTGTCTGCCGTGGGGTCGGAAAGTGAGGGAGGCTTGCTTGCAGGGCTGCGCGCAGGAACAATTGTTTATTGTGCTGGGGCGCGGGACGCGGGGACACGGTCTGAGACGCAGAGCCGCAGAGCCGGCTTACTGGCAGCCATCGCTGTTTGCCACGCCCTAGCCTAGTCACGCCCTGAGACCCCACCCTGCACAATCTAGGAACCCGCCCAACCTCCAAGCAGCGGCTTTAGCATATGAATGGCCTGCCCTATCACAGCTTAACCTAGCAAACTTGCAGCACGGGTCAGACAGCTCCAAAACCTCCAAACCCCAAGCAAAGAGGAAAAAACTGTAGTTCTTGCTGTAGCTACTATTGGGTGGCCTCAGACAGTAGCTGACCTGCACCCCATTAGAGATCCAGAAGCCAGTGTACCTAGTGGTCAGTGTGAGACACCAGATTTCAACTCCTCACATCCATAAGTGACACATTCAAGAGGCAGACTCAGTGAGCGCCAAAGCCCCACTGAAACAAGTCCTGCACCATAAGCGCGTCTCCAGTGCAGCAGTTCTTCCATTATAGACACAGCGGGTCCTCACAGCCAATTGGCCTGGAGGTCAATTCCTCCCAGTGTACTAACAGCAATCAAGGCTTAACTACACCAAGACTTTGCACTCAGCCCACAAAGGGGTGTACCAAAGCGTCCACCTCAGGTGATTGGGGAGGCTGAGCTACTGGCCCCTATAGGTCACCTACCACACAAAGCCACTCCATCAACACAAGGAAACAGCAAAATGCGGAGACAAAGAAACATGTCACGAATGAGAGAAATGGAGGAAAGCAAACTAATGGACGACATAGAGTTCAGAACCACATTTATAAGGTTACTCAAGAATCTTCTAAAAACTGCCGAGAAACTTGATGAGACCTCCGAGGAGCTTAGTGAGACCTTCAAGGACCTTAATAAGAATGCCAAAAAAATGGAAAAGGACCAGTCAGAAATTAAGCATACACTGTCTGAAATAAAGAATATACAGAAACTCAACTGTAGATCAACGTACCCCAAGAATCAAACCAAACATCTGAAATATGAGGAATCAAAAAACACCCAACCAGAAAAACAAAAAGAAAAAATCCAAAAATATGAAGATAGTGTAAGGAGCCTCTGGGACAACTTTAAGCGTACCAACATCCGAATTTTGGGGGTGCCAGAAGAAGAGAAAGAGCAAAATATTGAAAACCTATTAGAAGAAATAATGACAGAAAACTTTCCCTACCTGGTGAAAGAAATAGACTTACAAGTTCAGGAAGCACACAGAACCCCATACAAGAGGAATCCAAAGAGGACCACACCAAGACACATCATAATTAAAATGCCAAGGGCAAAAGACAAAGAGAGAATCTTGAAAGCAGCAAGAGATAAACGGTTAGTTACCTACAAGGGAGCACCCATGTGCCTGTCAGCTGATTTCTTGGCAGAAATTATGCAGGCCAGAAGGAAGTGGCAAGAAATATTCAAAGTGATGAACAGCAAGAACCTACAACCAAGATTAATCTCCCCAGCAAAGCTATCATTCAGAGTTGAAGGGCAAATAAAGAGCTTCACAGACAAGAAAAAGCTAAAGGAGTTAATCACCACCAAACCAGGATTACATGAAATGCTGGAGGGTGTTCTTTAAGAAGAGGAAGAAGAAGAAAAAGGTAAAGATAAAAACTATGAACAACAAAATGACATCAAATACATACCTACCAACAAGTGAATCTAAAAATCAAGTGAATAAAAAATCTGAAGAACAGAATGGACTGGTGAATATAATAGAATCAGGGACATAGAAAGGGAGTGGACTGACAATTCTCAGGGGGGAGTGGGTGTGAGGGGTGCGGGAAGAGACTGGACAAAAAGCTTACACCTATGGATGAAGACAGTGGTGGGGGTAAGGGCATGGGGTGGGGTGGGGAATCAGGTGGAGGGGAGCTATGGGGGGAAAAAAGAGGAAAACCTGTAATAATCTGAACAATAAAGATTTATTAAAAAAATAATAATAATCAAATAAAAAATGCTGACTTTAGAGATTGAAAAAAAAAATTTCCCTGATATAGGGAAGAAAAAACCCACACAAATCCAAGAAGCTCACAGAGTCCCAAGCAAAATGAACCCCAAAAGACCGACGCCAAGGCACATTATAATTAAATTGGCAAACACCAGTGACAAAGTAAGTATCTTAAAAGCGGCAAGAGAGAGACAGAAAGTTACATACAAAGGAACCCCCATCAGACTAGCAACTGATTTCTCAACAGAAACTCATCAGGCCAGAAGGGAATGGAATGAAATATACAAAGTCATGCAAAGGAAGGGTCTGAATCCAAGAATACTGTACCCAGCAAGGCTGTCAATCAAAATTGAGGGTGAAATTAGGAGCTTCACAGACAAAAAAGGACTAAGGGAATTTATTACCACCAAACCAGCAATGCAAGAAATGCTAAAGGGTCTGCTGTAAAAAAAAGAAATAGGACGTGAAGAAGGAACACAGGGGTAAAGAATAAAAATGGCGACAAATAAGTACCTATCAATAATAACTTTAAATGTAAATGGATTAAATGCCCCAATCAAAAGACATAGGGTAACGGATTGGATAAGAAAACAAGACCCATATATCTACTGTCTACAAGAAACCCACCTCAGAAAAAAAGATGCACACAGACTGAGGGTGAAGGGATGGAAAAAGGTTTTCCAGACAAATGGAACTGAAAAAAAAAGCTGGGGTAGCAATACTTATATCTGACAAATTAGATCTCAAAGTGAAGGACATAACAAGAGATAAGGAAGGCCACTTCATAATACTAAAGGGAGCAATCCAACAAGAAGAAATAACTCTGGTAAACATATATGCACCCAATACAGGAGCACCCAAATACATAAAAAAAAAACTCCTGGAGGATATCAAGGGAGAGATTGACAGCAATACAATCATAGTAGGAGACTTTAATACCCCACTATCACCATTGGACAAATCCTCTA
This sequence comes from Plecotus auritus, assembly GCF_963455305.1. Lineage (NCBI taxonomy): Eukaryota > Metazoa > Chordata > Mammalia > Chiroptera > Vespertilionidae > Plecotus > Plecotus auritus. The sequence goes on from NC_137770.1 coordinate 38,839,591, forward strand.
AACAAAAAATCAGCAAAGAAACATTAATCCTAAATAACTCACTAGACCAGATGGAATTAATTGACATCTTCAGAACATTTCACCCCAAAGCCACAGAATATACATTCTTCTCAAGTGCACATGGGTCATTTTCAAAGATAGACCATATGTTGGGACATAGGCAAAGTCTCTTCAAATTCAAGAAGATAGAAATCATATCAAGCATCTTCTCAGACCACAGTGGCATAAAACTGGAAATCAACTACAATAAAAACAACCCAAAGAAATCAAACACATGGAGACTAAACAGCATGCTATTAAACCATGACTGGGTTACCAGAAAGATCAAGGAAGAAGTAAAAAACATCATGGCAACAAATGACAATGAAAACACAACAATCCAAAACCTATGGGACACAGCGAAAGCAGTCTTGAGGGGGAAGTTCATAGCTCTACAAGCATACTGCAAAAAACAAGAAACAGGGGTAATAAATTACCTAACCCAACAACTCAAAGAGTTAGAAAAAGAGCAACAAGAAAAGCCCAGTGTAAGCAGAAGGAAGGAAATAATAAAGATCAGAGCAGAGATAAATGACATAGAGACCAAAGAAACAATACAAAAGATCAACAAAACCAAGAATCTGGTTCTTTGAAAGGACAAACAAGATTGATGAACCTCTAGCCAGGCTCACCAAGAAGCAAAGAGAGAGGACCCAAATAAACAAAATCAGAAATGAAAGAGGTGAAATAACAACAGATCCCACCGAAATACAAAGGATTGTTAAAAAATACTACAAACAACTCTATTCCAACAAACTGGACAACCTGGAGGAAATGGACATATTCCTAGAAAAATATAACCTTCCAAAACTCAATCAGGAAGAATCTAAACAGCTCAATATGCCAGTAACTATGGAAGAAATTGAAGCAGTCATCAAAGAGCTTCCGGCACAGAAAAGCCCGGGGCCAGACAGCTTCACAGGAGAGTTTTACCAAACATTCAAGGAAGAACTAAAACCTATCCTCCTCAGACAATTCCAAAAAATTCAAGAGGAAAGAGCACTTCCAAGCTCCTTCTATGAAGCCAGCATCACCCTAATACCAAAACCAGATAAAACAACACAATGAAGGAGAATTACAGGCCAATATCCCTCATGAACGTAGATGCCAAAATCCTCAACAACAAAATTCTAGCAAATCGGATCCAGCAGTACATCAGAAAGATCATACACCATGACCAAGTAGGGTTTATCCCAGGAATGCAAGGATGGTACAATATCCGCAAATCAACAAATGTGATACATCACATAAATATATTGAGAGATAAAAATCACATAGTCATATCAATTGATGCAGAAAAAGCATTTGACAAAGTCCAACACCCTTTCTTGATAAAAACTCTCAACAAGGTGGGAATTGAAGGATCATACCTTAACATCATAAAAGCTATATATGATAAACCCACAGCTAATATCATACTCAATGGGCAAAAACTAAAACCATTTCCCCTAAGAACAGGAACAAGACAGGGATGCCCACTCTCACCACTCCTGTTTGACATAGTACTGGAAGTATTAGCCATTGCAATTAGACAAGAATAAGAAATAAAAGGCATCCAAATTGGAAAAGAAGAAGTAAAGCTGTCCTTATTTGCAGATGACATGATATTGTACATAAAAAAACCCGAAAGACTCCATCAAAAAACTAACAGACTTAATAAATGAATTTGGCAATGTAGCAGGATACAAAATTAAGGCCAAGAAATCTATGACATTTCTATACACCAATAGTGAACTTACAGAAAGAGAGACTAAAAAAGCAATCCCATTTACCATCGCACCAAAAAAATTAAGATACTTAGGAATAAACCTAACCAAGGAGGTAAAAGACCTATACGCAGAAAACTACAGGACTCTGAAAAAAGAGATAGAGGAAGATGTAAATAGATGGAAGAACATACCATGTTCATGGATTGGTAGAATCAACATCATTAAAATGTCCATACTACCCAAAGCAATCTATAGATTCAATGCACTCCCCATTAAAATACAAACGGCATATTTCACAGACCTAGAAAGAACTCTCCAAAAATTCATCTAGAATTAAAAAAGACCCTGAATAGCCACAGCAATCCTGAGAAAGAAGAATAAAGTAGGAGGGATCTCAATACCAGATTGCAAGCTGTATTACAAAGCCACTGTCCTCAAAACAGGCTGGAACTGGCACAAGAACAGGCATGTAGATCAATGGAATAGAATAGAGAATCCAGATATCGACCCAAACCACTATGTGCAATTAATATTTGACAAAGGAGGCATGAACATTCAATGGAGTCAAGACAGTCTCTTCAATAAATGGTGTTGGGAAAATTGGACAGATACATGCAAAAAAATGAAACTAGATCACCAACTTACACCATACACAAAAATAAACTCAAAATGGATACAGGACTTAAATATAAGACGGGAAACCATAAAAATACTAGAGGAATCCACAGGCAGCAAAATCTCAGACATATGCCGAAAGAACTTCTTCACTGATACTGGCCCTAGGGCAACGGAAGCCAAAGAGAAAATAAACAAATGGGACTACATCAAAATAAAAAGCTTTTGCACAGCAAAAGAAACCATCAACAAAACAACAAGAAACCCCACTGTATGGGAGAACATATTTGCAAATGTTATCACTGATAAAGGTTTAATCTCCAACATCTACAGGCAGCTTATACAACCTAATAAAAGGAAGATAAACAACCCAATCAAAAAATGGGCAATGGACCTAAATAGAACCTTTTTGAAAGAAGACAGAAGGAAGGCCAAGAGACACATGAAAACATGCTCAAAGTCACTAATTATCCGAGAGATGCAAATCAAAACGACAATGCGGTACCATCTCACACCTGTCAGAATGGCTATCATCAACAAATCAACAAAGGACAAGTGTTGGTGAGGATGCGGAGAAAAAGGAACCCTCGTGCACTGCTGGTGGGAATGCAGACTGGTGCAGCCACTGTGGAGAACAGTATGGAGTTTCCTCAAAAAACTGAAAATGGAACTCCCATTTGACCCAGTAATCCCACTCCTAGGAATATATCCTAAGAAACTAGAAACACCAATCAGAAAGGATATATGCACCCCTATGTTCATAGCAGCACAATTTACAATAGCTAAGATTTGGAAACAGCCTAGCTGCCCGTCAGCAGATGACTGGATCAGAAAACTATGGTACATCTACACAATGGAATACTATGCTGCCATTAAAAAGAAGGAATTATTACCATTTGTAGGCACCTGGATGGAATTAGAGAACATTATGCTAAGTGAAATAAGCCAGTCAATGAAAGAAAAATACCACATGATCTCACTCATTTGGGGATAATGAAAAACATTATAAATTGATGAACAAAAAGATAGATACAGAGGCAGTAAAGCATCAAACATACTGTCAAATTACAGCGGGAAGGTTAGGGAGAAGTGGGGGAAATAAGAGATCAACTGAAGGACTTATATGCATGCATATAAGAGTAACCAACGGATGCAAAACATTGGGGGGTGAGGGCATGTATGGGAGTGGGTTGGGTGGGGGGCAATGATATGTCCACATATAATACCTTAATAAAAAAAAAAAGAAAAGATCAGACTGGGGGTACAGGGCTGGGGTGGGGTGCTTAACTCACTCAGTACTTCAAATTCTATTGCTGCTACTATTTACTATTCAGATGCCTCAATACCTGATTTATACATTCTTCCCAGATGTTACAGGTACATTCAGTGGGAGAGAAAGAGTGGAGTGTACTCACTTCACCTTACCCATAACTACAGCCTGATCAGTTGACTTTGGACAAACTTGCCACGGTAATTTCATGAAAAAAAAAAAAGGGTAGTCTTTTCAGCAAACGATTCTTCAACAACAGAATATGTGTATTAAAAATAACAAACCTTGATGCTTACTTCAAATAATTGACCAAAATTAACTTGAAATACATTATATAAACAAACAAATAGAAAAGCTAAACTATATAATATCTCAAAATCTTTCTGACTTTGGTTTAGCTGAAGATTTCTTAGAACACAAAAAGCACAAACCATAAGAGAAAAGCATTATGAACTGATGTTTCTAAAAAAAACAAAATTCTCTTCAAAAGAAACCAGGAGCACCCAGCTGGCATGGCTCAATGGTTGAGTCACGGTTCGATTCCTGGTCAAGGTACATGCCTGGGTTGTGGGCTGGATCCCTAGAAGGGGATATGCAGGAGGCAGCCAACCAATGATTCTCTCTCATCACTGATGTGTCTGTCTCTCTCTCCCTCTCCCTTAGACTCTGAAATAAATAAAAATTAATTTTAAAAAAAGAAACCATGAGCAAAATTAAAATCAAGCCACAGTCTAAGAGAAAATATTAGCACTACATATGCCTTACAAAGTACTCAGTGAAGGAAGTTATTTCATACAATGCTCACATTAAATGGCTTCTCTGTATAGAGAGAAGTCTTCTGACTCTGAAATGAACTGGATCTTCATCTCTTACCTGCACAAACATTTCGACCTCTTGTTGAGTTTTATTAGCACGATGTTTCAGAAAATCACTTTTCAGTTTAACTGCCAACTGTCGCCGATTCACCTCAAAGTCTTCCTCCAAAGCTTGAAATATAATTGCTCCAAGCACGAGGAATGATAAATAGGAAAACAAGAGGATGCTCATATGCATTTTGGTGATTGGTGTCTCTTTATATAGTGGAATGAGGGTCAGAGAATTCAAATCACGTTAATGTCCTCTCAAAAGAACCCCAATACAACAAAGCAAGACAAAATTTCCAGATACAAACATGAACTTGTTCTTAATTATTAACCTACTATTACACAACTATACAAAATAGACAAACCACAAATAGTCATGGAATCAGAAAATGACCCCACTGCGCTCCTGACTCTAAGTTTCCTTATTAAAAAAGAAAAAAGAATTGTGCTATTTTGGGAGATCTGTAAATACTGCAGGGTCAAAGATAGCCAAATGACTCAGTTACTCACTCAGTTTCCTTAGAGGAAATTTTATTATGGAGTTATACTTTGGAGTATGCCCAGTGAATATTTTTTCAAGAATGCACTGTTAATGCTTTAATTGTCTGATAAAATGGACTTAAACGCTTTAACTACCAGATACTAGTGCTGTGAACCTATGCCAGTTACATATCTGCCGTGTTTCAGATTCCTCACCTGTAAAGTGGAGATAATAATAGTTACTTGAGGGGTTGTTATAAAGATTAAATTGGTTGTATATTTAAATCCATAGAATGAGGTCTAGCAAATAGGAAATGCCCAACGAATCTTAGCTAGTAGTCAAGAAGTGGTGGTGTTGGTAGTAGCAGAAGTAATAACAGTAGGAGTATTAGGAAGAGGAGTATTGACTCTGCCTCCCACTTCCTCTACCCTCTGTCCTGCAAACACTAGGCAGAAAGGAACAGTGTAGTTGCTGGCAGAATGAAGAAGACTCTTATCTTGAAGGGGCCAGATTTCAATACTAAGAGAGCTGAAGCCCCTGTGCGTTGCTTTTTTTTTTTAAATTTCTTTTTTGATTAAGATAGTACATATGTGTCCTTATCCCCCCCCCATTGCCCCCCACCTCCCTGCCCACTCATGCCCTCACCCCCTGTTGTCTGTGTTCATTGGTTAGGCTTATATGCATGCATACAAGTCCTTTGGTTGATCTCCCCCCTTTACCTCCACCCTCCCCTACCTTCCCTCTGAGGTTTGACGGTCTGATCAATGCTACTCTGTCTCTGGATCTGTTTTTGTTCACCAGTTTATGTTGTTCATTATATCCCATAAATGAGTGAGATAATGTGATATTTATCTTTCTCTGACTGGCTTATTTTGCTTAGCATAATGCTCTCCAGTTCCATCCATGCTGTTGTTGCAAATGGTAAGAACTCCTTTTTTACTGCAGCATAGTATTCCATTGTGTAGATGTACCACAGTTTTTTAATCCACTCATCTGCTGATGGGCACTTAGGCTGTTTCCAAATCTTAGCTATGGTAAATTGTGCTGCTATGAACATAGGAGTGCATATATCCTTTCTGATTGGTGTTTCTAGTTTATTGGGATATATTCCTAGAAGTGGGATCACTGGGTCAAATGGGAGTTCCATTTTTAGTTTTTTGAGGAAACTCCATACTGTTCTCCACAGTGGCTGCACCAGTCTGCATTCCCACCAGCATTGTACAAGGGTTCCTTTATCTCCGCATCCTCTCTAGCACTTGTCATTTGTTGATTTGTTGATGATAGCCATTCTGACAGGTGTGAGATGATACCACATTGTCATTTTGATTTGCATCTCTCAGATAATTAGTGGCTTTGAGCATGTTTTCATACGTCTCTTGGCCTTCCTTCTGTCTTCTTTCGAAAAGTATCCATTTAGGTCCATTGCCCATTTTTTGATTGGGTTGTTTATCTTCCTTTTGTTGAGTTGTATGAGTTCCCTGTAAATGTTGGAGATTAAACCCTTATCGGTGATAACATTGGCAAATATGTTCTCCCATGCAGTGGGATTTCTTGTTGTTTTGTTGATGGTTTCTTTTGCTGTGCAAAAGCTTTTTATTTTAATGTAGTCCCATTTGTTTATTTTCTCTTTAGTTTTTTTGCCCTAGGAGCAGTATCGGTGAAGAAATTGCTTCAGCATATGTCTGAGATTTTGCTGCCTGTGGATTCCTCTATATTTTTATGGTTTCCTGTCTTATGTTTAAGTCTTTAACCATTTTGAGTTTATTTTTGTGTATGGTGTAAGTTGGTGGTCTAGTTTCATTTTTTTGCATGTATCTATCCAGTTTCCCAACACCATTTATTGAAGAGACTGTCTTGACTCCATTGTATGTTCATGCCTCCTTTGTCAAATATTAATTGAGCATAGTGGTTTGGGTCAACTTCTGGGTTCTCTACTGTATTCCATTGATCTATATGTCTGTTCTTGTGCCGGTACCAGGCTGTTTTGAGAACAATGGCTTTGTAATACAGCTTGATATATAGTATTGAGATACCACCTACTTTGTTCTTATTTCTCAGGATTGCTGCAGCTATTCGGGGTCTTTTTTTATTCCAGATGAATTTTTGGAAAGTTCATTCTAGGTCTGTGAAATACGCCGTTGGTATTTTGATGGGGAGTGCATTGAATCTATAGATTGCTTTGGGTAGTATGGACATTTAAATGATGTTGATTCTACCAGTCCATGAACACAGTATGTTCTTTCATCTGTTTATGTCTTACTCTATCTCTTTTTTCAATGTCCTGTAGTTTTCTGAGTAGAGGTCTTTTACCTCCTTAGTTAAGTTTATTCCTAGGTATCTTAATTTTTTTGGTGCGATGGTAAATGGGATTGCTTTTTTAGTATCTCTTTCTCTAAGTTCACTATTGGTGTATAGAAATGTCATAGATTTCTTGGCGTTAATTTTGTATCCTGCTACATTGCCAAATTCATTTATTAAGTCTGTTAGTTTTTTGATGGAGTCTTTCGGGTGTTCTATGTACAGTATCATGTCATCTGCGAATAAGGATAGTTTTACTTCTTCTTTGCCAATTTGTTTCTGCTTCTTGTCTAATTGCAATGGCTAATACTTTTAGTACTATGTTGAACAGGAGTGGTGAGAGTGGTCATCCCTGTCTTGTTCCTGATCTTAGGGGAAATGGTTTTAGTTTTTGCCCATTGAGTATGATGTTGGCTGTGGGTTTGTCATATAAGGCTTTTATTATGTTGAGATATGATCCTTCTATTCCCACCTTGCTGAAAATTTTTATCAAGAAAGGGTGTTGGATTTTGTCAAATGCCTTTTCTGCATCAATTGATATGACTATGATTTTTATCTCTCAATTTATGTGATGTATCATGTTTATTGATTTGTAGATATTGTACCATCCTTGCATCCACAGGATAAGCCTGCTTGGTTCTGGTGTATGATCTTTCTGATGTAGTGCTGGATCTGATTTGCTAGAATTTTGTTGAGAATTTTGGCATCTATGTTCATGAGGGATATTGGCCTGTAATTCTCTTTCATTGAGTTGTCTTTATCTGGTTTTGGTATTAGGGTGATGCTGGCTTCATAGAAGGAGCTTGGAAGTGTTCCTTCCTCTTGAATTTTTTGGAATAGTCTGAGGAGGATAGGTTTTAGTTCTTCCTTGAATGTTTGGTAAAACTCCCCTGTGAAGCCATCTGGCCCCGGGCTTTTGTTTGCTGGAAGCTTTCTTTCTTTTTTTTTTTCCATCTCTTTCATTTCTGATTTTGTTTATTTGGATCCTCTCTTTGCTTCTTGGTGAGCCTGGCTAGAGGTTCATCAATCTTGTTTATCCTTTCAAAGAACCAGTTCTTGGTTTCATTGATCTTTTGTATTTTTTTGTTTGTTTGTTTGTTTTTGTTTTTTTGGTTTCTATGTCATTTATTTCTGCTCTGATCTTTATTATCTCCTTCCTTCTGCTTATTCTGGGCTTTTCTTGTTCCTCTCTTTCTAATTCTTTAAGTTGTAGAGTTAGATGATTTAATACCATTTTTTTTCTTGTTTTTTTTTTTTTTTTTTTTTGTGTGTGTGTGGTAGTCCTGTAGAGCTATAACCTCTCAGGACTGCTTTCATTATTTCCCATAGATTTTGGATTGTTATGTTTTTATTGTCATTAGTTTCCAGGATGTTTTTAATTTCTTCTTTGATCTTTTTGGTAACCCAATCATTGTTTAATAGCATGCTATTCAGCTTCCAAGTGTTTTAATTTTTTGGATTGTTTTTATTGTAGTTTATTTCTAATATTATGCCATTGTGGTCTGAGAAGAATGCTTGATATGATTTCAATCTTCTTGGATTTGGGGAGACTTTACTTGTGACCCAATATGTGGTCTATTTTTGAAAATGTCCCATGTGCACTTGAAAAGAACATATATTCTGTGGCTTTGGAGTGAAATATTCTGAAGATGTCAATTAAGTCTATCTGATCTAGTGAGTCATTTAGGATTGCTGTTTCTTTGCTGATTTTTTGTCTAGAGTATTTATCCAGTGATGTCAGTGGTGTATTAAAGTCCCCATACTATGATTGTATTGTTGTCGATCTCTCCCTTGATATCTTCCAGGAGTGTTTTTTTTTTTTAATGTATTTGGGTGCTCCTGCATTGGGTTCATATATGTTTATCAGAGTTATAGCCTCTTGTTGTATCGATCTGTTTAGTATTATGAAGTGGCCTTCCTTCTCTCTTGTTATGGACTTCCCTTTGAGGTCTATTTTGTCAGATATAAGTATTGCTACCCCAGCTTTTTTTTCATTTCCATTTGCCTGAACGATGTTTTTCCATCCCTTCACTTTCAGTCTGTGTGAGTCCCTTATTCTGAGATGGGTCTCTTGTAGACAGCATATGTATGGGTCATGTTTTTCTATCCATTCAGCCACTCTATGTCTTTAGATTGGAGCATTTAGTCTATTTATGCTTAACATTATTATTGATAGGTACTTGTTTATAGCCATTTTTATTTTTTGTGCCTGTGTTTCTTCTTACCTTTTTTATTTCTTCTTTTTACACCAGTTCCTTTAGCATTTCTTGCATTGCTGGCTTGGTAGTGATAAACTCCCTTAGCCTTTTTTTGTTTGTGAAGCTCCTTATTTCCCCTTCAATTTTGAATGAGAGCCTTGCTGGATAGAGTATTCTTGGATTCAGTCCCTTGCTTTGCCTCACTTTGTAAATTTCCTTCCATTCTTTTCTGGACTAATGTGTTTCTGTTGAGAAATCATTTGCTAATCTAATGGGAGATCCATTGTATGCAACTTTCTGTCTCTCTCTTGCAGCCTTTAAGATCCTCTCTTAGTCTTGAACATTTGCCATCATAATTATGATGTGTCTTGGTGTGGGTCTTTTTGAATTCATCTTGTTTGGGACTCTCTGTGCTTGTGTGACTTTTTTCTTCGCCACATCAGGGAAGTTTTCTGACATTATTTCTTCAAATACGTTTTCTAACCCTTGTTCCTCTTCCTGTTGTTCTGGCACCCCTATTATTCATATGTTGCTTCGTTTCATATTGTCCCATAGCTCTCTTAGGCTCTCCTCCTATCTTTTAATTTTTTTCTCCAATTGCAGCTCAGTTTGGGTGTGTTTTGCTTCCCTGTATTCTAATTCATTAATTCGGTCCTCCACTTCTCCTAGTCTACCGTTGAAACTTTACATGGTGTTTTTTATTGCAGCTATATCACTCTTCATTTCTTCTTGATTCTTACATAAGTTGATTTTTTCATCCATCCTGTTTATGAACTGTATGACTCTTATTCTGTATTCTTTTTCTGACATATTGCATGCTTCTGTTTCACTTAGCTGCCTTTCTGGCTATTCCCCCTTTTCTTTCCTTTGGGGGTTTCTTTGTGTACCCGTTTTTTAATCTCATCGATGGATCTAGATGTTGAGTCGTACAGGGGCTGCTCCTTGGGTGGCAGTGGCTCCTATGGCTGCAGTTGCTCCTCGTGCGGTCACAGCAGCAGCTGCTCCTCAGTTGGTAGCAGCTCCTCTGGTGGGTGCTGTTCGCAGCAGTGGTGACTCCTCTGGCTGGTGGGTGGAGGCTGCTCACACAGCTGCTGCTCCTCAGATGGGGGTGGGCTGTGTGTGGATGCTGCTCCTCGGATGGTGGTGGGCTGCTCGTGTGGCTGCTATTCCTCGGATGGGGCGGGCTGCTCGTGAGGCTGCTGCTCCTTGGACAGGGGCAGGTTGCTCACAGGGCTGCTGCTCCTCGTACGGGGATGGGCTGCTTGCGTGGCTGCTGCTCCTTGGATGGCGGATGGGCTGCTTGCGTGGCTGCTGCTCCTCAGATGGAGTGAGATGCACATGCAGCTGCTGCTCCTCAGATGGGGGCAGGCCACTCAGCCAGCTGCTGCTTGTCAGATGGTTGCGGGTTGCGTGTGGCTGCTGCTGCTCTGACCATTGTAGGCTGCGCAGGGCTGCTGCTCCTCAGATGTAGGCGGTCTGCTCGTGTGGCTGCTGCTCCTCAAAGGGGGCGGGCTGCTCGTGGAGCTGCTGCTCCTTGGATAGGGGTGAGCTGCTCACCCAGCTGCTGCTCCTCGGATGGGGGCAGGCTGCTCATGCGGCTGCTGCTCTTCAGATGGGGGCGGACTGCTTGCATGGTTGCTGCTCCTTGGATGGGAGAGCAGGCCACTCACACAGCTTCTGCTCCTTGGATAGGAGCAGGACAAGAGGCTGCTGCTCTTTGGCCTGGGGTGGGTTGCTCGTGGGGCTGCTGCTCCTTGGATAGGAGCAGGCTGCTCATGTGTCTGCTGCTCATGTGGTCACAGTGCCCTGGGCTTTCTCCATGGGCCCTCTGCCCTTCCCAGCTGCAAACTGTCTCACCAGCTGAGTCTCCTTCACCAATTTGGGGTGGGTGTCACTCATTTCAGCTGGTCATTCTATGTGCTCCAGGACAAGGCTCAGGACACGTCCGTCTATTCTGCTGCCATTTTGTCCAACCCTTGTGTGTTTCTCAAGGCTCTGGGACAGAGCTCTGAGGCAGGCATGTGTCTTGGAAGTAGCAGCACCCTCCACTTGAATCTGCCTCCTCACGCCTCTTGCATTAGAGAACATGGCAAGTTTCAGTAGCCCTGACCTTCATCACCTGGGTGAGCCTTCCCAGTGGGATTTTAAAAATGCAAGTATATGGTTGTTTTTTATGCGATATCAAAACTCTAAGAAATAGGCTATTGTATGCCAATGATATATCAGTAAAAAAAATCCTGGTTCAGTTAATGCAGGAAAAAAATAGGTATGAGAACAAGCACATTTTAAAGCCAGTATTCTTAAAATATCCAAAATGCAGCCTGATTAAATATTATGCAATTAAATATATCATAGTCACAGTTATTAATATACATTTCCAGTGTCAAATAATGAATTCTATCATACTATATGTAAATAATTCAGAATAATAATAAAAACAAAATAGTCTTGCCTAAGCAGCTGTTTTACTTTTCATTTCTATCAGAATAATAATGGGCTTTTATTGTCTTCTATTTCCATGTTTAAACTAACAATAAACACTGTGACTAAAAGACATCTGAGTTCAACCTCCATAGAGTCTTTCTGAGGACTCCCTGCCTTCAGTAAAATACTGGGAATAGGGAGCAATCGAGTGATTATGTAACCTAAATTAGTACAATGTTATATGTTCATTAGGTCTCAAAAACTACTTTCAGGAACTATTAGTAGAGCATTAAAAACAAGTGCATCTGATCTGGCCACATTTCGCAAGAGGGTCTTCATTGACCTGTTGGGGAAAGATGCTATACTGGGAAGACTAAACTTCTCATTAACACCACCATTCAGGGGTGTCTTCTCCAGTAGTCCTGCCACCAAGCCAATACTGCTTCTCAATATCCCTGTCACCAAAGACCAGGCCCCCACTCTGGTGAAGCTGTTTCAAGTAATCCTACCTCTAGTTTGAATGAATTGCCCTTTAAAACTATAGGTTAATTCGCTGGTAAATGACATTTTGAGCCGGTCTAGATGATTTTTGTCACCATTCCACCATTCCGTCTGGAACCTTGGAGGTGCCTAGTTCTACACAGTCACCTCCCCATTATTACCACACCCTCCAGTCAGCTGTGGCCCAGCTCCTTTACCTGGTGATTCACATTCATTCTGCACTCAAGCCCCTGCCCCTGGTGACATTTTGGCTGTGACCTCATTCAGCTCACCCTTCCTGTCCTATCAGTCCCCCGCTGACCCCTTTCCTGGTAATGGTGTGACTCCTGTGGTCAGAGAACCTCTCTATATTTGCCCCATCAGACTTACTACTTCAGGCCTAGTCCCTTCAGACTCAGAGTCAATGCTGTCAGGTCTCTGGACCTTCACTGTGTTCTTCCCACCCTTCTCCACTTGCTAAAATGCTCCTCAGCCTCCCAGACGTGGACATCTGACATCATCTGCTCTCTGTGCCTCTCTAATTAGACATAAGGTTTTCTTCTTTTAACTCAATTATGCATTTCTTTGTACTATATTCATGCACAATCCCCTGGAGAAGGTATAGACTTTACCTTATTCAAGTTGTTATACCTCCTTTGAACATCTATCAAGGCTCTACATCCTCAATAAATGTTTGTTGGATGCAAGTGAATAATTTCCATATAACTTATATGATTGACAAGCTTTATATTTTCCCCTCCTACTGACACTATCTAAAGACAAAATACACTGTTGCAAAAATCATGGGCTTCAGAGTTTTGTGACACTGGCTTTGAGTCCTGGCTCAGTCAGTATCTAGTCTGTGATCTTGATAGGTAACTTCTCTGAATCTCTGTTTTCTTATCCTTAGTATCGATTTCATCGTGTCTTCACACATTATTTTGAATTTGAGTTTCTGTGTAGACTGCCTAACACAACAGAAACTCTCAATAAATAACTTTTCTGATTTGTTGTAATGTCTTTAGGCAGAAAGAATCCTCATGGCACATTTTTATGGCGATTTCCCTCTAGTGTTTGTTTCTCTTGTAATTCCTCTCTTTTATAGATAAAGTAAAAGTTTGTTGACTGGGTGAAAAATGTGGTAATGAAATGAACTTGGAGCCAGATGGAGTCTTGGCCAGAAGTTCCTGGGAAGTAGTCTGTGAGAAATGAGAATGGGTTATTTCCTCTTCTCTTGAATCTCAAGGAACTACTTGGGATTCTTCCTCTGCTAATTTACCTATGGCTGCTGCTATGAACTAGGAATGAGATGACAGTTTTGAGTGCATGAACCAAGAGAACGCTCAAACACTCAGGGAAACATTGGCGCTATCCCAGGTTTCAGGTGCTTGTGATCATGAGTGACTCTAACCTTGGACCCACCCCTAAGCTGGGCCATGCAGTGTGAAAGGAGACTACAGTGTCCCTGTGTTCTAACTGCCCCAGTAGCGCCAGAGCAGGCTGGAGCAGCAAAGCGGCAGAGCGCTTCTGGATCTGGCAGTGTTGCCCACATTGGATGGGAGGACACACTGAAGGGTAAGGGAGTCAGCCTCAAGCTTCCCGGTGCGTTGTGTGCTAAGCAACAATTGGAACTTGAGGGACAAAAAATAACAAGGGTATGCTTTTTATTTCATAATGGTAACAAGAAGAAGAAAAGGAAGAGTAAGAGGAGCAGGGAAGCGGGCAAGACGAAGAGGAAGAAGAAGGAGAAGAAGAAAGGGAAGATTTGTTGATGCTTGTTATGTGCAAGTACTGTTTAAAAACATCGTAACAAGACTTTTCTGAATCATCACAGCACCCTATGAAGCAATTTTAATTCCTCTCTTTCACGGATAAACTAAAGCTTACACAAACTACGAAATTTGTCCAAGATTACACAACTATTGTGACTTTAATAAGCTGAGATTCAAACTAGGTAAAGGTAAATGTCTAACCAGCCCTAAATGTATGTGTTCCCTTCACTGCCATTCATTCATTTATCAAATATCGAGCACCTATTTATCGGATGTTAATAACTGTTTTAGCACTAAGCATGTAACAGTGGACAAAACAGACAAAAACTCCGGCCCTTCTGGAGCTTACATCTAGTCAGGGTATTCAAACAGGTTTATAGAACATCAGGTGATGGAGAGTGCCCTGGAGGACAGAACCAGGAAGGCTGATGGAGGGGCGGGGCTGGGGACTGCCATTTTAAATGGAACGATGAGGGAATACCTCACTGACAAGATAGAAGTTGGACAAAGACCTAATGGGTAAAGGGGGGACCTGTGGGAATCTGGGGATAAACTTTCCAGGCTGTGGCAGTGGCAAGGGCAAAGGCCCTGAAGCTGGAATATTTTTAATTCGTTTTGAGGGACAAGGAAGCCAGAGCAGATGTAGTGGAGAAAAGTGGGTGCTTCTGAAAATCAGGATATGCTTGCAAAGGAGAAAGAGAACGGATACTGCATGATCAAACACATCATGTAGTGCATACAGCATGTAGGGAGGAAATTCATAACAGAAATACGTGTCTGTGGTTTACCTCCAAGGAGTCGACCTGGGGATAGGGAGAAAGGATAGGATGGAGCCAATGCTTTTATTTAATAAAATTCTCTATTTATCATTTTCATACCAGACATGTATTTCAATATTAAAATCTAATTAAATAAAGGAATGACTAATCATATAACTGTGCCTGAGTATATGCACAAGAATGTAATTGCTTCACTGTTTATAATAACAATCAGTAGGGGAATGCTTTTAAATACTGGACTATACTACAAGAAAATATATAAGTAATGATAAAGTAGACCTACATGTTAACTGGGAAAAAGGTCTAGGATCTGGGACTCAAAACACTGGGGAAATGAGGTTCATCTTGTGGATGTAATTGAATAAATGTGCCAATGTACAAAATTCCTCCAAGATGTTGTTTATATAGTGATAGCAAAAAAACAAAACCATGGAAACTATTCATAATTATAGAATTGGATAAAATAATTATGGATCATTCAAATGCTAGACTATTACTCATTTAAAATTACTGCATAGATCTATATTTAGCATGCAAGTACATGCAATGTATATTTTAAAATCATAAAAAGAAGTTTTAAGATTTTAAGTGTGGAATGATTCCAGTTTTTATAAAAGATATTCAGATGTAAGCTCCATGAAAGGAGGGATTTTTTTTAAATGCTATATTCCCTACACCTGATTCCTAGGGCACGGCCCACACACAATACATACCTATTGAATATTACAACAGTGAACAAAAGTGTACATCTACACACAAAAAAACACAAAACCCAAAGGGCCTATTATAATATGTCAATGAATTTATCTCTAGGTAATAACATTAAATGGTTTTCCTTCATACTTATGTGTATTTCCTAACTTTTAAAATGAACACATATCCTATATAATAAAAGGCTAATATGCAAATCGACTGAACAGCGGAACAACTGGTCGCACTGACCACCAGGGGCAGACGCTCAATACAGGAGCTGCCCCCTGGTGGTCAGTGCACTCCCACAGGGGGAGTGCGGCTCAGCCAGAAGCCGAGCTTATGGCTGGCAAGCGCAGCGGCGGTGGCGGGAGTCTCTCCTGCATCCACAGCAGTTGGACATCCCCCAAGGGTTCCCGGACTGCGAGAGGGCGCAGGCCAGGCTGAGGGAACCCCCCTTCCCGAATGCACAAATTTCGTGTACTGGGCCTCTAGTCATTTAATAAGAAGATTGCTTTCACTTAACATTTATTTGAAGGTTTATAAGTTTTAATATATGTCAAGGCTAAGAGTTTAGAAAATGTACATAATTCATCATCACCAGCTCAGGTTTCAAACCAAGGGTCAGAGTGCACTTAGCAGGACCATGGGTTTTGACTATTTGACCAGGTAGGAATGGCAATTCTTGCAAGTGGCTGATAAGGGGAGACAGGACCATGGGTTTTGACTATTTGACCAGGTAGGAATGGCAATTCTTGCAAGTGGCTGATAAGGGGAGACTGAACAAATGAAGGTTAAAAACAAAGCAGGGTTTCTATGCCTGAAGAGTCTACAGGGTGCTGCTGTATCCTCGAAGGCACACATGGAGCAGGTAGTCCTAATCACCTGGGAATTTGACTTGTGTCTCCTCTGGATTATTTTCATTTATTTATTTTTTAAATGAAATATTCTGTTTAAAAATTGATTTCAGAGAGGAAGGGAAAGAGAAAGAGAGAGAGAAATAGGTTGGCTGCCTCTTGCATGCCCCCTAGTGGGGATAGAGCCCAAAACATGTGCCCTGACTGGGAATCGAATCGTGACCTCCTGGTTCATGGGTCAACATTCAACCAATGAGCCATGCCGCTGGGCTCCTCTGGATTATTTTTAGATGCTGCAATAGAAAATTGGTTAGCTCCCTTTGTGGACTATCCAGTGAGAATTCCTGAGGCATGATTGTGATTTGCACACGATTCAGTCGAATTATGTATTTCCTCTTGAAAAATGATGCCTTCACTAAAATAGCAAGAGCAAAATGTGGACTTGGTGGTCTGCCTGGGCAGGAATAAAGCATAGGCTTTGCATTTCCACTGGGGCCGAAAAGGAAGAACAGTGGAGTTGGGCCAAAGTTATTGGCAGTTTCTTTAATAGAAAGTTAAAAAAAAAAAAAAAAAAAACCAACCTGGAAATACCTGCCTTCAGCATGAGGTTACAGAGACACTCTTGCATTTCAAAATTATGCAAAAAATTTAAGAAGAGGTTTGCTGGCCTTCTGTAACCACCATAACCAAGAGCTGTAAACTAAAGTCATATATAACAAAAAACATACACCAACCTTTCTGTAGCTGTTGATTCTATTTTTCCCCACCTTGTTTTAAGAATGTGCATTTAACTGGAGTTGTTATATTACTATATTTGATCTTTTTGTTCTATTACTTCCTTTATTACTCATGTACCTGTTGGTATTATTTTACCTTGTTTATTTTCTTGCTCTGTCTTGTAGCTTTTATTGGCCTATTTACTTACTAGAGGCCCAGGGCATGAAATTCGACCAGCCTGTACCCTCTTGCAGTCCGGGAGCACTGGGGGGATGTCTGATTGAGGGCTTAGACCTGCTCCCCACGGGGAGTGGGCCTAAGCTGGCAGTCAGACGTCCTTAGTGCTGCTGTGGAGGTGGGAGACGCCTGCCACCGCCACTGTGCTCACCAACCATAAGCCTGGCTTCTGGCTGATGGGCGCTCCACCCTGTGGGAGTGCACTGACCACCAGGGGGCAGCTCCTGTGTAGCAACCAGCTGTTCCACCATTTGGTCGATTTGCATATTAGCCTTTTATTATATAGGATAATATTTATTCTTTAGTTTATATTACCTTATTTTAAAAAATACTTTATCTTACCAGGTGTTGGTCTTAATATATCCTCTTAGATAATTTTATCCCTCTGCTTTATAATAATGTAATTACCACATCCCACTTACCAGCATGATAAATGGTCGCATTTCTTTTAAATATTCCCAGTGAACCATTTGAATCATACCTGGGCCTTCTCTCCTCTATCACCCAATAGTGTTGGGAATGCTTTATTCCACCCAGAAGGTCAGTCTCTCACCCTCACCCTGACTCCAGGGTGCTCCATGCCAAATATGGCTGGGACTCCCAATGTACAATGTTACAGTTCTTTAAAAGCATAGCTGTGTCACGTGAAGGACCAGGTCAAGTTCTAGTATTTACTATATCACCCAGAAGAAACTGTGCAGACAATACTTTTTGCTTACTCAACACCCATTCCCTTTTCCCTCTTCTCTTGCTGATATGCATTCCTGACCAATTGGGATGAATGAGAAGTAGACCTACAGTAAGAAGAAATGCCTGGGGAAAAACTTTTCATATATGTTGAATGTGGTTTTGTCTACATGTGGAGCCTGGAACTACTTTACCATTATGAGACAACGAGGGGAGATGTTGGCAACACACTGAGGATGGTGATGGGAAGGATGGGAAAGCATCCGGGTTCATCACTGCATATTGGGTTGCTGAACCACACCTGGACCCACTTTGCCTCTGGACATCTTGTGGGAGGTAATAACTATCCTTATTTTTTTAGATGAACTTTACAAAAATCAATTCATTTTCTAATTACAATTGACATGCAATATTATATTAGTCCCAGGTGTAACAGGTGTGTAGTAATTAGGCATGTATATACCTTGTGAAGAGATTACCCTTAAAATATAAATATCCTTCCTACATAAGCCAGTTTCAGTTGGATATTGTGCAACTTTACAGTCCACAGCATCCCAACTGGGACATGCTATCCCATGGGAAGGTCCAGAACTGCAGGAGAGACCCCACTGACCTCATCTCTTTCCTACCCTCATGGAGATTTTCTTTTCCACATTTTCTTTTCCTCAGTTGTATTTTACTGCTGCTTAATTAAAGCCATGATAATTCTCCCTGACAAGTTTCAGTAACTCTAAACCATTCATAGATAAAGTCAGATTCTTGTTCCTCACCTCCCACCAAATGTTTGGGCTGCGTATGCAAATGTGCCTACAAATTTCTAAGCAACTGTCAAGTTCATCATACCCAATTTTCTTACAGAATAAAAATGTAAACTTCCTTCCCACTACACACCTGTTACAGAATAACTGTCTTTGTAATTAGAGAAGCAAAGTATATTCCTATAATAAACTGGAAAATGCCAGAAGACAAAAGGAAGAAAATGTCACTCTACCATCTGAAAATATGTTCAGCTAACATTTCAGGGTATTTCTTTTGAATCTTATACAAATGAAGTCATACTGCATATATACTTTTGTGTCCTGGCTTATTCACTTAACATGTTGCTTTTACTCTTGCATTGATATTCTTCAAAAGCATGATGTTTAAAGTTTAAAAAATGTCCTATTATGAAGATGTACCAAAACATATTGAATCATTACATTTATAGAAAGTTATATAATATAATGTTAATACTCTGCTCTGAAGTAAAAATCCCAACTCTATTTTTGATTAGATGTGTGAGTTTAGACAGGTATATAAGCTCTTGGAGCCTTGGTTTCCTCATAAAATGGGTATAACAATAACACTTACCTTCTAGGCTTGTGAGAAACAAATAACAGGAGGCCTTAAAACAGGATCTGGCACAAAATTAGTACTCAAATTATTATAAAATTTTAGGGTTCTTAATCTCAAAAACATTCGTGTCTTAAGACATCATTGGATAAGTCACTTTTTTGCATCCCTGGTTATTTTTTTGGAATCATTTTCTAGGAAGGGAGTTCCTGGTTAATGTCTTGTGTTTTTGATACTTAATCAGAGTTTTATAAAAACAAAAAAGCAGGAAATTCAGGCCCCAAGAGGCAATAGTGAGAAGAATACATTCCTTGAAAAAAATAGGTATTTTCCATTTCAGTCTTCCAGTCCCCCTCCCAACATTATAGAGTAGATTCACCCATTTCCTCCCAAGTTTGGCTCCCTGCCTTAAATCCAAGTAATCCAGTCCATCTACAGGTCAAAATTAACTCCTAATGCAACCACCCGGCTCTTCTGGGTCACTCAGATGACCTACTAGAACAGTATTTTCTTTTTCAGTTACGGGTTCTCACTTTCCTTTTTGAAGAAAAATTGACTTAAACAAAACTCTAGAATCTTGCCTCCACACAATTTTTGAAAATTCATGGCGCACAAGAAGTGGGTAAAGGAGTCCTTTCTGAAGGAAGCCTCATTGTAGCCCCCAGATATAATTTTAATTAAGTAGTTTAATCAACTACTTAATTAACCAATTAAGCATTTTCATCAACCAATTGTCAATTTCCTCACGCACACTTTCATTTATCCTGTTCTGATTAAAGACATTAGTATATCTTTAGCGGCCTGCTTGCCACTACTTCAAAGAAAGGCCACAACATCTGTCCCTAATTCTTAATTACTAGTCCTAGACTTCTCTCTTCATCCTGGCAATGAGAAAATAATAAAAGAAATAATTCATCTTGTGTTTTTAACCCAGTCAAGACAATCCTTTCAACCAATCCACTTCTCTGACTTGATTATTTTAATATTTAAATTGAATATAAAAGTTATTTTGGATTAAATTAAATAAGAGCATTAAGAAAGACAGACTCCCAGCAGGTTTACATCTGAATTCTATGACAGATTTATATCTTTAAAAACTTAGGCTTCATTAAAGGATGCTAGAGAATTTACATCCATGGTGCATTTGCTGCCCTCTTGTGGCTATCATAGGTCCTAACAGCCTGTGCAGCCTTTGTCTAGCTGCCTGGTCTCTCCCTTTGTCATGGGCTTTCTCTTCCTTACTCTCATCTGTGTTTGCTGAAGGACTTCAGCCCATCAATGACTCATCCACAGTCCTGGCTCTATATTGACCCCCAGATGGCAATGTTATCCTCTGTGAGTCTCTATCTCTCTTCGGCCTTGGTTCTCCCATGTGTGACCATAGTCTCTCTTCCTCTTTGATGGAGAGTGTACATTCGTAGGAATGAATGGTGCACTTGGTAAAGTGATTGTTTATTTAAAAAGGATATTCTCAATCCTTCCTTATAATATGACCCTTCATCTGACAAATGATCAGTCTGGACACATCTGTCAGCAGACTGTGACTTGCTCACCGTGTGTCTTATAGGCATGCCTTTAAGGGATTGCGGGGGTGGGGGGGCATTTTTTCTAGGAGCCTTTTTCCTATGCTTTGTCCCTCTTCACCACCCAGTCAAATGTGCATTTTCCTGGTTCAGAGACCTCACAAATATTTTATCTCCAATCTAAGGAAGATTTCTAATTCAGAATGAAATGCCTGCTGAACTTTATGAAAAATCAATTATTTAACTTTTCCTGGCACTTTCTCAAGTTTTTGGGAATGATTTCCTCTCTTCTCCTGCTGGAAACAGACTTTTAAAATTAAATTTTAAAAATATTTACAAGTGAATAAAACATAAAACCAACATTAAAGATGGGCTAGTAAATGGGGACACTGAGATATCGGGTTAAGAACAGTTACCCACTCATTGTCTCTTAACTAAACACATCAGTACTAAAAATGCAGGTAAACAATGTCAGGTATGGGTATGGCTCTATACTAGTGACTAAGCAATTAAACTGAGTACCGAACTCTATTTTTCTACCCCTCGAGCACAGTACCTAACTTCTCAGTGCCTCAGCTCACTCGTCTGTAAAATGGACATGATAATACATACTTTTCAGGCTGTTATAATAAACAGATGTGATATTTTTACAAACTGTACATCAAGATACAAAGGTGTTTTTTTGTCTTTTTTCTTTTTGGAGATAAAATTATAAGGAAAACAAGATCAAAACAGCCAACCAGCAAAGATGTTTCTCTAATGGGTCCTCTATAAAAATTAAGCAATTAGGAGCTAATAATTCATAAAAATAAATTTTATTCTAAATGTAGTTTTCCCTACCATAAATATGAGAACATTTATAGTGTATACATTTCATGGTTTCTTTCATTAAAGCAAAACCTCCTAGGGTGGACAGATGTCAGGTTGAAATTCATAAAGCAATGAAGTTGGATTTTAGGGAGAAAATAGGACAACGCCTAAGTAGATGTTGTCACAAGTGACTCTGACCTGTCTCTTAGTCCAGTTGGTTTTAAGGCACGATATTGGGTCGAAACAGTCAGAACATTCACCTTACTAGAGAAAACACGGCCTAAAATGCAAGAACATCATCTGAGAAGGAGCGAGCTCCTCTGCCTGACTTGGGAAGCACACCCATGGGTTGCTCTCCTGAGCTCTGTCATTGTCAGACTCAAGGTGGGCCATCTCATTTGGTCCGTCTTCATTCTGCACAGCTGCTGACTTTTGCTCACTCCCTTGGGTCTTAGGAAGTCTTAACTGTCATTTCAAGAGTTAGATTCTATAATGGTTTAATTTGAACACTGCAGTTATTTTTGGCACAATAGCTTATGCGGGATAATTTTTTACAAGAAGCAGAGCCCCTTTTAAAACCAATCCCCACAAGGAATTCCAGTTTATAAAAGAGTTCAAAGGGAAGCTGCCCCAGTTGCAATAGGAGTTGGGGAAGTGTCCAGATCTCTCGGAGATCCTCCTCCATCCCTCCCACCAATCTTCTGGCAGTGGCTCCCAAGCCACCTCCAAGGATCTTCAAGATTCTAGGAAACACAGGTAGAAAACATTAGTCTATGCCAATCTGACAATCGGTTTTCTAAGTAAGAAACTAGGATAAACTCTAAAATAACTGAAGGCAGCATGAGAGAAACCAAACCAGTCTCCAGAGAGGAGAATGCCTGAGAAGCGGAACAAGGGAACTCTCTAGAGTGACAGTAGTTTGCTGTATCTTGACAGGCATGTGGGTTATTCAGGGGTAAGCATTTGTCAAGACTGAACTGTACACTTAGGACCCACCACATATATGTTGATGTCACCATATACACCTCAGTAAAATAACGGAAGGCTAGAGCCAGGCTGAATCTGGTTAATCCCCATACTAATACGAACCCACACTTAACTAAAAGGATACTCTGTAACTTCAATGGGTTCCATCTACAAAGATCAAGCTTATGTTTATGGAGCACCAACTATTTTGGACTAGTTAATACTATAATTCCAAATAAAATAACATAGTTCAATGATTGCCATTGTTCAATCTCTAGTCTTAATTTATCCTTGATCAAGATAAAGAAGGATGTAACTGCCCTTATGAAATTGATTAATATTTTGCATCATAATTATGGCAAGGACTACTACTGTAGCCCCCTAGAGACTATTCCCAGAAAAAGAAATGACTTCATTTTTAGTGTTAATTATCAAGTGATACTAAGAGTTAAAAGTCTCATTCCAAAACAGTGGTTCATATATATTTTAGTTCTTACACACCTGTGTGAAATATAAACCTTTCCTCTCAGATATGTATGTGCGCGCGCACACACACACACACACACACCAAATATTGAATATATTTTATAAACTTACATTCCCTAAAACCTATCCCTGAATTCCAGGTAAGGAATCCTTTCTCTGAATTCCTTTCTCTGAGTATTTTCTCAGCTTCAGGAAGTCTCATTTGAGAATAACCACTATACTGTGGTAGAACAATAAAAAAAAAAAAAAAAAAAAAAAAAAAAAAAAAACTTGTCCAGGGGCAATGGTATGATTCTCTGTTCCTGAGTGAGGTTTTTATTGTTGAGAAATTCCTTTTCTCTAAATCGGCTCATGTCTATTAAAAGACTATCTAAGATGTGTGCAGCACAGTATGACATATAATGCCATATGACTTCCTTGGGGCTTTTGCATAATACACATCAATTGAATTAAATTTTAAGCTCATATGATCGTCCTAAGAAGTGTAGAAGGTTTCACCTTCATTTGTGGATAGAAAACCTCAAATACAGAGATATCCAAGATGAGTTGGTTAGTCAAGACAAGACTGAAAAAGACACTTAGTATCCTTGCTCAGATACCAGCCCTTTGTGGCTGTGTTGTCAACCAAATATTTTAAATAAACAAACACCAACAACAGTAATAGAATAGTTGTAATTTGTTGAACATTTCCAACCATTAAGCTAAGAATTGCTCAAAAAAATATATTCTGAGTATGAATTTGAAATCAGAATTTTAAATGCGATTGATACTGAATGATGATCTTTAAAAAATAATGTGGATATATTCTTCATCATCTGGTAATTGTCTTAACACTGACTATTTCTCCTTCATTTTAAAGTTCAAGCTTGCACTTATGTCTGCCATTGTGTTCACACTATAGGAAAGCCAAATAATTCCACAGCATCCCACACAAAGAAAGGTTTCTGGCAGTTCATATGGGGAAATGTAATGAGAGATTTGTGTTCACAGCGAACACAACAGTTTGAGAAATGTGCTCAATAAATGCTTTTTGATTGAATACTTCATTTAAAAAATAATATTTAACTTTTCTTCTAGAAAGCCAATTTAGCAGGAAATTATATAATTGGGATAAAAAATTCTGTTTCCATTTCCAGAAATAAATGGATTAAGTTCCCCTTTAATGTAGATGTCAATTGCCTAAAAATACTAACCTTAATGCCAATCTTTAGTAATTAATGAAAATTGGCATGTAAGAATTTCTTGTTGGCAGAATGTTGATAAATCGTAAGGTCCAACTAAACGGAAGTATCAAACAAGCCCTCAGAGTTTTACATGTCATTTTGTGCAGCATATTTATGCGAGTGAGCCTTTCCTGCCGCAGAAACAGCAAAGACAAAATGCTGGAAGTTATACAACCAGACATGAAGACTCATCACTTTAATATTAAATTTAACACCAGTGATTTAGTGTCAGCAAACAGCATTATCTGTCGTGTTCAATAAATACTATTAACTTATACTGTGTTTTTATTTGATTCATGTGTTTGTTTTGATTTTAAAATATTTATTGTTGAACAAAGCTTGCAAGTGTAAAATTGATTCCTAGCTTTAGGCTTATGTGTTTGAATAACATTATAATAAAAATTTTAAATCAATATGAGCATATATTTCCTTTAAAGGGTATATACATATTACTCAAGTCTGAGAAACATTGGTTCACATTAGCATTGATTAATTTCTCAATGTTCTTGAGACACACTTTTGCCACTTAATGATCCGATTTTTCAAGCTTACCCACAAGGATGCCATGACAAAGTTTGGCGAGTACTTAGATGGAATCAATACATTATTGGTGTCCTTTGGGCATTTTTGGTATATTTTCCCCCCATTCCCATGGGCTATCCATTTAGTGATGCTGTAAAAAATAATAAACTTTGGAATGAAGTTGGAGATCACTTCAGCCACCTGAGACTCAGTCAGTGAAATCCCTATATGTTCCATCTGATCCACTCTGAAGCCCATTTCTCACTGCAGAGAAGACAGAAGCCAAAATGAGACTTAGGTAGCTTTGGTATCACACGACAAACTTTGGGACTGTAAGAGCGCTTCACTACATTTTGGTCAAGAGAGGTCTCTAAGAAACAGAGAAGACCACAGCACTGGGGTGCAGTTTCCGACTCTCTCTTTCTCTTCTTTTTTTTTAAATCTTCACCCAAGGATATATTTTCTATTGATTTTTTTTTTTTAGAGAGACTGGAGAAGAGGAAGGAATGGGGCCGGGGGGAGGGGGCGGGGGCAGAAACACGGATGTGAGAGAGACACATCAATTGATTGCCTCCTACACATGCCCCAACTGGGTCAGGGATTGAGCCTGCAACCAAGTGACATGGCCTTAACCAGGAATTGAACCCATGACCCTTCAGTCTGTGAGCTGACACTCTAACCACCTTGCAAACCTGCCAGGGCTCTCCTTCTCTTCTTGATAGACAGTGGCATGTTGCCCAAGACCTGCTTGTATCTCAATCACCAACCGCAAGTAGCTGTGGCATCTTGCCTCGTTCTGGAACGTGGTCACACCTATCCATTCAAGGTCCTGAGACAGGGATTCTGTTGCGGGTTCACACACCAATCCCTGCCAGTCTCTGGACACATACCACATGGACATGAAATTTCTCCTCTGTTTGCCGGTCTCTTTTGAGGCTATAGGTCCCCTTCTAAGCAGTCACCCATGGCTGCCTATTCTAGCTGACCCATTCACACAAATTCTGTCCAGCTCCAATCCCAGCCTGTGCCTCCCTGTGGCTACTGAAAACCTTAGAACCAACAGAATTCTCATACAATTTTATCTTTATAATTTCCAAGGGCTCTGAGGGCAAGGACCTTGCTTCTTTTGTTCATCTTCTTATTTTGAGTATCTAGTTTGGTACCCAGCATATAGCTGGCTTTCAATAAATACTTAGTGAATGATGGAATGAGTAAATAAATAAGCTTTGAAACATGCCCTAACCTACCAATTAAACAGAGACTCAAAACATTTTCTCTGACTTCAGAAACACAGATGATTTTTAAGAAATATCCCAGGTTATTTCACTTGTGTGATCTCCAAATCCATCAGCTCTTTCCTTTTGGTCATCTAGGTTTTAAATGACTAAACGGCTCTCCTCACATCTTCCTCAATCACAGAACAGAAGTCAACATCCTTCCTCTCCCATGAAGTACAGGAGAGAGAGTTCCAGCTGTCCAAATGGCAGAGGCAGAGACCTCTCCTTTACCTCAAGAACCGGAGGAAAATTTTCTTTCTTCTGCTCAGAAGTTCAGTGGTCCAATGTGAATACAAAATAGGATTTTTAAAAATCAGTTTCCAGTCTCACTGGTGCAGCCCAGTGGTTGAGTGTCGACCCATGAACCAGAAGGCCATGGTTTGATTCCCAGTTGGGGCACATGCCTGGGTTGCTGGCTCCATCCCCAGTGGAGGGCATACAGGAGGCAGCCAATTGATGTTGGTGTTTCTCTCCATCGATGTTTCTAGCTCTCTTTCCCTCTCCCTTCTTCTCTCTCTAAAATCAATAATAACATAAAATGAACAAACAAAAAATCAGTCTCCAGACAAACTTTTGTGGTTACACTAACCATATCTTACTGTCAACAGAAATACTCTGGGTCACATCTGAGCAAAATGTTTCCATCTATTCAAGTAATATTAATTTTGCCTTTGTTTTCAAAGTGTATAAATAATATCAATCATTTAAATTATCATTTTAAATACATTTTCCAAAACAAAAAGTTGTGATTATGATCTCTCAAATTTCTGCTAGAAATTCAGATTACTCTCCAGGAATGTGGGACCTTCTCACACCAGAAAGAACTCATTTCTTTCTACAAAATGCCACACTGTCATTAACTAATGGCTTATTTGAGGAGAGGCAGCCTTACTATAAATAGAATGAATAATAACACCTAGTCAACATTTTATCTTAAGATAAAAATTATGTCAAATTTTCAGTAACCCATTAGGTGCCAGTAGGGCTGATGGTATTTTCAAAAAAAAGGCCACAGCAATATATTCCTGGTCCTGCGTGCCACTCCTCATGCAGTGGAATCCATTTCTCCTCCCATGGAAATCGAGTTGACCTTGGGGACTATCTGCCTAAATGAATAGAATGTGGTGGAAACAACACTGCTCACTTCCAAGGAAAGGTCATATGAGTTCAGATGTCTCTCTTGGTATGTTCACACCTGGAACCCAAGGATGATGTTGTGAAGCCTCCCAGGTGACATGGAGAGGCCATGTGTAGGTGTTCTGGCTAACTGCCCACCTAAATTCTCAACTGGCCACAGCATCACCACTAGACCTATGAGTGAGCGAGCTATTAGGTAATTAATTCCAGGCCCCATCTTTAGCTGAATCTTAGGAGAGCAGGAATGAACTAGTCCCACTGTCCCCTGCCCTGCGCTCTGTGAACAAAATAATTAGTGGGGTTGCTTTAGGCCGCTAGGTTTTGGGGTGTTTGTTATATAGCAATGGACAACCAGAATAACCAAATACTATGTCATCTCATTCAATCCTCATGACCACTGAGAGGTAGCCATGATTAATGCCCTATTGCCAATGAATAAACAGGCAGTGTTCTGAGCCCTGGAAATACATTAGTGAACATGACAGACGTGGTTCCTGCCTTCACCAAGCTTACAGGGCAGTGTGATCACTCTTTCCTTTAAAACCATAAACTGTAAGCCATTGGAAGAGCTGCTGGCCCTTCATTATACACATGAGAGCAAAGATCATGCCTTTCCATAGATATTGTCTTCCTCATAATATTCTACAGCAAGAATAAACCAAATCATGTGTTTCTCTTGGCTTAAAATGCAGTCTGTGTGTGTGTGTGTATGTGTATATGTGTCACAATTGATCATGTTCTTGCATTAGAAGTCTATAGACTAAGTTTTAAACTATGTTGTTTGGCTTTCTGTTATATTTCATTTGATCCTTTTAAATATTTTTCTAAATCTTCCTATTATTCAGGTAATATATGTATATTGAAGGGAATCTAGAAAATATAATTAAATCAAAAAATAAAATTATCCAAAAATGCTAATATACTAGTAGATAGATAACTTCTATTAAATATTGCAATAAGCAGGCTTCCAAGAACTTGCTATGCCTGTGTATGTCTATCTCCTTTTGTCCCTACTCTTGCTGCCCACCCCGCAATTTGGATTGCTGCACCGTCTCCGATTGAGCACGCTTCCTTTGAGCAGTAACACCCACAGAACTCCACACTTCACATCTAAGGAAGGTCCACTGCATACTTGATTAACAAACTAGCTGCTAAACCAGCTCTCTCTGCTAAACACTCTGCATTTTTCAGGGATGGGTATTTTCTGAATAATCATGCTATTAATTACTCCATCTCACCTCTCAGGTTTAAGTGTGCCCTTCAATTTTTGAGTTATGACCTTGGCTCTTACCTATCCTTGCAATGCATGGGAAACCAACTTGGCTAATAACCCTACCAGCTTGACCTGATCCTGAGGTCCATCCACCCAGACAGTGCACCTATGTAACACATCCCAGTCCTATAGGGACAATCCAAATGTCAAGTTCATTCAAGGAAGAAGGCAATACAAATGAACACATATTAGTCAAATGACAGAATATTGCTTAGGACACACTAGACTGAAGTTTAATTTCTTGTATTTCAAACCTATTCACATTGCTACAAGAAGTAAAATGATGGAGGCTTGAAATCATTCCAAGTAAAATTAACTTGGCTTTGAAAAGCAGGATGAGTCTAGAGAGGAGAGGACTCCCTTCAAATATATTTTTATATCCTTTCACTTTAGAAAAGTAGAATAATTCAACTCAATAGAGAGTATCTTAAATGTTTTAGGATTCCCCAACCTTTTGGGCTCACATATGTTTCTGTATATTTACAATTATCTTAGATAGTCAGGGCCATTAACACTTTGGCTGTGACTTTGAATCCTTGGCTAGGGAAGTTGTACTTCACCCATTAACAACATGCCACATTCTTGAATGGCAACCTCTGAACCCTGGTTTTAGCTGATTGTGGCAATCTGGGTTTTATTACTTAAGAGCGATAAGATGACAGATTGGGCTGGTTCTCTCTATCTCAGAATAGCAGCCTTAAGTATTTGGAAAATGTGAACATGAAAATCTTTAGGGATTTGAAGAGTGTAGGTTATTTGCTGTCTGGACGAGAAAGAACAGAAGATTATCACCCAAACAATTTTGATACTGGGTTTTGTCCTCCCGCAGCAAGCAGACTATAGTTGAGTCTGTTGCCATTTACCATGAGACTGGGAATTTACTCATATCTCTAGCATATCTCATTTCTCTTTAGCTCCATGTTTAGTTAGTAACAGTGGAATCTGGGTGCCAATATGCTTTTAGCAAATACTGTCCAGATCTGCCAGAGATTTCAGTTGCTCAGGGCCATGCAGAGATACAAAACAAGAAGAGTAATGAAGAGGAAAGGAGCTTTCAGTGAGAGAATGTTTAGAACAGTTTCAAGGTTAGAGTTCAACTTCTTTGCATTTCAAATTATTGTACCTTTTTAAGAAATCTCATACAGTATTCACGGCTAAATAAATAATCCTGGGAAAGAAGTCACTTTGCGTTATGTTTCTCATCACATGGATATTTTTAATCACCAATGACCCATATGTTGCAATCTTTATTTCTAAAAAAAAAAAAAAAAAAATTATTTCCAACTAACATACTAAACACTGCACTGTTCCTCAGAGACAGTCTTCCCTCTGCAGTGAATGGAGGCCATGCACACTAGATCTCAGCAGATGCTTCAGCAAAGATCAGTCCTCAGGAAGCCTGGATAAGTTGCGTTTCCCACACTAGAATTTCCTGAGCAATTAAATCTTCATTACTGAATGCGGGAGCTTCCACGTGAGGCAGCCGTTCTGGCCACCCCTCCTACAGTATTCTGCATTTAAATCAGCCCACCCAAATGGACTAGAAATGTGACCAGCAGCCATCAGCTTGGTTAAAAATATAAAGCCAAAAATTGAATGGCCCAAGAGATATTCGCTGTTTATACGACCTGCTTCCTCAGGGTGTTACATGTGCACAAATAAAATTACGAAAGAGAGGAACAGAAGGCCAGACTGAACAGCTGGAAAAATGTCTGACAAGCCTATAGTCCATTCACCTTCTAATTTCATTCCAGGTCTTTGCACCCCCAATTCCAGTTCCATAGCACTACACAGGCTTCTGGCAGACAGTCCTGATCTTGCTCTGCAACACTCATTTGTGTTGGGGGAAAATAGGCAGTGAGATTGCAGCAGGTTACAACAGTTAAACAAAGGGAAGCCATATATATATAATCTGAATGGGCATTTTAATGTCACTGAGAAAAAAAGAATTTTCCTCCTTCCTCTCTCCTTTTCATACCTCTGACCATAAAAGAAACCCAGAAAACTTAGAAATGCTATTGTAATTATAGCTTACATGTCATCATTTCTTGGTACTCTGGAGTATATAGAAAATGAAAAGGTAATGTTTTACCTTGAAAGACTAAAATGGAAAAACCTTCTGCTCCTGGAATCTCTCTGGAATGTAGTGATTTGTGTGACTGCAATCACAGAGCTGGCTAAAATGGCCTATGAATTCTCCAATGTCTTCCTTTTGTCAAAAGGAACATTTCCATTAAACTACCTTTACAGCCTGGAATTGCTGTCTGCTTTTCAAAAAGAGCTCTAAATGGCTATTAAGCAACCAGCAACTTTACCTAAATGTAGGGCAATTAGAACCATTTTCAAAGTTTTGAAAGATTGTTCTAACCTCCCCCTTTCCTTGGCCAAGATTAGATGGAATGAAGAAAATAAGCAACTTGGAGATGAATAAGGCTGATACGTTCGGTAGAAGTCTCCTTAGAGATGTAAATGAGTCAACACAATGTTTGAAAGTAAAATGTTGTCTGCACCTTTGGGGCAATTTTTGAATTTTTAATTATTATGATTAACTGGGGAAAATGGGATGCCATAATCATAGAACATCTTCCCAATTAAAAAAAAAAAAACCCTCAGGTGCGGAGTTGAACTAACCCCATTTGTCTACGCAAACATATTATTATGCATCCGTGCAAGGCCCATCATTTTTGAAAATTATTTTTCTCTATTTGATTCCTTATCCCCACTTCCATTCTCTACATACACTATAATTCCCTTCACTAATGTGCTTGGTATGTGTCCATATGTATGAATAGATACATACAAAGTCATCGTGTGTGTGTGTGTGTGTGTGTGTATGTGTGTGTGTGTGTGTGTGTGTGTGTTAACTCACACAGTGGCATTGTAGTTTAGATTTTTTTTGTTACTTATTGGGACAACATTATGCTTTTAAGATGTACCCCTGCTGCTATATGCACAATGAAATGCATTGCTCCTGACTACTACATGGTAGTCAGTCCACGGTATGTATTCACTAC
Organism: Plecotus auritus; assembly: GCF_963455305.1. Classification (NCBI taxonomy): domain Eukaryota; kingdom Metazoa; phylum Chordata; class Mammalia; order Chiroptera; family Vespertilionidae; genus Plecotus; species Plecotus auritus. Next base: position 38,871,270 of record NC_137770.1, read on the forward strand.
ATTCTCTTTATTATTTCCCAGTATGGACATTTAGTTAGCTTCCAACTCCACCACGGCAAGCAACACTGTGATAAATATTCTTGCAGAGTTTTGTTGTTGTTGTTTTGTTTTGTGTGTGTGTGTGTGTGTGTGTGTGTATCTGTAAGAGAGTTTCTCTAAGGTATCATTCCGGAGTAGGATTCCACAGTCATATATGCATACTGAATTTTACTAAGCCGTCTAGGACCTACTCTTACTCTAGGAGAGGCAGGCCAGTTGCTCTTCGACCAACAGGGCTTGGGACTTTTTTGTTTCCTCACATTCTCATTAACATTTGATAATGTCTTTCTAATTTTTGACGATTGAATGGGCATAAAGTAATATCTTGTTTTAACATAAATGTTGAGGTTTTGATATATTGTTTGGGGAGGAAGTTGAATACATTTTGTTTGTATGAGGTAGCTATATTATCTACTAGTCTGAGCATGCTCTTGCTTCAAAGTTTGAGAATAGAGAGGAGTGTATATGGACGCTGAGCTGAAGAGGGGGTGCTGAGAACAGATGCTGTGGGTGCTCAGTTTAGTCTGTTTTGTCAACCCTCCCAATGATTCTATGAACATTATAACCTTTAATAACTCCTTTCTGCTCAAACTAGTTAGAGCAGATTCTGTTGCTGGCAACTAAGAAGGCTGGTCTATACAGCAATTGGTAGTATAAGTGGTTGAAAACCCTCAACAACAAAATGGGAATCTAGGATCTATTCATATAGGTTAAGCATGAAAGCAGTGAGGATCTGGTTCCCATTATAAAACATGTCACTGCAGGATTTTATCTGTGGACTTTGGTTTTTCCAAATATATGTGAAGTAAATTGGATGTGACTGAAAAATACTCTTGGATTTTTTTAAAAATTATACTGACAGCTCTGGCTAGTGGCTCAGTTGGTTGGCGCATCAGTCCATGACATCAAAAGGTTGCAGGTTCGATTCCCAGACAGGCACATACCCAGGTTGTAGGTTCGATCCCTGGATTGGGTGGGCATGAGAGGCAACTGATCAATGTTTCTCTCACATTAGTGTTTCTCTCTCTCTCATTTCCTCACTCTCTAAAAAAAAATCAGTAAACATATCCTTGGTGAGGATATAAAAATTCATATTGGCTTATTAAATTATTTTGGATAATTGACATCATTATAATATTGCTATTCACCAATGAACATGGTATGGTTCTCTAATTTTTGTTAAATTATTTCCATTTCTGGGTGATGTCTATTTCTCCTCTAGCCCAATAATAACCCTGCTTTTATATCCAGGAAATTATGAATTACATTTTACTGTTAATCATTATCACCACATTACATGACCATTATAAAATAGAAAGGAAATGTCAAAATGAAAAAAAATTTTGTTTATTATGTAAAAATGTATAACTTATAGATTCTTTAAAATGTGGATGATAACTGGATTTCTAATGCATTTTCCAGTTGGTTATTGCAAGCTTAAAGAAATAGTATGTGTTAAGGAAGCTTGCAATACTCTGTTATTAGTTCTATCAGTTTCTCAGTTGACTCAGCTTCCCCGCCCCCGTTTTTTTTTATTTTAAATATATTTTTATTGATTTCAGAGATGAAGGGAGAGAGAGGGAGAGAGAGAGAGAGAGAGAGAGAGAGAGAGAGAGAGAGAGAGAGGTAGAAACATCAATGATGAGAGAGAATCATTGATTGGCTGCCTCCTGCACTCCCCCTACTAGGGATCAAGCCCTCAACCTTGGCATGTGCCCTTGACTAGAATCGAACCAGGGACCCTTCAGTCTGCAGGCTGATGATCTATCCACTGAGCCAAACCAGCGAGGGCAACTCAGCTTTTTAAAAATGTAGATGATCTCCCCATTTTCAAATGACTGTTTGCTTTCTTCCCTTCCAATCTCCAACCTATTTCACTGACCAGGACTCCAACACTATGTTGAACAGGATCAAGAGAAAAGGAGCCCAGAAATGATCCAACTGACAGAATTTAGTGACTCTTTTAGTGGGCTGTGCAGGTTTTAACTCAGTTAATAAGTGCACCAGCTGGCTTGAAACCACAGGGTTGAACATATCTTCCCTGGACTGTAATAAAAGGTATTTGGCTTTGGTTCACCACATAAGCGCATTCATAATTCAGAAAAATAAAATATAGTCAGTCTAGTGTACATTTTAGCATATTCAAGGATCAGAGAAGTCCTATAGGGAAGAGAACCAATTACTTTTTTCTGTTTAACACAGGTTATCCCATGTATTTGATCATAGAACTCTTTGAAAACTATTAAAATAGAGATTTCAAAAATGCCATGGTAAGATAAAGGAATATTATTTCAAGTTGTGTGTTTTCAAATTTACTTGGAAGAAACAATCTACTTATAATGCTGTGCATGTGGCTGGTTCTCAGATACCTCTGTATGCAGGTAGACATGTGGACCCCCACCCTTTAATTAGAAACTCTTATCCTTAATGTAGTATTTATTGAATCTCATGCTGAGATAAATATTTTTTGTTTATGCAGTTTCCCAGGACTAATTGCTGAGTTTTTAGAACAGCCTTTCACTAAGCTTTAATTAATACAATTAAATGAGCCACTAAGATAAAACAAACTATCAATTCAGCCACCTCTTGTGAATGAGTTGATCTTAAAGTACCTGGTGTAAATGCAAGGTCATTGGCCTTTTGCCCAAGATTTCAAGAGGCAGGATTATCCAGATAATATCTCCGTATTCCCCTTCAGGCTTTCCTCAAAACTCCCCAAGAGTGGAAGGTGACTTCAGAAATATAATATCAGGTTTTTCTCTACATCAATAATGAAACCCCAGTTACTACATTATCTCTTTTCTTTTTTTAAAAAATGATATATTTTATTGATTTTTTACAGAGAGTAAGGGAGAGGAATAGAAAGTTAGAAACATAGATGAGAGAGAAACATCGATCAGCTGCTTCCTGCACACCTCCTACTGGGGATGTGCCCGCAACCAAGGTACATGCCCTTGATCAGAATCGAACCTGAGATCTTTCAGTCCGCAGGCCAACGCTCTATCTACTGAGCCAAACCAGTTAGGGCGCTGTTACTGCATTAACTCTTGCTAGATGTTTAGTAGCAAATCACTCCATCTGAGTATTTTTTAAAAATCTAAGACATAGTTAAGAACTATTCGTTTTCATAAAACACTTCCAATAAAATTATTGCATAAGACATCCTATTTCTTTTTTTCTTCTCCCCTCCCCCCTTTTTATTGTGTAATTGGCATTGGACATTTTCTTTCTTAAATGACAAAAACACTTTTGGAAGTGAAATCAGAGAATGCTGACTTTTAAAGTTCATAAATTAAATGTGCATTCAGATGTTATTGATAAACTTCAATATTCTGTCTCCTTTTATATGTACATTTAGGGCAAATGTCCAATAACTAATCAAAAATGGAAACACTAATTCAGTTTTATAAGGAATAAAATGAGTTGTCTCCACAATACCATATAATTGTTAGTAATTATAAAAATATTCCCTAACTAAAGTAGGTTTCTTCATAAATATACATGCAAATCAAAACAAAATACTGTGATTCTTAAAGAGCAGGTACCATCTATTAATGCAACAATTTGTATTTAATTAATTGACTGAATTGCTAAAAAAAAAGTCAGTGCATTAATGTAAAACATGGTATTATTAAGTAGATAAAAGCAGGGAAAAGATAATGACAAATAGATAATTTCAAAATGTCAAACTGTCATTTTTTAATGATATTCCTAAATGGCATATTTCTTCATAGTTCTTTACAACTCTGCTGAGCATATCTGTGTAAATTGTCATTTAACCATGTTAATTAACTATCCTGATTTCTTTGGCTAACCTTGCATCTTGACTTATGTGAAATAATAAAAAGTAAAAAAGGAAAGACAGAAAAGCTAAATGGAGAGACAATGAAAAACCCAACATCCCCTGTTGACCCAAGTGACAGTTTTTGTATTAAAATATACAACAACATAATTTTTATTTCTGATAGTAAATTGTGATGTAGGAAATGTCAATTACTTTTTTTCTTAGCTAGACCAAAGGTAGATAAAATAAGTTTTAATTATGTACAAAAGAACTACAAGTTAGAGTTTAGTTCATTGAAACACTTCATAATCACCTATAATTCCTTCATTCATTTAATCCAGGGATTTGTAAACTACAGCCTACAGGCCAGACACCAGCTTTTATAAATAAAGTTTTACTGGAACGAAGCTATGCCTATTCATTTACATATTTTCTATGGCTGCTTTCACTCTAAACCATCAGAGTTGAGGAGTTGTAACAGAGATTTTATGATCCACAAAGCCTAAAATATATACTATGGGGCCATTTACAGAAACAGTTTGCTGAATCTTGATTTAATCAGGCATTCATCATTGGTTATCATTTAACAAGTATTTTGCTGTCTCACAGGCATTGGTCCTGTGCTGAGAAGAAAGCAGTGAGTACACAGCTGCAGGCTCTGCCCCATGGAGTTTATGTTCTAGTTAAACAGCAATAGCACCACAGCACGACCAAATCCATAATAGGGCAAATAGAGCAGATTATAGGAACACAAATGAAAGGCACCAAACCTATTATAAAAAAAAAAAAAAAGATATAGAAACTGAAATATGAAGGGTGAGTAGGAGTCAGGAAGGAAAATAAAAGCCAGGAAGAAGGAAGAAGAAAAGAATCTGACGTAGGTTGTCATTGTTGAATGGAAAGACACGTGGCACGAGTGATGTCCCGCCTGGTCAGGGCAAAGACGTTTAGGGGAAGTGGTACAAAGAAATAGAAAAGCATGCCGGTCCCAGACTGTGCTGAGTTTTATAAGGAATTTATTCTACGAAAAATGGGCTGCCCCTCAGATCATTCTAGTCACATGGAGGCCACACTACCTTTGAATTGTTCCCAGCCAATTACTAAGTGTAGTGCGGGACCAGAATTGAGCCTGCCCAGTGCTGGACTTCTCTTCGAGGCAACTTTGCTCAAAAACTTTTTGGTGTAGCCAAGACTTTCTGCCCCTCAGATCGTTCTAGTCACATTGAGACCAGTCTTTAAATTGTGGAAGAGATACAATTACATTTGCATTTTAGAATGGTTACTTAGACTGCAGTATGGAGCTCAGAGCGAGAAAGGCTAGAGTCATAAATAACAATTAAGCTATTGCACAGATAGAATTCCTGGCTATGGTCAAGCGAGGAGTTGGCGGATCCTCTCCCTGCAAAGTAACTTAGGACAAAATTGGCAAAAATCATCAGCAGTCTGGAAGTGAACAAAAGCATGTGGTAATCTGAGAAGCATTTTTACTTGAAAATCAGCTTCACTTCTCAGATAGGAACTTGGGAATCTGTGGTGCTTCCTCCTCTTCCCCAGCTCAGTGGACAAGAGGATTTTCCAGGGCGGGGCAGGTCAGAAGGACCAGCAGCTTCTCTCTGGCTGGGGAAGGGCTCGCGCCACGCCATGTAGTGCTGTGGGAAAAGCCACACCCAGCAGCACTGTGGGCAGAAGTGACCATCACAGAGATGGTTGAGTCGGGAAGGCCACCGGCCTGAGGTTGTGGTCATTGTTGGAGAAGGCATGTTTCTTACTGGACTGAGTGCACGTGCAGCAGATACGGGAGAAAACCCAAAACAATCACACAAGCCTGGCCAACCCTGAAGCTGAACACGTGCATGGGAAATAGAAAAGAGCCAAGCAGAGAGTAAAAGGCTGGACATACTTAAAAATGCCATCCATCTTGAAAGCCTCCTTCCTATACCCACTTACTTATCAGCAGAGAACAGAAGCCTTACTGGCTTCAAGTGGGTGAGCATAACCTCTATCCAACCGACGTCTGACCAAAGCAAGGTAGACACTGGGGAAAGGTCAAGTTAAGCAAGCCTAAAAATAAACACAAGGATATTAAAAACAAAAACAAAACACTAAGCAGAGACATTGACAGCCACAAACCACAAAAGAGACTGATTTCACAGATCTTGCCCAGGAAACTTGGTAAACAAAGAAATAAGCAAATACATCAAATTGCAACAATAACAACCTTCAGGGGAGGAAAAATTGGAATCCAGAATTGCTTTAATATGTTATCAAACATGTTCGGTTTCAACAAACTACTAGACACAGAAAGAAACAGGAAAAATGTGATCAATTCTCAGGAAATCAAGCAGGCAATAAAAACGCGTCACGTGTAACTGAGTTTTGTGCTTTGGCAGTTCACATTCCCTAAGAAACAGGCCAACATGAGGTTAGACATGCAAGACAGTCTCTGAGGGGAATGCTTGTGAAGGATGAAGAGAAAAGTGTGTAGAAATAAGTAGAGAGAGATTGCAGACCACAGTGCAGGTCCGACAGCTAGAGAACGAAGAGCAAAAGGAAGGATTGAGTAGGAAGACCCTAAATTGCTGGGCAGTTCTGAGAAAGTCTTGGCTACACCAAAAAGTCTTTGAGCTAAGTTGCCTCGAAGAGAAGTCCAGCACTGGGCAGGCTCAACTCTGGTCCCGCACTACACTTAGTAATTGGCTGGGAACAATTCAAAGGTAGTGTGGCCTCCATGTGACTAGAATGATTTGAGGGGCAGCAACTCAAACATAATCTCTGCCCTCCCATAATCCATCTGCTCCTGCATGCCCACTTCCATCAGCCCCCTCATTCTGTCTTGCTCTCCTCTGCTGCTGCCAGAAGAACTGAAGCTTTTCCACCTTGCTTGGCACCAGCCATCACTTTCTCCAGCTTGCTAAGAACCACCCTAAGAGTGAGTTTGCCTGATCTCCTGGGGCCTCACCAGAGTATTAAGTTATGTAGCCTGAGAGAGAGTCCCGAAGTTAATGAATTCTTACCTAACCATTATTTTGTTCCAAGCTTCTTGGTCAAGCACCCTCAAAATCTAATTCCAGGGGTAATCTATTCATTCTCAATGGTACATGCTAGCTAATTCTTATAACTCTTCCAAGGTGTAATTTTCCCCCTCCCTTATCAGCCCCAGCATGTCTCCAGCCAGGCCCTGTGGAGAGTTACCCCTAGTTTTCCTCTCCCGCAGCCAGGAGAGGAGGTGGGAGCAGCTCCTGAGGAGGTACCTGTTGCCTGACCTCCTGAGGAAGGTCTCTGTAGTAACTTCCGGCAGGAGGAGTGATAGCCTCCTCCTAGGCAAGGGATGCCATGTCTACAAGCCCTGAGAGTTCAGGGTCCCAGGTTTTTCCATCCAGGGTCCTCACTTTAGCACCAAAGAGCTGCCTTATCTGAGCATTTAAACATCTCTGGAGCTCTGTGTCTGTCATAGCTTCTCTACTGCTCAACTGTTTTTACTCTTTCATTTCAGAAGATAAAGATCTCTTTCTAAGCTGTCAAGAGGCCCTCTGGCTCTCACACATACACACACACACACACACACACACACATGTATGTGTGTGTGTGTGTGTGTGTGTGTGTGTGTGTACTAGAGAAATGGTGCATGAATTCGTGCACGGGTGGGGTCCGGCTGGCCTGCCCCTGATTGGGATGCGGGGGGGCTGGCCAGGGGGAGGGGCCGCAGGCAGTTGGGGGTGGTCAATCATGGCCCAGATCCAGCAGGTTGGCTGCCACAGTACACATCATAGCAACCAGTCATTCCAGTTGTTCCGGTTGTTCCGCCATTCGGTCACTGGGCTTATATATATATATTGATTTCAGAGAGGAAGGGAGAGGGAGAGAGAGATAGAAACATCAATGATGAGAGAGAATCATTGATCGGCTGTCTCCTGCACACCCCCACTGGGGATAAAGCCCGCAACCCAGGCATATGCCCTTGAACCAGGGACCCTTCAGTCCACAGGCCGATGCTCTATCCACTGAGCCAAACTGGCTAGGACTCACACTTAGCCTTTAATGGTTTGCTAACTATCCTCAATTTCTCATGATCTTATCACAGGGCATCAGTATAGCTTATTAATAAGAAGGCAACTCCACTCCTTATAGGCGTTACTCCCCAATGTCTTTCACATGCCAGAATCATTGCATTGTCAAGAGCATTTTTCACCTCTGGAACATTTTCCAAGGTCACCATTGAGGAAATATGCAGCAATTGGACCCTCACCTTGTATCTGAGACTATATCATGCCTTCCATGTTCCACTCAGGAAAGGGTCCTTTGTGCCCATTTGACATCAAGTGAGCCAGTCCTAAGCCCCACCTACTGTTAGCTTTCTCAGATCCTATTCTTGAGACCTCCCATGTCAATTTGGGTCTCCCAAGAAATAGATACTAAGATAGATTAGACATGAAGAGATTTGGGGTTGGGGGAGAATAAAGGAAGGGAACATAAGTAGGTACAAAAACTTTCAGACTGATTTCAAACTGACTCTTGCAAAGGAGACAGGAAAGGAAGGATTGGGTAGGAAGAGGCTCAGATCTCAGCAAAGTTTAGAGAAAGTCTTGGCTGATGGAAAACACCCAAGAAAATGTTGCTATTAGAAGAGTCCGACATCAGGAAAGCATGGCCCAACTCAAGTACCCACTGTGTTCAGCCATTGTCTGGGAGCATCCAGGGGAAGCACTGCTTACGTGTGAGTGCCCTGTGGGTCCAAGGTCAGGTAGCTGGAAGCTGTCAGTCAACTGTGACCCATAGCAGCTTCTGTTGAATGACCATATGAGCAGTGTAATTCTATCACCACTACACATGTCCTTCCCCAGCATTTTGAGGACCCTAGACTAGAGTGTTTGCATATAACTGTCTCCTTTTGCTTTGAATTCCTACTCCTAGTTAAGTACTCTGTCTCCTCCAGTATTCTTACCACCACTTCTTATGGCTGCCTCAGTGACCTCTTGGCATCTATGTCCCAAATTTGAAGCAAGACCTCCACATCATTCCCAGTACAACACTATCACAGTGCCATGATAGGTGTCTGACACATGAAAGATTTGGTGATAAGGGGGAAAATTCCAAGAGAGAGAAATGAATAACTTAAATTTTAATTTTAGATGTCATCTTGCTTTCTCTGCCACAGGACTCTCTTATGATACTTTTCTTCCACACACATGCACCCACCTTTCTCCCTCTGATATGTATACATTTTCATTCATTTCTTACCTGTCTCAATTCTCAAAATTTCCCTTCTCCTGTGTTGTCAGGAAGAAAAAAAAAATCAATATTCCCCTCTTTTGCCTTCCAATATGCAATGGGTGAACAATTTTGTCTTTCATCTCTACTACTTAAAATGAGGATCTGGAGTCCAATTATGCATAACTAAAAAATAAGGTGTTTTATTAAATACTAGAGGCCCATTGCATGAAGAGATTTGTGCAATAGGCCTTCCTTCCCTTGGCTTCCAGCACCGGTTTTCCTCCGGTACCCAGGACCCAGGCCTTCGCTCCGGCTCGAGTCTGCCATCTTTGTCTTCACTGCAGACTCCGGCCAGAGTCTGCAGTCTTGTCTTCGCTGTGGCACTCCACTCCTGTAGATCCCTTCACCCCCCGCCCTCCCTCTCATAGCAGGCGTCCTGCCCCACCTGGCCACTCCGCGCCTGGAGCAGCTGGGCGGTGGCCATATTTAGCCTTCTAATTTGTATGCTCACTCTGATTGGCTGTGGGTGTAGCAGAGGTATGGTCAATTTACATGTTTGTCTATTATTAGGTAAGACTGTAGTAAATCTTAGATTTCTGGTGCTTTCTTATATCTTAATTTTGGCCACTTCTGATGGTATTTTTATTTGTTAACAAATTATAGTCAAGCCTTGGTTCTCAAACTTCTTCCTTTTCGAACAATTTGGTTCAAACAAACACTCTAGTCTAGGGTCCTCAAAATGCTAGGGAAGGACATGTGTAGTTCTCAACCAAATTGTTCATGGAAAGAAAATGTCTTGGTTGTCGAACAAACTTTCAGTTCCCAACCTGACAACCCTTTCCTGCTGATGCTTGTATGATCAGTCACATGTCTCTCAGGTGACAAATAAAGGAGAGAATGTGAGAGTATGAGTCAGTTAACTGCTAAACCTCACATTGTTAACATCTCAGGAAATTGTGCTGTGAATATTATGGGTTTTTGGGTTTTTTTTTTTTTTTTTTTTTTGCTTTTGTTGCTGCTTATTATTATTAAACTAGAGGCCCGGTGCATGAAATTCATGCATGGGAGGGAGGTCCCTCAGCCTGGCCTGCACCCTCTCACAATCTGGGACCCCTCAGGGGATGTCCAACTGCCGGTCCAACCCCTATGGGATCAGGCCTAAACCGGCAGTTGAACATCCCTCTTGCAATCCAGGACTGCTGGCTCCTAACCACTCGCCTGCCTGCCTGCCTGATCACCCCTAACCACTCTGCATGCCTGCCTCATCACCTTTAACCACTCACCTACTTGCCTTATCACCCCTAACCACTTGCCTGCCTGCCTGATCACCCCTAACCACTCACCTGCCTACCTGATTGCCCCTAACCACTCACCTGCCTGCCTGATCACCCCTAACAACTCTGCCTCAGCCCCTGCCACCGTGGCTTCATCTGGAAGGACGTCGGGAATGACGTCTGGAAGGTTGTTCTGCTGTCTGGTCTAATTAGCATATTATGATTTAACTATTATAGATATGTACAGAAAGTCACCCTGGGTCCTTAAGAAAGTTAGTAATAACAGCAAAGTGAGAAGGGAAGTTGTGAGAACGATAGAGCTTTAAAAAAATCGCAAAGTACGATAGAGATGTTTGTGTGTCTGATCATTTCCTTTTTGTTCAACTTCCATTTACCTATCATGTCCTTTTTGTTTTTAAACTATTTATAAATTAAACAGCACTTTAGACATGTACTGTATATAAGAAATATTAAAACAGAGAATCATTTGGGGGTCTGGAATGAATTAAGTCCATTTACATCATTTCTAATGGGAAAAAATGATTTGGTTTTTGAACATATATCACTTCTCAAACAGCCTTCCACAACAAATTAAGTTAAAGAACCGGGATTCCACTGTATTAAAAACTCAACCTCAGGTTAAACAGAAGGTTATAATAAACCTAATGCAAAGCTACAAGAAAACAAATAGCCATAAGCCACAGCCTTATCTCAAGTGCATTTTCCAACGCATTGGTATTTTTCATCTTTGAAGGTAGGAAATGTTCAGTAATGTCAAATGTACATAAAAAGACTACATATCAATTTATGAACAGATGTTGGCACGTGGCCAACATTATAAAAGGAAAACGTTTTAAGGAGCTGATTCTTTGATGTGTAAGTTCTTTTATACAAATTTTTCTTTATCTCTTTCATAATAATAAAAAAAGTAAGAGCCTAGTTCAAAACACAATCAGTCTTTCATGGTAAGGACAATGGATGGAAGCAATTTGAAGCAAATGTCCTTTGATTAAATAAATGACTATTTGAGTTCTTAACAAATAATCAACATCAAAATAAAAGTCTAGATCTTTTCAAGTTCACATGGTTTATTTTAGCAGAATTAAAATGGTATATGCACTTTGAACCCTGTGGCTTAAATATTTTAAAAAGTCTCCTTGGAAACAATTTTAAAATAACCCAACTTCATTCATGCGCCAAAGCATGAAAAATTGAAAGCAAATCAAGATCCCCAGAATATATATCTGCCTTTTAGCACCACCTGGTACCTGTAGCTTTGATTCCAAAAGTGCCCTTGCATATGTTTGTTTTGAAGTCACTTTTCATAGGGGGGAAGTATGTGCTGCAATATACAGATAAGCAGGAAATGAACCGTGAAAGCGAAATCTATTACTTCCAAAACTCAGCCAGTAATGGCTCCACAACTGCACGTTTGTCCCTTTTCCAATTTAAAATGTTCTCTATTCCAAATGGTGCCACATGATTGCCCCGATTTCCAACCAACCTATCCTGCACTTGTACTAGTGTACGGGTACAAAGAATTTTTTTTCCTTACCTACAGGTTTCTAAGAAAAACGATCATTTTTGCACGTGTTTGTTGCTAGGATGCCCCAGCTATGGCAGAAAGCCTGGCTGCTCTTTTATTAACAATGCCAGCTGGCCCCTGCTTCAGCCCTTTACAAGTCTAGAGTTTTGTTTTCTTCCTCAGGGTCAAGATCGGTTCCCCTAAAACACACACAAAGCGTAAGTTCTGATGATGTAGTTCTCTTAGTAGGCGTTAGCTGAAGAAAGAGACTCTCTGGGCAGTGTATCTGGTTACAACCTCCTTGTCCTTTGCTTATGACAAAGAAGAGGGGTTTCTTAAATGATTAAAAGTATTAAACCATCACTAAACTATTCACATGTACCTGGAACCTCAGAATATGATCTTACTTGGAAAAAAGATTGCATGCGTTGTTCTAGTGGAAACTAGATTTTTGGTGGTGGGCATGATGTGATACATTATTACCTGAAAGATATAATGCTATAAACCACTGTTACCTCAGAAAAAAAAGAAATTAAACAAAAGACTTTGCAGATGTGATTAAGGTAAGGAGCTTGAGATCCTCCTGGAATAAGAAGGGCCCTAAATTCAATAATGAGTGCTGTATATAAGAGACAGAGAAAAAGCCATAGACACACAGAGGAAGTCATGTGAAGATGAAGGCAGAAATCAGAGGGGTGGATCTATACGCAAAGGGACACCAAGGACTGCCTGCAGCCCCCAGAACCTGGAGAGAGGCATGGGGCAGATTCTCCCTCAGAGCTTCTAGCGGTAACCAACCCTGATGACATCTTCATTTCAGACTTCTGGTCTCCAGAGAGTGAGAGAATAAATTTCTGTTGTTTTAAGCTACCAGGTTTGTATTCATTTTTTTATGGCAGCCCAGGAAACTAATACAGCATATAATTATTAATACACACACACTCGCACACACACACACACACACACACACACACACACACACACCACACCACACCATTATTACCTTAGAAGGTTTCCATAAGAATCAATGGTTCTCAGTGAAGGTTATATAAAAGTACATGAAGGTGGTTTAGGTTTCAAATAATTGGAGAATGCCACAGGCATTGAGTGGGCAACATTCATGCCAGTCCCACACAATGAGAAATTGTTCAGTCGTCTGCATGACTTTTGAATATTTCATTTATGTAGGTGAAAAAAACATTTATAATGATTTGAGGCAAGAACCTTATGTTGTTATACAAGTGAACACCAAATATTTGTGCATAGTTTAATATACACACGTTTTCTGAATTTTCAAGAAATACAATTACTGTAAAGCAAGGGACGTTTGTATTTTCCTTTGTCTGGAATCGTATCAATGCAACTGTGTCAGTCTGCATTTGTATCTGTTGCCCTAAAGCATCTGACAGTATTATTTTACTGGTTAATTTCATTGTGCCTAAACATTACATAACGAAATAGATATTGCATTAATCAGGGCTCTCTTGATTAACATGAAGAGATGTGCTGTAAGGAATTGGCTCATGTGATTTGGAAACTGACAAGTCCCAAGATCTCCTGGTGAGTCAGTAGTTGGAGATCCAGAGGAGCCAATGTTACAGTTCCAGTTTGAAGGCCAACAGGCTTGAGACCCAGAAAGAGATGATGTTTCCTCTCAAGTTCAAAGACAGGAAAAAACCAACATCCCAATTTGAAGGCAGTCAGGCAGGAGAAATTACTTCTTACTTAGATGAGGGTCAGCCTATTTGTTCTTCTCAGGCCTTCAACTGATTGGATGAGGCCCCCTACATTAAGGAGGGCAATCTGCTTTACTCAGTTTACTGATTAAATGTTTACCTCAAAACACCCTCACAGAAACACCCAAAATAATGTTTGACCAAATATCTGGTACCTGTGGCCCAGACAAGTTGACACATAAAAATCAACCATCACAGATACAATATACAAATTGCTTTTCTTTCATTTCTACCTCATATTTCAGTTATATTGGTTTCAAAAAATGTATAATAAAGTTATGTTATCTATGGATTTAATTTTACAATAGTAAAGGGGGGCATTATAAACTATGTGTTATATATAAAGAGGAGTCACTGGTTGAGAAGCACTAATCTGGATGTGCTATATTCTATTGTAATGGCTTAATAGTCCTCCCTATAGGGACATACAATGATATGTTTAACTAATTAACACTTTGGTTGGTTATTTTTCTTTTTTTTTAAAAAAAAATTATCTTTATTGTTGATAGTATTACAGATGCCCCCAATTGCCCCCCGCCCCTTGACTCTCTCCACCCAGCTCCTGCCCCCTCCTCAGGCCTTCACCACACTATTGTCTGTGTCCATGGGTTATGCATATGCACATATAAGTTCTTTGGTTAGTCTCTTCCCCATCCCCTTCCCTCTGAGATTCGTCAGTCTGTTCCATGCATCCATGTCTCTGGATCTATTTTGCTCGTCAGTTTATTTTGTTCATTAGATTCCACATATGAGTGAGATCATGTGATACTTGTCTTTCTCTGACTGGCTTATTTTGCTTTGCATAATACTCATTAGGTCCCTTCATGCTGTCTCAAAGGGTAAGAGATCCTTCTTTTTATATCTGCATAGTATTCCATTGTGTAAATGTTTTTCTTCTTTTTTTATTATTACCAAAAACATCATGGAATATACCTTTCTACATATATCTTTGTACTATTTACAATACTTCTAGATAGTATATTCCTCAAAATAGAATTCCCCAGAAAAGTATGCACATTTAAAATGTCAATAGACACTATAGCAGTGGGATTCAAGACTAAAACTCTTTCTTCTTCTTCGACAGAAATTATATGCCAATGACTTTAAAACAGATATAAGTAGAGTTGCTTTTGAAACAAAGATAGAAATGTCGAAAGGATAGGATTGATGGAGTACTTTAAGTATTTATGTTTAAATATGTGTGGTTTTCTGATCTGAACATATCAGCATTCCAAGGAGGGTTGATATGTTCATGGAACACATGAGGGAAAATGAGTTGTAGGGATGACCTCAGGGTCAAGGGTTAATAAACAGAGATATAATAGTAGTAACAATCTCCGCTGGCACTATTATTTCACATTTATTTTTTATTCATGATAAGACTTCAAATCCCAGCTGTATCACTTACTAATCTGTGTGACCTTGAGCGAGTTACTTAGCTTCTCTTGACCTTACTTTCCTCAATCTAATAAGCTACTAGTGTGCATTTCAGTTCCGGAAACTGTGTCATGGGAATTGCCATCGTCCCCTCATCTTACTTTAAAGAAGGATGAGCAGTGGTTGACATGCCAGTTAGAAGGAGTGCATCTAACCCTGCAACCCCTCCCTCACCCCACCACACCCCCACACCCCCACACCCCCACACCCCCACACCCCTGACATATTCCACTTAAAGAGGTAAGGCTGCTGGCAAAAGACAGGAACATCCCCTGGGTCAAGAGAACACAGAAAACTGTCTTTCTGCTTGAAACTAGAGAAAAGGGGAAAACAGGGAAACTAATGTCTTGACAAATCACACACGCATCCTACTAGCTGAAGGATTCTAAGCAGTATTAACTACAAAAGCCCTTCCTCAAATGGCACACCATTCTATGCCTCTTAAAGTCTGGGGTGAGAAACAGTTTTGTCAAATCCACAAATGACTCTTTGAAATACATCCTTTTACGTGTGTGGTTTTTTTTTTTTTTTTTTTTTTTTTTGGATAAAGTGGGGAATAAGCTCATTTTTGCTAACAAACATAGATAAGTAACACAACTCATATGCCCGTTTTGTTCACTGGGAAGCTTTGGGGCCAGGAAAAAGTGCCCAGAAAACCCCATCAGGCTGTTGCTATCAAATGAATCAGGACGGCTTCTTCAGCAGTTGAATGTCACTCTATATAGCACTTTTCTGCTATAAATGCAGGCCTTGTTCTATAACTGGCCTGGATGCTTCTGATTTTATTGGAACTATACTGAGACGCTGCTTTGCTGTGAATTCCTGCCTTGTGGCTAAAGGTGCACAAAGTCAACCTAGCTCCCGAGCTGCCGCTAGGTCTCACGCCACCCACGTCCCAGGTGGAATTAAATGTCCTCGAGCAGGCTGCTTTGAAATTCTAGTTTTTAAAGCATGCTTTTCAGAGCAGCCAAGCACAAATGACTGTGTGTATATGCACTGCACTTTATGTGTCCCGGGTATAAAAGCTGTATTGAACATTTATGAGGGTTCCTCTCTGAAAAATTGCAGATCATAATAGAAAGTATGTTTTTGCATTTTTACCAAAACCTCAGACTCCAATAGACTGAGGGCTTGATGGAGCCAAGAAATAAAAAGAGAGCTGGTGGCCGCAACATGCCGTTTTCCTGGCACAAATAAATCTGTTTTACTCAGGCCTTGAGGCAAAGGAACAAAGAAGCCGAGCGGTTCCAGGCCCCTCTGCCCACATCTGCCCATCCTCCTGCTCCTTCTCTCCAGAGAGAACTGAGGGAACCAGGGAGGCAGGCGGTGCTCACAAGCCCTGAGAAACAGGGTCCAGGGGGAATGCCAGAGCCTTTTCATCTTTTCCCATCTCGGATCTGGAACATAATGCCTTGACTTTCACATTTTAAAATGATCGCACATTGTTCAGACAGCAAAGGTCTAATTATAACTGGCCTCCACTTGTTTGCATTAAGTTGACTTGTTTCCAAGATAATCCAGAAACAAGTGTTCACTGAATTTATTGTTTGAAAAGTATTTACATATACTTTAACTGCCTTTTTGTAACAGTCTGAGTCCAACAAGAAAACCACTTTATATTTTTTTAATCAGGAAAAATCAATGCAGAGAATTAGTTACAAGTGTGATTGATAGAAGAGCTGGAAGCCAAACAGAGATAGTGAGGTAACCCAGAGATTAACAACAGCAAAGAGAGCCAAAGAGAGGCCGTGGGGCTGCCAGAATCCAGAGCCAAGGCCACGGGGCAGTAGCTGGCACCACGGCAGACCTGTCCAGTGGGAGCTGAGCCAGAGGGCAGATGGAGCCATGCTGGAAAAACCACTCAAGGCTGAGAGCTGTCCTGCGTGCTCCCGTTCCCCCATACCTCCCAGCCTCTCTCGAAGCCAGCTGACACAGGAGTCTGGGAATCCTCCCCTGCAGGCAGGACTCAGCCCCAGGACCACAGAGCACAGAGCCGGAGATAGGAAAGGAATCTGGGGGCACATTGAGATCACATTTTTCTTGACCATCTCTGACTATAAGCTAAAGAAAAATATATATCTGATATGAAAGCTCTAGTTTATTGGATAATGGGGAAGATTAGGTCCTGAAGGCAGCAGCAGCCAGAGAAACTGCCTTAGTCCTTTCTGCCAGCTCAATCCCACTCACCATCAGTCGCTATAGTTCTCTCAGCAAAGGCTTTGTCCAAGGGGACCCATAGCGGATGCATGCAGGGGACCAGTGCCTTTTGCTTGATTTTCTTGACATCGTTTCAATATTTTCTCATGCTTGCACATAAACTATTAAGCAGCATTTTATGAGCTGTCACGGGGAAAAATGGCTGTGGGATGAGTCCGCAGCCGACAGA
The DNA here is from genome assembly GCF_963455305.1 of Plecotus auritus. Taxonomy (NCBI): domain Eukaryota; kingdom Metazoa; phylum Chordata; class Mammalia; order Chiroptera; family Vespertilionidae; genus Plecotus; species Plecotus auritus. The sequence goes on from NC_137770.1 coordinate 38,888,662, forward strand.
GAGCTTTTGTCATGTGTCTGACAGAGCCTTGAGGTGTGGGGAGAATCAAAGAGAGAAAATGGAGCATGAGTGTGAGTGAGTTATAGCCCCTGTCCTCTTTGGGAAATACCCAAAGTAAAAACCTTTCCCTTTCTTATATTTTTCTTCTCTTTTTTAAGGAGAAAAGATATACCTAAAAGAAAGAGTTGGCCTATCTCGGGGTGGGGACCAAAGACAGTAAAGCAGAAAACAGCTGGAATATATCTGCAATGAGAGTGGACAAAAAAACGTTCTTTCTGTGCCATCAGTGAATTGCTCCTGTGAGAAAGCCAAAATAGCAACCTCTTTATCACCAAAACAATTCTCCCTGAGGCCAGTTCCCAGCTTCTCAGGCACACCCGGGACACTTCCCAGCTGTTCAGCAGCTGAGTTCTCCACCCACCAGAGCCTCGATCACAATGGAAGCTGCCATGTCTAAGGGACCTTCACATCACATGCCATGGAGGTCAGACACCACACTGGTCAACGTGACCACAGAGAGGAAACTACTGTCTTTAATATCACTGGCTTAACTGGCATCTACTGAGCCCTTGCTGTGTACCAGGCTCTCTGTAACTGAATCTTCACAAAAGTCCTATGTGGTCATCATTCTTATTTTCCCTGTTTCATAGATGAGGATCCTGAGGCTTTGCGGTTTGTTCAGCATCACACAGCTAGAAAGTGGCAGATTTGAAACTCAAACTAGGTCTGTGTCTCTCCCACATCCAAAGCTCCTCATTGCTATGCAATGCTGTGTATCAGCTCTGAGGGAAACTCAGTGGACAGTGTGTACGTTCAGTGCTAACCTGCCTTGCAAACAGTCACTGACCTCCTCATCTATGATTTACGGAAGAGAGAGTAAAACAGAACCATTACTTGTTTGTTCTATTTGAATGCAACTGATCAGTGAACTCCTGCTATTTACACTCTTTAGTCTTAATGACTGAGTCCTATTGTTAAGGGCAAAAATAGAATATTGAGGACTAGCTATAGTTATAAGAAATATTAATCATGCTCTGTTAACTGTTATTGCCTTGTTCTGATTAAAGAAAAGACATTCTAACATAGCTGGGAGTTGTACGTCCTCAGGACCTGAGAGTCAACTTTGGACCTGGCAGTCAACCTTGGACCCGGGAATCAACCTTGGAATGAAATCCATTCTCCTTCAAGAACTGCCTATTTACATGGAAAGATTAACAACCTTGTGGCCCAAACAATGGAGGCCCACCCCAATCCCCCATAGCCTATTTCCCCAAGCCCATAATTCCTACTTCCTCATGTAATCTTTGTTCTACCCAATATAAGCAGCTGGCTTATGGGGGGTTGCAGAGCAGATTTTTGTGGATGACCTGCTGCTCTCCCATACTGCCGGCATTATGAGAATAAACGCTCATATACAATTCAACCCTGTCTCTGCTTAATTGGCTCAAGTAGTGACAGGCAGCCGGGACCCATTGGTTGTCCAGTTATACTATGATATCTGCAGATGTTCTAGAAGCTTCTGTTTTAAATCTCTCCAGATAACCAAACCCTATAGAATAAATGCTTCATTTCTGAAACTTTTCTTCCCAGACGTCTGGGTTGGAGTCGCCAAAGATTGAAATCTGTAGGCTCAGATCCTGGCCAGTTCTGAGGTGACTCCTAATCTCATCTTCAGGGAGCATTATTTAGTGTATGTTTTGCCCAAGACCCATTTTATCAGTGATGAGTGCTAGTCATTCAAGTGCCCACCCTGGTCTACTCTCCACCAGCCCATATACCTGGACTTTTCTGTGATCTCTGCTGCATTGCTGGCATAAGACTCTTCTCGCTGGAAGCTGACCCTGTCCCCTGAAATGTTACATTTATAGAATTATAACAGCACAGGATGACGAATACATTGCATGTATTCTGCCATTTGTCTTTCCTGCACCCACAGTTGGGGTGGTCATTGAATTCACTGGCTAAGCCAGAAACCTTTGAGTGAAAAGGAGGACTAAATTACATGGAGACAGCAGGTGGAAGCAGGGCTGCCCCATGGCAGACATTGCTCACTGACCCCAGCCTTCTCAACAGTGATCCCAGCAGCCCTCCAGAGATGAAAATTATAGGTAATCACAGAGTTGGCACCACATGACACTTTCTGCTCACATTTATGTGCATGCAACTTATTTCATTTTTCAGCATAAATATGAGTGTTTGCTTTGCAAATCTCCAGATGAGGAGAAACTTACGCTTTAAAAAGAAGGAAGACATCATCTCTGTTCACAAGCAGATTATCATCTAGTTGTGAAGAAAAGACCACATCAAGTAAATAAATGTGCAAAATAAATGCACTTTGTGAACGCAAATATTCTGTTCCATAAATGAATTTCCCTGCGTGAGAAGAGCAGGGAGCAATCTGTAAGACAGTTAGGCACCAATTTATTTTTTTTAAATATATTTTATTGATTTTTTTTTTACAGAGAGGAAGGGAGAGAGATAGAGAGTTAGAAACATCGATGCGAGAGAAACATCGATTATTTTCCTCCTGTACACTCCCTACTGGGTATGTGCCCACAACCCAGGTACATGCCCTTGACTGGAATCGAACCTGGGACCCTTGAGTCCGCAGGACGATATTCTATCCACTGAGCCAAACCAGTTAGGGCTAGGAGCCAATTTAAACATCCCATTGGGTTTCACTTAGAGTTGATTTAAAATATAGCCCAAATTTTAGAGTCAAAGGCCCTGGGTTCAAGTCCTGAAACTCTACTTACTAGTTGTGTGAAAATAATGGAAAATAGAAAATATGGGCCAAAGGAGAGATAAAGATGCTGTAAAGGTAGAGAAAGGAAAGAGAATAATTCTGTTCAGAGATGGCTGCTTTATTGTGCTCCTGTATATGATTTCTTCCTAAAAATAATAATTTTTGGGTTAAAATATTACAAAGAAGTACAAGGGAGGAAAAGAAAATGATACACAATTCTAAAGCCCAGCTCACCATTGCTGATATAACAAAAGAAATACAGATACATGATTAAGAAGTTGGAATAGTACAGAAAAAGATAAAATCCTATATAATAAAAGGCTAACATGCAAATTGACAGAACAGTGGGACGACTGTTCACTATGATGCGCACTGACCACCAGGAGGCAGGATGCTCAACGCAGTCATGCACCAGGCCTCTAGTAAGAAATAAAAGTCTCTTTCTCTTCCCCCAGGATCACTCCCTGACATACTGATATTTAACATTTTCTTGTATATACTTCAGAGGAAAATAAAGGCATTTATCTGCATGTATATACTCTGTGCCTTGTTTTTTTTCCTTACTTAATAGTATATCTTGGAGGCTTTTCTATCCCAACACATACAAATCTCCTTTATTCTTTTACCAAGAGTAAACTAGTTCATCACAGAGATTATAAATTATTTAACCAGTCATTTTCATTTTTTTTTGTTTTGTTTTTGCTGCTATAAGCAATGCTGTGGTTCATAGTTGAGCCTCTTTAAACGAATGTAGCTTAATCTCACAGGCTTACAAAGAGTGAAAATGAAAATATGCTACAGTTACTCACGCTTTGTTTCCAGAGTTCATTCATCATTTCCCATTTTCCATTCCCGCCAGCTTCTCCTCGCTGCTAGTTTCATGTGTCCTCAATCACCTAATTTTTGACAGGCCATCTTATCTTCCATGGTTTGCCTAGCTCCCTTGATAAACAAACTTTCCCCTTTGGATTTGCTGACCTGGCCTTGACCTCAGCATCCTCCCAGGACTCACTTGTCAACATCTGCCCTCTGGCTCTACAACCTTCAAATGTGACTGCGAAGCACTCTTCTTGGACAGTTGTGATATTGTGGTTTATAGTGAGAAATATATTTTTGATCTTTCTCCCCGGTTCTGGCACAGACCGCCTAAAACCTTTGGAATTGCCCAAGTAGTGAGAGCAATAGTTGTCTTTTATTATGTTCATTATGTAACCTTTGAAGAGCCCCTAGATCACCCAAGGAGGGGGTTGGTCATGAGAGGACCCAACCATGTGATTAGAGGGTTGGAATGTCAGTCCCACCCCATCCCTCAGGGAGAGGGGCTGGAGATTAAGCTCAATCACCAGTGGCCAATGATTTAATCAGTTGTGCCTATGTAATGAAGCCTGCATAGAGACCCAAAAGGACGGGTTTGCAGAGCTTCTGTGTGATAAATACTTGGAGGTGCGGGGGTAGCACCCCGAGGAGGGCATGGAAGGCCTTCACCCCTTCCCACATAGCTGGCCTTATATGTCTCTTCCATCTCCTGTTCCTGATGGAAGAGACATATTTTTTTTCTTTATAATAAACTGGTAATCTAGTAAGTAAAATATTTCTCTGAGTTCTGTGAGCCATTCTAGCAATTAATCCAACCCAAGGAGGGTGTTCTTGGAACCTCCCATCTATAGCTGGTTGGTCAGAAGCCCTGGTGGTAACTTGGATTTGCGACAGGCATCTGAAGTGGTGGGAAGGCAGCCTGTAGAACTAAGCCCTTAACCGATGGGATCTGATGCCATTTCCAGGCTCTCTCCAGGTAGGCAGTGTTAGAATTGAGTTGAATTCCAGCTGGTGTCACAGAACTGCTTTGTGGTATGGGGAAACACTCCCTGAACCCCCCACCAAACATATGTTGGAATTTGGTGACCAGAATCCTTAGCACTTAAATCTCACTAAGTGCTCTTAGCAGGAGAATGGGAATTTGACAGGAATGTTTTCAAGAGTCAGCTTCTAGGTGGCCCTTAAATAACAGGGTGAATTTTTAAAGGCAGGATAAAGTCCTCGGGGGAGGATTGAACAATTTCTCCAGATACTTTGCAATGTAGGACTCCATAGAAAGCAGGTATTCTGTGAAAAGTCAACTAGTTTAGCAAGATTCCTCTGAGTGCCACATTAGTACCTGGAGGCCAGTTTAACATGAAGTAAATTGCAATGAATAGTCTCAAGCCAGACAAACTATCTGTAAGATTACTGAGGGCCCACCAAGTGCCATAATAATTCAGAAGCAGAGACCTAAAGGCACTGGTGAGGAGCTTGAATAGAGCTGGTCTCCTGTGAAGATTCAGATGCAGGGTTAAAGATTTTATTTAAAAATTATGATTCTTAGTGATGAATGAAGAAAGCTAGAGAAAAAACACCCTGCCAAAAATGAAAGTGTCTTAAAGACTTGACAACAGTGGCAATTCTGCTTGCCAACGTGGTAGAGTAATTTATGAGCCACATAGCAATTCAGAGCAGCTTAACAACAATTACTGAATGATGAATGCATACTTGGAAATGTTACTAACTCTGAAATAACATAAGGATATCAAATTAACAAATTATAGTTTATTTCTATATCTGCGGTTTGGGAAAACAAAAGGACATGTATGCATGCATATTAGCATAACCAATGGACACAGACACTGGGACAGTGGGGGCTTGCCCGGGGTGGGAATGGCTAGGCGGGGAGAAGGGGAGGGAAGGTCAAGCAGGAAAAAAGGAGACATATGTAAAATTTTAGACAATAAATAAAAATATATGCATAGGTACAACCCCTACTTATTGAAGGCCCCAATGCTCTATAAAGACCTCCTGAGTAAGAACCTTCTACATTTGGAAAAATGTGGACTCTACATGTCCAAGAATGGATTTGTCTGATTTTCATATTTACCTAGTGTGGTAGGAAGAATAATGGCCCCTCCAAAGAGGCCAGGTCCAGGTCCAAATCCCCAGAACCTGTGAATATGTTACCTCACATGGCAAAGGGGACTTTGCAGATATGATTACATTGAAGACTTTGGGATGGGGAGACTGTCTTGAGTTATCTCTGTGGCCCCAATATAATCACAAGGGTCCTTAAACGAAAGAGTGTAGAGTCAGAGAAGGAGATGTGACTACAGCAGAAGCAGAAGCTGGAGTGATCTGAACAGGGGCTATGAGCCAAGGAATGCAGATGGTTTTGAGAAGTTGGAAAAAGGCAAGGAAATGGATTCTCCCCTAGAGCCTGAGAAGGAAAGCAATCCTGCCAACAGCTAGCCCAGTGAAACCCATTTTGGACTTCTGACCTCCATGTTTGTAAGAAAATAAATGCTTCAAGACACTAAATTGTGGTAATTTGTTACAGCAGCAACATAAACCTACAACACCAAACAGCTTTCATGATTGTTTTCTTCATTTCTTTGCCTCATAAATTCAGAGAGCCCAATAGCCAAGTCCAATACTGTTGAGGAGTTCAACAAAGCCTTTTTAAGAAAGCATGAGAAAGCTGTCACATAGATCCAAATGGAAGCAAGGAAAATATAGACTAACACTGTAAGCCTTATGCCACATTAGCCTACACCCATCTTTGGTTGGTTGCTAATTCAATCTATTTAAATGTTTTCAGTGTCTCTTACAGATTCATATTAAATATATTAAATTTACCTCAGCCCCCTAGCAAGGCTCTCTTCAGAGAAATCTTTTCCACACATTTCATGCAAATATGGATATTTGAAAGGCAATACATTTAAATTTTAAGAATTTCAAATACTTATATTTAGATGTGATAGATTGTTTAGAGAATTCTCCTCTAATTTCCCTGATAATCTCCACCTCTTTGGGAATTGCCCCTTGATCCACAGGCCCTAAATTTAGTCCTCCTACTAGCCAGCGTGAACTGGAGCATGCAAGGGACAAGAGGAACTCCTGACCCAAGCTGGGCCAATTATTTCTCCTGGGAATCTAGAATTTGAACTGTGAAATTCAGAGTGTGGGAATTGGAAACAGAGTTACTTTAGTGTCAGAAATTGATTGAGAAGGTCCATAAGCTCCACAGCTGAACATTAAGTCTTCCTAGGCCCGTTTGTTAAACTCTTGCTTGGATTCCATAAAATACTCTGTGTGGCAGAATGATTTGTGTCAATAGCAGCAATTCTCATCCCTCTCTGTAACCACTTCTCTTTCCAGTGTGATTGGCAGTTCCCCTCAGTGGTGGAATATGTTTACCTGTCCTTTGAATCTGGGATGACCTGTGAACAATGGCATGTGGTGAAGATGATGTACAAGCTCTATCACCAGGCATGCGAATGAATCATGAAGGCTACCCTAGACCTGCCAGGCCCCATTGGATCTGCCAGCTGGTCACGAATTTATGATCAGCGAAGCCTGGCCCAGAGCATTAGACCCATCATCTGACTCATACATACCCAAGTAAAGATATGTTCATTGTTTTAAGTCAGAGTTTTGGGTGATCTATCATGAAGCAACGTCTAATTGATACACCCTAATTTGTGTGTTTGCCCATTTTTTTCTCTTATCTATTTAATATTTGTTGAGCATCTGGTAAATACTAGGATAAGTTCTTCTGCTAAGAATATGAAATTACAGAGACGTTACTGTAAAACAAAGTCCTCACTCTCAGAAAGCTCACACTTGAGTGGGTATTGTTGGGAAAGCGAGAGAAAGGCAAAGAACAAGTAAGCGAGTAAATATACACTATAACAAATGAAAAGTAATAAAACAGGATTCGGGAAATAGGGAGTATGGTGTCAGGAAAAGAAACTGGTATTTTATAAAGAATGCAGAGGGAACGTATCTCTCTAACATGGCATTTGAGCAGAGACCTAAAGGTAGTGAGTGAAAAAGCATTCTAGATAGAGGGAACAGCAAGTGCAGAGGCCCTGAGGCAGGAGTGAGCTGGGCATGTTTGCGAAGCAGGAGGTAAGTGTTTTCTGGAGCAAAGGGATAAGGGAAAGAGGGACCAGGGGAGAGATCAGAGCGCTGGCCAAGGGTCAGGCCTTGGAAAACTTGAGAGTGATGATAAGGACTTTGGATTTTACTCTGAGCAAGATGGGCGGCAATTAAATAGCTTTGGTCACAGTGTTTAAATGAAAGATAACATATTTTAGAATGCTCACCCTGACTATTTGGCAAATAATCTCTAGAAGGGCAAGAAGAGAGACCTCGGAAGGCAGCTGCCATAATCAGGTGATTTGGACCAACACAGTAAGAGAGGAGCAGGCAAAGTCTGGATACTTTCCTATGAAGTGATCACAGGATTTGCTCCAAGTTTGAATAAGGGCTGTGAATAAACGAGGGGGATGAACCACTCTAAGGTTTTGGCCTGAAAACTGGAAGGACATAGTAGTTATTAATGGAAAAGAGGGAGGATTTAGGGAAATCGGGACTTTGGTTTTGGCCATGCTAAGTTTGAGAGTGTTTTTAGACAGTGACATCCATCGGTAGTTGGCTGTAAGACTATGAAGCTGAAGTCAGAGTGCTGAGTTGGAGACATGAGTTTGAGAGTCATTTGTGTCCACTCGGACTTGAAAGGCTCTGAGTCTGAGAGAAGTCCTACAGGGAACACCTGTGGAGAGGAAAAGCAGCCCTGGGCTCCCTGCTGACTTTATCCAGGGCGAGAGGAAGGACCAGCCAAAGAGATGAGAAGGGGGCCAGCAAGGAGAACCAAGAGGGGTTTCTGCCAGTAAATTCCTTTCTCTTCTCTTTAACCTAGCTTAAGCTGGTTTCTGTTATTTACGTAATGGGATAATACATGGAGATTTTAAACAGAGGTTTTCCTTTCTGAAAATTATCCCCGTTGCCCTGCAGCGCCCCACACACTGGGGGTAGGGCATCCTTGGCTGCGCGAGGAGGGGAGGCAGAAACAGAGAGACAAAGACTTCCACTGACTTGCTAAGGGATTTTTTTTTTTTTAAGTCATGGCAGGCATAATAGTCTAAAACCAAAGCATTTTTGATGTGTGAGAGCCAACAGTATGAGAGAGAAGGAGTTTTGTTTTGATTTCTAAAAGGGCTGGAGTGGACGAGGGAGCCAGAGCCTGGGGTGGAACGTAGCCATGTAGGAAATAATGCGCGATAGGGATTAACAGCAGTTGCTTGCCCCAAGGGAGGGAAAGCAGATTCCTTCATGGGCAGGAAGGAGGCTGGAGGGAAGAATCAGGAGCACTGAGATGCTGTGAAAAGCCTTCCCAGCCTGCCCTAGGCTGCTTCTCCTCCCCACCCCACCCGCCCCCCCAGCCAGGTTGAAAGCCTGCTGCGAGGGGCAGACCAAGACCCCCCAGGCAGCAGAAAATCCCTCAGCTAAAGGGTTTGCACCCCACTTCCCATCCGGAGTGCTGAAGGGAACACATCACAATGTACCTCACACTAACTCAGTTTCCTTCTATGTAAAGTGGGGATAACAATATATTTTTTTGTAGATTTTTGGTAAGAATTAGTAACAATTTCCAGAAGGTACCCAATTCTTCAGTGCAGCTGATCTTGGTGAGGGGTCAGAAAAAAATCCAATTAAACAAATCTACTCTAAGCTATGGCTGACTCATGCTCCCCGAATCCTCATACAACTATTTACACTTGTAAAAGAGAAATTGTTCTAATTAAATATATAAAGGCGTGTTCAGTAACTCCTTTAATAAGAAAGCCAATTAAAATATAAAGTCCCACAAGGGAAAAGAGTTTGAAAGCAAGGTGGATGTACTGTCCGAGCCAGCTTAGTATTCTTTTGCTCAGGATTAGTCAGGGCTGCATATACTAGAGAAGCCCTAACAGGTTTAAACAAGATAGAAGTTACTCTCTCTCACACACATAAAAGGGATCTAGAAGTTAGCGAGTCAGGACTGGTGTTGGTGCTTCACAAAGTTGTCCGAGTCCACAGCTCCTTTGCTGTCCTTGAGAGTGGTTCTTGTCCTCATGGCTCAACATGGCAGATAGAGCACCAACCATCACATCCACATTCTGGCAGCATGATAAAGAAGGGGCAAGAGCAAAGCCACACTTCCTGGAAGCCCCCACATAATAATTTCACTGCATTTATTGGCTAAAATAAAGTCACATGATGTATCCAGCTGCAAGGAAGGCTGAGAAACATCCTTTACCTGAGTCTTGCCTTCCAAAGAAATTTAGCATTCTATCACTAAGCATGAAGAAGAGCACCCATGTTAAAAATAAGCACCCAGCAGTCTTTTCCACAGCACGATGGAGCCACTTTTTCAGTTCTGGTCCCTCAGTTGCAATTTCTCCCTCTCATACTCTGCTTTGTGATGTTGGAGATGGGGCTCTGACCACTACAGCCTGCTCTGCCAGGGCATCTGGAGGGAGATAAGAAGACCTGAGGAGAAAGGATGCTGTCTCTGTCCTTGTCACCCAGCTTCGCTTCTCACCCTGGCGCTGGCAATTCTTTCCAGGAGCGGTGGTTGGTCCCAGTTTGCAGGTTTCCCAGCATCCACAGACCAGCCTCATCTCTCCCCACTTCAGATGCACCAATGCCAGGCCAGCTGGCAGCCCTACTATGGACTGAAGTGTGTTCACAAAATTCAGCTGTTGATCCCCTACCCCTAATGTGACTGTGTTGAAGTTTGGGCTTTTAGGAAGTAATTAAGGTTAAATGAGGTCCTAAGGGTGGGACCCTAATCCTAAACTCTCTTCTGTGTCTGTCTGTCTCTGTCTCCCCCTTTCTTTCTCTCTCTGTTTCTCTCCCCCTCTCCACTAGCTGGGATTCAGGGAAGGCCATGTGAGCACACATGGAGAAGGTGGCCACCTGCCAAGAAGAGACCGACCTTCCTGTCACCTTGATCTTGGACTCCTGCCCTCCAGAACTATGAGAAAACAAACTTCTGTTGTTTATGTCACCCTTCCCTGGTGTTTCGTCATGGCAACCTGAGCAGACAACTCGCTCCTAGAGGTCTGACTCTCCGTCCCCTGGGCCCCTTCTCCAGCCCTTCCTTTGCTCCCCAGACCTAGGGCAGGAGCTGTTTTCACCAGTTGACATTTCATAACTCCCATTCTATTTTCTTCTTTTCAGTTCTTCAATATCTAGTCAGTTTTTCATATTAAGGGTTTTTTTGTTTGTTTGTATGTATGTTTTTCTGTTCCAATAAGTAGTTGTGGTTTCTGACTGGCCCCTGGCTGATACTCCCAGCTATGGCTCCAGATTCTTTCTTTTTTTCTTTTTTTATGTTAACTTACTTTGAATATTATTTTCTTTTTGTTTTATTCTTTATTGTTGAAAGTATTACATATGTCTCCTTTTTCCCCTGTTGACCTATCCCTGCCCACCCCGCCCCCCAGCACAGGCCCTCGTCCCCCTACTGTCTGTGTCCATTGGTTATGCTTATATGCATGCATACAAATCCTTTGGTTGATCTCTTACCCCCCACCTCCCACCAAAAGCACCATTAGCACATTCTCCAACCGTCATCTGCTCCCAAGCACATCCCCAACATCCCACCTGCCACTTCGTACCTCCACTTATTCCTAGTCTCCATTTCTGCCCCCCAGTGGCCCTGTGTATTGTCTTCTTCCCTGTTTACCCTGGATGATAGACCTGGGTTTTGGTTCCACTTTTCCAAAACCCAACAATTCTCACATCCTTGCCTTAGACCTGGGCTGCACTGCTTCCCTAGGCGTGGGTCCAGTGGTCTATGCTTCTCCTGGTGGGGATAAGGGTCATAATCCGAAATTACACACCCAAACCAACTCCTTTAATCAAGCTGTTGTTTTTTTCAAAGTTGTAGAACTTACTATTTTTGTAGCCTGCAAATTTTCAAAATAGTTCCAATTTGTTCTCCTGAAGGCAGCACAGAGTAGGTAGGGTGCTTATGCAAGAAAGCTAATTATTTGGTTAGTAAGGCAGGCATTTTAGGTTGTGGGCAGTCTGAAATAACTTGTACTTAGCTGTGCATTTAAAAAATAATTTCCAGGCAATACATCATCTTCACGCATTTTCAGGTTGCTTTTACATCCTCAAGATCTGTTTTTCTGCCTCACCCTTTTAATGGTATGTTTCATTTTTGGGTGTGTGTGTTTTCATGTATTGAAAGCAATGGAACAATGAAAACTTTTTAAAAATATTTTTATTGATATCAGAGAGGGAAGGAGAGGGAGAGAGAGATAGAAACATCAATGATGAGAGAATCTACTGGGGATCGAGCCTGCAACCCAGGCATGTGCCCTGACTGGGAATCGAACAAAGCTCAACCACTGAGCCATGCTGGCTGGGCCAATGAAAACTTTTTTGAGAGTTAAGTCTTTCCATAGCTATACTCCTACGTGTACTACCTCTGCTTCTCTTCTTTTCATTGTTTTTATTGTAGTTGATTTCTAATTTTATGCCATTGTGGTCTAAGAAGATGCTTGATATGATTTCTATCTTCTTGAATTTGAAGAGACTTTGCCTGTGTCCCAATATGTGGTCTATCTTTGAAAATGTCCCGTGTGCACTTGAGAATGATGTATATTCTGTAGCTTTGGAGTGAAATGTTCTGAAGATGTCAATTAAGTCCATCTGATCTAGTGAATCATTTAGGATTGTTGTTTCTTTGCTGGTTTTTTGTTTAGAGGATTTATCCAGTGGTGTCAATGGGGTATTAAAGTCCCCTACTATGACTGTATTGCTGTAGAACTCTCCCTTGATATCTTCCAGGACTTTTTTATGTATTTGGGTGCTCCTGCATTGGGTGCATATATGTTTACCAGAGTTATATCCTCTTGTTGAATTGTTCCCTTTAGTATTATGAAGTGGCCTTCCTTATCTCTTGTTATAGCCTTCACTTTGAGGTCTAATTTGTCAGATATAAGTATTGCTACCCCAGCTTTTTTTTTCATTTCCATTCACCTGAAAAAATTTTTTCCATCCCTTCACTATCAATCTGTGTGAGTCCTTTGTTTTGAGGTGGGTCTCTTGTAAATAGAAGATATATGGGTCATGTTTCTTTATCCATTCAGCTACCCCATGTCTTTTGATTGGAGCATTTAGTCCATTTACATTTAAGGTTATGATTGATAGGTACTTGTTTGTCACCATTTTTTATTCTTTATGCCTGTGTTCCTTCTTCCCTTCCTATTTCTTCTTCTTCTTCTCCTCCTCCTCCTCTTCCTCCTCCTACTTCTTTTTTATAGCAGCCCCTTTAGCATTTTTTGCATTGCTGGTTTGGTGGTAATAAACTCTGTTAGCCCTTTGTTGTCTGTGAAGCTCCTGATTACATCTTCAATTTTGAATGATAGCCTTGCTGGGCATAGTATTCTTGGATTCAGTCCCTTGCTTTGCATCACTTTGTTATATTTCATTCCATTCCCTTCTGGCCTGATATGTTTCTGTTGAGAAATCAGTTGATATTCTAATGGGAGATCCCTTGTAGGTAACTTTCTGTCTCTCTCTGGCAGCCTTTATGATTCTTACTTTGTCATTATTTGCCAATTTAATTATGATGTGTCTTGGTGTCAGTCTTTTTGGGTTCATCTTGTTTGGGACTCTGTGAGCTTCTTAGACTTGAGTGAGTTTTTTCTTCCTAATATCAGGGGAGTTTTCTGTCATTATTTCTTCCAACAAGTTTTCTATTCCTTGCTCAGTTCCCTCTCCTTCTGGCACCCCAATTATGCAGATGTTCTTTCGTTTTGTGTTGTTCCAAAGCTCCCTTAGGCCCCCCTCCTATTTTTTAAGTTTTTTTTTTTTCCCAGTTCCTGCTCTGCTTGGGTGTTTTTTCCTACCTTGTCTTCTAGCTCACTGATGCGGTCCTCAGCTTCTTCTAGTCTACTATTGATGCTTTCTATTGAGTTCTTTATTGCAGCTATGTCATTCTTCATTTCTTCTTGGTTCTTCTTCATTTCCTCTTGATTCTTACACATGTTGTTGAATTTGTCTTCCACCATTTTCAGCGTGCTTATGACCATTGCTCTGAATTCTTTCTCTGACAAATTGCTTGCCTCCATTTCATTTACTTCCTTTTCCAGTGATTCCTCCTTCTCCTTCATGTCAGGGCTGTTTCTTTGTCTCCCCATTTCATTCCTCTCAGGGTGTCTGGTTATGTGGCTCACTGTCTACCACATTGATCAAAAAGCACAAAATACAACTCAACAAGAAACGACACAAAGGGAACAAAACACAAATGTATTCACAACACGGATAAGCCCTAATAAAGGTGACCACAAGAGAAAAGAAAATTATGGGAGAGAAAGGAGCACAAAAATGATATTGAGAAAAGGAAAAAAGATAAGGGAGAAAAGAAAATGAAGAAAAAAGAAGGGAAAAGAAAAAGAAAAAAAGCCCTAACCGGTTTGGCTCAGTGAATAGAGTGTCGGCCTGTGGACTGAAAGGTTCCAGGTTCGATTCTGGTCAAGGGCATGTACCTTGATTTTGGGCACATCCCCAGTAGGGAGTGTGAAAGAGGCAGCTGATTGATGTTTCTCTCTCATCAATGTTTCTAACTCTCTATCCTTCTCCCTTCCTCTCTGTAAAAAAATCAATAAAATATATTCTTTAAAAAAAGAAAAGAAAAAAATATATATGTGTATGGTGAGAAAATGCCACAAAACCAACAACTAAATCAAAAAATGCAAACAACAAACCCCCAGAAAAAAATGGAAGAAAGCTGAATCTGCAGTGGCAGAGCTTATTTTCAGACAGTAAGGTAAAGGAATCGAATGAATGGGGAAATGCCCATGATTCAATATAGAGGACGTAGAAAGAGAATGAATGTATAAGAAGAAAAGTAAAAAATAAAATACTCAAAAAATAATAATAAATAATAATTAAAAATAATAGTAATTAAAAATAAAATATTCAATATATATATAACAAATTTCCCCCTTTCTTTAATCTATCTATCTATATATTCATCTATTTTTTAAAAAGGAGAGTAGAGTAGGCAGCAGATAGGCCTGATTTTGGTGAGTGAAACTAATTAAGCTATTAGTAGAAGAAGAGAACAAGTGAGGAGAGGACGAACAAAAGCATAAAAAAACTAACAAATTATCAAACAACAACAAGAAAAAAAATTGGCTAGCAAAGAAAGAGAAAAGAGAAGGGTGCATGAATTTGGAGCAGGGGAGAGGAAAGTAGATATGAGTAAGCCAATAGAGACTACTGTAATAGTAATGCATCAATAAAGCAGATAAAGAAGATCACTTTTTAGCAAGGAGTAAACAGAAAGGAGAGAGGAAAACTAAAGCAGGAACAGGAGAAGAGAAACAGGATGAAAAAGGGTGAAGTTAGGAAGAAATGGTTAGGATAAAGGAAAAAATGAGATAGAGTAAAGTAATAATAATAAAATAAAATAGAATGTAGAACACTAATCCAAAAAACAAAAAAAGTTTTAAAATAATAATAATAATAGTAATAAAAATAATAAAAAATAAAATAAAGAAAAGAAAAAAATTTTAGTTTCTTAAGTAAAAGTTTTTAAAAAAGTGAAGTTCGTTAGCTTTATCTGAGTATTTAATGTCCCATGGGGGCTGGTCTAAGACCCCTCTCCACTGTTCTATCTGCCACATCTCAGCTTCCTGTTAGATAGTCAGCACCATGTTGAAGCTCCCAGCGACCCACAGCTCCTCTGTGTCAGATGCCTCAGCCTTGGTGTCAGCCAGGAGGGACTACTCTGCCTGCTTTGTTTTCCTACCTGCTTTCAGTTGTATTCACACAGGCATCTATTTCTGACACTGCCTTTAGGTGGCGGTGTTTCTGTATTAGTTTCTAAGACCAAATGGCCCCTCAACCCAGTCCCCAAGGTCTCCCTGGGAGTATTTCGAATCCTCGTTTCCCTGCCTAGCTCAAGGCTGGGTGCAGCTGCACTGCTAGGAGGGGCCTGGTCTCCAGGAGAAAAATGTCTGTTCAGGGTTGGGGGAATAGGACTATCCCAGAGCTGGCCTCCTGATCGCCTCCCCCTATTTTGTTCCCCAGCTTCCACAAAACCACCTTCCCCTGCACCACAGCCACAGTGAGTGTTTGTGATTAGAAGCTCCTGGTTTAGCGAGTAAAAGCAAGGAGATTATAAAGACAGAACAACAACGCTGCTGCGCGTCTCTCTCCCCCGAGCACTGTGCGGCTAGTGCTGAACTTCAGGCTGCCTTCCTGGGCGCAGCCTCCCATGGTTGTGGGCTTAGGTCTAGAGTCGCCCACGCCAGCAGCCCTGTGGACCCCCTTCCACATCCTACCCTTCTCCCTAAGGGACACGGTGTTGGTTCAGCACAGTCCAGGCTGCGCGAGTTTCCTCCTCCAGCCCAGATCCCCGATCCCACCGGTTTCCTGACTAGCCCTGACCTTTCTGTGCATGGACTGCCTCTCCAGCTGTGTTTACTTCACCAATTCCGGGTGGATGTTATCCAGTTCAGCTGTTTCTTCTATCTGCTCCGTGAGAAGGCGCTGGACCCATCCATCTATTCAGCCACCATTTTGTTTGCCCCTGGACAAACTGTTTAGGAGCCCGCAGCCGGAGAGGCTGGAGTCTCAGTGTTCGTGGGTTCTCAGCCATGGCAGCTGGTCCCGGTGTGGCTGTAGGATCCCAGGTGGTGTCCAAGGTCTCCCCGGGTGAAGGTGAGGGTGGGCTCTCAGCCACAGCCGCTCTCCCCCTCAGATGGCCTGGTCTCTGCAGCAGATGCAGCCACCCTGGGAGAGATTTCAGCGGTAGTAGAGGCTGCCTCGCTTGGGGGAGCCTGGTCCACCAGTGTCCAACAATCCTATGGAATATAACTGTCCCTCATTCACACACACACACACACACACACACATATGCCCCACACGTCCACGCACTCCCCTTTCGCTCTCTCACTTACTCACACTCTCTTTCTCATGCATCCGGTCTGCTGCCATCTTGGACCCCTCCTCTGCTTCTCTCCTTTGGCCATCTGGTTTACTTTAACAGACTTTCCTTTCCTCAACACCATAAATCCCACAATTACTAAAAAAAAAAAAAATACTAGGGAACAAATATAAAGCACTTTCTCAAAGTGCCCTCTAACCAAGTTATCTTGTACAATAACATTTTAGGACCTATTCATGTCAAGAGTCTTGTTTTCCTGCAGAATACTTCTTGCAAATGGTTTCATAGCCCGAGGCATGGATGAGCAGGGAGGCTGGAGGACCATGCGCTGATTTAAAGCCCTCGCTTTCTCTGTGGCTGCAGAAAGCGAAAATCCTCACTTATGCTCTAGCATGAAGAGCTAAATTGCAATAAGCAGACATTTTCTAAATACCAAGAAAGCCTCAGAACTAATAACGATCACACTGATTCAGCACAGTGATCACTGTAGCCTCTGCCAACTTCTGTTTTTCTCGCCAGCCCTGGCATCCATGCCTCTGGGGGCTAAATTATTTCAACCAAAGAATAAAACATACTATCAAATTGGTATAAATTCCCTCATGTATATGAGGAAATATGAGTGTAATAGGAAAATAACATTGGACAAGACTGTCCCAGAAAATTTATATGACTGCTATGTTCCTACCAGATGAGCAAGACACACCGCCGGCAAACCAACAGAAACTCTGCGGGAACTTCATCTTACTTGAAACGCACAGGTAGCACACTTGAGCAAATATCTTGGGCTTGATGGGCCACAAAGTCTCTGTTTCAACTACTCAACCCAACTGTGGTAGCACAAAGCAGTCATAGTTTTACAAACTGGGCAGAGGACCATTTTGGCCCATGGATTATAATTTGCCAATCCCTGTTCTAGCATATCCAAGAATACTCTTTTATATAAAAACAAACTTGCCACCAAAAAAAACTATACTCTGTTTTCCCAGTGTTCCACATAATCACCTACACACGTTATACCTGTAAAACATACACAAAAAGTTGTCCTTTTTCTTTCAGCTTCCTGAATTGAGGCAATGAATTTCTATACCCAAAGAGAAAGGCATTTACTTCCCTTTTATCAATTCCTATTTGCTAGGATTGTATATCAAGGCAAGACATTGTAACTAACAGGATCATTTATGGGCAAGGCCTGGGTTCTAACTTAACCTCTTAAGAGCATTCCAGGCTATTATAAACCAAATAACCCAATTAGGACAGGTGAATGCTAAGGCCTCTAATGGCTCTCAGGAAAATCAATCAGCCAAGACAAACAGAGAAGACTGTCAATGTTTTGTTGATTAACTAGTGGGTGGTTTATTGCAAGAAATGGATGTGGGTGAAGGGAATATTTGCAAGGGCAATAGAGGATGAAATTCCTTCTAAACCCTTGAGACAAAAGTTCAAGTTCAGGGTTGAGGTTAATGGGATTGGTAGAGAAGAAGCTTCATATACTAGAGTCTAATACTCCAGTTTTGGGGGAGTTTGTTTTGTTTGTGGGATTTTTTTTTATTTTTATTTTTGGTAAATCATCAAGTTTTTAAAAACCAACCTTAAAATAATTATGCTTGAAGTTCTCAGAGTGGGGACATTAATACCAATAACAAATATTTGAGTGTTACTATGTTCTAGTTCCATGTACTATTATAGTTTGTATTTATTTTTATTATACCCAAATTATAGGTGAGGAAAGGCTCAGAATGGCTAAGTAATTTACCCAAGGATACACAGATAATAAAAGGCAGGGTTAATAGTTGTAAATAGGTATTTCTAAGTTGGAAGTCCATATCTCAATGTTTACATTATACTAAATTATTTCTTCTCCTCATTTCTTGTTGACAGCTAAATCTTCAGGTCACAAAGGATTTTGAAAGTAATTTTTAAATATATGGTAAACTAAGTTCTAACTCTCATGTTTCAAAGACACCCCAAATCAAATTCTCCACCCACTGAGTTACTTAAGTTCTGATGATAAGAGAGAGGATGACATCTTACATTTAGAAATTTGGGTCAGAAAAAGAAAGGAAAGGAAAGAAATGCCAAGAGGAAGAGTTTAGTAAGTTTAATATTTAAATAATTTTATTAAGTATTTAATTTAATTAATTTCCTTTCTGGAAAGAATGTACCAAATATTTTAGGGCCAGCACATTGATGAAATTAAAATAGAAAATGTTTACATATGGTGTCTGATAGTGGAGAGGGAATATCAGTCAGGCAGAAAGAATGAACAATCTAAAAAATGACTATATATACATTTTAAGAGTAATCCCATTATTATATCCAGCCAGTTTCTTGAAGGAGCATTCATCTTTTTAGTCAGGCAATAATTCTTCCTTTCTCCACCCAACATATGTCTTACAAGTTCTAACTTTGCCAAGTTAAGAAATGTTGCCGTTATTATGGAGGTTGCATCACCTCATTCTTTGAGATGGTCTTCATTTCTGACAGATATGGCCTGCTTCTCCCTTTTTATCATGGAATCTGACATATTTATGTAACACTGAGCCTGAGGTCCGGTGGTTTTCTCCTAATTTGATCTTTATTACTTTATCTTATAGGTATGGTCAGTGGAGGCCACCCTTCTCTTTCCCCCACGGCCTCCCCTCCCTGTCACTATAGAACATTACAAAGCTAGAGAGCAGGGAGCGGAGAGCCTTAGGAAGACGTTTTTTTCCATACTAGTTAAAACATGCAGGCTTGCCTGGCTGGTGTGGCTCAGTGGTTGAGCATTGGCCTATGAACCAGGAGGTTGCGGTCCGATTCCCGGTCAGGGCACATGCCTGGGTTGCGGGCTTGATCCCCAGTGTGGGGTGTGTAGGAGGCAGCTGATCAATGATTGCCTCTTATCACTGATGTTTCTCTCTCTCCCTCTCCCTTCCTCTCTTAAATCGATAAAAATATAAAAAACCATGCAGCCTTGCTTATCTATCTATCTATCTATCTATCTATCTATCTATCTATCTATCTAATTTTGGGCTAATGCAAGTCAAATGAAGGAGGTCTGAGGAGAAACCGCTCCCTCTGGGACCTCAGCTTCAGCTGCCTCTGCTCCTTTTAATGAGATTATTTTTGGTTCTGAGGTTTTGCCTCCAGAAATCCATCCAGAACTGAGTTGATTTTGAAATCTTAGGCACATTCCAGGACCCAGGACCCCAAGGAGTTAGACTGTCTGTAGATCATTTAGACCACCCACCTGCAATAGATGCACCGTCTGTCCAAACTCCACAGAAACGCAAACGCCTGCCTCTCACTGTCTCCCCAGACAGCGCCCAGGAGGCTTTCCTCTCTTCCGAATTGCTGAGCTGGACAGGAATTTCACTCCTCTGGCCCAGTGTCACTGGCAGGTGGGAGGGAAGGGGAAATTAAGACACAAATTCCATTGCGAGTGAATAAATGCTGGACCCAGGAGACTAGTCTATCAAAAACTGGGAAGGGAATTTTGGGCTTCATATACTTATGCATTGTGCTTCCATTCAGATCCCTCTCTTTTTTTCAACCACCAGTTCCCATAAAAATCATTCCCTCTCCAGTAGCATAATTAACGGTGAACTAAGAAAACTTCCATGTTGAGGTTACTTTCAAATCTTGTTTATGGGTCATGCAAGGAAAACACTCATATTGCTTTATATTCAAATCCATTTTTTAATAACAAATCCGTTCTCCCAGATGACTTTTGGTTGTGTCCAAAAGGGCAGATATACTCTTTAAAATTTGGCACTACTGGTGTCATTTAAAAGAGGGAAGGCTGTGAAAGTGTGGGAGGCAGAATTCTAAGAATGACACCGAAAGACCCTCACCTTTGTGTAATTTCCTCCCCTATGAATACAATGGGACGCCCCTTCTGCACTATGTCACGTAGCATGGCAATAGAGAATTTGCAGATGTAATTAAGGTTATTAATCATTTGACCTTAAAATGGAGAACACTTGGGTGGGCTAAAAGTAATTATATGATCCCTTTAAAAGCAAAAATGTCTCTCTGGCTGATGGCAGAAGTCAGAGAGATTCCCAACATAAGAATAACTGAACACGCCATGGCTCATGTGAAGATGAAGGGTCATGTGATGAGGAAGGAATGCAGCTGCACCTGGCAGCCAGCAATGAACCAGTTTCTCCAAAAGCCTGAATGAACTTGGGACCCAGTTCTTCCCCGAGTGCCGCCTGATAACCAGCCAAGCCCACAGAGACTTCTGACCTACAAAATGGTGAGCTAATAATGGGTGTTGCTTTCAGGCTACGAAGTTTGTGGTAATTTGTTTTGCAGCATTAGAAAACTAATATAGAAGGACAAAGGCATTCAGAGTAATAAGTGCAACCCTAGAATAGCATTCTCCTTACTGATGAGGACACGCCTAGAGCTGGGAATAATGTTCAGGCAGATGTCTAAATTCTGAGGTCATTCCTAATATGTTCTTTTATAGCCATGTCCCATTTGCTGTTTTTGAATCTGTTCCTTGGAATCCATTCCTCTACTCCAAACCCACCCTTGGGGGGAGGACAGGGAGATTGGTGAGATTCCCGTCTGGGCCAGCATTACCTGGGAGCAGCACATTGGGTGCATTGTCCCTTCGTCTCCCACGTGTCCCTCTGCCTATCAGGAAACAAGGGCTATGGGACAGCACTCTCTAGTCTAAGATACCTGAAGCCCCGCCAAACATGTAAGTTGATGGACCCATTTTCTCTCCTTCCCAAGGAAGCGGTAACCAGGGTGATTCAGGGAGGTCTCAGGAAACAGCTTGGAAGGTGTTACTGGTACTGCCATGGGGAACAGAGATCAATCATGACCAGGGGTCCAAAGAGAAAAACAGCAGGAGCTATAATCAGCAACCCAAAAGCAGGAGCTGGAAAAATAGACAGGCACAGGAGATGCTGGTGAGAAGTATGTAGACTGGCCCAATCTCATTTTGTTGGGAAGGATCACACTGGCTTGAGTCATCTTAAAAGATTAGGTATCCTGTTGGATCTGGCACTTCGATCCCATTTATCACTTTGAAATATCATCCATTTGAAGTTTAGTCTTTTTTCCCCCCCAGTTTTATTGTGTTAATGTCTTTGCAACACTTACACTATCGTCTGTCCCTACATCTTGAAACTTCTCTCTTAGCTTTCCTGATACTAGCTCTCCTGCCTTTCCTACTATATCTCTGGTTTCTTCTTGTTCTCCTTCTCTTTTTGAGATCTTCTGCCTCCCGTCATCCAAACTGCAGTGTCCAGGAGATGGTTGTGTGTATATCTAGAACTTAAGAAATAGGACTGGATCAGAGATAGACATTTAGGAGTTATCAGCATATATGGGTGTTAAAACCAAGCCATAGAAGTGGATGAAATACCCTAGGATGAACAGAGAGCACAGGAAGCTGGACACTGCAGTTTGGATGTTCCCTGGGTACCTCTAACTCAAGATGTCTGTTCCCCAAACCAGTTCTGCTTCCTTGGTCCTTTTCTTGGTTTAATAAAATCATCAAACACCAAACGTTAGCTCAAAATCTACCTGTTGTGGATGTCGAATTCTCATTCTCACACCCTGAGACCCAAGTTACTTAGGTTAATAATAAAGAATTAACATTTAATGAGGAGCAGTCAACCAATTACTCCTTAGCTTCAAGCAAAAGAAATAAAGACAGCAAGAAGAAAAAAAAAAGACCGGTTTCAGAATATCATTAGCTGGTAAGGATGTAAGTGAGCAGTGTTTCCATGTTCAAGTCTATACGCCAATGGAAACAGAGCTCTCATGGGGAAAACTGCTTTAGAGAAGGCCCAGTCTGGCACTGACAGTATAATCCTCTTCTAAAAATGATCTCAACCTAGCCATCGATGCTTATGCTTTTCCCTAAACTGTAAAGGCCTAGCCGGGGATGATTCAAAGCCAGGATCCTGGCCATTTTCTTGCCTGCATTCTTACCCAACAGCATTCGCTTCCTAACGAGATGCCAGGATTTCCTGGAACAAAAGCCACAGATAAGGCTTCCCCACTGTTCCAGGTCCACTGGTGCTCACTGCTCTTTCACACAAGCCAGGAAAACAGTTTACCCACACCTCTTGTTGCCATTTAATTATAACATAATCCTCCATATGAAAATAGCAATCATGTTTTATTCCAAATTCTAATTGCATGTAGTAATCATGTGCTTTCACAAAATTATTTCCATCAAGCATATATAGCGCCATTATTTCCAGCATGCCCAAGGCTCACCTGCAGCCCCGCCCACTCCAGAAAGGCCAATTCGAGGTGCACATACTTGCTCTTGCAGTTTCATAATGTGGTTCTCCCCATAAACACACTCACATTTTTATACCCTGTTCTACTTTCTTTTTTCACCAGCATCACAGACCTCGAGACTCTGAGTGTGCACTCGCCCTTCTTTCCTTTGTGCATAGGGACACTTTCAGCCGGGCTTTCTCTTTAACTATTTTCTGCCCCCCCTGGTTCGAATGAATATGTTATTCTCTGTTGCTCACAGGTTTTTATTGATCTCTTTTCTCTAGTAACACCATAAACTAGTCTTATTAGCATCAACCAATAGTCATTCTTTCTTATTCTTTGAAATTCTCCCACCCCACCCCCCCCCCCCCCGCCAAATATAGAATGAAAAAGGGGAAGAGGAGAATGTCCTTTTGTGTGTGTTCATTCTGAAGCCCCTTTCTCACTCTAGGAACTGTGCATTCTTTGCCTTATTCCCTCCCAACTTCTTTTCTACATCCCATTCTTGGAAACGAGCCTAGAAATTAGTTAATTCATGTACATAAAAACGAATGCTAGAGAAAGAAAACATGAGATAGTGAGGTGGTGAATTACTAAGCACTGGGATCAGCAAACGCTTGAATTCTTTGCTTCTGCTCATCAAAGTTTGTGCTGTTGGGCACATTCCAAGCTAGGCCTCAGCCATTACCAGAGCCAGTCAGCTCAGTAAGTTTTTCTTTCACGTGTTCTCCAAAGATGTTATCAATCAAGCTTTCCCAAAGGCTCACGGGCTATTAGCAGAGCAAAAGGAAGGCTGGGTGTCTCTGAGGCAGGATTACCATCTGCTGCAGGAAGCAGGACCGACACCAGGAGGATTCGGTCTCACTGGGGCTCTGATTAAGGAAAAGCCCCGGAGAGCTCTGAGGACTTGCAAACAGCCAGCATGACTTGACCATTTAAGAAAGAAACCCTGCGGCATTCCAGAAACATGAAGACAGCCTCAGCCCTGAGCAGCCAGCGAGTTCACTCCTGGGGACGAGCTAGTGGAATGGAGAGAACCGCCATAACGAAGTGGCTGTCTGAGTGAAAACAACCAGGGACTTTCTTTCTTTCTTTCTTTCTTTTTTTTAAGGCCTGAGCTGCACTCTCACTAGTCTTAAATGCAAAGGTTAAACATAAAATGAAACAGAAAAAAAATAAATAAATGTGTTTTCCAACTGTCTCCATGTGGCCAGCTGCCAATCTGCTTAGCCTGGGTGGTGATTCTCTTAAGTTAGCAGAGAAATGAGCTGCATTTTCATTTTAATTAGTGTGCATTTAGCCATTTTAGGTGTGAAAGGCTTTGAAGTTTAACAGGAAGGATAACAAATTGTGGTCAGAGTTTGGGATCATAAACTCACATCTACCATTCAGCAGATGCAAAGCGTCACACAGCCTCTCTTGCCCTCCGTTTCCTGATTCATAAAGTGAAAAAATAATTCTGCTCTGAGAATAATTCTGGATTCTTATTGTTATTCGGGTTCTGGTTTTAATATCACATCACCTAGTTCCAATTCCTTCCCCACAGTCTGCTTTTTTTGTTCCTTGCCTGTCTCCACTCATGGCAGTGTAAGGACCGTGAGGGTAAGGACCCCTTGTCTTTGCGATTCCTTCAACACTGTCGGCTTCTGGATGCCTGGCGCTGTTCAGTGCACTGAGGGTACATCCTAAAGTAAGGCGACCAAGATCCTGTTTTCTAATAGAGGAGTCAGGCCTTGAACAAAATAACGTATAGCATGTCCAGCGGCGACAGGTGCTTTGAAGAACAGGGTCGGCTAGAGGGATAAAATGGATCATTGTGGGGTGTGTAGCTATACAGGTGGGTCAGTGAAGACCTGAGTCAGCTTTAACAGAGAGCTGGAGAAAGTGAAGGAGAAAGACCCGTGACTGCCAGAGCTGATGTATTCCAGAAGGTGGGAGCTCAAAGGGCAAAGGTCCTGCCTGGTGGTACCAAGAATAGCAGGGCCAGTGTGGCTGGAGGGGAGTGGATGAGGGGCACAGGGCGAGGAGATGAAAAGGGAGCCCAGATCATGCAAGAATATGTAATTCACAGTAAGGACTTTTTAAAATATATTTTTTTTATTGATTTTTTTTTTTACAGAGAGGAAGGGAGAAGGATAGAGAGTTAGAAACATTAATGAGAGAGAAACATCAATCAGCTGCCTCCTGCACACCCCCTACTGGGGATGTGCCCGCAACCAAGGTACATGCCCCTGACGGGAATCGAACCCAGGACCCTTCACCCCCCGGGCTGACGCTCTATCCGGTTAGGGCAGGACTTTTGATTCTATTCTGGGTGAGATGGGAAGATGGCTGGTTTGGGGTGAAGGCGTGGCTTCTGTTTTATGAGGCTCACTACGGCAGTTGTGTGGAGGAGGGTTTGAGTGGTGGCAATGTATCCTGTGAAGCTTACAGCAATGATCCAGACAAGAAACAAAGGTTCTCTGAAGGGGTGGTAGCAGTGGTGAGAAGGGCTTTGATTCTAGATATATTTTTTAAGATACATGATTTCCTGACAGTTTAATTGGGGGAGAGAGAGAGGAATCAAGAATGACCCCCAGGTTTTTACTTCAACTACTAGAACAGAGATGGGAGCTTAGGGGAGAAGGTTAATATGAAATGGGTGGAGGCAGGGATGAGGCATTTGGTGGTAGACATATTTTTAGTTAATTTTTGGAAGCCTGTTAGAAATCCAAGTGGAAATGTTAAATATGTTAGGTATACTGACTCCAAAGTTCTAGGGAAGATATAGAGGCTGGAGATATAAATTTGGACAAACCAGCAAAAAGATAAAACATAAAACCATCTCTTTCACCATTGTATCTTCGGTCCCAACACAGTATGAATATTCAACAAGTATCTGTCGAATGAATGTTATGAGGGTCAAATAAAATAATGGGTATAAAAGTGTTTTTCAAATTATAAATCCCCCTGCAAATAAATGGTGATATACAATATTATCGTATTAATCATCTTACAAACAGAAAACCTTTGACTGAGCACTAAAGATTTAACTAAAGTACAAGTAGAAATCTTGACTCTAACAGAAACACACGCAACAACAACAACTCCAGATGGCTTCTTTCCTTCTCCACCTTTTGATATTTAAAATTTATACTAATACTGTAATTACAGGTAGTAAAGCATCATAATAGTGAAATATAGCTTTTTTTCTAATAATGGTTCTTCAAATTGTCAAAAAGATTGTCACAGCAATTTTTCACACTGTTCCAGAAGGAATATTTTTCCAAAAGGTAATTCTTATACTATACCAGTTTTGCATGGACTCTCCCACACATGTCACTCCATAACTATAAATTCAATTGACGTTATTTTGCATCAAATAAAAAATAGTCTTGACTATCATCTATTTACATTTTAAGTCACAGCCTGATATTTTCATTTTTAAAAAATTGCTTGATGAATCTTATTGGGCAAACTATTACGTTGGGGTTTAAGCAACCATCTCAAGTAAAATTCCTGTAATTTTTTTTAACAAATGATAGAAATTAGATGTCACAATTTAAATTCCCTCTACTGGTTATGGAAATATAACAAGGTTAAATGTTTTCTGTCTACGAAAGCATTCTGCTATGAAGACAAAGTTTTTCTAGATCAAGAGAGGTGGTAGGGAGGTGGATGGATAAATGAATGGCTAAAGAGAAGTAAGGTTTGGGAGAAAGAGAGGCAGGCAGACATGAGAGAGTAAAGAAGAAAATGAGATATTCTGATTTTGATGAGGGGCCAAAATAATTCAATAGTGTGAGCATAATCCTTTTAACAATTGACTAGCACAATTGATATCGCTATTGAAAAATTATATACATTTTCTAATATATCACAATTAACTAGAAATGGATCATAGGTGTAAGTGTTGTAACTAAATCTATAAACGGTTTCGAAGAAAATAATATGAGAAAAAAAATTTTAACTTTAATTTAGGCAAGGAGTTTTTATGATAAAAAGAAGCCTGAACCATAAAAGGGAAAAATTCTATATTAAACTTCATTAAATTGTAAATCTTTTTCTCTTTGAAAATCACTAGTAAGAAATTGAAAAGTCACAACAAAGACTGGGAGAAAATACTTGCAAAACATAAACCCGATAAAAGGCCTTCTGGTTATACTAAATAAATAAAGGAATCTTAAAACTCAAGAATTATAAAAACAGACAAAAGATTTGAACACACACTTGAGCAAAGATGAAACAAAAATGACAAGTAAGCATGTGAGAATGTGCTCAACATCATTAGTCATCAGGGAAATGCAAATTAAAACCACAGTGAAATACTACTACTTGCCCAATAGACGTCTCAAATTAAGAAAACAACAACAAAAAACTGACAATGATGTTGCTAGTAGACCCATAAGATAAGAAATGCTAAATGAAGTTGTTCAGGATAGAAAGAAATGATGCCAGATTTATAGGAAGGAATATAACATACCAAAGATAGGAAATGTGTGGCTACATATAAAGACTATTTTTAATTAAATTCTTTAAAAGATAATTGACTATGTAAAGCAAAATAATAACAATGTAACATTGTTTTACATTGTAATAATTTCACATATGCAGAAGTGAAATGTGCAGCATCAATAGCACAAAGATAAGAAGGAAGGTACATGGAATAAGGGTGAATATTGTAATCTCTAGAGCACGACTCAAAAATTAAGAAAACAAAAAGTTATAGCTAAAAATCCAATAGAAGAGATAGCATGCAATACTAAGTGATATTTTATTAATTCAAGATAAGGCAGGAAAAAAGGAATGAGGAACAGAGGAGACAAACCAAAAGCAAACAGACTTATGATACTCGACCATATCAATAATTGTATTAAATGTAAATAGACTAAAAACTCCAGGACAAAGCTTATCTTACTGGATAAAAAACAAAACCCAAATACATGTTGTTTACAAATGATACTTTAACTATAAAGACACACTTACTTAAACCCCTAGTAAGAAAAAAGATTGAAAACACAAATTGCTGAAATCAGGAATGACAGAAGAGACATCTCTATAGAACCTGCTGCTATAAAAGCAGCAGCATGCTGGTTATGTTCCTATTGAAGACTTACCAGCCAACATTGTATCACAGCCGGCTGAACATTCATTCAGAACAATGACCAATAGTTGCCATAAGCCACAGGTTGTGCTAAGCAGTTTGTGCACATCCTTTTATTTAGACTTCCCACAACCCTGCATTGTGGGTTATCTTTGTTCATATTCTATAGATGAGAAAACTGGGGCTTACAGAGGGTAACTGAGACTTGTCCAAGGTCACCCTGCCTGTTAGTGGCAGAACCACTTACTTATTGGATTCACATCTTAGGACTCTACTTAGCTTCACGCCTGTCTCATTAAGATGAATCTAGATGTATATATTGTATTTTAAGAAAGAACTGCTCCCACCACCCAAACAATTTTATAGACTGAAGGTCTTAAAGAAAGAATGAAAAAACACTACTTACTGAATTGCTGCCTCTGTTACCATGGAAACCTGAAAAGAGATTACATACGCATCAGTTTTACTAGTACAACTCCATCTTTTGATAGGTGCAGAACATAACCAGGGGCTGCTGACTCCTTGTGGAAAACTCCCTGAAAAATCCACCTAATCAAAAAAAAATCTCCCCAGCTTGTTTTCTCATACAAAAAATCCCAAGTCACAGAGCAAGCTGAACTTTGCCAGAAGAGGTAGATAATGATTCTCTTTCCCAGAACGGCTGCCCCTCCTCTGCCTGTTGGGAAGTGAACCAAGACAAAAATAAAAATAAAAAAATAATAATAATACTGAAAAGCGAGAACAAGGGGCTATAA
Organism: Plecotus auritus; assembly: GCF_963455305.1. Lineage (NCBI taxonomy): Eukaryota > Metazoa > Chordata > Mammalia > Chiroptera > Vespertilionidae > Plecotus > Plecotus auritus. The sequence continues at coordinate 38,917,248 of NC_137770.1, forward strand.
TGCATTGGAGGCCTATGTCAGAGCCAGGTCAAGAGGTGCTGGAGAAGGAGCTGTGGGCACTGACTAAGGAGCGTGAAATATACCGAGATAAACAGACAAAGGTAATTAGTCTCTCCCCTGACAGTGGAGGCAGCATCGTCCACTGGGAGCAGAAGGAAACCTCTTGGGCAGCACAGACCTACCGATGCCGTGTTGTCTGTGATGCGGAGGCACAAACACTGTCAACGGAAAGTTAGCCGTTGCAGTAAGGCCATGTCTGCTTACAAAAAAAAGCGATGCCCTTGCTTATCTAAATGTGGGCCCTTTCCTACGCCTCTCTGAGAGCTGATTTGAAAAGTCAGAAAATGGAGCAAGAATGGTAAGTCCAGAAAAGTGAGACATGATTTGCCTTTTTTTTTTTTTTTCATGATGGTTGACTCGGAGTCAGCCAGTAGAAGTGATTTAGTAGATGTATTAGTTATAAGATTGGGTTTGGATGCAAATGGCAGAAAACCCCCAAAAGTAATAATGGCTTAAACAACAAAGAGTTTGATTTACCTCTCATTTAAAAATCTACATAGATCTTCCGGGGCTGATATGGCATCCCCACAATCATTAGAGACCCCAATATGTTGTTCCACCATCTGTGACTTCCAACTCATGCTCCAAGATGGCTGTTGGCATTGCAGCCCACACATCCACAACAGAGCCAGCAGGAAGGAGGGAGGAATGAAGAAAGGCCTTCCCTTTCCCTTCAAGGACACTGCTTTCTAGTTCATATATGTCTACTTATATCCCACTGGCCATGTGCCACACAGACAAGCAGGACCTCACATGCTGTGTAGAAATCACCAAAGAGGACCATGCAGAGAACATGGGTCTCAGGTTTGATTCATTTATTCAGATATTTGTTTAAGATACAATGATTAGGCAGTATGTGTCAGGCTCTGTGTTAGATTCTGGACATAACAAAGACAATGGTGACACATACCTAAACAAGCCATTTCAACACAATGTGTTAGGAATTTCATAAAGGTAAAAAATAAAAAAAAAGCTAACTTTGCATTGCAAGGGAGAGCATTCAAGGTAAATTTCACAGAAGAAATGCTGTACAAGGTAAGTGTTTCAAAAATATGACTTTGCCAACTAACCTGGTAGAGAAGAGCTGGGGGAGGAGGAAAGGTGGGGAGGCCAAAGATGACAGAGTGTTGGGACGTGGAGGAAGCATTCCAAGCAGAAGGGGGAACAGATGCAAATGTGACAAAATATGGGCAACTATGGCTTGCTAGAGAGCTGTGTGCAGTCCCACAGGACTTGGAATAGGGACAAGGGTGCAGGAAGGGAGCCAGCGGGGAGGGAATGGTAGATGACACTGAAACGTAGACAGGTTGGAGAGCTTACGCACCATTCTGTGCTCAGAAGCATTCTGAGACACCATTCTGGACTAGAAGTGGGAGGATCACAATGTGTTTGTGTTTTGAATGATTCCTCTGTGGGGTAAGGAGTATGGAAATGTGGAAGGCGAATGGGAGATGGGCATGATTGAAAGCAGGAAAACTGTTCATTTATCAAGCACGTGCTGAGCGTCAGGTCCATGCCAGGCACTAGGTGCTAAGGATACCAAATGGAGTGCAACCATCACAGGAACAGGGGCAGGCACCAGTGTTAACAGCGCTCTGTGCCGTGTGGCCGGAGGAAGGCGAGGATGGCCCGGGGGACAGTGAAGAGTGTGCCCAGCCCTGCAGGAATGGATAGGAAACTGCAGAGAGTGAACTTCAGTTTGTGGAAGATGAACAGAAGTTTGACAGGTGATCAAGGGCTATCAGGAGCATTCTTGGCAGAGTATATAGTACCTATAAATGGAAAGAGAGGCGTGAAGAAACACCGCCAGCAGTTCAATCTAAGGGTTCAGGGTGCAAGTAGGGGGAGGCAGAAAACTAGGCCCAGATCAGGACAGAGCCAGCTGGATAGTCACATGATCAGACCTGGTGAGAGGTGATGTTATGGCAAATGTCTAGGTCGCAGGAGATGAGAGCTACATTCGAGTGGGTGGAAAGGGGCCCACTGACCTGCAGACCTCCCGTTTGCCCCTGATCTACCCCTCACTGGTCCACTCTGCTCTGGTGCCTGGAGAGCATTCATGGGCTCTCTTGTCCTCTGGCTTCCAGTTGGGTTGGGCCAATGGAGAACAATAGAAGGAGATGAATGGAGAAGACTCCAGAGAGCAAGGTCAGGTGGATATTCATTCCCCAGTTCCCTGCCCGTGGTGCCACCCAGGGTAGCTTCACACTCCTGTTTGGTGGTCCAGTCTCCACAGAGTTCTCCTCTCTACCCTGAAGCTCTGGTTTCTCGTCTTCTCCTGGTTCCCAGAAGCACTCCCTGCCCCTCCCCATTCAGGCATGGCCATGTGAACAACACTCACTACCTACAGGGCATTACACTATCCCATGGTTTTCCCACACTATGCCCTTTGTAAACAGTCCCTTTATTAAATTCTCAAGTTATGCAATAAGTGTGCCAACTGTTTCCTGCTAGGATTCTAATATAATTACTAATCACCGTCCTCACTTAAACTCCATTTCTTCACAACTCTTGTGACTTCTCTGTGCAATCTGGAGGCCCCAGTTTTTCAGGAGAAATGAATGTACCCCAAAAACAGTTCATAGCTCTCACAGCTCTTGGTTGTTATGCCAAAGATCACAATCTGGTGGGTTCAGATGAAAGCAGAGGAATAAAATCAAATTCTTGCTACTGACAAGTTCACAAATGAGTGGGGGATATAAACTTGTACACTTAACAGTAGACCCCACCAAACTAATCTTTGGCATACTTCCTGGGCATAGCATAGTTTAAGCAAATAGTCCAGACTGAATTAATATAATCATTTCCATGGGGAGATATTGGTCAAAGGGTACACACTTCCAGTTATAACATTAACAAGTTCTGGGATCTAATGTACAGAAAGGTGATTATGGATAATAGTACTGTATTGGATACTTGAATGTTGCTAAAAGTGTAGATCTTAAAAGTTCTCACCACAAATAAAGACCTGGTTATTGTGTAATGGGATGGAGGTGTTAACTAATGCTATGGTGGTAATCATTTTGCAATATATAAATGCATCACGTCAATGCGATGCACACCTTAAACTTACTCAATTATATTTCAATAAAACTGGGGGCGGGGGGACTCATTAAATTAGTTTAGTGAAACAAAGGCTCAGAAGCACTGGAGCTTGTGGAGGCCACACAGCTGGTCATGCGGGAGACAGTGCTGGAACTCAGTTCTAAATGTGTTGCCTTCTGCTACCTGTTTTTTCCCAGTTGTTTGAGAATAGTAGCAAACCCACGTTTGTTCCACCCCATCTCTCTTCCATGCAAGCATTGCATACTTTGGAAGCTGCTCAATATGTGTCTGTTAAATAATTGTGTTAAATCGTTTCTAATTCCCAATTCCAGGGAGAGATAACCTGGTTGTCCACCTGAATTGGGTGTTCAATTCTAATGCAGCCAGGGTGGCTCAAGAGGGAGTTTCCAGAGCAAGGTTCTGGTACAGGCTGAGCAGACATCCATAACAGTATCTATCACAGTAGATAGTAAGCCCTGATTAGTCTTCCTTCCTTCCTTTTTTTTTTTGTTTTTTGTTTTTTGTTTTTTTGTTTTGTTAATCCTAACCTGAGGACATTTTTCCCATTGATTTTTTTTAGAGAGAGGGGTGGGAAGGGAGAGAGAGAGAGAGAGAGAGAGAGAGAGAGAGAGAGAGAAACTTCTGTGTGAGAGAGACATATCTATTGGCTGCCTCTGCACACAGCCCGACCAGACTAGGGATTGAACATGCAACCCAGGTACATGCCCTTGACCAGGAATCGGACCTGTGACCCTTTGGTGTGCGGGCCGACGCTCTACTATTGAGCCACACTGGCCAGGGCTAGTCTTTCTATAAATTAATAATGTCATAAGGCAGAGAGACCAGTTTCAAGTCCATCTTGTCATAAAGAATTTTAGTGCTTGTTTTAATAAAAGAAAGGAAAATGGCATATGTTTACAAGCCAATTATTTTCTATTATTCTAGTTCTAGTCAAATTAGACACCTCAGTTCCACAGTGATTTTTTTCAGGGGAAGGGGTATTTGTCACACCTGCCACACAGCTGGGTCCAAGGACTGCTTGCATGCGCCAGGATTAGTTTCCATGCCAACCAGTCTAGGAGTGTTTCCACCCTATCTACCCGCACCAGGAGAGACATTAATAGAATAGGCACTTGTAAGGGAGAGTAAGAGACAGGTCGAATAAGCATATGCAATTATTTTTTATACCACGGTGGTCCTAAATTATTCCTTATGCTAGCTAGTCCCCTTTATAACATAAGATAATAGAAGACAGATGACTATGTCTTTCCTGCTATGTGCTCAGAGCTCTTTCAAATATGCTACCACGTTATTCTCACAGCATCCCTAAGAGATAAGAAAGGTTGAGAATCCTTTTTTGCAGGTTGGGAAACTAAGGCACAGAGTAGTGAAATGCCCATCTTACACCCAGGAGGACACAATGTCAGCATGAGGATGGAATGCAAGAATGCTACCTGTGAAATCTGCATTTTCACTCTACCTTTCTGCTTCCCTGTCTCCATCAGCCTTAAGCTCCAAAGCAAATGGATTCAATACAATTCTGATTAAATATCATCTTATTCCATGTTGCATTAACTGGAAAAATAGCAAAAATGGTGGGGGAGGTTACTGAGGAAGGAAATTGGGTAAACTAATAAAGAAAAAGACAGGTGACTACAGAGATTGGGAAACAGGAAGGCAAGCATATATGTTTAACTTACAAGTTAAAATTTTTCACCTTAATTTTCTTTCAAGGAAAAGAAACAACTCTCCAGCTTTGGAATAACAATTAATTCACTCGCAGGAGGCTTGTCTGTGACTCAGGGAAACAATAATATGACATAAAAGATGGCCAAGATGAATAAGAGACAACGTAGATAGTGAGAGGGAAACTCAGGAAGATGTGTTCAAAATAATTTTTTTAATGAGCTAAAATGTTAGCAGCCCGCCTTTCACCTTTCCTGGGGATTCTGCCTTTGGCCTCCACAGCCTCAGGGAAAGGAGACCAGAAGGGACTGAGAAGGGATGAAAACATGGAGGCTGAGGACACATTAGAGAAACCACAGTGCTGACTCCATTGTTTTAAAGATTCTGAGATTCATCTCACCTCATTACTCCACGGGAAAAGCTACAACCCAAAAGACGGCACTCTAGCCAGTGAATGCAGAAATGCCCGAATGTAATTTTATGCCCGTGATATTCATCCAAAGCAATAACCAGTCACTTCAAAGGCACTCCCAAAGTCAACAGCAGTGACAGGCTAGTGTCAGGTGCTTTCCGAACACAAAGCTTTGAGTATCCAGAATATTTATTCTGGACCCATATAAACGTATGTATACATGTACACACACATACATACACACACATTTATATTTGTTTCCTCCCTTATTCCCTTATCATACAACATAAGATGTAGCAGCTTTGTATCATAGTATTTCAGTGCTATTAATTTTACTTATTTTTATTTTTTTAAATATATTTTTATTGATTTCAGAGATGAAGGGAGAGGGAGAGAGAGAAACATCGATGAGAGAATCATTGATCGGCTACCTCCTGCACACCCCACACTGGGGATCAAGCCCGCAACCTGGGCATGTGCCCTGACCGGGAATTGAACCAGGACCTCCTGGTTCATAGGTTGACACAACCACTGAGCCACACCACAGGGCTAAGTACTATTAATTTTACATCATAGCGTTTTAGTTATAGTAATTGAGGAGAAAAGTAAGTATCACTCAAGGACTTTCCCTCCTTCTCTGGGGAAGAGATCAGTGCTGTTTTCAGTTGTATGCAGGATAGTTGTATCTGTTAGGTGGGGTACATCCTTGTAATTGTCTTTATTTGGAGATTAAGTATGGTTTACAGAGATGTGTGTGGATGCCATGTTGACCAGGGGTGGACTTGTGAAGGTTAATTATATGTGTCAACTTTGCTGGGGCACCTGATGCCCAGATATCCGATTACACGCCATTGTGGGTGCATTTGTGAGGGTGATTCCAGAAGAGGTTAGCATCTACCTAGGTAGACTGCCCAGAGGGAGTGTGCATCCCCTTGACTTCTCAGATCCAGACAGTGGCAACACTCCCTCAAGTCACTACTCCCTCTGTCCAGCATCCCATTTGAGAGCAAAATATTGGCCCCAGAGGCAGGAAACCTTTCCCCTCTCCTGAACACACTCCCTGTGATTCCATTGCCTATTTGCCTTAGAGCAACAAGCCCAAATGGACTCCCCACCCCATTCCATTCCAGGGATGGGGGGAGAAGTAGGGCTGGGGAGTGAGGCTTAAGAGGTTCAAATCCTGGCCCTTGGTGAGCAGTTTGCTGACCCATAAAACTTACAATGAGTGACCACAGGCAATGTTATTTTTCCTCTCTAACTTGTGTTCCTAGCCATAAACTATGAATATTAACAATATCAACCTCATAGGGATATTAGGATTAAATAAGACAATCCAGCCCAACCGGGGTGGCTCGGTGGTTCAGCAAAGACCTATGAACCAGGAGGTCATGGTTCAATTTCTGGTCCTGGGTTGTAGGCTCGATCCCCAGTGTGGGGTGTGCAGGGGGCAGCTAATCAATGATTCTCTTTCCTCATTCTATCTTTCTCTCCCTCTCCCTTCCGCTCTGAAATCAATCAATCAGTCAATCAATAAGACAATCCACATAAAGTTTTAGTCCAGTGCGTAGAACATATAGCACTCAGTAACAGCTGGCTATTTATTTAAAAACTCATGAGAAATCTGTCTCGGTGAAGAGTGGTGCCTGTGTTCATTAGCAGGTCTTTCTGGCCCACTCCAAGAGAGTAAGCTCGGAGGAGGGCAGGGAAAAACAAATGCTGGAAAATGCTGTGAACGTGGCCAATCAGGATCCAGTTAGTTACCCAGCACATATTAAGGATCTCTCTGGACAGAATGGAGCATAGTGGGTATAAATCAGTTTAAATGTGCACAATTTAAGCTCCATAGGGTGAATCTAAGAAGAGATGTATTAAGTATATTCACAAAAATAGACAGACTTAGGAAAATATACTTAATTCAATGAAAGATTTGCATTGAAAACTTGTCTTTTCCCAAGCTCATTAGATTGGCAAGTCAAAAGTCCCTTAACAGATATCAAGTGTTGCTCTTATAGGGTGGGAAGGTTAGGAGACTAAACTCAATGCATTAGCAGTAAATCTATGTCATGTCCAGACCTTGAGCAGAGCTAACACATGTTAGGTGGTGAACAAGTAGATTCTAAAGGAGAATTCAAGAGACACAAGTGACATGCTTGAAGTATGCCAAGTATATCTGCAAAAAGAGATTTACTCTTTGCTGCTTTCAGTATATTGCTCGGAGCAAGAATGATCTCTTGCTTAGATTCCTGGTTTATACTGCTTTTCCTTTCTGACATATGGCTCTTCACTTGCCACAAAAAAAGATATTTCAAATCTGCCATAAACACAGACACTCCCCACGCAGTATAATGATAAACTAGCTGTTACAAAGAGCTTAGAAACCAGACAGAGGGTTCCTGCATCTCTAACCCAAGATATTTTCTGTGGCTTAACATATTTTCAATAGCAGTTCAACCACATGCTCAACTCTAACATAGAATTCCTTTCACTGGCTATGGAAAAAAAATAATCAAAGAGACTATTGCTTCTGTGGAAGTTCTTGTACATGACTCCAGGGGAATTATCCTCACCCTCATTCCAACACGCTTTATGAGGTTGCCCCAACCTGGCTGCACTAAGCCCCCAAATGTATAAGTCTGTGCACCACAGTCATGGAGGTTGGAAGAGTCCCAAGAGTCTCCGAAAGACAAGAAAGAATGCTTTAAAGCCTGAGACCATTAATTATCCTGCAGAACACCTAACCAGGCAAAGCATTTCCCCTCCATGGTCTGCATTATTCCAGTTATTCTCAACTACCATTTCTAATGACTGTGACGGCCTCCATCCCTTAGACCCTCCACACATCCCCTGCCCTTCCACCTGGATCAAGGAGCTTCCGACGAAGGAGACAACATGACAATACACCAGCACAGCCTGTCACAGGAAATGGCCTGCATTCACTTCTGGCTCAGCCTACTGCTGGCCCACTACCAGATTAAAAGTTTGGGTTTGAGGCAAAATGAACTGGGTTTGAATTCCAGCTCCACCTCTCAGTAGTTCTGAGGCCTTGGGCAAGTTATTCCACTTTTCTGAGCCTCAGTTCCTATCAATTGAGGATAATAATACAACCACCTCTTAGAATTTTGGGGATAATTTATGTAAAGAATTCAATTAGGAGAGTAAGAAGTCAATACATAGCTGTTGTCATAGACTACTACCTTGGAGACTCAGTTGGACTTCCCTCCCGTCCATTCCATCATTCATTAAATGATGATTGATCCATCGCAGGCAATAGCAAACCATCCACAGAGCCCCATCAGCTACGTATGTGAGAGCCCTGAGGTGCAAACTACATGCAAAGATCCAATTTTGAGGAAACTAGTACAGTTAACGAAACCCACCTCATTCTAGTCCCAGATTATTTTTTCTTGACCCCTAAGAATTATTCCACCAGACTGCTGGGCTCAGTCACATGAAAAACCAGCAAGAAAGACAATCAGCAATTTATGTAAGAAGATAAATTATCAGTAAACACATAAGAAATTTTAACTTTGCTAATGATTAAATTAAAATTAACCCAATGATACCATTATACCTAGACAAAATGTATACAGTTTTAAATATTCAGGGTCATCAAAAGTAGTATGAGAGATGCTGATGAGAATATAAATATCTAGAGAATATTTTATTCGTATGTATCAAGACCACCCCTCCCCCCCCCCCAAAAAAAAAGTTTATATCCTTTAACCCCAAATTCAACTTCTGGAAATTTTCCTAAGGAAATACTCAGAAATGCAAACAAAGATGTATACATATATCAGAATATTCAAGGCTATCTTATTTTAACAGCAAAAACAAACAAACAAATAAATAAGTAAAAATAGCATAAATATCCAATAATAAGGAATTACTTAAACAAATCATGATAAAAATCACATTTTCAATGACCTGGGAAAGCACTCATAATATAATGCTATTTACATCTATAAAAGCCTAAGCGACTGTTTGACCATTCAACAGTTCGACCAGTAGCTATGACACGCACTGACCACCAGGGGGCAGATGCTCAACGCACAGGCATGGAAACATGGAACAGACTGATGAATCTCAGAGGGAAGAGGGGAGGAAGGAGGGCGGGAAGAGTAACCAAAGATCTTGGGCCTGCAGGCATTGGGCCGAAACCGGCAGTCCAACATCCCCCGAGGGGTCCCGGATTGCTAGAGGACACAGGCCAGGCCAAGGGACACCACTGTGCACAAATCCATGCACCAGGCCTCTAGTTTTTAATAATTGTGGATAAAACTTCTAAATATGTAAAGAAAATTATTAAAAGGAAATAGGGTAAAATGTTAACAGTAAATATCTGTAATGAAGGAGGTTGAATATTTTTTATGTTTATTTTCTGTATGATTTTTGTATTTTAAATTTTCTGCAATAGACATGAATGCCCTTATGATCGATTGTGTGTGTGTGTCCCAGTTTCTCACAGACTTACCTTCTGTGGATTTATTTTCCATTGAAGGTAGCTTTCTAAAGCAATAAATCCTCAGCCCCAAAGAATAACCCTATTCCAAAGCTTCAATTCAAAAGCTACTCTTGCAGGTAGAAGCAACAAGGGAAGTCAGTCTCATCCTTCTTCACACCTCCCTGCTCAAGTCACAGTAGGTGGAAGGGGAGCCCTACAGGTGCCCTTAGGCTCAAAGTCTGATGGGAACGTGACAAAGCAGCAGGCAGGCCAAGCAGGCACAACCATCTCCATCAGAGACCAGGCTCTGTCAGCAGATAGTCACCAAATCAGTTGCAATAACCATGAATTATTTCTGTTTAATCAGTAGGCTGTAGCTATGCAATTGATCCACATTTGCTATGAAGGCAGAGGAGTAAAGAGCTTGAGAATATTTTTAAACTAACCTTTCTCGCCCTGGCTGGTGTTTCCCAGTGGTTAGAGCATCAGCCTGCAATCAAAGGGTCGTGGGTTTGATTCAGGTCCAGGGCACGTACCTGGGTTGCAGGTTCGATCCGTAGACCCCCTGGTTGGGACGTGTGCAGGAGGCAACCAATCAATGTGTTTCTCTCACATTGATGTCTCTCTCTCTATCTCTCTCTCTGAAAAATCAATGAAAAAATTATCCTTGGGTGAAGATTAAAAAAATAAAAATAAAATGATTAAACTCACCTTTCTCAGAGGTGAGCTGATCTCAGAAGTAAAGGCATGGTGAAACAAGCCATGCCTTTCTAGTCATCCTTTGACTCAAGGTCTAGCCATGACCCAGGGTGTGAAGGACAGCAGCACATACATATTGTACTGGACTTCATGGTTTCTGCAGCACATTCTTCCGACATTGTGAAATTGTAGTATTGCTAATTGCTATTACTTAGCACTCATAGAGTGTTCTATTGTTCTAGGGCATCTTGCCAACCATAATTAGTAATTTTTCACATGGCTCTAAAGAGGAAGGTCAACATTATTAGCATCCTTCTCCTCTGAAATACACAAGAATGTTAAGAAAGCTGATGCCACAGCAGTCATTGGCAAAGCCAAAATTAAATGTATTTTCTGGCTCCTTAATTAATAAATAGAAGTTTTGTAGAATAATATAAAATTTTCCTGCTGGAAAGGAAAAATGCATATTCTATATGTAAGATTAATAAGTTGGTTGTGATTTGCTCTCATCTCTAACAAAAATTACCATGTATTTTTTTAATTTAAATAATATGATCACACTGCCTTAGTTACAATAAGTGTCTTCCCTTTCTTGCTTTCCTCTAAATTTTAGTTTCTGAACCGCATCCAGCATGGCCAGTGGTGAACCTGAGGAGGGGCCGTGAAGGATTAAAGAAAACAGACAAGAGACTATAGTTGGGGCCAGGTGGATACTGCGCCTGGATGAGGAAACAGTGACACAGCCTGTAAGCCGAGTCTTTATTTTATAGTCAGATCACACAAAGCAAAACAAGGGAGTGGTCAAGATGTTTAAAACATTCTTGCAAGTTTCAAATCTACTTAATTACATGCACCTGAGAACTCTATCAAGCTTTGTTTTGGCAGCACTTGCTGCACGTTCTGCAGCCCACATCCCTCAGCTACCTAGGACTTCAGGGTCGGACTATAAGGTCAAGCTTACAACCATAGCCTTTGGCTCCAATTGTGCTGGGAGGGCTTTGCCCTACAAGCTGGGACTTGTATGTGGCTTTGCCACAAGAGGACCATACCCTCTCATCAGTCCGAGGCTTGAACCTGTCCAAACGCTGTAGCTGCTCTCCACAGGTTTCTTCAGATTATTTGTGTCCATGGATTTTGCTGGCTTTTGTGTTAGTCATCTATTGCTGCAAAACAAATTACCCCCCAAATCTAGCAGCTTAAGATAACAAACATTTATTATCTCCCACAGTTTCTGAGAGAGGCGGGAATATGAGAGTGGTTTAGTTGGGTGGTTCTGGCTAAAGATCTCCTCTGAGGTTGCAGCCAAGCTCTCAGCAGAAGCTCTGGTCACCAGCTTCACTAGGGCTGTGGATGTCAGCAGGAAGCCTCAGTTCTTTGTGGGCTTTTGGCTAACCATCTCAGTCCTTGTCCTGTGGGCCCTTCATTGGGCTGCTCCCTTCATGGCAGCTGGCTTCCCCCACAGTGAGTGACCCAAGAGAGACCAAGACTGCAAGACAGAAACCAAAATGGAAGTCACCGAATCCTTAATAACCTAGTCTGGAAAAGTGACGTACCATGGTGTCTAGCATATTCTTTGGTTACACAGACTTACACCTGCAAAATGTGGAAGGGAAATTTACAAGGGCGTGGACATTGAAAGGCAAGAACTGCTCAGTGCCACATTGGAGCTGCCTACCACAGCTGTTAAAGAAAATGTGATTTGTTTGTCCAAAGATTTCTTCTTGCCTCAGTGGCAGTAGGTCCTCCACATTCTTCTACATCTCAATTAGCAGCACAAAGATGTCCAAGGAAATGCATTAAAGTACAATCTTCCAAAATAATTGTCTTAACATAAATTTTTTTAAATACACATTTTTATTGATTTCAGAGAAGAAGAGAGAGGGGGAGAAAGATAGAAACATCAATGATGAGAGAGAATCATTGATCAGCTGCCTACAGCATGCCCCCTACTGGGAATTGAGCCTGCAATCTGGGCATGTGCCCTTGACGGGAATCAAACCTGGGACCCTTCAGTCCGCAGGCCAACGCTTTAACCACTGAGCAAAACTAACTAGGGCAACATAAAATTTTTTTAATTCAAATAAGCTTTTGACCCTTCATAGCAGCTTCACTGGCCATAAGACAGTGAATCTGTCATGCTGACATCATCAGAATTTGGGGTATACTTTTCTTGAATTGCATTTCCAAAAGAAAATGGTAACATTATTCTAACAGTGAAAGCCATTTGAAAGACTAAAATGGCAATGAAATATAGCAATTAAGACTCAGACCCTGAGTCCCACTGGCCTATTTACAAATCCTAATTTTACCCCTCACAAGGTATTTGACTTGGCCCAGACTGAGCGTCACAGGGTCAGTTTGCTCATCTATAAAACAGGCGTACAACTTCTGAGCCTTGCTGCATGAAATCAGGGAGGTGCTTAGCCAAGGGTGATGGCTGTCAATCATGTTGTTTTTGTGTTAAAGTGCTGTACCCACTCGGGCAAAGGGTCTTTAGAAATTTTTTCCAACCTCATACCCTCCTCCCTCTTCTTTCACTTTAAGGAAGTTATTTAGTTCTTTTTGCTTTTTATACAAGGCAGATGTATCATAAGAGCTTTTTTTTAAATCCTCACCCAAGGATATGTTCTTATTGATTTTTAGAGAAAGGGAGAGAGAGAGAGAGAGAGAGAGAGAGAGAGAGAGAGAGAGAGAGAGAGAGAGAGAGAGAGAGAGAGAAAGGGAGGGAGGGAGAGAAACATCAATGTGAGAAAGAAACATCGATCGATTTCCTCCTAGACATGCCCAGACTGGGATCAAACCAGCAACTTAGGTATGTGCCCTGATCAGGAATGGAATCCACAACCTTTTGGTGTATGGGATGATACTCCAACCAACCAAGCCACCTGGCCAGGGCTCCTAAGAGATTTTTAATTTTTACAGTCTGTGAGCAGCCAGGGAAAGTAGTGAAAAGGTGTTCTATTTAATTTAAAAAAAAACTGATTGGAAGAATCTGTCAGACAGAGTCAGGCATTTGGAACTAGACTGTTGTGAACATTGCAGGTTGTTCCCCTGCTTTCCACTACTCTGTGCCTCATCCCCAGAGTGAGCAAATGTGTGTCCGGAATTGAGGTGGCAGCTTTCACATGCCAAGGTCCCAGGGGAGGGAGGTGGCTGGAGTGTAATCAGAGGCATCTGTTTGTTCCCAACTACACCGACTCTTTGCTTAAGGCTTGAGCAAGGTCATTATTCTCAGCTTGTGATGCATGAGTGCACAGCAGGCTCAGCTGACAGTGCACGTCCCATTAGTATTCTGCACATTCCATCCGCTAAATTCGCCATTTCATTTAGAATGTTCTGATTGCATTTTTTTTTAATATCCCCCGCCTCCTCAGTGAAATGGATGCCACTGTTAGTGATCTGACAGGCAGCCAAGCACCCAGGGATGGATGTATTTGTCATCAAACTAAGGAGGAAAGTTACTAAAACACTTAGAATTCAATCAGAATCATTTAAATTATAACAGTACATGCAAGAGCCAAAAGTAACTAAAAATAAATAAAAGAATTGTAGAGAGAGAACAAAACAATTTTTAAAGGTTAGAATTTACTAAAAATACTGTCTTTCTTCTGTAACTATGTCTGAATAAAAGTAAGTGAATGTAGACAGACACAGGTTTCAGGCCACAAAATCATTTTTTGACCATAGAAATTGATTTCTGCTCAAGGCATATACAGCAACACATACTTTGCAAACATCAGAAATTATTCATTTTAAAGTAGGTACCTTTAAAGAGATAATTAATATTTATATCTCATTATACTTTTCTCAACATTTCTTAGATGCGATAGGCAAGAAGACATCTGAATTGCTACCTCAGAAGAGAAAGAAATGAGGAACATTGTTTCACAGGCTGTGATAGGGATGTACAATTTGTACTCCTATCAGGAGAGCTACTAAAAAATGGGAATTTATTATTTTTGCCCTCCAGAAAAACCTCATTAAGCTCCTGGAAGAAATGGAAACCTCATGAGCAGTAATCAAAGCCGATGAAGCCTCCTGAGTGGTGAGCAGAGCCCACTTCATCAGACAATTCCACAGGGGACAGAGCTGCCCAAGGACAGGCTCCTCATGGAATGTATTATGAATTGAAATTCAGCTGCAGAGCGTGACTGACCAGTAGAATGTATCTGTGAGAGTCTTTCCTGAGAACATGTTGGCCTTTCAAGATTGTCAAATCCCTAGGAACCATAAGCAAACAAGAAGCAGATTGATGTGCCCATTCAGGGCAAATCCAGGGATAGAAGACTCCAGACAGAGAGGCAGTGGGAGGCCCCACTAGTGGAGGCCTGAGCGGCTGTATACTACGGCTCCTCAACACAAGTGAGTGTGACAGAGAACCACAGTCCACGCACGTGTCAGCTTGTACTAAGCATGCTTTCCCTGTTTCCACTGAGCGCTGCTCACATATCAGCCTGTTACTAGCCTGAGGAAGGAACACCCAATAGAGAAACCATACTCAAGTACTTGGATTTTCAAAGCATCCTGTGAGACAATGTATTCGTTTTCTAAGGCTGCTGTAACAAAGGCCCACAAATCAGATGGCTTAAAACAATAAAAAGTTGTCTAGTACTAGAGGCTAGAAGTCTGAAACCAAGGTGTTGGCAAGGCCATCCTCCCTCTGAAGTCTCTAAGAGAGAATCCTTCCTTGCCTCTTACTGCTTCTGGTATTTGCTGACAATCCCTGGTGCTCCCTGGCTTAAAGATGCATCGCACCACCCTCTGCCCCCACAATTACATGGCTTTCTTCTCTCTGTGTCTTCACAAGAGGTCTGGTTTTCTTATAAGGACACCAATCACATTGGGCTAGAGCCCACCCCAATGACATTTTAACTTGATTACTTCTGTTAAGACCCAGTTTTCAAATAAAGTCCAATTTGCAGGTACCAGTGGTTAGGACTTCAACATATCTTTAGGCGACACTATCCAACCCACCACAGTCCACTTTGGTTGAAGGAGGAAGAAGCAATTTATCCAGATGAATAGAATGCAAACCCTGAGAGAATGGGTTGCAGAAGACAACGGAAGAGATCAATAGAAGGGTGTTGTCAATGGTAGTGGATAATCCAATTAAGACATTAAGTAAAATAAAGACTAAGAATACACTGGATTTAACAGCATGAAGGTTTGTGTGTAGAGGGCTCAGACCACATTGCCATGGGTAACAGAATGAGTGGCAAATATAGCCATGAGGACCACAAGTGCAAGCAAGTCTCTGGAGAGACCTAGCTGTGCAGAGATAGGAGACAAGACAGCTACAGGAGGCAACACTGATTCTAACCAGGGCCTTTACTGTCGAGACTCTGTAAGCACCTTTCGTTTACCAGTGTTCTTAAAGTGAATGGCCACTGGTGCATATAACTGCCACAGACGAGAACTCTGAACACCAGCACCTCCAGATTGGTGGCAAAGGTTGACTGGAGAGCATGTTACTTATAATGAGATGGGCAAGGTGTGTGTGAAGAGGTGATTTGAATTGGGAGGGGCTTATTAAATAAACATGCTGCAGTGACAAGCATGTCATGAAAACTGACTCCTGGCAGCTGGGCTTGGCTAAGTCCATGATACCTGCCTCCATCAAGGACCCAATAAACTCTTCTGTGATTGGCAAGTCATTTGTTTCTATCTTTCATCTACCACCTATATCAGTCAGGGTTCTCCAGAGAAACAATGGTTAGGATTATATACATATACTAGAGGCCCGGTGCACGAAATTCATGCACTGGGGGGGCGGGGGAGGGTGGTCCCTCAACCCAGCCTGCCCCCTCTCACAGTCCAAGAGCCCCCAGGGGATAAGGTGAGCGGGTTGATCAGGGGAAGGCACCACCCCCATCACCCTGCTGCTGCTGCCACTGCCAGCCGCCGCAGCAGCCAAGGTGTTTTCATCAACACAGACTCCAGTCCCTTCACCACGAAAAAATGACAACTTTCTTTAGGCATTTCCAAGATGTCTCTTTCATAGGATATGACATTTCTTTCTTTTTTTTTTTTTTTACCCTCACCTGAGGATATTTTTCCATTGATTTTTAGAGAGTGTGGAAGAGAGAGGGAAATACAGAAAGAAACATCAATGTGAGAGGCACACTTTGATTGGTTGCCTCCTGCATGAGCCCTGACCTGGGCCCTGGCCAGGGAGAAGACTGCAACCTAGGTACATGCCCTTGATCAGAATCGAACCCAGACCCTCCCGTCCACAGGCCAAAGCTCTATTTATCCACTGAGCCAAACCAGCTAGGGCAGGATATGACATTTCTTAGCCCCTCCAGCAGCGGATCTTCATTTTTTTCCTCCAGGAGTGAGGTAGAAAAACCCTAGATCACCTTCTTGGATTCTTATTATGCACGTTACCAAGAACACTGTGAGTGGCGCACAGGGAGCTTAGCCAATGAGCAGTAAGAGAAGGTGCTTCCTCTGCAGCTCATGCACAGAGGCGGGACTGCTGACGTGCTGTCTCCCAGCAGGGGCAGGCCCCCCTGTGTGTTGTGTCTCTGCTCTGGGACCGCCCTCAGCCCCAGCCGCGCCACGGCCACTGGGGCTGGGGCAGCACACAGTCCCCTCCTGCCCATCTGCGCGACAGCCTCCTCTGAGCCAGTCGTGACTGTTAGGGCATCCCGGCTAATTTGCATATCACCTCTTTATAGATAGATAGATAGATAGATAGATAGATAGATAGATAGATAGATATGGGGTGGGCAAACATAGGTTTACAGTTGTGAGAATGTGAAACAGTTGATTCTGTATTACTTATTAGTTACTGTATTATTTATTTGTATTACAACTGTAAACCTACTTTTTCCCACTACACATAGACACACACACACACACACACACACACACGTGATTTATTTTATTTATTTATTTTTTAAATAAATCTTTATTGTTCAGATTATTACAGTTGTTCCTCTTCCCCCCCCCCATAGCTCCCCTCCACCCAGTTCCCACCCCACCCTCTGCCCTTACCACCCCCACACTGTCCTCATCCATAGGTGTATGATTTTTGTCCAGTCTCTTCCCACATCTCCCACACCCCTTTCCCCCCAAGAATTGTCAGTCCACTCCCTTTCTATGCCCCTGATTCTATTATACTCACCAGTTTATTCTGTTCATCAGATTTTTTATTCACTTGATTTTTAGATTCACTTGTTGATAGATATGTATTTGTTGTTCATAATTTTTATCTTTACCTTTTTCTTCCTCTTCTTAGAGAATACCTTTCAGCATTTCATATAATACTGGTTTGGCAGTGATGAACTCCTTTAGCTTTTTCTTGTCTGTGAAGCTCTTTATCTGACCTTCAATTTTGAATGACAGCTTTGCTGGGTAGAGTAATCTTGGTTGTAGGTTCTTGCTATTCATCACTTTGAATATTTCTTGCCACTCCCTTCTGGCCTGCATAGTTTCTGTTGAGAAATCAGCTGACAGTCATATGAGTGCTCCCTTGTAGGTAACTAACTGTTTTTCTCTTGCTGCTTTTAATATTCTCTCTTTGTCTTTTGCCCTTGGCATTTTAATTATGATGTGTCTTGGTGTGGTCCTCTATGGATTCCTTTTGTTCAGGGTTCTTTGCACTTCCTGGACTTATAAGTCTATTTCTTTCACCAGGTGGGGCAAGTTTTCTGTCATTATTTCTTCAAATAGGTTTTCAATATCTTGCTCTCTCTCTTCTTCTGGCACCCCCATAATTTGGATTTTGGTATGCTTGAAGTTGTCCCAGAGGCTCCTTACACTATCTTCGTATTTTTGGATTCTTTTTTCTTTTTGCTTTTCCGGTTGGGTGTTTTTTGTTTCTTCATATTTCAAATCTTTGACTTTATTCTTGGGATCCTCTATTCTGCTGTTGGAACTCTGTATATTATTCTTTATTTCAGTCAATGTATGCTTAATTTCTAAATGGTCCTTTTTCATATCCTCAAGGGTCTCACTAAATTTAATGGCCTTTTCTAGAAAATTCTTGAAAAACCTTATAACTGTGGTTTTGAAATCTATATCCAGTAGTTTGCTTTCCTCCATTTCTGTCATTTGCGACCTGTTTCTTTGTCTCCGCATTTTGGCTGCTTCCCTGTGTTGATAGAGTGGCTTTGTGTGCTAGTTGTCCTATAGGGCCCAGTGGCTCAGCCTCCCCAGTTACCTGAGGTGGACACTCCTGGTGCGCCCCTTTGTGGGCTGTGTGCACAGTCTTGTTGTAGTTAAGCCTTGATTGTTGTTGGTATCACTGGGAGGAATTGACCTCCAGGCCAATTGGCTGTGATAATCAGCTGTGTCTACAATGGGAGAACTTCTGTGCTGGAGACACCCTTATGGGGCAAGACTTGCTTCAGTGGGGCTTTGGTGCTCATTGAGTCTGCCCCCTGAGTGTGTCCCTTATGGATCTGAGGAGTTGTAATCTGGATGGTCCCACTCTGACCACTGGGTACACTGGCTCTTGGATCTCTAAGGAGGTGCAAATTTAGCCTCTGCCTGAGGCCACCCAGCAGGAGCTACGGATAGATCTGCACATTCCTCTTCTTTGTTTGGGGTTTGGTGGTGCCCAGATGAGGCCCAGCTGTGAAGCAATGCAAGCTGCTGTGGGGCCTTGGGCCTTCTTTTGGATGTTCTGGGTCTCTCTGACCCAGCTGCAGTTTGTTAGGTAATTTTAGATTACAAAGGGCCAGACTATTCATATGCAAAAGCCTCTGCACACAGCTTGCGTGAGGCACACAGCTTGGGTGGGGCAGGGTCTCAGGGAATCCACAGGGCAGAGCAAACAGCAATGGCTGATCCTCAACCCTGCCCTAAGAGGCCCTGGGGTCTCAGTGTCTCTTGGTAATCGCTGCAAGCATCTCTGAGAGAAAGCCATCCTCGAGTTCTGCCCAATGCCAGACAGTCCAGTTTCTCCCCGTATGAGTCTGGGTCCCCAGAGTCTCACCCAGAACTGGAGTTCAGAGCAGTCGGGAGCTTGTGTCTCCCTCCCAATTGAGAAAGGCAACTGCATCCTCAGTTGCCAGCCCTTTCCGCGCGCACCTCCGTACCTCTGCACTTTACTTCCGCACCTCCTCTGAGTCTCAGTGTGCTTTTCTCTTTCCTTCTAGTTGTAGAATTTCCACTCAGCCAGCCTTCCTATGGTTCTGGATGATGTTCATTTTGTCTTTTAGTTGTAGTTTTGAAGTGGTTGTGTGAGGCAGCAATTTCAGGTGTTTACCTATGCTGCCATCTTGCTTTCTCAGACCAAGTAATTTATTTTAAGGAATTGGCTCACAGAATTGTAGAGGCTGGCAAATCCAAAATCTGTAGAGCAGGCCAGCAGGCTGGAGACTCAGGCAAGGAGTTGAGGCACAGTCTTGAGATAGAATTTCTTCTCTGAGAAACCTCAGTTTTTGCTCTTAATGCTTTCAATTGACTAGATGAGGCCCCAGCCCACATTATTGAGAGTGATCTCCTTTACTTAATGTTAACTCTCTCTAAATGTTAACCACATATATAAATACCTTCCCAGCAACATCTAGACTCACATTTGACTAAATAACTGGGGACAATAGCCTAGCCAAGTTGATACATGAAAGTGACCTTCACATCCTCCTCCTCCAAAGGACTCTGAAAGGCCAGAGCTTCTGAAAAGGTATTCCAGTTCTGGCCACAGCAATCAGGTAACTGTCTACTCTGTAGTAGGCTTGGCTTTAGGCATTTATAAAATACTATTTTCACAGCAAAATCTGTATGGTAAATGTAATTTACAGCCACAAATAATACTATATTTAAGACAACCGGTTCACAGGTTTATAGATGCTTACATTCTTTCTAAAAGCAAAATCTGAACCATGGTGTGTTTTGCTCATTCATGATATCAAGCGTGAGATTCAGCCCGTGGCAAATAGCTCATTATCTTTTAGCAATACCGCAGATCACTATCTTGAGGTGTCATTAACCTCCTTTCTCCTTAGAGGAGAATTTAATACAAGGCAGCTCTGTCTCTCTTGCCATTCAATAGAGCATTTAATTATCAAAGGATCAAAAGCATCTTCAGGATGTTGCTGTGCAGTGTGGACTCAGAGGGGATTATGAAGGACAATTTAAGTGTAATTTCCTGAAAGAAAGGCTGTCAACAACAACAACAAATATGAGAGCGCAGAAAATGAGGGCTTCAGAAATATAACATCTCTATTCCCATATTTCTATCAGAGAAAACTCTCCTAAATAACCTAGAAAAGGAAAGGCACCCAAACAAAGCAAGAGTGTCTTTTAGGCTCACATTCTGAGCATTTGAGAGTGTTACCAAAGGTGCTTCCTGGAAAATGTCACATACTAATATCAACCTTTCACATCTCAGTTCAGGTCATGTATCCAAAAAACTGGCATAGAGGGTGAAACACACAAAAGTGAGCTTCTCCAAACTCCTGCAATTAAACGAGGTTTAAAATTCTTCATTCCCTAATCATATTCCTTCCACTGGGGCCTCATCTAATCAATTGAAAGCATTAAGTTTTTATTATAGCTTCTTTAAAGATTTGCTTTAAATGGAAATGACATAATATGCCAGCATATTGTCCTTATAGCTTTCCTTCCAAGACAAACCAGTTCACCTTCGCATAAAAGCTTGACGGGTGTGTGCAGTGGCTAAAACAATACAGAAAGCTATTTAGCAAGAGTCACGGGAAAGGAATCCTGGGGCCGCTTTTCTCGTTTACATTCCCCATCTCCAACCTGCATATGTGATTAGAAGATGTCACTCAATTACGTTTCAATTTTTTATGCCAGCTGCATTCATTACAAAATTTCAGAAATGTTCCGGGAAGGATAATTTATTACATAGATGTTGAATTTGCCATTAGAAACCGACAAGTATCCAGCAGCACATTCTATTCTCGCTCGGAGATCATTTATTTCAAGATACTGTGGTTTTGATAAGTGCACTGTGTTTGGGTATTTCGTATCTCATGCAGAATATACTAGTAGTAATTCCTTCTTAATAAATGCTTTTATTACTAGGTCTATCAAGGGGGGGAAATGTGGGTTGTATGAGTAAAGGGGATTATATTTATTACATAAATATTTTATGATATCTATTTTCCATTTCTTGCCCTGACACTTTATTATCACCGACTCTTATTAATTCCACACTTGATGCAAATTAAATGCGAGATTTGGATGTGTGTGGTTGCCGGGCCTTGAGGGCATAGAATCTCTGCTGGGAGATTACAATTACTTAACTTCTCCTGGGATTAATTTGCCTCACCACCGCCCCGGAGCTGTCCAAGAAAGAGATCATTTGGAAACATAGCAGCAGGCTTCCGAAGGGATAACTCATAGCCTCCTCCATCGGCAGTTTGTGGGAACGCAGAGTTTCATAGGAGCTCGGGAGACCGAATACGGTCAGAGTCTCCACTGTTCGGAGGCTGGTGCTCTTGTCTGGGGACTTCATTACTTGCTGGCACCTCTGTGTGAGGCTCGATTGGGCTTGGGAAGTGGAGACGCTCGCACCATGGTTACCACTTGTTAGCGACTCCATGAAATGCAGTTGCGGCCGCTGAAACAAGTGCCGCCTCCTACGGGACTTGTGCAGGCTCTGCCCAGCTCTGTTAGCCTCACAAAATTGATCGCACTGTCATGATTTCTCCAGGTTTCTCCCATAAGAAAAAAGATAAGCCGAGGTAGAAACGCTTAAATAAACGGGGTATGGTTGGGAGCAGTGAAGGTGACAGAGGCACACAGGAAAGGACACTGGAAAGAAAAACTAGACCCGATGTCAAAAAGGCTTAGGAAGCTAAAGAATGTGGATATACTGTATATATATGAGGCCCGGTGCATGAATTCGTGCATGGGTGGGGTCCAGCCAGCCTGGCCAGGGGGAGGGGACATGGGCGGTTGGCCGGCCTGCCTGCTGGTTGAACTCCTGGTCAAGGGGACAATTTGCATATTAGCCTTTTATTATGTAGGATATACACTGAGTGGCCAGATTATTATGCATTCAGAGATCATCATAATCTGGCCACTCAGTGTATTTTGCAGGCAAGAGTTTCTTAAGTGGTTTATAAAACCCCTCTTATTTATCTGTTTGTTTGCATTAAAAAATATTTTTACTGATTTTAGAGAAAGAGAGGGAGGGAGAGGGAGAGAAACATCGATGAGAGAAGCACCAATTGGCTGCCTGGTGCACGCCCCCTACTGGAAATAGAGACTGTAACTGGGCACTTGAATCAAACCAGTGACCTCTCCACACCAGTCAGGGCTACGAACCCCCTTTTAAAGGAAAGAATTATCCTTGAACCCTAGTGTTAAATCATTAGGTATAGATACGTACACACACATACATACATATATATGTACATATATTTTGTGAGTGTGTGTGTGTGTGTGTGTGTATAAAATCTTCCACTCATGTTATGTGTCCTTTATGTTTGGCCGAAGCTCCTGGGTGTGTACCATCTTCATTCTGGGGTCCAGGATGAAGGAGCAGTTCCTTTCTGGGATACTGCTAGGCTGATGCCAGAAAGGAAAAAGAGAGAGGGTCAAACATGCAGTGGCTCTGAGAGCTTCCCCTGGAGAGAACCCCATATTCCATCCACTCCCATTTTACTTGGCAAACCCAGTGGCACAGCCAAAGTTAAGGTCAAGAGAGTAGGAAGTATACTTTTCCTCAAGAGGGAGCCCAGGAGGGAGAGACAGGACATACTTTTGAAAAATAACAGCATGTATACGAGGTATACCTGTTAATAATAGTGAATTTTTTAATCAAAGAAAACACGGTGATTTCAAGAGAAACATCGAAAGTGCTTTATTCAAAGTAATGTCCATCGCTAGCTACACATCTCCCCCATCTTTCAGGTAATTTGTGGATACTGTCCCAATAGAACTTCTCTTGTTTTGAGGCAAACCATTCAGAGACCAAATTTTCCACTTCTTTGTACATTTTGAAGTGCTGCTCAGAAAGTGCGTGTGCCATCGATCAGAACAAGTGGTAATCTGCAGGAGCAAGGTCTGCTGAATACAGCGGGTGGGTTAATACTTCCCAGGCAAGATCTTTTAACGTGTCTTTAACTGGTTTTGAAGTGTGTGATAGGGCATCATCATGAAGCAAAATTACGTTGCCGTGTCTTCTGGAACATTCTGGTCCTTTCACGATCAAAGTGTGGTTCAAATTGATTATTTGTTGTCAGTAGCGATCAGTATTAACGGTTTCACCTGGTTTTAGAAGCTCATAATACACCACACTTTCCTGATCCCACCAAACACAGAGCATTGTCTTCTTTCCGAAGCGATTTGGCCTTCCAGTCGATGTTGATGGTTGACCTGGATCAACCCATGATTTTGTGCATTTGGGATTCTCAAAATAAATCCACTTGTCATCGCCAGTCACAATTTGATGCAAAAAAGACTTTCTTTCCTGCTGTTGAAGCAACATTTTACTGATGACTTTTCGGTTTCCCATTTGTCTTTTGTTCAGTTGATGTGGCACCCATTTTCCTTCCTTTAAAATCTTTCCCATTGCTTGTAAATGACCAGAAATTGTTTGCTGAGCAACGTTTAATCTTTATGCAAGTTGTTTTTGAGTTTGACATGCATCTTTATCCAATAATGCTTGTAATTGTTGTTCTTCAAATTTTTTCGGTTGACCCAGACGTCTTTGTCTTTCACATCAAAATCATCACTTTCAAAGCATTTAAACCAGCATTCACAAGTATCTTGAGATGGAACAAGTTTCACCATAAGCTTCCCAAAGTATTCAGCAGCACTTTTCTTCAAAATAAAGTAATGAATTAAAACTTCCTGCAAATGCTCTTTTTTTGGCACAAAATTCGACATTTTTAAGTGTAAAAATATCTATGATGTTAATGCCTTCAGCAAATTTGACATATGAAGTTTTGAAGCTTGTTGTCAATACAACAAAAGAGCATACATATCAAATCGCATATATATCAACGTATAGGTAACTCCATCTATTGAAAAAAGTCCGCATTATTAACCGGTACACCTAGTATGTGAAGTAGAAAACTAAGCTTAAAGTCTTTTTGCTTACAGATTTTATGTGAATCTAAAACCACAATTAATTTCATAGGAAATGTATAAAACCAATAAAGTTCAAATTAATATTTATTTATTGTGTTAGGTGTTTCTCTACAACTAAAACACCACCCAGAGTGAGAAACTTGTTACAGAGGGCTAAGGCTCTTTTTTGGTTTGGTTTTGTTGTTGCTGCTGCTGTTTGCAACTTTAGTTAGGCAAGCCTGGTCTGTGAGGTACTTGGTATCCAAATTCTCCCCACTGTTTTTCCTGTAGGGAGCCATTGTACTGAAAACCTGCCTTCAAACAGTTTGCTGTCACAGCATTTGGCCTTTGCCTAGATCAAACTCATCATTGCAAATTAAGTCTACTTCTGTTCATTTTTCATTAACTCATGACACTTGAGGTCATACAACTTGGTGCCAACAAGATCAAACGATATCTGTAACCCAGAGAGTGAAATTTTATGAGAGTGATAAAACAGCCATTTAGATGGTCCAGAATATAATCATTTTTAGAAGTTTTTTTCCCCCATTAACATTGAAACACAAAATACAAGGAAACTTCTAGACAACCTAAGCATAACCTCCCTACTCCTTTGAGAATGTCACTCCGGGGGTTTGAGGACACTGATGCAGGTGAAAGGGAACCATTGAAGAATTGGATGCCATCAACATTCAATATTATTTTTGAGAAAAATCATGCTTAAGGAACCAATGGGCACCAATTTGGAGGCATGACAATAGGTTGAGTAAGGAAAAATGAAGGCCTGAACATAAAGGTGGCATGAATAAAATGAAATGACAAAAACTAAACGTTTAACACACCAACTTGAAATCTGGAGGAAAAAACTTGGTAGAAGCAGGGAGAGTTGAAGGCAGAAAACAGCTAGCCTGATTTCAGGAACCTCAAACAAGGGAAACTCATCACTAATAAATATCCGGGTAGATGATTGATCACAAAAGCTGGAAAGAACACTGAACAAAATCAGAAGGTCTGAGTTCCAGTCCCAGCTTTGCCACTCTGTCGCGATGTCTCTTTGGGGCAACGACAACCTGAGTTTAAAAGGAGACGATTCCTAAGCAGTTTCCTGTCTATTTCACAAACGTTTTAGACACCAGGACAAGATGAGATACATGAAAGCGGTTTTAAATGCAGTGCATCAGATACGTATTAGGTATCTAGTATATTAGGAGAAACTTGGTCATTTGTAAAGTGCTATAGAAATATGTTATCATTTGGGGGCTGATGGTAAGTTTTCTCCCTTGTTCTTTCTTTTCCTGGAGGCTGGGCAACCCAATAATAAAGTAAATGGATGGAAAGTGTTGTGTGGAACTCAAGTCTGAGCAGAAACCAGACACTCGGACATCACAATAAGGTACAGAATATAAGGAGAGAAGAACTTTTGTAGGCAAGCAAGAATCTGCTCTTTCCTGTTCCCCAGGCTTCCTCTGGGCCCTATCAAGCCTCAGAGAGAATGACACCCAGGCCAGAGGCTGTGACAGAGGGGAATAAAGAAACTTCCAAGCATGGAACAGACTAACATACCTCGATGTGGGATTGAGGGGACAAGAAGAGGTAAACCAAAGAACTTAAATACTTATATGCATAGCCAGTGGATAGGGGCAATAGGGTAGTGAAGACCTGGGGGAAGAGGGGGGAAAAGAGGGGGAAGATGGGAAATACCTGTAATACCATCAACAATAAAAAATATATTTACAAAAAAAAAAAAAAGAAACTTCCAAGAAAGAGAAATGACCACAAGCCCCGGGGACTGAGGTGAGGAGGAAGAAAAGAAGTGAGGCAAAGAGTCACAGTGGCCCTGGCCAGCTCAGCTCAGTGGTTGGAGCTTGGCCCATACACAGAAGGGTCACAGATTTGATTCCCGGTCAGGGGCACATACCTGGGTTGCAGGTTCGATCCAAACCCAGGTCGTGGCAGCTGCGGGAGGCAACCAATCGATGTGCCTCTCTCACATTGATGTTTCCTCTCTCTCTCTCTCTCCTCCCTCCCCCCTTCTAAAAAAAAATTAATGGAAAAAATCCTTGGATGAGGATTAACAACAACAACAACAACAACAACAACAAAGAGTCAAAGTGGCTGTTGCCCACTACTGAAGGGAACAGCCACCTGAGGCATCTGGCGAGTCTATGAGTGAGGTCCCTGTCCTGTGGGCAACACATACAAGGCAAGTGAAAAAAGGGATTCTTTGCCCTGGTTGGATTATGTTGATAGAACCTGAGGCAAAAAAAAAAAATTGCTTCAAGTTCTTTGGGGGCCGGTGTATGCATTTACTCAGCTGAGGGAAGGCTTAGTCCATTCACTTTACACCTCCTCATCCCTGGATTTTAACAGTACAAAAGATCGAGAAGCAGGTAAGTCATGTGGGATCAATCACTGGTTGACCAATGAAACGTTCTTTGGACCCTCCCCTTCTCTCCTTCCCACCAAGACAAGGAACACAGTGTCCATCCTAAGCTATTATTTCAAACCCAGCCCTCTGCCATGGCGTGGCAGACCATCTTCCAGGAAAGTTCAGAAATCCTTTAACATTGACATAACAAAGAACTTCTTGTGGGAATGCTAGTCTTAGAACAGCATTATGATTTGTCAGTATTCGATGAGTTATTCCTCTATATTTTGACTCCTGACTTTTCTGAAGTTTTCTGAGGCTTTTAAACTAAAAGTAGAGTGTGGGTCCTTGGCTATTAAGCCTTGTTAAAGGAAGTATTAAAAGGAACTGTGGTTAAGCTACTGGTCTTCCATCTCACAGA
This sequence comes from Plecotus auritus, assembly GCF_963455305.1. Classification (NCBI taxonomy): domain Eukaryota; kingdom Metazoa; phylum Chordata; class Mammalia; order Chiroptera; family Vespertilionidae; genus Plecotus; species Plecotus auritus. The sequence continues at coordinate 38,944,378 of NC_137770.1, forward strand.
GGGCAATTCAGCTGCATACAAGGACACATTGTGAACCTAAAGTAAATCAGATTCAGCAAATTCTAAAGGTGGATTTGAAATCTGCAATCGTAGCCAGGGAACTAAAATACTGGAGAATATTGATGCAGACTCAGAAATCATAATATTTATCAAAAAGAAACTTATGCCACCTTACTCTTTCAGTCCAAAAGATCATATAATATTATTCTTGAGCAAGAGAGAACGTTGTTCAATATCAGAAGTAAAACACTAGTATGGTTATACTTCTCTGCAGAAGTTGGTTAAATATTATTATAACTACATTGTTCTCTTGGAATGTTAAGACCATTCTTCCTTTCCTTAGATAGGCAACTTAAAGGACTATCTCCTTCACCTACACCTTCCAAGGCCTCAAGACACTTCTCTAAATTGCCTAGGTCCCTGCCCTGGGTGGTGTGGCTCAGTTGGTTGAATGTTGTCTCAAAGGTTGCTGGTTTGATTCCCAGTCAGGGCACAGGTCCAGATTGTGGGCTCCATCCCTGGTAGGGTGCATGCCGGAGGCAGCTGATCGATGTTTCTCTCTCGCATTAATGTTTCTCTCTCTCCCTCTCCCTTCCTCTCTCTCTCTAAAAATCAATTTAAAATATTTTTTAAAAATTAAAAAAAAAATTGCCTGAGTCCCAATTTCTCACTCTAGAAACCTGAAAAGACAAAGCTTCTGATTACTACCTATAATGGTCCATGCACACTTGTGATCTCTCAAAAGCTTGGCATCCCTGAGGCAAGAAAAAGGCAAATAGTTATTATCCCTTCTCTAAAAGAGAAGATTGAATGCAGAGAAGTTGAGTGTGTTGCCAAAAATAACTGAGCAGTTATTGAATGAGATGTGAGCAGATCTAGTTGTTATGGTTCCCAGACTGGTATTTTATCTACTGGAATAAATCACATCTCCAGCATAGAACTATATTTTAAAAGATCAGATGCTACTGCACTGAATAGTGGTAATTCTAAGAATTATCAATCTTAAAGTTGGAGAATTTTAAACAAACCAAAAATATTTTGGGTTTTGAAAGAGTTATGAAAAAAATATCTAAGTGAATCTAATAAATTTAACCAGTGTGGGGCGGTTGACTAAGTAATGTGGCTCTCACTGTAATGTGCATGTATATTTCACTTCCTACTAATGTGTCCTCTGAAAAATTTTATGGATATGATTTTTAAATTGTATAAATCATGTTGTATTTCAAATACCCAAGAGTAACTCACTATTGAAGGAAGGAAGCCTGTGTAATTCTTTCATATATGTATATCCTTTTGGGTAATGTCAATAATAACTCTCTATTTAGGGATTTTATAGTCTCTGATTCAGTACTTTTGTGTTTCCTGATAGCAGAGCTTGCCCAAAGTTTAAATTAATAGGAAAATACTATTTTGTAACAATTCACTTTTGACAGATGTATGAAGAGTTGAATATATTCATGAAAGGCTTTTATTTGTCCTGCAGGCAATAATAGAAGAGTAGCAATTGATACCAATGCAACGTTCTTTTTTCTCCTAAGTAAAATCTCATAAATATATTTTTAGACTATGCCCATCTGCTCCCATGGCCTTAAACTGTTAGACACGTTTTACGCATGGGTTGGCTCTGAGAGAGTTATCTTTTTCACAGATATCTGTCTAATTGGTAGCAGCTGTTAATCAGGCACATTGTCACAAATCCTGTAGTGCAGCATTCATCCTAAGGTTTGTGCTGTTTTACATTTTGAAGGGAAGCCATATGCCTTAGGCAGCATGGAATGGAATAGATTTCAAGTAATTATATTGAGTAGATGTAATTTGGCCTGAAATATCTGATTTGAATGTTTATGTTGATCAAACTTCCTGGGAAACTGTCAGGCTGTATCAACACTTTGTGCCATTCACACACAGCCTAAGAGGAAACGTCCCTTTAGTGCTCTGGGTAGAGGGTCCGGGAACAGAGGGTGGAAGGGTGGCATGCTGAGAGTGGAAGCTTCGGCTTCAGCAGACTGGGACTTGAACCCATGTTCTATCATTAATTCTTTAAATTACCCAGCCATCTTTTAGTGTCTGTGCTAGAAGCTAGGGTGCCAAGGTGAGTAAGGCACAGTCCTGCCCCAAGGCTCCCCTCTATTGGGGGATGTTTCAATCACCAGGGCATGACAAGACCAGGCTGATGCTCCAAGACACCCAGACCCATAGGACCCTATGCCTTCCTTCCAAGTCTTTTACCCTGAAATCTCTGAGACCAGGTTGAAACTACCTCAACTTCACAGAGCCAAGATACCTACCCTTTGTGTCCAGTGCCCACCTTCCAATAGGCGACTGTCAGAACTAAACCCTTTCATGTTTCTCATCCCTGCTCTTAACAGTCAACTCCCAAAGGCTAAGCTTCCTGCTTCTTTAATCTAGTCTCAAGACACTACCATCACCATAATACTCTGTCCTCTCTTATCCTCAAATCGATAACCTACCCTCTTCCTCCCTTGCGCTCCCTGAGTCTCCACTCTACTATTAGACTGCTTCCTACCCCCTTGAGGGTTTCCTCCATTTCCATTAACTAAAAGATGGCTTTCCTCGGGGAGACCCACTTCCACATAGTTCCCTCAGGTGAGTTCTTTATTCTCTTAAACATCAAGCATCTAGGTTGGTGCTGTGCTTTTGGCTCCCCAACGCCATGTCTCACCTTAAACCCCTGTGGCAGACTGCATTTTCCAAAGACAATACCTCCCACTCCTTCAATGGGACCTTGCTCATAGACAGGCACCCCCTCATCTTCAGCAAATGTACTTGCATCTGCATCATCTTCCTTCCTTCTGGTGAAGGAGGCATTCCTCCTTCTAAGGACAGCCCTTCTCCTACGCTGGAGTCCATTCTTATATCAATTCTCTTCTCATGTCTGCATTTTTGGCTTGCCCCTCTAATAGATCTTTTAAAATACTGGTATTTAAACATTGTTATGTTGTTTTTTTCAATTAAAAAAAAAGTTATTTGATTGCCCTGCCTCATAGCTAGCCTCCCGTCATAGTCATGTTTGTCAACGGTAGTTTGTCCTTGCCTTTTCCATTTCTTTTCTTCCTTCCCACTCTTCATCCTGTTCCATCTGGTTTCTGTCCTGCCACTGCACCAACACAGCATGTAGTGAGGTGAACACAGACCTCCACAGCGCTCATTTTAGCAGGTGGGATTTAATCTTTGTTATAAATGGTGCCAGAGCTAGAGATAGAGTTTTACAAGTTTTAAAAAAATGAGACTAAGGGTCATTCAGGAAGAATACTGAATATCAAGAAAGAGAGAGAGAGAATACTGAGAAAAGAACCTCAGAGAATGCTAAGACATAAGGGAAGGAGGGGTTAAGAGAAAGAAGTGTAAAGAAGACTGAGAAGGCACAGTTATGAGATAAGAAGAGGACCAATAGAGATCAACAGTATGAAAATCAAGGGAGACAAGAATTCCAGGTGGACAATAACACCATATATTTCATGTGGTGTTCATGTCTGACTTAAAGTGACCATTGGATTTAGGAATTGGGAGGTTTATGGTGGCCTAAGCACCAGAAAATAGTAGAGCAAAAGTCTGATTAATGAGAGTGGGAATGGAGAACCTCTTTTAAGAAGCTTATGTATAAAAGAGAAGAGTGAGATCAGGCAGCAACTCTAATTCTCTCTGCACCTGTTTCCCATTCTCTGAAACAGAGATAGAAGCTCACAGAGTTGTTGTGAGGACTAAATTAGATGAAGGGTAGAAGGTATAGGCATGTGACACATGCTCTCTAAATGATGGCCATTATTATTAAAAACTGAACATGAGAAATTGAGTATATTTCTCAACTGGCAGAAAGAAAGCAAAAGGGAGTGAAGATAATGGATATGAGAAAAATGATAAAGAAATGTTCTGTGACCAGACTAAACAAGATCAAGCATCAAGCTGGAAAAGTTGGCCTTGACCAAGAAGAAGGAAAGCTCATGGTCCCAGACCAGAGAGAAGGGGGGAGGGACAAGTGTTGATGTAGAAGACTGCCTTCAGAGGGAAAGGAGCTGTGAAATTGACAGAATCCATGACCAAAAACCTTGATTTATCAGGGAAGTATGAGGAGAAATTATTTTCTGGTAATAAATGTGCTGGGTCAAGAAAAGGGAGGTGGGTGGTATAGAATAGTTGCCAAAAGGAACAGGAGACAGCGCTAGACCAAAGACAATTTAATCAGATGAGCATTGCTGAGGGCCTTAGTGAAACAGGAAACTATAGGTGTGCAATGGCCACCACCTGCCTGGCTGTGTGCTCTGCTCTCATTGGCTTGAGATGAACCATAAATTGTCCATCTCCCATCATGAAAACATAAGCTCCCTGAGAGTGGGATCTCCGGTGATCTTGTTTACCACTACATCTAGCTATTGGTGCACAGTAGGTACTCAATAAATAGCTGGTGAAAGAACAAATAAATTAATGGAATAGAAATGCAAAATGAAAATCATAAAAGTCACATGAGTTGTGTGGATGTGTAGAATGGAAGAATTTAGGATTGGAAGGAATTGAGGGAACATCTAAGACAATTATGGGAACTGCATAAGTGAATGAGACCTGAGACTGGGAATGAAAACTGCTATACTGAGACAGACAGAATGGAAATATGCAAGGCCAGAGGAGTTCACGAGTCAAAAAGAAGATTCAGTGGAATAAGAGAGTGCAAGAGATCCGACTGGCTTTTAAAACATAAAGGTGGAGCTATTACTGGAGATGATGAATATAGAATGTATCCAAGGAACTGAAAAATTAAAAAGGAATTGAGACAAAAGTCAATAGAACTGAAGGTCAAGGAAGTGTGAGGTCAGAGGAAAGTTTTAGTTGTTCTTCTAGCTTTAGGGCCGTTGCAACAGATGAAAAGGAAACGATACTGGCTATCTCTCTTCCTGGGGTCATGTGTGCACTTCCTGTCTTCCTGGAGCACAGAGACCGTGCCACACGCATTTTAGCACAATGGTGTACACATAGATGAAACTTCGTTGACGTGAATGGAAGATAAGGAGAACTGCCTACTTCCTTTCACTCATACACACCATTACCCTAGTACTGTCAATCAAAAGCAACTCGATGAAAATCTGTCCAATTCATGTTCCAAGTGAGGTTAACCAAATGTTAAAGCAATAGGAGATTAGCGACTCATCTAGCAGTAGAGATGATGTCACTGACAGATTGCTTCAAATATCAGTTAAGTAATTTCTCCCTTTATTTTTTTTAATATTTTTTATTGATTCAGAGAGGAAGGGAAAGGGAGAGAGAGAGAAACATCAATGGTGAGAGAGTATCATCAATCGGCTGCCTCCTGCACACCCCCCACTGCAGATTGAGCCCGCAACCCAGGCATGTGCCCTTAACTGGAATCTAACCCAGGACCCTTCAGTCCACAGGCCAATGCTCTATCCACTGAGCCAAACGAACTAGGGCAATAATTTCTCCCTTTAAATGACTCTTTGTTAAACAAGATAGATTCAACTTTGAAAGTTGGCAAAATCTAATCAAGAGGACACCCCTGGGGTGAATTTTCTCCTGTATCAAAGTGCCAGCCCAATTGGCACAGCATGACTCATCCTCTCTGTGACTCAGTTTTCTTTGTATGCAAAGTGCATCCATCCCCTAGGATGGTTGGATGATTAAATAAGATGATATCTGTAAAGACCTTAGCACAGGGCCTGGCACATTGTGAAAACTTAAGAAATGAGAGCTATAGCTGGATTTACCCATGAGAATTAAACAAACCCCAGACCTCCTAGCCCACCTCCCTGTACCGAGTCACGCAGGGGTCCTCAAACTACGGCCTGCGGACCACATGCGGCCCTCCGAGGACATTTATCTGGCTCGCCGGGTGCCGCTGCCTGTCCTGCTTAGCAGCCTACTCGTCCCGGGTCCGCAGCGCGCATAGGAATTTGTTCATAGGTGTGTTTTTTTAAACTATAGTCCGGCCCTCCAACGGTCTGAGGGACAGTGAACTGGCCCCCTGTTTAAAAAGTTTGAGGACCCCTGACAGTGAAAGCTGCTCAAAAGTAACTCTGGCCTCCAGTTCAAGTTGGAAGACAGAAAACATGCATTAACTTCCCCTCCTAAATCTTATTGAATCACAGTAAAGAAGTATAAGAAGAAATTCTCTTATAAAAAGGCCCAAGAATGGGAAAGGTATTGGTTTGCTAGGGCTGCCATAACAAAGTATGCAGATTGGGAGACTTAAACAGAAATTCACTTCCTCACAGTTCTGGAAGCTAAAAGTCCAAGATTATGGTGTCAGCAAGGTCGGTTTCGTCTGAGAGCCTCCCTCCTTGGCTCATAGACAACTGTCTTATCCCAGGGTCTTTACAAGCATGGTCTTCCTTCTGTGTGTCTCAGTGTCTAAACTTCCTCTTCTTGTAAAGACACCAGCTATATCAGATTAGGGCCACCTAGTGACCTCATTTAATCTTAATTCCCTCTTTGAAGACCCTCTCCCCAAATAGTCACATTCTGTAGTCCTAGTGGGGAGGACTGCAACATATGAATTTTGGGAGGACATGATTCAGCCCATAAAAGAAATAGAGATATGAAGCAAGAAAAGATCTAGATGAATTTTTGGAAAATAAAATATAATTGGAGCCCAGCCAGAGTTGCTCAGTGGTTGAGCTTCAACCCATGAACCAAGAGGTCACCAGTTCGATTCCCGGTCAGGGCACATGCCTCGGTTATGGGGTTGATCCCCAGTAAGGGGCGTACAGAAGGCAGCCTATTGGTGTTTCTCTCTCATTGATGTTTCTATCCTTTCCTTTTCTCTTCCTATAAAGTCAATAAAAACATATAAAATATATACGTAATTAGAAACAAACTGATGGATAATTCACAGTGGAGATAGGCATGGGTCAGAGAACACGACTCTAGAAGACTCCTGGGCAAGGAGATTAAACCAAATCAGAGTGAAAGAAAGATGGAAGTCAAGAAAAAAATTTTAAGTAAAAAGGAAGAAAAGAAGGCAACCAATTAGGATAGCCAATAGTGTTCTAGTAGGAGCTCCGGATGAAGAGGGTAATAAAAATTAGAAATTGAGGTTTACTAGGTAGCAATTGACAGCAATTACTATTGTAATACCAGCACTCTAATAACTTCCCTAGATATCAAATGTTCTATATTAAGACTAAAGATGATCTTCACCCAATCCTCTCCCTGATCTACCCCAATCTGTGGGCCACTTGAAGATCTAGCTGAGTATAATACCTCAACACCCTAGAACGGACTTGTAGGTCAGTACCTCATGTGGTACATTAGAAATAAATACTCAGTAAATATTTATTACTGTTTTTGTAAAGGCCTCAATGTGGTCACATTTCAAGATTCCTACCAACCGCTTATTTTGGGGCCATTTATTAACTCATTAAATCCTCACAACCATCCATGGGGTCGGTGCCGTTGCCACTCCCATTGTACAAAGGAGCCCAGAGAGACGCTGAGGCGTTAAGTGCTTTGCCCAGGTGGCCCAGTGAACAGCAGTGCTGGGCTTTGGAACCCTGCTCTCCACCTCAGCTCACCTCTCCAGAGCCCTGGGGCACCAGCAGGTCTTGCTCGTTGCCTCCCATCAATGCAGTAGGGACCAGAGAAAAGATAGATGTTAGAAGCACTGCATCCCCATTGAATTACACGAAGGTATTTAATGGTCCTAAAATACCAGTAGCAGCTAACATTCTATGAGCCCTCATAAAAGGCTGTGCCAGGCACTTTATCTCATTTAATTCACATAACCACTTCACAGAAAAGGAACTATTAATGGGACCATTTTACAGACGAGAAAACTGAAGCTTAAAGAGGTTAAGTAATGTGGCCATGGCCACACAAAGGGCAGAGCCAATTCCACCCCAGATCTGTCTTGAGTCTGCACTTGACTCGGTCCTGTTCTGTAATTTTAGGGATATGGATAAAGATGTAAAAGGTACAGTGATTGACTGCTTCAAGATTCAAAAGGAAACCAAAATTAACCTTGACAGCTGGAGTGATGCATAAAAAGAAGAGAATGGAGGCGATGTCAAGCCATGCATGTAGCTCAAAGTAGCTCCTGGAACCTAGGAGTCCTACTGAAATATAAAGTCAACCTGAGACAAAGAAAAGGTGTGGTCACAGGGGGGAGGTATGAGGAGGAGTAGAGTCCTAAGCTTCAGAGCAAAACCAGAGATCTGATAGCCCAGCAAGGCAGTAGAGCATTCCCCAAACCTCTGGGCACATAGAGGCTAAAGTATGTATCATATGAGACAATTCCAGGGAAATGGAGACTTAATCTAGAGGGGGAAATCAAGAAAGTAAAACCCAGAGAAGTCACCAGAGCTAGTGTTAAATATTTGGAAGATCAGCTACAGTGTTCAAGTGGCATTAATTCCAGGGAGGTGACTTAGGACCAACAAATATATTTTCAAAGGATCTTAAAGAGGAGGCAAATTTTATTAAGCCGAAGGAAGACCCTGCCAACAAAGTTGTTCACAGTGGGAATTGGAGTTGTATGCTCCCTCCTCACCTGGAGCCTTCAGCCAGAGGTTTCCTGACCACCTGCCAGGAATGACAGGGAAGGGCCGGCGAATGTGTAAATTGAGTAGGGGATCAAAGGACTCTCTCCTTTACGTTTATTTTTAATTCTACACCTCTAGGATTCCATGAAATGAGCACCAGCAACTATAGCTGGGAGGTAAGGAAAAGGGGGCAGGTTATCTGCAATGGGAAAACATGAGGGAGACAAGAAAAGCAAAACTGAAAAGCTCCCTTTCTTTAATCCTACCTACTACTGGATTTGCTCAGAGTTTTGTGCTGTGGCATTCATCTGAGAAAGGAAGAATTCAGTGTTGCTTTCTCCTTCTCAGGAATTGCATTTCTGTCTGACATTAGGTTGTAAATATGTTTCTACTTGTGTTGTGAAGTATAGGTACATTTTGCTCCATGTCAATAACGAATGGAATATATTGGCCCCCAAAACGCAGGCTGCTGGAAGGAATGGAATCTCAAAAAAGGTGGGTGGCCACTGGAGATTTGGAAAGAAATAAAAGGCCTTCAAAATCCCTGGGATCTGGCCTTTGGATACTTGTCAAAATTAAACCTTTGAAATGCAAGGATTCTTTTAGGGTTTTAGGTTTTGTTCACTTCCAATGACTACAACAAAAATTAAGACAATGCATTCCTTTATTGAAAGACTATAATTTACGTATGATTGTCTGGAATTTTGGATACTACACTGACAATGAAACCAACCTCATGTGGAAATGTGGTTGCACACACACCCAGGATGGCTTCCACATTGGGGACACATGGAGTTGTGCCCTGCCCATTAAGTTTCTAAGGTTTGTCTGGGTGGGCAGCGCAGTCTCCATGCTGTGTTGGGCATATACTCCCATTGTTCGATGTGTGCCACATGCCTCTGAAGAAGCATGGAACTTAGGCTGCAAAACAAAACACTCAAGTCCCTGCCAAGGTTTATACCATATGACCCAAAGCAACGCTGAAGTGTATTTTTATGAACATTTCTCATGCCGGTCTTCTTTTGTGGTTTTGGAATCACAGCTTGCCACTAAGTAATTAGCTCAGAAGTCCTGTTGTAATGTGTCTTCCTCGTTTGTCTGGATCAAGGGAAAGGAATTATACCAAGTATGGTTCTAATTCCAGCCAACTTGTATGTCAGAAAGTCATGGTCTCACTTCATGATAAATGGCAAGTAAAAAGGTGCCAGTAAAAGTGGCACTCACATTTGATGGTAATGTCTCTGCCCCACTAAGTTTATTGGCCATGAAATAAATGAGTACATACAGCTGTAGGGGAGATTAAGTGTAATATATATATAAAGTAATTTAGTGTTTGGCCCATAATAGACCCTCAGTAAGAAGTTTATTGTTAAAACCAACAACTGGGTTAAGTGTCCTTGTTTTACATATTCATGGGCATGATCTCTATCACACTAATGAGTTTTGTTCTGTGTACTTATCTGTCTCCCCATGCAACTAGACTCCAGGTCTATACCCCAAGCACATAAATCAATGTAATTTGTTGAATTGCAAAATGTTGAGTACTTTGCCTTTGGACTTTTAACATAATCAATAATAGTTCTGCTGCCATCAGATTCCACTGTCTTACAAAAGATGAGCACTTTTTCTTGATCATACTTTCTAGCTTTGATTAGTCCAATCAAACATATTCAAAATTTCTAAAATGTATTTGGATATAATTGCACTACTGGAACTCTCACACAAATGAAGCAAAGATCCAAAGATTGGTTATTCTGGAACTCACAGTACAGTTCAGCAATGTATGACACATATGGCAGTTGACCGTATATATTGAGACAAGCATTACATTAAACTGCTGAACCAGAGAACAAAGAATTTGAATGGGAGTCTTCCTTTATGGTCATGTCTAGGGAAACAATGAAGACAAACGTCAGAAAACTACACAGGCTGGAAAAAATTTATAGGGAAACGAAGAGCAAAGACAAAGATTCCTTAACTTTTATCTAGGTAGCATAGATAACCTAGTGGCAAAAATAAATAAATTGTGGGCATGTGCTGGGGTGTGGGGGTGGCTGGGGAGAGGTCAATGGGGGAAAAAGGAGACTTATGTAATAAACAATAAAGAATTAAAAATAAATAAGTAAATAAATAAATAAATACATTTCTCTATTAAAGTGCCATTCATAGAGTATCGCAATGCTCACATAGGTCTGGAAAATCCTTAATGACTCTACCTTTTGCTAAGCCCAAAACTCTTTCAGCTTTCCCCAAAGCAGCGTGGAAAGCCAGTGTTATTTTAGAGAGGATGAAGTTTGCAGAGCCTTATTAGATAAAAGCACCAACTCTAATTCCCTCAAATATTGATTGAGAAGAGTGAAATCTTAAGAAATGTGGTAGATTCAGTACACCGTGGTATTGAAGCAGGTAGGGGGGACAATGTATGATTGGGACCACATAAGATCCTGGTTATGCCAACAAAACCCCTAAACCCACTCACACTATTAGCTCACATGCCATTAAAGAATTCTGAAGAAGTGTATATTTTCTCCAAGTAGAAGACCCAAATTTGACCCAAATTCTTGGGCCAGGGGTTTCTCATTGACTTCAAGTAAAGGCCACTGACTCTTTTTGATAACAATGCCATGGTTTCCACCCTGTCCCTCCCAGCCCTGCCTTAGCAGAAAGAGACCAGATCCTACACGCCCAGTACCAAGTCCTGATTCATGAAGAGAAGTAAGTAGAAAGAAATTTAATCCTTTGTGGACTAACATAAATATATCGTGAACATCAAAAATATTTTTAAATTGAATGTACTCCTAACATTTTAAAAACCAAAATAGCTGTACAATTTATATTCCGTTAGTTGTGTAATTGCCTGTCACAAAGAAGAGCTTGTGTTCTCAAATGTAATTTCCAGAGGATTACAAAGGGTGCCAAGATGCCAGTCACTGAGTTGGTTTCCCAGTAACCAGTAGCAGGCTCAAGATTTTACATGGAAAATTATGCATCCCAAAGCCAGCTACCCACCCTACAGAAAAGCCTGCTTTCTCTGTGCAGTACGCACCAGGTGTGCTCTGCTTTGTTCAACATGTGTGCTCCCCATAACTTTGACCGTGCACTGGGCAATGGGCACACAATTGTGACCAAGCCTCAAGGCGCTCATAACCCAAGGCATGAGACAAGTAAGACAAATACAGTTTCAGTGCAGAGCGATGAGGACTCTGGTAGGAGATGAAAGCATGTAATAAGGTGAAAATGAGCACCTACAAAATAGTAGAGGACAAACTGACTTGGCTAGTGAACCTTAATAAATAGGCAAAAATGAATGTGGTTGCTGTCTAAAAGGTATTGAAATTTGCCCATATATATAGTGAATATATATATCTTTATAAATAAGAGATACAAGTAACACACACACACACACACACACACACAAACACATGGCGTCATAGGAGGTAGTGAAAGAGCCCAGGTTTGGAATTAGTTAGATGGGGATCCAAGCTGGGCTCCATTGCCTGCTAGTTGGATGACCTTGAGCAAGCAACTAACCACTGTTCCTCTGTTTCCTTATTGATGAACAATGATACCTATCTTATAATTTTGTTATGAAACTTAGAAAAATATACCCTAAAGCAAATAGATACAATTATAAAAAAGACGTTTTCGAATACTTTTTAACTCTTTTCCTTAATTTTTAACTCTTTCAAATTGTTAGATCGGAATGGGTGAACAAAGGTGTTACAACTATTTTACATTGAGGGGTGCTTTTTTCCCCTCAGATTTATAACTTTTCTATAAAGTAGTATAATGGTTTTAGTGAAAGCTCATGAGTCCAGCTAATATGAGTTCAAATCTAAGCTCAACCTCTTCTTATGACATGACAATAACCATAGTCAGCATACAGCTGGAAACTTACATTGTCTTATATGAAAAATGGAGCCAATAATAGTACCTAGCTTACAAGAATAAACTCAAATAACGCAAGTAGAGCATTGTGTCCAGTGCCTACCTCACAAGGAGTGCTCAACAGCCATTCACTAATAATAATAATTATGGTAAATAATAGCGATGGTAATGAAACAAATGGCACATCATCTTAAAGCAGTAATGCCATTGACTTTCCTACCCTTCAGTACTTTCATCCTGGGATGCAATGCTGTTCTAGTATTCTTCATTGTGGTAAGATTATTTAGGCATTTATACTTTTTTATTTTAGTAATTGCTTTCCCTTTTCATGAACGTGCCAAAGATGTATGGCCATAACCGAACTTCCCTGATCCATTGGCTACAGACCTAGTTGGGAGGCAGGTATACCAGGGAGGCTAGGAAAACACTACTGCTTACTGGTAGCATTAACTCAATAAAACTCCCAGGGGAGCAATAAAAATGCAGTAGCCAGCAGTCTTAATGGGGACATACTCAGAACACAGTGAAATCTTATAATGTGCTCAGTGCCCTGTGGAATCCATGGGGATTTGATTTAGCAACATTAGATTTCAGTTTCTCAAAATATTAGCAAAATGATTTAGAGAACAATAATTGTCTCTTATTTTAGCTGATGACATCGCAAATTGCAAATGTTGTTATGGCATTGTTTATAATTCAGAGATATTACCACAAGAATCTGCCTCTCAGCTGTTGGCAGATGTGAGCAGAGTCTGCCTTTGTTAATACAGTACATGACACATTTTTCCTTAAGGCCCTTAATCAGAGTCTTACCTATATCAGGACACAGGAGACGCTTATTTCTGTAGGACAATTTAAAGAGCAACCTCCACTCTATCATTATACCATTCCAAATGAATATTCATCTTTTCTACCCTAAAAATCTCTTCAACTGTGCCCCATATTTTGCTCATCAACATACATCTAAAGCCCCCAAATATTGGGATGGCCCCACTACCTTATAAATTGGAATGACCAAGAAAAAGAAGTATGAAAAATGCATCAGGCACTTCAAGAACTCCCACATTCCACTTCTCAGGAACTGTTACCCTTGGAGTTAGAGGTGATAGTAGAAATGATAATCACACTTAAATGATATTATCATAGGCAATACCAAGGGACAGCAGGAAGGGGGTGCATAGAAAAGGGAACATTTACGGTGAATATTAGTAACTGCCACCAGATGAAAGAATACTTACCAGCTATTTCAAAGGTACCAAGATCAATCTAATAAGAGATCATAATAGAAATGAGTTGAATATGTCCTAGTTGGGGACTATCTTAAGGAGAATTTTCAAAGTAATTATCTGTCCAGTAAAAAAAACCCAAATTTCCAACAGTCACTTGAATATAAAAACTAATCACTCAGCATGTGGGTCTACCAATTGAGTTAACAAGTAAAAAAAGAAAAGAAAAACATTGCCTAGATGTACATCATCTAATTGAGAGTCCCACCCAATAATCTTACTTATCTATAATAATAAAAGCGTAATATGCTAATTAGACTGGACAACCTTCCAGACTAAGCTAGGGCTGTGAGGGAATCCCAGGTCCCAGGTGCCTACCAGTGGCCAGAGGGAATCCCGGGTCCCAGGTGCCAGAGGGAAGCCGGTGCCGGCATCAGGGGGAAGGAAGGCCTACTCTTGCATGAATTTCATGCATCGGGCCTCTAGTTCAGAATATAATTGAGGGACTTAAACCTAAAAAGGGAGCTCCCCCCATAAACACCTGTACCTTGGTCAGGTTCATAACCTCTCTATGCTTCAGTTTCCTCAGCTATTAATGAAGGTATAAATATAAAGCACATAGTAAAAATGCTCAGTAAGTGTTTTTGTTGTTACGTTTATTGTTATCATTTCTATTACTATTGTTACTACTACTATAACTACTATTCCTACAAAGTTAGGCATAGGAAAGCCTCTTGGGCTACAGTGAACTTCTTCACTCATTTCCAAACAAGTGTAGCAATAGCTATTTTCTCAGTTGTGGCAAAAACTACTAGTTGTCTATTGGGGAGTACACAAGACTTGGTTGGAAAGTTTGTAAGGAGGACATTCTGAGAAAAGGGAAGTGTGTGGAAGGCTGCCTGCTCTGTTTATCAGAATTCTGACTAAGGGGAGTGCCGAAGGCGATGCTCCTAATTATTCCTTGACCTTTTCAAATAAGTCTGTGCATGTGCAGACCCCCGGGTGTTTACTGGAATCCTTATGCTTAATCTTTGGACACTATGAACACATGTGTCCTCACAATATTATTTACCCTGCTGATTGTATCTAAAAGATAAACTTTATCTCAAACTGCTGTTACAATAAAAGCCTAATGAGGCAGGCAATTGAGGCTGTCTGGTTCCTTTAGCCAGGCAGTCCCTTAGCCCTCTCTTTCACAGCAAACGTTGTGTCAGAGTAATCCATTCATCTGTTGCTCAGGGTCTGCTTGTCAGCCCTGGCAAGGTGGTGCCCCATGTGAGGACCAAGGAACTCAACAAGACGTGGCAGAAATCTCGAAAACGAAGAGTAAGAAAACGAAGAGTAACTGCGCAGTAAGTCATTGGAGCCCACTTGGGATTTCCAAGGTCAGGGGTATGCTTTTTAGCTAAGGTTTCACAATAGGACAGCGGTTGCCCCACTGAATAACCGATATCTTTGTTACTTAAAAAGTTATTAAAAGCAAATGGTGCCTCGGTTATAGAAGAACAATTAAAGAGCCTGTGCAGATTGTTGTAATTTATAATCCTTGGTTCCCTGATGCTGGAACTTTAGACCTTGATCTCTGTAAGCAAGTAGGTAGGAATTTAAAGAGAAATCAGGCCCAGGGAAAGTAAGTGCCCTTGTCATCTTTAACTCTGTGAGCTCTTGTTTGAGCTGCACTATGCCCACTTCATATTGAGGATCAAAAGCCTACAGAGCGCCAGGAGCATTTATCACGGCCCCCTCCTCCTGAAGTAGAGCCTGTGAAGCCTGTAATACCTAAGGCCCCAATCCTCTGCCTCTGGTGTGGGAAGGCTCATCAACTAGATCCTCCGTTTAGGATCATGTGTCAGGCAAGCTATGTTAGGAGCACTTTTGGCTTGCCCAGTTATGCAAGATCAGCCAGGTAATCAGATACATGAACCACTCTCCTTTAATACCTTTAAAGAAATAAGGAAAGGCAGCCCTGACTGGTTTGGCTCAGTGGATAGAGCGTCGGTCTGCAGACTCAAGGGTCCCGGGTTCAATTCCAGTCAAGGGCATGTACCTTAGTTGCGGGCACATCCCCAGTAGGGGGTGTGCAGGAGGCAGCTGATAGGTGTTTCTTTCTCACCCATGTTTCTGACTCTCTATCCCTCTCCCTTTCTCTCTGTAAAAAATCAATAAAGTATATTTTTAAAAAAGAAAGAAAGAAAGAAAGAAGGAAAGGCATTAGAGAAAATGGGCCTAACAGTCCATGCCTTGTCTGAAAATTACCATATGACACTTTGGGACTGGCAGATTTTGGCTAAAATGACTTTAGACGCCAGTCAGTATTTGCTATGGAGAACAGAATATGATGAGATCTGTGAACAACAGGCTGTTTATGGGTATTCACTGACGACCCCACCTGGGAGCCCTCTGGGCTGCATTCTGGCTGTAAGTCCCGGGCACTATAAGACATCTTCTGAAAGATCCATGGAAATGACTCTGATTTATTAAGTCTTGCCTATGGGTTATGCGCACCTGTAAATACTATACATAGAGTGTCTCTGTTGATTATTGTTTCGTGTCTTTGTTGTTTGGCTTAATTTGTGTAAGGATGGGGCATATTTCACTTTGCTAGAGGCCCCAGCTACTTGTGGTAGGCTGAGCACGTGGCAGGGATTGCAGGAACTTCCCAGCAGCTGCCAAGAATTCTTAATCTTGGGGACCCTTCCTGCTCTCCCTTTCAAGGCATCAGCCACTGGAAACTCTTAGCTAGTGAAAGTTCTTGTCTGTCTGTAATGTAACTTGGTTGTTGATGTTCTTTGCTTGCTTTCTTATCTTTGGGGGACTTAGTTTGAAGATTCTAAGGCTAATGTCCCAGTCCACCCTTTTGTGAGTACTCATTCATTTAATGTAGGGGTTTTTCTGTTTCTGTTTTTAATATATCTTCTTATATGTAAGATTTCATGTTGTCTACTCAGAAAGAAAAAATATGGGAAATAAAAACTTCTAACCACTCCCCCCCCCCCAGGTCTTTTTCCTAAAAGGATCAGACCTGTAGAAGTGCCCTCCAACAGGCTGCAGAAATAGCAGTGGGGAGAAGGGGGTACTCCCTTTTTTGTAAGGAAAAAAAAATAGTCCTTTAACATTAAAGTCACTGAAAGCCAGTGAGTTATCCCTGTTACAAAATTTGCCAAGGAAATGCCTTGGGTAATAATAATTGGTATTACCAGTATCATCTCAAAGTTGTTAAGGCAAAATAAATATAACTAAAACGAAGGGTATATGATAAAGCTTTTTCTGTGGTAATTATATATGCCTAAACATAGCTTTCCAAAGCCCTTGGAGATCTCTCATCCCGTCTCTTGGCTGGAAATACTATCTACATGCTGACATCTCCATCCAGCCTCCATGCCAAGACCTTTTCCTCCCTGGCCTTTTCCTGCTGCCCTGGGGAAGGCCTGCTATACCCTGATCATAACCCATGTTCCCCTCCACTTCTCATCATGGGGGAACTTGACTCCCTTCAGTCAAGCCACTTCCCGAGTGAGCACACTTCATGCTCCCAAGAGTTCCTCAAGTGATTATCTGGTCATCATTGGACAGCCGCCCCTCCTCACCTTTACCACCTTCTTCATCAATGCTCATCGCCCTCACACACTTACATCTGGTGCCTCTCTCACTTCCTCAATGACTTTATGTACCTCCCCAACCCCAGCGTCTGCCACCATCATCAGCATCCAGGACAACAATGACTGCTATACTATCCAGCCATTAAATAACCCCCTCAAAAAGGAAAGAAAGAAAGAAAGAAAGAAAGAAAGAAAGAAAGAAAGAAAGAAAGAAAGGAAGGAAGGAAGGAAGGAAGGAAGGAAGGAAGGAAGGAAGGAAGAAAGAAAGAAAGAAAGAAAGAAAGAAAGAAAGAAAGAAAGAAAGAAAGAAAGAAAAGAAAAGAAAACAGAGAGAAAAATAAACTTGAAAAAAAAATAACCCCCTCAGTTCCAGGGGCATTTGTTACTACTTCACTTTGCTCAGCCTTAGCCATGGCCAGATGCATGCACTTTCCTGAAGACAGGAGAAGGGAGAGAGGGAATCCGTTGAATCCGGTGGTTTAGCATTTCAACAGAGACCTCCAGAGAGCAGCTACAGTAAAGATGTGGAAACAAAACCTAGGCTACGGGAGGTTAAGAGGTGAGTGGGTGGCGAGAAAGTAGAGGCCACCATCACTCAAGAAACTTCCTTGAGTGGAATTCATTTATTCCTGTGACCCAGGCCCTCTTTGTAAATCCCTATTCCTTGGCTACACTGACACTAACCTGGTTCTCCTACATCTCCGATAGCTCGTTCTCGTTCAATACACAAAACATTTCTTGAATCCCAAGTATGAATCAGGTAGTTTGCCAGGCTCTGAAGACACCAAAGACATGGTTCTTTCCCTCAAGTTTTTCACAGTCTGGTGAGGGGGAGGAGAGAGGAGGCTGTTATAGATTTGACTCATCATTCCCAAGTGAAATGAATGAAAAGGGAACCCAGAAGAGGAAATATTACCTCTGTGAAAGGCACAAAAGTGGAGTCTGTGTGGCTATGGTAAGTTGCTCAGTGCGGCTGTAGCAAACTAGCAGGAGAGTGGTAAAAAATACCATTGGGATGGTGAACTGGGACCACATTGGGTAGGCTCTTAAGGAGTATGTCAATAGTTTGGATTCCACCTTATAGGCCAAGAAGAATTACTGAAAGATGTTAACACTATAAGAGCTATGTTTAAATGGACAATTCTGGAAATGGTGTGGAACATGAATAGAAAAAAAAAAGAATGCAGCCCGGCCAGCATGGCTCAGTGGTTGAGTGTCAACCTATGAACCAGAAGGTCACGGTTCTTCAATTCCCATCAGGGCACATTCCTGGGTTATGGGCTCAATTCCCAATGGGGGGCATGCAGGAGGCAGCTGGTCAATGATTCTCTCTCATCATTGATGTTTCTATCTCTCTTCTTCTCCCTTCCTCTCTGAATTCAATTTAAAAAAATATTAAAAAAAAAAAAGAATGCAGAAATACATCCCAGCTGGTGCAATGTTCTAGGACTTATAAACCAGCCTCCCTAAATGATAACTGAGGCGATTGCCCTGATAATTGAGAGGAAACAAATAATACAAGAGTCATCTAACAATATAATCAATGGGACTTGCTGACCAATTAAATATGAACATTTGGAGAGAACAAAGAGTAAAAACTGATTTAAGGTTCTAAATCTAAATTACTAGCTAAGTAATTACATTAGTAGCCAAAATCAGAGGTCGTTTTCTGGCTCTCCTCCCATCTCTTTCTTCAAAAGTTTTTACTTCAGTCCTTTGTCAATTTTCAAAACTCTTTCGCATGACATTTTCACATCCTCCCAATTATTCAACTGCCATATGGATGATGCCCAAATATTTCTATGTATCCCAGACTTTTTCGATTTGACTCCTGGAGACCTCCGGCTGGTTATCTCACGATGATCCACAAATTAGCGGTCTGAGGTGAAACCATCCACTCTTTACCTCTCAATCGAACCAGTTTTGCCTCCAGGCTTCCCTTCTCTGTGATTAATATCTTTCACAGGGTCACAAACCTCTTAATGATCCAACCCCACAGCCAGTTTGCTGCTACAGCATGTTGAGGACACCCCATTAACTCCTCGTCATCTCTCACTTCCACTCCCTCCTTTCCATGCCTCCAGCAAGCTCTGTACTAAATAAATCCCCAACTTCATCTCACCTCCAGGACTCCTCGCCACACACGCTTACTGACACATGCTTAAGTCGTTCCTTAAAGCCCAGTGTTACTCTGCCACTTCCCAGGGCTACAGTTTCCAGTCGATCCTGACAATGTTCCCATTTTATCATCTTAAAGCGCTGCCTAAGCAGCACGAAAGCAGCAGTTCACAAAGCATCCGTGGCAGCTCTCTTGGGCAAGACCTACTCTTCCCTAATTTGCTACTGTCTCTCACACATGAAGCGCGACCAGGACTGCAGAATGATGCCTTTGCTAACTTTAGAAGAAAAATAAACTGTTTCAAACATGGCCCTCTGAAGTGTCGACTGCTGAAACACAATTTTCTACTCGAATGAATTTCTTAAATATTAAAATGGTTCAACAGCAATATCCCACTGGGGTCTACATATTAAAGTCTATGGCTGAGGTTGTGTTTTCCCCATAGGAGAGATTATAAAAACGGCAGTAATTGGCAGTCGTGGGGAAAGATGTGTAAACTGCAGGCAGTGGGTCAGGTTCTTTTCTCTAACACAATGTGCCAGTTGCTCAGTCTCATTAGCAGCCTTCTGAGTTCATAACTGACTCCAGGTTCGCTCACCTTCACAGAGGCACACAGACATAGTTTCACAGCACTCCCAGGTGAGTGAGATGTAGGTAACCGGCGGAAAGTAATTGGATTTCAACACAGGGAGCCCAAAGTGCCACTTTGGAAAGGTAAGCTCCTGTTATGTCCAAGTGTGCCTCTGCGTCTAATGGCCTTACTGCCCCTTAAGGGAGCTCTTCCAGGCTCTACTGAAAACCACACAGACCCAGGAAGGAGAGGACAGGAGACCCCTCTCCAGCTGCCTCAGCAGCTCCGTTCTCCCTGGCTGCAGACTCAGGGGCAAGAGAGGCCCCTGGGCTCAGAAGTAGTCAGTCAAAGCCGTGGTGAGTAGTCAGGAGGGGCCATGACCCAACGGCTACCATATAGACATCTGCACAAGTGGGACCCTATCCAAAGAGGACACATTCAGGAAAGACCTCAGGATGACAAGGCAACACACCTGTGACTCTGTCTCCCTGGGCCCTGAGCCCAAGATCAGAAGCAGCTGAGTTCAGTGTTCCAGGAAGCAAGAGACAACTCTAATGAGTCCCCAAACTAATGTGCAAGCCACATGGGGACTTCTGCTTCTGCCCCAGGCCACAGGGGTGACTTAAGAATAGATAAGACAAGAAGATTCCAGTTAACTCACCTTCTAGGGTCAATTTCAGTTTCATTTTTTTGTTTTGTTTTGTTTTAAATATATTTTATTGATTTTTTTACAGAGAGGAAGGTAGAGGGATAGAGAGTTAGAAACATTGATGGAAGAGAAACATCGATCAGCTGCTTCTTGCACACCCCCTACTGGGGATGTGCCCGCAATCAAGGCACATGCCCTTGACCAGAATCGAACCTGGGACCTTTCAGTCCACAAGCCGATGCTCTATCCACTGAGCCAAACCGGTTAGGGCACCAGTTTTGTTTTTAAAGCGACTGGTGTGTTTTTTTTTAACTATAAAAATAGTACATGTTCATTGTAGAAAGTACAATAAGTAAAAAATTTAAACAATCACTCATGATCCCAAGATCCAGTGATATCTACTATTAATAATTCTGAGAATATTCTTTTACAGAGTGTGTATGTATGCATATATGTGTTTGTGTGTATTTATGTGTGTGTGTTTCCCATATATTCTTTTCTTCTCCACAATGCTAAAATGGGATCATACTGTACTTGCTGTCATTAACTCAGGTGTTTTACTTAACAGTGTATCATAAACATTTTTCCACGTTATTAAAAATTCCCCAACATTATTTTTAGTGGATGCTTAATATTCAAGGGCAAATTTACTTTTAAAATCACATTTCCATCAATCTAAGCTGTCATACAGTTTGTAAGCCATTCACAGGACAGCATAAAGGGGCTGGTCAGGTAGAACCTGATATTTGGGACAGACACTGCTAAAAACCTCTTCATAATTCTGCACTTAGTCTTTTTATCCAAAGCCGAAGGCCATCGGAGATATTTCATGTCAAGAAAACATAGTGATAATGTATAATTTCCTTTTTTACAGGCATCACATGACAGGTACTGTGCTAAGCACTTCCCATATATTATCTCATCTAAATTCGTCAACACCCTTTAATATAAGACTGTTGTTTTCCTGATTTTTCCCATATGGAAATTGAGACTTTGTGACAGCTCAACCCTCGTTAATCATAAAAATTGGACATTGTGTGTAACTGATCTCATGCCCCTCCAACAATAATTTCTACTCTAAGGAATGAAAGAGTGACCCAGGCTGCAATTAACTCCTTATTGGCAGCACACAATAACTGTTTACCCAACAACTCATGAAGTGGGAGAAACTTGCATAATCCTTTACTTCTGTGAGAGAATGAGGTCTTCAACCTTGTATTTTGGAGCAAATGATAAGATAAACTGAACTCTTGTTCTAAGTGACTTCTAGGATTCAAAAACAGCCTCATGTGTAGATTTTGTCTTTGGAGAATCTTCACAACCTCACACTACATTTTAGTAAGAGGGCCCATTCTGACAGGGTCAGCCTCTGCAGTGCAGGTAATCTACAGGCAATGGCTGGATCACTTTCTTTCTTTTTTTCCTTTTCTTTTTTGTTTTTTGTTTTTTGTTTGTTAATCCTCACCCAAGATTATTTTTCCCTTGATTTTTAGAGCGAGTGGAAGGGAGGGATAGAGACAGAGACAGAAACATTGATGTGAGAGAGACACATTGATTGGTCACCTCCCGCAAGCGCCCTACCGGGGATGGGGATTGAGCCTGTAATGGAGGTACATACGCTTGACTGGAATCAAACCTGCAAACCTTCAGTCTAAGGGCCAACACTCTAACCACTGAGCAAAACTGGCTAGGGCTGGATCGCTTTCAATGACCTTCTAGGCAAAAGTCATGCTTCTCTGGAGTAAAAGTTAAACCTTAAATTTCTGAAAACATAACCCTTAGCATTTGCTTCAAATTATTATTTTCTTCTCCTGGAAGATACAGCATAAATTAGGACATAGATGATCAGATCAAGTAGCAGCCCTTAATCTGTAAATAATCTCTCTAGCTTCATGGCAATCAGGAAAACAGTAGGATACAGCCAGTTTAAGATGAAAGTGACAACCTATTAGCATTCAGAGAGAAATGATTTCTCTCATCACCTTTGCTGGAAGGTGCTGTTGCTGTGGCAACTGGTCCCTGCATTCATCCCATATCCAATTGCTGAGATGACAAGGAAGCTGGTTAGGCTGAGGGAATATCATTCACAGTATCCCTTTTAAGTGACAGCCAATAAGATCTGTGAGGGAGATTCCTTACACAAAGCCAGCACTTTTCACTGTGGTGAAATACAGCTGGACTAAGCTCCCCTAACTGGGTTCTTTGGCTAAAATTTGCTCTCACGGGCAAATTGAGGACCCTCCTCCCCCAACAAAAACATCCTATCTAATAAAGAGAGAATATGCTAATTGACCCTCACACCATCGCAAAGATGGTGCTGCCCACAGCCAATAAGGAGAGAATATGCTAATTGACTGCAACGCTTTCAAAGATGGCAGCACCCACAGCCACAAGATAGTGGCGCCCAGTCCCCTCAGCCCCCCAGCCACCCAGGGCTGGCCTGAGGTGCAAGCAAGCCTCAGATGGTGGCTGTCTAGCCACCCAGAGCCGCCCGAGGCACAGGGAACCAGGCCGGCTGAGGCTTGAGCTGCCGGCAGTGGTAGCAGCAGAGGTGTGACGGGGCATCACCTTCCCCTGATTGCCAGGTCGCCTCCTGGCCCTGCGGGCTCCCAAACTGTGAGAGGGGGCAGGCTGGGCTGAGGGACCCCCCTCCAGTGCATGAATTTTCATGCACTGGGCCTCTAGTAATAATATAATGTTAATTATAGCTAACATTTGTTGAGCAGATACCAAATGCCATTTAAAATACATGAAGTAGGTAATGTTCAACTTCACAAACTATGATATGTCTCAGGGACAACATTTTCCCATTCTTTCTTCTGGACATTGCTACATGAAGTATGCCAGTGAGTCAAATGTGTCCCTATGAGACACAGAATGCTCTGGGCAGGGACATTCTGCAATTGGGTTTATGAAGAGAGTGGGACCACAGATGTCCTCTCACGCCACGGCAGTCAGTTTTCAGGCTTAGACTAAAATGCTGACCACGGGGCTATTTTTGTAGCTTTTCCCCTTCTTTCAAAACCCACCTGGACTCTCAACGAGCCTCAGCTCCCATTACCTTACACATGAGGGTACCTATGCACTTTACAGTGGCTAGCTTGTTAAAGGGTTACCTGAATGAACACACAAATGCTTCTCAGGTGGAAACAAGAGTGCAGCCAAAAATTGTTTAATTCTATTTCCTGAACAAAACTCAAAGGAATGGGCTCATTTTGGGTGATCACCTTAGATGATTTTGGAGCTCCTCAATGTCACCACATTCTTCATTACACCTGTTATAAACACAAAGGCCTCCATGCACCATCCTTCTTAAATAATAAATGCATAGCTCTTAAAAGTTTCAAGTGAGCTGGAAACCAAATGTTCTTCAGGGGATATTCTCATTCATCAGCAATTTCCATTCATGACTCGTGCTGTGGTAGGCTTACGAAGAGGAATGAAAAGAAAGCACATTTTTAAAATTATATGGTCCTCGAGTGCTCGGGGGTTGCTCTTTATGTTCCACTCCAGCAGGTCATGTCCATTCACACCCTCCTCAAACATGACTTGGTAAATCTAAGTAATTTTTCTTGGATGTCAATAAAACCATCCGCTTGCTTTCGCCCATTTGTGAGGGATGCTCTCATGGGCTACTATGGAAACTTGGTGGCAGAAGAGAGAGCGGACGCAGCATAAATAGGTGTCTTTGTGCTTAAAGCTATCTGCCATGCAGTGGTCGGCAAACTGCAGCTCGCGAGCCACATGCGGCTTGTGAGCCGCGGTTTGCCGCTCTGTTGACTAATGAGTGTGCCGACCACTGCGCTAGGGAGTCTCTCACGTGTGATTTGTCATTTCACTAATGCAGAACTCTCACAGACAAATTGTGGCCCACACACACAAAAAAATAGTAATATCATGTTAATGATAGCTAACATTTGTTGAGCAGATACCAAATGCCATTTAAAGTACAGTCCTATTTGGTCTTCTCAGGAACTCCACAACTAAGTAAAGGACAGTATTGTCATGGTCCTGAGATTTAGAGAAGTTCAGTGACCTTTCCAGAAATCATATGACCTAGAGACAGAATACTCGGGTTTCACCATGGCCAAAGCCTAATAAATAAATGTTTATTTATTATTTAACTTTTTAAAAAATATATTTTATTGATTTCAGAGAGGAAGGGAGAGGGAGAGAGAGATAGAAACATCAATGATGGTAATCATTGATGGGCTGCCTCCTGCACACCCCCTACTGGGGATGGAGCCTGCAACCTAGGCATGTGCCCTGACTGGGAATCAAACTGTGACCGCCTGGTTCATAGACTGACACTCAACCACTGAGCCATACCAGCCACGGAATGTCACCTTTACCTAATCCCAATTTTTCAGAATTCCTTACCAGGGGTAGGGAACTTTGGCCCTCGGGCTGTATAAGACCCGTGAAATCATTTGGTCTGGCCCAGTGGTCGGCAAACTCATTAGTCAACAGAGCGGCAAACCGCGGCTCACAAGCCGCATGTGGCTCACAAGCCGCAGTTTGCCGACCACTGGTCTGGCCCCACCAAGGCATTAGGGGTGAGTTAATTAAATGTTGACTGAATAT
Source organism: Plecotus auritus (assembly GCF_963455305.1). NCBI lineage: Eukaryota > Metazoa > Chordata > Mammalia > Chiroptera > Vespertilionidae > Plecotus > Plecotus auritus. The sequence goes on from NC_137770.1 coordinate 38,969,521, forward strand.
AGCAGGCTTATTTTCAAGCCGATGATTTTGTATGGCCCTCAAATGATGTTATAAATATCCAAATGGCCCTTGGCAGAAAAAAGGTTCCCCACCCCTGCCTTAAGCCCAATAGTAAATTCACCCTTCTTCCTCTCTAGATTAAGGTCACAATCATAATCTATTTACTTTATAAGATCCAGCACGGAGTCTGGCACAAGACCAGTGCTCGGGAAATCTTTGCTGATTGGAAAGAGACCTTTTCCTGACTTGCCACACACTCGTCACAGTATTTTACTCTACTGGACTCACAATGTAGGTTTAGAATTCCTTTTGTAACTGATGATACTGAAGAACCAATATGCATGTTGTATGATTTTTTAAACCAGCAATTTTCAACACAAGAATTTTAAAAACAGGCAGTATTTAACCGTTTAGTCAGGGGCACTGACCTCTTTTCCTTTAGATTGTCAAATTTAAAAAATGAAAACAATCAAATAATAGCTGCTCAGTATGAATGAATCAATTTTTTTTGTCAGGTCAGCCAAAAAGGAAATATATTTTTTGGTGTATCACAAAATTATAGTAATTAGTTCATGTGTGCCCTGAGCTGAAAAGGTTGAAAATGGCTTCTTTAAACCAATATGGGCCCATGCTGGGCAATTTTAGAAAAGTAATGATTTGTTTTTCAAGATTAAGTAAAATCATAAATATTCAAAAAGAAAAACTGCCTGATGCAGATGTATGTGGCAAGGTTCCAAGCCTCTGTAAGGAAGGCTTTGAGGAATTTCTGCAGGCTTGCAACGGCTCATTTCACATCCTAGAGAGCAGAACAAGTGCCTGTTCAGGGCCCCATGAGGGCCTTCCAGCCACGGCCGCTATTCTCTCCCTGCTAATGGCAGACACTCCACGTACCAGCAACAGCCGAGCAAGCAATGTGGAGGCCACTGATCGCCAAGAGCACAGGACAGAGCCTGCTGATGTCTACTCTATGTTTGTTAGTTTCGTTTTGAAATTTAAGGTATTATAACAAAAAATTGTACTTGGCTACTGTAGGAAATTGGAAAATACAGGTAAACTGAAAGAATATTTAAAACATTTATAATTCCATTTGTGTATGCCTGCCCAGAATTCTTATATTTTTTCAAGAAAAATAGATTATACTACACCTTTGTAAATCTAATATATTGTGAATACCTTTGCATGTCAATAATATTCATTGCCCTAACGGGTTTTGCTCAATGGATAGAGCATTGGCCTGCGGACTGAAGGGTCCCAGGTTAAATTCCCGTCAAGGGCATGTACCTTGGTTGCGGGCACATCCCCAGTAGGGGGTGTGCAGGAGGCAGCTGATCGATGTTTCTCTCTCCTTGATGTTTCTAACTCTCTATTCCTCTCCCTTCCTCTCTGTAAAAAAATCAATAAAAATATATTTAAAATAATAATAATATACACCTTTGCAGTTTCTTTAGTAGTTGCATAGTCCGTCTTATATGATTAAATCATAATTAATTTAACCAAATTCTCTGTTATTGAACCTTGAGTTGCTTGTATAAGTAATACTTTATTGACCATCCTTGAATATAAACGTTCACATACTTGTTATTTACTTAAGATAAATTCCTAGAAGTAGAATTGCTGGATCTGAGAATACATTAGTGATACATACTTTCAAAATGCTTTCTAGAACACGAATCAATTTACCCTTTTTAGCAACAATGATTCAGAGTATCCTCTTTTTAAAAAATCAAAATTATATATCCCTGAGACAAATATAAATGCTCTTTGGTAGCCTACATCATTTTTTTTTTTTGCTCTAACATTAGTAGCCACAGTTACAGATAGCAAAGCAAGCTCTTGTGATTGCTAAATTGAAGTCACATTTGCTGTTTTTCAAAGTGGGTGGATGTTGGATCCAGCAGACACTGTCCCATCACACAGTCCCCCTAGGGCTGCCCAGTCCCAGCACAGTAATGAAGAAGGACTCCAAGCAGAACCAGTCTGTCTGTGGTCATTCATATTGGGATAGTGGACGTTTGTGGGTCAAGGTGAGTTACAATAGAAGGAAGAGTTCTGTTTTCAAAGGTTCCGTGAGCCAAGTTTAAAGCCAGGGCCAGCACAGGTTCATGGGAGATCCATAGGTTAGCAGAATTCCTTCGGAGACTATTTCAGACTCATTGGAGAACATGCCTTCCCTTCGCCCCAGAGGTCCTCTGAGGCCGGGGAAAGTAGCTCAGGCTGGTGCCCCCAGAGCTCCACAGGTCCAGAGCAGCCCGGCCCCTTTTTCCTGTCACATCTCTGGCTTTACACTGGATGGAGAATCCCCAATAGTGTATGAAGTAGAGCTAACTGGTGAGGAGTCCACATGCAAGCATACCTCTTTCCTTCCTTCCTCCCTCTCTCCTTCCTTCCCTCCTCCCTCCCTCCCTCTCTTTCTTTCTTTCTTTCATTAACTCTCACCCAAAAATATTTTTTCCACTGATTTTGAGAGAGAGTAGAGGGAGAGGGAAAGAGAGAGAGACAGAAAGAAAGAGAGAGAGAGAGAGAGAGAGAGAGAGAGAGAGAGAGAGAAGAAACACTATGTGTGAGAGATTCCAGGGCCAGAATCGAATCTGCAACCCAGGTATGTGCCCTTGACTGGAAATAGAACCCGAGACCCTTTGGTGCACAGGCCAATGCTCTAACCACTGAAGACACCGACCAGGACAAGCAAGCATACATTCTTTTAATAATTAACTTCAAACTCTATTTTGGGGTTTAAAAAACCTACCTAATATTTCTAGAGTGAATTACTAATTATGTAACATCCTCATTCATTCATAGAATAATTATTTTTTAAAATATATTTTTATTGATTTCAGAGAGGAAGGGAAAGGGAGAGAGAGAAACATCAATGCTGAGAGAGAATCATTGATCGGCTGCCTCCTGCATGCCTCACATTAGGGATCAAGCCCGAAACCTGGGCATGTGCCCTGACTGGGAATCGAACTGTGACCTCCTGGTTCATGGGTCACTCAACCACTGAGCCATGCCGGCTGGGCATAAAATAATTATTTTATGCAATAAAGTACATGAATATATATAGTTAAGAGTGTGGCCCCTGAAATCACTTCAAACCCCAGCTTCAGCTCTCATTATGTGACCTTACACAAGTCACATTTCCTTCTGTGCCTCAGGTTTCTCGTGTTTAAAATGGAGATGATACATAGGATTTCTGGGATGAGTAAATGGTATATTTATTTAATTTACTTAGAAACTTGCATAAAACAATGTCTGGAAACGAAGGCCTCGATGCCTGCCAGGTATTATCATTCTCCCTGTGTACTCAGGCGCTGGCTGCAAACGGGAGACGTGAAGCCACACTCCCTGCCCCCCAAAGGTTTCCCGTTGAAAAGAGAGAAGGAGGATATGTAAACAAGTCCTGAGAGCTGCACGCTACAGGGGATGCTGTAAACATGAAGAAGACACAATGGGATCCTGAAGAAGGGAGCAGTTAACTCTGCCTGAAGATGCTGGAGAAAGCTTACCTATCCTGGGCGTCTTCAGGGTAAGCTGGAATTTGTCCAGCAGAAAAAGAGAGGGAGAGCATACAATCACTGAGTTCCTGCAGGGGAGTGAGGCAGAGGAGAACCCGCCAAGTCAGGCGGCTGTGCCCTGGGTTGGTAACGGGGCAAGGGGAGAAGAGGCAGGGAACGCGGGCAGAGACTGACCTGGGAAATGGCTCATATTTCCTGCTTCCATGTGCACTACAGAAGCACGTTTACTCCACAACAGGCAGGACAACTCACACCACGACACTCGCATTTAACTAAGCTCGGATGTTGTGAAGTGGGCTGCAAAATAGGCATGACTTTTCAAGAGTCTTCAATGAAATTTAGAACTTACCCTGGAGTCCGTACAGCTACACCTCCAGGCCCCCAAGGACAGGCGATTCTCCCAGGCCAGTCAGGTCCATGGGGAAAAAGGGATGGGGGGGCGGGGGGAGGGGGGATTGCTTGGGGAGAAAAGCTGAGAAGACTTCTGTGGCATGTCTTGTTCAAAGTCAGCTTTACAGAAGTATTAGGGAACCATGGAAGATTTGAAGGAGGGAAGTTTTTAGTAGATTTATCTTGCGAAGGATCACTCTGGCTTCAGCTTTAAAATAACAGTAGTATTAAATGAGGAGGAGGAGGAGGAGGAGAAAAAAGAGAAGAAACTAGAGGTCAAGGATGATGCTATTTCCATAACCTGAACCCAAGATACTCAGCACCCCCTTTTGTTTTTCTCAAACACCCTGCACTTCTCTTACATAATATTTGGCATTTAGTCAATGTGTGGACTCCACACGGAACTATAAACCCCATAAAAAAATAAACTGTATATGTTATCCATGGCTACGTCCCTGGTGCCTAGTACTATACTTGGCATACATTAGCTACTCAATCAATTGTTGTTAAGTCAATGTCCAAATAAATAGAATTAAATGGAATTGCTATGGAATTATTTTAATAGGCCTAATAATTTTTCTCTGGAATAGGCTTAAAAGATAGATGTCTAGCTACTTTGATGATCTGAAGTTCCTTTTTATTCCTGGAATTTAAATTCATGAAATGATACTGTTGAGTTTATCCCAGTTTGTGTTTTTTTTAAATATATTTTATTGATTCTTTTACAGAGAGGAAGAAAGAGGGATAGAGAGTTAGAAACATCGATGAGAGAGAAACATCGATCAGCTGCCTCCTGCACACCTCCTACTGGGGATGTGCCCACAACTCAGGTACATGCCCTTGACCGGAATCGAACCTGGGACCCTTCAGTCCACAGGCTGACGCTCTTTCCACTGAGCCAAACTGGCCAGGGCTATCCCAGTTTTATGAACCCTATTTGTTCGTTCTAAATTCATTGTCATTTTAACAGTTCAAGGATGAGAAGGTCAGAGAGAGATTAAGTCCCTTGCCAGGGTCACATGGTTAGGGAGGAAGGACTTGACCCTGGGCCTGGCTGGCCCAAGCCTATTCTCTTACCCACTGAGCTAGCTTCAGACTAGATGGGCAACTAGAGAAAGCTTTGTGGAAGTCATGCCCCGTTCCTAAAGGGAAGGTAAACTTCCACACGTTTGAGATAGAAGGTGGGACATTCTAACTGCAGAGGGAAAAGGTAAGCAGACTCCAATGTCGGAAGAAGTCCTAGTACCCGGGAGAAGAGTGAGTAAACCAATGTGGCTTAGATATGTAAAACTTGGAGAGAAAAGAAAGAGTTAAAAGTGAGAAATCCAATTAGAAAAGTGGGTTACAGCCAGATGTTGTCAGCCCATTTCAGTCCAGGAGAAAAGTGAGCCACTGCAGCTTTCTATGCAGGGAGAGGGCAGGGCCTGGGCTGAATGACATGTGCATTGTTGAGCTTTAGACAACTTTGGGGAAGCCAAGTCCTTTGCTTACGCGCTTCCACACCTTTTCAAAGAGCAGCATTAAATTCAGTCCCAGTACTCAGCTTGTTAGGGAAGTAGCTGAGTTAATTATCATAACTTTAATGAAAATAATTCTTAGGGCAGCTTTTCTTTTCTCAAATTCATCAGTGAATGTAAAAAATAAAATCGCTTTTCTCTGCCGGTTTCTCTGTTTCTGCCTTTTGTGAGCTTCCTATTTACTTCAGACCACGTGTCCCGCTAACTCATGAAATCATGCCCTGGTTGGATGGACTTGTCAGCTGTCGCTTCACGCCAAGACCAGAAAAAGACGCATCTGGCCTTCTTGGTTTCTAGTGGTCATAAGAGTCATCTCAACCCAGGATTCACAATTTGTTGTGGAGCTTAGTGGGAAGGTTTGAAGGTCTGAAGCTTGCAGCTGGTTCTCTGGGTCTTACAGAGTTAACGGTGTGGTGGTGCGAGGCGGGGGGGGGGGGGGGGAGATATTTGGCTCCTTTCTCCCTTTTCCCTAATGTCAGATGTTCATCAAGCTTGCCTGGAAGGAGGTTGCAAGCCAAAAATAGCAATTAGTTGGGTGAGGTCTGGAACACAGAACTCCAGTGCAGGCAAGAGCCACCGCCCCCATCCCAGTTCTGAGGATTCTGACACTCACATCCCCACATATATAATACAGTTATGTCCTAAACATCAAATGTAAGCTATGGAAGCAATATGGAAAACACTCCTTGTATATTCTAAAACATGCTAATTGAAACCAGACTTTGGATCCCCATTTCTTTTAAATCCAGGTGAAAGTTCCCTACCCTTCACAAGAAATGAATGTGAGCGAAGTGTTTTCCTTGGACTTGGAAAACATTGCTCAGAAATCAGCCACAGCTTGTCCATTTGAATCCTTCCTTCCCCCACACCCCCTAATGTCTTTTCCTCTTTTGCAGGTTCCTCATCCCTCAGGCACTGACTGCCTTCCCCCGCCCCACTCCCAGCTGTATGACCTACAAGAACACACAAGGGTGATTTCCTCAGTGGGAGGGGCTTTCGATAACGTTGAACTGTTTAGGTTGGAGCTGTGGCCTGACTTTGTCAAAAGCCATATGGTGCTGAGACGAAACCGAGGAGCAGGGAGCACAGCCCAGATCTGCAAGCTCTGTGACTAACCAAAGCTGCGAGTTTAATGAGGAAAGAAGAGATTAAGGGAGTTCTGGCTCTTTTGGCTGAGCCCCAGTTGAACACAGGAATGCCCGGAGGCAAAAGCAACGCACCCTACAATAAATTAATAAAACCGCCTATTGGTTCCAGCTTTGTTGTCAGCACAGCCGCCTGAAACTGCCTCTCACTTCCAGGAAATAAGTGCTTCCTGGTCTCCCAGTCTCACACCTGGGCATATGCCCAGCCTCCTGGGATCAGGCAGGAGGAATTACTCTCCGCAGCTCTTTCTCAGGAGTGTACGTAACTGGTAACATGTAGCACTTAGAGCAAAGATCCCCTGCTTTTGTGAAAGAGTTTTACACATCCTTCCCAGAGAGTGGCCAGTGGGTTAGTCAATATAAAATTACATTGCATTATGCATAAAAAGAGTTGCACACGGGGGCGGGGCGGCGGGGCGGGGGGGGGGGGGGGGGCGTGGCGAGGAAGAGGAAAGGAAAAGAGTCTCTATTTACCCTTAAATGTTTCCCATGATTTAAAAAGTAAAATATTATCTTCCACAAGTTAATATTCACAAAAGTCATTCACCCTCCTTACTCCAATCATCATACAGAATCAAAATGTGTTTATTCAAATGGAATTTCTGTGCAGATATGTTTGACATAGAGTTAGTCTCATATGATAATTTCAAAGTATTCTATTTCTATTTTTTAAAAAATACCTTAATGAACTTAAAAAATACTTTAATGATTGACAGAGGGGAGGGGTAGAGGGAGACTGGGTGAAAACAGTGAAGGGACTGAGAAGCACAGATTGGAAGTTACAAAACAGTCATGGGGATGTAAAGCACAGCATAGGGAATATAATCAGCAAAATTGTAATAACTGTGTGGTGTCAGGTCCGTACTGGAAATATCGGGGTGAGGGAACACTTTCTAAAGTATATGATTGTCTAACCGCTATGCTGTACACCTGAAACTAATTCAAAATAATATTGAATGTAAAATGCAATTGAAAAATAAAATTTAAATGAAAAGTATTTTAATGACTGAAAGACAGAGAAAGTGATAAAAATTAGTTGTACTTAATAAATAAATTGATTGCCTTCATCTCAAGGCAAAGTGAATAGAGCCCTACTAGTTTTGAATGGTTCCAATAGCCACTGTATTGGAATGAATTAGACATGGACATTTGCATAGGGATAAGTTTCTTATATGAATTGTCACATATATAAGGAAGTCAGGAAGCATGAACAGCCTCCTATTTTGGTAAGGGCAGGGAGTTGAAAATAATTTACTGCAGCTATCTATACTAATAAAAAGGGTAATAAGCTAATTAGACTGGGAGACCTTCCGGATGGCCTTCCAGACAAAGCCATGGTGGCGGGGCTGAGGCAGAGGTGGTTAGGGGCGATCAGGCCAGCGGGGGGGGGGCAGTTGGGGGCGAGCAGGCTGGCAGGCAGGTGAGCGGTTAGGAGCCAGCGGTCCAGGATTGTGAGGGGGATGTCCAACTGCCAGTTTAGGACCGAAACCAGCAGTGGGACATCCCTCGAGGGGTCCCAGATTGGAGAAGGTGCAGGCCAGGCTGAGGGACAACCCCCCCCCCCCCCCAATGCACGAATTTCGTGCACTGGGCCACTAATGCTAATATAAGACCCAAAGCAGCAATCAGCACCAGCTGAGGGAGAGGGAGAGTGATAGCTAAGTGTGCTCTGAACAAAAGATGTGAACACTGAGTGGGAAAGCAGGACTTGAGAGGCAGCAGTAGAAAGGACTGTGGAGGTGGAGGTTTGATTCCCGGTCAGGGCACATGTCTGTGTTATGGGCTTGATTCCCAGTGTAGGGCATGCAGGAGGCAACTGATCAAGGATTCTCTCTCATCATTGATGTTTCTCTTTCTCCTTCTCCCTTCCTGTCTGAAATAAAAGAAGAGGAGGAAGAGGAGGAGGAGGAGGAGGAGGAGGAGGAGGAGGAGGAGGAGGAGGAGGAGGAGGAGGAGAAGGAGGAGGAAGACCAACAACAACAAAGACTGGCTGGTGACCCAGCAAGAGAGGCCAAACAGAGCAGGTTAGTCTGCAGATTTTGTCTTCCCTTAAGGCTTTAGGGGACAATAAAGAAGCCAAGCCAGAGAAGGGAGGACAACGACGGCCTTTCGGGGAGAACTGTGGTGTGGATTCACTCAACAGCGATGAGAGCAGCTCCCCAGAAAGAGATAGTGAGGCAGAAACTCCAGTTATGAATGCAATCAGGATTAAATTCCAGGAAACAGAGGAGCTTCAAGTCATCGACATCACTAGATTATGTAAAGCCTATTTCTGAGAAAAAAAGATTACTCCACAGAAGTAATTTTGCGGCAGTTCTGTGGTGCAGACCAAAGCTAAAGTTTCAGTTCTTCAAAAATGACAATGAAAGCAAGCAATTTGTGCTCAAGTAAAAAAGACTTTGTGATATTTTATCAGATGAAGGAAAAGTAGCAACATTTGAAATGTACACATGGAGAATATATATGAGAAAGAATTCCAGTAAGATAGGTGGGGTTAAATCCCCATGATACACTTTTCTTTTTTTAAAATATATTTTTATTAATTTTAGAGAGGGAGGGAGGGAGGGAGGGAGGGAGGGAGGGAGGCCGAGAATGAGAGAGAGAGAGAGAGAGAGAGAGAGAGAGAGAGAGAGAGAGAGAGAGAAACATCAATGATGAGAAATCACTTATCAGCTGCCTCCTGCACACTCCCTACTGGGGATCAAGCTCACAACTCAGACATGTGCCTCAACTGGGAATTGGACTGTGACCTCCTGGTTCATAGGTCAACGATCAACCACCAGGCCACACTGGCCAGGCCCCATTATATACTTTTCAATTAGAGACTGGAAAAGTATTTTTCATGACAGAAGGATGAATGAAGATGGATGGATGGATGGATGGATGGATGCATAAGTAAGTAGGTCAACTGATTCATAGATAAATCAAAAACACAGGGAAACATGTAGAAAAATTTATTTAGGTATTTGAAAGTATAAGTTCCTCGTTTTACATCTTTTTAAAAGTAGAATTTTATACTAATCTTCATAATGGCAAAACCAAAACATATTTGTGAAAACGCTCCAATTCACATCAAAATGAGAAGAGGCCTCTACAGCAGGGCCAGCTAACGTGAATGAACAGCTGAGCCAGTAACATCTGCCAAGATGAATTTAGAGAAGGCTCCAGGAGTTGTAAAAGGAGAAGCTAGAGGAGAAGATGTTTCCAGAAGAAAATGAGAAAAATAAAGGTGAATTTAGGACTTAGGAGTGAGAATGGAGGGGTCAGAGAGTGAAACAGGTAGACTAATAAGAAACCAGTAAGTACAAGAAAAAAAACAATCTAGCAGGAATTACATAGCTCCGGAAATAAAAGGAGGCCCACGAATGCATGTGGTGGAAGTGAGGATTTGTTATTTGCGGACCATGCCAGCCTGCAGGGAGCAGAGGGCTCTGGCTGCCAACCTTCCTGTGTAGCCTCTGCATGTGCTGACGTGCGGACCCACCAGCCCCAGGCCTGGCCTTCAGCCTTGTAGGCTCCAAAGCTGGATTTTATCAGCACTGGGACTGAGTCCAGAGCCCAGGCTCCCAGAGATACAGAAACCAGAATGTCAACGTAGACACGCATAAGTGCACGCTTCCCCACAGGCAGTCTCCAGAGGAAAGCAAATAACACTTGGAAGGTCACTTGATGAAGCTGGCATAGGCACGGAAAGCCTAGGCTATAGGGCGCATGGGTTTATCAGTTGCCGGTTAGATGGCCTGGGGCATGTGACTTAATCTCTCTGTTTCTCAATTTTCTCATCTATAAAATGGGACATTCTAGTTATTTATTCCTATTTGACAAATCACTGCCAAGTGTAGTGGCTTAAGACAGCAATCATGTTTCGCTTTCAAACCTGCTATTTGAGCAGGACATGGCAGCAACAGCTGGATGAGCCAGGGTGGCCCAATGTGGGGTTGGAGGATCCATTTATAAGATGGCAAGTTAGCAGCGACTGTCACCTGGGGGCTGGGCCGGGACTAAGGGCCTAGGATTTGGTTCCTCAATGTGTGACTTTCCATAGGTTTCTGGGGCTTCCTCAAACCATGGTGGCTGGATTCCAAGAGCAAACGCCCCCTAGGGACAGAAAGTAAAGGCTGCAGTTTCTTAAGGCTTGTGCCCACAGGCTGACACGGACCATGTTCTATTGATCCAGTAGCCATGGTGCACAGATGCAAAAAGAGAGGACATAGGGCCATTGCACGCCTCTCAATGGGGAATGTGTCAAAGAACTGTGAAGTCATGTTTTAAAACTGCATGGATCTGCCCTCTGGCCACGAATTAGTTACATTTTGCCCACACACAAAATACACTCACTCTCCCAAGATCCCCATCACAGCATCAAGCTTTTTGGGGTTTGGTTTTGTAATGTATTACTCTCTTTAGGCCAAGCTGATGGTGATTCCCCTAGAATAATTCTCTTAGAAATTTTGGGGATTTTGTGAAAACCATACTGAGGCCGTTCCATTAGACAAAAGCCACAACTGCATCTCTCTTTGAGATGAGTCCTCCTTTACGTGGGCTCCCTGAGAGACCGCAGTGAAAAAAACAAAGATACCAAGGAGCCTTGGTTTTTACTGAGGAGCATCTAAGAGCCATCCCTCAGATCCATAGAGGACCTTTGGTCTACCTGAAGATTTCTACGAGGCACTGCCTTAGAGCTTCCTGGAGTCTTAGCAAAGGATCCGATGGGCCCATCTTGGATTGGATCTTAGGTCTGGGTCCCTTTCTTAGTTTGAGAATTATATGCCACCTGGAGAAGCTAGGAGAAAAATAGCTCTATTTTCAAATCCAGTGAGTCCTGGCTTCTTTATATTTAATAGTTCATTCTTTAGCTCTTCTATCTCCTCTCATTTTTTACTATAAGCCATGAGAGGCAACTGGACAGCACTTCTCATATTCTTTCTGAAATTCTCCTTGGCATTCATTAGGGGTGTTTCCTATTTTCTGCTGGCAACAGGGCTCCTGAACCTTCCGCCACTACGTAACAAGGATCCCCTTCCTTCCAGCTTCCAATAACATTTTCCTTAATTTCCTCTCTGCTCTCCCCAGCAGCTTCCTCCAGGATCCACGGGCTCTGCCAAACCTCCTGGAGGTCCCCCACCTTCTACCCTCCACCTGGTCTCCAACCAATTCCACATGTTTTAAGTTTTTGATATATAGCATCCCACCTCCAGGTACCAACATCATCTTGGTTTCTTATGAATCGATTTATAATGGACCCCATTAATAACTACATCCTGACAGAGCTGTTAGGAGGATCAACTTAGTTAATACCTTACAGAGCTGTTAAGTAAGTATTAACTTAGTTAAGACCTATAATGAGCTGATGGCACATCATAAGGACTCAATAAGGCTTTCTGTTATTTAAATGCCTATAATGTGTGTTTGGTATATTGTTTGAGAATATTCAATAATGCCAAAGAAGACAAATGGGATGCATGAAACTGATAAGATATATTAAGCACATATATGTAAATTAGTAATCTGGATGACATATTTAGACATAGAAAACATAAGTAGAGCATAATGAGTGTTCAGTATGCTTTACTTATATTTTCTAGATAAAAAGAATAGGATGAAAGATAAAAAAGGATGGAAAGACCAAGTAACATTAATATTCATGATATACTAAAACATGAAATATATGAACTCTCAGTTCATGAGGGCTAGTTTGACTACCCACTGGTGACACCCATCCTGGCCCTTTGTACCCTCTGCCCATAGTTGCTCAGTAGGATAATTGACAAGCTGCAGTTGTGTCTAAGAAAAACAAGTGCTTGTTATTGAGCTGAGATACCTTCTGTCTGATTGGACCTCCTTCCTTACCTTACTCTAACCTCAACTCTCTCCTTGAAACCACATCATTAGAGGGTCAGGGGAGAGGGGCTGTCATGTGACCATCGTATAACTTGGGAATCTAGTGGTATGGTCTTTGCACCACCCTCACACCATATATAAGTGTGTTAATTTGTCCCATTTCTTTCCCCTTGTGTTATGGTTTGAATTGTGTCCCCCAAAAAAGACATGTTGAAGCCCTAACCACAGGTACCTGTGAATGTGAACTCGTTTTGGAAATAGGGCCTTTGCAGATATAATCATGTTAAGGTGAAGTCATGCAGGATTAAGGAGGGCCCTAAATCTAATTACTAGCCCTAGTGTCCTTATAAGAAGACACACATTCAGAGGGAGAACACCACATGTGGATAGAGGCAGAGATTAGAGTGATGTATTTACAATCCAAGGAACACCAAGGATTGTCAGAACCAACAGAAGCCAGAAAAGGGCAAGGAAGGATTCTTTTCTTGGGCCTTTAGAGAGAAGATGGCTCTGCCAACACCTTGATTTCAGACTTTTACCTTCCAGAACTGTGAAAAATAATGTCTATTGTTTTAAAGCCATATAGTTTAGAGTATTTCATTACAGCAGCCCTAGGAAACTAAGATACCATGCTTCTTGCTGTGCGTTTTAAATTAATCTACAAAAGTAAATCAGGTTATTAGAGTGTTTTAATTTGGTGTATGAACCTTTCTGTTCCGTGACCCCTGGGGTAGCCTATGTGCTAACGTACTTGGTGGCTGCCATTGCATCAGGTCACTTCCCACCTGCCAGTCAGGTTCAGTCACGCCTGCCTTGGATAGCACCTGCAGGGGCCGAGCCAACTGCTGAGCCTGGAGTTTTCATGTTCTGTCCCCTAGGTGACTAGGTTTCAACTTTCAGTATCACCTGTGGCTTTTTTATTTTTATTTTTTATTTTTTTATTGACTTCAGAGAAAGAAAGGGAGAGAGGGAAACAATGTGAGAGAGAAACATGGATTAGCTAGCTGCCTCCTGCACATGCTCTGACCGGGTATTGAACCCACAACCTGGTATGTGTGCTAACTGGGAATCAAACCCATCACCTTTTGGTATAAGTGACGATGCTCCAAGTAACTGAGTCACACTGGCCAAGACGATTCTGTTTATTATGATATAGTTGAGATACAACATTGTGTATTTTAAGGTGCACAATGTGTTGATTTGATAAACTTATATATGTATTACAAAATGATTGCCACCTTAGAGTTAGTTAACATTTCCATCATTTCCTATAACTATCATTTCGTTTTGTCATGAGAACATTTAAGATTCACTCTATTAGAAACTTTCAGGTATATAACCCAGTATTATACAAATATATGTACACTATACTATAGTAGTGTTAACTACAATCATCATGCTACATGTTAGATCCCCAGAATTTATTCATCTTATAACTGCAAGTTTGTGCCCTTTGACCAGTTCTCCATTTCCTCCACTTTCCAACCCCTGGGAAACACCATTCTACTCTCTGCTTCTATGAGTTTGGCTTTTTTAGATTCTACATGTAAGTGAGATCATACAGTATTGTTTTTCTCTGTCTGACTTATGTCACTTTGCATTATGCCCCCCACTTTGCACAAGGCCCGTGCACGTTACTGCAAATGTCAGGATTTCCTTTTCTTGTGACAGAATAATATTTCTATATATTATCCATTCTTTATCCATTTATCCTTTGATAGATGCTTAGGTTGTTTCCATATCTTGACTAATGTGAACAAATAATGCTGCAATAAACAGGGAAGTGCAGATATCTCTTCAAGCTCCTGATTTCATTTCATTTGTATAGATGCCAAAAGTGGGATTGCTGGATCATATAGTAGTTCTATTTTTAACTTTTTGAGGAACCTCAATACTGTTTTCCATAGAGGCTGCACCAATTTATATTCCCCCCAGAAGCACAAAGGGCTCTCTTTTCTTGGGGAGCTTATTTAAATGAAGATTTCCTCCCTCCAAAATCTCACACACATTAAGGTTCAGACTCAGTTTGGGTTGAAGACATTATGGGTGCTCACTTGCATATCCACTTCTCCCCTCCTTCCTGGCATAAGGGAGACAATAAAATGTGATCAGAAGTGGCACGTGCCACTCATTAAGGTGGAGGCATTGTGAAAGCCCAGTGTATTTCTCCATTCACACCTCTTTCCCTGCTGCCACAAACGTGTGGTCCTCATTTGAGATGGAAGGTCCCCATGATTGCAAACTAGACCAATGGGTCACTGAATGCAGGTAGGCTGTTCTGGAGAGTTTCCAGACATGCCTCTGACTTTGGGTGAGCAAGGAATAAACTTTTATTAAGCCAGGACTATTTGGGGGTTGTTTGTTACCATGACAGAACGTATCCAGTTCTGACTAGTAGATCTGCGGGGGGGTCCAGAAATAAGAACCTCAAGGCTTACTTTTTCTGTCCTGTAGCCCATGGACCACATTTGAGAAACATTTTCTTAGGCTGACCATTCACCATTTTCTACTTGTTTGTGGTCTTTTTTAAAACGGGGAACAACATAATCTAAGCATTCTCTCACAATTCTCTTAGAATCAGTCCTACCTCCGACCAGCTTCCCTTTGCTTCCTTTCCAATCATTTTCATACACATTTTGGTTGCTCTTCAAAGTAGGAATTCATGCTTTCTTTGCTCACTCAATTGTCTGAATATTTTGGCAAATTTCTTGTAATCTGATTATTATTTTATTAGGGGTATACTATTGTTACTCCCATAGAGTGAAAAGAAAATATCCACAAATGAAGAAGCAGGGAAGGAAATAAAGAAATTATCCAGAAAGAAATAACAGAAGAACAATGCAGGAAAAATCATATGATCATAGTAAATGGAAAGAAAATAAGTAAAATATAAAAATTTGTTAAGAGCACAGATCCTATGTTAAGTGTTCCTATCACAAAACAATAACAGCAATAATCACAATAAATAAAGAGGGCAGGAAAGAACTTTTGCAGGTGATGGATATGTTTATGGCGTAGATTGTGGTGATGGTTTCATCGTCAATTTACATACATTAAATATGTACAGCTTTTTCTATGTCAATCATACCCTAATAAAGTGGCTTTTTCAAAAAAAAAAAAAAGAAGAAGTAAAGTAAAACCCAGTGGGTGAAAGGTAACAAGCAAAGAACAAAAGGAATGACAGAGGACAAAGAACATGCAAAGAACAACCTAAAGGAATAACAATAGAAGAGTCCAAAGAATTCAATTGAAGTTGCAGGATATAAATCCAGGCCATTAGTAACAAACAATCATGGCAACACTCATAACAGCAGCTCCCATTTATAGAGCATCTTCTCTATGCAGGCAGGGTGCTATGCATCGTTTCTTCATCTCCTCTCAGCCTTACCACCATCACAGGGTAAATTTCCTTACCGCTAAGGTGAAAAAATAGGCTGGGAGACATTCAGTAGTTTATTCAGGATCACATAGGATAGTGAATGGCAGAGCCAGATTCAAGACCATTTCCGCCTTGCTCCAAAGCTTTGATCTTTTCCAGGATATCACATGGCTTTCCACAAACTTAAATGTTAGGATGAGAAAGCAGGGCTAAATGTAAATGAGAAAATGTATTGTCAATGAAAGGCCTAGAGAAAGAGCATCATCATTCTAGTCAGTATAGAAAGAGAATGAGACTGGAGGTAGCTTGCTTCCTTCCTTCCTTCCTTCCTTCCTTCCTTCCTTCCTTCCTTCCTTCCTTCCTTTCCTTTTTTAAATATATTTTTTATTGATTTCAGAGAGGGAGAGAGAATTAGAAACATCAATGATGAGAGAGAAACATTGATAGGCTGCCTCCTGCAGGCCCCACACCGGGGATCAGTAGCCTGGGCATGTGCCCTGACCAGGAATCAACCGTGACCTCCTGGTTCATAGGTTGAAGCTCAATCACTAAGCCACACCAGCTGGGCTTTCTTTCTTTCCTTTTTCCTTTCTTTCTTTTCTTTTTCTTTCTTTGTTTTTTTTTTTTTTTTTCTGTCTTTTTAAACATATGATCCATAAGCTTAAAAGGCAAGATTTGTGTGGGAATAGGCATGGTCATCAGGATGAACTGGGAGGGGAAAGTGAAAGAGTATCAACTCTCATTTCCTACATATAATACAAAGCGGCAGCAGCAAGAAGGGATTTCAAATGAGATTTTGGAAAAGGTGATGACATTGGAAGTAAATCAAAGTTATCCTAACGCCAACCCTTTAGAATCCCCCAATAAGAGCAGATAACTTAAAGGTTACTTATTTAGCACACATGCTAACAGTCCCGCAAAAAGGCACTGGGCCAAGGAAGCTTAAGAGCTATGAAAGGAATAAAGCCTCCTTATTAATGATAAGGAAATAACTGAAAATAATTTATCAAAATGAGGGATATTTTACAGAGGTATATGGCAGACGATCAAATTATCTTCAAACAAGAAGAAATAAATATGTAAGAGGAATGATCAAGTTGATGAAAGCCCTCCTGGCTTTGGAAAGGATAAGAGAATGGCAGGATATGTTTTAAAAATGATACAAAGAAAACTCAAAGGAAGGAAGGAAGCCAAAGTCTTTTTAAAAAACAAATAAATGCTCCCAGCTGTGGGAATGGCTAATGAAATGCACAGAGAAAGAGGAAAGGATAGAAGCCGAAGCCAAAGGAACAAATAAACGACCAAATGAGAAATGTTTGCTACAAAGTCAAGGTAATGAGAGCAGAAAAAGGAGATCAAGACAGTGAAATTTCTTATGAGCACTTTAGTGTTCAAAAAGCAGAGAAAGTGGTGATGGCTTAAATGAGAGGCTAGAAGTAAGGAGGCTGGATTTAAAGTGAGACACATGGGTTTCACTCATATGTGGAATCTAATAAACAAAATAAGATGATGAACAAAATAGATCCAGAGACAAAGAAGCATGGAACAGACCGTGGAATCTCAGAGGGAAGGTGGGAGTGGGTGGGAAGAGATCAACCAAAGACCTTGTATGCATATATGCATAATCCATGGACACAGATAATAGGGTGGTGAAGGCCTGGGGTGGGGTGGGGGTGGGCTAGAAGGGGTCAATGGGGGTGGGGGCAGGAAGAGGACATATGTAATACTTTCAACAATAAAGATTAAACTATAAAGTGAGACACACGGGGTTCTAGGCCTAGTACCACATCTAAAGCAACGTTCTTTTTTTTTTTTTTTTTTTTTTTTTTTTAAGGCAACTTTCCTAAACTCTCTGTGTCTCCATTTCTCTTTTATGTGTAAAATTGGAGAGAAGACATTTTTATACTTACCTTAGCTTCTCAAGCCTGGGCTATTATGAGAAGTCAAATGAGATAATGAGTATGAAGCTTTAACACGGAACCTGGCTCATGGGAAAGAGCTCATAAATGTTCATGACGATGATTAATTATTTATGAGAACTTTAAAAGATGAAACCAGCAAACAGCACTGAAAGAGAAACTGCAGATAGCACATAGAGTGTACGACTGAGGAACTATGTGCAGTGCAAAAATAAGTGCACGTAGGGATGGGAGATAATGTTTGAAAATCAATAAAGGAAAGGACAGCTCTCAAATATTTGTTATTTAACAAATACAGCTCAAAACGTGAGCTACATTGTCAAACTGTTTGTTGGAAGGAAAGGACTCCTGGTCCAACAGACTGACTGCGGGGTTCTTACAAGAAAACTGAGAATGTCCAGGATCCTGCCGTCAATGAAATATGAGAGAAGATTGAAATTAGCTTCACAATGAAATAATGAGGGTTCATAATCGCTGCTCGAAGAGAGAGGAAACATGCTAACAATTTGAGGTCACATCTTATATGCCCATCAATAAAGGATGTTAGCTAAGTAAGTTATGGTATTTCCATATCCTGAGCAACTACTAAAAAGGATGTAGTGGTTCTATATGTGCTGACAGGGAGAAACCCTTTCTATGGTGTTTAGTGAGAAAGCGCAGAACATTGTGTATATTAAATTGCCCTATTTTATGAGAATATTTTATATGGTTATAGGTACATAAATGAACCAGATACACAACAAAGAGTCTGGGAAATGGGGTTAGGGTGTGGGAGGGACTTTTTCTTTTTTATTATCTACCCAGAGGAAGGCAAAACGGTACACTGGTTAAACACCCAGGGTCTGCAGGTCTACCCCTTAAGGAACCTTGGGCTAGTTACTTAAGCTCTCTGTGCCTAGTTGACCCATCTGTAAACTGAGAATGCTTGCCTGATAAGGCTGTCATGAGGATGAAATGAGACCATGAACATTTCATCCAAATAACACTCGGGACAGGGCCCAGCACCTAGAACTCTGCATCACTGATGCTTTGAGTATTATTACTACCCCTCTGCAATGTTCAAGTCATTTTACCACAAGCATGAGCCACTTCTGTAAGTCTTTAAAAGCCTAAATGAAGAGAGTAGAGAAAATTCATAAGGTTATAAAAATGAAGAGGGATTTTGTGGCCATTCCTGAATGCTTGTTCCTCTGGGAGAGCATAGGCAACATTTTGTTAAGTCTTCCTCAAAATCTTGTGAGTATTTTAATTGGCATTGTATTAAATTTATGGATTTATTGAGGGAGAACCGTTTCACACTGCTGAGCCGTCATAGCCAAGATCCAGATATGTCTTTAAGTTTTCTATGTTCTCAGTATAACTTTAAATTTTTTCTTTATATGGGTCTGCATATTTTTTAAGTTTGTTCCAAAATTCTTTTTTATTAATATTATAAGTGAGATCTTTTCTTCCATCACATTATATTACTTGATCTTATTTATATATAGGAAAGCTATGAGCCCTCCCACATAATAAAGTGTCTTATGGAACTAAGATAATTAAAAACAGTTTGGTGCTGAAGAGGAAATGAGAAGATCAAAGAATAGGATAGTGAACCCAGTAACAGACTCTAATTCAAATGGGAATTTAGAATATTCAAATCAAAATGGAAAAATGAATTAACCTGTAAATTACAATATGAAAACTAGCTAACCATTTCAAAAAAGATAAATGTCTTCCTCAGTGTTTACAAGTAAATCCAAATCAATTAGAATTTTTTAACTAAAATTATAAAATCAGATTAATCAGTGATATTAAAAAAATAAACCTATTATTGGAATAAAACAAAACATAGATGAATTTATTTATAATCTTAGAGTAAGAAATGCTTTCTAGGCAATATATATAAAGCTTAAACACACTAAAGGAAATTAAAATAGTTCTGTGGTCAAATCTATCCAAATGTCTGTTTGGAAAAAAATATATCATAACGTCAAATGATGACAAACTAGGTATATATTTGCAACCTAGGTTGGGACAAAGTAGGTTTACAGTTGTGAGTATGCAAAACACAGGGTTTATTCCTGTATTATTATTTATTAACTAGAGGCCCGGTGCACAAAATTCGTGCATGGGGGTGTGTGTCCCTCAGCCCAGCCTGCACCCTCTGCAATCTGGGACCCCTCGAGGGATGTCCGACTGCCTAAACGGGCAGTCGGACATCCCTCTCACAATCCAGGACTGCTGGCTCCCAACTGCTCACCTGCCTGCCTTCCTGATTGCCCCTAACCACTTCTGCCTGCCAGACTGATTGATGCCTAACTGCTCCCCTGCCAGCCTGTTTTCCCCTAACTGCCCTCCCCTGCAGGCCTGGTCACCCCTAACTGCCCTCCCTGCAGGCCTTGTCCCCCCACAACTGCTCTCCCCTGCAGGCCTGGGTCCCCCCAAACTGCCCTCCCCTGCAGGCCTGGGTCCCTCCCAACTGCCCTCCCTTGCAGGCCTGGTCACCCCTAACTGCCCTCCCCTGCAGGCCTGGTCACCCCCAACTGCCCTCCCCTGCAGGCCTGGTCACCCCTAACTGCCCTCCCCTGCAGGCCTGGTCCCCCCCAACTGCTCTCCCCTGCAGGCCTGGGTCCCTCCCAACTGCCTTTCCCTGCAGGCCTGGTTGCCCCCAACTTCTCTCCTCTGCTGGCTTGGTTACCCCTAACTGCCCTCCCCTGCAGGCTTGATTGCACCCAACTGCCCTCCCTTGTAGGCTTGGTCCCTCCCAACTGCCCTCCCTTGCTGGTCATCTTGTGGTGGCCATCTTGTGTCCACATGGGGCAGGATCTTTGACCACATGGGGGCAGCCATCTTGTGTGTTGGAGTTATGGTCAATCTGCATATTACTCTTTTATTAGATAGGATAGAGGCCTGGTGCACGGGTGGGGGCCAGCTGGTTTGCCCTGAAGGGTGTCCCGGATCAGGGTGGGGGTTCCCTTGGGGCATGGGGTGGCCTGGGCAAGGGGCCTGTAGTGGTTTGCAGGCCGGCCATGCCCCCTGGTGACCCAAGTGGAGGCCCTGGTATCTGGGGTTTATTTATCTTCTACAATTGAAACTTTGTAGCCTGGAGCGGAGCCAAGCCTTCTGCTTGCTCCGTGGCGGCAGCCATTTCTGTTGGGATTTATGTATCTTCTATAATTGAAACTTTGTAACCTTAAGCAGAAGCCAGGGCCGGCCAGGGTGAGCTGAAAGCTTGGCTTCCTCCCTTGCCGGGGGCAACCCTAGCCTCCTGCTCTTTCCAGCTCCGTGGCTGCCGCCATTTCTATTTGGGTTTATGTATCTTCTATCATTGAAACTTTGTAGCCTTGAGTGGAGGCCTAGGCCGGCAAGGGCAAGCAGAAAGCTTGGCTTCTCCATTGCTGGGAAACCCAATGTGGGTTTATTTATAATCTTAGAGTAAGAAATGCTTTCTAGGCAATATATATAAAGCTTCAACACACTAAAGGAAATTAAAATAGTTCTGTGGTCAAATCTATCCAAATGTCTGTTTGGAAAAAAATATATCATAACGTCAAATGATATCTCTGTGGCCATAGCCATCTTGGTTGGGTTTATTTGCATATTCTCTCCTGATTGGCTGGTGAGCGTGGCTGGTGGGCGTGGCTTGTGGATGTGGCGGAGTGATGGTTAATTTGCATATTACTCTTTTATTAGATAGGATTATTGTATTATTTTCCATATGGATAACTGTAAATCTACTTTTGTCCCACCCTGTATATAAAAATGGCCAATTTACTTAACTTACAAAGAGTTCATACAAGCTAATTAGGACAAAAACCTGCCAACCCAAATCTATACTAATAAAAGGGTAATATGCTAATTAGACCGGATGTCTTCCGGACATCCTTCCAGACATCCTTCCAGACAAAGCCACGGTGGGGGGGGCCAAGGCAGAGGCAGTTAGGGGAGACCAGGCTGGCAGGGGAGCAGTTAGGGGGCAACCAGGCCTGCAAGGGGGGCAGTTAGCGGGAAACCAGGCCAGCAGGGAGGCAGTTAGGGGGTGACCAGACCGGCAGGGGGGCAGTTAGGGAGCAACCAGGCTGGCAGGGGGGCAGTTAGGGGGAGACCAGGCCGGCAGGGGTGGCAGTTAGGGGACAATCAGGCAGGCAAGCAGAGGTAGTTAGGGGCGATCAGGCAGGCAGGCAGGCAAGCAGTTAGGAGCCAGTGGTACCGGATTGTGAGAGGGATGTCCTGATTGGAGAGGGTTGCAGGCCGGGCTGAGGGACCACCCCCCCCCCATGCACGAATTTTGTGCACCAGGCCTCTAGTGAAAAATAAAAGGAATAAGGCAACAGACCATGCACACAATTAGTAGAAATGAAGTTCTACTATAAATGCAGAAGCCAAAGTCCCAGCTCTCAGGCAGGGCCTCAGGAAGGCCAGAGAGGAGTGGAGACAGACATCTGCCCAGCAGGAGGGACAGCATGCATTGCTCATGGACCAGGCAAGTCTGTAAGCTGTGACCCACAGCTGGTCTGTGCTTTGTTTCCTAGGATAATTTTGAGTGGTTTTTATAGCAGGGTGGTATAGTTAAGTCAACTCACTTGGATGAGTTAGGTGTGAAAAATGGAGAATTACTTTACTGTTTGAAATGACTTTTTAGTTTGATGCTTTTAATTTTTCAAAAAAATTATATCCTGGTGTAGTTGCTGCCCAAACCTGATCGAGTTTCTCCCTTCCTATCCCCTTCTGTTGGCAAGTGCTCCATCTCATGCATGGAAATGTTATCCTAATATATTTTATATATAAATTTATACATATATACATTTGTACGTGGTAATAGTATATATGGACATATGTCATAACATCAACATGGAACATTCAGTCTGTGTTGAGTGCTGTTAAGCATATAGATAAATATTTTTAATCCTTACAATTACTTTATTAGATTAGAACTATTTTTTTAATTGATTTCAGTGAGGAAGGGAGAGGGAGAGATAGAAACGTCAATGATGAGAGAGAATCATTGATGGGCTGCCTCCTGTATGCCCCCTACTGGGGACCCAGCCCACAACCTTGACCAGAATCGAATCCGGGACCCTTCAGTCCACAGGCTGTCACTCTATCTTCTGAGCCAAACCAGTTAGGGCTAGATAGAACTATTATAATTAGCATCTGTGGTTGATTTAAAAGGGCCACAAATTCGATGATACTCCTCCATTGCAAGGTGAGGTTGAAGTCCCCTCCCTTGACCCTGGGCAGGCTCTGGGACAGCTTTGGCCAGTATTGTGGGAGAAGTAATGCAGTGTCAGTTTCCAGGCCCAAACCTGAAGAGCTGCCCTTTCTCATCTCTGGTATATTCACTTTAAGAGCCCTGGGCTTCCATTGTAAGAAGCCCAGCTACTCTGCAGGAGACACCACCCAGAAAAGTCTCGAAGCCCATTCAGAGAGGGAAAAGGGCACAGCTGAGCCCAGCCTTCCACGTCTGAGCCCAGCCTTCCAACCAAGGGACCAGACAATGAGGTAATTCTTCGTGGACCATCTAGGCCAGAATAGCTGCCAGAGGAAAACCACCAAACAACCTATCCAGTGCCACACGGAGCAGAAGAATTGCCAGTAGAGACCTGCCTAAATTTCTGACTTACAAAACCATGAGATTTAATAAGAAGGTCATTGCTTTAGGCCACTAAATATTGAGGTAGTTTGTTATAAAGCAATAGTTCCAGATGTAGAAGCGAAATCACAGTGAGTGAAGTAGCGTGTTCTGAATCACATGAGTAATTAATGGTGCAGCTAAGATTCCAACTCAGGCAGCCTGCTTCAAAAGCCACTCTCAGCCACTCTACTGAATTATTTTAAATTATAATTAACTTTTCGAGATAGGGTATATATAACATCTTGAATCTTCTTAGCATCTACTCTAATTCCTATTTCATGAAGAATTTGTGCCAAAGGCATATCTCCTCTCTGCTTTCACAGTTGTCTATTTGTGCTTATTTTCACATCCTTCTGAACTTTAAAATGTAATGAATTTCCCCAACAGATTTGCCTGCATTTATTTTAAGACAGTAGGATAGAAATCCACAGTTCTTTCCAGCCTTTAACATAGATCATATCAGCAGTGCTGCTTACTACCAATAAGGCAGGCTAATTCTGGGATTCAGGAAGTTGATGTCTATGGTATTAAAGGTGGCTTAGTAATTTTCTGAGGAGACAGAGACTGCGGGGTCTTGGCAGTTTCCCTGATAAGCTATCACCCCATCTATTTTATATTAGGATGAATTGTTAACTGAAAAAGGGGGTAGGAGTCAGGCAGAGGAGATTTGATACCAGCTTCTTGACAGGCAAGTAGATCTGTACCTGCAGCCTTTCTGGAGCCAAAGAGGTCAGGGGTCGAGGACCCAGAAGTACTGATGAAATCAAGGGACTTCAGTTCATTAAACCCTCGGCAATACGCACACTGGTGCAGACACTGCTGTTTCCAAGGCAGAATAAATAACATAATGTATGACATTCAGGCAGGCAGGTTCTCATGTGGGTGCTATCTCTATTTATAGGACATTTTCACAACAAATAGGAATAATCAACAACGCCTAGACTGCTTTCTTTGGTGTCACTTCCAAAACATTTCAATTTCAACCTCCCAGAGACTAACCCCATTGAGAAAAAGAGCTCAACAGTGATAGGCACACAGTTATCAACAAGCTTTTCTAGAACTTAAAAATAAAGTTAGCGAATAAGAGGTATAAACTCCCAGTAATAAAAAATAAATAAGCCATCCTGACCAGTTTGGCTCAATGGATAGAGTGTTAGCCCATGGACTGAAGGGTCCTGGGTTTGATTCTGGTCAAGGGCATGTACCTCAGTTGTAGGCTTGATCCCTGGCCCTGGACAGGGCAGGGTGCATGCAGGAGGCAACTAATCCATGTTCTCTCTCTCACATTGATGTTTCTCTCTCTCTGTCTCTCCCTCTCCCTTCTACTCTCTCTAAAAATCAATGGAAAAATATCCTGGAGTGAGGATTAACAAATAATAATCCTATATAATAAAAGCCTAATATGCTAAGTGTCCGGTTGTCTGGTTGGCCATTCAACCAATCAAAACATAATATGTTAATGACATGCTAAGGCCACTCAACTGCTCATTATGATGTGCACTGACCAGTAGGTTAGCTTGCTGCTGGGGTCCGGCCTATTGGGACTGAGTGAAACAGGCTGGATAAGCTCTGGAGCCCTCCTACAGTCCCTCCCCGGCTGGCCAACCTTCCACGTCCCTTTCTGGCCTTGATAATGCACTGGTGGGGTCCCTCGGCCTGGCCTGTGCCCTCTAGCAATCTGGGACCCCAAGGAGAGCCAGTTTCGGCCTGATGGCAGAACGACCAGTCACTATGACACACACTGACCACCAGGGGGCAGATGGTCAACACAGGAGCTGCCCCCTGGTAGTCAGTCCACTCCCACAGGGGGAGCGCTGCTCAGCCAGAAGCCAGGCTCACAGCTAGCGAGCGCAGCAGCAGTGGCAGTCTCTCCCACCTCCATGGCAGCACTAAGGATGTCTGACTGTCAGCTTAGGCCCACCCTAAGCCATCAGTCGGACATCCCATGAGGGCTCCCAGACTGCAAGAGGGCGCAGGCAGGGCTGAGGGAACCCACCCCTGAGTGCACGAATTTCATGCACCAGGCCTCTAGTCCATAATAATAAAAGCGTAATATGCTAATTAGACTGGATGTCCAAACGGACGTCCTTCTGGACTAAGCTGGGGCTGCAAGGGAAGCCCAGGTCCCGGGTGCCTGCCAGCGGCCAGAGGGAAGCCCAGGTCCTGGGTGCCTGGCAGTGGCCGGAGGGAAGCCCAGGTCCCAGGTGCCTGCCAGCAGCCAGAGGGAAGCCCGGGTCCCGGGTGCCAGAGGGAAGCCGGTGCCAGCAGCCAGGGGAAGGAAGGCCTACTCTTGCATTAATTTCGTGCATCGGGCCTCTAGTAGTAATAATAAAATAAATAAGCCACTGGGGTATAATATACAACAAAGGGAATACTGTATAGTCAATAATCTATACTAATAATAGCTTAGGTGGTCGTCACGCCCCCACGCATCACGCCCTAATGTCATCACAAGATGGCCGTCACAAGATGGTCATCACAAGATGGCCATGCACACAGCGGAAGCGGGGCCTGGTGGAGGAGGCGGGTCGAAGCAGGGAGGGCAGTTGGGGGGCAATCAAGTTAGCAGGGGAGGGCAGTTGGGGGCAATCAGGCTGGCAGGGGAGCAGTTAGGCATCAATCAGGCTGGCAGGGGAGTGGTTAAGGGGCAATCAGGCTGGCAGGCAGAAGCAGTTAGGGGCAATCAGGCAGGCAGGCAGGCAAGCTGTTAGGAGCCAGCGGTCCCAGATTGCGAGAGGGATGTCCGAGGGGTTCCAGATTGGCGAGGGTGCAGGCCAGGCTGAGAGCCACCCCCCCCTCCAAGTACGAATTTCATGCAGCGGGCCTCTAGTATCTTAATAATTTGTTTGGTAACAGACATTAGACATATCAAGGTGATCACATCATATGGAAAATAATCACTATGCTATACACCTGAAACTAATAAAATATTGTATGTCAACTATACTTTAATTTTAAAAAACCATAAAATCAGCAAGCAAGCAAAAACACTACTAAATACACTAATTTAATAATTCCTGTTCAATTTGGCTTTCTGAGTTACACTCTAGAATTCGAAGACCTTAGAGATCAATCAGGCAAATGGTTCTTCCAATAAAAGACAATCACAACATGAAACAGTGGTTCTATGTACCAGGTGCTGTTCTACACATTTTATATTGATTCTGACATTTATCTTCACAACCACTCTATGAGGTGAATATTATTATTGTGTCCTGTTTATACACAAGGAAACAGAGGCTCAGAGAGATTCAATAACTTGCCTAAAATGACAGAGAGGAAGTGGGGGGGATTTGGAGTTAAATCTTAGTGGACAAATTTCTTCACTCTTCCCTTCCCTACTTAAAAATTAGAACAGCTCCAATTTTATTCATTTTTATACAATACATATTAAGAAATTTATCTATTTGTTAATTATACCACAATAAAATTGAAAAAAAAATCAGACAAACCCAAGTGAGGAACATTCTACAGAATACCTGACCAGTGCTCTTCAGAACTGTTAAAGTCGTCAAAAACAAGGCAAGTCTGAGAAACTGTCCCAATTAAGAGGGGCCTAAGGGACATGATAACTAAGCGTAATGTGGTGTCCTGGATGAGATCCAGGAACAGAAAAAGAACATTAGAGAAAAACAAAGGAAATCGGAATAAAATATGGACTTTGGTTAATGAAATGCTATTGATTCATTAATTGTGACAAACATATTCTATTAATGCAAAATGTTCATAATGGGGAAAGTGGTTGTGTTGTATATGGGAATTCTCCACTCTTCATAATTTTTCTGTAATTCTAAAAATATCTTAAAATAAAGTTTATTTTTAAAAAGAAATATATGATTGATTTTTTTAAAACTATTTGAAAAATCACTATTTTAATCTAACCACTGTTAATCTAACCACTGTTTAAGTCTACGAAGCAACAGAAGTCCCCAATAGTCTCTGGACCTGCCCACATAGGAGTGGGCTGTGCTGGGTCTGAATCAGAGCTCCTTCCCTGGCGCACAGAATTGTTTCTTCTAGTACATTCAGCTGCTCACAAATGACACAAATTGCATTGAATATTAGTCCTGTTTTTCTTCCATTTTCTCTTTTTCTATATATAAAAACATACTGCTGGTGGGAAACGTAGTTTTATTTTAACCTGCTCCCACTTCCCAAAAGGAAAAGACTTTGTGAGAGTGTTACTAGCTTGAATTTAAGTACCTGACATTACCACAACCAGTTCTGGAGGAATCAGGCAAATATAAATCTCAATACTACCTATAAGAAAACAGCAATTTAAAAAATTATGCTATTTGCCATAAATAGAATCAAACTATAAAGAAATCAAAGCACAATCATGTGATTAAATTCACACTTGAAACGGTTGCCTACTAAGCCTTGGGACCTGAAACCTGTCTCTCCTTTGGTTATAAAGGCGATTATAGAAAGATGCTAGAGAGATACTGGCACCAAACTGAGACTTTCTTTCTTAATAACTAATTAATACTTTTTCCTCCTTTCAGCAACAAAGACAGTCATACTTCTTTAATGGTTCCTTCCAACCTTATAAAGAAATTCCTGGTGCTCCTAACAAATTCAGCAGGCTTCCAAGAAAAAATGATTGACTGATTGATGGCCGGTGGAGAGGGGCAGGGGGAATATTAGTCTTAGTTTTCTTAGTCTTAGTCTTAGTCTTCTTCAAAATGATAGGGCAAACCAGTGACTAGAAACCGAAGAAGAAAACTACAAATAAATTTTATGTTGTAAGAACCAAACACTACACCACATGATACCTGTAAACCCAACCCATAATAGGCTGTTCAAGTCGAGAATTGTGACATGGATGACACTCTGCATTCTCCGGGACTATGCTGAAGCTGCTTCAGCATGCACGGTGGGTACCCCCACAATCTTCTCAGACCTCTATGCAGAACCCTGGGCAGCCCACATAGAGCTCAGGTTCAAATAGGTGTTCTTCTATGGCAATGCACAGCTAGGAGAACTAGGTCTCCAGAAGGTGGCTACCAGACTGGATTCAAACAGGAACCAATCCTCTGGGGCTCTTCCAGACCTTCCAACAACTGGGTAATAATTAAAGACCAGCACCACAGCACTCAGACAAAGGAGGTTCTGGGCAAAGACAGTAAAAATACACATGTGCATATGCACGCGAGGGAGAATAATGACAAGAAGACTTTCCACGGAGGACACATAAACTATTCAACGTCTGCTCCGAAGTTTATAAGCCAGGCTGTAAAAGAGCGAAATTCCACATTTTTATTTTTTTAAACTCTGGTCTTGGTAAAACATATATTTCAGACTACGGTACCAAGTGTGCACATCTGTGAAAAAGAAAAATAACACAGTTGACCAAAAAATGACTGTGGAATTCACTTTATCAGCGTTTCTAAACACAGCTCTTAAAATAATATCTAAATATAGGCTTTCCATGCCAAAGTGGAGGCAGATGTGCTTTAATATAATATCCTGATGTTTGTCTATTTCCTGATGACCCTTAGACTTCTAGGGTGGGCTTCCATTTTCCCTTTGGAAACAGATGTTGGTAAATGTCTATTCCCAAAACCAAAAATCCTGATCTACAGGGAATCCAACCAGCTTTTTTCTCCTTCTCTCAAATTTACATCAGCCAGACCCCATTCTTAAGTCACCCGCTAAGTCTGACTATAGACCATAATCAGAAAATAAAGCAGAAATTCTTTGATAATTCAGGAGGAAAGCTTTCATTTCAAGCATTCAAAAAGCACTAACCTGAACATAGTACCAGAGACAACTTAAGAAAAGTATAATTTTTCCCTTTATCTTCCCCAAACTCATTTTATACAAACATCTATAATAACCATGCGAACGAAATGTTGCAAAGAGCCTATGAAAGCATTAATCAGTAAGAATGGCTTGCAGCCCCCGCATGAGCATTGTTAGCCTCTACAGGACACTAACATGGCAGTTTGTCTCCAAATTACTATTCTTTACATGCTTGAGAATGCTTTGGCTCTCTTCAATAGGCAATCATTTTCCTTTGGAACTCTGTTTATAGTCTTGTTAACAGGCTTTCATTTCCTCCCCCCGCCCCCAACAACTTTTGCAAAAAAGCCAGCTTCATGACCCCTGCACAAATATCACAAATTCTAATAACTCAGCTACAAATCAAGGCAATTTTACGATAAAGTCTTTATGATGCCTTCTTAGAAAATTATTAATAAATCAAATCCTTTTTTTTATAAAAGGCATCAGGGGGCCTCATTAAAAAAACCTTTGATCAATCCAAGAATTTTTGACAATGCAGATAATCATCTTTTAATGGATTTGTTTTGTAAGTTCAGACCTTTAGCAATGGCTGAGTTTTAAAAGGGCACACCTATAATTATTGCTCATCAAGATATCATACCTCTTGTTTCCTTTTAAAGTAAGCTTTACGGATAGCAAAAAATACTTTGAAATTTTCAAATATCAGAACATTACCAAAAGATAATTATGAGAAAAACTGAGTTTTAAAATTATAATTTAAAAAAAAATTATTTTGTTTTAGTCTGTTAAACTTTGATTACAGAAAGAGAAACTATAGCTTGTTCTTAGAGGTTAATTGTATACCTTTTTAAAAAAAAAAATTTACTAAACCAGGAGTGCCATAAGTTCTGGTCCTTTATTTAACCAGGGTTTTGTACTTGCTAGAAAACAAAACAAAACAAAAACAACTAAAAACTAATTCAGAAGTCATGAGAGTAAAATTTTACTAACCAAAGATTATGATAGGAAGAAATGATCATTTTACAGATAAAAACAAATTCATGATTTTCTCAAAAAACGTAGAACCTAGAATTAGCATGATCCAGCAGTTTCTTTCTGAACACACCCAACAGAACTGAAAGCTGGGACTGGAATGGATATTTAGGCATACAAATATGGAATGTCCACAGGCATACAATTCAAAATACCAAAAGGTAGAAGCGACCCAAAGGTCCATTGACAGATGAATGGATTTTTAAAATGTGGTATACATTTTCATATTACTCAGCCTTTAAAAGGAAAAAAAATTGTGACACACTACAACTTGGATAAACCTTAAAGAATTATACCCACAAAGTAAGTCAGAACCAAAATGACAAATATTATATGATCCCACGTATATGTGGTACCTCAAGTAGTCAAATTCATAGACATGCAAAGCAGAACAGTAGTTGCCAGGAGCTGGGGAAGGAGGGACTAGGGAGTTACTGTTTAATGGGCATAGAGGTTCAGTGTTATAAGACGAAAAGAGTTCTGATGGGTGGCGGTGAGGTCTGCCCAACAATGTGAATGTACCTACAGCCACTGAACTGCACAACTAAAAATGGCTGAAAAGGTAAATTTTATGTTATATACAGGGTGCCCCAAAAATGTATACACACTTCGAATAATTATAAAGGCAGTTTTTATTAAAATACATTTCATTTTCAAAATGTAATATAATCTACAGATATAGTGTATATACATTTGGGGGGACACTTTGTATATTTTACCACAATAAAAATCTGTACATTGTGAGCTATGTTGATCACCAGTGATTTTTAAACTAGAACCAGATTATCGAGGAAACCCAGATCCCCGAAAAGCATGCTCAGTGGTCAGCACAGTGTCACCCAAAGGTCCACTGACAGATGAATGAACAGCAAAATGTCAACCCCCAGCAGACCTTTCCTGATACCCAAGACATGGGTACTGCCTTGTGGCTCTGGAACAGGCAGCACAGGGAATGGATTTATTTTATACTAGAGGCCCGATGCACGAAATTCGTGCAAGAGTAGGCCTTCCTTCCCCTGGCTGCTAGCACTGGCTTCCCTCTGGCACCCAGGACCCAGGCTTCCCTTGCAGCCCCGGCTTCGTCTGGAAGGATGTCCAGAAGGACATCCGGTCTAATTAGCATATTATGCTTTTATTGTTATAGATTTCATCCTGGTCCCTTTCTTTCCAGAAGCTGTTCCACAAATGGTTACTTCTTGGTAGTATTGGAATAAACTTCATGTTGTCACTGTTTTTTTGTTTTATTTTACTACAACATTGTCTTCAAAAAAGAAGGCGAGAAAAAAGGGAAAAGAAGGCCCTTTGAGGGAGAACAAATAATGAGGAGTTTAGAAAATAGAGGACTGAACATTTCTGATGGACGTGAAAGTTAACTCAGAGGAGAGCTAGAGTTTAATAAAGTGTTAGATATAATTGTCAGGTGAGGGAAAGGAACTCATGTGCACATGTAAGTAAGAGACAAGAGACAAGGTCATCTGCCTATTTAACTCGAAGAGTCCAGTGTATGTTTATTTAATGCTGCATAAGAAAACTTAATCAAGAACTTACATTCTGTGAAAAAGAAAAATGCCAGGTTATCATAGTGTCATACACGAAAGATGTGAACCTATTAAGCTGAATATGTTGTTAAAGTTGAAAATGTTACCTAACCACCTCAGATTAAATATGGAGTGATTCTCATAAATATAATATCAATAGATCAATATTGAATTTAAAATAATCAACAAAAAATAAGTTTTAAGGCAGCATAGCACATAGAAAACATATTTTAATATAAATATTATATGCTTAGACATAAGGAATATGATTTTGCAAAGTATCTAGAGACAATTTGGATAAATGTTGAAAAAAATAATCCCTAGTCCAATAAAATACTATGTAGTTGAAAACAGGGAAAGATAATTTGTAGTAGATGCTGATTTTACACCCCCAGGCAGAGAAAGAAATGAGACAGACTATATAAGTGGTATAGGTCTCGTGATGCTAAATGAATGGACACCTTACCATTTACAGCTCATTGCTTAGCATCAAAGTCCCAAGTTATATGAACAATTTTTGTTGTTGTTGTTAATCCTCACCCGAGGATATTTTCCCATTGATTTTTAGAGAGAGTGGAAGGGAAGGGAACAGACACACAGAGAGAAACATCAATGTGAGAGAGACACATCTATTGGTTGCATCCTGCACGAGCCCCAACCAGGGCCAGGGATCAAGCCCGCAACTAAGGTTCAGGCTCTTGACTGGAATTGAACCCGGGACCCTTCAGTCTGCAGGCAGAAGCTCTATCCACTGAGCCAAACCAGCTAGGACAGTATGAAGAACAATCTTAAGCCAGTGAGCACAAAAATAAACCTAAAGAAAATCTGTATGTAATTATATTAAGTTTCACATTGATGAGAGCTACCTAAGAAATCCTAGCTTTTAATAAGTAAATCAGAAAATAGGACTGATATAAAATATACACAATATAAATAAGTATATGCACAGAATGAGTGACATTTTTTAAAAAACCTTATATACTAGGTTCAGTGATTTTTAAATGTCTCTAAAAATAAAATTGAAGGGTAACTTGAAGTATATTACAGAGTTAGAAAAATTGCAACAATAACAAAACATCCTTAGTTCCTAAAGTTCAGAGAAGACATTGCTGGAAAGAAATCATAGTCTCTATAAAAGCACCAATTTTTAAAGAATTATCCGATTTTTTAATTTGGTATGGAAATACATTGATAATTGGAAAATTCATTTTTTTGTTCCTCACCCAAGGATATTTTTCCATTGATTTTTAGAGAGAGTGGAAGAGAAAGGGAAAGACAGAAATATCGATGTGAGAGAAACAAATTCTTGATTAAAGGGAACTGTGTGGCTCATATATTTTTAAAAGCATAAGAAAAATGGAAGCTATGGAAACTACCTCAAATGCAAATGTTAGTTTAAAGCAATGAATTTGAAGAAAAGTAATTTTAAAATTCCAAATAATAGCAGAACAGTATCAAGCATTTATTAAATCAAATTGCTCCAGATAAAATACAATTGCTTCTCTAAGGCAAAATGATAATGTTTGTTTAGGAAATAACACAGAATTATATGGGGGGGATTAATAAGGCATATGATATAGTATTTAATAAAGTGCTATCTGAAACAAATTTAAATTAGCACGAAAATAAACATCGTCAAATAAATTAAAGATTGGCTAAACTATTTTAAACAAAGGAAATAGATAAATGGCCCAGTATCCAATTGAGACAAGATATTTGGCAGAAGATCTAGTCTCTCTGGTCTCAATAAAAATTTTATTAATAACTTGGAATAGAAAATGAGCATTAGGTTATTAATATTGGTAGAGGTTTTATTTTGAATAGGCAAAGGTTGTGCTCAAATACACAAAGATCTGAAAGAATTGGATCTAAAGCCAAAAAATAAGTTAGAGTCAGCTTAGAAAAATGCAAGCTACCAGAGCCTGAGAAAAAGAATTTGAAACTAATTTAATTCCATGAGAAAACATGGCAATCGTAATGCCAAAGAGACTCTCCAAGGAATAACAGACAGAATGTTAAGTAACCACTTTAAAAAGGATAGGAAATAAAAGCAGGCCAAAGTCTTCCCAGTGCCATGTGCATTTCCTACGCGTGGCAGTCTGCCATAAGTGGACGGCAATGATTAGGTAAGGTGAGGCTGACAGGCCTTACCTAACTACCCCGCCTGACCACTTCCATCACAGACAATGGGAAGAGACATGGTGAAGTATGTGGCAGAATCCCATGCTTGCTGAACCCTGCCTCTCACCAACATCTGAGATTTTTGCTTTGAGGTGGACTAGAAAAAAAAAAAAAAAGCCTTTTGCTATTGATGATAATCAATCCTGTGAGATGGGGTTGATGGAGCACCAGGCTGGGAGCCAGCAAATTTTCCACTGACCAGCCTCCTTTTCCTCTTTGTACTGCAAAAAGGTTGAACTATACCTGCCACTCCTAATGTCCTCCAGCTCTGAGTGTTCATGGTGGTTACTCAGGTCTTCAGAAAATCAGTTGCATTTGGAACCAAGAGCCTGTGGTAAACTTGTACACTATAACACTCAGATAGAAGAGGCTGAAGATCTAAACGAAAAAAAGCTGTAAACTCTTTGGGTTCTTATTAATAACTAGAGGCCCAATGCACGAAATTCATGCAAGAGTAGGCCTTCCTTCCCCCCGGCTGCTGGCACTGGCTTCCCTCTGGCACCCGGGACCTGGGCTTCCCTCCAGCCGCTGGCAGGCACCTAGGACCCTAGCTTCCCAGCCCCAGCTTCATCCAGAAGGTCATCCAGAAGGATGTCCAGATGGACATCTGGTCTAATTAGCATATTATGCTTTTATTATTATAGATTAACTAGAAGCCCAGCACGTGAAATCACACAGCCCCGCCCACCCGCATGCATGCAGTCTCCTGGTGACCAGTATTTGGTCATTATAGCGTTACAACCACTAGGTTTTTATTATATAGATATGTATTGAGTGTTTCCTATTACTAGGCACTGTGTTAAGTACTTTACATGGATTATCACATTTAATGCTTAGAAGAATTCTCCAATGTAAGTATGACTATTATCTCCCTTTTATAGACAACTACTCTGAGTCTCAGAGAGGTTAAAATTCTTAACCAGAGTTGTACAACTAGTGAGTGGCAACATTCCCAGGCAAGTCTTCACCAGTCTTTGGTAAACTGAGAAAATTAAGGATAAAAGCATTCAATAAGGATCTGAATAAATAAAGTGACAACTGGTACACAGGTTCATGGGCACTGTCTTTTGGGAGACAGCACAATGAGGGAAATGACATAGCATCTGCTGAGCCCTGCTCAGTGCCAGGCACAGTACTAGACGCTTTACAAATACCCCCTTAATCCCCACAATAACACTCTGAGATAGATGTTCTTATCTTCATGTGATAGGTGAGCACACAGAAGACAGCTACTCATTGAGGTGTCCACACTTGGACAGTGGCCCCCAGAAATGTGGCAAGTGTGGAACTCAGTCTGAGGGAAGATGAGGCCCCATTCAGGAAGAAACCTAAAAGGATGGGCTGCAGTGTCCCAGTCCCTCTGGCCAAGTTCGGAGGCATGAGGCAGACTTTTTAGCTCGACAGACTTCAACTTCCTACCATCTTCCTGTCTGCACCCCAGTCTCCCTTTTGGGAGCGTCTCCATTTGTATGGTCTTGGTGAGAAGGGAAACTGCCACTACTGCCACCCACCATGGATGCCAAGGAGGCCCAGCCCTCCCTCTCCCCCACTCTGTGCAGCCTTCATGGGGAGGCCCTTCAGGTAGGCTGAGCCAAGTGAATGTTGTCTCCCAGGAATCCGGATCCTGAACATGTGGGGGGAAAACAGGATGTATGGGGGTCACATTTCTCATCTCTGTGTAGGTGCTGTGCAGAGCAGCCTGATCCCTACATGGGACCTGAGATGGGATAGTTCTGATGTCTGATCTTAAGGAGACTGGTTGCTCCCCATTCTTTAAATTTGCTTTTTAGCATTCCACTGATTTAGGAAGCCCCAAGTATCCTTCCAACAAATTTGCTTTTTGTTTAAAATAAACAGAGCTTGTTTCTATTGCTTGCAAGGCCTAAATGCTATAGGCTGTGGGTAAAAAAAAAGTAAAGGCACACATTCCCAGAGCATTTAAAAACCATTCTTATCAGAGCCCTCTCAGTGACCGCGTCTGCCCTCCATCCTACGCACTGAAAGACCACTGCCTGATCTGTGGCTGAACGTCAATCCCATTCACTCTCACACCCCACTTCCTCAAACCCCTTTTCCCAACCCCACCAGCTTTAAACAAAAGGTGTACAAAGGTGCAATATAACAATCAAGGTCTGTGATTTGTGCTATTTGTCATTTTGATATCTGACCGCCTTGAAAGGAAACCCTTTAGTGATGAGGTAATAAAAACAAATGCTTGAAGAACTGTTGTAGATACTGCATGTACTGATAAAAAAAAAAAAAATAATGCTTTTAAAATCAGGTCCATAATTATCCTGTATGAAAGGTGATTGCTCACTAATGAGTTAAGTCATTAAGCTTCCCTTTCCTTTACTACATCCTTACACACACACACACACACACACACACACACACACACACACTCACAAATACATTCACACACAACAACGTACCTTGCATTATTTTTCACTCAGATCAAAACAGAAAGGCAAAGCCACACCTGTATGCTCACAGTAAAAAAGCTTTTCTCAGTAGAATGAACAAAAGTCCACTCAAGAAGTTTCACATTCTGATATCCTATTATCTAGGTGTTGGAAGAAAACCCTCTTGAGGCTACTCTGAACATCTCTTCACAGAAGGCTCCACCCAAGTGGAGATGCTGGACAAGAGCTCTGCCTTGAAGGGGGACTGAGGGCCCCTGGGAGAAGACTGAGCCGAAACTCTGCTGGCAGGTCCTGAAGTCAGCAGGAAGAGGGCCAGGCCACGCCTGCAGGAGGGGCTCCGAGGACAGCCATCCACTGGGGCCGTCCACAGGTAAGGCGGTGCTGCCTACACGACTGTGACCGAGAGAGAAGAGGGTGGGAGAAAGCGTTCCAAGACAAAATCCAGGAAAGAAGCAATCTGCAGGAGCGTGTTCCCTGAGAGAATGTGGAGTAAGAAATATAACACAATTTCTTCTGAAAGTTGTATTTCTAGGAATGTTGTTAGAGCATGGGCCCATGAAGATTTATAACTAGATTTTCTCTGACTGATTTTCTATGGGTTCTAATATATGCCAGTAGAAAAATGCTTATATAAACAGAACAGTATAGCATTTTATTCTACAATGAACCAGCCCATTGGAATAAAAAAAAAAAAAACAACAAAAAACCCTTCTCTTAATTGCCTATTTGCACTAAGCACATTTTTGCCCTCATTTTGTCTGGCTGGAAGCCAGGATCTTTGCAAACTACCTCACTCCCATTCGTCTTCATAACGCTTATTACCAAGTACTATATTGCAGACTCCTTGAAAATCTAGTATAACCCAAAGTCAATAGGTTCTCCTGCCCTTTGGAGACCCTCCAAAAATTGGCTCAAATCTCCAGATTCCATAAGCTGGGGCAGTCCAGACTCCACCCCCAAGATTTCCACAAAGCTCCTTAAGGCCCTAACTCAGGATGGCCTCCTGCAGGCTGGCTCCATGCTGGTCTACCTCTAGGTGAATGCCAGGCCGCCCTCCGCCCACTCTGAGCAGGAGCCAGGCAGCATCACCAAAGGTGTTGAGAGGCAGGTGGAGGGGGCATTTCCACCTCAGAAATTCGTTGGTAAGTGTGCTTTCAGCCCCTGTATCTCTAGGGGCCCAGAGCCCTTTACACCCAGCAGGCAGGCCTCTGGGTCTTATTCTTT
This sequence comes from Plecotus auritus, assembly GCF_963455305.1. Taxonomy (NCBI): domain Eukaryota; kingdom Metazoa; phylum Chordata; class Mammalia; order Chiroptera; family Vespertilionidae; genus Plecotus; species Plecotus auritus. The sequence continues at coordinate 39,006,987 of NC_137770.1, forward strand.
CCTTCCCCACCCATCCAGCGCCACTTCTCTCTTGCCTTCCTGAATGAAACATTGACGCTGCCCGCTCCCCAGCCTCGCATCATCTCTTCTGTCCATAATTGTTATTATCAATATTATGGCGCCTTTTCCTGACGAATGAAGTTACCTTGTGAAGAGGAATTTGGGTGCCAGCCATTAAGATAATAAAATTTTGTTGCCCTTGTTAGAGGAAGGAAATGTGGGTAGAAATTATTAGACAAAGGGAGGGAGCTGGTGGCAGAGTTGGGGAACTTCTGCTTGCCATCCCAGACGTAAGCTAGACTGTGGTCCATCGGCCAAGGCTGAAGGGACTTTAAATGAGCTCAGCCCTCAAGTGTCTCCCTGACTCAGCGTGACCAATCCAAAGCGGTGACCTTGTGCCCAATGCGCTGTGGACCCTTTTTACTTTTTAGTTAAGAGACAAGTGTCCCAGATCTCTTTCTCTACCTATTTTTTTAATAAATATTTTTTATTGATTTCAGAGAAGAAGGGAGAGGGAGAGATAGATAGAAACATCAATGATGACAGAGAATCATTGATCGGCTGCCTCCTGCATGCCCCCCACTGGGGATCGAGCTCAAAACCCTGGCATGTGCCCTTGACTGGAATCAAACCCAGGACCCTTCAGTCTGCAGGCCAACGCTCTATCCACTGGGCCAAACCAGCTAAGGTTCTCTACCTACTTTAATCTGATTTCCTATGCAGTTTGACACAAGTTGTTGCTCTCCTAATACTGCAAACCTCCTGCTTTAATGTCATCATGAATTGAAATGTATCAGGCATTGTAGAAAGGGTTTGTCAGAAACTGGAAAGGTGGTAACTATCTGTTGAGAGAGAGAGAGAGAGAGAGAGAGAGAGAAAGAGAGAGAGAGAGAGAGAGAGAGAGAGAGAGAGAGAGAGAGAGAGAGAGAGAGAGAGAGAGAGAGCAAGGGGGGAAAACACCTCAACAGAAAATAATGCCTTTGAAACAATAGCATCCAAGCTTCAAATAACAGTGCACTGCCTTCTAATTTCAATTTGGTGTGTGCAGAATTCTTTCTTTTCCAATGCCAAATCCTGCATGAAACATGCAATAAAAATGACTGCCTGAAACATGGTGATAGCACTTAATCCTCTGGCAATACATTAGAAAGGCTTTCAACTTTAAACTGTGGACTGCCACACGGCTGCTCTGCTCATGAAATTATTTATTCATGCCTTGGTTCCTAAAGTCCTTTTTTATGTGCTTTCTATCAGCCAATAATGGGCTGGAGCACTTATGTTCTCAGTTTGACAGATTCCACGTTATGAGTCTGGAAGTTCGATGCCTGGCACAGAGTTGCTGCTAGGAGAGAGCCATGTGGTCTGCCTGGGTGGGTTACAGCCTCAGGGAGCTGCAAGGACCCTCGGTGACCAGAGGACCACACGGAGGGGGGCCTGGAGTGAAAGCTGATGAGAGAGGCAGGCGATCTTGGAGCGCTCAGAAACTTCCAGCAACTGTGTCCTGACCGTCTAAGGCGGAGTGTACAGAAAGGGAGAAGAAAGCTCACAAGACACAGGATACATCTCTTCATAAACCAAATGTCAGTGATCATTAATTAGTGCAATATGTGCAACCACAGGGCTGTCTTCCCTTTTTTGAATATGAAAAAGGTGGGGAGAGGGTATTGATTTGCTGAGCAAATTAAAAGTGGAAGCAGATTACAAAGGAAAAAATTTTAAGAGACCAAACTGATTTGAGGCACTTTAGTATATATTTATTTACAAGCGGTTTATCTCTAAGGAAAGGTAAGGCCACAGTGGGGAGAGAAGCTTATTAAGATCATTCTAATCCACTCATTAAAGTTGAACGGCTAGTATGTAATTCTTGAGTAGTTTAACCCTTCCCTGATTTTTCTGGCTTGGCTAATTCCCACTATTAAGAATTCTTATAATACCACAGAACCTCTTTCTCAGCCCTTATCACAGTTAACAGTTTTACTCAACTTGGTGTGTATGTGGGCTTTTTCCCTCCCACTGGTCCCTGAAAAGAGACTAACGCTTTCTACTGAATAATGCTATGAATGCTATAAAGTTAAATATATTTAAAATATTTTAATTCAGACTTTCCATTAAATATTGGTTGTAAGGAAATGACAGTAAATGGTGTAGTAAGTCAACAAAATAATAATTATGTATTAAAAGTGAAAATGTTATTCTGGTAATATATTGGCAATCACGGACAATGTTAATATCCCTTTGCTTTTATTAATGTTAAAGTATTTTTTTAAATAGTGAAGCTCAAACATCCTTAATAGTATGGTTATGTAAATGTAAATATCCTAAAGTATAATCCAATGAGCTATATTCTCTCCAGAATTAAGCCAGACTTAAATTCTTTGATCTTTGTTGCCATTATACATTAGAGACCTGGTGCATGAAATTCATGCACAGGTAGGGTCCCTAGGCCTGGCCGGTGATCAGGGCCAATCGGGGCCTTCCGGCTGACAACTGGGGCCTTCCTTCATTCTGCACTGCCCCCTGGTAGTCAGCACATGTCATAGCGAGCAATCGAACTGCTGGTCTCCCGGTCAAACTCCCAAGGGGACACTTTGCATATTAGCCATATATATATGGCTTTTTTCTTTCTTGATCATTCTGTGCAAATAGGTCACCTTTTCATCATCCAATACCTCCCTCCAATTCTCCTGCAGATTGTTTTTGCTTCAGCCCATTGACCTTCCTACTACTGATTATTCCAAGCCTGGTCCCACCTCAGAGTGTTAGCATTTGCTGTCCCAAACCTTTGCAAAGCTTGTTCCTTCTCTTCCTTCTGGTTACTCGAGAGAGAGCTTTCCTGACCATACTCACCATCCCCATCTCCAGTACTCTCTAGCACATTACCTTATTTCATTTGCCTATTGGCACTTATCCCTACCTAAAATTACCTTCTTTGTGGGCTCATTGGTTTGTAGACTTGTCTGTTTTAGGTCTCCTCACAAGAGCACAAGGTCCTTGAGAGCAAGGAACTATATCAATCTTTTCACGTTTATAGCCCCAATGCCTAGCATGGTGCCTGTTATATAGTAGGCACATCATAAATATTTCCTAAATGAATGAATGAGCAAAAAGCTAGGTGAGGGAGATAATGAGCCATCTTTACTACATAATATCAAAAGAGTTTGATAACATATTCTTGGATGAGGTGACATAATAGCATATGCACTCAGTTATTAACGTGTCTAATGTCAGCTGAGTCATCCAGCTGTCCAGGTATTTAACAGCTTAGGCCATCATGTACGGTGCACTTCAGCATGTGCACATGTCTTTATTTGGTTCCCACATCTATCCTCTAAGTAGGCAGGGCGAGGACAGAGGCAGAATCACTCCTGTTTTCACATATGAAGAAACTGAGTTCAGGGAGATTAAATTGCTTTCCCAAGCCAAGCCCCTATTAGGCAACAGGCCTGGGTCTTCAGCCCAGTCTTGTTTAGCTTCCCTGCTACACCGCCGGTGCCTGTCTAGTTTGCAAAAAAATATTCATTTATTTAGTTCTTCTTTTAAGAAACTCAAATTGAGTACCCACTATTGACTGTTAAGGACTCTTTGTGCTTGTGTACTAGTGGGATGGGCTTGTAGCTCTTCCTGAAAGGGCAGATAGGATTTCAATAAAAAATAAATAAAAAATGAAAAGGAGAGAGACAACATGCTAGGAAAAGGGAACAAAATGAAACAAGAAAATGTGATGTATTTTCGAGAAACTAGTAAGGAGTTAATTAAAGGAGGTATTTGAATGGAGAGAAAACATCGAGGTCGGACTGGAATTGATGTTACATGACAATTGCTATTTGGTGCTTTTCACATCAGAATGGGTTCTTTTGAGTCCTGTAAAATGTGAAGCCATTTGCCATAGAAATATGGTAATCATTGCCTTAAAGGAAGCCAGGCTCCTGTGCTGGTTGTGGGGGTAAGAAAAGGGTATCCTGAAGCCCCGAGGTTCAGATTAAGTGAGGTATGTGGCCAAAGTTACTCATTTTTAAACTTTGAAATTCTATGAATTAAATGCTTGGTATGAAATATCTACTTATGGTACAAAATTCTTTTGCATCCAGCTAATCTTTAATTTTACAATCCATGAAGGTAGAAAGTCAGAGAAATATTTAAATTTACTTGAAAAAAAATGAATTATTTTCATGTTTTTTACTTTGTTAGTAAGACTCGAGCTGTATGTCTAAATAGATCTATAGCAACACAGAGATGTCACAGAAACATCTCAAATACACACACACACACCCCACACAGCACCACTACTTTCCCTGGTGTATGCAAACAAACTTTAGGCTTTGACAGCATTTTCCTTATATCTTGAAATATATTCAAATTCATTCCTTAAACAGAATCTAATCATTTTAATAGCAAACTCGAGTTAATTAGCCATGTAATTCATTTACTTTATAGTGGAACGTTTGCAAGATGATCTAAGAAATCGGTGGTTGAGAGCTTTTTAATCTTAGAGATGTGGCTTTCAAAGAGTGTGTGTATGTATATTTTCATAAGTGACATCACATTTGCATATAGACATTCCTTGGAGCTTTGTTAAATATCAATGGCTGGCCTATTTGATTCTGGATAAAATTTTCTTATTATTGTGGTTAGGAGTGTAGACTATGGAGTCAGACAAAATGAACTCAGATCCCAGGTCTGTCACATACTGTGTGATCTGGGGAAATAATAATTGCCTACTTCATTGGGTTGTTGTCAGAATGAACTGAAATCCATGTACAGTGTTTTAACAATATCTCGCACACATAAGCCACTTAGTAATTATACACATTAATAATAATAATAATAATTACCTTCAAAAACAACAATGATCACTTCTCGAGTGATCACTACTATGCTCTAGTTGCCTTCAATACATTATTTCTAATCTCTGTGGGTTAGATAATAGTATCCCATTTTACAAAGGAAAAATAAAAAGAGACACAGAAATTAATCAACTTACCAAAATTGCTCCAATGGTAAATGGCGGAGCTGAGTTTGGACCATACTTGAATCACTTTGTTCTTTTTTTTAAATTTACCCTGCTACCTCTAAAATACCATGATGTGCCTCAGATGCCTCGGTAAGGCTTTCTTTCCTTTTGTTTCAAATAATGGTTCATAAATTATATGACATAAAAAAATTCAAATAATGTACCATTTATTGAATGGAACTTAAGAGATATAACAAAGGAATTAAATAAAATAATATTATGCAAGATAAAGCTTGTGCAAGTAAGCAAACAAAAAGACAAAAATAATTCTTCCTTGATGGGCCATCTGGTAGTCATTTATACCTGACACTGGTATAAATAAAAGAGAAAATGGATCCCTTAAATTATTTGTATACTGCTATCATCACTATACTAGAGGCCCTGTGCACGAATTCATGCATGGGTGGGGTCCGGCCACCTGCCCCTATCAGGGGCAGGGCCGGCCCAGGGGAGGGGCTGTGGGAGGTTGAGAGGGGCTGATCGGGGCCCCGATTGGCTGCCGCAGTGCATGTCATAGCGACTGGTTGTTCCGTCATTCTGGTCACTTGGCTTTTATATATATAAATAAGCAACATAGTCCCCATTTGACCAAGCCAAGATTAATAGTTACTCAATATTTATCATTTGTTAGGGAAAAGACCTCTACATTGGTGGCTGGTACCATGGATCTGTCTCTCGCCCAATCGTGTGAGCTGGGCCCTCCCTGGAGAAGAAAACTGAGTTCCCCAAGATATGTGATCAGTGCTAGGGCCCCGCCAGGAGGCCAGGGGATCCCAAGGCAGGTGCTGGTCATGGAGGCCATGGGGGCATAGGCTACCAAGGAGACAGAACTGAACCTCACATCACCCTACTCTTGGCCCCAGAGGATGGCTGGTTAGCCAAAGACGGGTAAGATTCCTCAGGGAAGGAACAACCTAAGACAGGCACAGTCGCAGAGGGGCCATCAGGAGAGAACATGGGGGTCAACAGAGGTGGGGCACAGACCCTCACCCCCACAACCTTGCAGGGGCCTGAACCCTCACCCCGTCTGAGGGAGGTCTCTTGCTCCCATGGCTGCTTTGCTTCCCACGTCCAGCTCAGATCGGGACACAGGTGACAGACAGTGACTTGGCCCAGCTCAGATTGGGACCCAGGTAACAGACAGAGACTTGGTAGACAGCAGCTGCCCTATATCTAAATCCAGCCTAGCACCAGGAATGCTCAGGGCCTACTCAAGAATGCAAATAATCCTTTCCACTAATATTTACAGGGTAAACTAAGATTGTTGGTAGAGTATTAAATTTGACAGTAAAATAATAATCACGTTTTCAAATTAATTTAAATAGGCTAATTGAAATAAGTGAATATTGAAGAAAATTTAATTGTACTGGACAAAAAGCTGTTCCTAAAGTAGTAACTAAAATTTCTATTGGTAGTTCATCTCATGGTAAAATTCCTGAACATGCAATGAAACTAAAGCAGTCATATTTTTGTGCAAAAAAATTAAAATTTAAAGTTATCAAGACTGCATTATAAAATTTACAAAAGCCTCCATTAATCAAAAAAAGGGGGGGATAGTAGGGTAATATCATGTAAGAAAAAATATCCTATAAGTAAATTACATCTAGAAAATTTTTACGTTACAAAATTAATTTTCATTTGTAATGCTAACAGCAAGACACCCATGAAAAACACACATGGTGTCTAAATAAGACAAAGGAAAATCGTTTGGGCAAAAATAAAAAGGATCTCAAATCAATTATATAGAAAAGATTCCTTTATTAACTTTTGGTCAAGAATATGTTTGTATATTTTCAGAAAACAACTCCAAGACCATGTGGATTCTTGCAACAGAGAGGAATTGACAGCTCTGCTCCAAACACGAAGACAAGAGGAGAAACAGTCCAGAGATGGGAGACGCTGACGACGCCTTGCCACGCTAGCAGTCAGCAGCTGTGCATCGCAGCAGGTTGCCTAGGACCAAACCAGAGAGGGTCGGACCTGCATTGCCACCATGTGCCCACCATCCAGATATCATTGCTGACATGTACACATAAAGAACTGTTGGACATTGAAATGGGGACTCAGAACTGTTGGACATTGAAATTGGAACTCAAACATTTTTTGCTATTATATGTTTATTTCTAGTCTGCAGAGGCAAGATTTTTTAAAGGAAAGAAATGGGGAAAAAATAGATACAGAGGCAAAGAAGCATTGAACAGACTGTCAAACTACAGCGGGAAGGCAGGGGAAGTTTGGGTGGGGGCGAGGGGGTGTGTAAGAGATCAACCGAAGGACTTGTACGCATGCATATAAGCATAACCAATGGATACAAGACACTGGGGGTGGGGGCAGGTAAAGGCATGTACTGGGGGGTAGGGGAGGCCGGGGGGAGGTCAATGGGAAAAAAAAAGGAGACATATGTACTACTATTTGTAATACTTTAAACAATAAAAATAAAAAAAGTATCCTCAGATGAGGATTTAAAAAATAATAATAAAGTAAATAAATACATAAGTAAATAAATAAATAAAACCATTCATCTTAAAAGCAAAAAAATAAATAAATAAATAAAACGTTATCAAATGCCAAAATAACAAGTCTGGAAAAAAAATAACAAGGAACATAATTGTTTCTTCTTGATTCTTTGCAATAGAGAATCAAGACTATGTAATCTTCACTTCGTTTTAATTGACTTTAGGGCACCTTTGAAACCTAAAATGAATATTTTGTGGGTGGCATAACTGATTTCAATAAAGCCCCCTTCATTTACTATGTTATATAGAGACCAATTGGGCAGGATTTCCCTAGCAGGCAGCATGGTCCGGTGGTTAAGAAGACAGACTTGGCAGATGGGTACTAGACTTGTTGGGTGATCACTTCATAAGTTATATAAATGTCTAAGCACTATGTTGTACATCTGAAACTAATATGATATTGTATGTCAATAGTAATTGAAAATTTATTTTAAAAATTAAAAATAAATTAAAAAATAAAGGGGTGAGGGGAAGAAGGCAGAGTTGGGTTTCCACTGTACTACCATTTTACTAGCTGTGCTAGATTGTACGCATTAGCTACCTGTCTATGTCTTAGGTTTTTTTAAGTCTGTGTAAAAATGATTATAAAAGTACCTACCTTGAGGGAGTTGTTATAAGGATGAAGCTCTTACTTCAGTGTCTGGCCAGAAGAAATTGCCTGTAAATATTAGGGGTTACTCTTTAGTATGGAAAGGTGGAATGGTATAGCAGAAGCATATGAGATTTGCATTCAGGCAGACTTTGGGTAGGATGTACAGGCCTCATTCAATGACTTACTATTTATCGAACCAAGCAAATAAAGAACTATTTTCCAGGATGGAAATCTTGGACAGGTTGGGTTCTTCAAAGGAGGAGGTTAAAGGGGAAAGCTGGCGGGGGGCGGAGGGGGTCTTGGGAAGGGGAAATAGAAGATTTTTTTGCCAGAAAAACCATGATAATGTGTAAGTAACAGTGACATAGACCAGAAAGCTGGCAGAAAGAAATTAGATTTTTTTTTATTCATACAGTTAGTGTGTCCCATTGAGAAGTGTGTGTCACATTCGGTTGTATGAATTATTGATATGCTATGATGTGCTCCACAATCTCAACAAGCCTAGAAAAAATGCATGTCAATAATTATATAGGATCGAAGATTTTACTTTACATGCAAGCTAATAAGTTAACCAGCACAATTTCATGGATGCTGGTAGAAGACACAAGACTCCTGGGTCAGAGATGAAGGACAATTAAGCAATAGCCAGAGTATTGGCATTTATTTGTGCCAGTTCCTCAAGCCTCAATTCCCAATTCTGAGGCCACATGAAAAGCAGGTTGCATTAATAGAGGGGAATCCTGAGATGAGGGAATCCAAATATTTTATAATGGGTTGTGGAAACATTCAAGCCTTCTCTGCAGGGCAGACTCGGTCTATATTATACTGGACCATAAGGATGCCCGTGCTTTGCCCAAGAGGACGACACTATCTTACAAACATTCTTAGACTGTACAGCCCTAGCCAGTTTGGGTCAGTGGATAGAGCATCAGCCTGTGGACTGAAGGGTCCCAGGTTCAATTCTGGTCAAGAGCAGGTACTTGGGTTGCAGGCTCCATCCCCAACCCTAATCTGGGGTACATGCAGGAGGCAACCAATCGATGTGTCTTTCTCATGTCAATGTTTCTCTCTCTTGTCCCCCCTCCCTTCCACTCTCTCTAAAAATCAATAGGAAAAAAAAACAGGTGAAGATTAAAAAAGAAAAGAAAAGAAAAGATAGTATAGAACAAAGAGCAGCCAGTGTCTCTGCTCAAAACACATACAGAAATGAGAGGGACTCATAAATGAGAGGGACCCATGGAGAATTATTGCCAACAATATGATAAAAGAAAATGCCACTTGGAATCATCTCTTTAGTATTATGAAACCTATATCTCAGGGCTTCATTTTCCCATCCTAAGTTCCTGTTGCCTGAAGCTAGGCTGATCACTGTAGGAGCCAGCGCTAACAATTTACTTAATGTCAGCTTTGCTGAGCCAGAAAACACTCCTTTTGGTCTGCCAGCTGGTTTGGAGCCTGATGCTCCGCATCCTCACAGCTCCCTCGACCGTGTTCTTTGTAGTGGGTGAGTGATACCCCAGGAAAAGAAAAGCAATGCTTTTCTTTCACCTGAACCCTGCTCTCTATCGACACACTGTAAAAGATCGAGAGACAGCTTATTTCAAGCCCACTCTACAACTGTGCCATTGTTGTGGAAGGAACACAGTGTCCGAGTTCTGATGGGGAACCTCCACGGGGAACCCTGGCTTGTAGGGCTCCCAGGGGTGGCAGCAGGAACGCAGAAGAAGAGGCAAATCTCGCAACCTACCCTGAAATTTCTTCAGAAGTAGAAGGTTGCCAAAAAGGGACAGTCTGGGGCTCTTTTCCAGAGATCTCCTTTCACCATTGGATTTCCCAGTCCTTCCCACTTCTTAGAAAAGCTTCAGACATCAAACACATTTTACCTTAGTATGGCTAACAGTAATCTCTTGTTTGGGTTGGGTATGAGGAAGACTTGAGTTTTAAGTCCATTCTTCTAATAAATAAGTCACTGTCTCCAATTAAGAATAATCATAGCTCATTCTTAATTTAATTTCATGGATGTTGGTAGAAGACACCAGACTGCAGGGTCAGAGATGTACAATTAATTGCAAACACTAGCAATAGCCAGAGTATTGGGGGGTAGGGTAGGAGCAGGGTAGAGGGGGACAATAGGAGAAAAAAAAGGAAGTCTGTAATACTTTCAACAATAAAGATACATTTTTTAAAAAATAATAATCATAGCAAATGCTTGAATGGCATTTGCCAGGTGCCAGGCACTGTTGTAAACGTTTGGCCTTTGTTTACCCATCCAAAGTTATTATCCTCGTAATATAAATGAGGAACTTGGGATGCAGAGATATTGGGTAACTCTAAGGCCACACAAATAATAACTGGCAGAGATAAGATTTGAACCCAGGCAATCTAGGGACGGAGTCAAGGCTTTTAGTCACTAACCAAGACAGCTCATGGAATAAAGGAGTGTTACCCACCCCCATAGACAGCTGGCTATCCTCTGGAGTTTAAATTCAAAGAGTGCTTATTGACCAATTAATGGCTTTTTAATTGTGTATGGTAGGGAACAAAATTGAGATCAGAATGGATGAAAGCTAACTCCAGCTAAAAAACAAAGAGTAATTGCTCTTTCAGCCCAGATATAAGGCAACAAACGTCACCTATAGAAAGTATTAGCACAAATAGCTCTTTAAAATAAACCATTAATAAGGTATGGCTGAGACGTTTGTTTGTTTTTCTAATATTTGCAATGACATCCCCTAAAACAATGACAAATTACATCTCCATCATGTACATGGTCATTAAAGCCCAAAGCTCATAAATCATCATCAAGAGGCCACAATGCCACATCGCACCTGGCACACTCCCCTCTGAAGGGACAGCTGCAGTGCACCCATCCTTCCTGCTTCAAAGACAGGGCACCATTCATCGTCAGAAATTCTTTGGAAAGAGCTGTCCCAAATGCAGATTTTAGGGACAATCAAATGGTGCTGAAATTACCTCATTCTGGAGCGTAATATTTATCAGCTTTCAATTGTATTTTCCTTTTTTCTTGGAATGATGATTTAGAAAATCTTCTTTGCTACATTCACACCTATACTCATCAACACCCAGAGTTAAGAAGTGGCTCAATGAAAATAATTGAAAACTGTGTTTCTAATACTTACGTATTCATGTCATATATGAAGTTGGCAACCCCTCAAAGTGTTCACTGTTCAAAAAACTAGTTTCTGTTTCCAATTCTTTTGTTTGTTTTGTTTTGTTTTCCTTTTTATTGGATGTATTGAGGTGCCATTAGTTATAAAGTTATATAGGTTTCAGGTGTACAATTCTATAATGCATCATCTGTATACCATATGCAAGCATGTCAAACTCGCGGCCGGTAGGCCACACGCCTCATTTGACATGCTTGCTGTATTGTATGTTCACCACCCCTAGTCAAGTCTCTTTCCATCACCATTTATCATGGTTCTGTTTATCATTAGTGATTCATCAGCATTTATTTGGCAAAGGATGGAATCTCATGGATGCACAAACCATGCCATCACCTACTACACACACACACACACACACACACACACACACACATACTCTTACTTAAAATCACAGAAATCAAAGGGGACTTACAGATCATTCAGTTTATACTGCCATTTTCTAAATGAAAAAAACTACGATCCAGAGTTTTTTTTTATGTCTAGTTAGTCATTGTATTAGACCCCTTAGTTACAAGCAACAGAAATTCATCTCAGACAACTCTAAGCAAAAGGAACAATTACTATAGGGATTGCCTCCAGGAACTTAAGGGCAGAAATAGAGGCAGACATAGGAACCAGATAGAACCAGCGATTCATGCCCTGATTGTGGCCTCAATTTCTCTCTCCTCTACTCCTGCTGCTCCATTGTGTTTTTCTCTCAATCTGCTTCCTTGACTTCCCCAGATAAAGTCCAAAGATACCCAGGAATAAACTCACTGACCCAGCCTAGCTCAGATACCCACTGTCTAATCAATCACCAACAGCCCAGGAACATGGTCACATCATAACATGACTGCTTCCAATGTGATTGGGAGAAAAATTCCCAGAAAGTGGGTAAGGGACAAAATAGCCATGTGAACTAGAATTTAGAATTCCTCACTCTTGGTTGAGTTATCTTTTCTGGTTCATCTCTCATCTCACTGTCTGTAAATTAATACTTTAAACATATTCAGAATCTCTGTCTATAATACATTCACTCACAACTATTATTTGAGGGCCTCCCATATATATTTACATGTTTAATAATTGCATAGCCATGTTTAATTTTCACAATAGCTGGCAAAAGAGGTAATATTAGCTCCATTTTATAGATCTAAAAAGTGAGTCTCAGACAGCAGAGATGAATGAATAATAGCCAAAATCCAGTAACTATAGTTGGAAAGGAGGAAGATGAGGATGAGCACAGAAGAGGGGTACAGTGGTGGTGGGAAATAAATGAAGACTCAACTCTAAACTTAAAGAGAAGAAATGTGTGCCTGGAGGCAAAAAATAAGTTCAAGACACAAAGACTAATAATTCATATAAAAGGGGGAAAAGCATTAGCATCCTTTAAGAACCCATGGGCAAGCCAATCTTGTAGCACTTAAAGTATATCAGTCAAGGTATCTAGGCCCCAAAATATCAATCCCATTACCAGTCATTCCATTATTTCTAATTGACTCCATGGCAAGGAAGTCTACTGGTACAGTTGTGTTTTAGAGAAAGCACATGATTATTATAGTTGTGGACCCTGAGAAAGAAGATACTTAATAGGAAGGGCTTCTGGTGGCTCAAAAAACAACAGCGCCTAGCAGCCATTTCTACACGGGGGCCTCTTACTCAAACTGTACATCACGGAGAGGCCTGCACTGAACTAACTACCTGCCTCTGCTCTGAACTGCCTGCCTGCGCTGTGTTTCTGCCATTTGAGCCAGCCCTTATAAAGGGCTGAGGCTTTCCCCATCCAATCAAAGCTGTGCAGCTATATCATCAGCTTCTTCACTGACCAATCAGAGTGGCACTTTAGTCCATCACAGTCTAGGGTGGCCTTTATTCAACATGGACCAATCAGGACAATGCCTTTTGGACCAATCAAATGGCAAGGATTTGGAGTCCTTATTTGCATGAGGATGAACCAATCAGAGACTTCTTTCTAATGAAGTCAGCTCCCTTTCTGACTCTGAGTGCACACTTTCCTTTTTCACACAAGACTAAAGACTGCATTTTCCCAGCTGGAGCTGAAACACCAAAGATATCTGGCAGCAACAGAGTGGAACAGACCAGTGCAGGCTGTAATAGACGGGCACAAAGCAGAGCTGTCTAGCTAGAGAATTGGCCTGGCCCAGACTGCCTCACTGTTCTCACAGCCATGCTATATCACAATTGAGCTGTTTTGCACTAATTTAAGTTCCTTCGTCATCACACTCCAAATTGGGGATTTCATTAAATTGGTGCCACAACCATCAGTTGACATAGTCAAAAGAAGTTAGAAGTCAATTGGCTATGTTTGCCTTCTTATACATTTGGCTTGTAGAGCAATCAAGCAGGTTAGGCCAAAAATATGGGTAAACAACAAACTGCTCACTCCTGTGGAGGGGGAACTGTAATGCCAGTGCACAAGAGGCTACCTGTCCTAGAGACAAGTGAAGTTCTGAAGTTTTATCACCAATAGATGTGGGGGAACTGGGCCAGGCCTGGGATGGACTAAAGCTACTCCAGTTTCTAGGGAACTATGTGCTCCTCACTGGCGGTCCTGGGGCATTCCATAAGAGCGTAACTCTCAACACCCATGGGGCAACTTAAAAAGGGTTAAGTGGTGACTGAGAGTCCAGTTCAGGCACATGGCACAATGTCTCATTTCCAGCAGCAACCTGGGGAGGTATATATTCTCATCTCCATTTTGCAGATAGAAAAGCCTGAGGCTCAGAGGACTTAAAACACTTGCCCAAGGTCACAGGGGCATGAATACTAGAGCAGAGGTAGCATTCAAACACACATCTCTGCCAGATTCCAGAGGTTCTCTCTCCGGGCCACTGTGTCTCTATGGGCAGCCAGACTGGCTGGCCTCAGCCTCACCTGTCTGCACACACTCCATCCTGAGCTTGGGAGGAGTGAAGGAGGGTCTCCTCTTGATCCTCTCATCCCTGTTCTTAGGGTCAGAGAAAGAGAGAACAAGAAGCAGAACACTCGAAAACTACTTCCTTGCCCTCTGAGACCAACCCTCCATTCCCAGGCTTATATTAAGCACTTCCTATTCTTAATGCCACAAACAGAGCCAATACCTCCCTTCATACCCCTACCTTTTGCCCTTATCTACAATATATATCCCTCATTTGTTCTCCTTGCATCTTTGTGTTGTGTCTCTCCCACAGCTTTTTCACCCTAAACCTATTTCTCCACCTCACCACATCTCGCTCCACCCTTCCCTGATGATGAAATGGAAGTGGCCACAGCAGAATGAGTGCAAACTCTTTCTGACCTACCATACCATCTCCTCCCCTTTAATGTCTGCTCCTTCCTTCCTTTTTACCTTCCCGTTCTCTCTCAGCTCTTTGTTCCTTTTATTTTCTTAAATTTAGTTCTTCTCAGCCTTTCTCCATTTTCTTGCTACAATGACTCCTGGCTGTGCTTACTTGGGGGCTCTTCCCACCCTCAACTCCCCCACCCCCCAGGCCTTTGTGCATCCTGGTCCTCACTGTTTACACTCCTCCGCCCAGCCAGCATACTAACCCCACCCTTGCCTCCCGTATGAAGGTTGGTGGTGGCAAATGTTCTGTGAGAAATAAACAATAACAACAAAAGAAAAATGGAACAGGAATACATAAATATTTATCTATCCAAACATAATCCAGAAATGTAAATGTGTGTTTTCAAAAATCAACTTTAAAAATTAAAGAAAATCTTGAATATCATGGTACTTTCATTTCCAAATTTTTATGCCTTCAGTAAAGGAGTATAAAATATTAAAAATACATTGCCAGTAGGAACCTAACTTTAAAAAAAAAAACACTCTTATTAGGAATATCTAAGATTTATTTTTTTAATCCTCACCTGAGGATATGTTTAGAGAAAGGAAGGGAGAGAGAAACATCTATGTAAGAGAGAAACATCAATTTGTTGCCTCCCATACTCTCCCCTACCGGGGATCAAACCCACAATCTAGGTATGTGCCCTGACTAGGAATTGAACCCGCAACGTTTTGGTGTATGAAGACATTCCAACCAACTGAGACACCAGCCAGCGTGGGACCTATCTTTTTACCTCACAATCATGGACATGCTTATGCTTTCCACCAAATAATCATCATCATCATCATCATCATCTAGTAATTCTAATTCTCTAAGAATTTATTTTCTGAACAGGCTCTATTCCTTATAGATCAAATCTATAGTCACACTGCTCTACTTGCTTGAATCAATGTCTGAGTAGGAAAGGATTCTTGTATTCCGAAGAAGCAGCAGCAGAGAGAGGGCAAGCAATCTAATGTCCTAACTGGCTTTCCAGATCTAAGTTCTAGTTCAGAGAAGATTGTGCTGTAAGAAATCTCCCCACTTTGAGTGGAGCTGGCACCTACGAAAACAAGTAGAGGAATTATTTTGTCCTTCTTCACCATACAAAGGTTCCACACAAAAAAAGTATTTAAACATTTGCTAACCTTAAAGAGTTAACGCAGAATTTAATTTATCATATGTTTGTCTGTATGTAACGTCTCTGGCCTGAAATAGCTTCTCTGAAGAAGTATACCTGTAAGCAAAGCATGACTCAAGAAACCCCAAACACTGATTCACATGAAAGACAAAGTGAAAACCAAAAGCTTCTTAGAAGAACCCACAAGCAAGGCTGGCCTGGTGACGAGTAGAATTTACAGGGCTGTTCAGTGTCCCCAGACCCCCAATACCAATTGCATCACCGTTCATTTCACCGTTAGTTGGCTTTAGCCTGGAGTTCTCAAGACACAGCAATAAGCACATTCCTTGAGTCCTTGGTCTTTAGGCTTTTTAATGTTACAAACTCTTTAAGACTCTGATTAAAGTTTTCCCTACCCCTGGCCAGCGTGGCTCTGTTGGTAGGCCCATCGTCCCATACACCGAAAGGTTGCCGATTTGATTCCCAGGTCAGGGGACATGCCCAAATTATGGGTTTGATCCCAGGTTAGGTGGGTGTGGGAGGCAACCAATTGATGTTTCTCTTTCACATTCATGTTTCTCGCTCTCTAAAATCAATAAAAACATACCCTCAGGTGAGGATTAAAAAAAAAAAATTCCCCCCAAAAATATGCTCATCTACCTGAGATAGATCAAGTTTAGCCTAATTATTTTTGATGGATAAGTCAATCCCCCTGCTTTAAGCAAAGGTCTTAATGATCACTTAGCAATTTAGCAGGGAACTGACAGTCAGCTGAGGACAGAAGGCAGGCCCTAAAATCATGGGATCAACTGAGAGGAAAGGATCCCAGGGATCAACAAATTCTTTGCAATCTTACGGACCACCGGCCCAAGCTAGAAGAACCCTTTCTGAAAGTTCTAAACATTGTGGATTGGGGAGTGAAGGGAGCGAGAGTTGAAAGTTGTCTTAGAAAAGGGCTTACACAACACTCAAGTGAGTAGAGATCAACTCCCTGAGAATCCTTTAGAACAACCGTGGGCAAACTACGGCCCGCGGGCCGGATCCGGCCCGTTCGGCTGTTCTATCTGGCCCGCGGAGCCGAAAGAGCAGAGGGTTCTCTTGCTCTCCCCTCCGCTCCTTCACCAGCAGCAGTGTTAACATGGCAACGTCGGGAAACACGGCCGCAGCTCCTTCTTCTGAGTGGGCAGATTTATATCTGCCCATTCAGTAGAAGGAACAACCTCTCAGTCTTCCAGAGGCTCCTTGTAATGCCCAAGGACACGTCTCCTGACATCACCCTGGGAATGCGTAGACACGTTATCGTGGTGATGTAGGGAGACACACTTCTGGAGAGCACAGTATCAGAGCATTAGCTAAAAAGGAGACCAACAACACTGTTCCCACTGAAGTTGATGTTTTAAAGACCAAAAACCTTTCAACCCAGTCTACATTGCCATCTACATCTATGTCCTGGGCATAATTTGGAAGTTGCACTAAAGAAAATGTTTAATTTACTGTTTACACATTTTGTTCTTTTCTATTTGTTTTAGTTTTACATTATTTTATTATATTTAAGTTTAATTTAAAAGGCTTTTGTACCTTCCCTTTGTTAGGCAATTTTATTTTGCCTTTGCCATCTTCAATATAAGGTATGTTATTGTGCTATGATTCCTCCATTTTTTGAAGTTTCAAATTATAATAACTAGTGTTTACATTCTTCTTGTTAAAATGTTTGAAATGAATAAAACTATTGAAATAAAAAAAAAAGACCGTACCCTTTTATGTAATGATGTTTACTTTGAATTTATATTAGTTCACACAAACACTCCATCCATGCTTTTGTTCCGGCCCTCCGGTCCAGTTTAAGAACCCATTGTGGCCCTCGAGTCAAAAAGTTTGCCCACCCCTGCTTTAGAACAAACTTCTGCCGTCTCGTTACCATTTCTCAGATTATACATTCTCAGACAATGAATATCCAAGATGTGGCCAGAGCTGTGTAAAAACACTTCAGAGTATGTGAGCATCATTTCCTGCTGCATTATAAGGGATTCTTATGAAATTACACAATGCATCTTTCTGAACCTCAAGCCAGTCCACCCTGAAACAAAAGTGCCCTGAAACCTATCAGTAAACTCTGATTACTTTGGCTTTTTTATAACAAAGCCTTCAGAAATTAAGAATACTCTTTAAGACCACATTAAATGGCCAAAATAGACAGTTCCCAATTTAAACAAGGCGAGTTTTGTCATTAAATGGCTGATGTGGCCAAGCATAACATTCTTTTCATCACTTTCTTCCCTACCCAGTATTTTTCTGTCGTAAAAACATTACGTCTCCTAAATTTTTCTCTAGTCTGTCTTTCCAGTGAATCCACATAAGTCACAAAAGCTACTCCTTGAAAACAAACTTCTTCATTAGCCAACAGGCTATTGGAAAGCTGGTCAAATTTTAGATGTCAGCTGTGTTTTAAGACAGAAGCTATTTTTATTCTTGATTTTAGCTAGGATCAAGATGCAGAAATCCAGAAAGCTTTCTTAAGGGACTCAGCTCAGCCTTTCTGGCAAGGAACTCAGATTACATGGAGAAAGGCTCTGACCACCCAAGGTAGAATGCCCAACACACACTTGTCCTGTTTGGACAAATACGGTCCAATGTATTAGCATTCATCTCCTAGTTATGCTGACTCTAGTCCTATGTGCTAATAAGACATCCCCAGCTGCCTGAGGCGTGCTCCCCCATCCACGTATGTCTAAAGGATGGCTCACACGTGCTGGGTCCACAGCACTCACGCTGTGTGCCTG
This sequence comes from Plecotus auritus, assembly GCF_963455305.1. Taxonomy (NCBI): domain Eukaryota; kingdom Metazoa; phylum Chordata; class Mammalia; order Chiroptera; family Vespertilionidae; genus Plecotus; species Plecotus auritus. The sequence goes on from NC_137770.1 coordinate 39,025,499, forward strand.
GGGGCAGCTCCAGGAGGCACCGTGGGTCTCTGCTGGTGGCCACCTGGCCAACCGGGCAGGCAGGGCTGCCGCTGCCCACAGCTGCTCCAAGCACTGACGTCCTCCCAGGGAGAAGAGGAGGCTCCCTCCCTTGTGTTACATCTGTTAGACGGCTCCCTAATCAGTACGTCACTGAGCCCCATGTGTCACAAGTGTCATGGCATGGTTTTTACTTACAGCTGTCTCTCCTCCAAGCCCAGATGTGCTCCAGGAGCTGGGCTGTGGAGTCTCAGAATAGCTCCAGGGCTGGACTCAATCTTCCTCCTTCTGTCTGATGAATAAGGCTTTGATATAAAAATCCTCCCTCTGCCCCCAGGGCTGTTCCTCACAAGATCTCCTTAGCCCCTGCACACAGGCAGCTATCAGGTCATGCCACCTGCTATGTGTTCAGCCGAGGTCCTGGCTACTTTGAGCCTACCTCGCCGAGGCTCTGATCATGCCCTGGGAGGTGATCAGACACTTGCTTCAAAATAAAATCATCTGGATAGGAGCAACTAACATATCCCACGTCATAAAGAACACAGAGAATTTGATTTAGGAGAAAAAAGACCACCCGGGCAGGCAAATAAGGAATGGCAAGGAGGCCAGAAAAGGGAATCTCTAAGAAGGAAATATAAAGCAATGGTTTGTGCTCACAAAGGGCTTCCCAGTGTGGTGGCTAACCAGGGTCAAAAGGAACGTTTCATTCCTGCGATGATAAGACCGTCATTCCCAGTCGGACCAGGCCCCAGACTCTACTCCAAAGCATTTCGCATGAAGGATGCATAAATTGATGTGACCTGCTTGTGACTGTAACCTGGAAAAGCCAGGAGGAGAATAATGACAGGGTGAACAAAATTCATTGTGCTATTGACACCCCTCCGACGGAAAGCCCCGGCTGTGTGATTCTGCTGATCCTAACAGGCTGTGGTGTGGTGCTGGGGACGGCTGCAGCCTGCCAGCATTTGGATGGTTCTGCGGGTTTAATTATTCTCCAGTAATAACTTCTCCCTGTTTCTATGAAGAACAGATGATCGACAGTGCAGCCCAGGGTCCTGCATTCTATGCAGCAGAAAGATTCAGCGTTTTCCAAACATAGTTTACAAATGTCATAGCCACATGCTGACGTACTCACTGTAAATCTTTAATATCAATAACAAGTCTTTCCATTGCAGATATGTAAATAAATGCTTCCCATGTGAAGCAGGAGTAATTATGACCAGTATTTGGTGAACCAGAATACCGGTGACAGCTCCAACAGCTGCGTTCGGCTTTGGCTCAGTAACAAAACCCAGAGAGCTCCCCAGTGACAAACAAGGCAGGGTTTGCTGAATTCCACTCAGCTCTTCTGTTACAGATTATTAAAAGATGAATTATAAAATTGGCACAGTGATGGCCATGCACATTCTTTCTGGCCAGCATCATCCCCAAGGCTCTGACAGTCACAGAAGAATCTCTAAATCAGAGGACAATCCAGGTCTAAGGCAAACAGACAGTGTTTGTAAAGCTGCCACGCACCATTAGCGCATCCACTTCCCTGAGCGATTGTTCAATTGCTTGCCAGAGACAGCCACATGCGGTTGCTAATGGGACAAAGACAATAGGGGGTGACATAAGGCTCTGAGCGCTGCCTTTTGTAGTCCCTGAATAGGAATGGGGAGATGGAGGCAAGTAGACAATGCTTTCAGGAGATAGTTAACCAGAAGCCCTGGGCCAAGGGCAGAGTTCTCCATGCTTTCCTAGCCAGACAAAGGATTTGGGGAACAAGGTAAACCCTTTTTAGGGATTCCGCTTAGATACAGCCCAATTCCGGGTCTCAATTCCCTTGTGGATTCTAGGTGGATGTCAGTAAAAGATGTTGAATTTATTAAGCTGATGAGTATTTATAGTACACAGTAAATATTTATTATCTTTCATATTTCCTGTTTTAATCAGGGCTCTCCAGAGAAACAGAACCAATAGGATACATATATAAAAATAGATACCTATAGAAAGATAGATATAGATGCAATATATAGATATGCTATATATTACATAACATATAATATATAACATAAATAGATTGCATACTGGTATATAATACAATAGAAAATACTTTACATATAGTACTACTTCGGGAAGCTTATGATGAACATGCTCCCTCTCAAGATACTTGTGAACACTGGTTTAAACGCTTTAAAAGTGATGATTTCGATGTGAAAAACAAAGAACGTCCAGGGCAACCAAAAAAGTTTGAAGACCAACAATTACAAGCATTATTAGATGAAGGTGCGTGTCAAATTAAAAAATAACTTGCAGAAAGATTAAACATTGCTCAGCAAACAATTTCTGATTGTTTACAAGCAATGGGAAAGATTTTAAAGGAAGGAAAATGTGTGCCACATCAACTGAACAAAAGACAAATGGGAAACCAAAAAGTCATCAGTAAAATGTTGCTTCAACAGCATGAAAGAAAGTCTTTTTTTGCATGAAAATGTCACTGGTGATGACAAGTGGATTTATTTTGAGAATCCCAAAAGCACAAAATCATGGGTTGATCCAGGTCAACCATCAACATCGAGTTCAAGCCCAAATCTCTTCGGAAAGAAGACAATGCTCTGCGTTTGGTGGGATCAGGAAGGTGTGGTATATTATGAGCTTCTAAAACAAGGTGAAACCATTAATATTGATCGCTACCGACAACAAATAATCAATTTGAACCACATTTTGATTGTGAAACGACCAGAATGTGCCAGAAGACACGGCAAAGTAATTTTGTTTCATGATGACGCACCATCACACACTTCAAAACCAGTTAAAGACACGTTAAAAGATCTTGCCAGGGAAGTGTTAACCTACCCGCTGTATTCACCAGACCTTGCTCCTTCAGATTGCCACTTGTTCCAATCGATGGCACATGCACTTTCTGAGCAGCACTTCAAAATGTATGAAGAAGTGGAAAATTGGGTCTCTGAATTGTTTGCCCCAAAACAAGAAAACCTCTATTGGGACGGTATCCACAAATTACCTGAAAGATGGGGGAAATGTGTAGCTAGTGATGGACATTAAATAAAGCACTTTGATGTTTCTCTTGAAATTATCGTGTTTTCTTTGATTACAAAGTCCGCATTATTAACTGGTATACCTGGTATATGATAACTTTCAACAGCACTTTTCTTCAAATAAAGTAATGTTTAAAACTTCCCGCAAATGCTCTTTTTTTTGGCACAAAATTCGACATTTTTAAGTGTAAAAATATCTATGATTTTAACACCTTCAGAAAATTTGACATATGAAGTTTTGAAGCTTGCTGTCAATACAACAAAATAGCATACATATCAAATCACATATATATTAACATATGTGTAACTCCATCTATTGAAAAAAAATCCACATTAATAACCAGTACACCTGGTATCTATACTAATAAAAGCCTAGGTGGTCCTCACGCTCTTGCGTGACACCCTCACATCATCACAAGATGGCCACCACAAGATGGCTACCCTCACATTGTCACAAAGATGGCTGCCACAAGATGGCCAGCAGGGGAGGGCAGTTCTGGGCGATCAGGCTGGCAGGGGAGGGCAGTTGGGGGCAAACAGGCCTGCAGGGGAAGGCAGTTAGGGGTGACCAGGCCTGCAGGGGAGGGCAGTTGGGGGCGACCAGGCCTGCAGGAGAGGCAGTTGGGGGTGACCAGGCCTACAGGAGAGGGCAGTTAAAGGCGACCACGCCTGCAGTGGAGGGCAGTTGGGGGTGATCAGGCCAGCAGGGGAGGGTAGTTGGGGGCGAGTGCCTCACACTCACACACAACATCCTCCAGGACCTGAAGACAGCAGGCTTCCTTCAGATTGGATCCAGGAAAGATGTGTGCATAGGACTTCAGTGAGCTGAACTGAAGGCTAGTGTCTACCTCCCTTCACAACCCTCCCTCCTTCCTACATTGACCTTCCTCCACCACACTTGGGGGAAAGGAGCTTTGACTCATATCGCTCTCCACTATCACTGGATCCTCTCATTGATCTCAAGGCTACTTTGGGTCACCACTCGTGTTGCTCCCAGGAACTCCCTGAAGATTAGGAACAATGTTCTTCTTTAAGCTAACATGAGGCTGGTCTGAACAGAGGAGAAGCCTTCCGTGTTCCTTCCCTCAGTTGCTCATCTAACACACCAGGCAGTGTGCATGCAACCGATTGTGCTAAAGGTTTAGAGATAACTGGAAAATACTGCAACGTAGGCATAAATTGATGCTGAACATTAAGCATGATGGTTCAATGTCCACAGAAACTAGCCAAGGTAAACCCTTTTTAGAGATTCTCCTTAGATACAGCCCAAGTCCAGTCTCAATTCCCTGTCTTAAAGTCCATCTTCCTCTTACCCCTGGAAGAAGAGCTACTTCTTCAGTCCTTCCAGGAGTGAACCTCCATTCTCTCATTAGGACCAATCCACCACCCCTCCCAGGAAATCTGTGGGCCTCCCCACTCTCCAGCAATACCTTTTCAAACCTGGGGTTATTCATCAAAAATGTTCTTTGACTAATCCACTTTGGGCCTTGGCATTTCAAATTCAGTTCCCCATCACAATCTCTCCTTCACATGATCTTGAAGGTACTATGCCCCTGATTCTTCCTTTACTCTTCTAGGATGCTACAGCTAACTCTGGATAAAACACGGCTGCACAATGCAGGCACATGCATCCCAAGAACAAAAATCATTCTCTGAAGCAGTGCAGTCCAAAGCTATATGAACAAAGTAAAAATTTTTTTTCCAAACAAACAAAAGGTCTGCCAAGCTTTTCCCTGCCCACAACAGAAAGAATATTTTATGTTATTGTGCATAGTGATTTTGGTTTCCATTTCATCAACTCCCTATTTCTGATGACTCCTGGGAACCCGACAAGGCCTGGGCATTGCAACACATCAGAGGGCCTTTCCTAACAACAGAATTCCTTCCCTCTGAGTCAGACCCTAAGACAGTTCTTCTCCAACTTGATCACATAATAAACTCATGTCATGATAAACTCACACAGTTCAATTGGATAAATGGAATGGGCAACTTACGGCAAGAGCCTGCCCCCGGCCCCATCTGGCCTCCCAGGGCAGGAAAGGAAGCAGTGTCTTGGCACGGACCTACTCTATACATTGCCCCCCAGGGAGCCCAGCACGCCTGCTGGGAAGCTCTGCCTATCCTGTGTGCCTCTCTCTTGAGCCAGATCTTCCTTTCCTAATATCATGGAAGTGGCAGGAGAACAACATAAAGATAGAATCCCTCACCATCAGCAGTAAAGCCCCAAGAGCTGGGCTGCCGTTTATTAGACACATCTCGATAACTGGCCTTCAAGCTCAAAGGAAATTTCTCTCTGACCTCAGTTGCGACTGTTCCCAGGTTGAGAAGCCATGGTCTGAAAAAGCTAACTGGAGAGGTTGACTACTCTTTTTAGGGAGGAAAAAAAAACAAAGTTTTTACAACCTAAAAAAATCTCCCTTTTTCACCTAAAAAGGTAAAGAACCACAAGGATAGAATTGTAGTCACAGCCTCCTTGAAAAATCCTATTACATAAGAGCATTTGTACCTAAATTCTGGTTTGTTGAGTGTTACTGAAAAATAAGGACAGTGTCTTTCTATCGGAATGTTTGGCACATAGTAAGTGCTTGATAAATATTTATTGAAACAATGTGCTCCACAAAATAGGAGTAGATAACTTTTAATACATCACCAAAATTTAGGGAACTGTAATTCATTCCACTCATCCTATCTAATAAAAGAGTAATAGCCGAAACCGGTTTGGCTCAGTGGATAGAGCATCGGCCTGCGGACTGAAGGGTCCCAGGTTCGATTCCGGTCAAGGGCATGTACCTTGGTTGCGGGCACATCCCCATTGGGAGGTGTGCAGGAGGCAGCTGATTGATGTTTCTCTCTCATCGATGTTTCTAGCTCTCTATGCCTCTCCCTTCCTCTCTGTAAAAAATCAATAAAATATATTTTAAAAAAAGAGTAATATGCAAATTAGCCATTACTCCGCTACACCCACAAGCCACGCCCACCAGCCAATCAGGAGCAAATATGCAAATAAACCCAAACAAGATGGCTAAGGCCACAGAAAGCAGGAGGGAGGCTTGGGTTTCCCCGGCAATGGAGGAAGCCAAGCTTTCCGCCTGCCCTTGCCGGCCTAGGCCTCCACTCAAGGCTACAAAGTTTCAATGATAGAAGATACATAAACCCAAACAGAAATGGCGGCAGCCACGGAGCTGGAAAGAGGAGGAGGCTAGGGTTGCCCCCGGCAATGGAGGAAGCCAAGCTTTCCACACACCCTGGCCGGCCCAGGCCTCGCTTAAGGCTACAAAGTTTCAATTATAGAAGATACATAAATCCCAATAGAAATGGTTGCCACCACGGAGCAAGCAGAAGGCTTGGCTCCGCTCCAGGCTACAAAGTTTCAATTATAGAAGATAAATAAATCCCAGATACCAGGGCCTCCGCTTGGGTCGCCAGGGGGCGTGGCCAGCCTGCAAACCACCACAGGCCCCTCGCCCAGGCCGCCCCACGCCCCAAGGGAACCCCCACCCTGATCCGGGACACCCTTCAGGGCAAACCAGCTGGCCCCCACCCATGCACCAGGCCTCCATCCTATCTAATAAAAGAGTAATATGCAGATTGACCATCACTCCAATACACAAGATGCCTGCCCCCATGTGGTCAAAGATCCTGCCCCATGTGGACACAAGATGGCCACCACAAGATGGCCAGCAGGGGAGGGCAGTTAGGAGGAACCAGGCCTGCAAGGGAGGGCAGTTGTGGGTGATCAGGCCAGCAGGGGAGGGCAGTTGGGAGGAACCAGGCCTGCAAGGGAGGGCAGTTGTGGGCAATCAAGCCTGCAGGGGAGGGCAGTTAGGGGTGACCCAGCCGGCAGAGGAGGGAAGTTGGGGGTGACTGGGTCTGCAGGGAAGAGCAGTTGGGGGGGACTCAGGCCTGCAGGGGAGAGCAGTTGGAGGGTACTAGGCCTGCAGGGGAGGGCAGTTAGGGGTGACCAGGCCTGCAGGGGAAGGCAGTTAGGGGCAAACAGGCTGGCAGGGGAGCAGTTAGGCATTAATCAGGCTGGCAGGGGAGTGGTTAGGGGGTGATCAGGCTGGCAGGCAGAAGCAGTTAGGGGCAATCAGGAAGGCAGGCAGGCGAGCAGTTGGGAGCCAACAGTCCTGGATTGTGAGAGGGATGTCCGACTGCCTGTTTAGACAGGCAGTCGGACATCCCTCGAGGGGTCCCAGATTGGAGAGGGTGAAGGCTGGGCTGAGGGATACACACCCCCGTGCACAAATTTCGTGCACTGGACCTCTAGTTAATTATAGTTTAAGGTGATTATCTAGCAGGAGGTGGCTTTCTTGAAATAAGATTTCACACAGGAATCCATCTGTCAACTAATGATACAGATATAAGAAATAAGAAGACTCTTACAAAATTGCTAAATCCAACCTCCTGCCTGAGCAGAAAAGCAGTTGAAGTGCTGTTATCTGCTCACACCGCAGGACAGGAGTCCTTCAACTCTGTCTGTTCTCAGATACCCCACCATGAAGCAAACAGATCTTCATGCTGTTTAGACTATGGCATCCTGCTGCTCAGATTCTTCTCAAAATGTTTCTAGGTATATAGTCACTGTTTTCTTAATGCAAGTCAATAGTGGATGCAGTGCAGATGGTTGAGTTAGAATAAACACAAGCACAGTTCAAAATTCATTTGAATAATTATCCTTTTGGGGGGTCTTAATAATTAAGACTAAAATTAAGCTGGTTTATATCTTTATTTTTTAAAATATATTTTTTATTGATTTCATAGTGTTAGAGAGTGGGAATTTCTGAGCATGCTTACTACTCCCATTCCAGAGAGGCCGTGGTCTATGCCCCAGATAGAGTTGTCAGTGCTGACACCAGGCCAGGCCTTGAGATATGGTCTCCTGGCCCCTTCCCAGCACATAGGCCTTCTTTCATAGAACACTGTCAGCTTTCTGAAGAACAGGATGACCCTGGAATAACATGGTCGTCAATGGCATCACTCTGATGTTGCTTGGGAAAAACTGTTTTGTCTTAAATTGCCTACTCTGCAAAAACAGGATGTGGTTAATGTGCTTAAAAGTGGTCCTGCACAAAGGGTCGGGGCTGCTCTCTGGACTCCCTGCGTGGAGAAAGGCAGAGCAGTCACCGGCTGGCCAGCCAACCGGCCGGCTGGCTAATAAAGGCTCCCCAAATTTTAATTTGGTCTGGACTCCAGTGGTCGTTCACTCGCGTTCACTCCACAACGATAGAGGAAGGGAGAGCTAGAGAGAGAGATAGAAACATCAATGATGAGAGAGAATCATTGATCAGCTCCCTCCTGCATGCCCCACACTGGGGATAGAGCTGGCAACCTGGGCATGTGCCCTGACTGGGAATTGAACGGTGACCTCCGGGTTCATATGTAGACACTCAACCACCGAGCCACACCAGCCAGCTTGAAGTTTATATCTTTAATATCTTTGACAAAAGAAGCTATTTAGGCAAATACATAATGCATACAAGTAAATATATTAATAAGATTATAGGAGGCCACGTTAATCCTACTTGGGTGAATTAAATCTTTAAGTACTTTTATAGTGATTATGTGTACATGAAAGGGTTTAGGCTTTTAAAAAATGAGTCATATTTATTAAAGCATGCTAACTAGATTTCTCCATCAATGTTTTTATTGTATTCTGTTCCCTTTAATGCTGCATTAAAAGTGTTAACTGAATTGTGTTTTTTTTAATATTCTACAATATTTCACTTTTATAGTAATTTAACTCAGTGATTATTTTTCTATGGCAATATTGAGGTAAATGAGCTTATGAACACAAATAATATTGCTTAACCCAGTGGTTGGCAAACTGCGGCTCACGAGCCACATGTGACTCTTTGGCCCCTTGAGTGTGGCTCTTCCACAAAATACCACGTGCAGGTGCACACGTACAGTATGATTGAAACTTCGTGGCCCATGCGCAGAAGTCGGTTTTTGGCTCTCAAAAAAAATTTCAATCGTTGTACTGTTGATATTTGGCTCTGTTGACTAATGAGTTTGCTGACCACTGGCTTAACCAAATATATGGGGATTTGGGAAATAGAAATCTTTCCCCACCAAAACACACAGCCCTTTTACAAACACCTACTCTTGTCCTTTCTCCTTGAATATGACTGTTCATCATGGAAATAGTCAACTAAGTAATACAGAAGAGAAGGCAAAATAAAGGAAATTTTTTTCTCATTACCTATATTTCAATATTTGCCCAGTTTACTAGCTGTTCACTTTGTGGAATTTAGATCCTAAGTCAAGAAATCACAGAAAAGAAAATGAGAGCCAGAACATCTATCTGTCATCGGAGGCAAATGGGATTCTATATTGGTCTCAGATTCTCTAGAATATATTTTCTGTCACGTTATTTACCATTTAGTTTTCACATTCCTAATAAGCATCTTCCCTGAGCAAATTCATGTTTCTACTCTGCTTCTAAAAATATTTCCCTTATTTAGTGACTTAATTTGGAGGACACCCAATGAGCTACCTCCGGAGTTACTCATTTCTAAATTTACACTTTCAAGGAGCACTTATTGTGTCACCTGTTAAGAACTGGGCCTCTAAAGAAAATAAGGCAGCCCCTGGGCTAAGAACTCTCAATTTAGTGAAGGAAACATCTGTAATAAGTCAGGTTAATACCACTTATCAGGGATACTTCAGAGGTGGTCACGGAGGAGGGCCGGCCAGCTTTGCCTGGGTGCTGGGGAAGGCCGAGTGGGGAAAACAACCATTCATCTGGTTCTCAGAAAGACGAGGAGACATTCTCTGAAGGGAACAGGAGAGAAAGGTGTTCCAGACCGTAGGGAGGACTGTGCGTGGTGAGGGGAAAACAGTGGAAAATGATGCGTACGTAGGTCATTATCAGCAGAAAGCAATGACATGGGGGCGGGTAAATGCTGAAAACACAAGTTAAAAACAAATTATAAAGGAGCTTGTATGCCCAAGATACTTCTAATCATTTTTTTTAAAGATTGGTGGCCTTTACTCTTCAGTCACAGAGAGTTTCAATAAATTTATGAAAACCATGCCTTCCTCTCCCTCGAAAACACATGTCGTATACAACATTTTCCCTGACCACACTATACCTCCAACCTCTCCACTGTCCAAACATAACACCCTTATTTCACGCCTCTTGCACATTCAGACTTTTGAATCCAAAGATCAGGGTCCCCATTCAGACCTCAACCTAGGACACAGAATGAGAACTGGAGAGCCTCAGGAAACTGGCTTCATGGCTCAGACCCTGCTTCTCCTCCTCTCTCCATTCCTAAATTTCCCAGCAAAATCTGCCTTTTCCACGTTTCCCTATTCCCTCCTGCAGTGATGCCTCAAAGAAGCCTTCAAGTTTTGAAAGATCTCTTTCTTTGGGAAGATTTCTTTATGCCCTTCCTCCTTTATTTTCAACTTTAAATAGTAACAACCACAACCACCAATCTCTGCAATCATCTCATCCAGCACAGCCTAAGCTATAACTCTGGTAAGAGCCTCTACTCTTTCGTGCCATCTACAATTAATTAGCTTCTATATGTAGGGATGGGCATGCTAAAAAGAGCTCTAACTTTAACCTTTCTTCTTTCATCATATTTTTCTATTCTTAAGCATTTTATGCTCCTATTCTGGATCTTTGACAGGTTCTCAAGAATCTTTTTCATAAAGGGCTGTAAGATCAAGAGGTGATCAAGGCTGAAGATAATGAGCAGAGTAATTAGCAGTTCCCACAATTTAATGCACTAGGCATACATGCCACATTACACTAGCCTTCTGAACCCCCGAGTTTGGTTGCTAATTTGAATATAACTTATGGCCCATTTTTTTCCCAAAAAATCTCAACCCATAATAAAAATATCAAACCAATGACTGTTATCCCATGGGAGAACAACAAATCCTGGAAGTCAGGAAGTGGACATCTTCTGTGGTCCCTAGCCCTGCTTGGCCATATGCTGCTTCAAACATCTCAAAAAAATCTCATGAAACTGTGCTCACTGAAGCCTTAAAGGCAGATAAGGCAAAACCATGCCTGGAATAAGTATGGATATCTGTAGAAATAAATCACTGCTCCTTCAGAGTCCAATGTAGTCAGCTGGCCAACAAGATGCTGGCTGGTCTCCTCAAGTGATCATCTGTGCCCTGGCAGTTGGGCATGTGTTGAGGCAGTAGCTAAACCTGCTGTGATGAGTGGGAGCCCTTACTGTGCGCCCCTGCATAGCCCTCATCCCAACTACCATGACTGGTCTATTCACAGGTTTACTGGTGCATTTTCCCTCATTACTGCCTTTCAAGGCCACCTCTGAGTGGACTATCATGCAACTGAGGTCCATTTTCCCCTTGCATTCTCTTTCTGAGTTCACCCAACTGTGAACAAGCTTAGGATTTTTCCTCTGTCAGCTGGTCAAAGAGAGTTCCCCTATATACCTTAGGTGCAAACTGAGGGAGAGGCACTGGATGACATCACAGGGAATTCTGAAGCTGGGATGGTAATTCACAATTATTCAAAATTGAAGTGAAGGGTTCAGATCTTAATACCCCTGTGTAGACAAGTTTGTGACAGGAGCTGCCCTGGGAAGAAGGTGTGACCTTGGATGAGGTGACTCTCTTCAGCCAAAATGTTCTTAGAAACTCTGAGCTAGAGCAATACACTTAGCCTTTTAATTTCCACAGCTGCAAAATGGGATTATATTTTTGTACAACTAGTACATGTTAGGCACTGTGATACAAAGTCCTTATCCTCATGGAGTTACATTCTAGTGAGAATAATAACATCACCTACTTATCTATAATAATAAAAGCCTAATATGCTAATTAGACCGGATGACCTTCCAGAATCCTTCCTTCCGGACAAAGCCTTGGAGGGCGGGGGCGAGGCAGAGGCAGCTGTGGCAGTGTGGAGGGGCCAAGGTCCTTTCACAAATTTCATGCATAGGGGCCTCTAGTCTATATATATAAAAGCCTAAGCAACCATTTGACCAGTAGCTATGATGCACACTGACTACCAGGGGGCAGATGCTAATGGAAACATGGAACAGGCATGGAAACATGGAACAGACTGATGAATCTCAGAGGGAAGGGGAGAGGGGGGAGGATGGGAAGAGAGTAACCAAAGACCTTATATGCATACTAGAGGGTCAGTGCACGGATTCATGCACCAGTGGGGTCCCTCGGCCTGGCCTGTGGGGATCAGGACAAAACCGGCAGTCTGACATCCCCCGAGAGGTCATGGATTGCGAGAAGGCGCAGGCCAGGCTGAGAGACCCCACCAGTGCACAAATCCGTGCACTGGGCCTCTAGTAAGGTTATAAAGCTTGAATGAATTAATAAATGTAAAGCATCTAGAACAGTACTTGGCACATACTAAGGGCTCTTTTACTAGTAAAGCAATTATGACATTGCCTATCACCGTGGTCGGCAAACTGCGGCTCACAAGCCACACACAGCTCTTTGGCCCCTTGAGTGTGGCTCTTCCACAAAATACCATGGCCTGGGCGAGTCTCTTTTGAAGAAGTGGCGTTAGAAGAAGTTTAATTTTAAAAAATTTGGCTCTCAAAAGAAATTTCAATCGTTGTACTGTTGATATTTGGCTCTGTTGACTAATGAGTTTGCCGACTACTGGCCTATCAGATAGTGTAGGCACATTAAAAGGTAACTGATAATACTATTAAACATAGATAAGTCAATATTTCTTAGCAAAAAGTTTACTCCCTGAGTACCTTGTGTCTCCCGTGCCTGCCATTTGTTTTTGTTTTTGGGTTTTGTGGGGTTTTTTGTTTTTTATTGTTTAAAGTATTACAAATAGTAGTATATTTGTCTCCTTTTTCCCCCATTGACCTCCTCCCGGCCTCCCCCACCTCTCGGCACATGCCCTTCCCTCTCCTCCCCACCCCCCCCCCCAGTGTCTGTGTCATGCAGACTGGTGGAGCCACTGTGGCGTTTCCACAAAAAATTAAAAATGAAACTGCCATTTGACCTAGTAATACCACTTCTAGGAATATATCCCAAGAAAACAGAAATGCCAAAAAGAAAGGATATATGCACCCCTATGTTCATAGCAGCACAATTCACCATAGCTAAGATTTGGAAACAGCCTAAGTCCCCATCAGCAGATGAGTGAATTAGAAAACTGTGGTACATCTACACAATGGAATACTATGCTGCTATAAAACAGAATGAATTCTTACCATTTGCAACAGCATGGATGGACCTGGAGAGCATTATGCTAAGCGAAATAAGCCAGTCAGAGAAAAATAATTATCACATGATCTCACTCATTTGTGGAATATAAAGAACATCATAAACTGATGAACAAAAATAGCTACAGAGACAAAGAAGCATCGAACATACTGTCAAACTTCAGCAGGAAGGCAGGGGAGGGCTGGGGATGGGCAGTAAGATATCATTTGTGCCTGCCATTTGTTTTTGACTTCCTATGTGGAGCTAGAGGTGTTCCAAGGCTTCACAGGGACGATGAGCCCCACGTTAAAGAAAACAATTAGTAGGTCTAGGTGGACCATGTGGTTTTGTTTTTCGAACAAGAAATAGTTTCCTCATGGTCTCAAACAGGAACAAACAAAGGAGGATAAAACTACACAAGGGGAAATACTACTTGGCAAAGGCAGCCTTAACACCATCTCATATTTAAATGGCATCACTCCAGAAAACTCAATACCCATCTAATCAAAAGAGTGATAACAAGAACAAACTTATTTTGCTCCTTTGCACAAATTTCCACTAAAAGTACAGATGCCAGGCATTGTTTTGTACCAGGCATTAGTCAGATGATCCTTTTTATACATTGGTACTAGGGATTTGTTTTGTTTTGCAGGCACCCCCATCCCCGGCTCATGACTAAGAGAGCCCTAAGCACTTCATTGTGTGAACTCTTCACTGATTCAAGGTCGAGGCCAACTAGAGAGTCAAATGATGCAGCCCAAAGAACAGAAGCTTTGGCTCCGCACAGAAAAAGCTCTGACTTTTTCACCCAGATAACTCTCTCCTAGAACGCTTGCTAAGTAATTGGGAGGATGAGTTGCTACTGAGAAGAAAATAATCAAACAAAAACAGCTTGCATGTGGCTCCTTGTGCTTCTGTCCATATAAAAGGCTGTGTCCAAAATGTAGTGAGGAATGGATAAACAAAAAGACCTCCTTGGGAGAAGGAGAATGCAGAGCTCATTTTTTCCTCCAAGATATCAGAGTTAATCAAATCAGTATCAAATTTGGGGGTAATTCTGAAATCACAGAGACTCACCATTGAAATGATTTATATTTCTCATGGAATTGTTTCTAGATATGAAAAATGGATCCCCTCCTATACGTGCCCAAGAGAAAAAAGTGAATATTAAGATTTGTGTGTTTAATAAAGATTTGACTAGGACTGGTGTTCTTTCCAGTTGTGACCCTGAGTTGGGTCCAGAATGTGGAAGATTTGCATTCACTGACAGAGATGAAAATGAACAATGGGCACAATGGAGAGAATAAGGAGAGAAGTTCCAGGATGTTTAGAAACATGGTCTGTTTAATCATGACTAATGAGTTGTAATTTCTATCCTGTCTTCTAGGGCATTAAAAATAAATAGGGCTTCTGCCAGATTTCAACACGGCTTTTGATAACAATTTTTCCTAGAGGGGCCATGTATACTTTATTATCTACAGTCAGTTCCCATGCTCGATTGTCCCATGATAGAATCTTAATTCTTTTGTTTTAAGATCCAAGAATAAAATTTTGTTCCAATGCAAAAACAAACAAAAACCAGCCCTGGTTTGTGCAGCTGAGTTCGTTGGGCATCGCTTGTGCACACCCAAAGCTTGCAGGTTCAATTCCCAGTCAAGACACTGCCTGGATTGCAGGCTCGTCAATGTTTATTCTCTCTCTCTCTCTCTCTCTCTCTCTACAAAAACCAATACAAAATCTTTTTAAAATATATTAAAAAACAAAAATGCTGTCCATATTTCCCTCTCTTAATTAAAATATTTTTCATCATATTTGAAGAACACTCATCCTCCTTACCTTTACAGTACAACTTTACTTTATAAATGTTAGAGATCTGTAATTCTGTTATCTGAAAAATTATACGCCAGAAATTAATCTTTATTTTGTTTTTCTTAAATAGCACAGTTTTTGCAATTCACTCTGCCCTTCCTTTAGATGTATATAACTTAACACAGCTCAAGGTCATGCCCCCTAACCATGTCTCCTCAACAGATTTCACTAGAGCTATTTATATCATTTAAAATACTTTAGAGTGTTTTTTAAAATTGCACATTTCAGGAATAAACTTCTCTCCTAAAACAAGCAGAGTAATTTTTACAGATATGAATATGAGTACAGTTTAAATGGACCCTCCACAAATGTTTCTGAAAACCTGCTTCCTTGACAAAAGATACAAATAATAGACACTCTTTCTTTCTTTTTTAAATATATTTTTATTGATTTCAGAGAGGAAGGGAGAAAGAAAAAGAGGTAATCATTGATTGGCTGCCTCCTACACGCCCCCTACTGGGGACCGAGCCCACAATCCAGGCATGTGCCCTGACCAGGAATCGAACCATGACCTCAACCACTGAGCCATTACTGATAGACATCCTTTCAATTCTGGCACCAAACTTCTGGTCTCCCAATGTTTGTGAATGGCACAATAAGAAACATATTGAAAGTCAGGCTCTGAAAAACAATACATAGAACTTTTGATATTCCTTCCTTTCATGAGACGTGTCAGAAAAAAATAACATACTGTATCAAAAACTTAGTTATGAGTAACCTAGCTAATAGACTCAAGACTAGATGTTTTAGCAAGTTTCAACCTCTTCTCCTGATTGATACTATCTAGAATTAAGCTTTTCTTTTATTTTAGGGAATCCAGAAAATTTATTATAATATGAATGATCAAAAAAATTTTCATCATAGTTTTCTTTAGTTATGTTCTCTAGAACACAGCAGTTATATATGCTACTAGAGGCCCGGTGTACAAAATTAGTGCATGAGGGGGTCCCCCTCAGCCCAGCTGTTACAATTTTCCGGGACCCCTCAGGGGATGTCCAACTGCCAGTTTAGGCCCGATCCCGGGAATCGGGCCTAAACCAGCAGTCAGACATCCCTCTCACAATCCTTGACTGCTGGCGCCTAATCGCTCACCTGCCTGCCTGCCTGGTTGCCCCCAACTGCCCCCCCCCGCCGGCCTGGTCGCCCCTCATGGCCCCCCCGCCAGCCTGGTTGCCCCACGCAGCCTGCTGTTCAGTCGTTTGGTCATCCCTCACTAACCCCCCTGCCGGCCTAGTCACCCCATGCAGCCATCTTGTGAGGGTGTCACAGTCAATTTGCATATTACCTCTTTATTATATAGGATGTATGACACAATAGTGAGGCAAGCACACAACCTGAAAAGAGAATATTACCTCATTCTCCTCAGTTCTCAGGTCATGCTCCACATACATCTGCTATGGTACCCACAGAGTTATATTTGTCTACATGATATTCCCACTAGACTCAGCTCTGGGAGAACAGAGAGCAAGTTTCAGTCTTCACTTTCCTAAGACCTAGCTCTTAGTAGATATTCAAATATTTATTAAACAAATAAGAATCAGGTAATTCACTCTCTTTGTAGTAGCCAAACAAGGACTAAAATTGAAAACATAAGTTAAATACACATTTCTTCTCTAGTAACAACCCAAATAAAAACAATCTCAGGAAAATATCTAGACAAGGTCTTCAAAACAAGTTTTCCTCAAGAAAATTAAGCCCTTAAAAAAATTATCATTTGAGTAGCTATTTTCTCAATTTTCCCAAGGATGATAATATGGATATACAGAAGAGAAAGCAATTTATTATATGCAATAGGCACCTTAGGGCATCAGGGCTTAATTCTCTCAAACTCTGTTGAGAAAGGCTCGTATTGACTGCTAGTACACAAATTTAACCTATGAAAATGAAGAAAAAATAACTTTAATTGGTTTTCAGTCTGACCTTAGAGAAAATAACATCACATATTGATTAGGACAATCTGTTAATGAACTGGTTGAATATTTAATTAGTCTGGTATCCAATGCTTGAACACTCTAGAAAGCAGAGCCTGAGGTGAGGATTTAAGGTGCTAAGGCTGTATTTGGGAGATACAATGTCAGGGCAGTAACGAAAAGAAATAAATAAGTGGGAAACAATGCACTGCAACAGGATGCACTGTGCCACCTCCCTCCTTCCCCCACTCCCACACATGACCCAGAGAGGCCCAGCAGGTCACGCAACAGCTATGTTCACACGCATAGCTCCAGAAGGGCTCCAGGGAAGAACTGTACCCAGAGCAGTCCATGAAGATGGCGTGGAGGTGGGGCTTATCTGCCCAGCCCCCTCTCATCTCTCATTTCACTCTGGTCAAGACTCACCCCAGGGGAGCTATCATCTACTCATTTCCTGTTTGCATCATCCAGCCCTTCAGCACACCTCAACCCACCAGATCTCACCCAAGTCCAGAAAATGAAGGGGCAGCCAGGTGAGGTTGGGGCACCCACCGAGAGAGAAACAAAGTGGCAGTCATGGAAATCTGAGAAGCCACAGCAGGCTTGTGCCCCAGTGCAGCTGATTAAACCTTGTTCGGGGTAAGAGCTTAGACTCCGCTCTCTCCCTGGAGCCCAGGGGTTGCTAAGGCATATGTGAAGGGAAATTCCATTATAAGAAAGGGTCCTCCCAAGACTCTCTGCCTTGGCTTTGCATCTTCTGTGGAAATGGCTCCGGTCCAAGACACACAGTCTCCTTTTACCTTATCTTGGAGAGCCCTGGGCACTAGTCCAAGCTACTATTTTACCATGTCTCCCCAAAGCTAAATTGCTGTTTCTAGGTATAGGCTGAGGAGAGCTCTTCAGTGGATTGTTTAGCTTGGTTTATTTTCAACAAATTTTATCCAGCTTACTATTTGCACGACTATTCAGACAGTTTGTGTTAAGACCTGGTGTCGTCAGTCTTTCATTTAGTCTCTTGCCTAATTCATCTGCTATTGTTAATTAGGCATTTCAATTAGCCCCATCTAACTCCAGATAAGTTAGGCTAGGGGAGAGTTGGTATGACCTGCCTCTTAAAAGGGGTAGATGACCACAACTCTTAAATTATCTCCTGGAATCTGTTCTCCTACGATAAAATTAAACACCTAAACACTAGAGGCTGCCCAAATGTCTAGGGGCATTTTTAACAGCATTTCTAACTTTTGTAACAGCATAAACAACATTCACCAAATCTTTCCAGGCTTTGGTCCACTTTGGCAACAGATACATCATTCATTAGCTACTTTGTGGAACAAATCCACCTGCAAATCCTGCCACTCATTTGAAAGGTTAAATGTTGAGACTCACCCGTCCAAGTCAAGTCTTCCGACCCGATCCAATTATACATAATGAGATATTGGTGGAGATTACCAGAATTTTGCCAACAGTTACAAGTGTTTGGGATTTACCAGCCACTCTCCTTAATCTCTTGTTATAATGTTAACAATCCCTAGAGCAGTTGCCCACCTTGGAAAATTTAGATTAAGAACTGTGTATCACTTCCATTCGGCAATAAAAGTCTAAGAAGATGGAACATTTTCTAGGTAAAGCTAAATAAACCAGAGCAGTGCATTGAACTAAGGCGTAGAGGGAAAGAAAGACTGTTGGATCCCTTGTGTAAAAGAGTAACTCCATCCCCGAGTTCTCGTTCAGCGAAGCCATTTTTTTGGCATCAGGCTCGCTTTTGATCCATTAGCCTTCATCCGTTTGAAGGGCTCATGACATCATCTGTGCATGCTCACAGTACTAAAGGTTTCCTTTTGTAGAACACTCAGCCATGTAGAGTCATTTATCAAAAGCAGCTGGCTTCCATCTATACCCCGATTTAGTCTGAACTGCGCCTAAGAGCTCTGCAATCACTACGGAGCCTGACTTATTAAATTTCTGCTGAAATCTCTGCTGGGATGGGTGATTGATAGCCGAAGCTTTCCTCCTTGACCCATTTTCCCCAGTAGCCCCTCCTTCTAGAACAGTAACTCTTTCTATTCAGCTCAACTGTTCCCAAACGTTTGTGTCCATCTTCATAGGACAAAGAGTATCGTGATGGGACAAATACCAGATGTGGCCTTCAGTGCCAACCCTAGCTGGAAGGTCAATGACCACTGTGGTCTTAGGCAACATGACCGATGCAGCTGCACAGGCTATGACAGAACTTGTAGGAAAATCCAGCTGATATAAACTAGTACAGTCACACTGGTTGTCAAAATATTGAAATACTTTTCTATTTCTTGGTAAATAGCTACCGTACAAACTCACCGCTGCACTCCCATGTCCCCAGCTACCCTGGCCCTGCTCCCTGGACCTTTGATCTTCCCACCATCCAGTAACTAACATGGTAAATCTAGTTCGGTACTCTGCTCCAGCATTAAAGCTGGCATCTACTCTTACCTATGTTGACCCATCCATGCCTAAGATACACTAGTTGATCAATTATTTGAATAGCATCTCTGAGGATAGGGACTTAGAAGCAATGGCCATAAAATTGTTGAGAACTGAATGTTGAGAACTGAAATTACCACTCTAGAATATATGTACTCTCTTTTTAAACACCTGTTGTTAATTTCTCTTGTCACTTAGCTGAACACCAGGGACTCTTTCCCCTGCTGTTATTTTGGCCCAGGCCTTATTTTCACGGTAGCTATTGTGAGTTCAATTAATTTCTCAAAGCAGTTTGTATGCTTACCATTCTTTGAATATAGTTAAATAGGAGCAAAGCCCTCTCTGAATGGAAGTATTAACTTTTAAAAAGGAGCCAATGAAAATTTCTAAGGCTTCTGCTACAAATATTAAATATGGGCGAAATAGAGCAGAGAGAAACCTAAATGAATAAGAATTTGAGCCTGAAAAAAATAAAGGTAACGTGAAAGAAAATCTGAGAATTCTTCCTGAAACTTAAGCTACAGAAAGAAGAAATTGGAAAAGCCAAGATGTGCTGGCCTTCACTAAGGAAGCAGGGCTGGAAGAGAGAACCACTAGCTGGGGACAATTGCTGTAGGGGGGTGGCAATGGAGATGGAGAGAAGTGGATGAATTCAAGAATTTAGAAGGTAGAATTGATACAACCAACTGGTGAACACTTTGTAGGAACTGAATGAGATAAACCTTATTGAGTCCTCACTACGAGTGTTTGTACTAAAAAAGCATTTGCATGCACCATCACATTTAGTTTCCATAACTACAATAACTCCACCTTAAAGATGAGAAAAACTTAGCTCAGACAGGCAGAGTAATTTATCCACATTCGGTGGTATATTAAGTGGCAGAGCCAGAATTAAACCCAGTCAGTGTTTCCAGAGACCTTACTCCTGACCAAGATATTACATCCTATAATTCTAGAAACATTACTATTCCAGGACATTCTTAAAGTAGAATTGGTATTTTCCTATTGGGCATATTATTATCCCCTCTTTCCTTTTTCCAAAGTTTAATCCTACAAATTTCCAACCAAAGAAAGGATTATTCTTAATGCTTCTGTAATCTCAGTCAGTTATACCACCAAGTGTAAGTAATCTTTTTATGTGAGTTCTTAAAATGGCCATCTTTTTTCTTAGTGGCTAAACTCCATATCCTCTCCAGATGGGATTTAACAAACACAGTCTTTACTTTTTTTAAAAAAATTTTTATTGATTTCAGAGAGGAAGGGAGAGGGAGGGAGAGACAGAAACATCAATAATGAGAGAGAATCATTGATCGGCTGCCTCCTGCATGCCCCCCATTGGGGATCGACACATGCAACCTGGGCATGTGTCCCAATCAGGAATTGAACTGTGACCTCCTGGTTCATAGGTCAACACTCAACCACTGAGCCATGCTGGCCAGGCACAGTCTTTACTTTTTTATATCATGTCTCTTCCTCAGAAGGACAACATCCAGTGAATGACTTACCTGGCACAGTCAACTGCAATGCCAGCCCAGCAGAAGTAGCAGGGAAATTTTTGACATCTATGAAGCAACTAAGCAACTCATGATTTGTCCAAAGCCAGCTCAGTGCTGGCTGAACCCTGGGAAAGTCTGTTCTCATCATCTACAACTCAAGCTGTGGGGTTGCAAGGGCTGCATTTCAGAGCTCAGATCACCAGAACTTGGAAGGAAGGCCCTGATGAGTCCAAACCTAGTGAGAAATTTGAACCCTAGAAGAAGATGAAAAAGCATGAAACTAGGTTCTCCTCATAGAGCCCAGATTGAGATGATTAATCCACACTCCCAAACTGAAAATAATCAGGAGAAACCCAAGATGACTTCAAACAGAGCATAATCTCAAGAAAACCACTAAATTCTCTATCCTCAGTTTTTTTGCAGTAATTAACAAGTGTTGTTATGACTGAGTACTAATTCCTTTTTACTGAGTAAGGAATAACATCTTCTCCTTTGTTACATTACTTTTCTCCAGTGGAAATGTAATCATAATTAGCAATGTATCTCCAAGTTCTACCAGGACATATAAGAGATTTCTTATCCAATCTGCTGTCACAAAGTCATAAGAATGTTTTATAATCCTTGCTTTTGTAGAGTTCTGTGCACACTACATGTGTACTACAAAATTTATTTTTCCCCTTATTTAGTAATCTCAAGGGATATTTAACAAGAATTCTATAGCCTGAGGCTTGTATAATTTTAAATATGACTTCTATCTTTTATTTCCCAGCCAAAAAAATTACCAATTTGCAATCATAGCCATAAAACTAAACTATTTGCAAATTATATTCCCCTAAAATACTCAAGTCTGTCAAATAATTTCTACTCACGAAGTACATGAAGTAATCAACTTTTTCTGTTTTTCTTCCTTCGCTTTTATATGGAATTTCCATATTCAGTTGCAAGACTTAATTTTATTTAGTTGTGGTACTTCTATTTCATCAAATGACTCCAGAACCCAATGGATAAAACAACATAAATATTTCCACAACCTCTTGATTCTTATTAGTCCTTTTCTTCTCTCCCATTTACTCCCACACAACCATTTCTTCACAAATCTCTCAATTACTGGAAAGTTGATCATTTCTAACACTGAAGTATCTCCAAATATGTACTAATCAATAGCTATTTCAAAAAAAAATGCCACAAAGAAAGTCATACACTGTAAGTAAAGAATCAGAATGAGAATTCATATCCTTACATTCCCTGACCTACCTCTAAAGAGAAAATGATCCGAGTTTCTAAGATTATCTTTCTAAGCCTTGTGCAAGAGGAATATTCCCAGGTGGATTCTTGGTCATTGATTGCTTCAGCATTTATTTATCCATTATTCCAAAATTATATGTGCACCTACTCTTCATGCACTCGTGAGGCTTCATTGTTTAAAATGGAGATAAGAAGTGACCATTGTAAAGATAAGGTTCATGAGGAAAGTGCTGTGTCTGGCCCAGAAGTGCCAAATAAAAGCCAACAATGAGTGACAATATTGACGACAACAGTGGGCAACAGCAATGTAAGGATAAACAGTATTTTTTACTAGCCATGGTTTGCTCAGAATCTAGCAGGGCAGTCAGATATGTGGCTATAACAGGAGTATAAGTGGCACCATGAATACAGAAACAGTGGACCCTGGATTTTCCAGGATGACCCAGATTTCAAATATTTGGCCCCATTGACAGACTGAACTTATTAATACACGACTCATCTTATTCAACGAAATATGGTTTCTATGGCTAAATAAAAACACAATTGAAACAAGAGACCATTGAAGAGGGATTAGAAACCCTTGCTTTGAAATAACGGACAGTTTTGTTAAGAGCTTTATGCACATGAGACCACTTCAAAAACAAGATATAGCGGCATGTAACCATGCTTAGACCAGATAGTAAGTGCTGAAAGGGATATAACAATTCAGAGAAACTTTACAGAGAAATTGAGCTTTATGCAGAAACTTAGACCTGAGTTCAAACTTTAAAATGGGCAGAATTTCATAGCAAGAAATGAGGTTACAAGGAAAAGGCCGAGGAACATTACTTTAAAGAGCAGAGTAAGGTACAGATCTTCCTTCAGGTTCAAAAACTGTCCCCTCCAAGAAAAAAAAAAGGCAAACGTGTTGAGTTTACTGGGGAGAAAACACCTCTGTGTGGATACAGTGATGAGGAACAATGTCTTCAGACAGAATACTTTCTAAAGCAGCTTGAGAAAAGGAATTCACTGATTCCTGGGCAGCTTAGTGGAAACAGAAGGTATAAAAATATTTTATTTAGCTGCAAATCCCCTTGCAATTACATTTTACTTTTTAAAGTACTTTTATCTCTGCAAAGTCCTTGCAGCCTGGTCTCACTTGAACCTTACCTGTGACCGTAGCTAGTGACTGGGTGTAAAGCATGCTCCCTCTGGCCCTGGGCTATGTCTGCAGTTCAGTGGTCACAGTCCTACAACACTGGCTAAATGACCCACAGCTCCACTTTGCTGAGTATGAAAGCACCGCTAATGGAATTGGGCCCCTAGGAAATGTCAACTCTGCCTTGATTTAGGAAAGACATTTGGCTAATGGTACACAATCATTGATGAATTGGTTTCCTTCTTAAGTTTGGGGTCTGATTTGAGACCATGTGGACGCTCAGTAAGAGTTCCCACATCATGTATTCCCTCATGCTATGAGTAGTAGGCATGAAAGATGTTCCACAAATATCCAGAGGAAAAGAAGTACAAATGATTAAGAGCTTTTTATTGCCCATTAATATAAAATAGGAAAGACTGTCTTTTTATTATGGAAATACATGTACCGTAAATATATGCAGCTCTCCAAAAACATATCCTTCCACTCCCACTTGTTGGAAAAGTAGAATGTTCTCTTTCTACCAGGGTTAGAAAATCTTTGGATATGATGCATGACAAGCAAATGCATAGTGTCCCCAATTGCTACTTAGCATTTTAGCCTATGGTAGCTACTCTTGGCATACCAAGAAGGCTGGCTTTAAGTGATGTTAACAGCACCAAGTAGACCCTTCATGACCATAAGACTGTACCTTTTCCCATCTGGCAGAGAATAATGTCTTGTATTTAAACAACATCTTAACTCTGTTTTCTCCAAGTACATTTACAGTTAATGCCTTGGCTCTTTCTATAAATCCTTCCAACTTCTTCATCACTGCTTTTCAAAAAGGTAACTTAAATACTTATAGGCTATACGATTTGCCCCAAACCAGCTGGGGAGCCAAGATTTGACTAAAATAGTCATTGTTGGGAGCCACAGAAGGAGATTTGGAATCTATAAAGTTTGGAAAAGGCCTCCTTAGAAAATGAAGCCAGTAAGAACCAAAATACATAGAATTTAGGCAGTTATAGGAACAGACACCCTATGAATAGTTTATAATTATATTGTACCTGAAAGTGGGGAATCAGCAAACATCTTCAGGAAGATAGCTGAACTATATTTGACAGACCAGAATACTCACTGAAAGTTATCTAGCATGGGACAAGGGTGGCTTTAGTGAAAAGTTTTTAAAGGCAATGCAAAGGTGAGAATTTCTTCATGTGTATCAAGCTCTCTTGAAGGAGAAATAACCATAATTTGAAGAAACCATCCCTGAAAATGCCCAATCTTATGCTATCATTCTCTATTGGTCAAGAGACAGTTAGGCCTCTAACTTAGGTACCTGTGTGGAGGTACTCACCGGGAGTACCTAAAGCTACGTATGACTACAAAGAATTATTCTGACAGGTGTTGTTCATACCATAATGTAATACATAGGATTCTGGTTTGCACATCAATGCCTTGTGAGTTTCATTAGCAAGACCACCTCCCATAAGGTGATCATCTCTGCATAATTAACACAATTACGTTTCCGGGCCTGTGAAGTTGAGGACTAGTCCATCATATGCATGCGATGCCCTCTCCAAGGTACTGATTCCCAGGGGGTCCAGCCCATGGCTGCCAGACAGCTCTCTCTGGATCTGTTCTTCCCTGTGTACCTTTGATCTTATGCTCTAGGTTAGTGTGCCTTCAAACTTTAACGTGCTTTCAAATCACCTGGAATCCTTTTAAAATATAAACCTTCACAGATGTTTAATAAGCCAAGCAGACGCACTATTTTTTTTTTCTGCACAGAATCTAAAATGCTTCATATGCTTAACAGTTAAATAAAGGGGTATTCAATGAGCTCTTGATGGAAAATAGGTTTGTTCTCTTGAACCATTTATGAGGGATTAATGTGGTATTACTATCTTGGGAAGGAGCCTGAAGCTGTCTCAGAAAAGACTGATTGATTGGTAATGTCTGCCATGTGTTTGGAATGGAACAAACATGGCAGACATGGCATATATTAAAAGTCGTATACAGATAACTCATAAACTCCCTAACTTTCCATGATTCCAGGAACACACAGAAGTATTTTTGACATCTTGGGAAAGAGACAATTTTCTTCAAATACTAAAAATAAGCCATTTAGAATCTCAATATTAGACACTTGTGTGTTTGTATGTGTGTATAACAGAAACAGCTGTTAAGCCTAGACTTTTGAAAGTTCAGATTTTCTCTTGGGAAGCTCAGAAAATAACACATATCTCTGACTCGCTGCTTCTACCAGAGCAGTACCATAGCTATGCCCGTGTGATCGGGAGTGAAAGGATGTGTCCACCCAAACACTGGAGTTTTCCAAGAGCTGCTTGTAAAACGAGTTACTTACATTTTAATGAGACATGGAAGAGACCCAGGTAAAACAGAGGAAGTTGTGAATAGGTGAGAAGTTCCTCTTTCCTTCTTTAACTCTTCTTGTCCTTATTCAATTTAATTGAATACATATTAAGATCCAGTAAAAACAAGTCACCTAAATGTTTAATGCCAACATCATACCCATTGATAGAATGTTATCCAGCCATTAAAATTTGTTTATGAAAAATTTGTAGTAACAGTGTGGAAATACTCATGTTTTATAGTAAGAGAAAAATGAGATGAATTTTTCACAGCTATTAAAATATATTCTAGGGGGGGTGCAGAGAGAGGGGTGGTAATGACTGCAAATACTAACCTTAAAAGATTAGCTGTTGCCCGGCTGGCATCAACCTATATGAACCAGGAAGTCACAGTTCGATTCCAGGTCAGGGCACATGCCCAGGTTGCGGGCTCAATCCTAATGTGGGGCGTGCAGGAAGCAACCAATCAATGATTCTCTCTCATCATTGATGTTTCTATCTCTATCTCCTCTCTGAAATCAATAGTAGTAGTAATAATAATAATACATTAAAAATTAGCTGTTGTTTTTGAAGAATAAGTCCATGGGTAAAATGTTCCTTAGTTTTCCAAGTTTGCTACAATAACCATGTCTATATTTTTTAACTGAAATAAATTACAAAGAAAACATACTAGGCTTGATTTGAATAAATGTTTGTCTTGTTGGGTACAGAAGTAATTTAACAGTAGTAAGGCAAAGTGGAAGTGTGGATTCATCTCTATAATATCATCACTTGGAGACATGACCACCTTACTTTTAGTGTATTATCAAAATATATTTTAAAGTCTGAAATAAAAGAGTGATTGCACCTTCCGAGGAGAAAGTGTCTGTGGCTGAAGTGTTAGGCTGTAAAATTCAGTGGACCCCAGAAATATACTGTTCCTTCCCTCCTCCCTTCAGTGCCAGGAAACAGCTTCTCACTGTTGCTGGCCCCTTAGTGCTTCAACATCCCTCCTTGGCACAGCTGCTCACAGCTCTATGAATGGTCCCTTTACTAAATCCCCTTCAAAATTTTAAACAAGCATGTCAAAGAATCGATAATAGGCAGTGAATGATGTGAAAATTCTAGTTATACATATTTCTTTCAATCCTGCTCAAAACTATCTTTAAAAGCCATACAATTAGTTGACATTAATGCATTGATATTTTACTGGAGACTATGTTTACATTTTATAATACATAATTTAATCTAAAGAATCCCCAGGGCCCCATGTGGCTCAGTCTCGGATGAGAGATGCATTCAACGGAATCATAAGTCTTACTTCATAAACCTTGTACATCTTACAGATATTTGATGTAAAATATAGATAATTTATAAACTTTGGACAATATTGCAAATATTTGCTGTCGATTTTTAAAAATGTGTCAAGCTGGAGTTTTACACAGGGCACCAACCAGAATATTTGCCAGAAATTATTTTTAGGCATCAGTCCTTATCGCCCAAATTCCATACCCACTATATAACTGCTAATCTTTTTCCTGTTCTCTCTCATTTTTTGCCTCACCACAATTTTGCTCTCTGTTAAGTTCCTCCACTTGCCTGTGAGCACTTTTCCTGACTTCCTAGCCAGGTGTGACCACCAGGACTGACCCACTCCCTGGCCACCTGGCCTGGAGAACTCACTGTGTAACCCAATGTCACCAGATCCTTTCTCAACCCCCTGAGGAGGAAGCATCAGCCTTCTGGGAATTCTGATTTTTTGTTTCATTACCAATTTCATGGACAATTTCTGATGAATAAAATTCTTCCTTACAGTTTGGCGAGAAACATGGTATATACTCATGTCCCCTTGCTTAAGGGGAAAGCCTTGCCCTTTGGACCCTGAATCCACAGTCTAAACAGCATGGAGCTGCCTGAATGCAAACATACTGTGCCCAGGAAAAACATGAATTCTCTCCTCTAGGGAGAGGACCTCAGTGCTGAAGACACAGCAAAGATCTCACCAATGGAAGAACCTATCACACTCAATGTTCATTCATATTTCAAAGAATAGTTTGTCCTCTAAGGAAACTATCCAGATGTTTTCTTTTTCTTTCTAGAAAGAAAGCAGCAGAGATAAACATGTATTGAAGAAACAAAAAGCATCTCAGTAAAGCAAGGAAATATGGTAAGTCTATGGCCAAATCTATGATGAAAGAGGCAAAAAGAGTATCAAAATCATTCAGGTCTCTTTCTATAAGAAATCCAGACTGCAAGTCATAAAGTCCTATGTACTTACCTCACAAGCTCAGTTCTGTTGCACAGAATCTCGAATAATATATGCCATTATAGAATAGGATCTAGCCAAGAATAATGCCATCAATTTCCAGTGTCACTGCCACAGCACAAAGCACAAAGAAAGGAAAACTCATGAATCACACATACTTCCTCTCCAGTTTTAAGCACTACTTCTAACTTAGGTAAGTTGTCTTATCTAGCATTGTTTGCCAAGGGCAAGCCCAACAACCAAGTGAGTAGAGGCATGGGTGAGAACAGCAGACCATGGGTGCCAGGCATTAGGTAAGCCAGCTTGCCCAGGAATCACACAGGACCGATGGTATGGAAAACTCTTTTTTTTTTTTTAATTCTGAGTCAACATAAAATTCAGGAAGATCTTCCTTTGCCTCCTCAATGACAGCTACAGAATGTGTCTGAGCAAAGATGGGCCATCACATTAGAGACCTCTACTGCTGTCTTAATCCATTCAGGCAGCTATAACGAAAACCACAGACTGTGTAGCATATGTACAGCAGAAACTAACTGCTCATAGACATGGAGGCTGGAGGTCTGAGATCAGGGTGCCACCATGATCCGGTGAAGAAGACCTTCCTGGTTGTAGACTTCTCATCGTATCCACACAAGGCAAAAGGGCTAGGGATCTGTGGCCTCTGTGGGATCTCTTTAATAGAGTCACTAATCCCCTTCATGAGGGCTTCACCCTCCTAACCTAATCACCTCCAAAAGACCCACTTTCTTACACCATTACATTGAGTGTTAGGCTTCCAATGTGTGTATTGGGGGGGGGGGGGGTGTATAAACATCAGACCATAGCAGCTACTGTAATCCTAATAATTTGCATAGAATTCACCTTATGAGTGAGTAGATGGGCCAAGAGGTCTCCCCCAGGGATGCAGTGCACTAAGAATCTCCAGCAAATAGCATAGAGGAGTCCATCCCTGGCCCACATCTTCAATGTCTGTAACACTTCTCATATAGGAGAACCCTGCAAAGGAGAACACCTTACCCTTTTCAATTCCTCGGGGCTTTCTGGGTGGAGTATAGGGAAAGGGTAACAAAGTGATGGTGATGGGGTTGACAGTAAGTGACAACCCCAAGTGATTGACAATTCGATCTCTTATCAGACTAAGGGAGGGGTCTCCATCACAGATCACACTCACCTTCCCCCTGGGAAATCCAGGAAAGCATGGAGGTGGAGCAGGGCTGAGTGTCCTTCTGAATAGGCCTTTGAATGGTTCTCCAGCTAGAACCTCACATATGCAGGGGAGCCCAGGGGCAGGGAGAGTGGGATGAGTGCACAGGAGCCTGGTTTGTGGCCTCAGAAAATCTCACTTTAATTCCCAGCTCTCTCCCTTATATTTCATCCTTACCTTCCCTAGCCTCAGCCGTCTCATCAGCAAAGTGGGCTTGTTGTGAGGATTAAAGGATATAACATATAGGAAGCTCTTAGTACAACATTGCCTGGCATATAAAGGGCACGCATTAGAATGGTGGCTCTGGTATCATGACCCACATGTCCACTTACACTTTTCTCTCTCCCTTTTTATATTTGAAAGTTGCTTTCCAGAAGCCTTTCTCAGGCTCTGAAAGAGTTGCACTAAGAGAATTCCATCCTTTCTTCTCCGAAGCTAGTTTACTATTGATGTTGGCTACACACGCAATGACTTGACACCCTCCCTTACTTTCTCCTCCAAACCACCTCCCCTTGTGCCTCACATGACAAGCCAAAGTCAGGCCCAGCTGGAAAACAAGGTAAAATGTAAAAATCCATGAAGTCAGCTGTTTTCAATTATAAACATAATACAATAATCATACCCACAAACTCCTTTGTAGGGAGCAATGAACTAAAGGAGAAAATTGCATGTAAAAATATTACAACATGCAACAATTAGAATGAACTGTTATGCTCCACTTTACAAAAAAAGGAAGAGGTGGGGGAACAGATACCCCAACCAGGAGAATTGTGCCACAACCGAACCAGCATTAGCTGGAACGGAATTCTGAGATGTCAGTGCCTGGCTTGTTTGGAAAACTGAGCACCATCTGCAAATCAGGACCAGCTGGAAGACTCGATCTAAAGCAGATCCAGCCGTGGAAAGGGAAAATCTTAAACTGCCCCAAACTGGCTTTGTCAGCTTGGCCTTGGACTAGCGGAAGACACAGGGTGGACCCTTCAGTTTCAGCCTTTTTTTACTTTTCATTTTTTTAACTAGGTTAATTTTTTGGGGGGTGGGGGCTAAATACCAGAGCTTGGCTCAAAATATAAATAAAGTCTGTGGTCCTAGTTTCCCTGGCTTTTCAATTCGTGTGGCACTAACAAGAAGTGGTCTCGCTCACACTGGAACTCTGCTTTGGCACCAGTTTAATGTGGGATTGAATCTGGGCTGGGCCATGTGGCCTTGGTAGGCTGGTTTCACTTTTCTGTTTCTAAGCTTCCTCATCTCTAAACACAGTGATGTTGTGGGGATTAAATGACTTGATGCACATAGAATAGTTCTTGGCGCTAGTAAGCACTCAAATGTCAGCTATTATTATTTCAATTCTTATTGTTCTCATTATTTCAAAGTTGGGGTTTTTTTTTAATTAATGAAGAATAGAAAAAATATGTTTGAGAGCTGGCCTCATCCAAAACTTCAAGGCCTTGAATCTAAACAGGGTCTCCCCACACAGAAGGAGCATCCGTTTGTAATTAATGACCCCCCCCCCCCCCCAGTGCTTCCACAAATCCAATATTTGCACTACAAAGGCCAAAAGAGGGCCACTGAGGTCAATGGTTCTTATGGAATGAAAAGTTTCCCCCCTGCGTCCTCGGGAGTGCTGGCCAACCTTGTTTCAGAGACTTCTTGCCCTCTGAACGTGGGGATGTTTTTAGACATTGTTCTAAAGCAGTGGTTGGCAAACAGCGGCTCTTTGGCCCCTGGAGTGTGGCTCTTCCACAAAATACCACGCCCTGGGTGAGTCTATTTTGAAGAATTGGCGTTAGAAGAAGTTTAAGTTTAAAAAATTTGGCTCTCAAAAGAAATTTCAATCGTTGTACTGTTGATATTTGGCTCTGTTGACTAATGAGTTTGCCGACCACTGTCTAAAGCATCAGGGTATGCTTTTCTTCATACCATGTTGCAAATGGTAAAAATTTATTCACAGTCAAATTATAATCAGAAGCAACCAGTAGAAATTCAAGGATGTGCTCACAGCCAAACTGCTTCATTTTCACTTCTTATTTCTTTATGTAAAATTACCAGCGCTCTTGGGATTTATGGAAGCAGTCAGCAAAATGTGTTATAAACACCCACTTCAAAGAGGCCCCCAGAAAGCCAGACTGTAAAATTTCTCGCTCTGATAATCCTCCTCATGCCAGTTCTGAATAATCATGGAGCCGCTCTAACACAGACGTTATTTTCCATCCTCGCAGCAGCTCAGATGGTGGACGAGCATGGAAATGTGCCTAGAATGTTTCACATGGAATCTGTGGCAATTATTTTGAAGCTCCCAATAAATGCAACAACTATCTGATAAACTTACACGAAGCACAGGGGTGGCGGGAGGTTACAAAATAACCAAAACGTGATGCTGTTTTCAAGCTTACATCCCAATGTGAAAGAAACCTTCCATCATCTCTCTCTGTACAACCATTACAGCAAATCGCCAAACATGCAAGGTTTGCTTCACTCTTGTTCGCAGACAAGCATGTCTGAATCTTGTTCTCTTATCTGCTTATGCACTCTTCTTTCTTTGACTACCTTAGGGCCTTTGGTCTCTGTACTCTCTCCGGTATCAAAGGCTCTGCTTCTTACTCCTTGATCGTTTAGGCTTTACTAAGGTTGCAGAAGTGTCTGGAACCATGGGAAATAGAACTGTGAGTCAGAGGGGACTACTATATGTAAGACAAGCTAATGAGGATATTCCCAGGGGCCTCTCGATTTGGTTAGGAGCTCTTCTTGAGACCAGGGGTCCTGGTCTTGTCGACTGTGTGCCTTGGGAAAGATGCAAGTGGGCTGAGCTAAGGACAGAAGAAAGAGGGAAAGGCAGTAGGAAGGATTCTGCTGTCACCATCAGGGTCTCCGAGGAGACTCCAGCCAAGGAGAGATGTGTAGAAATGGTGGGAAAGAGAGATAAACAGCATCCTGGCCATCCCAGGGCTTGGGTGCTGAGCTGTGATCTCCAAACAGAGGGGTGCTCTGAGCACCAAGTCCTCCTACCTACATTGACCGATAGGCTCAAACGAACCAACCCAACCACCTGTGCTATGTGCTTCCCTAACTGGTCATGCTTTCCTCTCATGGGAATTCATGAGCCATTGAGAATCTACAAGGATCCAGAAACCATAGTGAAAACCAGGGGTCCTCCAGGTATGGAAGCTACTGCTTCCTGGACTAGGTGCCCTGGACAAGGATGGTGGTGGGAGATATAACAGTCTACAGATACACCTTGAAGGTGTAACCAATTGGACTGGCGATTGGATTGGGTGTGAGGAATAACATCCTGAAGGCATCAAGAATATCGCTCAGGTCCCTGCAGTTCAGCAGGTGAGTAGGTGTCATGCCATTGATAAGGGTAGAGAAGAATGAGGACGGACCACTTAAGACATATTAAATTTGGGAAATCTATTAGATATCCAAGTGGTCATGTCAAGTTGGCAATCAAATACATGGTTTAGGGTCTCAGGAGAAAAAAATCCTTCCCCAACGGTGTCTTCCAAATTACTGTTCAAACGAGATGGTAGCCTGAGGATCATTTGTCCTCTGAGAATAGGAACCATAATGAAATATCAGCACATCCACATTGACGCATCCCAAGGCTGCAACTGTGCTTCATTTCACTTTTTATTCATCATTTCAGTAAATATTTATTACATTCTGGGACCATGCTTGGTCTGGGACCAAAAGTGGTGAATAAAACAGACAGTCCCTGCCCTCATGGAATGAAGATAAAGTGGAATAAAAAAGATTAAATGGGTGTGTGTTTTTTTTAATAAAACGCAAATGACAAAATAAAACAGAGTTCAGGTTCTGAAGTCAAACAGATCTAGAATCAAATCCTGATTCTGCTGCTCATTAGCTGTGAAACCTTGACAGGTCTCTTAGCCTCTCTGAGAATTTGTTTCTGCATCTGCAAATGAGATCATTCTTATCTCATAGCTGTGAGAGTTAAATGAAATAATCATATACAGTATTTAGCATAGTGTCTGATGCATACTCAGCACTTGATAGATGTTAGCCAATATTTCAGGTGCTGTGGAAATCACGGGAGGGGTCTATTCTAGAAAGAGCATTGGTGAGGGTATGAGCAGGACGGAGCTGGGCAGGTCTGGGAATGAGCTGGGGCAGAAAGGCCAGGTTGCACACTAAGCACAAGGGAAAGCCTGTGAACAGATCTGTGTAGGCGCTGGGACTCTCCCGCATGTGCCCCTCTAGGCCCCACCTCTACCTGTACTTTTATGCCCAACACACATGGGGATAGGCCTTTCTTCCGGACAATTCCTTTCCAATCTGTGAAAACTCTGCACATTAAAGAGTGATGACAGGATGTGAAGGAGGTTAAAACAGGCGCTGAAAGGATCTGCTTTGTTAAATAGACTATTGTCTTTTCAGCATTCCCTCTCAACATCCACGGTTCCGGAGGCAGATTGTCATGAATAATGCCAGTGCAAGTGTGGCTGGAAGAACTCAAGAGCATCCTTTGCTGTGGAGAAGCCTTTCTCTGGCCTCCACAGACCTTGATTTCCTAGTTGTACAGCCTGAAGGGAGAGCAGAGAACCCTGATCCCCACCTCCTCTCCTCCACTGCCCCCCTCACCCCCCACCACCACACACACTACATCAGAGGGGCTCAGGCCCCAGCCACTAATGGCAACACTCTGGGAGTCTCCTTTCATCACTGCTGCCAGGACTCAGTGCTGCCAGGTCAACCATTCCTCCCTCTTCCCTTCCCCTTTGCTTTTCTGACTTCTCCAGCGGTGGCCAGACAGGCCCCTCTATCTCTAGTCCTCAACAAAATGAAGTCACGGGAATCACAGTCACGCCAACGCGAGTGTGCTGTGGCAGATTAGCTGGGGGAGACTGAAGGGCCAGGCCTGTCTTAAGTGAGTCCAGCTGCAGTGACTGAGGAGCAGGGCTCAGGCCCATTTCTTTTTATTTCTCCTCCCTACTTTATTGAGGCATAATTGACAAATAAAATTGTAAGATATTTAAAGTATACAACCTGATGATTTGATATACATTATGAAAGGAGTCCCACCTGAGTTAATTAACACACCCACCAACTCACATATTTACTTACCTTTTGTACGTGAGTGTGAGAACATTTAAGTTCTACTCTTTTAGTAAATTTCAATTATGCAATACAGTGTTATCAACCGCAGTCACCATCCTATCTAATAAAAGAGTAATATGCAAATTAACCATCACTCTGCTACACCCACAAGCCATGCCCACCAGCCAATCAGGAGCGAGTATGCAAATTATCCCAACCAAGATGGCTGCAGCCATGGAGAGAGCAGGAGGCTTGGGTTTCCCCGGCAATGGAGGAAGCCAAGCTTTCTGCACACCCTGGCCGGCCCAGGCCTCCACTCAAGGCTACAAAGTTTCAATTATAGAAGATAAATAAATCCCAACAAAAATGGCGGCAGCCATGAAGCTGGAGAGAGCAGGAGGCTTGAGTTGCCCCCGGCGATGGAGGAAGCCAAGCTTCAGCAGCCCTGGCCTGCCTTGGCCTCTGCTCAAGGCTACACAGTTTCAATTATAGAAGATAAATAAATCCCAGATACCAGGGCCTCCACTTAGGTTGCCGGGGGGGGGGGGGTGGCCAGCCTGAAAACCACCACAGGCCCCTCGCCCAGGCTGCCCCATGCCCCAAGGGAACCCCCACCCTGATCCCGGACACCCTTCAGGGCAAACCAGCTGGCCCCCACCCATGCACCAGGCCTCTATCCTATCTAATAAAAGAGTAATATGCAAATTGACCATCACTCCAACACACAAGGTGGCTGCCCCCATGTGGACACAAGATCGCCACCACAAGATGGCCAGCAGGGGAGGGCAGTTGGGAGGGACCAGGCCTGCAAGGGAGAGCAGTTGTGGGCAATCAGGCCTTCAGGGGAGGGCTGTTGGGAGGGATCAGTCCTGCAAGGGAGGGTACTTGGGGGTGATCAAGCCTGCAGGGGAGGGCAGTTAGGGGTGACCAGGCCGGCAGAAGAGGGAAGTTGGGGGCAACCGGGCCTGCAGGGAAGGGCACTTGGGGAGACCTAGGCCTGCAGGGGAGAGTAGTTGGGGGGGACCAGGCCTACAGGGGAGGGCAGTTAGGGGCAAACAGGCTGGCAGGAGAGCAGTCAGGCATCAATCAGGCTGGCAGGGGAGTGGTTAGGGGGTGATCAGGCTGGCAGGCAGAAGCTGTTAGGGGCAATCAGGAAGACAGGCAGGCGAGCAGTTGGGAGCCTGCAGTCCTGGATTGTGAAATCCCGATCAGGATTGGGCCTAAATGGGCAGTCGGACATCCCTCGGGGGGTCCCAGATTGGAGAGAGTGCAGGCTGGGCTGAGGGACACCGCCCTCTCCCCCGCCCCCGTGCACGAATTTCATGCACCAGGCCTCTAGTATTATACATAAGCTCCTCAGACTTTATTCATCTTATACCAACTTCTCCCTATTTCCCTCATCCCCACCAGCCTTAGCCACTACTTTCTTTGAGTTTGACTCTGTGTGTTTTTTTCTAAATTCTACATGTTACCATCCAGTATTTGTCTTTCTCTGATGTCTTATTTCACTTACCATAATGCCCTCCGCATTCATCCACATTGTCACAAGTGACAGGATTTCCTTCTTTTTTAATGCTGAATAATATTCCATTATATATGCAATTGTCTTTATCCATTCATTCATGAATGACACTTAAATTGTTTCCATATCTTGGCAATTGTGAATAATGCTACTATAACATGGGCATGCAGATATTTCTTTGAGATAAAGATTTCCTTTCCTTTAGATATATACTCAGAAGTGGAACTGCTAGCTAGATCATGTGGTAGTTCTGTTTTTAATTGCTTGAGAAACTACCATGCTGTTTTTCAAAGTGGCTGTACCTCAATCCTAATCCTAACACTAGGAAAATGTGCAATTTAGAAGAGGTCTGGGTTTTGGGAACAAAAGCTTGAGTAGTGCAAACATAAGAAACATCTAATATGGTAAGATTTGTGTAATTCCAAGCCATATAAGAAAAACATGCACACAGGAGTTCAGCTGCATTGGGCACAAAGTAAGAACAAAATTTAGGACAATGGAAAAATCAGAGTTACACTTTTATGATTTTGGATTTTTAACCCCAGGACCATTTTTAACCCCAGAAGGCTGTTTCCGTGATTCCAAGTTTGCAAGACATTGTAAGTGAGAAAGGAAAAAGTTTTTTGCACAATCACATTGTGTAATGGAAAGTTCCAGCTAATTTGGGAGAAAAATATGTAGTATAAGCCTCAGAATGATAGAAGGATTATTTTCAAGTGGTATACCCCTGACTTTCTGTTCACAGAACAGGGATATCATTCTGTTTTAAACACAAGATCTTATTTGGGACAAACATTTTCAAAAGGCTTTCCAAAGAAAGGAAGACTTTCTTGTCTATCGCTAAGTAAATGCAAGTGGATCTCTACCGCAACAATATAAATAAATACTTACTTTATTTATTCTTCAAATTTCCTGGGAACTATAGGATCCACACACTAGGAAAACAAACCAATGGGGCCATTTGATGACAGAGGTCCCAGCATTCAGATTCCTTCTGTGTACATGGAGCCGAGGAATGTTCCAGGCACAACGGAGGGCTCCTGCTACTTGAAGAACCAAAGTACTGGCTGGGCTGGATAGAGAAAATAAGTTGGGGGAGGACAGGGATGGTGGTAAGACAGTCCCTGGAATATTCTCCTCCAGCCCCTAGGCAATAAGGACGCATCTATAATCACACCCACTCTGGACTCCTGGATCATCCCACTATCATACCTGTACTGGATGGGAGAGAAGCTTGGGACATGTGACCGTGGCAGAAGTAGTATGATCCTTGGTGTCAAAGGGGAAGGCCTTTGGATGAAATGACACTCACATTTCTGTCCCATTACTATGGACAAATTTCAGAGACTTCAAGGGGGTGTAGACAAACAGCTAATAGTGAGACATGTCTTTTCCATTGTTTTTTTCCATTTAGTATCCAAGGGCATCAGTCTCTCTCTCCGTCTGCCATCATCTGACAAAACTCCCAATGTTCCACCTCCTCCACATGTCTATCTAGGTGACTGAACATGACTGGCAAAGTACACAACCCACTGACAGGTCTTTCTTTAAATTCTCAAGTGAGACCTTGGCTGTGCAACAAATTTATGTTTTCTTTGTCAATTTATTCTCCCACACTTCTAGACAACTATTTCATTCCTCCTCACCTCTGTTCAAATCTCCAGTATCCCTCATCCTCATTTTTAGCCCTCCCTGATCTTTTCTTTTTTTGCCAAAAAATAAATAAATAAAATCTAGAAGCAATTGAAAGAGGATTTGCACACATTCCCACCATGTAGCCAACCATCTTACCTGCATCTGCACCAATATCCTACCTTCCCTCTTGTAATGAGTAAGTCATCCATGCCCTAGTAATGGCCAAAGCTTCCACTTATGCACAGAGTCCCACCCCCTCTCATCTGCTCAAGGACATAGTTCCTACAGTTACATCGTCTCCCTTCTATTTCATCAATTTTTTTCTGCTCTCCCAGGTCATCCCACTATCATACAAATATTCTGTTGTACCCACACCTTTTTTACTTGTTGTTGTTAACTCTCACCCAAGGATATTTTTCCATTGATTTTTAGCGAGAGTAGAAGAGAGGGAGGGAGGGAGGAAGGAAGGGAGGGAGGGAGGGAGGGAGGGAGAAACATTGATGTGAGAGAGACACATCAATTGGTTACCTCTGACATGCATCCTGACCGGGCCAGGGATCAAACCTGCAACCCAGGTATGTATCCTTGACCGGGAATTGAACCCGTGACAATTCAGTGCACAGGCCAACACTCTAACCACTGAACTGTACCCACACCTTTTAAAAAATTTTATAAAAACTTCTCTAGAGTCCACATGCCCTTCTAGGTACATCTCTCTGTTCCCTTTTACAGCAAAACTACCACGAAGACTTGTGTGTACTTGTTGTTTTGACTCTTCTTCAATTCCTTCTTGAATTCACCCAAATTTACCAAAATTGCTTATGACAAGGTCTCCAATGACATTCTATTGCTCATTTCTAAGTCTTCATCTAACCTAATGTATCAGGAGTATTTGACTTGATTGATCCTTTCCTTTTGAAATACTTCTTCACTATATTTCCAGGAAGACTTTAGTAGTCACTCTTTCTCAGTTTCTCGGACCTCTAAACATTGGAAGACTCCAGACCTCAATCTTAGATCTCATATTCTCTCTATCTACACTCTTTCTGGGTGATTTCATTTGATACCTTGGTTGAAATATTTCTATATGCTCTAATCCCAACATCTTCCCTTGACACCAAGCTCATATTTCCAACTATTTACTCAACATCTTATATGTCAAAATGGAGCACTTGTGTTTCCACTCAAACCTGATCCTCTTTCATTGTCCCCAGCAAATGACTTTTCCATTTTAACCGATTGCTAAAGCCAAAATCCTTCTCTTTCTCTCAAACTCGCATTCAATCCATCACCAAATTCTGTTAAACCCTTCCTTCTAAATATATTCAGAAAGTTACCAGTTCTCTACACATCCTTCCTCCACTGTTTTCCTATTATAAGCCATCATGCTCGTTCCACTTGACAACTGCAGTGGCCTCCCTACTTCTACCCTTGTGCCTGGCCGCTATGGTCTGTTCTCCACATGGCAGTCAGAGTGATTTTGTTAAACTAGAAGTCAGATCACCTCATTCATCTTCTCTGGACCCTTCCGTGCTTCCTGTCTCATTCAGGGTAAAACTCAAAGTTGTTCCAAGGCCTGTAAGGCCCCCTGTGAGCAACTCTTACTACCTTCTACTCTTCCCTCACTCAGTCACTCCATTCCAGATACATTGGCCCTCTTGCTCTTCCTTAAATATCAAGCCTGCTTGTACCCCTTTGAATGTGTTGTCTCTTTGCCTGGAAGTTGCTTTCTTCACATACCCACACAGCTCACGCCCCCATTTCCTCCAAATCTCCTCAAATATCACCACATCAATATTAAATAGCCCTCACCCACCATTGTTCTATAGCTCCTTTTTGTGCTTTACTCTCCTTTGTAGCACATATAACCCCCTGACTTATGCCTATTTGCTCATAGAGCATCTATTTCCCCTCACTGGTCCACTTATAAGCACCATGAGAAGAGGGACTTCATCTATTTTGTTTATAGGTATACTCTACTATCTAGAGTAGGCAGCCGCGCGTTTGACATGCTTGCTCTAGAGTAATGCTTAGCACATAACAGACATGCATGAGAAACCAAGATGGCGGCATAGTTAAACACCTGAATTTGCTGCCTCACACAACAACTTCAAAACTACAACTAAAAGACAAAACGGACATCATCCAGAACCACAGGAAGGCTGGCTAAGTGGAAATTCTACAACTAGAAGGAAAGAGAAAAGCACACTGAGACTCAGAGGAGCTGCAGAAGTAAAGGCAGAGGTATGGAGGTGCATGGGGAGAGGGCTGGCAACTGAGTATGCGGCTGTCTTTTTCAAGCAGG
The DNA here is from genome assembly GCF_963455305.1 of Plecotus auritus. Taxonomy (NCBI): domain Eukaryota; kingdom Metazoa; phylum Chordata; class Mammalia; order Chiroptera; family Vespertilionidae; genus Plecotus; species Plecotus auritus. The sequence continues at coordinate 39,065,169 of NC_137770.1, forward strand.
AGGGAGACAAAAGCTCCCGACTGCTCTGAACTCCAGTTCCGGGTGAGACTCTGGGGACCCAGACTCTTTGGGGAGAAACTGGACTGTCTGGCATCGGGCGGAACCCAAGGGTGGCTTTCTCTCAGAGGTGCTTGCAGTGATTACCAAGGGATATTGAGACCCAGGAGGGCTGACAGGAAGCCATTGCTACGCCCTGAGACTCTGCCCCATCCAAACTGTGTGCAGAGGCTTTTGCATATGAATGGCCGGGTCCCTTGAAATCTAAAGTTACCTAACAAACTGCCGCTAAGTCAGTGAGACCCAGAACATCCAAAAGAAGGCCCAAGGCCCCGCAGCAGCTTGCATTGCTTCACAGCTGGGCCTCATCTGGGCACCTCCAAAACCCAAACAAAGAAGAGGAATCTGCAGATCTCTCCATAGCTCCTGCTGGGTAGCCTCAGGCAGAGGCTAAATTAGCACCTCCTTGGCGATCCAAGAGCCAGTGTACCCAGGGGTCAGAGTAGGACCATCCAGATTACAACTCCTCAGATTCATAAGGGACATACTCAGGTGGCAGACTCAGTGAGCACCAAAGCACCACTGAAGCAAGTTTTGTCTCATAAGGGTGTCTCCAGCACAGAAGTTCTCCCAGCGTAGACACAGCTGATCCTCACAGCCAATTGGCCTGGAGGACAATTCCTTCTAGTGATACCAACAACCATCAAGGCTTAACTACAACAAGACTGTGCACACAGCCCACAAAGGGGTGAACCAAGAGTGTCCACCTCAGGTAACTGGGGAGGCTGAGCCACTGGGCCCTATAGGACACCAGGCACACAAAGCCACACTATCAACTCAGGGAAGCAGCCAAAATGTGGAGACAAAGAAACAGGTCACAAATGAAGAAATGGAGGAAAGCAAACAACTGGATATAAGAATTCAAAACCACGGTTATAAGGTTTTTCAAGAATTTTCAAGGAAAGGCCGATAAATTTAGTGAGACCCTCGAGGATATGAAAAAAGACCAACTCGAAATTAAGCATACACTGAATGAAATAAAAAATAATATACAGAGATAAAAAATAATATACAGAGATCCAATAGCAGTCTAAAGGAACACAAGAATCAAGTCAAAGATTTGAAATACAAAGAAGCAAAAAACACCCAACTGGAAAAGCAAAAAGAAAAAAGAATCCAAAAACATGAAGATAGTGTAAGGAGCCTCTGGAACAACTTCAAGCATACCAACATCTGAATTATGAGGGTGCCAGAAAAAGAGAGAGAGCAAGATACTGAAAACCTATTTGAAGAAATAATGACAGAAAACTTCCCCCACCTGGTGAAAGAAATAGACTTACAAGTCCAGGAAGCGCACAGAACCCCAAACAAAAGGAATCCAAAGAGGACCACACCAAGACACATCATAATTAAAAATGCCAAGAGCAAAAGACAAAGAGAGAGTATTAAAAGCAGCAAGAGAAAAACAGTTAGTTACCTACAAGGGAGCACCCATACGATTGTCAGCTGATTTCTCAACAGAAACTATGCAGGCCAGAAGGGAGTGGCAAGAAATATTCAAAGTGATGAATAGCAAGAACCTACAACCAAGAGTACTCTACCCAGCAAAGCTATCATTCAGAATTGAAGGTCAAATAAAGAGCTTCACAGATAAGAAAAAGCTAAAGGAGTTCATCACCACCAAACCAGTATTATATGAAATGCTGAAAGGTATTCTTTAAGAAGAGGAAGAAGAAAAAGGTAAAGATAAAAATTATGAACAACAAATACATATCTATCAACAAGTGAATCTAAAAATCAAGTGAATAAAAAATCTGATGAACAGAATAAACTGGTGAATATAATAGAATCAGGGGCATAGAAAAGGAGTGGACTGACAATTCTCGGGGGGAAAGGGGTGTGGGGGTGCAGGAAGAGACTGGACAAAAATCATACACCTATGGGGGGGGCGGGTAAGGGCAGAGGGTGGGGTGAGAACTGGGTGGAGGGAAGCTATGTGGGGGAAAATGTGGAACAATTGTAATAATCTGAACAATAAAGATTTATTTTTTAAAAAATAACAGACATGCAATTTAAGTGTTTGGAGAATGAATGAATGAGGCCATTGGTATGAAATATTGAGAACCCCCCTCCATGGAGATGAAAAAGATAAATAAGAGCATTGTGCTGTCATGGGTGGCATTTTCCATGGAAAGTTAGGTGACTGTAGAATGTGGAGAAAGAGCATTTTCAAGATGCCATAGTCTCTCTCCCCAACTTCCTCGGCCTTGAACCCAAGGAAGAAATTAAAGGAGGCTGAGGTTTCTACAGTTCTTCACAAAAATAGCTCAGCCTGAAAAATACTGCTCTGTTACTATTTTGGAGACGCTAAAGTACCTCCAGCTGGCAGCCTGGGAAGCACCTGTTACATTTATAGTGATAAATGGTGTATGTGTTTGTACAGGTCAATAAACAATTCCATAATAATGCTTTAAATGACCACAATTTGAAACACTCCTCAGAGGGATGGAGTCCATTAACACACTCAGTTACTCTGAGAATCTCCAGAGGTGGCTTGGATTCCATGAGGTGACATGAGGTCAAAGGTCCTGTGGCTTTTGGGCCCAGAGTCTTAACCCAAAGGCCTACCTCTGCCTTCTTCTGTGAGAGAGGAATCAGGATAATTGTGGTGGGTGATGATATCTTAAAGGGGCTGTAAACCAACCAAACCACATCCAGGATTAAACCAACAAAACTATGGAGAGCGGAGGATTGCTGATTATAAACTCCATAGAATAAGGCTAAACCTAACACTGAAAGCACACTGGCACCTCAAAGCGCTGGTTCTATTTGAGGAAGGAAGTCACCAGAAAAACTCGGAACAGGCCCATTTAAGTCACGTTAGTAAGTAAAGATAAAGGATGCACTTAAGTCACATTCATGGTCTCAGAATCTAGAATGACTAGTAAACACTTCTTATCACTTAGCACATTTAGCAGATTACAAAGCAAAATAAAACCCTTTTATATTTTAGAGACATACACCCATCCTCCTCTAGAAATATCAAATACATTGCTAAGCAATGCTCACCATACAAGGAACTTTTCTATTCTGTTAAAATCAAACAAATATCTATTTTCTTAATAATCCATTTAATCCATTAGTGATCTACTAACCTCTTTCCAAATTCTTTAAAAAAATGTTCCTTTATTTTTTAAAGACTGCAGTATGTATGAGAGGCTACACAGGATATTGAATCTAGTTGCTTAAGACAGACTTCCTCCACGTCTTCTTTCTTTCCATACATGTTTGTTGAGTGGAGTGTCTGCAGTGGTGTGCTATCTCCTTCAGAAACAACACATTCTTCTGAGCTGCCCAAAGTACTTTGGATGCTGCAGACTCATAGCTAAATTCTTCTCCTAGAATTGCTCTAGGCGCCACCTAAGGATATACCCCTTCCTGGGGCAGCCCACATTTAGTTGATTGGTAGACACTGGTGGACAAAAGCCTGATCCCAGGCCTCAGTGAGAACAAATGCAAAAGACAGTCACATCTCCAGAGCTCCTCGGGGACTAGCTGAGGCTTCCGAAGTAACTGTACTTAACTCAGTCCTTCCTCCCTCCCAGGTGTGGTTCTCAGTGTCCTTTTCCCAGGGAACCCCACCTAAGAAATCGAGTTACCGTGATTTTTCAGTTTCTAAGCTAATTTTTTAGGACAAGATGAGTAAAATGAGGCCTTGTCCCTGTCTCAAGTAACTCACATGCTGAAACACCAAAACAACACAAAAACACGCATGCTAGCAGGCAACACTTGTTCCAGAAGCGTCCACAGGGCAGTGACACTTGGACTCATTCTTGACAGATGAGTCCAACTCTGGAAAAGGCGGCAAGTGGAGCAACTCTCCTAGGCAGATGCAATAGCATTTGCCAAGTCAAAAAGGTATGAGACAGCCTGGCTTGCTTCAAGTTACAGTGCGTCTGTCAATGTGGCTGAAGCCCAGAGTGAGGCAAGAGGAGAGATAGGAAGTGTCAGAACTGGAGCACAGAAAACAGGATGAGGTCACATTACAGAGGGACAATGAAGAGCCTCACAGTTTGGATTCTGGGATCAGGCTCCCTGCTTTGACTATCGACTCCACAACTTACCAAGCATGTGAATACATCTGAACTGCTTCACCTCTCTAAGCCTCAGTTTCTTCATCTAAAAAAATGAATGTAAAACTAGGACTTACCCCACAGACACTGCTGTGGAAATTAAATGCAATAACACACATCAAGTGCTTCATATAGAGCAGGGCTCTGCCCGGGCATTCAGAAAACTGTTAGCTATTATGGGCTCTCTCTCACAGGCGATGGGGAACTAAATCGTTGTTTACATATACATGAGGCTAGAAACCGAGAGCCTGAGGCTTGAAGCCCAGGATGAGCACACAGAGAAAGACAAAGGCCTGCTGAAGGGGGAGCAGGAAAGACAGGGCACACTCAGGCCACTAGGAAAGCCTCTAAAGAGGCCTGCAAGGAGGATCAGAGTCCCATCCTGCACTCAGACCAGGACAGAAGGAAAAGCTCCAAGGACTAAGCACATGCCATTTAAGGTGCTGCCACCAGACATGTGATGTCAGCATTCCTAGCAACTGATACGCTTGCTGACGTCATTCATTCAAAGACTACATCCCCAAGAGTCTGATTTATCAAACGCTGTTCCCAAAAATGCACCCCCTACTTCCTAAGATACATCTCCCTCCGTAAGAAAAGTTTACAATGGAAATTCTCATACCAGATGAGTATTAATGGGCAGTGATCATAATAATTTGAAAATATATATTTAATTGAGCCCAGGATCATTTAAGGCATGTACCTATTTCTAGAAAATGAAAGCCAGGTCAGGAATATTGATCAATCAAGTCTCAGAATTTAGAACACACACATACACACACACACACACACACACACACACATATATATACATATATTTTTTTTTTACTAAAATTATTAAAGTTATAATGATATACCTCAGAATGGCCAAAATTTAAAAGATTGACAGCATTAAATGTTGGCAAGGATGTGGAGCAACTAGAACTCTCATACATTGTTGGTTGAGTATAAATGCTAAAATCATTTTGGAAAAAATTCCTGGCAGTTTTCTTATAAAATCAAGTCTACACATACTCTTTATGATCTAGTAATTTCAATTTTAGATATTGATAACAAGAGAAATGAAACTATATCTACAACATGACTTGAACAAGAACATTCATAGTAACCTTTTATTTTTTTAATTTAATAAATCTTTATTGTTCAGATTATTACAATTGTTCCACTTTTTTCCCCCCATAGCTCCCCTCCACCCGGTTCCCACCCCACCCTCTGCCCTTACCTCCCCTACCACTGTCCTCATCCATAGGTGTAGGATTTTTGTCCAGTCTCTTACGCACCCCCACACCCTTTTCCCCCCGAGAATTGTCAGTCCACTCCCTTTCTATGCCCCTGATTCTATTATATTCACCAGTTTATTCTGTTCATCAGATTTTTTATTCACTTGATTTTTAGATTCACTTGTTGATAGATATGTATTTGTTGTTCATAATTTTTATCTTTACCTTTTTCTTCTTCCTCTTCTTAAAGAATACCTTTCAGCATTTCATATAATACTGGTTTGGCGGTGATGAACTCCTTTAGCTTTTTCTTATCTGTGAAGCTCTTTATCTGCCCTTCAATTCTGAATGATAGCTTTGCTTGGTAGAGTAATCTTGGTTGTAGGTTCTTGCTATTCATCACTTTGAATATTTCTTGCCACCCCGGTCTGGCCTGCATAGTTTCTGTTGAGAAATCAGCTGACAATCGTATGGGTGCTCCCTTGTAGGTAATTAACTGTTTTTCTCTTGCTGCTTTTAATATTCTCTGTCTTTTGCTCTTGGCATTTTAATTATGATGTGTCTTGGTGTGATCCTCTTTGGATTCCTTTTGTTTGGGGTTCTGTGCACTTCCTGGACTTGTAAGTCTATTTATTTCACTAGGTGGGGGAAGTTTTTGGTCATTATTTCTTTAAATAGGTTTTCAATATCTTGCTCTCTCTCTTCTTCTGGCACCCCCATAATTCGGATGTTGGTACACTTGAGGTTGTCCCAGAGGCTCCTTACACTATCTTCATATTTTTGGATTCTTTTTTTTTTTTTTTTTCTTTTCTGTTTGAGTGTTTTTTGCTTCTTTGTATTTCAAATCTTTGACTTGATTCTTGCATTCCTCTAGTCTGCTGTTAGGTCTCTGTATAATATTTTTTTATTTCATTCAGTGTATGTTTAATTTCTAGTTGGTCCTTTTTCATATCCTCGAGGGTCTCGCTAAATTTATTGGCCTTTTCTAGGAAATTCTTGAAAAACCTTATAACCATGGTTTTGAACTCTATATCAGTCATTTGCTTTCCTCCATTTCTTTCATTTGTGACCTGTTTCTTTGTCTCCGCATTTTGATTGCTTCCCTGAGTTGGTAGAGTAGCTTTGTGTGGTAGGTGTTCTATAGGGCCCAGTGGCTCAGCCTCCCCCAGTTCCCTGAGGTGGACACTTTTGGTGCACCCCTTTGTGGGCTGTGTGCACAGCCTTGTTGTAGTTAGGTCTTGATTGTTGTTGGTATCACTGGGAGAAACTGACCTCCAGGCCAATTGGCTGTGAGGATCAGCTGTGTCTATTTTGGGAGAACTTCTGAGCTGGAGACACCCTTATGAGACAAGACTTGCAAACTGCAAAAGCCTCTGTGCTCAGCTTGGATGGGGCGGAGTCTCAGGGAGGAGCACACAGCCTTGGCTTCCCGTCAGCCCTGCCCTATGAGGCCCCTGTGTCTCAGTGTCCCTTGGTAATCGCTGTAAGCACCTCTGAGAGAAAGCCACCCTCGAGTTTCGCCTGCTTCCAGACAGTCCTGTTTCTCCCCGAATGAGTCTGGGTTCCCAGAAACTCGCCCAGAACTGGAGTTCAGCACAGTTGGGAGTTTCCTTCTCCCTCCCGCTTTAGAAAGCCAGCCGCGCACTCAGCCACCTGTGCACTCAGCCGCCTCTCCTCTCCATGCGCTTGCGCGTCTCCATACCTCAGCCTTTTGCAGCTCCTCTGATTCTCAGTGTGCTTTCCACTTTCCTTCTAGTTGTAGAATTTCCACTCATCCAGCTTTCCTGTGGTTCTGGATGGTGTCCGTTTTGTCTTTTAGTTGTAGTTTTGATATTGTTGTGCAAGGCAGCAGTTTAGGTATTTACCTATGCTGCCATCTTGGTTTCTCCATAGTAACCTTTTTAATCCAACCCATCAACTGAAAACAGTGCAGGTCCAATAAATGAGATAAGAGATGAACACACTGTGGAATATCCATATAGTAGAATCCTACTTAGAAATAACAAGGAAGAAACTATTGATACATTCAACAACATGGTATAACTTCAAAAACATTACACAAGGAGCACAGTGTATGAGATTATTCACATGAGATTCTAGATTAGGCAACCCTAACCTAGAGTTAGGGGGGAAATAATCAAAATAGAACTCCCTGCCTCTGAGGGAGTAGAGGCAGGTATTGACTAGGCAGGGACATGAGGGAACTTTCTGGGTGATGCCAATGTTTCATATCTTGCCCTAGCCGGTTTGGCTCAGTGGATAGAGCATCGGCCTGCAGAGTAAAGGGTCCCAGGTTCGATTCCTGTCAAGGGCACATGCCCAGGCTGAGGGTTCGATCCCCAGTAGGGGGCGTGCAGGAGGCAACCCATCAATGATTCTCTCTCATCATTGATGTTTCTATCTCTCCCTCTCCCTTCCTCTCTGAAATCAATAATACACACACACACACACATATACATAAAAGAACATTGCAAACAAATAGTGAGTTCTAGTTACTGATATATGTAACAAGGGAATTAGGGGGGAAGGGTACAGATGTCTGCAATTTACTTTGAAATGTGTCAAAAATAAGATGGATTGATGAATAAACATATAATAAAGCAAGTATCCTAAAATGTTAATAGTGGGACATAGGTGTGGCTTCATAGGTTCCCTGTGAAAATCTTTCTACTCTAACGTATGTTTTAAAATTTCATTTTAAAATGTTGGAAAAGTCATTTTATTTTAGAAGAGATCGATTCAAGTCAAAGGGAAGAGGGCTCAACCTCACAGCTGCCATAGCCTGTTTACCTGGGTGGGCCAGAGGCTGATTGGAAAGTGAGGACCCTGATGGAAGTGGGGGTGGTGGTGATGGTAGAATGACGGCGCATGAGGGGAAGGGGGCAAATATGTAAGTATGAGGTTTCTCTTTTTGCTCAGTCAGACATTTGGCAGACCAGATAAATAAAATCAAATGGCTGAATATTCTTAGTAGACTATGTCCTTCCCCAGCTTCAAAACTTGGACCTAGCAGCCAGTCTATGTGCAACTCAAATACTAGTAAATAAATTAGCCAGCAGGTCAGCGGGCTCATTGCAGCCGTGGCCTTTGCCGGGTGAGCAGTGAGAGGTCTACACACGCAGAGCAGAGGGGGGGCGGAAGGGCCCTCCTTCCTGTGGCACAGACAGGCAGTGCCACTGTGAAAATAAACAAACAATCCGTGGGGCGGCGGGCCTGTTTGGCCAGTGCCTGGGCCAAGCCCCCTGCCCTGTGACCCCACATGTTTGTGGAGCCTGCATCGCTGTCTAGCAACAGGGTCTATTTTTCTACCCCTGGCGCAAGTGGACGCAGCTGTCTGGGGCTGATTTACAGGAGGAAGTCCCCAATAGGAGCCCCAGGAGGCTCTCACAGCCCAATGTCTTCATTTCCACCTCAGGGCGGCCGTGGGAACTCCAGGATGGTGCTTGGGGCAGTATCCTTCAGGCAGGCACCTCCAAAGAAGCCCCAGAAGGCTGCCGGGCTGGTCATTTTCTCTGCACCTGATTGGATTTCCATCCTGTTTGCCACCCACATTTTCCATCCTTCTGAGTCCCCAGCTCTAGAGCGGCAGTTTCTAGGCTTTTTCAAGGGAGGGTGTGAGGTGGACAGGGCCTGAGATAAAAATGGAAATTTTTTCCTTCGGTTTATGGAAGTAATACTCTTTTACATTTCTGTGTTTTGCTGGGATCGGCCCTGACTTTAAAGAGACATGGACACAGTATCCTGTCTTCCCAAGAGTGAGGACTACACAGAAAGCCCTTCCCAGCAGCGTAGATGGGCAGCAACACCGCCAGGTCACAGATGGGGAAGCGGACACCCAGACAGAATACATGATCTCCATGGAGACGCACAGTTAGGAGGCAGCAGAGCTGTTGGTCTGACTCCTGACTCCAATTCAGCAGTGCCGGGAGAGATTACCCACCGTTCAGTCTGGGGGAGATACCACTGTTCACCCACACCGTGTATTTTGTACCCATGCTAGAGGCCAGTAGAATAAATTCTCATGGTCAAACAAGCTTGGGGAGGTTTCTCTCTCAGGCGGAGCTTAGAGCCAGTAACCCTAATAGCAATGATGTGGCAGGCTGAAAAGAAATCTTGAGAAACCAAGGGCTTACTCTCTGATTCTACCTGGTGTATTTATTTTCTCAGACATGTCTTGGTTCATCAGCATCTTCAGAAAAACAGATGTGTGTGTGTCACACACACACACACCAGGATAACTCCAGATGTAGTGAGATATTACCCACCCACCTGGGGTGCCTTCTCTGTACTGAATTCCAGCTCCACAAATTAGACAACGTTTCTCTTATCCTCCCTGCTTTCCAATAGCGCCCAAAGAGTACAGGAAAGAGACCCCTCCAACTTTCCCACCGCATCCCACTCTCAGATGCCAGCAACCTCTTTGTCATCGGCAGGAACTATGCAGTCCGTCTGAAACACAGAGAAAGCCGGCTACAACGAATAAAAGGGGTGGAAAGAACATCATTTTTTATACCTCCATGGTTTCAGCAGCATTCTGATCACAGATCAGAAATAAAAATACTGATAACCCTCAAGGCCATTGCAAAGTGTCAAGCGAGCCCGAACTGTGAGTCAGTTGCAATTTATCTCCCAGTTTTGCCCCCCAAGCCCCTCACTGTGCCCATAGTCACCCCCACCCCCACTACCATCACTCAAACCCCAAGACAAATCCAAGGCCAGCCCTGTCTGGGTCATGACCCTTGAGTGGATAAGTAGCTCTCCAGTGCTCCCTTGAACACCAAATAAGGAGAGTACTAGTGTATATTTTCATCTTTAACTTTTTATATGTCATTTATAACCTTAATAGATAACTTAATTCTTCTCTCTAACCTGCAAGGCAGAAATTATGATCACTTTACAGATCAAGGACCTGAGGCCTAGAGAAGTGAAGTAAAATATCCAATAACAGCTCCAACATTCACACCCAGGTCTGCCTCTCTCCTAAATAATTGTCATAACCACAGTGCAACGCTGCCATCCCCAGAGCTCGTCACTGCCACGCTGCCCTTCTTCCCAGAGATTTCCCCCTCCCCCCTCCCCCCCAAGCCTGCTGCATGTGAGTGTTCACTGGAGAATGTGGGAGGAGCTGACAGGACAGACAGGTGATAAGCATGTCTCTGCCACAGACAGAGGCCAGGAGGTGACTGCCTGGCTTGAGGGGATGGAGTGAAGGAGGAATCTGTGAGTTAGCACAGATTTCCAGTGTGATGGCCTGGGATATGGTAACTCACCTCTTCACCAGCAAACATCTCATCTCACCACAGAGCAGCAAATCCCTCCCAAGAGGAACAGTGTCACTGGCAGCCCACACTCTTCATCTGGCCCCCAGATGTATTTCCTTATGTCTTCTCATTGAATTAAATTTAAACATTTAAATATGAGATTGCACATTAAAACTCTAATTTCCAGCTTCTCCTGAAAAATTAGAAGATTCAGCAAGACAGCACTCATGTTCCCAGATGGCCACATCCAGCTGAAGTGACAGTAATAGCTGTCAGCCAGGGCCGACATTCTACCGTTTGCCAAAGTCACCACCACTCCCTAGTGTTTCCCAGACATTCAGTCCACTTTATTCAATTTCTGGTTCCAGGAGCTTTTGAATTGGCAACCTGTACATATATACCAAGAAGCATATTTTCATTCAACAGGCATTTTAACCCCCTTCACTGGCAAGACAGAAGCTGACACAAGGTATATCAGAGATACAAGAAGTATGACATGGTTCCTGCTTCCAGGAGAGTAGGGTCCAGTGCGGGGCGAGGTGGGAGGTGAACATGCCCATCAGCACACAGCTCCACCAGGCCAGGGACTAGCCTGTTTTGTTCACAAATGTCCCCGGTACCTGGCATCCAGTTACCCAATACACATGGTTGAATAGAAGGAAGGAAAGATCAAAGAATAAGGGAGGAAGGAGGGTTGGAGGGAAGGAAGGAGAGAGGAAGGCTCTTCAATCCCTTTCAGCACATGAAGCAAAAGATGGGAGTTTGGCATGCAGGGCAGCCAGTGATCATGGCCACAGAGAGGAAAGGCCACAGCGTTCTAGGAATGCAGAGGAAGAAATTTCTATGTAGGTGACCAGGAAAGGCCTTTCGGAAGAGCAGAGGTCTGCGGGCTGTTTAGAAACGTTCCTAATATAGAGATACCTTCCCCTCTTTAGTAACCACAGTTGACTTGTTAAGATTGTTCCATCTCAGAAGAGAAGCCCCACCCAGGTCTAAATTCCGATGACATACTGTCCTTGTCAAAACAGACTCTGGCCAGAGGGAGCACCGGCTCAGACCCCAGGCTGCTGCTCCCCTGGGTCACAGGGGCAGCCAGGCCACGAGCCACCACAGTGGCAGTCTGGGCAAAGAAGTCCACCTGGGGCCCACGGCACTTCAGGGAGGGAGAAGGAAGGGGACCGCCTTCATTTCAAAGTGGGGCTGCGCAGACACTCCCAGTTCCGTACAGTAAAGTGCCCTGATCCCAGACTTCTGACTGTTCAGTGGGCGATGATCCGGCTTCACCCCGAGCCATTCAATGACTGATGCGGCCCTCTAGACACCTCCTCCCTCCAGCCTGGCCTGCTGCAGCTTTCTCTCTCGCCGAGGTAGGAGACTATCTGTCTGTTCAATCTCTGAGATTCTGATTGAACTCCAACAACACACTGGGCTTTCCTGAGGCCTCCTGGTAAGAAGACACTACTTATCTCCATTAACCTCTGACCCAGCTAAGATGAAACAGCTCCCATCTGTGGGCCTGAGTGCCCTGTCCCTGAAGCAAAGCTAACTAAAGTGTGGGGGTGGGGGCGGGAACCCGGAGCGGCCCCAGCCAAGCTGCCCCATCCCCAGGGAAAGGCTGCCTCCTCCCTCCTGGGTATATACAACCCAGAGCCTGTTTAATAGATGATGCCTGGGGAACCCCTCCAGGTGGCCTCTGGGTTAAGAACTACATCTGGAGGAAGCAGTGCCTCCTCAGAAGATGGAAGGGCCATAAACCCTCAAAGACTGTCCATTTGATTTATGTGATAATAATGGGAACGTTCATCTCAAAAGGCAAAGCCATTCATCCAAAGTTCCAACCTCCCGGGTCCCCACCTGGCTTACTGAGAACGGCCACCCCTCACAACCTGCTCCCGCGGGACAGGCATTTTACATGCAGCGTCCCAGGTAACCTCACCACAAGCCAGAGAGCTGAGGATGCTCAGTTTACAGATGAGGAAACAAAGACCCAGAGAGACCAAGGGGCTTGTCCAAAGTCACAGCTCGATGAGGTTGATGAGTCACTGCCAGTGGCCAGGCTGAGAGCACAGCCCACGTCTGACTCCAAAGCCCATGCTTCTCACCCCCCATCAGTCACTGGAAGGTGCCTGTTTAGAGAAACAATCCCGTCCATCCAGGGGCTACAAATGCTACTGCTCTTGGGTTCTTGTATCCAAGTCTTAATTTATTGGGCAGCAGGATAGGAAATTCTACATTATCTGCCATCTGAGAACCATGTTACCCCAGTTAATATTAGATGCCTACTATGTGCCAGGCCATGTTAATCAATGCAATACAAACTGTAAATACTTCAGAAGGCCTCACTATGAATAAGACCAATGGGAGTACGTATCTTTTCCTATGTGTGGATTTCAATTCCAGGACACAATTCCTTTGAGGATGATAAGCAGTGATAAACCAGTATGAATTAAAATGACTTTAAATAAAGAGAAATCAATAGTCTTTTTTTTTTTTAATGGTCTGCTGATCAGTGCGGTTGGCCAATCAATGGACTCAAAATGAAAGCAAGCAGCCAATTCAGGTGGCAGGACAGCCATTTGAGAACATAAAAGAAGTCTTTGTAAAAGAGGAAATCAGATCAATGTTGTGAGGGGTACATAAAGAATCTCTCGGGAGGAGACTGTCTTATTTGTTTTTATATTCCTAATGCCTGACAAATACTATATGCAGAATGAAAGAGCCAGTGAATGAATGAATGAATGAATGAATGAATGAATGATTTACAGGCTTTTCCATGCAGAGGCATCCCCCGGATGTGCCACAGCTACCAGTGGTGGAGGGGAAGGCGTTGTACCAACTACACAGAAGACAGCAACCTTAAATGCGTTCATAGGGGGAAAATAACCTTTGAGGACTTCCTTTGTGGTTATCTAGGTACACTGATTCATTTTCTCTCATGTAATACAATGTGCCTGTGAAATCTATACTGTCATGCACATCTTACAATGAGGAAATGGGGAGTTTAAGTGACTTAGCAAAACACAGAGAGCAAGAGCAGTGAAGTCCTAATCCATACCAAGAGGTTGGGCTCCTAATCACACTCCCTTCCTCTAACTCTGAAGGAGTCTGCGTTTCCTTCTAAGAAATACTGCACCGAGTCTCCAACTCTGGGTGGGGGAGGGAGAAAGTTTAATGGCAAAAAAAAAAAAAAAAGAAAAGCTTTGCCAAATTAAAAATAAAAGAACTAAAGCCACTTAAAATGAAAGTGAGGACATTGTGTGTCTGTCTAAACTGGAAGTTCCTAACCTTTTTGTTTGGAACATTTCAAGCCAGCAGAGTGACAGCTAGGCACAGCCCTGCTCTGCAGTTCTTCCCAGAGAAGAAATAAATGTAAAATAAATTCAAAGAGGAAATTATTGCTGTTTGCAACCAAGTCTAGGTTTGTTTTTGTGTTTAAAGAAGTACAAAGTACTAGGAGGGGACTGAGGGGGAAGGAACTTGAAAGGACATTGTTGAAAAAGACGTTCATGATTTTCTTTAAATTTAGATTAACCACACTATCTTTAAACTCCTTGTTCCAGCTCATCTAAATTGGCTATAAAATCAAGCTATAAAAGTTTGAACTGTTAGTCCTGTACATAAATTAGCAAAAAACTATTTTATTGTGTGTACTTTACTGCCCAGTGCCTGGTTCACTAACTGCTCGATTTGTTTGCAAAAAATCTCCAAGGTCCAATGCAAGCGGAGGTTTAATCTGGCCTATAACTGAGCTCTGCAGAAAACAAAATTCTTCTCGGGTGGGGTGGGATAAAGGGGGTACCCGGGAGTGGAGGCGGGTAGAGTTCCCTAAACACCTTTCTCTCTGCATAAATTCCTCCCAGCCTGGTGTGCTTTCTGAACCATAGCCTTCACTTGCCAGGTGGAGAGAGGGCTCATCTGAGGAAGGAACCCAGGCGCTGTGACTCCTCACTGAGTCAGCTCTCTGACCTTCTGCTCTTTGCTTCCCCTGTTGTGAACATATTTGCTAAACCAAAAATTGAGACATATGGTCTGACCGTGGAAAAAATGAAATGGAGACTGTTCCAAAAAATCTAGGACATATGTTATCCAGAGACATAGTGACCGGGGACTGTGTACACAGTCGGGGCCTAATAAATGCCTGCACTGAAAATTATAGCAGCTTCTTCCCAAAAGACATTTTGAATTTTCTTTAAGAAAATCTTATCCGCAACTAGGTTTTTTTCTACATCCTAGATTCTTTCAGGCTCCAGGACTATGCCGAGTTGCTATGTGCCTTCCCCCAGTCCAGTTAACTTTGGTACCATTTCTTTTTTAGATTCAAACTACATTTAAAACCAAAACCTGAGATCTCTCACTTAAATCCCCAGAACTTTAATATATCATTAGAGATGTAATATATTTTTCCCACTTGGAAAATAATATAGTTGATCCTTGAACAACATGGGGGTTAGGGGTACTGACACCCACTCCCAATAGAAAAATCTGCAAAAATTTGACTCTCCAAAAACCTAACTACCAATAACCTGCTGTTGACTGAAAGCCTTACCAATAACATACACAATCAATCAACACAATTGATTAAGTATGTATCTTTTTGTGTGTTGTATGTATCATATACTGTGTTCTTCCAATAAAGTAAGCTAGACAAAAGAAAATGTTATTAAGAAAATCATAAGAGCCCTGAATGGTTTGGCTCAGTGGATAGAGCGTCAGACTGCGGACTGAAGGGTCCCAGGTTCGATTCTGGTCAAGGGCATGTACCTTGGTTGCGGGCACATCCCCAGTAGGAGGTGTGCAGGAGGCAGCTGATCAATGTTTCTCTCTCATCGATGTTTCTAACTTTCTATCCCTCTCCCTTCCTCTCTGTAAAAAAAATCAATAAAATATATTAAAGAAAAAGAAAATCATAAGAAAGAGAAAATACATTTATTGTATTTTTTGAAAAAAAACCCACATGTAAGTGGACCCACGCAGTTCAAACCCATGTTGTTCTAGGTTAACTGTAAGTAGTTTGATAAATAAAGTGCTACTACAAACATATCACAACAGTACAAGGCTCCCAATGAAGTATTAACTGTTGGTTTGTTTAGATGAGAAATACATCTAGTCAAAATCAAGCTGCAATTACAGGACTTCAAAGCAAAATAATTTGGCTCAGCGATGTTGGTTCTCATCTCACATCAAAAGCAGTGGCGGCTTATGAAAAGAAAACAACTCTCTTCAACCAATATCAAGCATGGGAAAACAAGGATAATATTTCTTGAAAACTTCAGAGAAATAAATAGTATCACATTGGGAAACACACATAGCATGTCACTTTTTTTTTTTTAATGTAAACTGCCTACAGGCAGTTTACTTCATGAAATAAGAACAGGTGTCAAACCCAAAGGGAACGCCCACTTTCATTTGTAAGACTTAGAGAAAAGCATATTAATAAGAGAAATTACCAGAGGTAAGATCTGCCCTGGACACTTGGTGGGGATACAGAAGTTAATAAGGATAGAATTCTAAAATTAACCCAACCAATCCCATTTTCTGGACTGCAACATAGAACATTACATGCAGATTCTGGGTTGGCAAGTGTGAGACAGGGCCTGAGAATCTGCATGGCTAACCAGCTTGCTGCTGCTGCTGCTGCTGCTGCTGCTGCTCTGTGGACCACATTTTGAGCATCAAGGATGTAGAACTTTTGACCTCGGAATCCCACACATCCATCACTCTTTGCCAAAAGCCAGAAATCTAACTAGATAAAATGTGGCACAGTGTGTAGCCCTGAAGGGGGTAAGGGGTGTTTTCATGTGTTAAAGGACCTCCCTTAGAGCCAACACAACAATATAAAGCCAAACAAAACCAGGATTTCAATAGCAAAGATCAGCTCATTAGGAGCATATCATTAGAGAGGCTTAGATAAAAGGTAACTGAAGGCGGGTGAAGAGTGTCCTGGGGATTTTCCCTGAAGCTTTTGATTTCCCTGGAAAGTTTGGTGAACAGCCACAGGGGGGAGGGGGGCAGTCGAACCCATTGGTGGCCAAAGTCATTATCAGCTCTGACTTTGAGACATTACAAAATTGATGGGAGTTTGCACAACAAACAACTGACTTGGAGATAGGGTCAGCATACTTTGTGAAGACTTGGGAAAGAAGTAAGAAATTACCGAGTTATTGTAGAGCTAATAGTAATGTTTTAACATCCTGGTCCTTAATCTTTTAGCACAGCCTCCTCATCTGAATAATGCAAAAATAATAGCACAGCTTCCCCAGGGTTATTATGAAAATTAAAGTGAGTTCTCAACAAGTAGATACTACTTTTCAGGAATACACATTTATGGGAGGAGAATATTTGTACCTGATTTCTCACACACAGAAATAATAAAATGAAAAAAAAAATTATCTGAAAAGGGCTTAGATGACTTTAAAGAGAAATAGATGATTTTCAACCTCCATTGGGGACTACTAGTCTTACTCTAAGAATAATAAACAAAACAGCCATTAAAAATCAATATTTGGTTGCTGATGCAATTATTAAAGTAGCAATTTTTAAAAATTAATATTTTCTTCAAAAATATTCAGCTGAAGCCCACGCTAGGTTGTTCTAGGTCCGTGGTTGGCAAACTGCAGCTCACGAGCCACATGCTGCTCTTTGGCCCCTTGAGTGTGGCTCTTCCACAAAATACCATGGCCTAGGTGAGTCTATTTTGAAGAAGTGGCATTAGAAGAAGTTTAAGTTTAAAAAATTTGGCTCTCAAAAGAAATTTCAATCGTTGTACTGTTGATATTTGGCTCTGTTGACTAATGAGTTTGCCGACCACTGTTCTAGGTTAACTGTAAGAAAGAGTCAAGAAAGAGCATGGCTTTGCCATGGGGTGGAAATGTTCAGTTTTTCAAGAGAAAATCATCTATAATAATAAAAGTGTAATATGCAAATCAACCAAACGGCCGAACAGCAGAACAACCGGCCAGACTACCACGTTATGAGAGCCACTGGTACCAGGCCAGCCAAGGTGGGTGCAATGCGATTGGTCGGGGGCCCAGCCATCACTCCATGATCACCCTGCAGAGGGAGGCCCAGGCCACCAGCCAGAGGGGCAATCAATTGGGGGTCTCCATGATCACCCCAAAGAGGGAGGCCCAGCGATGCTGCAGCGGGTAGCCTGGGCCTCCCTCTGCGGGGGCAATCCATCACGGGGCTCCTGGACTGTGAGAGGGCACAGGCCAGACTGAGGGACCCCCCCCCCATCGAGTGCACAAATTTCATGCACTGGGCCTCCAGTTTTACTATAAAAGGCATTTGCCTTAGTCGCTCTAACTCTGAGCTCCAAATTTCAGAAGAGTCATTGACCAAAGTAACTCTTACCTCTAGGGGAATTCATTTCCAGGAGGGAGTAAGATCTGGAAAATGAATGTCAGAAAAGAGCTGAGACTGGGAAAGTGGAGACCCACCAGAGTGGACCTCCTTGAGGGTAGTAATTTTGTCTGGTGGAATCACCACAGTGGCCATAGCACTGAGGTAAATGAATGAATGAGTGAACCTAGCTATGAGTGACCACTGCCTTTCATTTCTCTCACTGGCCAAATAAGAAGCTAAAACGAAACGATACTGCTCTAACAGCCTTCCACCATTAACATTCCAGGATTCTATGACTGCTGTTCTGACTATATCTTCAAGAAGCGTAAGTAAATATTAGATTACTCTAGAGAGACTGGTTTACCGTACCAGTCTCTAATATAACCACTCTCCAACAGACAAGAGATATTCAGGTCCATTTTTAGGCTGGACAAGTGGGAGCCTCCTGCCTCCTGGGCATCTGTGCTAACTTATGCTTGGCTGACTTTTCGAACAGGCCTGGACTTCTGAAAGCCTTTTGAGCATTTTTTCTCCAGGCCAAAAGCCAAGGCCTAATCCAAGCAATTTCCCAAAGGATGCTCCTCTGCTGAGCAGCCGGAAGACAGCACCCCAAACAGTCATGGAATCTCCCCATGCACGCACTGCTCTTGCTTCCAGTCCCCAGAAGCCTTCCCTGACCTCTCTGAGAGTCATGTCCCCATGTCATAAACACTCGCACCCTGTATCCCTCTCCTGCCCAGCACTTATCCCTGGAGAAATTTCCTAATCTTGTCATTCTTTAGTGACACTATTCCAGTTCTTTGGGCCCATAGTTTATGTCTCCTGCTGCTTACTCTTATCTCCCCTGCATTTAGCAAAGACCCCTAATCAATATTGAATAAGTGGGTGAATTATGTAAGTGGTCACCTTGACTAGGAAAAAAAAAATGGGAAGTTCATAGAACATCCAAAGATTCCTCCAAATTTTAATACCAGGAACAAAGTCTTTTGTTTATAACACTAATATATGAAAGGCAATTTCTAAACTAATTAGCATCCTCATGCTACCAAATCGAAATATAATCCCAAATGTTGCATATCACATATCAGTATCAGCATGTGCATATCCTTTCAGATATGGGTTCAAACCTTGGCTTTTCTACCTACTCTGTGACCTTGGAGAAATTACTGAACTCTCTAAGCCTCAGTCTTCTCATTTGTAAAATAGGACTTATTCATAGGGTTTTTGGAAAGATGAAATAAGAATACATATACTAGTGGAGAGCTTAGGGAAGTGTGGGGCATTCGGTGAGTGTTCATAAAGAGTTAGCCCTTCTTAAATATCACTTATTGTGCCTGAAATAGATTATGGCATCCATGTGATCAATGGGAAACACTAGAAAACATTTTCAACCCTATTGACCATTTCTACACAACTACATTATTACACCTGGATCCTGTTATTGTGATTTTCATAATCCTATAATTAAGCTAGTAGCATCTTGCATGAAGTACCATAAATAAATCATTAGCTAACACCAGCCAGAGAAACCAAGAAATTGTAAAAGGAGGCATCAGACCCGGGCCAGGAGACATCTGAGCATCCCAGTCTTTGTAAGAAAAGTCGGTGATCCCATTGGGAGGTCAGGAGGGCACTTACCTTTACTTTGACTTTCTAGCAGGCCCCGGGGGCCTCCATAGATACCTCCCTCCAGATAACACACCTCACAGCATTCGTTTGCCTCGTTTCTGGGACAGTGCGACAGTTCAAACCCCAACCAGACTTTATCGGCTAGAACACAGTGAGTTTGATAGTGGCAAGATTAGTAAACTTCAAAAGGTTAGGAGAACTTGATAAGCCAAGGACAAGAGTGGGAATATTTATTTAAAAGCTTACAGTGCCTGAAATATTCCATCTGAGCCCCCTCACCCCCCACCTTCCTTCCCCTTGACCTTTCTGTGACCCTCTCTCAGCTCCTACAGTTTCTGGCCTTGGGTTAGCTGCATTCCCAACCATGATACCATTTTTCTGGGTAGTTAAGGTTCCAGAGACACATCCCTCTCTTTGGGTCCCTTGAGGGTTTAAAAAAAGGAGATCAACATTTACATTGGTAAATACACTCAGCTGTGGGGAGGGTTTAATCTTTTTTACAACTATCCCTGCAGCTGTGCTGTCTGCTTAACCCACCCCCACCCCCACCCCCACTGGCCCTCTGCCTTCCTGGAAATAGCTCTCCCCAAAGAGCGCTGGGACACAGGATTCCAGCCTCGCTAAATATAGTGAAAGGAGATCACAGATGTGCCATGACCAGATGGGATAGCTTCAGTGGGGTTCATGCATCCAGGAAAAGAGAGCAAGGAGGGGCATAGGGGGCCTCATGGAGGTAAAGCCATACTAAAGGATCCTGTCTGTTCAGGGAAGGGCATGCAAAGTTAAGCACAGGGTTAGGAGAGGTGGGAAGGTTCTTGGGTGGGGCTCTGAGGGGAGGGGAACAGTCTTTCCTGGCACTCCTCCCTGAAACAACCAAACTAACCTCCTACAGCATCCCCCCTCTCCCTGCTTCCCCCTCCTACCCCCACCTCCCCCACACCCTCCCACCCTTAAACCCCCACCCCTGCTTCCTTTTGATTTTTCAAGAATTGTTGGTAAATAGAAGATAAATTAGCCCGAAGTTCCTGGGCAACAATGCAGGTCCAACTGGGACCCCCCTTCACAAGCAGAAAGAAGAAAACAAGAACAAGAGAGAGAAATGGTTTATTTAAGAAAAGAAAAACAAAAAACAAAAACGTTCCTTAAAAATACAATCTTAAAGTCATTCCAAGGTCTGCTTTAAATATGCTTTTGGGAGAAAGGAAACCCCGCAGTATAAAAACAGGTTTTCTTTCACAAACCTTAGAGGTGGTCCGCACATCATCCAAAATAGAATTTCACAGCATCACCATTCAAGCCCTACACGATGGCTCACTTGTAGCTCCTGCCTGCATCCTGACCTGCATTTTCCTGTTAAATGTTGAGTTCTGGCTTACGGTAACTCTTCAGGAGGAACAAAATGAAATAATAGTTAAGAAAAGATTAAAGCACAGTGGGAAGATAGTGAGACAGGTGAGCAACAAAAAGATGGATTATTAAGTAGTGGCATATCGATGTAATGTAAATTATAGTAGTTAAAATATTAGGGACTACATGTTTCAACATGGATAAAATCCCTAAAACATAGTGTTGAAAAAAATAAGCAAAGATGGGAACCATGCAATATAATGCTATTTATAGAAAGTTTAAAACCACACAAAACTTGACTATATACTATTTGCGAATAAGTACAGATGTTTATGGATACATATGTAAAGTATAAGATATGCAAGAAATGATGAAGGCCAAATTCAGAGTAGTGGTTTCCTTTCTTCCTCAGGGAAGAAGGCAGTGGAAGGAATACTCGGGGTGTTTCTATTGTACCTGTTTTATTTGTTTTAAAAGTGATGTAAAACAGGTATGGCAAAAAATAAAGCTGCAATGACTAACAGTGCTCATAACTGCTTTTTAACTTTTACTGCATGCTTGAAACATTTCCCCATAAAATGTTAAGAATCTCAGAGAATTGTCCTCATATGGAAGTCAGTGTACAACTTTGGACGCCCACTGGACTCAATCATAGGGCTCCCGCACTTCTGGGAATATCTGGAAGGACTTCAGACAGGGCTGCTGGGGTCCAAGAGATGCTATCTCCAACCTCGCACAGTCCACTGGCCTTTGGAGTGTCAGAACCAGAGACCTTTTCAAAGGCTCTTGTGAAATCATTTTACCCAGAGGATTCACAAAAAAAGCAGGCACTCGTTATCTAAAAGCTTCCCTTAGGAACTCTGAGGAGGAAATGGAATTTAACAAGCTTCCTTCAGACTAAACATGGACACTTGCAAGCCTCTGCTTTTTAATTGGCAATTCCACCACTGGGAGAGATGACATCTGGTTCTCCCCGCAGCTCTCCCACTGGTGAGCTATGTCAAGTCGGCCAAGACCTTTGACCTCTCCAGGCCTCAGTTACCTGATTGGGCCTAGAAGATTTCAAAAGTCTGGACTCCTAAGAGTCAAAGGTTCTAATCTGAGAATTAAGAAGATAGACCAGATGTGGATAGGCAGCAAACACTACCTCCCAGCCATAATTTATTCCAGGGGTGCTGGTAGCCCTGTATGCAACCTCAGCCGCCAAACAGACACTCTGTCTCATCAGGCTTCTATAGTTCAGATTCCCACAACAGACACCCCTCCACGTTAAAATGTAAGTGATACCTGGGACCATCCTCACACTCCAGCCTCAGCAACATAGAGATTCTCTTAATTCACACACAACTGCTTTTAACAGAGATAAGAAAATGTAAGTGATTTACTCAAGAAACCACAGGTTTCAAGGCCAAATCTTCCAAATTTCAAGTTTAGACCTTTTCCATAATAAAGCAGTTGCCACAGATGAGCCTTAACAGGGACAGAATTTCCGGCCCCCAGTCCCTTCCCCCCTCAAAAAAAAAGAAAAGAAAAAAGCAAGAGTAAGAGTGTAGGGAGGAAAGTCTAGAAAGGAAGGGACCTGGAGCTGGGTCTGCAGCCCAAGGGGAGAGGAAAGGAGAGTGACAGGGACAGAAAATCCTTTGTCCTACTTTGTCATTTTACATAAAGCTAGTTTCCTTCACAACCTCGTGGGTTTTAATATTACAAAGATTGACATGGGGCTGAAAACAAGCTCCTGAGGTGGGCAAGACTGTAATTACATACAAATTATGTTCCTCTCCACACCTTCCTACCCCAGGCAAGCTGGAATGGAACTGTGCAAGCCAGGAAAGATGATTTGCATCAATCAACGTGTGCAGTCCTTGGCACCATAAGTGATCGGCGAATTACAGTAATGATGAAAATGATAATGACAACGATGGTGAGAATGGAATCAGGAAATGATCCAAGTCACTCCAAAACACTGCATAGAAGACTGTCTTATGCAACCCGACAAGTGCACCACTGGGCTTTCATTATTCATGATATTTTCAACAATGAACACTGTTTTCCCGTGATCCATTTTCTCTCTCTGTTCCAAGTGCTAGGTTCAAAAGGGTTGGCTGAGCAAACATAATCCTCCTTGTCACTTTCTCAAAGGGATTTTTTTAAATGAATCCATAAGAAAGACAAAAGCAAGTAAACAGAGGGGCACTCTCCACGTTTCATCCCACTGGTTTATCAGCCTTCCCTGTAAGTAGAAAGTCAGATGAAGGGATAAATTAACAGGTACTTTCACAAATTAAATGGACATTTTAAATAGAAAAATAGAGTTCTTATAGTCCTTCCATCTCTTGTTAGGGAATTCACTTTGTTATATTGCAAATCCCCTATTAAAAGGCAGATATTTTCTTTTACCTTTCTAGGACTGTCTTTTATAAAAGGAGTCATTTTACATAGATTCATTACAAAATGTCTTGCAAATAACAAGGCCTTTCTCAATTATTTTAGTTTCACTGCAAAGCCTTAAAACAACCTCCACGCATGTTTGTTTGGGATACTTAACAACTGTTGGTGTAGAATCGATAAAAAAGGAAACAAACGAAATTTAACCTGAATGTAGTCATTTGCTCCTGTAGGTTAAGATTTATATTTGCAACTACTGAATGTATTTAAAAATAAATCAAAAACTCTTTAAAAACAACTTTTAAAAGCAATATAGTAAGTAGTTTATCACATTTTGGAGATCAGAAATATATATCTACATGACAATGAAAAACTACTACTTAATGTTCACCAAATAGGTACTTGTGGCTTGGCACAGTGGTTCTTGTGATCACATTACACGGGGATTCAAAAGTGTTATTTTTCAAACAACTTAGAAGTAAGAATGATGACCTTAGGAAAGCTTTGTTAGGGCATGCAAGTAAAAGTCGTGCAAAAATACAGAGTTTAAATAAAACTGTTTCAGAAAACTGGGAATGGAAAAAGTAATGTTTCTATATTAGCATATTATTTTAGATGTGTTATTTTAAATATAGATGAGTGCCTATATTAATATATTGATATATATTAATATCAGTTAGTATTTGCTTAGCTCATCTATATTAATAAAAACATATAAAGAATCTTCAGAGACCAAATACTGTTTTTTGGCCCTTGTCTTTTATTCGTGTATTCAAGTACAGTGGAACTTTGCTTCTCAAACTTAATTCATTCCAGAAGGCTGTTTGAGAAGGGATTTATTCGAAAACCGAATCATGTTTTCCCCATTAGAACCAAGGTTTGACTGTATATAGTAGTTATGTGGGTATGTAGTAGTTAAGTATAATGGGACTTCACTTAAGCAAAAACAAGTCATTCATAGCCTTTGAGGAAAAAACAAAAGACAGAGAGAGCCTGAGCAGTAAGCTGGAGGAGGAGACTTAAAGCAATAGCCCATTTGCTGGAACCTCCATATGAGGTAAGCACAGTGTCTGGGATCTCAAGCCATTCTGGTTTCAAGCACTCCCCAACCCCCACCCTGGAGACTCCCTTTTGGAATTCATTATACAATAAGATCTTGTTCCACCAGTCTTGAAGGTGGCTGGCTCTGAATTAAATCACCTTTCTCCCAAATCAGGCCAACAATAACCTGTTGAGAACAATGAGGCTTGTAGAGAACATTTTGTTGTATTTTATGTTTGTTTTGCTTGTTTCTAACATTCCTGAAAGTCTAAACAGGGAACACCTACTGACCATCCTAAACTGGAGAAGCCAGATGGAGGAAAAAATAGCCTCTCTGTGCCCCGCCAGCACAGCCAAGGGTTTGGCAAGCCTGAGGGAGGGCCGGCGAAGGATGAAGAAAAGACAGACAAAGAGAATAAGCTGGGTCTAGGTGGATCTTCTGTGCCTTGCTGAGGCCACAGAACAGATCCAGACTGCAAGCTGATGGTTTATTTTATAGTCAGAGGTAAATAAGGTAATTTACAATGTTCTTGTAAGTTTCACTTGTTTTGGCAGCACTTGCTGCACCTCCCACAGCCCATTAGCTACCCAGGAAAGATCTAGGGAGTAGTCACAAGATCAAGCTTAATTATGCTAAGAGGGCTGTGCCCTCTAAGCTGGGACTTGTTTGTGACTCTGCCAGCAGGTCAGTCCGAGGCTTAACCCTATCACCGCTCCCTACACCTCTCAAGATTCTGACTCTGTATGTCCCACTAAAGACTCAATTCTATACAGAATCATGGAATTGGAGCAAGAAGAAATCCTGGAAACTATCTAGGAAACACTTCTGGTTCAAGGTAGAAAAACAGGATAATTTCCCTTTATACATTTCATTTGTGTTCACAATAAGAAGTATTCCCTTTAAGTCCCCAGGAACGTTTGCCAGATATTTTTTCTTGGGCTAAGAAGAACCAAAGCTCCTATTCCTACTGATGTTAAAATAAAATTAAGTTTAAAGCTCTTAATACTTGGTGGATCTTTTCAAGTAAACGGTTAGCTTTGATTTAAGGGGAAGGGAAGCACATTTCCACACCTCACTGGCATCGCCATCTCCGTGAGAGACGTCTGCAGGCTCCTCTATGACTCCATGTCAGCTGGTCACCACAGAGATCAATGCAATTGAAAATCCATTTCTGGGCACTATGAGGCCCACTAAATCATCACGGACAGGAGAGCTGTCAGGATGGAGAGCATCACCAGGAAAGAATTGGGTCCCCTACTATCAAGTGAATAGTATGCTATCCTCAAGCCCAAATTTTCTTCTTTTTAGCTCTGTTTTTTCTTAAGCCACAAATATATTAATAAATCTTAAATAACATGCTGCATGAGATTGTAAAACTTGAAGAATTTCTAAGTTTGCTATTTGAAGTCAATGATTAGTTGTGTGTGTGGAATCACATTTGTGTGTGTGTGTGTGATACTAGAAGCTAGAGATTTCTGTGTGATCAAAAGGTCATCAGTCCAGCTTTTAACTAATAACAGAGCAGCAGAAAGTAAAGCCATACCAGCGAGCCAAAATGCTTGAAGATAGAAAAAGCAAGGAAACAAAGAATGAATGACCCCATACATAAGCCACTTCCCACCCCTTGAGGATGATATTCAAATTTGGGTAAATATTATAGACTAGAGGCCTGGTGCACGGGATTCGTGCACTGATGGGGGGGGGGGTGGCCTGCAGGGATCGGCCTGCTGTGGGAGCACCACTCATGCTGGTCAGCCAAGCAGCTGTGGACCCACCCTCTCAGCAGCTGCTTCTGCAGCAGGAGTACCTCTCATCCCGGTCAGCCGAGTGGCGCTCCCACTGTGGGAGCTCATGGACCATCAGGGGGCAGCTCCTGCATTGAGCGTCTGTCTCCTGGTGGTCAGTGCACATTACAGTGACTGGTCGAGTGGTCATTCTGGTCATTCCACCATTTGGTCGCTGAGCTTTTATTATCTACACTAATCTACACTAATAAAAGAGAAACATGCAAATTGACCATCACTCTGCTACACTCACCAGCCAATCAGGAGCAAGTATGCAAATTAACCCAACAAAGATGGCAGCGGCCACAAGCTGGAGCAACCAGGAGGCTTGGATTGCCACCGGTGATGGAGGAAGCCAAGCTTCCCGCCTGCCTGGCCGGCCCTGGCCTCTGCTCAAGGCTACAAAGTTTCAGTTATAGAAGATAAATAAATCCCAGGTACCTGCTTCCAGCCGGCCCTGGCCTCCGCTCAAGGAGGGGCTGGTAAAAAAAAGGAGGGGCTGGGAGCTTGGGTTGCCAGGCAGTGTGGCCAGCCTGAAAACGGCCCTCAGCCCCTCACCCAGGCTGGCCAGGCACCCCAGCAGGACCCCCCACCCTGAAGGGGCTGTGGCTATCCTGCAAACAGCCATCAGCCCTTCACCCAGGCTGGCCAGGCACCCCAGCAGGGACCCCCACCCTGAAGGGGGTGTGACCAGCCTGCAAAAAGCCATCAGCCCCTCACCCAGGCTGGCCACACCCCCATGGGGTGAGGGTCCCTGCTGGGGGCTTGGCCAGCCTGCAAACAGCCATCAGCCCCTCACCCAGGCTGGCCAGGAACCCCAGTGGGGACCCCCACCCTGAAGGAGCTGTGGCCAGCCTGCAAACAGCCATCAGCCCCTCATCCAGGCTGGCCAGACACCCCAGTGGGGACCCCTAGCCTGAAGGGGGTGTGGCCAGCCTGAAAACAGCCCTCAGCCCCTCACCTAGGCTGTCCACACCCCCATGGCCCAATCCCTGTAAACGGGCAGTCGAACATCCCTCGAGGGGTCCCAGACTGGAGAGGGTGCAGGCTGGGCTGAGGGACACCCTCCCCCCATGCACGAATTTCGTGCACCGGGCCTCTAGTATAGGATAAAGTTCTGACCTTAACCACTGTAGGCAACATTCAGAGCAATAGATGCATGTATAAACCTGGAAGGACTGATTTTTTTAAATCATCACCTGAGGATATGTTTGTTGATTTGAGAGAGAGGGGAAGGGGGAGGAAAGGAGAGAGAGAGAGAGAGAAACATCAATGTGTGAGAGAGACATCATTGACTGCCTCTTGCACGTGCCCCAACTGGGGATGGAACCCACAATCTAGGTATGTGCCCTGATGGGGAATCAAACCTGCAACCTTTCAGTGCACAGGACGATGCTCCAACCAACTGAGCCACTCTGCCAAGGCTGGAAGTACTTACTTTTCATGAAACAGAAGCTGGTTAAGATGAGATGCAATAAAGGTGAAGAAAACACATTGAGATTTCTCTTAAAGGGTGCTAAGAGCAGGAAACATAAATCAAGAGGGGTGCCTAGAAAAAAATCAGCTTGGGGAAAGAAGAATAAGTAAGATTAATTCAGTCAGTGAAAGCAATTAAAGTTTGGGGAAAGAAATATGCATCTAAGGAATGATTCTAAATGGTTTGGAATCCGGAGTCCCAGGCATTAAGCAACTAACATGCCCATGGAATTCACTTCTGACTTGAACTCATGAGTTCTTTCTGAAATGTATCTAAGAAAATGTAATCCTCTCAAGGATCAGGGAATCCATACCATGAATGAAGTGGGGGAGGGAGGACGTGTTAAGTCATAAGCTCTATCACCAGGAGAAGCCTTCATGTGACCTTGTGAGGCTTTGGCTCCAGCCCTGGAAATCCTAACACTACAGAAAAGAGGATTTTTCACTGTAAATGTCTGGCTGGTGAAAGACATGCCAATGTGGCACCAACTTTGTTCTTATTTATTGGGAAAAACAACAGCAAAGAAGAAATCGTGGACCAGTGAGATTCTGATTTAGGCTCTAAAGAAAGTATGATCCAAAATCTCCTGGAAATCTTCTTATCCTTCTCTTCTGGCCTGGTCCAATCAAAACAGCTGCAATGTCGCCTTGGTTTAGATGAGAGGGACACATCTGCTTCTTTTACCACGCTCTATGCATCACGAAGTCAGTTCCAGCCTATAATACCAACTCCTAATGAGCACTAAAATGTCTTACGTTTTTTGTTTCTTGTTTTTAACTTTTGGAATATGTACTTTTCATTGTTTGATAGAGAAAGGGAGAGATGGTGTCCCCAAGTTAGAAAAATATAATTTTTGTCATATTTTTTTTTATTACTTTGTGTAGTATTTAATCACTAGAGGCCAGGTGCACGGATTTGTGCACTGGTGAGTCCCTTGGCCTGGACTGTGACCTCTCACAATCCGGGAACCCTCAGGGGATGTTGGACTGCTGGTTTTGGCCTGGTCCCTGCAGGCCAGGCCAAGGGGCCCCACCAGTGCACAAATCTGTGCACTGGCCCTCTAGTATGCATATAAGATACTAGAGGCCTGGTGCACGAAATTCGTGCACAGGGGAGGGGAGTGTCCCTCAGCCCAGCCTGCACCCTCTCCAATCTGGGACCCCTCAAGGGATGTCCGACTGCCCGTTTAGGCCCGATCCCACCGGGCCTAAACGGGCAGTCGGACATCCCTCTCACAATCCAGGACTGCTGGCTCCCAACTGCTCACCTGCCTGCCTTTCTAATTGCCCCTAACCACTTCTGCCTGCCAGCCTGATCACCCCCTAACCACTCCCCTGCCAGCCTGATTGATGCCTAACTGCTCCCCTGCCAGCCTGTTTGCCCCTAACTTCCCTCCTCTGCCGGCCTGGTCACCCCTAACTGCCCTCTCCTGAAGACCTGGGTCCCCCCAACTGCCCTCCCCTGCAGGCCTGGTCCCTCCCAACTGCTCTCCCCTGCAGGCCTGGGTCCCCCCCAACTGCTCTCCCCTGCTGGCCTGGTCCCTCCCAACTGCCCTCCCTTGCTGGCCATCTTGTGATGGCCATCTTGTGTTCATATGGGGGCAGGATCTTTGACCACATGGGGGCAGCCATCTTGTGTGTTGGAGTGATGGTCAATCTGCATATTACCCTTTTATTAGATAGGATAGAGGCCTGGTGCACGGGTGGAGGCCAGCTGGTTTGCCCTGAAGGGTGTCCCGGATCAGGGTGGGGGTTCCCTTGGGGTGTGGGGTGGCCTGGGCGAGGGGCCTGTGGTGGTTTTCAGGCCGGCCACGCCCCCTGGCGACCCAAGCGGAGGCCCTGGTATCTGGGGTTTATTTATCTTCTACAATTGAAACTTTGTAGCCTGGAGCGGAGCCAAGCCTTCTGCTTGCTCCGAGATGGCAGCCATATTTTTTTTTTTTTGCATTTATGTATCTTCTATAATTGAAACTTTGTAGCCTTAAGCGGAGGCCTGGGCCAGCCAGGGTGTGCGGAAAGCTTGGCTTCCTCCATAACCGGGGGCAACCCTAGCCTCCTGCTCTTTCCAGCTCCATGGCTGCTGCCATTTCTATTTGGGTTTATGTATCTTCTATCATTGAAACTTTGTAGCCTTGAGTGGATGCCTAGGCCAGCAAGGGCAGGCAGAAAGCTTGGCTTCCTCCATCGCCAGGGAAACCCAAGCCTCCCTCCTGCTCTCTGTGGCTGTAGTCATCTTGGTTGGGTTTATTTGCATATTCACTCCTGATTGGCTGGTGGGCGTGGCTTGTGGGTGCAGCGGAGTGATGGTTAATTTGCATATTACTCTTTTATTAGATAGGATTGGTTAATCTCTTCCCACCCTCCCCCTTCCCCTCTTCCCTCTGAGATTCATCAGTCTGTTCCATGTTTCCATGCCTGTGCATTGAGCATCTGCCCCCTGGTGGTCAGTGCATGTCATAGCTACCGGTTGAATGGTCAAATGGTCAAACGGTCACTTAGACTTTTATATATATATTAGATCATTTGTTAATGTCTTATGTTTCTTCACAGTTCAACCTCTGCCTCAAACCATCATCTCAGCTTGCAACTTGGGATAGAAAGAAAAATTAAATGCATGAACTTGAAAGTCAGTTAAATCTCTGTTCAAATCTATATTCTACCACTTATTGGCTATCTGACCTTTGGGTACTATTATGAACCTTATTATGAACCTGTTTTTAGCATGATAGCAACTGAGGCACTAAGAGATTACGTTACTTGCTCAAGGTCACATAGATAAGTAGTGATGGAGCCCATATCCACACCAGGGCACTTGGATCCTGAACCCACACTCAGCCATATACTATTATAATTGTTAAACAATTTGTCTTCTCACCACAAATGAAATGGTGTTTTTACCCCCATTCTGCAGATATAGAACGTGTGCTTACACCTGGCCGTGGTCCAAGAAGCCTGGCTGGAAGCTGGGACTGGAAATGATGCTGCTTATGTTGGGGACACCCTGCTCTGGCTTATTTAAGGAGCATTTTGCCAGTCTCAGTTTGTCAGTGGTGAGCAAAGAGCAGCTAAGAAAGAAAAACAAAAAACAGGTAAAATGGAAGTCAGACTTGCATCCACGTGTCTCCGCAGTGACAGCCTGCAATCCTTCATCAAGGCCATATGAAAATAATTATACTCCATCCCCAAGGGGCCAAACTTGGTCTTTGAGCAGAGTGGGCAGGGCATAAATGTTATTGGTGAGATAAGGAATAAAGCCTGGTAACTATAAAACGGTAAAAGTAATCAGCCTTAATTTGACCAGAGCCAGAAGGTGGAGTGGTCATTACATTTATTCAACAAACATTTTAAAGCACCCACTATGTGTCAAGGCCCATGGTAGATGCTGGGATACATGCCATAGTCCCCCACCAAGAGTTTGAAATGTCTCCCCTGGGCCTTCAACTCTTTAAACTGAGGCAGGACAATGGTGGAGGTATGACATTTCTGGGGGCCATACCAACACCCCCCACTCTGTAGCTGGCACAGAAGGCAGAACCACACCCAGTTCTGATAAACTTTCCCTGCATAATTCTCTCTTGGCAAGAGTTTACAACACTTGCCTTTTCTCCTGAGGCCTGGGATGGGGTAGGCAGAGGAAGGAAGGTGCTTGTCAGGAAAACAGATGCTCAGAGGTGCAGTTTCAGGATCTGAGAGATGCAAAAGTTTCCCTTTGGTGCCTCAAGCTCAGGTTACATAAGAATAGCACATCTGCTCTAAATCATGATTCCTTTCCTCCATCTACACCCAACCTGGGCAAACCCTCCCAATTATAATGATCCAGAAAGAGGGCTGTGTTTTTTTTATTTTTTGCTATTTGGATGTTCTGGGGGAAGTGAGAGGAGAAAGGCCAAGCAAAAAAGCCATCCCGAGGGAGATTATCAAATAATTTTGTTAATACTTCTTTCCACCAAGTATTTCCATGGAGGGAAATTTCTTTCTATATTACAAAAAGCTGGGGGCCATGAGCCTTAAAGAAGGCCTGATGAAAGGGCCAATGTACAAATAGCAGGCACAGGTCACTGGGTAGAAATGTCCCAGGGGGATGGTATGACAAAAGGCACCAAAGCTGCTGGCTTATAGGTACTGATATATTTATACACTGATGCTAATTTCAGGGCCAGCTGCTAGCTGGTAGCTCCTCCTTTCCCCAGCTGCTCTGCACAGCACAGAGCCTAAACAGCACTCAATTTGGCACACCCCAAAGAAATCCTCTGAGGTGGTAAGAAATCTCCGCCTTTTCCCAATGGCAGCAGAAATTATCCCCCAAATGTGTAGCCCAAACTGGCCAAAAACCCTCATAAAGACTGCTCCCATTTTTAACACAGAACCCCATTTCAAACAGGCCACCTATTGCAGAATCCCACAAAGGTCTGTCCACCCATTCAGACTTAGGACACCTTTCAAGCAATGATACTCTGCTAAGTGAAAGGCACTATGCTATATAGTCAGAGGGGAGATTATAACACAAATGCCCACGCACACCCCAGACCTAATAAACCAGAATTTCCAAGAGGAAGTCCAAGAAACTGTATTTTTTTTTTAGAACTCCCCACGTTGAGAGCAAGAGCTGAGCACTAATTCAAAGAACCTTTGTAGCCCCTCCTCATACTTCTTGGAGGCTGTTTCTCAAGTGTCTAACAGCTCAAATGATCTAAAACTAATTCACATTCGGGATTGAATGAACAATAGGCTTAAACATATAGGTTTCTACATTATAACTGGGCTCTGCCCTACAGGAAAGAAATGACTCTCGGATCCAGTTACAGGGTACATAGAGATGGTTTTGGAGAACCTAGATATAGTGCATTACACATGCAAGTTTATCTCAACCATCCCAATTTCAAATATTTTGTTCTGAAGTCCCCATAAGCATTCACATATTAAAATCCACAGGTCCTAGAAATATAGAAGGTATGTTTACCAGGCCCATAAGTGGCCTCTATTTACTTAAGGTCCCCCATCAACATATTTTACTGTGATTAAAACCACAACTAAAACAAATAAAGAAACAAAAAGCAGTGAAATATAAATTGACTTTTTTTTCAAATGAGGAATCAATCATGAGCTAGGTAATGTAACTTGAAAAATAATGCCAATTAATTCTTCCAGATGACCCAATGAAGCAATTTACAAAACCTCAAATTAATAGAGTCCATAGCTGGGCGAAACTAGGAGCAGCAAGAAATCTTTGGGGCTAGTGCTAAAGGCCAAGTGGCAGGCATCGAAGCCAGAAAGGCTGAAAGCAGCAGTAGGGTAGGAGCCTGAGGAATGATGATACCTGGGGAAGATCCTCCTAGAGTTCCTACACATTCTCCACTGCCAATGTTACGGCCAGAATCAAAAGATAGGGCACTCATGCCTTTGATTTCTAGCCTGGACTTGGTTCCACTAAAATCTGCCATGTGAGCAAAGCTACAGAGCACTAGGTTGCTGGGGTCATGTAGGAGGGCCCACTGCTGTGCAATATACTCAGAAACCTAGAGATGTCAAATGCACTCTCTCCCAGGGCCCAGATCCATGGTAGGGAGAGTAGAAGGCCCATAAGAGAAATGAGAGGCTAGAGAATGGCGACGTGATACATATAGCCTCCTGAGCAAGATTTACAAACAAACAAACAAACAAACAAACCCTGGATGTAATTAAGAATAATTAAAATTCTTCCATGCCCTTGCATAGGAAGACAGGGAAAGTCTTATATAAGCTGGAAGGAGGAAGAAATGACTACAAGGCTCAAGAGGCCTGGGAAGAAAGAAAGAAGAAAGGAAGGTGAGATAGAATAAACCAAAGGGAATAAAGGGAAGGGACCAAAATATAAGTAAGGTTCATTCAATAAAGGTTTCAACAAACATAGTATAGCTTCTTCCATTCTTTTTTTTCATTTTTCATCCTCACCCACGGATATTTTTCCATTGATTTTTAGAGAGAGTGGAAGGGAGGGGGGAGAGAGAGAAAGAGATAGAGATAGAGAGAGAGAGAGAGAGAGAGAGAGAGAGAGAGAGAGAGAAACATCGATGTGAGAGAGACACATTGATTGATTGCCTCTTGCACATACCCCGTTGGGGCTAGGACGAGCCTGCAACCGAGGAACATGCCCCTGACCAGAATCAAACCTGCTCTACCTTCTGGGTCAAACCGGTTAGGACAGCTTCTTTCATTTTTAGTTCCAGATTCCTCATCTGAAGCAGTCCAAATGCTGAGCCATCCTAAGTATGGTCTTCTTCTACTCAGCAATATAAATCTTCGATTTCACCAGTTTTCCCATTAACATGACCTGTTTCCTATCCATGATTACTCCAATTTTTATATTTTTGCTCATTTTGCCTGAAATGCTCAATCCTTTGCCCTTCATCAATTTGAATCTTAACCATTCTCCAAAGCCTAGACGAAGTCCGATCTCTCCCAGAGATGTGGCCTCACATCTCCATGACAACTCACTGAGCTTATGATGCATTCCACATAAACATTTAGTTTTTGTTTGTTTTGAATTGTCTCTTATCTATACTAATAAAAGGGTAATATGCTAATTAGACTGGGAGAGCTTCTGAATGTCCTTCCAGACAAAGCCATGATGGCGGGGCTGAAGCAGAGGCGGTTAGGGGCAATCAGGCCAGGAGGGGAGGGCAGTTAGAGGCGAGCAGGCCGGCGGGGGGAGGGGGGGCAGTTGGGGGCAAGCAGGCTGGCAGGGGGGGGGCAGTTGGAGGTGATCAGGCCTGTGGGGGGGCAGTTGGGAGCAAGCAGGCTGGTGGGGGGCAGTTGGGGGCAATCAAGCTGGCAAGGGGGGCAGTTGGGGGCGAGCAGGCCAACAGGGGAGGGCAGTTGGGGGCGATCAGGCCAGCGGGGGGGGAGGGAGGGCAGTTGGGGGTAATCAGGCCTCTAGAGGGGGGCAGTTGGGGGTGATCAGGCCGGTGGGGGGGGGGCAGTTGGGGGCAAGCAGGCTGGTGGAGGGGGCAGTTGGAGGTGATCAGGCCGGCAGGGGGGAGGGGCAGTTGGGGTCAAGCAGGCCACCAGGGGGCGGCAGTTGGGGGCAATCTGGGGGCAGTTGAGGCGAGAAGGCTGGCGGGGGGGGCAGGTGGGGGCAAAAAGGCCGGCGGGCGGGGGGGGGGGCAGTTGGGGGCAAGAAGGCCAGCAGGCAGAGTAGTTAGGGGCAATCAGGCAGGCAGGCAGGTGAGCGGTTAAGAGCCAGCGGTCCCGGATTGCAAGAGGGATGTCTGACTGCCGGTTGGGATTGGGCCTAAACCAGCAGTCAGACATCCCCTAAGGGGTCCCAGATTGGAGAGGGTGCAGGCTGGGCTGAGGGACACCCTCTCCCCGGTGCACAAATTTCGTGCACTGGGCCACTAGTTTTTTATAAAAGCCCAGATGAGTTGATTAATTAGGTGGAGATTTGATTTAGAATTAGAATGAGGAACTCATTTTCCTATAGAAATAATTACATATTATCATGAGGATAAGTTTTACTAACTGACATTTTATAGCATTCTATGAGAAATGTATTTTTAGTTCCCAACTACCAGTTTACAAATAATCTTGTAGAACAAAAGATGTCTGTAAATGGAATATTGCTTCTGTGAGGCAAGAATGATTAATAAAATATAAAATACAAGTGTTTAGAACTGATTAACAACTGCCTTGGAAGAAAACTGCAAGATTGAGACTTTTTTAAATTTGCAATTCCAATACAAAGCTTCTGCCCTCCTCACTCTGACAGGTAGTCACATTTGGTTGTAAGAATTTCTAGGCCCTCTTCTAGATTCAACTCTTTTTTTTTTCTTTATTGATTAAGGTATTATATATGTGTCCTTTTCCCCCCTTTTGCCCCCCCACCCACCCCCACTCATGCCCTCACCCCTCTGGTGTCTGTGTCCATTGGTTAGGCTTATACACATGATACAAGTCCTTTGGTTGGTCTCTTCCCCTTACTCCCACCCTCCCCTACCTTCCCTCTGAGGTTTGACGGTCTGATCGATGCTTCTCTGTCTCTGGATCTGTTTTTGTTCACACTCAACTCTTAACAGTTTAAGAGCTCATGAAGTTTATTTTTCTTGGTTAAGTCAGCACCAGGAAGGTTGTTCTGTTAAACAGTAACACTTCACAGAAAAATGGGAACCAGTAACATGGGTAGGAGCCTCCTTCATAAAACACGTGTGACCTTTCCTCAGCACACACACCGTGGGCTCACTGATCAGGTGGGGCCCCTTCTCCCAGTTTTCAGAGCTCCGCTCGTGGGACTCCTGGTGTAACGTGGAACCTGCTCAGCAGAGTTTCTGCGAGTGCCCTGCCACCGCCTGCCAAATCTGTTCTTTGTCAGCAACACATTTGCTCCTGACTTTTGCTTGGAACCATGTTTTCTATTGTTGCCTGTAACTGAGCCTAGACCTTGCCAGGAACACTCCTTGATTCATGGCACTTGGCTGGAAGTAAGAATAAAACCCAAATGAGTGTGGGCCATACTCTAAGCTTGGAATAAACACTGGACTCATAATAGTTGCGTGTTTACTAAGATTTTCATTAAAAGAACACATTCTTTCACATATTTAGCTTCTAAGAGGCCAATCTTTTCCCCTCAAAACACAGTACTATAGTTATACATGGATTTTTGACTATGTAAGAGGTCGGTGCC
Organism: Plecotus auritus; assembly: GCF_963455305.1. Taxonomy (NCBI): domain Eukaryota; kingdom Metazoa; phylum Chordata; class Mammalia; order Chiroptera; family Vespertilionidae; genus Plecotus; species Plecotus auritus. The sequence goes on from NC_137770.1 coordinate 39,101,446, forward strand.
CCTAACCCCCTCATTGTTCGAGGGTCAACTGTATGTGCTTTAATGTGAAAGAAGTGTTACTTCCAATGGTTTAGAGCCAGCTGTGGGCAAACTACGGCCCGCGGGCCGGATCCGGCCCATTCGGCTGTTCTATCCGGCCCGCGGAGCCGAAAGAGCAGAGGGTTCTCTTGCTCTCCCCTCTGCTCCTTTACTTTGAATTTATATTAGTTCACACAAACACTCCATCCATGCTTTTGTTCCGGCCCTCCGGTCCAGTTTAAGAACCCATTGTGGCCCTCGAGTCAAAAAGTTTGCCCACCCCTGGATGGAACCACTACACTCATCATTTAATGAACTTGTTTTATGGAGCAAGATAAAGTATTCCTCATGTGAATTAAGAAACACACTGAAGGAGGCCATTTGTGGCTTGAAGAACAGCCTTGGGATCAGGGTGGGCCGCAGCTATCAATGGCAAAGGCTGTACTCTCATGCCCAGTTTTTGGTAGCTCAAAAGTAAACATGAAGAATCCTTCTTCATCAGTAATCACTAGGCTCCTTTTCCTTCTAACAACAGAAAGCCACGCACAGGGACCTCTACTAAGTGGCTTTGGTTAAGATTAATATACTAGCTCCTCCCCTACCCAGATAAATTACTCTGGGCAAGGTACTTAACTTTTTGAGCCTTGATTTCCTCATCTATAAAATGTCCACAATACTAGTATTTCCCTTATGAGACTTCTATGAGGGTTTAATGAGACTGTGTTGTGAGACGGTATGACCTCAACAAAAGAAGGGAGTATGGCATGGTGTTGGCTGTTGGATGGTACCATTGGACTTAAGCAGAGAAAATTAGTCATCTACCTTATTCCATTTAATCCCTAAATACTAACAAAATACGGACAGAAGTGCTCCATCATTTATTACAGTCGTTAAGGCTCGCTATTCTATTTCTTTTATGCTCTGAGTAGGCTCACATATACTGCAAAACAAGACCCAAACCAGGTGAAAAGAATACACTCAAAAGTGATGACTATCTTAGCTAATTGTTTTTTTCTGCCTTGCCCACTAGCTTCCAGAAGAAATGAAAGTAAGGAGACGGGTAGGGGTGAGAAGAAGGGGTGCTAAAGAGGCAGGCAGGGGAGAGGGAAGAAGGCATAGAGAGGGGAGGAGACTTAAAGGCAGTTCCTTGGTGGGGCTCAAGGAGGTTATGCAGAGACTCTTAAATCTTACAGCTGGAAAAATCAGTAGTCACATTTTAGTTCCTTTGTCTTCAAGCAGGTCTATATCTAACTCTAACCCTTCCCAACCAATGGGTGTTCTGTCTCAGATTTTAAGGATCCCTGGGAGGAGTCAGCAATCCTATTTCCCCTACTAATTCAAACTTCACTCCAAACCAGCAGCTCCAGGTCTCGACGTAGATATACAATGGCATGCCTTTATTTCAAATTTCCATGGGCAACTGAACCATCAATGTCCACTGTATGGAAAGAAGACAGAGAAAATAAGAAGTCTGACTCCCTTGGTTTGACAGAAAATACAAAGACCATTGGCCACTGGCTCATGGAAAATTAAAAAGAGAGTATGCCTTAAGATTGGTGTTTCCCCATAGAAGGCCTCAGGAGATGGAAAGGTAATTATCATGAGGGAAAAGTATCCCCACCTATAAAAAGGAGGTTATGATAGATCTATAGACTCCCATGACTAATTCAAAAATTTTCTAAGCATTTCACAAGCAAAAATAAGGACAAATCTTTTATTTTCCCTCAGTTGATTTTGTCCCTGGCAGGCTGTAAAAACAGCAGCATTGAGTATTTCTGACATTTTAGTGAGAGCAGGTGATAAATCTGTGAGTGGCCCTATGACTTGAAAACTGTGGTGATCAAGTCTGCTGAAGCCCTTGCTTTTGACTCTACCCAGATCACAATTCCAACCCTCATTTTGTCGGAACTTCTGTGGAAGATGCTTTACTGATCCCTCTCCATCCACATCCGTCAGCTCCAGAAGACATTGGCTTTGGTCCAAAGGTAAACAACTCTCTGACTCATTAAACTCTGAAAACATCTGTCTGACAAGACCTCTTTGAAAACTCTGCCAAATTTTCCATATTGGCTTATTTGCCCACCACCATAACCCTCTGAGCACTCACTCACTCTCAAGATTATATTCACATTTCTCATGAGATTTCAGAAAGAACAGATCCGTGGCATCCTATGAACAATTAAATTACTTTGTTCTTAAGTAAAAAATACAACCCCTGGAAGACCAACTGGCATTGTGTTTTAAAGTTGACCATTTCTATACCCTGCAGCTCAGCACTCCATTTCTAGATACATACCCGAGAGAAACACAAACATTTACCAAAACAGAATGCTTATAGCACTGAATAGTGTAATACTAAAAAACTGGAAATAACCAAATATCTATCAAAAGTAAGATGAACAGCCCTGACTGGTTTGGCTCAGTGGACAGAGCGTCGGCCTGCGGACTGAAGGATCCCAGGTTTGATTCTGGTCAAGGGCATGTACCTGGGTTGCAGGCACATCCCCAGTAGGAGGTGTGCAGGAGGCAGCTGATGGATGTTTCTCTCTCATCAATGTTTCTAACTCTCTATCCCTCTCCCTTCCTCTCTGTAAAAATCAATAAAATATATTTTTTAAAAAGTAGGATGAATAGCCCTGGATGGTGTTGCTCAATGGTTAGGCTGTTGGTTCTTGCACTGAAGGGTCATGGGTTCGATTCCCAATCAAGGGCACATACCTGGGTTGCATGTTTTATCTCTGGCCCCAATCAGGGCGCATGGGGGAGGAACCAATCAATGTATCTTACATCTCTCTCCTCATCCCTCTTTCCCTCCCACTCTCTCAAAAAAAAAATTAATGGAAAAAAATATCCTCAGGTGAGGATTAACAAAACAACAACAAAAGTAGAATGAATAAATAAATAGTAATGTATCAATGTAATGTACTATTATACAGCAGAGAAAATAAACTACAGCTAAATTCAATAACAGAAAAATTTTAGTATAATAATGTTGAATGAAGAAGGCAAATTTCAAATACATTATCATAAACGGGGGGGAGGGGGAATCAAGTGAATAAGAAATACTTCAGTGGGTGAGGGAAGAAGACACAATAAGGAAAAGTAGTTGAATTGATGAAAGTGTTGATTATGCTCTAGTCCTCTCATGAGTAAGGGTTTCTCAAGAGTTCATGGTACCAATGAAAGTTTAAGAGGGTCATGAATACACAAATTATTATAATGTGTAAAATAAGTAATAAGCAAGCGATTACTCCACAAATAATCACTGGGCCTTTGTGCTGAAAGACGTTGTAACAAGAACATCTTTGTAGAATAGGAAAGGAAGTTAAAGCCTCTGTAGGTGGCTTCCTCGCTGTTTCTCTCCCTGGCATGCTCAGAATTCATTCTTCACAATAAAATCAAGCTACCATTCAGGATATGTCACACAGAGAAATAAAAAAATCCCAATTGTTCATGATCTCTTATCCAGCTGCAATTTTGTTAGCCTCCAACACAGAAAAGTAAAAAATTGGTTATGCTTTATCATTATGTGTATTTTGTTGGTCTTGGGCAATGTTAAAACAAATTTAACAGAACCCAATGATCACTCAATAAACCCAAGTCTTCTTGCTTTTTGCAGCAAATAAAATTAGCTCCTGTATCTGCCTTCTGAGCCACTGTGGCTACCCAACATCCAAGGAGGTCTGCTCGTGGTTGGCCTAGTTGGCAAAACCTCGCAGAGTGAGGGCAGGGTGAGCTAACCGACAAGGGAGCGAGGTGGTGGCTGTGAAGTTCCTTCTCTAAAGGAAGGCTTTTCAGCCCCCAAGTCTTCCAGACTGCCCATCAGGGCCTCCCTTTCGGCCCTTCCCCATCCCAGGGGTTAGTAAACCCATGAATACTCTTATGGCTGAATGGAGGAAATTGGTATGAAGAAATATTTCTATTTCATTAAGCATTATCAAGTCACTCAAAGAAAACTAAAATTATCAGTACTAAAATAATTGCTTGATTTAGGACTGTTTAGTCTGTTGTCTGCTGTGTGAAAAAATGACCAGTTGAACTGATTCTATTTCTTGTACCATCTTAATGACAAAAATAGAAATCCTTGCACTCTCTCCCCCTCTCCGCCAAATATAATTGGTCTCTGCCATTTAGGAGCCAACTTGCTCTTCAGAAACTTGATATCTTCTCTCGATTAATCCTGATGTGAATAATACAAGCACCATTAGCAATCCATGTTACCAGTGGCAATGTTTGCTATTTTGGAGCCAAGAAGCCCTGTCGGGAAAGAGGGCTTTCCGGAAGTCTGCAATTAATAAGAAATGGGCACAAATCCAGGTTGCCTAGTCCTAAAACCTCCTTTCTCTGCCTTCATTTCATCTGCAAAACAAGGACATTTATATGTGCCACTTGCTCATCAAGACGCTATGAGCATAATGAGATGTTGGGGCTGTAAAGTTCTTGGATGAAAGCCACAATAATGCAGTCACAACTGCCACCTAGAATTCCACTTGCAAACTCAGAGGACACTTTTGTAAACTCGCTGTGAACTACCCAGGTCTTTGTCATTTCTTTTGCAGAATACATTTCAAGTCGCGTCTCTCAGGAAGCCAAGTGCAACAAATAAGACTGTGATTCTTAGCCCCAAGATATGAAAAGTTCTTACCAATCTTCCTGAGATCTCTTGCAAGGGACCCTTTCATAATCACAGCAACCTCTATTTTGAACTGATGTCTTGTTATAAATAACCAGGTAAGTCTGAGGCCACCTCTGGGTATTTTCCACTATCCCTCGTTCAGGAGAAGAGGTGAGTAACTGTACAAATGACTTCTCTGGATCATATGACATAATTGCAAAGTGAAGAGATAGACATTTCCAACAAGATCCCTAAGGGTGAATCCCAAACAAGGGACTTCACCAGAACAGATGCAGCCTCGGAAACTGGCTAGATTCACAACTTGCAGGTGAGCTGTCTTAACTTTGCCTGGACCTTGCATAAACACAGTGATGAGGCCACACCAAGGCAGCAGTGCCCTGGGCGCAAAGGGTGAGGCAATGGCCAACTGTGTCAGGTGAGAGGCCTTGGCACAGGCTTGGTGTGTGACCATCCTGGGGCCTCTTCCCTTTCTCTGGGGATGGAAATGAGGAGGGCCGGTCTGTCCTCTCCATCTCAGCATTCCTTCCTTCCACCCGGGGTTCCCTACAGTCTCTCCTTATCCCACAAGATTCCCTTCCTCCCCAAAGGACAACCAGCTCACCCACCATATACAGCCTCATCTTTGCTTAGCCAAAACCACTACCCCTGCTCAAGGGAGAAAGGGCTCAGAGGCATTTTGGTTGCTGGCAGGGGAACATTACATTTTGCACTGGGGCCATTTTTATTTGTGGTGCCATTACTTAAACCAGGGGTAAGGAACGTCCAGACCGTGGGCCATATCAGGCCTGAGAAATCATTTGGTCTGGCTCTGCCCAGGCATTAGGGGTGAGTTCATTAAATGTTTGACCAAATATAGCAGGCTACATTTTAAGTTCATAATTTTGTATGGCCTGTGAATGATGTTATAAATATCCAAATGGCCCTTGGCAGAAAAAAGGTTCCCCATCCCTGAATAAACCATTATTTCTTGCCAGGAAAAGAATGATCTCTCCCCTTTGGACATGAGAGATCGCCCAACCACAGACCCACAAATGGAGTTCTGGTTCAATGGCCTGTTCCAAAGCGACACCTAAGAAACAAGCTCCACTCAAGCATGCGATGTCATACTTCCCACCCTCACCCCGACTCCTGGAGGGGCCAAAATCAGTTCCCGGTGACACCAGTGAGAGCTGTCCTCAGGCTTATCTTCCCTAAAATCTGGCAGTTGAAGAGAAGATAATCTGAGGGTATCTTCTGTCTTCTGAAAGTGAAAGATGGATGGTTTGGAGTTCTGCGTATTCACCACCCACCGAGCAGGCCTTCCAAAAGCTCCATAGGCAGGCAGCAGCGGAATGTGGCTGGGGAAGAACAAGTTAATCAAAGCTAGCAGGAACCTGCTTGAGAAATGATCAACAAGTTTTCCAGAAATACATCAGACTCACACAATCAGTACAATGGCCAGAACAGAAAACCAGAGCAGTACTGATGATATTTTCTGAGACAAGATGTCTGAATGCTAACTTTGTTTTGATCCTTCCTGAATGGCCTCATACTTGCCACAGTTTTTATGGCCCCGTGTAAACATAAATCAGTCATGCTGGTTGTAGTCACAATGCAGATGGGTTCTGAAGCGTGCTGGGTGCCTGACGCTGCGGTGCAAATAGAACAAAAGCCCGAGATCCACTCCCATCACCCTTCTCTGGGTGTAGAGAACATCGAGATCTCCTTGTTTTGTCTTGTGCCTCCTGTAAGCAACTCCATATATTCCCTTAAGCCCTAAAGGTCATATAGAACATTGAATAGAATTGCTTCTGAAATTTAAACATCTATTTCTCAAGTCTCTGAATCAAGCTTTTAGTTATGGGTAAAGATACCCCCAAGTTGGGTCTGTTGGCCCTCAGATCATCAGATGAGAATATATCTGATACATGAACCGTGCCCCACCCCCTCAGGGTTAAGGGGACATTTACCCAGCCTAAGAGGGTTGAAGGGCATTGCACCCTAAGTTCTGAAAGCCATGGTATACAATTTGAGAGCAAATGGGCCACATTTCCTCTGTGCATGTTAAGACATTAAGAAATATACAGCGAAATGGATTATTTTACAAATATACAGTCTCCCTGTCTGGCGCGACACAGACAAGGGGAAATGTGGCTTACTTATTTCTGCCCCCTGTAAATCCTTTATTTCCTTTCCTGAAAATACCCAATGGCATACCAGCTGTGACCCAGTGTCTGATGTGTGTGTGTCTATTTCAATTTCATGTTGATGGTATTAAGAATCGAAGCATCCCTAAATCCACCTCACAGGAAGCTAGTCCACGGCTGCTAATATTAGATTACATTCTAATTATTCATTCTATATCCCTCTTCACACCCTTATTCCAAGACCAACAGATCAGGGTTTTTCACTGAATACTAATGCTCCCGTTCCTCAGCCCTCTAGAGCTGCATGTGCCTGTCTTCCTGGGCAGAGGACCAATCCCAGGGCGAAACGGAAATCCACACTCCACTCAATATCAGTCTCTTCCTATGTCGGTCACAAAAAGTCATTTCCCAGTTGTCCCACATGAATAGCCCCTTTACCACTTATCAATATGGATGAAGCCCAAACTACCCACTGTATGCAAAGTAGTCAACATGAATTTTTCTTTCTTTAAAAAAATAATAAAAGCAGACAAGTGGACCACTTCAGCCTTTTTTCTTTGTAAAAGCAGCTGCTTCTGTAGCTTTACCCTATTTCCTGGAATGTACAGCCAGCCTACCCACAGCAGCACCCAAGGGGAAACTTCCCATGGAAATGAGAAACTGGAGTTTGAGCTGCAAGGGAAATGTCTCTACAGAAAGGCAACAAAGTGACGAATGACCCAGGACAATAGCAACACCCTACCTTCCTTCGTGGAGAGGTGGACCTCCTCATGGGAGAGCAGCCACCCAGTGTGGTGTGGGAGCCATCAGGAAGGCGAGAGCAGGAAAATCTGGAGGAAATATGGGAAAGAATGGTGGCTAAATTGCCACACACAAAAAAAGTTTGAGTATTTTAAAATATTACCAACAATCAGAGGTTCACTTTCAGTTTTTGGATGGGCCTGATGATGAGCTATTAAGTTATTGATTTTGCTATCTGTAATGTACACACTCTGGCAGATCAATGAAGACACCTAGTATATGTTTGTGATTTTTTTTTTAATACATTTTATTGATTTTTTACAGAGAGGAAGGAAGAGGGATAGAGAGCCAGAAACATCGATGAGAGAGAAACATCGATCAGCTGCCTCTGGCACACCCTCTGCTGGGGATGTGCCCGCAACCAAGGTATATGCCCTTGACTGGAATCAAACCTGTGACCCTTCAGTCCACAGGCCGATGCTCTACCCACTGAGCCAAACCGGTTAGGGCCCTAGCATATGTTTTATAACTAACTGTGAGGTTGAGCTCCCAATCAACCCTCACACTTCAGTTAGGTACTCAATAGTACTTGTTGACCATGATAACTAATGTTTACTGAGCTCCTATTATATTCCAGATCCTTTTATTAAGCATACACTTTTAAACATTATTTTTGAATAATTACCAACAACCCTATAAAGTGAGATAGAACCTATTTGTGATGATTAATTTGTGATGGCCATGAGGCACCGAGATTAGTTGTTTGTGGGTGTGTCTACCTGGGTGTTTCTGGATGAGATTAGCATTTGAATTGGTGGACTCAGTAAAGTAAAGACCTCCTCAATGCGGATGGGCATCATCCAATCTGCTGAAGGCCTGACTAACACGGAAGGTGAGAAAGAAGGAATCTGCCAATTCTTTTCCTTATCTCACTGATTGAGCTAGGTCATCTTATCACGTCTTCTCCAGACCTCAGGCTGGGATTTACACCATCAGCTTCCCTGGTTCTCAGGCCTTCAAACTCAGCCTGAGTTCCCTCGGTCTCCAGTTTACAAACAGGTCGTGGGATTTTTCAGCCTCCTTGATCATGTAATCCTGTAGGTTCTGTTTATCTGGAGAAACCTAACTAAAACACTATTATAAAGAATGCTGTGGCCTGGCTGGTGTGGCTTAGTGGTTGAGCATCGACCTATGAACCAGGAGATCAGGATTCGATTCCCGGTCAGGGCACATGCCCGGGATGCAGGCTCGATCCCCAGTAGGGGGCATGCAGGAGGCAGTCAATCAATGAATTCTTTCTCATCATTGATGTTTCTATCTCTCTCTTTCTCTGCCTTCCTCTCTCAAATCAATAAAAATACATTTTTTAAAAAAATAAAAGAATGCTGTGGCTCAAAGCAATCAATGGACTTGCTCAGATTTGAGCCAGGCCTATGTGACTCCAAAGCCCACCCATGCTCTTTTCAAGATACCAATAAATGCTCACAACAGTAAAGTTTGATCAGGTTCACTGGAATTTAAAAAAAAAAAAAAAAAAAAAAAAAAGAGGCAAGCCAAAAGTTAAAATTTGGGTAAAATGTAAAAGGTTATCCCTTTCAGTAAAATGGAAAGTCAGACTCAGAATTACCAGCTGTTAAAACACTTATCATTAAGCATTCTTGCCTTCACTCTGAAGGTCAAGAAGTCAATGATCCAGAAATTAAAGTGCAAGTAACTTCATTTCCAGAGTTTAACACAGAAGACAGTAGAATAAGATTCTAAATGTTTTAAGTCCTAGGTTGGGACTCCAGAGACCTGGGTCCTACTCCTAGATCACTTATAAAGTAACTGCGTCCCTAAGCAAGTTGCTTGACTGCCCTGGCCTCAATTCTTGCCTTCAAAAGGAAGGAATTTGATTCTACAGGATGTCTAAGTTCCCATCTTGATCTAAGACTAAGATTTCTCAGAACTGATACTAATTCACCTCCTGAAGAAGCCTGACCCATTTTGCAGACGAAAAATAGAGATTCAGAAGTTAGGAGCCTTACTCAGTGCTTCATCGCAGAGACAAGGACTAATGTTTCTCTCATTCTCTTGTATCTCCAGACCCTCCTGTATCCCAGCCTGCCTTGGGACACCATGCGGTGGGCCGGAAGGGAGCCAGAATGCCTCTGACCTCCATATCTCATCACCTACTGTCATGAGGCTTCCTAGAGAAACCTCCATGTTCCTAAACCACCCCATGCTGGCATCATCCCATGACGTGGGGGCTATGATTTAGTTCCCATCATTTGTGTGGAGGTGATTAACAGTAGACTCACCTAGTCATCCGGACCCCCAAACGGGTCTGCTGTCGAGGGCCAGCACTTCCCCTGCCTGTTTACTGACACCTCAACACAACACCGCAGTATCGCTTTTGGCCCCTTGCCTCCCACTCATTCCTGTCAACTGGGCACAAAACCAAACCATGCTGTTCTTCTGTACAAAGATGTCCTTGACTGAAAATTCAAAACACAAGCTTACCGTGTTACAGGAGGGCTATTAAGCTGTTTAAGCCAGCTTTCTGCGAAATCACTTGGGTTTGGCTGTCTCTCTTTACACATCACACACTCACACCCCCCTGCCAACCTGGAGAAAGCTAGTTTTCCCTTCATCCAGATTTTCAGCAGTTTGCATGTTAAGAGCCCTTTGCCCTTTGTTTACTTCTTCTTTCACCACCACAAGGCATTTTATTTCTAAGTATCTTGTTTTTCCACTCTATGGCTCTTATTTGCTAGTTATGTTTATTCCTTCCTCTGTCTTTATTATTTTCCTTTCCTCTGGCAAAATACACACAATACAACCGTCTTTTTTTAGTGTTTTAAATAGTGCTACTTTTTTCCTCTTTATCTGCATTACACACCGTGGATCCTGGAGACAAAGGACTTCCCTGCCCATTGAAATTGACCAAGAATAGTTATTAGCACAGTTATACACCTGGATGTATTAAGTGCTCTGGGCATGTCTTCTCATTAAACCTGCAAACCACCTTATGAAATAGCTCTTTCCCTAAAACAATGCTTCTCTGACTTTAATGTGCATATAAATCACCCGGTGATCTTGTTAACATACAGACTCTGATCCAATGGTTTCGGGGGGGGGGGGGGTTAAGAATCTGCATTCCGTACATGCTCCCAGGTGATGCTAAAGATGCATGTTCATGGGCCACATTTGCAGGTTTGTAGTTTTATGTGATAAAGAGGCTGATGAAAAATTCTGCCTACCATGAGCATTTTGGTTCCGTGTCAAGCATTGCCCTCTTCCCACCATCCTCTCCTAAAATTAAAATATTCCTTGAAAGATCAAAAGTTCATCATGGACAGTGGCTCAGCAACAATTTCAGAATGTGCAGCCTGAGAGCAATGAAAGCACAGAGAGAGAGAATGATACCAAAAAGGGAAGGGAAATGGAAGGCAATGGGTGAAAGGGATCCAGTAGGAGATTAACACGATAGGATACTTCCTCAAGGAAGATGTGTGGCCCCCTTCCCATAGGAGACACGCACAGAGACACAGGCTCTGCCATCAGGGAGGTCACTGAATCTCCTAAGAACATTTATTGAGGGCCTACTGACATGAGTGCCTGCGCCAGGTACTCTCTCCATATATACCTCTTGTTGAATGCTCATGACCACCATATGAAGTAGCTACCACCCTCAATTTTACAGAACAGGGACTCAGAGAAATTGGTTAACTTTTCCCACAACAATTACCAATTTGCATAAGTAGGATTCAATCCAGCACTTCTCACTGTAAACTCAGGTGTCTAGCTTTTATCACGCAAGTTACCAAAACCCAGGGCAGGGGGGAGAAGGAGGAATTCAGGAAACCAATTGTGTTCCAAAGGTTGGGAGGAGATTCTATTTTTGACAAAGCTTTAAAAAATAAACTAAAGCATATGTGACTCAGAAGAGAATGAACGTCTTGGTGCTATACTCACAGCTTTACATACAAAGGGACAATCCTCATGAATACAGGGTAGGGGAGAGCCTGTGTGATATGTAGTGAAACCCTTCTTTGGTGTTGTTCTTTGGTGCACCTCTGATCTCTTTTACTAGGTTGGCATCCTTGAGAGCAGGAAATGACTGACCTGAAACCAGCCTGACTCTGCATGAGAAACAGTGCTCAGCCTGTATTTGATCACATCCTTTCCCACCCCTCCAGCCTACCTGAAACTGTGTACCATAAATTACCCCAACCATAGTTACATCAGTTTCTCCCCACTTTGGGGGGGAACTTCCCAGTTTTCTAATAAACTCTGAATTAATCAGTTAAAAATTTTGTATTAATTCTGTAGTCCTGTTTCCTTCTCCTTCCTCTATTTGCCCTTTTCTTCACCATCAGTTTCTTCAGGGAGCCATCTTTACTCCTTGCTTTTACAGCTGAAGTACTATCATTGTTTTAAGTCCCTGGGATCTGGCTTCAGTCCCCACTCCTCTCCTAAAGTTGTTTCCCTCCTTGGTCACTGGATCACTTAATCACCTTTTCTCTCTGACTGCTTCACCTCATGCCTGATCTTTCTCAATTTTGCTGTACCATTTAATACTGTTGCTCACCTGCTTCATCTTGAAAAGCTCCCTGTGACTTTTAAAACATAGCAGCGCCTCATCCTGTTCCAATCTTTCTAGTCTTTCTTTCACTTCCTTGAAGATTCTTTCTCTTCCTCTCACCCTTGAATGTGTATGGCCTCTGACTTTCATCATTGACTCACTTCTGTTTCCCCAGACACTCCTTTCTTTGATGAGTTCTCCCTGCTGTGGTTTCAGTTATCATGTTTTGGGCAACTTCTTGGCTCTGAACTCATATTTCCACCTGGCAACTGAACATCTACTTAATATTTTATTGCTACTTACTAGCAATATGTCCTCAAACCAACAGAGTATTTCCCTGATTTTACAATATCACTATTTTCACATTCATCCACAGTTAATTTGTGTCATCTCACACCCTTAGCCCTTAAAATCCAAGAGATTGTCAAATCCAATAGAGTCAATCTCCCCAACATGTCTTACACTCTCTCCCTTCATTTTATTCCTACTACCCCTATCATAGTTCAAATCCTTGGTGGACCTTTAATCTGTCCCCTCTTTCCTATTCTCACTTCCAATGCCTCAATAATCTCAGTATCTTCATTCCTCCATTTCTTCCCATCTCCCATCCTTCCAAAGTCCTTTTACCAAATAAATTTTCCAAAAACAGAGCTTTGGTCAAGTTCCTAAAACTTCTAGTTCCTAACTGCCCAAAAAGTTAAGTCCACACTCTATATCCTATTGTTAAATAATCTTCAAACACTGCCCTTACTATTAATTTACTTTCCAGGTCTTAAACCCCACATCTACTTTATTTATACCTTATTATGCAACCACCAAACTAGACTGCTCCTTATTCCATAAATATCATCATGTTTTTCCTCTTCTGAGTCTCTACTCATGGTTCCTCTATCTGACATGTCCTCTCCAACATCAAACTCAGTTCCCTGTTCTTCCACATTAATCAGGGGTGATATCTCTTCTCCCTGTTTTGAATCCCCAGAGTTTGTACTTAAATATCTTTAATGGTTTCTTTCCATTATAAATAACTTGTACAATAACTTGTAATAAAATGTATGTATCTACCTTAGAATCTAGAAGCAAAGATAAGACATGTATCCAAGTAGCTATGATCAAAGAGTTTCCATAGTAACCATCACATCTCAATTTTTTTCCCAAAGAGCAATCACAGTGAATATATATATAGAGAGAGGGATGCGGGGGAGAAGGGACGGGGTCATAAGAATTTTTATTGATAACACTAGTAAAATATTCCTTGTTAACTCTTCAAAAATGTATAAACTTGGCAACTCCTAAAGCAGTTATATTTAATCATCATCTCAGGTGACAAAAGCATATGCCAATGTTTCTCAAGCTATAATGTGCAATGGAAGCACTCAGGGATCTTGTTAAAGTGCAGATTCTGAACCAGTAGTTCTGCAGGAAGGGAGGACAGGCTGAGGTTCCACATTTCTCATAAGCTCCTACGTTATCCCTCTGATGCTGGTCTATGGGCCACACTTTGAGTAGCAATGAGCCTTAAACCATGCTTGAAAATCACTCAATAGTTTCAGTGTGATAATCCAGATACACCCTGAGATTTATACTCCAATTGACAGGTGCAGAAATTTAAAGTGGGATTCACATGGATCAAAATTTGTGAAATTGGCCCACAAATGGGGCTTTATCTCTATTAAATAGGCATGTAGTTCTTCAAGTTTTGTAATTCTGGGAGCTCAAAGCAATTCGTCAATGGGAAATGAATGTAATATCCACTTACCTATGGTACATGAGTGTGCATAACTACACATCCTTAACCATATCCACAAGTCTTGGTTTTCCCCTCTGTAGTTTCAAGTTGAATGTGTTCATGTCTTCTCTCATCAGTAAGGAAGTATAATCTTGTGAGTCTCCGGGATCTTGTAAATTGGGTCTAAAAGAGCCCCTTAATCCCTCAAAGCCCTTGATATAAGAAAGCAGCTCAAAAAGTTCCATCTTTCCAACAAGTTTCCATCTCCTAGCCATCTGCCTGCAGAAAAATAAACTAAGTTTCCATACCCTGCATCAATCAATTTCTTCCCAACCTCTCATCACTTGGCAAGTGTTAAGGGCAGAAATGAGAAGAACATTCACAACTCTGATCATTTCCTCCATCACATCATACAAAGAACTGACAGAGTTCTCAGCACAGACTTTCCCAACAAATGATGCAATGGAAAGGGCACCCACTCACCTTCTCATATGATTGAGCAAAAAAAATGCCAATGCCTTCCTTTCCCTCACATTGCAGGTGTCCCATATGTGACCACTGGACTCAGCTTTTCCACAATAAGACGTTTTACATTTCTTACTGGTGGGCGGCTAGGCTCTTCTGGTTCATGCTAATTTTATAAGGGCATTTTTACTAAAAATTTCCAATACACACTATATCCTGTTGTTAAGAAGACCATATGTTAGAGGACCCAACTTATGCTATGTACACCCTTCTACCTCATAGACTGGAAGTTTCTCCCAAGGAAGAAATTATGTTCTCCTCTTATGGGGCATCTTTTCCGAAAAGCTCCACCATGGATCAAAACCATTTTCCTCCCACAGAGCTAGTGGATTCTATCTCACTTCCTTACTTATTTGATGAAAACAACTATTCTCTCTTATTCTGGTAACAGCATTGCATTTTCTTCAGAGGGTTATCTGTCCTGAAGTCTTAGTTCTCATGGTCTTGTCAGTTCGTGAAACGAAACAAGCCAGGCCAATAAAAGTAATCCTGTATAATAAAGAGCTAATATGCTAATTAGACTGATGGCAGAACGACCTTCCGGAATGACCTTCTGAAACCACCAGTGGATGGGGGGACGGGGCCAGTGAGCCTGTGCTTGGCCATGGCAGTCTGGTGCTCCCCCTTCCACAGAGGCAGCGGGAGATGGGGTGGTGCGGTCCCAGCGCCTCCACAGAGGCAGGACTGGCGATGGTGCCTCAAACTCCCACAGCCCCTCCCCTGGCTGCCCCAGCCCCCATTCGGCCCCGCCCACCAGTGGGGGGGTGGGCCAGCACTAAGAAGCAGTGAGCCCAGTTTCTGGTTGAGCGGCGCTCCCTCCTGGACTCCTGCAGACAGAAGCCTGGCTCCTGGCTGGTGAGTGCAGCAGCAGGTAAATCCTCGACCCCCCGGGGGGGATCGGGTCTAAGCCAGCAGGCAGACATCCCCCAAGGGATCCTGGTCTGTGAGAGGGTGCAGGCCAGACTGAGGGACCCCCACCCCCCAGTGCATGAATTTCGTGCACCAGGCCTCTAGTAACCTATAATTGGGGAGAGTGACTCTTTTTTCACTGGGTTGCTAAGCCAGTAAGATGTAAGTTGGGAGCAGCTGGTGGCCCCCTTGGTACCCACAGAGAGAGCCCATCTGAGTGCAGAGTCTACACAGAAGAAAGAAGTGAAGTATTGGATCTAGGTAACAGCATGGGAACACCTGGTTACAAATACCAACATATGCTTCTTTCTGGTTAATGTAAACTGGGTTTCTGCTAGTTATAACTGAAAGAGTCCTGACTGACACAGAGCTTAGGAAATGATAGTGATAATGATGGCTTAACCCCTACACAGCACTTTACTGTTTTAAATGCTTTCCATATATTAATTCATTTAATCTTCACCAAGATTCTGTGCAGCAAGTGTTCTTATATTAACATTATCTTCATTTTACAAGTGAGAATATGGAGACAAAAAGCTTCCTTCCAGCCACCCTGGTAACAGGTGATGAAATCAGGACTCAAACTTAGGCAGTCTGCCTCCAGAGTCAGTGCCGTGAATCAGGGCTGCTCAGAGTGGCCCACAGACAGTTTCCAGTCTATTAACTATTAACTGTCTTTGGGGAGAAATTGAAAGGACATGCCTAGAAATCTTCCTGGCAAGCTGACATTGCTGCATAATTTTTTTATTTATAAAAGTATTGGGCCATGATGAATTGGGAATTTTTTTTTAAAATCTTACCCTTCACCACGGAATATAAGGAACATTATTTAGCTTGGAGTGTAAACACAGTGATTTAACTATAAATCACAACCTTTCTTCAAATGCTCTTAAGTTTTTATGAATAATGTTGGTGTCACTTGACAATCCCAAAATATGTTACATCTTGATTGAATTCCAGTGTTTCAAAATAGAGTTCTTTGTGGTATTTTTAGTTCTCATGACTCGGGATTAGAATGGGATCCTGAATTCTCAGCAGACTTTTTGAGATACTAATGCATTGTGAGTTAAAGCTACATAGCACCAAGGATCTTGGCAATGGTTTCTTCCCAGTGAACCTTGCCCGAAGTAGACAGAGCAAAAGCAAAGGGACTCACAATCCCAGCCAAAGGACAAACCACAGAAGGCAAGTACTAGAAAGTGAGTGATATCACAGAGTTGGGAGAGGGGCTCCAAATGAAAGAGAAATCTATAACTAAGTGTACACACAAGCTGTGACCCTGCAGAGCTTTCCTATGCATCCTGCTTTGAGAAATATACGTCTAGCCTGTGCCCTGGTACAGCCAAAGAAACAGTGCCTAGGACAAAAACTTAGTCCAGCAGGTCTAAAAAATATAAAAAGAAGTCTTCTTGAACAGACACCTCATAGATAGACAATAAGCCTATGGTAAAAAAAAAATTGTTATTGATATTATCAGTCATCAGAGAAATGAAAAATAAAACCACTACAAGATACCATTACACACCCACCAGAATGGCTAAAATTAAAAAGAGTGACAATGGCAAATGTTGGCAAGGATTTGGAACAACCGGAACTGTCATACATGGCTGGCAGGAATGGAAAAAGAGTTGGCAGTGTTTTTTTAGTTAAAATATACCTACCCTTTGACCCAGCAATTCTACTCCTACATATTTATTTATCCAAAAGAATTGAAAACATGTGCCCACACTAAAATTTACACAAGAATTCTCATAGCCCAGAAATGGAAATAATCCAAATATTGGTTAGCAGGAGAATAAATAAACAAATTGTGATACATTTCTACAATAGAATACTATTCGGCAATAAAAATAAACAAACCATTAATTAATCTCACAGACAGAAACTAACACCAAGAGCACATACTATATGATTCCATTTACATGAAGTTCTAAAATAGGCAAAGCAAATCCAAGGTAAAAATGATCAGAATGGTGGTTGCTCTTTGGGGGAGGCGGATGCAAGATTGGATGGGAAAGGACATGAGGGAATTTTCTGGGGAGGTAGAAATGTTCTAAATTGTGATAGGAATGTGAGTAACAGGAGTATGTTGAGTGGAAGGTATGGGTAGTGGGTAAAAGTATAGATGAAGCACCCTGGCCAGGTTGCTCAACTGGCTGGAGCATCGTACCATGCTCCAGAAGGTTGTGGGTTTGATTCCCAGGCAGGGCACATACCTAGGTTGTGGGTTCAATCCTTGGTCAGGGCGAGTATGGGAGACAACCAATAGATGTTCCTCTCTCATATCAATGTCTGTCTGTCTGTCTGTCTGTCTGTCTCTCTCTCTCTCTCCCCCCCCCCCCCACTTCCTCTCTCTAGACATATCCTCAGGTAGGAATTTTTTTAAAAAGTATAGTTGAAGCAAGAATGGCAGAATCTTAATAATTGCTGAAGCTGAATGATGGGTACATGAGTGTCATTATATTATTATTCTTATTTTGTGTCTATTTACAATTTTTCATTTTAAAAAGCTAAAAAATAAATACATCTCTCTTGCCATTTAGTCAATGTTACCAGCACTTTTTATAAAGATACTAGAGGCCCAGTGCACAAATTCATGCACGGGTGGAGTCCCTCAGTCTGGCCAGCAATCGAGGCCTATGAGGGGGGGGGGCAGCCAGGGAGAGGGACCCCAGGAGGTTGGCCAGCTGGTGGTGGGGGGCAGTCGGCCAGGAAGAGGGGCCGCGGGAGGTTGGCCAGCCAGGGAGAGGAGCAGAGGAAGGTTGGGTGTGGGAGCACACTGACCACCAGGGGGTAGCTTCTGCATTGAGCGTGTGCCCCCTGGTGGTCAGTCCACATCATAGCGACTGGTCGATTCCAGTTGTTCCAGTCATTCGGCCAGAACGGTCATTTAGGCTTTTATATAGATTTTTCCAGAAAAAGTGCATTTAAAAACCAAATGCCTCAGTAAGAATAAGTACCACTAACTGGATACTCCAAGCTATGAGGCAGAACATGTCATGGTTTGGAGTGATTTTCTTTTGACATATACTGTCTACCACTGTTTTGTT
The DNA here is from genome assembly GCF_963455305.1 of Plecotus auritus. NCBI lineage: Eukaryota > Metazoa > Chordata > Mammalia > Chiroptera > Vespertilionidae > Plecotus > Plecotus auritus. Next base: position 39,119,747 of record NC_137770.1, read on the forward strand.
TAATAACTCAAAAAGCCCATGACCAGGAAAAAAAAAGTTCTCACTGATGTGCATAAAATTGGTAGTTGCTCCTTTCAAGACACAATACAACTCAACTTCAGTGGGAAGTTCCTAGATAAAGGCAAGGGTTATCAAATAAAAGGGGTTTTATTTTATCTTCTCCTTACAGCTTATTATTTCACTATTAAATGCCAAATCGTGATTTTTAAACCAAGCTAGTTAAGGTTTCAATCAAGTCAATTAAAAGTTTTTTGCATGTCATTTAGGAAACATTAGAAAAAACTTCAAAGCCCAACAATAAGGGAAAGAATGACTACATTGTCATACAATGTAAATGTATAGTTTATAAAGAATGATTTAAAACATGGTAAAATGTTTATGCTATGCCAATGAAAAGGAACTTAAATGTATTTATAATACCAACTCAAATATCGTTACATTTACAGAGGGAAAAACTGAAGAAAATAATGACTGTTAACATTTTATTGTTATATCGCTGGATGGTGAGATAATTAGTTATTTTGTAATTTTTTCCTTATACTTTTCGGAATTTTCCAGTTTTTCTATAAAATCACTTTATAACTGGAAAACAAAACTGAAAAGTCACCTGTAAGTGGGGAATACTTTTTTGCTACAACACAAATTCTTACTCAAAAACAGTACAAAACCCAACTTTATCATTTGTCATTATCTGGGTTTTCTGAGGAAAAACAATGGTGAATCTGTGTGGTGAACGCTTGCCTAGTGAGGCACCTCTTTCTCCAACTGCTTTTAAAACTAGTTCAAAATACTCACTTTGAGTATATGGGTATGGGGGATAAACAAGGACAGCAAGCCAGCAACCATTCTACCACAAACATCCTTTATTCCAAATTCCCTCATCATTTTCACTCCTCAAGGGATCCCAACAACATGCCATCCCTCAGCCAGCGGCACTGGGGCATACAGACCCTGGTCGACAGACCAGTCCATCTGGGTTGAATCTCAGCCCAGGGCAGAAAAGAAGATGCAATTGACTTGGTCTTCTCCCACTCAGTGTAAAGGGCCTATGTGGCTGCCCGATGATAGAAAGCCAGGCTTCCCTATCTCACTTACCAGAATCTCCAACCAGAGATAAATCCATACATTCCTATTGTTACCCTGGAGCAGTCCGTATAGAGTTGAGCTGGTGGGAATGCTACAGAGCATTTGAAAAGTAGCTAGACCAAATTGAGATGTGTTGTAAGTGTAAAATTCACATCAAATTTTGAAGAAATCATGTAAAATATCGTATTAATAGTTTTTATATTAATTGCATGCTGAAATAATATTTTTAACATATTGGGTTAAATACATTACTAAAATGACTTGTACCTGTTTCTTTTACTTTTTCAGTGTGTCTGTGAGAGAGTTTAAAATAACATATGCTGTGCACATTTTATTTCTTAGAAAATGTTGCTTAGAAAAGATGATGAGTGGTCATTGAATAAGTTAAGTACCTGTGACTACTCACCCTGGAGCATCCCACCCAGAAAGGTGTATGTGAGAAAAGGCTTTAGATGAACGACTGTGTTTCAGTATGTCTTCCCTTACGTTTTTCAATTTGGGGTTCCACGATGACCTCACTCTTCTCTGTCTCTGTCCTTGGCAGTCTAATATAGGCGGAATGTCTCTCCCTTTAGGTGCCCCACAGGCTTCCTGGTCATTCCTGCTCTGCGGTTCTTGCAGGAATGACTGTGTAGTCCTTCAGGCGCCTGAGCATCTCAGTTGGAGCAGTTACACCAGGAAGCCAAGCACTGCAAGAGGACACCATTGAGCACCTCAATGGAGGAGGCGACTGCTCTTGTGCCTCCACCGTCAGGCATGCTTCTCTCAGCTGGTCCTCTGGTGCCTTTTCAAAGAGTTTTCTGACAGCAGGAAAAACTCTTAGCCAAAAGACACAAATAGCTCACTTGCTGGTTCTGAGATCGTGAGGCTGAAGAGGTTCCCTAGAGAACAGAGCCCCTGATCCCACCTGGATGAATAAAGCCCATAGTTAGGCCACTAAGCCTTCCCCTCTGGCTAAATGGCTAATTATTTCTGATAATGGTGGTCTCCACTAACCCCTCACCTGCCCTACAGCAGCGCAGATCTATCAAATGAGGAGGGTAGTAATTATGGGTGATACTTGCAAACACTCATTATCTAAGCTCCTGGGTCTTTAAGAGACAGATATTAGATATAAGGGGATCAACTCATGACAATGCCAAAAGGAAGCTGCAGCCATTTGAAAAGCAAAATGTGGTGACTGTTAATTTTTAAAAGCAAATTCAAAGAGGGTTACACTGAAAGTAAGACTCTAATATTTTACAGTTATATGTCTTTCGACACCTGAGGATTGTTTCTTGCCTTCCTTTCTCTCCCCATTAGCTAAGACCTCTGCCTCCAAACATGCTAGTATCTTTTTGCGCCTGAATCTCCTGCCAGACTCCAATTTCTCGTAGACAGGGTCTGTGCCATCTGCTCTGTTCCCTATAGCTCCTTGCACCTGGGCAGGCACAGAGAATTTACATGCTACATACAGATAGAACAGTTACTTTTTGTCTTCAGCTGTATTGGTTGCCTTCTCTTGATAGCAGAATATCCTCAAACATTTCACTAGAGGACCAAAGTCTGATGAAACCAAGCAGATCATCATTTATGATTAATAATATGAAACTTAAAGGTCACTTGTAAACACTTAGGAATATTACCCTGTGCTACTATGAACAGTTGACACTTCTTGGTCTCAGGAAAGATTTCTGATGCTTTTGAGGTTTCATATAGAACTTAATTTAGGCTAAGGAAATATTACCGGGGAAAATGCAGAGAACGTAAATTCAACTGTGAAATCATCTTGCTAGCCATTCCAAGAACATTCTCCATTTCTTTCTTGAAAGAAAGTTTATAGAGAGTCATGATGGACAGAACAGTGAAGCTCTTCCTTTATAAGATACAACTAGGGTTTAATTTTGAAGAGAGGAAACCAGATTTTAAAAGACAGACCCTGTTGGAAAGTCACCAATTGGCCACAGACAAAAATGTTTGTGAGGGTTTGATATTTCTCACTCCAGCTGGGAGTTTTGTTGTTTTACTTTTTACATTCTCTGACTGTACTTCTCATAAAATAAAATCGCAAATCCTACTCCTGGATAATCTGAAAAAGAGGGTCCTTTGATCTTTAGGGTTTTCTTGACTTTTATGAAGAAAAAAAAACAAGAAAATTTCAAAATATTTAAGTCCCATACCAATATAATAAATGCTTTTTTAAACATTACTCCAAGAAACAGCAGTTAACAAAAATATCTTACAAGAGAAAATTTATAGAAGTAAAGCAAAAAATATATACATAAAACTCTGAATATATCATATGGAAAAACTTTTTCATAGGAAAACATCTTAAGAGGGCTTTACCTTCAATATGTTTGTGGAGTCCACTCAATCACTGGCACATGACTCATTTCATGTCATCGATTTTTTGTGTGTGTTTTTTCCTGATTTTTTTTTTTTTTTTTTTTTGCTTTGAGTCACAGTCAAAAACACTTCATTTGTCAAAGCTTTAAAAGTATATTTATCTTTTGAAATGAAGGCCCACACAGACACCAACACACAAAAATACAAAGTTCTGCATATTGTCAAAAGAACAGTGGCATCTTTATTGCCATGGTCTTGATGTTTAATAACTTATATTCCATCTGCATCTTCAAACCTACATGCATTAAAAATTCCAAAAAACCTCATGAGAAAGCTCAATTACTGCATGGTTCCCACTACAAAATAGAGCAGCACTTTGTAGTATTATAGCACTTTTCATGCAAGAATAAAAAAACTCTTTTATGATTCCTTTGTTTTCCTCCAGACACCCATGGAGGAAGGTCAATGGTACATACATTTTGTTCAAATTCTTGTCCAGGAAAACATAAGACCAACAGAAGAGAGTGATAATGTGAGCTTCTTGAGGTTACACACTACTTTCTTGAGTTATTAAAACTGAGGGGAAAAAATGTCGATTGATTAAAAATGTAAAGTTCTAACTCCATCTCTTTTTAAAATATATTCTTATTTATTCCAGAGAGGGAGAGAGAAAGATAGAAACATCAATGATGAGAGAGAATCATTGATCAGCTGCCTCCTGCAAGCCCCACATTGGGGATCGAGTCCACAACCCAGGCATGTGCCCCGACTGGGAATTGAACTATGACCTCCTAGTTCATAGGTCCATGCTCAACCACTGAGCCATGCCAGTTGGGCCTAACTCCATCTTAACATTGCTATCAGTGAAATATTTCTTATCTCTTTCACCACCATCCTGTTCTCCAGCCAAAAAAATACTCCTCACCCCACCCAATATACTTGATTCCACAGTCATTAAAAATATAAAATATAGAAATCTAGATGCTTCTCTTATAGGATTGGGGTAACCTCAGCTTAACCAAAGTTAAATTGGGCAACTTGAAAGGCATGAGGCAACCTAACTGCCTGGGCCACAGAGGAGTCCCCAAATAAGAGTAAGGACAAGATGTTACTCCAGCCAAATATCCAGATACATGTACTTAATATTTGTAGCACTATTGAAAAGAAAACAGAGAAAAGGAGAGGGGACAAGAAAAGAGGAGAGAAAAGAGGAAAAGTTATAAAGGGAATCCCTCTCCCAATACAGGGTGTCCCCAAAAAATGTATACACACTTGAACAGCTCATAGCTCAATTTTGAAAATGAAACGTACTTTAAAAAACACTGCCTTTGTAATTATTCAAAGTGTGCATATACATTTTGGGGGGCATCCTATATTAATCTGTTTTTAGCAACCATTCAGCAGATGGGACACATTTGGTCATTACTAATTCTTAAACATATCAGGCTCAACTCCACTGTTACTTAAAGCAAAATTGTAACCCTAGAAACTAATCCATTTTAACTTTTCCAGTTGTGACCTTGTCAAGCAATTATTCCATAATTTGCCAAGCAAAATAATTCTATTACTCACCAAGAAGAGACGAAAAAGGAAACAAATAATATGTGTATGCAAAGAAAAATATATAAAATATTCAACTTATCATTTTTAAAAATTTCTGGGTAAAATTTATAAACAGCTGGTATTTCTGAAGGTATACTATTTTGTCTTTGCAACATAACTATTCATTGATCCAGATGGGTATTTGTGGCAATTGCATTAATAAAATATAGAACAGAAAATTCCTTTAATTAAATTAGTTTTTCAGAAAACATACTCATATCTCCACATTATTCTCATTGCCCTTTCTTCCATCTGCTACAAAATGGGTTAAGGGAAGACACTCAACCAAATCTTAAACAGGATATTTAAAATAGAGAAGGGGTGGGGAGCTGTGAAAAACAGTGAGGACTGAAGGTCTGAGTCTAGGGATTCAATGGGCATTAAGGCAAGACATTACACTTCAATGGCCTCAATTCCTTCCTCTAAAAATTCTGACTAAAAAGTTGACATGCTCTACTTGATTTGAAGCAAGAATAAATTAAACTTAATAAATTATAGGGGGATATTTGTTATTAGCTATGGTACCGCTTCCTTCCAAAATAAGGAACATTAATTGGATATTTTAGCAATGACATCCAACAATCTTTGGCCTCTTCTTTAATCCAAGGGAATTTTGAAATAACATACTTCCTCTTCATGTGCTATTATTCCAGCATCTTCCATATGATCTATGGGGATACATCCAAACTCATAATTCCCAAATTAAAAAATCCTGGGCTTAGGCCTAGGAGTTTAAGACTATCAAACAGAGCTCCTGAGGGCATCTGGAGCAAATCAAATATTGGAAGAGGACCATGAGAGCCCTCTTGAGCATCATCATGAAGACTAAGCTGTTGTTCTTAAAATGACCTATTTAATCAACTCCTAGTATCTAGATTGCCACCTTAGGAAATTATATTGCCTCAGCCAAGGGTTCTCCTGGTGAAAGCTGTGAAAATGCCTGTGCTTATGATGAATTTCCATGGGAACCATGACTAAGGCAGGTCAAATCTAAGTTCATCTGACTCCTGTCTCCATATTCTTTGCAAATATAAACAGAAGAGCAATATATTCCCTAGTTCTCGCTATTGTGAATGGCTGGAGTAGAAACCTTTATTCTCCTTCCCTCCCAACTCAATCCTCCCTTTATTCTGTAACTGAATAGAGGCAAAGAACCAGAGGTAATTCCATCTTCCCCAATTAAGTATGGAAATCATCTCCCTCCTTGGCCTACTTCCTTTCACTTTTGCTTTCTATACTTTTTATCCATTCTTCCTCCAGGTACACAATTCCATGGCAGATATACTGTACAATATGCTCAATCATTAGCATTGAGGGAAGAATCATTAGCATTGACTTCCATGCCTCCCTTAGATGGAAAAGTCCTAGATGTTTCATCTTCACCTAGACACTGGGTTTTAGTCAACTCTTCACAGTAAGGCAAGGGCAAAATATAAGGATATAGAAGGTGCTGAAGAGCAGAGGGAAATGACTGAGATATTAGTTGAGATTCTTTGGGTTGCAAGTAATAAAATTTTTTTAAAAAGCAACCTAACCCAAACTGGCTTAAGCAGAAGAAAAGGGGTTTTTTATGGACTCACAAACTGAAGAGTCCATGTTGGATCTTCAGTCACAAACAGTGTTTCTGGGCTCCTCCTTCCAGCTCTTCTTCCTCTAGATAAGCTCCAGTATTTGATTCTACAGGATTGTAGTAACTTAAGGCTAATATCTTCTCAACCCTTAGTTCAACAAAAAGAAAATCTGCTTCTCCAGTAGATCAAACAGCAGTGTCATAAATGAATTTTGTTTGACTTTGGTCCACTTTTAACCACATGCTCATGACTGAACAATGGCTGTGGCCAAAGGAATGAACTGCTCAGATTGAGTCTACCTAAGTCACATGCTCCACTCCCTCAGGTCCAAGGATGAAGTCAGCATCACATGAAGCACATGAACTGAGAATGGGAAAGGGGTGCCTTTAAGTAAAATTGTGTCCTCAAGAAGGGTGTGCAAGTGCTGAATGGCAACGTTAATAAGCATTCATTATGCTGCCCCAGTTCTGCATGGATGATCAAGAAATGCTAAACAGAAGAGACTGGAAAAAACTTTGAGACTAAGTTGTGAAGGATGAGTAAGAGTTTACTAGGCCAAACAAGACTGGGATGAGAGTAGACAGACCATCCAAATCTAGGAGAATACCATGCATACATATAGTGGAAAAACAAAAAGGTTGATCTCTTCCAGGAAAATGAAAGAAGCTCTATATGAATGTGCCTGAGGGAGGTTGTGATAATTGAGGCTATAAAGTAAGCTAGTCATGTTGGGCTTTATAAGCCATATGCCAGAATTTAGATTTCTATCCTTCGTGAAGAGTTGGGGAGCACTGAGATAAATACATTTTACCAGGATTTGATCTCTTGGGCAGTAATGGAGTATTGGATGAGTGAGACAAGGGCTATGAGAATGGAGTGGAATATCAGTAAAATATATTTTACATAACCTGAACCAAAGTCATTGGCCCTGGAGACTAAGAGGTAAGGCTAATAAAAAAGGAAATTCTGCCATTTGCACCAACATGAATGTCATTATGCTAAGTGAAATAATAGAGACAGAAAAAGACAAATATTGTAGAACTTACTTTTATATAAAATCTAGAAAAAACAAATTCCTAGAAACAGAGAACGGATCAGTGGTTGTAAGGGTGTAGGAAGTTGGATAAATGGGTAAATGTGGTCAAAAGGTAGAAAGTTCCAGTTATCAGATAAATAAGTTTTGGAGATCTAATATACATCATGGTGACTGTAGTTAACAATACTATATTGTACATTTGAAAGTTGCTGCCAGAGTAGATCTTAAAAGTTCTCATCACAAGGAAAAAAATGTGTAACTATGAGGTGATAATGTTAACTAAACTTATGGTAGTGATCATTTTACAAGAGAGAGATATCAAATAATGTTGTTGTACACCTTAAACAAACACAATGTCATATGTCAATACTATCTCAATAAAACTGAAAAAAGAAAAAGAGGGGAAGCTAGACTCAATAAAGATTAGGTGGTAGAATCAACATCATTAAAATGTCCATACTACCCAAAGCAATCTATACATTCAATGCACTTCCCATTAAAATACCAATGGCATATTTCACAGACCTAGAAAGAACTCTCCAAAAATTCATCTGGAATAAAAAAAAGACCCTGAATAGCCACAGCAATCCTGAGAAAGAAGAACAAAGTAGGTGGGATCTCAATACCAGATTTCATGCTGTATTACAAAGCCACTGTTCTCAAAACAGCCTGGTACTGGCACAAGAACAGACATATAGACCAATGGAATAGAATAGAGAACCCAGATATCGACCCAAACCACTATGCTCAATTAATATTTGACAAAGGAGGCATGAACATACAATGGAGTCAAGACAGTCTCTTCAATAAATGGTGTTGGGAAAATTGGACAGATACATGCAAAAAAATGAAACTAGATCATCAACTTATACCATACACAAAAATAAACTCAAAATGGATAAAGGACTTAAACATAAGACAGGAAACCATAAAAATACTAGAGGAATCCACAGACAGAGAAATCTCAGATATATGCCGAAGCAATTTCTTCACCGATACCACTCCTGGGGCAATGGAAACTAAAGAGAAAATAAACAAATGGGACTACATCAAAATAAAAAGCTTTTGCACAGCAAAAGAAACCATGAACAAAACACCAAGAAAGCCCACTGCATGGGAGAACATATTTGCAAATGTTATCACTGATAAAGGTTTAATCTCCAACATCTACAGGGAACTTACACGACTTAATAAAAGGAAGATAAATGATCCAATAAAAAAAATGGGTAACGGACCTAAATAGAATCTTTTCGAAAGAAGACAGAAGGAAGGCCAAGAGACATATGAAAACATGCTCAAAGTCACTAATTATCCAAAGATGCAAATCAAAATGACAATGCGATTTCATCTCACACCTGTCAGAATGGCAATCATCAACAAATCAACAAATGACAAGTGCTGGCAAGGATGCGGAGAAAAAGGAACCCTCGTGCACTGCTGGTGGGAATGCAGACTGGTGCAGCCACTGTGGAGAATGGTATGGAGTTTCCTCAAAAAACTAAAAATGGAACTCTCATTTGACCCCGTGATCCCACTTCTAGGAATATATCCCAAGAAACTAGAAACACAAATCAGAAAGGATATATGCACCCCTATGTTCATAGCAGCACAATTCACCATAGCTAAGATTTGGAAACAGCCTAAATGCCCATCAGCAGATGAGTGGATTAGAAAACTATGGTACATCTACACAATGGAATACTACGCTGCTATAAAAAAGAAGGAACTTTTACCATTTGCAGCAGCATGGATGGACCTGGAGAGCACTATGTTAAGTGAAATAAGCCAGGCAATGAAAGAAAAATACCACATGATCTCACTCATTTATGGAAAATAAAGAACATTATAACCTGATAAACAAAAAGATAGATACAGAGGCAGTAAAGCACCGAACAGACTGTCAAATTACAGTGGGAAGGCTGGGGAGTGTTGGGGAGGGGGTGAAAGAGATCAACCAAAGGACTTGTATGCATGCATATAAGCACACTAATGGACACAAGACACTGGGGGGGTGGGATGAGGGCATGCGACAGGGGGTAGGGGAGGCTGGGGAAGGTCAATGGGGAAAAAAAGGAGATATATGTACTACTATACGTAATACTTTAAACAATAAAAAAAAAGATGAGGTGGTAGAAATTATGGGTCTGATGACTGGATGTGGAAGATGCAGGAGAAGGAACTCCTGCTCAGGTCTGTGGCCTGGAGGACTGTATAAAATGAAATGCAGATTCACGAAAATACTGACCCCATGAAGACTGGCCACTCCATTAACATTAAGCCTTGGATCCAACTTTCCAACTTTGCTTAAAAAAAATACATGTGGGTGATTTTAGTTACCTTTCAATATTTATAGAGGGTTTTATGTGACTAACCATCCCATTCACAGCGGCATCCTGCAGCCCCCACCCCACCCACCCACCCACCCACACTGCATCTGCTCTGTATGGGTTATTTATGACGCAGCTGTTTTAGCAGTTGGGATCCTCATGCTGCTCTGTCACAACACAGAACAAACAAATCCTCTCCACCATCTAGGCTCCACTTGATCTCCAGCTCAATAAAGTGGAGCATCGAGGAAAAGGCCTCATCGTCCATGGTCGCCCATAAATAACAGAGTTCAGGTCATTCTTGAAGCAATGAAATTCTCCTGGTGACATTTTATCTCTGAAAAGTGGTTTTTTAGTGGTGACAGAGTCCATCTGAAACAACCCTGGCATTCATGTGTTTTTGTGTTTGTGAAAGATATCCCTGCAGGATATCCTCTTTAAGCTTTGCAGCTGTTGATAATGGGTCTCTGCCCAAGCGTGGATTTATTCTGCAAACACATTTATCATCTATCAAACATATTGGTTGGCAAAGGTTTTGTATATTCCGTGACTTGTAACATTCTTGCTCCTAAGTATTCTGAAACCACTGAAACACACTCGTATTGTTCTTGCTCACCCTTAAAGCAAGAACTGAAAGGCTGACTTTGTCTGGGAGGTGATAGGATTAAACTGTATTTATGCTGAATCCAGTGTGTAGGGAGCATGAAGCCGTTTTCTAGATGAATCAGCTGATTCTTTGTGCTTTACAAGCCGGTTTAGGCATTAGTTAATGAAAAATGTAAGAAAATCGCTCATCTAACCAACACTAGATGGAAAAGAAAGGAAAACAAAGGAGCAAAATGAGACTATAAGACAGACAGATATATCACCTTCCATAGATAGCACTTTGCTCACTCACTGCAAACCTAGGAGCTGTTTCCAGAGAGATGGGCAGATGTGCCCCCAGAGTTCTAAGTCAAGGAGGAAGCTTGCCAGGGTGCTGCCTGAGTCCCTGTTTTCAAGTCATTCCCAGCAGGAAAGAACAGGGAATGGCCCTTTGGGGATATCAGGCTGTTCCCAGCAGCAACTTTTCAGACCAAAGGATCCAGGTGAAACTGGATCCAGTGCCAAATTGAACAGAACTTACTTTGACTCAGAAGATCATGCCCAGAGCTAAATCAGAACCAACCTGCACTGCAAGTGAGTGTGAAATTCTACAAGGCTAATACTGCTGGCATGCATTCCTCAGCTAACAACTCACTCCAGATGGACAGGAAACTGTGGGTTGAAATTTGCTATTACTTTTGACTTTTTTCTCTTCTGGAAGCACGAGAAGCTTTCCATTTCTTTCAAAAGACATGAAGAGGATTCAAGCTGCTTATTTATTTTGGTTACACTGATCTCTTTTTTCTAACCTTTTTCCTGCTTCATGATACTTATCACTCCTTAACTCATTTTTCCATCTCCTTTGTAATGTTCCTTCTCTATTGTGTCTCTTTCTCTCTCTCTCTACATTTTCTCTCCTCTCTATCAGATTCACTCCTTCCAAGACTTTATCTCATTTGGGGTTTTAATGTTTTTACTCCCAGAAAGTTAGATAAACCTGAAAAATTACCACATTCAGGTAGAGAAAGAGGTAAGCAAGATTGGGGCGGGGGAGGGGGGGGAGTCATCAGGTAGAACAGATAGGATTCCTTAAAGTCTGATCCAGATATTATCAAGAAATTGTATTGGTATAAACTACACAGTTTAGCAAAACTAAACCAAGCTCACTCTGTCAGGTTCCCATTTCTTCAATACTTTCAATAGCAAAGTATGCCAAGTCCACCCAGAGCAGGAGGTATTAGTGCAATGGCAGATCACCATTAAGCTGACTTTGTGTGATTTGAGGCATATCACCAGGTCTCTTTTTAAAAATATATTTTTATTGATTTTTAGAGAGTAAGGAAAGGAGAGGGAGAGAGAGAAAGAGAAACTTCGATGTGAGAGTGCAACATCCACTGGGAATCGAACCAGCAACCTTTTAGTGCATGGGACAATGCCCAACCAACTGAACCACACCAGCTAGGGCTTACCAGGTCTCTTAACAACCCACTGTCAAGCCTGAAAAATCCCATCATAGTGTCAATAATCTATAAGATAACATAGCAGGGAAGTTTTTCCAGAATCTGGTGGGAGCTTACCTATCTTTCCTCTAAACAAGTCAGTTGTTATTTAATAAAATCAGATAGTTGATATTTTGGGCACAGAAAAAAAAAATGAGTTGCAAGATAGGTATCTTTCAAATGCTGGATGGAGTGGTTTGGGGGTGGGAGGGGTATCAAACAGAACTTTACTGGTTCCAAGTGACAGAAATCCAATCTGAACTAGCAGAATTAAAGGAGGGATTTATTCGTTCACAAAATCTAAGGAAGAGTTGAAGGACCAAATGAAGAGAAAGGCAAGAATCCAGCTTTGCTCAGGAGCACTTGGAACCAGAAACACAAATCCTAGTTCCATCTCTCATTTCTGCTTCTCTCTATATAGCAACCCCCATTTCTCACTGCACACCAGTCCCCTCTACCTGGCAGGAAACAAAGGCTCAAGAGCTCTCCTGAGCTTGAAAACCCACCACTGGAACCTCCAGAAAGAGACTGACTCTCTTCTTTCCAATTTTAAAAATTCCCAGGGAAGGACTCTGATTGGCCCAGACTCAATGAATGCCAACTCTGGGCTAATCAACTGTGGCCATGGGGGCCATACATAGTACATGCACATAAAAGATGATGGCAGCTTTCACTGGAACCCCATGGTGAGAGTAAGGGAAGGAAAAGTTCTCAAAAAATTTAGTAGGGGTAGGGAGTGTTATTTTCAGACAAAAAGAATGTACTGGACAAACAGAACACTTAGAGCTCACTACACCCAAGTCCTGAATGTTAGGGAGAGTAACAAACAGTGACCAGAGAGACCAATTGTCTTGGAGGACTGCTAATCCACACCAGAAGGAGAGGGGCAGGGAGCAAGCTGTGCCTTTACTGCTATTTTATAAAGCAATATTCCTATACTTAGCTTCTCAGCCTCAAAGGTTACTAGATCCCAAACAGTAGACATATAGAGCCCTGGAGCTTCCAAGCTACAAAGTTTAAATAGTTTAAATAATAAAATCATCTCTCCCATGTGAAATGGAAAACGTATACACCGTTCTCTGCCCCAGTTCCTGGAACAGAGCTCCCAAAACCCTTGTAATTTCCTAAGCGATAAGAGCACTAGGAACATCTTTTGTTCTAATATTTGGTTTTGACCCTGGTTCCCGACACAGAGTTCCTAAATCCCTTGGAATTTCCTGGGTGATAGGAGTGTCCTTTGTTTTAATGAGGTAACTCTTGGTGGGCTCCTAGATGGGGGCTGGTTACCAGACAGACCAAGCTATAATTAGAAGCCTGGAGTTTTAAGTCCTCCCACCGCTAACCCCTATTCTCCAGAGAGGCAAGAGGGGCTGAAAATGGAGTTAATGATCAACATGCCTATGTGATGCATCCTCCAAAAAATTCCCAAAAGTACACAGTTCAGAGAACTTCTGGGTTGATGAACACATCCACAGATTAGGAGGGTGGTGCACCCCAACGCTGCAGGGACAGAAGCTCCTGGCTCAGGACCCTTCCAGACCCTTATGTACCACTTCACCTGGCTATTCATCTGTACCCTTTATTAGATTATAGACATAAGTAAATGTTTCCCTGAGTTCTGTGGGCTGTTCTAGCAAATGACAGACTCCAAAGAGGGGAACATGGGAACCTGGAATTTGTGGTCGTCAGATAGAAGTTGTGGGTAACCTGGAGCCCTATTACTTGCAATTGGCGTCTGAAGTGAGGCGGGGGGGGGGGGGGGGGGGGTTGGTATGTCTCGTGAGCCTGAGCCATTAACCTGTGGGGCCTGCACTAACTCCAGTTAATGTCAAAACTGAATTCAATTATAGGTCACCCAGCAACTGCTTGGTGTGGGGGAAAACCCACACATCTGGTGTCAGAATTGTCGTGAGTATAGCTGAATGACAGTAAAGGAGAAACACACTGAAGTGTTTTTCCCTCATACCCAGGTATCTTAGACACCTTAATGTTACAAGATTACAAAACATAATACTAGGATGGACTCAAATTCACATAGTGTCCCCTTAAGGAGCAGAACCTCCATCTCTAAGACAATACCAAAAATATGGGACTATTGGACAAATGTCTTCTTAAAAGTGCAGACATGCCAGAAACTTTCCAAGCCCACACATCTACAACTAATTGCCTTGCTTTTAGGGTTATTAACACTGACGTAGTTTCCATAATCCAAGAAAATGTGTTTAGTAGCATAACATCATGAAAGAGTTGGAACTATTTAAAGGATAAAACTGAGAGTGTACATAAAGACTTTGAACACAATGAGAATTTTTAAAAATATATCTATATTGATCTCAGAGAGGAAGGGAAAGGGAGAGAGAGATAGAAACATCCATGATGAGAGAGAATCATTGACCAGTTGCCTCCTGTACACCCCTTAGTAGGGATCGAGCCCACAACCCAGGCATGTGCACTGACCAGGAATCAAACCATGACCTCCTGGTTCATGGGTTGACACTCAAACCACTGACCCAGACCAGATGGGCAATGAGAATTTTTACATTAATACAGTTTTGTTAAGAATTTGTGTCCAATCTCCTAGGCCACTATTTTTTAGGGTACTGTCTACCTGCCTTGCAGAAGTTAAAGGTGACCTGGCATTAAGTTCCCCTATATGGCTGGGTGGATAAGGCATCTGTCAGGTTTATTTCCATGAGGAATTATACTTGAGGTTATCATGCAGTCAAATAAACTTTTTTTTCTTATAGAATGAGAGGCCAAAGACCTGGGAGCAGGGAAAGGGGTCCAGAGGACTGGACGGGCCCTGTTTTTCATTGAACAAAGTGATGTTGTTCTGAAGTTGTCTGTATGACCCAAAGTACAGGCTGGTATGCAAAGAGTCATGCATTGATTTAAACAATAATAAATTGTGGTCCAGAATGCAGGGGGAAATCTGTTCCCTCATGGACACTGAAGACCATACAATTTCACTGCTGCGATTTCAAAGTAAACCTTGCACTTGTTATGTTTTGGATTTGCAGCAAATACTAGAAACTTCTAAAATGGATACTTCATCCAGACCAGTCAGTTATGATGCTCATGAAACAACTCTTATAACTCCAATGGTTAGGTAAATAAGTAGAACATAAATCATTACAAATAGCCAATAAAATCCAAAACTTAACAGTCAAAAAAATACATTTTTAAAACGTAAAATCTGACAAACACAATATGGTGACTTGAGTCAGTGTTATCCTGGATCCAGGGCCTTTTACTAGTAGCAGGATAATTTAGGAATGGGCTCATCCTTGCAAAACCCACAGGACCCCTGGAGGCAGGTGTGCTTTTTAAGAGGTCAGAGTGAGTCTTAACTAAGCCTGGCACCTGGAAACTATTCAATAGTTATTTATTGAATTAATTAGTTAGTAGAACAGGTAAGATCATTACTGACTCCTACTATTCCTGGATGACAGGTTACCAACATGGGCTCTGGGAACCCAAGTTATGCAGGCCCTGGTCCTTGATTTCCAGGGGCCACCACAACAGGACATGGGACTCATCACATAGGCATGTTGATTATTAACTCCCTTTTCAGCTGGAGCTGTCCTCTTATTACTGTTCTCCACTACGCAGGGGGTGAAGCAGTCTGGAGGTACGGCCAATCTGACTGCCCGGAGGGTTCCTCTCACTAAAACCCACTGCTCCAAGACATCTCCCACGGGGCTTTTGTGATGTCTGATGGTTCCATCAGGAACTCGCCCTCACCTGTGTTCCTGGATATCCAAAGAATGACACTTCCAGGAGGGTTATCTGGGACAGTCTGCTCATCCTGGGAGATCCTGTTAAGCCCCCTGACTAAGTGATAATAGCAATGACAACCCACTAACAATACACATAATTCCTTACATTCCTCTGGAGCTTTACATTAGGACAGTGTGGGACCATTAGCGGGATGGTTGGAGAGAGAAGCTAAAACCAAACCTTTTCTCATCTCCAGATCCTATGTGATAAATGTCGATATCTATTTTGGAATATAAACCTCACATGTACTTTTTTCCCATGAAGTGTGCCTCGTGCCACTTGTTAGTCACAATCTGACAACTCTGTGTTACCAGGAACATCCTTTAGAAGCCTCTGGGCCTTTGCTCCTCGGAAGCCTGTCCCTCCCCAGTCACACACTTCATGATCCAGTCCAACGCCCCTTCTCTCGGAAGCTTGTGCCTCCCCCAGGCTTGACTATGGGCTCCTCCCTCTGTGATCCTATAGTTCACGCCTCTCTCAGCCCTTAGCACGGTCTGCCATGTTTATAATTAGCTGGGCTGTCTATCTCCCCAGTTAGATTCTGAGACTCAGAGGGAAGGAATTCAGGGCTTAGTCATTTTGTATCAGCTCAGCACAGTAGACACTCAGATGTATGCTAAATTAAACTAATTCCAAAATAAGCATTTTTAAATCCAAGTTTTCCCCAATTCAGTCTGTGTGTGGAGACACAGCCATATATAAAACGTAGAGTGAATCACTGTAAACATTAAAAAGGAAAGAACAGAAACTTAGCAGCTCTTCTTGACCAAGAGGTACAGGGGGTCAAGCTGATAAAGATGCAACCGACCTGTTTTCTGTTCTTTGCCTCCAGTGGTACTCCCAGGTCTTTGGCCTTTCTGGGGTTCTACAGGCCAAGCTGTCATGTACTTGTTAGCTTCTCTGTCTGCTCACAGAGCAGTTCAGAGTTCTATACTCTGCTAAGTCCGTTCCTGCTCATTCAACTGCTTCTATTTTCCAGATTTTATTGTCATCTCTCACCTAGTGATGTTGCCTCACCTGTAATCTTTGTTCCTTAGCTTTATCTCTTTTTTAAAATACAAACATACATATATATGTATATATATGTGTGTGTATATGTACATATATATATATATATATATGTATACACACACACACACACACACACACACACACACATATTTTTTTTCTTTCAGAGAAGAAGGGAGATGGGGAGAGAGATAGAAACATCAAGGATGAGACAGAATCATTGATCAGCTGCCTCCTGCAGGCCCCCTACTAGGGATTAAGCCCGCAGCCTGGGCATGTGCTGACCAAGAATCGAACCATGACCTCCTGGTTCATGGGTCAATGCTCAACCACTGAGCCACACTGGGTTTTAGCTCTTTTTTTATTTCTAATACCCCTCTCATTTTTGTGAAGTTTCCAAAGAAAGAGGATACAAAGACATAAATTTCACCATATTTCATCAGACTTCTCTGAAGTCTAGTTATTTTGAAATATACCCACCAAATAGCTGGGTCAATGTTAGTTAGCATTATCCCTTAGCTTCTCTGTGCAGTGACTGTCTCTTCAAAAAACAATGAGATTGGACTTTATCGTCTGCTTGAATTTCCAAGCTGGCCTGACCCTCCTATACCCCAGGCACCTGCCAACTACAAGGCACATCCGTGTCCACTCGCTGGAGCGATGGCCCAGGACCCTCCTTGCTTTTCTTCCAGCTCATTTGGTTCCCCTCTCTTCACTCCATCCTCAGCACCTCTTTTGGCCCCATTGGTTAGGTGGTTGACTTTGTAGTTCTGTCTCTTGACTCCCCTAAAAGGATGAAGAGTTTGACTCACCCTCGAACACCATTCTTTAGTTTGGGCCCTGACTGCTATACTAGCATCCCAGTTATGCAGGCTTCACTCACTTGCCACGTGGGGGAAGGAGAAGGATTCAGAGCATCATTTCTGAGTTCTCTTTCAGTTCTGGAATCCTACAGTTCCATCAGCATAGCAAAGCCTTCACAAAGTTTTCTTTGGCCAAAATAAATCTGAGCTATGTTTGACCAGCATGAAGAATGGCAGGTTCATCTTTAGCAGGAAGGCAAGGATTCTTAGGTCTTAGATGCAGAAAGGAATCTGTCTTATTTAGAAGGACATTTCTTCCTTTGTTACTGTTTTCCTAGTTAAAAATGAGTCAGTGTTGTTATCTATAAAATTCTTCATAGAAACTTTGTTCCAATTACTTCTGTACTGGAGAGAAACTGATGCTGAATGGAAAATAACCTAGAAAGATCTCAACACTGGACACAAAGCTGCCATTACCACACATTTCTTGGAATGAAGCCACATTTATCAAGCTTCACTTCTTGTAAATGTTTATTGACACTGAGCTTTTGACAGGCGTCAATCTGGCTGATAGCTTTTTCCTGTTAAATCCCAAGTTGCTTTTGCTGCCGAGAGCTCTTAATGACAAAAATGAGGAAGTTGTGTCTGCAGCAAGAGATAGACCCGTTGGTTGGATTTCACCTTGTCCTTCTTAACCTACCCTTAATAAATCCAGGCAGCCATGCCAATGTATATTTCATGAAGAGTGATTTGCAAACTTGGAAGAAATCAGGGCACTTTTTTATTATGATTTTTTATTATGAATTTTATTATGATGCTCCAAAGGATAAAGGAAGTAAAATTCACTGAATATCTACTAAGTGCCAGGCACTATTTCAGGCATCTGAAAATCATCTCTTTAATTAAAATTATTTCTTTAATTAAAATTACCTCTTGATTCTCATGAGAATCTTATGAGATAGGTAATACTATCCCCATATTATGAATAAAAGAACCCACCTCAAAGAAGTACATAAGGAGTTTAAATTCAAATAAGGGTTGGGAAGCTAGGATATTACCCCAAGTCTATAAACTGGATTTTATTTACTTCTGGTGTGTGCTACAGACCTTCAACTTCAATTCAACAAAGGATAATGTGCATATGGAAAAATAAATCATAGAATCATATAATTTTAGACCTTGAAGAAACATTCGAGTTCACTTAGTACAATTTCTCTCATGTTATAGATAAGAAAACAGACCCACAGAGGTTAAATGACTTGCCCAAATTACATGGTTCTAACTGTGCAAATTGTGAAAATCTTTCTTGATTGAAGTATTAGGGGTTAAGATGCAGGCTTTTTGGAGTTAATTGGAGACGCAATACCCTAAATCAGCCCAAACTGTTCCATTTGCTTTCAAATAACTGAGGCTGTAAAAAGTTCCAGGTGGGAATTTCTAAGACAACCCAAGGATGCAAAGTTCTATGGGGTTTAAGTCCTCAAAGCATAACTGTTTATATCTCCGAGTCAAAATATGGCTGAGCAAATCCCTCTGCAACGGGAAGCAGCAACAGAGTCTGTGTTTTCAAAGCTAGGAATTCACTCAACATTGGGTCAAAAGGTTAGTAAAATGGTGGGAAACAGACAGGAAATAGAAAAGGGGGAGGAGAAATAGAAAAGATGCATCTACTTAGAGACTAGGGGGAAAAAACAATTCCACATATGTCTCCATTGGTATAAGAATGATTTTCCATATAAGCTCACATGTATTTGCACCTTTTAAATATGTTTTTATTGATTTCAGAGAAGAAGGAAGAGGGAGAGAGAGACAGAAACATCAATAATGAGAGAGTATCATTGATCGGCTGCCTCCTGCATGCTCCCTACTGGGGCATGCAACCCATACATGTGCCCTTGACTGGAATCAAACCCGGGACCCCTCAGCTTGCAGGCAGCTCTATCCACTAAGCCAAACTAGCTAGGGCTATATTTGCATTTCTTGACCATGCGTCAGACACTCAAACAGACTTAGGTCAGCCCAGAGAGAATTCAGTCCTAATCATCAAGCAGTTAGCCAATCTCAGTTATATTTTACAGGCAAAAGCAAACATTTAATAGACTTCTCTTCCCAAAATGCAAATGCTCTAATGTAGCCAAAGATCATCTAAAATTTTAAAATGCTTAAGAAGAACATTTACTTATTGACTTTTATGAGCTTAAACCGAGGTCCAGAGAGTTATGTAAATATCAATACTCGGGAAAAGAAACGTATCTTTGAATTTGGGCTTTGAAAAGCTTGAATACAAATAATGCCTAAAAGAGGAATAAACATGATTCATGAGGGTTGTCTCTTGTGGTCAGTCCTTCCAGTCAGTGAAGGACTGGATTGTCCACAGATGTTTTTACCAACTTTTTCTCTTGGAGCATCCAAGTAGGTGTGGTTATTTTTAAGCATCGGATTGTCTATCTACTAACCCTAGAGGACTGTGGACAAAAGCTGCAGTGGAAAGATAAGTGGAAGCAACTTGAAAACTGTCAAGGAACATTATTTGATGTACTTGATTTGTGTGCAATCAACTCATTGGAATACAACATTTATTGTAAATTAACTGGAACTTAAAAGATGAAGCCATCTCATGCTTGTTTGTAATGCAATGCCTCAAACAGTAATGGTATCTCTCTTGAGTTTAAGTTAATCTACTTAACAGACCCTCACTTGGACATGTACTGAAGAGGCCAGCAAATGCAAAGGGAAAAAAATCACACAGTATAGACTAACACCATTAGTCCACAGCATTACACAAGTTTTCTCAAGAATGTCTGTTATATTGTGCAACAGCCTTCACCCCTTTGACCAATATGTGCTGATGCATTCATAATAATTAATAACTGTCTGGCTCAAACCCCTTGTTCCATTTGTACTGAATAGGAAGCAAACCACACTCCTACCCCCTTGATGGGCAGGGGATGGTCTGGGAGTTGTCAGAAGGTCCTGACAGGCCAGCCTCAGCCATTCCCCTCCCAGGAAGTGCTAACACGGAAAGTCATGGCAATATCAAATGCTCTCCATTTAAAACTTGTACAAAAGTCAAGCAACATAACACGGTGAAAATATTAACTATTTATTTTTGAAAAATTTTACCTGCTGTCATCTTACTTAGAAATAGAATCTTCCTCATTCAGGCAATAGTATTAATAATAGTAATAATAATTCCATCCATAGCTAGCAGCCAGCTTGAGTCTCACTTGCCTCTTTTGGGTTTTATGGAAGAATTGGAAGGACATTAGGGAAAGGGTTGTTGGTTTTTAACTTTAGGTTTTTTATTTTTATCCTTAAAAGTTATTGCTGCCTGGCCAGTGTGGCTCAGTGGTTGAGCACTGACCTATGAACCAGGTCAATTCACGGTTTGATTCCTGGTTAGAGCACATGTCCTGGTTGCAGGTTCCATCCCCAGTGTGGGGCATGTAGGAAGCAGCCAATCAATGATTCTCTCTCTCATTGTTGATGTTTCTATCTCTCTCTCCTTCTCCCTTCCTCTCTGAAATCAATAAAAATATTTTTTTAAGTTATTGTTTATTTCTGTTTTTCAACCTTGGCCCTACTGACATCTAGAGTTGGAGAGTCTTTTGTCATGGCCTGTTCTGTGCCTTGTGGGGTGGTTGCAGCATCCCTGGTCTCTACCTTCTAGATACCAGTAGCACCACCTCCCACTTGGAGTTGTGACGTCCAAAAATGTCTCCAAACATTGTCAAATGTCTCCCCACTGAGAACCATTACTAGTAAATGTAAAAGCTTGCCTCAGAGAATCCTGTTTTATATAAATACGTTCTGTAAGAATAACACGTGGCAGTCAAACCAGAAAAGGAGACGGTGATGGGCCACCAGCAGCCATTGCCTGTAGCAGGGCGCTGACAAGGCAGCTTTGCTCACAGTCCAGTGACAATGGATCAGAGATTGTACCACCGCAGTGGCCCCTTTGGGGAACTAAAGGCTGGCCAGGAAAGTCGAACTTTAATTCTAAAAAACACAAGCTAAGCTTTTAACTTATGCCAAGATCAACATTTGTCCCTTTAACTGGAAAAGATTGTTCTGGGAGCCATTCTTCTGGCCTCCAAGGTTTAGGACGATGAGGCTGCATGGAACGTGGACTACTTACTCCCAGATCCTCAAGGACATCATAGTGGAGGACATGAATGAGATGGAAAGACATTTTTTGGAACTACTTCAGTTTAATATTAATGTTCCTGCCAGTGTTCATGCCAAATGCTACTCTGACCTTGGCTCCTTAAATGACAATGGCCTGCCTTTTGTATTTGCTCCTCTTAGCAAAGAAAGAGCACATTTCCAGATTGTGTGACGACAAAGACCTGTGCTGAGCTGCCATGACAAGGTCTCTCGTTGCTGATAATTTCATTGGCACTCAGCACCCTGAAGCCATCCTCTCTTAAAGGAGAAAAGAGGGGCTGTAACATCACGGGCCCCCTCGTTCACCAGGACTGGAGAAATATCACCTTTCTTGCTCAAAAACCAGCAAAGTCAGTATCTTCCCCTAAAAGGCAGACATCAAGAGCCTCATGGACAGCAAGGACTATGTTCACTGGAAAGAAAGGGACCCTGTCAATGCAACGCTCTGTCCTTGTTCATGGAAACAGAGCTCCAAACTACACACGGATATTTGCTTGTAACAAAGGCTGATAGCTGTGAACTATGTGAGTTTTCTAACTAAAGTTTAAATTTTGAAACTTGAAAGATACTAACTATATAATTTTTATGTCTTTCCTATTTTTCTGAAATTCCTCCTCCAAAAAAGAAACACCCCCCCCCTCAAAAAAAGAGCCACCCCACTATTGCTGCATTTTCCTTTACAATCATGCAGCATCCCCATTAAAACATGGGACTCCCAAAAACTCATAAAGCCACTTAGAAATGCTCTGTAACATTAGGGACTGAAGGATTCTTCCCACTACATCATCGAAGCTGCTCGTCATTTTGGCAATTAGTTTAAAACAAAGAGCTACTGACTAAACGTCAGTCAATTCCTTGCAAACACTACTTTTAGATATTAGCATGCTTGGGATAATAAGAGAAAGTATCAGTCATTGACTACCTCTTAAAATTTTGTCTTTAACAAGTTGTTTTCATTAAGAACTCTAGGGCTCCAAGTTTGCAAAACATGTGGGTCACAGGCAAGAAACTTGCCATTTTGGGGTCAAAAGCAAACTTCCTTTAAGAACAAAATGAGATCAACAGGTCACAGAAGCTCCTCTACTTCAGGTTGACCCCTTTAAGATATGAATGTATTAATCACCAAGGATTGGTCAAGACGGACTCCCTACTCCCCATTTATTGTTTTCCAGTAACTCAGACCAGACCGTCTTAGTCTCTTGCTACCCAGGTCTGAAAGAAGAGCCATTTTCCCAGGACACTAGGGTTTGCGGCCTTGGCAGAGATTACCTACACAATATCCATCCATCATCCATCCTCCCCTTTACCAATAAAACCCCAATTTTGTTGGATGTGGCAATTTATCTGATTTTTTTTAAAGGTACTTTCCTAAGCTTCCCTTGTAGGGTGGCTATTTGACCCAGTTCTGGCCAATGAGAGATAATAGGAACTTACTAGGTGGGGGCTTCCAAAAATCTCCTTAAAATGGAGGCAGATGCACTCCCTGAGTCTTTCCCTTTGCTCTTTCTTACTCCTCTGGCCTGGAACACAGACAGCATGCAGGAGATGGAACAGCCATCTCAGGACCATGAGTCAACAAGCTAAGGATGGTTTAGCAGAAAGAAGGAAGCGTGTGCCTGGTAGGCCTCTATACCAACACTGCTGTACTGGTTTCCATAGGCTGCTGTAACAAATTATCCTACACTCCGTGGCTTAAAACAGCAGAGATGGATCCTTTCACAGTTCTGGAGGCTAGAAGTGGGAAATCATGTTGGGCCACTTTCCAGGGTCTTTAGGGGAGAATCCATTCTCTGCCTCTTCCCACTTCTGGCAGCTGCTCCTGGACTTTTGGCCACATCACTCCAATCTCTGCTCTGCAGTCACATTGCTGCCTCCTCTTCCATCTAATTGTTACTGAACTCAAGGGGTTTCCAGCTTCACGTGCTCTATTTAAGAATGAGACATGTTTGTCGCAATGTATTTTTATTCAGATCCAAAGCTCTGCCTTCCGGAAGGGAGGCTTATCCATTGCTTATATGCACTATTTGGTTAATTACATGTTGATTTTTTTTGGGGGGGGGGGCAGTTAATTACTTTCATCCAGTTGAGTTCCTTTTCGCTCATGCTATTTATAGCTGCATCTACAAAATACTATGCTACATTGTAACATTCAACAAGAAATAACATTTAGTAAGAATTACCTAGACCTTGAGACCCTGTCCTATCGAACATAATCATCCTCTGCTTCACTCTTAGAAGGACACTTGTCATTGGATTTAGGGCCGACCAGGCTAATCCAGCATGATCTCAAGATATTTAACTTAATTATACCTGCAAAGACTCTTTTTTCCAAATAAAGCAATATTCACAGTTTCAGGGGTTTGGACACAGACATATCCTTTGAGGGTCCACCACACCTGGATTGCCTACCTCAACACTTCTAATTTACCCGCTCCCCTCCAAAAAAGTAAAAATCCTTCTTAGTGTAAGCCACTGTTGTCCAGGTTCTTGGAACTCGCAGTCAAATAGATTCCCTAACAAAGAGAATAGTTAACTCAGTGAGGACAATAAGAGGATTTCAGGAATGGATCCTGAGGATAGTTTAAAATACCTGGGTTTTAAATATCTGTTTTGGCTTTTTGCACAGATCAAAATCCACTTTAGAATTCTAGTCCATTTCTCAGCGTGGACCCCAGAGTATCAGAATTACCTGGGATATTCACTTATTAAAAATTCTGGCTCTTTGCCCTCAAAATGGTTTTGCTGAATCAGAACCTCTGGGAACTTCCATCTCTAACAAAGCCCCAGGAAGGCTCTCATGCCCACGGATGGCTGGGACCTGCCACCGCCTTCCTGCTTCTACAGTGCGCCTCTGCGTATTGGCTTCGTTTGCACGGTTCATCTTTATCACTTAGTATGGATTGTCTGTCTCCAATTCTGTTGACTTTGTAGGTAAACCTGTTTATCTCTGTGGCTTAAATAAAATCTATGTTTCCTTAACAATAAAATAAAATAAAAACCACCATTATCTTTCTTATATTGAGTTTTTACAGACTTCAAAAGCTACCTGATAACCTACTGTGGACTTTATTGTGGGCGCTATGTAAAAATGTGTTTTTTCTTAGTTACAAATTGCACAGCCGGAACGTATTATAACATCCGATCAGAGGGGAAAAGGCACCACCCAATCTGTGTTGAGATTTCTGTTTCTACAGAGGGGCACCGTGCTTCATAGAGAACACGCAAAACAAAACTCCCCTCAGATTCATGACTCCATTGAGATTAATCAAATCCCTGGTTTGTGAGGCGGTTTATTGTACATTCCTTTGTCCTTAATTTCTTTGATTCTTGCTTTTCAACTTCCCTCCGGAGAGTATAATGCATGCCATTTGGGATCAGGTGATAATTCCAAAGTGTGGCTCCAGACCATCCAATCACCAGTTGTAAGTCCTTCCTTAAGCCCCTGCAATTTTGCCATCCACCAACTGTTAAAGGAGGCCTATTCCCCTGCCTCATTTACAGATAAGGGAGGAGAAGCAATTATCTGAGGAGTCAGGCTTTAAGCCAGGTTTTGAACTTCTCTGGCATCAGCCAATACCAGAGTCGGAGGTTCAGCTCTGAATCCCCGGGCTTCCCACTCAGAACCCAGGCTGCTGGCGACAGAAGCAGCACAAAACCGAGGCTGAGTGGCTGCACTCACAGCAAACGGGCTGCACAGAACAGGCCGAGTGCCAAGGAGACGCTGATCTGAATCACATGACAGGTCAAAGGGAAGCATTGTTTTATTTCCTAGAAACTGAACCACCAGAACCACACCCACCTCCAAACCCTCCAAATCCCCTAAACTCAGTCAGAAGCCAGCCCCAGATAGGGGAGGGGGCGGCGAGATTCTTCTGGCCTAGAAAGTGCTGTGGCACGTTAACCGCTTCCCTGCAAGGAAGGTCCGCAGGCTTCAGAGCTAAAACCGACCTATGCTGTTCAAGGTCCCCACGTGCACGTTTGAACATTTGTTTCCGAATGTGAGCTGGGATTGTTCGTCTGCCAGGCCTCCCCACCCAGCAGGAGACCTGCGAACCTACAGCGGAGAACCTGCCACACCTATTGAGAGGCACAAATTGAGAGGGTGAGGCCGCCTTCCTGGGCTACACAGAGGCTCCTCTGGGTGTCTGGTTTCTGTTGAGAGGGCACAGAGGGGGTTAACCCACTTGGTCTCCCCTCGCCACCTAAGCACGTTTGGAAAACAGAGAAACAAAGCTCCCTCCCTTTCCCAGTTGTGTTGGATTCTGTGTTGAGACTGTTTTTAACTCTGAAATTTATTTATCCAAACCCTGTTCAGAAGTCAGTCTGAGTAATTTCTTCCTATGCTGAATCCCTGTGGCATTTCACATCTGTATCGTCTATACAGCCTTCCATGCGGGCAGCCCAGTTTTGCATCTGGGTATGTACTTCTGACCTCCTTCTCTGCTATCTGTCCCTGGAAGGCATGTGGTCTAAGCTTAAATAGAGTTCATGAGAAATCACCTTAAACTGAATTAACAAAATCTTAAAGCAGCGTGTGTTTCCTATTTGAAGGCTATCAGACGTTGTTATTGTGTGGGAAATGAATGGATCGATTTTACAGTTTAGGCCAAAGCAGAGTTGAACAAAAGCATCCCTGACTGAGTCAGGCAGGGATACAATGGTTGCCCCCTCTCCCCTCCCCATATTCAGAAACAAACCTTGAGCTCTAGGTCTCGTGTGAGAAGATGGGCTGTCACTGTAACCAACACCAAACTTCTAATGTTATGAATTAGGAAGGATATGCAATGGCATTGAAGTAGCTTCATAATGTTTAACAACAGCGTGTGTAATAGGAGCTTTGGCATCCGTTCAGCTGCCTCCCTATTCAGAGGAAGAAAATGAGGATAAATAGGAAAATATTGGTTAGATAACTAAGGATAATAGAATCTTGGAATAAAATATCCAGTTGTCAGTAGGATATAATTACACCCATAAGTGAATTCCTCCGAGGTTATTTGCTCTTCGGAGATTAGATTGCAGCTATGCCAAAGCCTCATTTTTCATGGCTCACTCCCTGGGCCCACCCCATCAGCAAAGGAAATTAAAGGTCAAATGGCATTTTCAGAAAACAATTTATCTCTAGTTTCTAGGTTTTCATTTAATAAGAATTTATTGAATGCTAAGTGCGGACCTAACATAATCAACACTAAGCACCTGTGGTAGGTTGTCTCCAAAGACACCCTCCAGCCTTGCCTCCTGGTGTTCACTCCCCTATGGGGCTCCCTCCTCTTTAATCAGGGCTCTCATCTTTGAGACCTTGTGACTGCTTTTGAACAATAGGTTGTGGCTGCAGTGAGGCTGCATGATGTCTAAGACATCATCATCAGAAACTGTGCAGCTTCCATCTTGATCTCTTTGGAGTGCTTGCTCTGGGAGAAGCCAGCCACCAGGTAAGAAGGTGAAAGACTTCCAAACTTAGAGAGAGAGGGAGGGAGGTAGGGAGGGATGAAGGAAGGAAATAGAAAGAGGAAGGAAGGAAGGAAGGAAGGAAGGAAGGAAGGAAGGAAGGAAGGAAGGAAGGAAATAGAGAGGAAGGAAGGAAGGAAGGAAGGAAGGAAGGAAGGAAGGAAGGAAAGAAGGAAGGGAGGAAGGAAGAAAATAGAAAGAGGAAGGAAGGAAAGAAGGAAGGATGGAAGGAAGTAAGGAAGGAAGGAAGGAAGGAAGGAAGGAAGGAAGGAAGGAAATAGAAAGAGGAAGGAAGGAAGAAAATAGAGAGAAAGAGGAAGGAAGGAAAGAAGGAAGGAAGGAAGAAATAGAAAGAGGAAGGAAGGAAGGAAGAAAATAGAAAGAGGAAGGAAGGAAATAAAAGAGGAAGGAAGGAAAGAAGGAAGGAAGGGAAGGAGGGAGGAAGGGAGGAAGGAAGTAAAGAAGGAAGGGAGGAAGGGAGAAAGGAAAGAGGAGATGCCCAAACAGCCCTTAACTATTCCAGCTATCTCATATGAGGAGTCATACATGTGAGACAAGAAGCTATCCTGTATGTCCAACCCAGTCAAGCCTTCAGATGACTCTAGTCTCTTCCACGGTCTGATTATAACTGCAAGAGAGACCTTAAGCAAGAACAGCCCAGCACACACACACACACACACACACACACACACACACACACACACACACCGTGAGAGATAAGTTGTTGTAAACCTCTAAGTTTTTGTGTGGTTTGTTACACTGCCATAGATAATCAAACCAGTTCCAAAGAAATATTTTATTTTTATTACAAGGCAAAGGCCTTGCCCTTGGAGAATTTAGATTACAGGAGAGGCAGCAACATGCCCACAGAAAACAACATAATTACCTACAACATAACTCATCCCCAAATACAAAAACAATTTTTTCCAACTGAGGAAGTGCTTTAGGAGGCCTGCAACTGGGTTTGTCAAGGAAGAAAGTGGCACCAGCCTTGCCAAGGAGAATAGCCAAAAGGATCCTGGCAATCCGTAAGGGGACAGCTGTCACATCCACTAAAAGAGTAAGACAGAGCAGAAAAGTGAGCAGAGGAAAATGGCAAAACACATTGTAAAAAATATTCAAATGTTCACTTTAAGAATATAACCAAAAGAAATCAGATTAAAGCAAGACACTATTTTTCAGCTATCAGATTGGCAAAGATGTTTTTTAAATGATAATCTTTAGGATTTCAGGTTCAGTGAAACCCATGTGTCCTTCTGGCAGGAGTATACTGCAAATGAATCTAATCTTTCTGCAGGGCAGCATGCATCAAAGCCTTTAAAATAATCGTATCATTGTCCTGTTACTGAATTTCTAGAAATTTAACCAAATTCTCAGCAACC
Organism: Plecotus auritus; assembly: GCF_963455305.1. Classification (NCBI taxonomy): domain Eukaryota; kingdom Metazoa; phylum Chordata; class Mammalia; order Chiroptera; family Vespertilionidae; genus Plecotus; species Plecotus auritus. The sequence continues at coordinate 39,148,363 of NC_137770.1, forward strand.
ATTTACAAAAAAATATATATATATATATATATATATATATATATATATATATATATATATCATGTAAGGCTTTTTATAGAATTCCTTTTAATAGCATGAATTAAATACAAACTAAATGTCCAATGGTAGGAGAAGAATTAACTCTATAACTACAGATGATGTTCAAAATATTAAACTATAATGGCACAGGTACCACAAATCTATATCTATACTAATTAAAGCCTAGGTGGTCCTTGCACCCTTGTGTGTGACCTTGTCACAAGATGGCCACCATAAGATGGCTGCCACAGGATGGCCGCCACAAGATGGCCACGTGCACAGTGGAGGCAGGGCCCAGCGAAGGAGGCAGGTCGTGGCACAAGGGAGGCAGTTGTGGGTGATCAGGCCAGCAGGGGAGGGTAGTTGGGGGTGATCGGGATAGCAGAGGAGGGCAGTTGGGGGTGACAGGCCAGCAGGGGAGCAGTTAGGCATCAATCAGGCTGGCAGGGGAGTGGTTAGGGGGCGATCAGGCTGGCAGGCAGAAGTGGTTAGGGGCAATCAGGCAGGCAGGCAGGCAAGCGATTAGGAGCCAGAGGTTCCAGATTGTGAGAGGGATGTCCCAGAATGGAGAGGCAGGAACACCCCCACCCATGCACAAATTTCATGCACCGGGCCTCTAGTATCCTATATAACAAAGAGGTAATATCCAAATTGACCATCATGCCTTGCACAAGATGGCCGCCCCCATGTGGTCACAAGATGGCCACCCCATGTGTTTATAAAATGGCCGCCTCCATGTGGTCACAAGATGGCCACCACAAGATGGCAAGCAGGGGAGGGCAGTTGTGGACGATCAGGCCAGCAGGGGAGGGCAGTTGGGGGCAACCAGGTCAGCAGGGGAGGGCAGTTGGGGGTGACTGGGCCAGTAGGGGAAGGCAGTTGGGGGGGAACCAAGCCAGCAGGGGAGGGCAGTTAGGGGCAACCAGGCCAGCAGGAAAGGGCAGTTGGGGGCAACCAGGCTGGCAGGGGAGGGCAGTTGGGGGTGACCAGGGTGGCAGGGCAGGGCAGTTGGGGGCGACCAGGCTGGCAGGGGAGGGCAGTTAGGCATCAATCAGGCTGGCAGGGGATTGGTTAGGGGGTGATCAGGCTGGCAGGCAGAAGCAGTTAGGGGCAATCAGGCAGGCAAGCGGTTGGGAGCCAGTAGTCCTGGATTGTGAGAGGAATGTCCAACTGCTAGTTTAGGCCTGATCCCTGTGGGCCTAAAACGACAGTCGGGCATCCCCCAAGGGGTCCCAGATTGGAGAGGGTGCAGGCTTGGCTGAGGGACACACACCTTCCCCTGGTGCATGAATTTCGTGCACCGGGCCTCTAGTATATATATATAAAAAAGCCTAAGTGACCGCTCAACCATTCGACTATTCAACCAGTAGCTACGATGTGCACTGACCACAAGGGGGCAGATGCTCAACACATAGGCATGGAAACATGGAACAGACTGATGAATCTCAGAGGGAAGGGGGGTGGGGGAGGGCGGGAAGAGATTAACCAAAGATCTTATATGCATACTAGAGGCCCAGTGCATGGATCTGTACACTGGTGGGGTCCCTCAGCCTGGCCTGTGGGGCCCAGGCCAAAACCAGCAGTCCGACACCCCCCGAGGAGTCCCGAATTGCGAGAGGGTGCAGGCCTGGCCAAGGGACCCCACTGGTACACGAATCCATGGTCTGGGCCTCTGGTTTTAATTATAACCAATACATCAACCAATTAAAACCAATAAATCAACTAGACTGGAGATGCAAATAACCCTACCTGTAGTTACCATGTTGTATAACAGCTGGATGTCAGCCTAGAGATTCCTCCATGTAGTTGAAAATCATACAACTGTTAAAAACTATGTTTTGAAATAATGTTTAATGATATTACAGTAGAAAGTGGGAAAAAAAAGAGAAAATACCTTATGTAATATAAAATCTATACACATATACATATTCATACAAAAAAGGAAAGCAAATATATCAAAATATAGTGCTTGTCTTGAGTGATGGGATTATCAGTCTTAACTGGCGGTATTATCAGTGACTTATTTACTTTATGCAGTTTCCTATGTTTTCCAAATCATCTATGACAAACATGCATTATTTTCTTAAGTTATCGAAGAAAGTCACATTATAGAAAAGAAAGAAAATCAGAGAGATTTGGTTGGTTGAATTGTATGATGTTTGACTTGAAATGATTAACAGAAATAAAGGAAAGTTCTAGTTTGAGATGGAGTATGGGGAACTATAGGACCTTGACTATGAGAATGGGCAAGGCATGAACAGAAGGAATTCTAAGTGATTGAACAAGGAAATCATGAGGGGAAACCAATGCTGGATGCAGGTAGTTCTAACTGCTAGGAGGGAGTTAGGGAGAAAGAGAGACTAGCTAGAGAGCTTCTGTTCTCATACAATATCCCTGGCAGCCAAGTCAACAGGTACATGTACACACACCCATGATTTATGTTTCTCTCACCCTGTCGGGATTTTGACTTTAGCAAAATATGTCTGCTCTTGTCATGCATCCTGATAATTCAACATCTATCTCATCAACAAATGAGGCTCTGAAATCTTCTCCCAGGTAAGGGTCTGTGTAGAAAAGAGGAAACAGAAAAGAAGTAGCACACTAATACTTGTTCAATGACACCAAAGAAGCAAGGTCAGAATTTTTACTTACCTTCTGGCAAAAGACCTTCAGATTAGACAAGCTTTGAGTCAGACATCTAAAGCAATGCCTTCCTCTTTCTTTACTTTTTATTTAGAAATAATTTCAAACTTACAGAAAAGTTGCAAATCTAAGAATAGAAAAAAGAATACCCATTTCCCTTTACCCAAATTCACCTACTATTTTATCTATTTATTTTACCATTTGTTCTCTCTCTTTCCCTTTCATATCTATAATAATAAAAGCATAATATGCTAATTAGACTGGACAACCGAATGACCTTCCAGATGTCCTTCCAGACAACCTTCCAGACAAAGCCGGGGCTGCAGCAATGGGATCGAGGCAACCACTGTGGCTGCTAAGGCCTACTCTTGAACAAATTTCATGCATTGGGCCTCTAGTGTGTGTGTGTATATGTGTGTATATATGTGTGTGTATATATATATATATATATATATATATAATATATTATGTGTGTGTATATATATATATATCTGTGTGTATATATATATATAATATATTATGTGTGTATATGTGTCTATATATATAGTTTTTTAATCATTTAAGAGTAAGTTGTGCACATCACGTTTCCTAAAATTAGGATATTCTCTTATGTAACCACACTACCGTCATCAACATCAGTCATTTTAACATGGATGAAATAATGTTATCTCATCTATTGTCCATATCCCAATTTTGCCTGTTGACCTCATAATGTCCTTCATATCATTTTTCTCCTCTAATATAAGATCCAGTCTAGTGTCAGGTATTGCATTTAGTTATCATGTCTCTTTGGTCTCCTTTATTTGGAACAAATTAATTCCACATTGTAATTACACACACATACACACACACACACTCAAAAAGGCATTCCTCTTGATTCAGACAATGCATTTGAATTATACACTTTCTAAATAAATTTTGCCAAGGAATCCCTGCCAACCAATTGCCCCAGAGTTGCCCTCCACAGCCCTCATCCCTTCTGAGCCCTCTTGCACCGGAACTCCAGGCAACACAAAGTCTGTTCGGGTGGCAGGTATAGTTATGTCCTCCAAAAGCATTTTTTTCCTTGGCCTTAAAAGGACTCATGGCTGCAAACTGTGTTCCAAATAAATATGAGCTGGTGACCATTTACTTTGAAGAATCTGAAGCCTTCAATGCCTGGCTGCAGAATATAGCACAGACTTTTTTGTGGTGGTGAATTAACAAATCACTTCATAGCCTTACAATATTTTCCCAACCCCCTCCTCCACCTGTCTCCTCCTGTAGTACCATGACCTTTTGACAGCCAGCCCAACTCAGAGCACCCATTCCTCTTCAATTACTCTGATGAATGTAAGAACAGAGATGGCTGTGGTTGATAGGCACAACTAAACAAAGGCTCCAGATGAGAACTTCTGTTGGCTATAGTTTCCATCTGAGCCCAGGAGACAGGTATTAATCCACATACATGCTGTAGCCAAACCATATGGGTGGGGGAAACCTGACTACTAGACTGAAATCACAGACACACTGAAAAACTACACGTCTCCTGATGTCAGTGTATTTGCATGCAATCTCAGCCAAATCAATATCGCCATCTTAATCAAGAGGGAATTACAGGCTTCAGCAGAGAGGTAACACTGTTAGTAATTACATCTGAGCCACTTTCAAACACATTGCATGCTGAGCTGAAATATTTAAACAGATATGAGAAGAAAACAATACACAGAGAGAACTTGAGGGCAGTGTGTGCCCAGAGTGGTGATTCAAGAAGTCATTGTGTTCACGTTCAAGCCTTCAAATGAAGTGCCAGACCAGGAATCCAAAGGTCAGGGAAAGAAAACAGCAGTGGCATTGTGGATGTGCATGACATGAACGAGGATGCTGAGATCTTAAGTGAAACTATCTAGACTTTTTTTTTTTTTCTTGTAATCAAAATAATCTCTGTGCATCTTGCTCACAGGGAAAATTCCCAGGACAGCTGCCATATAAGACATGGAGGTTTGCAACTTGCTAAAGATACAATTTGGGAAGAGGGCCCCTCTGGCTGGCTGTGAACAAGTTGCTCCCAGCGCCGGCTTCCAGCAGCAAATAGTAAATTAAGGGGGGTTAGGGTGGGGTGGTGGAAGAACAGATCAAACAACATTCATTTGTATTAAACTTCTGTAAATTCTTTTCATCTATTTTTTCTCCTCCCTACAAGGTATGCCAGTATTTGAAAAAGAGGACCTGCTTAAATTAAGAGAGTCTGAAATGGTGTTTGTGAATAAGGAAATGTGATTTTCTTCCTGTCAAATGCAGGCGTCATCAAAGCAGAGAAGGTGGAGTAGAAGAGACTTGGCTTTAGTTAAAGAAGAAAAATGACTTACAATTAACTCTGAGAGGGCAGCTTGAGCTGGGCTGGCCTCGGCTCCAAAGGGCTTTGTTTATATGCAAATGACTTTTTCTAAAGCACTAGAAAACACTTCCTTTCCTCAAGGAGGTAAACACCCTCTTGGCACCTTGTCTTGGTACCTTGTCTATTCTCTTCATTTGGTTCTTTTTTTCCTTTTTCTCCCCTGATATTTCTAAAGAAATTGTCAACTTGAGCTCCTATTACAAATGATCACAAATTCCAAATTAATCTATTTTCACTATAGCCCCACACGTATGGTGTTAGCAGCCTAGCTGTTTTATAGTGGTGACTCATTAACAAGCTCTCCTGGGAACAAAGTCAGCCAGGGAACGAAGAGAATAAGGATGTCGCAATCCTCAGGGCTGTCTTGGTGGCAGCTGCCATGAGGCCAAGGAGGTTCCATCCCTGCCCCTGGTCTGGACATGTCTGTGCTGCCAGAGCCCAGCCCAGCCCAGCTGGACACAGTGCTACTCTCATAGGCTGGTTGCACCCCAGGTGGGGTGTGAGTGTCCTCAGGGTCCCCCTGGGAAAAGGAAAGAATGCCCTTTGCCAATAACCCTCCCCTGCCCATCCTCTTACCCTCCCCCTCCACAACACAGAGCCTTAGCCACCTTGCCTAGAGAGAATCTATATATATAAAAGGCTAATATGCTAGGTGTCCGACTGTCCAACCGGTTGCTATGATGCACACTGACCACCAGGGGGCAAATGCTTAACACAGGAGCTGCCAAGCTGCAGTGACTTGGCAGCAGCGGTTCTCAGGTGATGCACCCTGAAACCAGAGAGGAGGGAGCCCGATTCCTCACAGGGCCACGCGATTCCACCTTCGGCCATGGGTTATATTGCTGCTGGGGCACTGTTGGCCCCAAATCTGGTTTACTGCACACTTGCATTTGTGTTCCACACCCTGTACGACAGCAACTTTGCAGAGTGCCCTCTCCCACTCTGAGACCCCTCAGGGGATGTCAGAGAGCTGGTTTCAGCCAGGTCCCCGCAGGCCAGGCTGAGGGACCCCACCTGCCGGAGCAACCCTGCAAACTTCGCAGGCAACCTTCAAGCCATGGTGCCACCCCAGATGTGGCCGGCCAGGGAGGGACCACGGGAGGTTGGTCCAAGGCGTGTCCAGCCCCATCTCACCCGGTCCCGCCCTGCCGGCCACCTTCTAATTAATTTCCTTTCAGTGTGCACAAATCCGTGCACCGGGTCACTAGTATGAAATAAGGGGCTCTAATTTCTGCAGCACAGACATACACATCTTACACTATTTCATGCCGTTATAAATTTCTACCAATGAATGGTGCTATTGGAATGTTGCCAATCAAATCTCCCCCTCCATAGGACCCCTATCTGGTGTTACTCCCCATCTGGTATTCATTGGTGTCTCCCTCTGATGAATCCCCCACCTGAAATATCTAATCACTAAATAGTGCCAATTGTACACCTTGTTACATCTGCTTTGTCTGCATCTCCCATTCCCAATATGCTTCTTCATCACCTGCCACCCATCTGACTATTGAAAGAACTCCCTGCCTCTGACCACTAGCCTTCAGCACAACCTTCACAATGCCACCAGAGAGAGACATGGATGGGTGAGTGAATGGAGAGCAACTGTCATGTCACCCTATGACCCGAAACCCTTCAGTGGTATTCATTAGTTCACTCAGGCTGCTATAACAAAATACCATAGACTGGATGGCTTAAATGACAAAAAGTAATTTTCTCACAGTTTTGGAGGTTGGAAGTCTAAGGATCAAGGTGTCGGCAGGTGTGGTTTCTTTTGAGGTCTTTTTCCTTGGCCTTCAGATGCCTGCCTTCTTTCTGTGTCCTCACATGGTCACTCATCAGACTGTGTGTGCCCATGTCTGGTATCTCTGTCTGTGTCCTAACCTCCTCTTCGTGTAAGGATACCAGTCATATTGGATTAAGGCTGACCCAAATGACCCCATTTTAATGTAATCATCTCTTTAAAGTCTCCAAAGGCACTTATATTCTGAAGCACTGGGAATTAGAACTTCAACAATTCAGCCCATAATACTGTTTGACCAATCGAATACGGTGCAAGTGCTGCTGGGTCCGTTTCCAGGCCCAACCTTTAAGAAACTGGGAGCTTCCACTTCCAGTCTCTGTGACGCTTGCTCTTAGAACCCACCAGTCGTGCTCTGAGGAAGCCCAGGCCATTCGGGGAAGCCATATGTAGGAGTTGCGGTGGACAGCTCAAGTCCTATCAACCACCAGCAATGTGGGTGAGAAGATTTCCAGATGACTCCAATTCCAGCCACCTCTGACTGCACCACGTGAAAGACCCCAGAGCAGTGGTCGGCAAACTGCGGCTCACGAGCCATATGCGGCTCTTTGGCTCCTTGAGTGTGGCTCTTCCATAAAATACCACGTGCGGGCGCGCACGTATAGTGCGATTGAAACTTCGTGGCCCATGCACAGAAGTCGGTTTTTGGCTCTCAAAAGAAATTTCATTCGTTGTACTGTTGATATTTGGCTCTGTTGACTAATGAGTTTACCGACCACTGCCCCAGAGGAAAATCTCCTAGTTGAGCCCAGTCAATTCCCAGAACCATGAGAGTTGCGAAAATAAGGGTTAAATTTTACACCACTGAGTCTGGGATGATTTCTTTCACAGTAACAGATAAACAAAACAGGTATTTTTGTGTGAAATCCTCCAATTACAGCATGGACAATTAATATAAGTTTAAAATACAAAAGAAAACACTTTCCAGCCAAATACTACACTTCTGTCAGCTACCAGTTGCCCTAGCAATTCCCAAATACTTATACTTTCATGCCTTCATGCCTTTGCAAATGCATTTCCTGTCTTCCTTGCTTCTCCCTTCAAGTCTTATCATAAACCCTTTTTCACTAAGGTGGGCAGATCTGGCTCTGTCCTTGCCACTTGCAACACAATGACCTTGACATGTTACATCACTTCATTCTCCAGTTTCCCCCACTGGAAGCAAACTTCAAAAAACTTCCTGATTCTTTGGGTTGCCTCTTTATTCTCTTCCTTTACCTTTCCTCTGACATTTATCCACTTTTCTCTTCAATGGCTTTCAATTATTCACGGAAGATTGCTGAGCACCTCAAGTTCACCAGGCACTGCCCTCTGCAGTATGGAGGGTGCGGAGGTGGACACAGCACACACTCTCACTGAAGAACTCACCTTGGAGCAAATAAGAACGTCTCTTGTTTAATAGTAACACCCACTTGCAACCAGACATGGTCTGTGGATGTGCAAGACTATCCCAGTCCAGATCCAACCCTTCCTTATTTTCCACAACAGTAAATCAAAAAGAAAACTTCTCTTCACAGGGATAAATTCTTGGCTGCCTGGCTTTTGCTTCACCCCAGCTGCTTAGTGACAATCAACTTGTTTCCTTGTCCATTTGATTTAATTTTTTAAAATCTTGCAACTAAAATTGTAGCTAAATGTCTCTTAAATAGTTCCCCTACCTCTAGCCTCTCCAGCACTCCAGTTCCTACCACACAATACTGATAGGTTAATCTTTTTTTTTTTTTTATTTCAATTACAGTCTACCCTCACTATTATTTTGTATTGATTTCAGGTGTACAGCATAGTGGCTAGACAACCATATACTTTACATAATGTTCCCCCCCAATATTTCTAGTACCCAACTGGCACCTTACAAAGGTATCGCAATATTGACTCTATTCCCTATACTGTACTTTATATCCCTGTGACTATTTTGTGACTACCAATTTGTACTTCTTGATTTTTTCACCTCTTTCTCCTAGTCCCCAACCCCCCTCCCCTCTGGCAACCACCGGTCCACTCTCTTAGTCTATGGCTCTGTTTCAATTCCGTTTATTTTGTTCTTTGGATTCCACATATAATTGAAACCATATGGCATTTGTCTTTCTCTGACTGACTTAATTCACTGAGCATAACTATTTTACCTCCTAAGGCTATTATGTTCAGTGAAATAAGCAAATGGTAAGATTTCATTTCTTTTTATGGCCAAGTAATATTCCGTTGTAATTAGGTAGCACCACTTTTTTAGATGGACTAATCTCTTCTCCCGCTCCCTCGTTCATAACACCCTTTATGAACCCAGAACCCAGACAAACACATTTCCTCGTTCTCCCTCAAAATGCCAGCGCACTCCCCTAGCTCTACGGTATTCTCCCACTTCCACCTCAAACTTAACCTTCCCAAACCCCACACTTGCTTGAAAGATGTCACAAACGCCTTCTTTCATGACGTCTTCTCCTATGGCCCGGGATCTTAGAAACAGAAGCTCGGGTGAACCCAGGTGATACCGACTCCTACAAACTCAGATACATTCCCTGCATTGCCCTCTCTCTGTACACAGGTTCCACGTCTCCAAAGAGACTGTGAGCCTGTCAGAGGCAGAGTCATGTTTTGCATCACTTTATAGCCCCAGGACCTATCATGATTCCCACTAAATGCTCAATAAATGTCTGACAACCATACCCAGTTATATGTGTGCAAATTGTGTGTGTGTTTGCTCTGGTTATTGATTAGACACAACCAACTGACAGTTAAACACCTCACTTTGGTCAGTGACCTTGAGTTTCATTCTAATCCTGTGAGAATGTGTAAAACCCAGCAGGATTTACTGGCCACTCACTAATTAAGCAATTGACCAGGGCTTTTACACTGTAAACACCACCTAAAGAGATGTGCAATCCTGTTTCTAAAACAAACCATGCTTACCTGTAAACCACGACACTCGATACCCCTGGGAAGTTACTAAAACAGTGTCTAAGGAATGGGCTACAGCCACCAAAAAGGGAATCAAAATTATTTTCTCTTCTTTATCGCACAGAATCCTGAAATTAGCATCCAGGCTGACACAATGTGAAAGTAGCAGGTCAACAAGTGTCTGGCTTTAAATATGTGAAAGCTAAACTAAGAAACAAGTCAATGGGCATAACTGAGAAAGCATTCAGCTCCCGGGAGCTGAGCTCACTTCTCACGTCTTGGATGTGGAAGCACTAGATTCTAAAAATGCTCTTCTGGATGCCTGAGAAGGGAAAGGGAATGAAACTTGAAGCAAATAGAGCCATGTTGCCCAATCAATATGCAATTAATGTCAGGATTAAGGATTAAGGCATTTCCAAATCATCATGTCCCACTCTCACTTTATCAGTCCCTCCCTCCCACCAAACCTGGTCCATCTCCATCACAGCCTGGCTTCCTTGATGCCTTTCTTCCCCTCACCCTTGGACTTAATCAATTTCCAACTCCTATTTTACCTCCTAAGCACCTCTTGAATCTGTTCACTTTTTTCCATCTCCACCACACTGTTTAAGAAACCTTCATCTCCTCCCTGCACTGACACAATTGGCTCCACTCTCTCCTTCCTCCAACCCCGTGGTCGGCAAACTGCGGTTTGCGAGCCACACGGGGCTCTTTGGCCCCTTGAGTGTGGCTCTTCCACAAAATACCACGGCCTGGGCGAGTCTATTTTGAAGAAGTGGCGTTAGAAGAAGTTTAAGTTTAAAAAATTTGGCTCTCAAAAGAAATTTCAATCATTGTACTGTTGATATTTGGCTCTGTTGACTAATGAGTTTGCCGACCACTGCTCCAACCCATAGCTTCAAAATGCACATTAGCTCATGTTGCTGTGATACATTTAAAATCCTTCAAAAGCTTCTCATTGCAAAAGCAGTGATAAGGACTAACATCCATCAAGCCCCTTTATGACCTTGCTGGCCCCAGACCTCTGCACATGCTATTCTTTGTGACTCAAATGTTTCTCCCTTTTCCTTTGTCTAATTAATTCCTACTCATCCTTCAAAGCTCATTTCAAACATTCTCACTTTAAAAACCTTCCCTGATTCTCCAAACCAGGGCGAGTCCTTTGTTATATGTTTCTATAACATGTATTTTGCCTTTTCCATTTAGCACATACAATTAACTCAATATGTAATTATGTGTTTAACAGCTGTCTCTCCTGCATGAAAGTAAGCTCCATGAGCCCGGGAAACGTTGTCTGGCTCTCCGCTCCCTTTCCCATGCCTACCACCGTACCTCACACGTGGGAGACACCAGATAGTTGTTGAACAAGAATAAATGAATTAACGAAAAAATGGAAAGTATTCAGAACCAATTACTAACCAATACCAATTACAAAGGAAGACACCAAAGCGACTCTGCAAGTGAGGAACAAAGCGAGGAAGGGAAGGTGAAGGAGATTTGCTTTTTCCTTCACAGAGTATGGCCTTGCCTTCCTTGGGGACAAAATCCCTAGGCAGAGTGGCCTTTGGACACCTGATGACTAGAGCATTCAATAACATTTACTCCCCTATTGTTTTCTGAGCCTTTCTTGGCTCAAGTTCAGGTCTCTGGAAGGCCAGGATAACTTCTAATGAAGTTCCTGAAGATTGTTAGCGTGGAGTTAGGTACAAGGCAGATATCCAATGAATACTTTAAGTGTAACTGAGTCCTGATATCATCTAATTGTAGCTCCTCTGGCTTCTGTCTCTAAAAAAACTTGTAAGGAGGGAGCAAAAAGTTGTAGGTCCCTTGAGGGCAAGGGCAGTCTATTATAATCTGCACATGGATGTACAGACACATGGATGTGTCTGGCACACAGAGGGCCAGTACCTGCTCACTGAATTGGGACCTAGCATAGGTTAGGTATTCACCAGACCCACTCTGACTTCCCACTTTCTCTCCTGTAGTCCCTCCTAAGACCTCCACTTTACAAAAGAAAGAGGACCCAGGCCGAAGTCTAGGTGAGTGACCTGATTTAGAAGAGCTTCCATTTATTTTTTTTTAAATAAATCTTTATTGTTCAGATTATTACAGGTGTTCCTCTTTTTTTCCCCCTAGCTCCCCTCCACCTGATTCCCCACCCCACCCCATGCCCTTACCCCCCGCCACTGTCTTCATCCATAGGTGTAAGCTTTTTGTCCAATCTCTTCCTGCACCCCTCACACCCCCTCCCCCCTGAGAATTGTCAGTCCACTCCCTTTCTATGTCCCTGATTCTATTATATTCACCAGTCCATTCTGTTCTTCAGATTTTTTATTCACTTGATTTTTAGATTCACTTGTTGGTAGGTATGTATTTGATGTCATTTTGTTGTTCATAATTTTTATCTTTACCTTTTTCTTCTTCTTCCTCTTCTTAAAGAACACCCTTCAGCATTTCATGTAATCCTGGTTTGGTGGTGATGAACTCCTTTAGCTTTTTCTTGTCTGTGAAGCTCTTTATCTGACCTTCAACTCTGAATGATAGCTTTGCTGGGTAGAGTAATCTTGGTTGTAGGTTCTTGCTGTTCATCACTTTGAATATTTCTTGCCACTCCCTTCTGGCCTGCATAGTTTCTGCCGAGAAATCAGCTGACAGTCGTATGGGTGCTCCCTTGTAGGTAACTAACCGTTTTTCTCTTGCTGCTTTCAAGATTCTCTCTGTCTTTTGCCCTTGGCAAACAGCGATGGCTGCCAGTAAGCCGGCTCTGCGGCTCTGACCACGTCCTGCGCCCCAGCACAATAAACAATTGTTCCTGCACGCAGCCCTGCAAGCAAGCCTCTCTCACTTTCTGACCCCACGGCAGACAGTCCAGCTTCTCCCCGTAGGAGTTTGGGTCCCCCACGTCTCCCCAGAAACGAGTTCGGAGTAATCGGGAGCTTATCTCCCTTCGGGTTGAAAACAGCAGCGCTCCCAGTCACCCGTCGCCAGCCCGATTCACGCGTCTCCGTACCTCAGCTTTTCAGCGCTTGTGCACCCCTCAATGCTGTTTGCTCTTTCCTTCTAGTTGTAGAACTTCCACTCAGCCAGCTTTCCTGTGGTTCTGGGTGATAGACGTTTTGTCTTTTAGTTGTAGTTTTGAAATTGTTGTGCAAGGCAGCAGTTTAGGTGTTTACCTACGCCACCATCTTGGATCTCACCCAAGAGCTTCCATTTAAAGGTCCAGAAATAGAGCCTCTGAGTCACCTCAGAAAAGATTACAACTTGCCGTCTCAACTTAAGGAAACAAAAGAAGGAGCCATGGGGCTCAGACCCACTCCCTTCTAAGTGACAGGAAAAGTGATTTTCTCTCATTCGTTCAGAGCATATCTGGCGATTTCTTTTTCGCTAGCCCAATGTGGAAATGTACAGTTCGGCCCAATTCCATTGCCCCTAAGTCCTAATGCTCAAACTTTCTCTTTGATCTTTCACCATCTCATAGAAAAGAGCAGTAGTGCTGAAGATGTGGGAACCTCTCCCTGAGTCCTGTTCTGATTGTGCTGCTCAGCTCCAAAGCATAAAGCAGAGCTCTATTTCAATGTGGGTGTCCCCACCACACCTGCCTAACGCCGCGTGCTTAAGCCACTTGCTCAAGTAGGACTATGCTCTCTGCAATGTCTGTCTCGGGAATCTGCACCAGGCAACACCAATGCTCCCCACAAATGCTGGCGGAAGAAATTCAGGACCAGCACAAGCCTTTCCAAGAGAAACCTGGCAGCTTTGGAATCCAAATTCAAACAAATGTTTGCAAAGACAGCACCCCCGTCCTATAGATGCTCAAGGTAAAACAATATATTAGAAACGAACTCATCCAGTGAATTGCACACAGGTATTCAAATAACTTGGCACAGGATAAAATGTCTAACTATCTTTTATATTTTTCACAAACAGTTTTACAAATAGAGAACCTTTTGTGGGCATGGAATTATATGCTCTATAAACCACGAACAACCAATACAGTTTGGGGTGCATATAACACTCACCAATAATTCCTGGCGTGAGGCTGAAACATCCATGTGGCGGGAAATAGCAGGGCTTCCGATCTATCCAGGGACCAACACGCCTTCACTCTGTGTCCTGCCCTGGAATTGCTCTGGTCTTTCAGTTGTCTGGAGAGCGAGTCCAGCCCAGCAGGGGTCCATCACAAGGCACAGACGGAAGCTGAGGGCTGCTGGTGGGGTTGACAAATCATTTCCCAACTACACAGATGCTGGGTGATGTCTCTAGTTCCCATAGGAGCCCCAGGGGCTAAGGTGGCAGCAGCTCTTCCGGGCTGGGCTGTCTACGCCCCATGTTTAAGGTCAAGAAAGAGGATTCCCGACAAGTCAGCCAGGACCCTTTGGATTCGGGCTTTTTTCATTTTCTTACTCTGCTCCTTTCACGGGGAACCAACTCCTCCAGGTGAGTCAGGTAAGGAGCCCTTGTAGGACAGTTCTCACAGGTGCGAGAAAATGGAAACGCAGGCTGTGTCAATCAGAAAGACAGAGGCCAGAGGGAGGGGAAGTGCTACCTGCACCTGCAAAGCTACCAGAACGCTAGGTCGAAAGCAAGGTGAGGCCTGAGTTCTAGCTGCCACCAAGGATGCCAAAGAGAATTCCTCGTGGTAGTTCTTCCAGGCGTGGCCACCCCACCTCCTCCCACCAGACTTCCTCCTCAAAAGGCCAGAGCCCCAGCTGTTAGCTTCTTCCTGATCAGGTCTTTCAGATCACATAAACAGCCATTTCCAAGCGAGCAAGCCGACCCCAGGAAGGCTGGGTGCGGGCAGCTCCAGCATCCACCATCCTCTCTCCAGGCCATGACACCTGCACATTCACACACACAACTGAGGGAAGCCACGCAAGTGATGCTTTGAAAGAGCAAGAAAAATGTGCTTCAAAACTCTTTTCTGTCTTCACCTGTCTGCGAAGCGGCTGGCAACATCCTCTTCCTGTAGGAAGCGGAAGGGGTGGGAACACAGAGCTGTAAGCTCTGGTCTGGCAGCCCGCTGCACCCCACAGAGCCGGCGCTCCCGTTGCCTGATCCCGTGGACAGGACGCCACCCACGCAGCACACCAGTTCTCATAGTCTCTGATGCTGAAACTGTTATCCACATTCTTCGGCAAATTAGTGTAGTTTGCACATATACACCTCCCAAAAAAGGAGAGTGAATCATGCTTCCACACCATGCTTGGTGTTTCTGTAACTGAGAGGAAAGATCTTCAAGTCCTTAGCTATTATTTTATCATGTAGTCAGTTCCTTTATTATTATTATTATTTTTTTACATTTTAAATTTATTTAAAAGAGGAAGGGAGAGAGAGATAGAAACATCAATGATGAGAGAGAATCATTGATTGGCTGACTCCTGCGGGGTAGAACCTTCAACCCCAGCATGTGCCCTGACCTGGAATGGAACTATGACCTCCTGATTCATACCGCGACACTCAACCACTGAGCCACACCCGCCGGGCATGAGTTCCTTTATTTAAACAGAACTACCTGCCCTCTGGGTGCCGGGGTTTTCCCTCTGGAGCAGCTGGGCAAATGCTGGTAGTGTGCACAAGTTAAAGAGGTTGGAGGGTGGTAGCAACTTTCAACTACTATAGATCAACTGTAATCCAATTATTCTGAAATAATCAATGAGAGAATACAACTATAGAAGGAAAGAATATGTCATTGGAGGGAAATCAGTAGATTTTTGCTCAACTTAAAAAAGCAAAGATCAATATATAATTACTGATAGGTAGGAAGGTGAGCCAAACAGCTTTGGAATCCTTTCTGCATCAATAAATAATGAAATTAACATGATACTGTAATTGAGAGGAAAGATCTTAAAGTCTAACACCTTAGCTATTATTTTCTCATGTGGTGAGTTCCTTTATTTATTTTTTTAATTTATTTGAGAGAGGAAGGGAGAGGGAGAGAGCGATAGAAACATCAATGACAAATATTAGTAGTATGTGAACCTGTCCAGTGACTTACTGAACCAGTCACTAGTTCTCAGATGAATTATCTCATACATTCCAATTATGTGCTGGTCGCTGTGTGCTGTATTGCCTCCTCAGTCTACAAGGCACTATATGGCACAGTAGACAGAAATAGAGAATTTGGAGTTAAACTGACTGGGTTCAAATCTGGGCTCTGCTACTTACCATCTGATCTATGGCAGATGGACCCTGTTCTCAGCCCTAGTGCTGGACTGTATGGATGACATCAACAGGTTTCAATAAACTTAAAGTTCTGCCTTAGTCTACCATTGAAGTCTCCTGGAAGCAGCCCAGAGGGAGAGAGCAGTTGGGGTGTTTTTTCCCTTGCTTGGCTCCTTCTCTGCAAGGCTGTCCTGGACTAACAGTGCCCTTAGCCAGAGGTCACTTCTTCCTGCAAGTTGCAATTGGCTTCACGCACCTCCCTCTCCTCTGAGTATTGCCGACTGCTCCCTGTCTGCTTCATTCAGACCAAGAGGTAGTAAGAGCTTGCCTGCTCCCAGTTCCATCAATGCTTCCCCTAAACCCACGTTTGTAATTAGCCTATTTTGTAAATAAATCCTCCCAAGTTAACGATTTTTGTGTGTCATGGATGTTCTGTTTGGACCCTGACTGATAAACAGCGTGACTCTGAATCAATTACTTAACCTCTCAATTCTCTATCTAGAAAATGGAGGTAATAATAGTAACTTGCTTCCTAGGCTCGTGAGGGTTAAGTGAGTTATGAACATTCATGGAATATTTAGAACAATGCCTGGCATGTAGTAAGCATAATTATTTTATTTTCATCGCCATCATCACCACCATTGTCATCATTAGGCATCACTAGTAGACAAAGATGACATGGCTACTGTCCTCCCGGGGTTAACCAGGTAGTTTCCAGCATGTTGGGCTGTTGGTGGAGAGATGTTTTCTAAAGAAAAGTCCCAGACAAATCTGACAATTGCTACAAAAAGTAGCTTAGGAGAAATCCAGGGGTGATTTAACAACACTGGCCTGTTAAGATCGATGGTCATTACTAGGGGTCCCAAAGGATTTTTACATTCAGTTGCTTGCTCTGCTTTTTCTCAGGGCCCTTTTAACATGTCTTATCCTAGATTCATAGATATTTAGAGCTTTAAAAAAAGGACTCTAACTAGAAATATAACCCCTCGTTTAGCACTTTATTTAGAAAAGAAAATTGATTTAACCAAAATAAACTTCTAGGCCATTTAGATGCAGACCCCTGCATAGGAAAAGTAAGTGGGGGAAAATACTGAGTCATTTTAGTCTTGCTCAAGGGATTCATCTAATCATTTGGAGTTATTTCTAACAAAATTTTCCTAAATCCAAGAAAGAATATTCTATATTCTCTCACTAGAGAAAGAAAATAGATCTTAATAGAAGAGGAGGAGGAGGAGGAGGAGGAGGAGGAGGAGGAGGAGGAGGAGGAAGAGGAGGAAGAAAGGAGGAGGAGGAGAAAGAAATGAACAAAGAGAAAACGGAAGGCTCCCACTCATTCTGCACACTGATTTATAATACCCGTTAGGTTCAAGGGAATATGAATTGCTATGTGTCCAAAGCATTTGACCAGGACTTATATTCAGTTCCAGGAGGGATAGTAAATAGGGTGAGGGGTATGTAATGCTTCAAATGATGAGGCAACTTCCAGGATTTTATGTGTGCCCAAGTCAAATTGAGAGAATCCCATTCCTTTGGGAGAATAAAGGGCTAAATCCATCCTTCTAAAAACTGGACTCTTTGGAGGGAAAGAAATTAGATCTCAACCAAGAATATTTTATTTCATCTCTCTGAGCCTCCATTTCCTGTAAAATGAGGAAGCTGAACCAGATGGTCCCTGTGGTTCCTTCTAGTTCTTTATTTCTAGAATGCAGTGAATTTTAAATTGGATATTACAGATATCAAAGAGCCCCCTTCCCAGACTCAGATTCTATTACAAAGAAACAGATGAAGGCTACACCTCACTTGTGAAAGGATCAAAGTTGCTTTTTGATTTATTTTTTTTTAACATCTCTGATTTATTTTTTTTTTAACATCTCATCTTTAAGCTTTGAGTCTAAAAATTCATTTTTAACTCACCCAGTTGTTTCAAACTCCTGGTGAACAAATTTAGTTGAAAGAAATTGATTAATGAGTAGCACACCAAAGGCCACTTCATTAATATGTCCAATTAGAAAAACCACTTGGATGACTGAATTGAAATTAGAAGGATGAAAAGACACTTGAAGCAATGTTAAAAAACAAGCCAGTGACTGAGAGAAGATACTTGCATCATAGATAACCAGCAAAATACCAAAACTGCAAATCAATAAGAGAACAACAATTCAACAGGAAAAATGGGCAGAAGATTGAAAACAGTTTATAGAAGAAAAATGGCCAGTAAGCATTAAAAACATGCTCAGCTCCACTAATAATCAGGAAAATGGAGGTGAAAACACTAACACCATTTCATGACTGACAATGCCGAAGGTTGGTGAAGGTATATAGACATAGGAACACACATGGCTGATAGTAAAATAAATAAAAACAACATTTGGGAGGCAAAATCTAAGGAAGTTGAAGATATTATACCATCAGGCCTAGAAATTATTCTTCTAAGTATATAATCCAATGAAACTCTAACAAAGTAATTCAAGCAGATAGTTTACAAGAATATGCTTATAATAGCAAAAATTAGGTACAATCAAAATGTCTATCAGGTAATAAAAATAAATAAATGTAGTATAATCTTACAATGGGATATTATACAGCCATCAAAATAAATAAGCTTGCCCTGACTGGTTTGGCTCAGTGGACAGAGCATCGGCCTGCGGACTGAAGGGTCCCAGGTTCGATTCCGGTCAAGGGCATGTACCTTGGTTACAGGCACATCCCCAGTGGGAGGTGTGCAGGAGGCGGCTGATCGGTGTTTCTCTCTCATCGGTGTTTCTAACTCTCTATTCCTCTCCCTTCCTCTCTGTAAAAAATCAATAAAATATATTAAAAATAAATAAATAAATAAATAAGCTTTCCATCCATATGAACCAACATGAATTTATAAACGTCTATTTACATATATTTATAATTTTTATTTCATTTATCCAGTGTTATAGAATATGCAATAAGATTATATTATTTATGGGTACACATATATGTAGTCAAAGTATAAAGTCATGATGGGAATCTTTATAAGGTTATGTTCATTATCAGGAGAGAAGCATCTGATGAGGGAAACAAGGACATTTGAATAAGGGAGTATTCACAGGGCACAGGGTATTTCCATGATGTTTTGTTTATTTTTAAAAACTTATCTAAGGATGGGGTAAAGATATTACAAGATGAGTCTAGAACACCTTACAGTACCAGGAAATAAGGAAGTACCCAAAAAAGATGTGTATGTGGGAAAGAATGTAAAAGTCATCTTAAAGGAGCTACCAGTGGCCAAACCTAGGACATTTTGGGTGACAAAATAATGATAGTAATGGATTATAGTTTACAGAATAAAGCAAATTTCATGAGTCCATAGTGATATAAAGAATTAACTAAATAGGTAAATGGAAGAGAAGGCATGATGAAACTATTTTAAATATCACCATTTGCAAACACCAAAGTAGTAATTGTTGCAGGCAGAAAAACGCCAACGGATGCTAAAATTAGTAAGTAAAGATATGATGAAAAACAGGACATTTGCATGGTCTATATTCCTACCCAAGATACTTATTAAAAGTTACTAATTACAAAAGGGGAAAGATCAACCTCACAGTGGAGAAACCTGGAAAACATCTCCTTAGCCAAGTGATCAAAGCTAACATCACCAGTAATGAAACATATCATGGAACTTCCCAATATGATGCATTGAAAAGGGCACAAAGTCACTTCTGTGGTATTTTTGCTAAAAATGCATAAGATGATGAATTTAAACATAAGAAGATACCAGATAAATCCAAATTGAGAGACATTCCACAAAAATAACTGGGCAACATTTTTCATAAAGCATCCAATTACAAAAGACAAAAGAAGACTGAGGAACTGATGCAATGTTGGGTCTTGATTCAGAAAGCAGACATTAGTGGGGGAAATTGGTGACATCTGAATAAGTCCTGTAGCTTAGTTAAGAATACTGTATCAATGGGAATTCGTGGTTTCGATCATCGTACTATGGTAATGGAAAGTGTTAATGTTTGAGGAAGCTAGGTGAAGGATATATGCAGACTATTATTTTTGCAATTTTTTTAAGTCTAAAATTGTTTCAAGATAAGATGTTTTACAAATAGCCGAAGCAAACTTGACAAAATGGCAAAGTGATTAATGGTAATGAAGACTCTGTTATCTTATCTATACTTCCCTGTATATTTGAAATATTTCATACTGAGAGAAAGAATAAAGAATGTGTAAATTTGAAATCTGAGCATAGGGAATTAGATAGTCTAAAGAGATATTTTTATCACATGGCAATTTTTAAATAATAAGTTACTGTGGTAAGGGCCTAGGCTTTGCATTTGCCGGTCAGGAGCTTTGATTAAAAAAAAAAATTAGAAATTCAAACACTGGCATATTGAGTGGCCATGGTCTTCTGACTCTATGCTAATTTCCTGTTCTGCCTGGTGTTCTCTTGTGATTCATGTTAATTTCACTCAGATTGCTACCACTCTTAATATTTTTCCTGATTTGCTTTCCACCTAATTCCTCACCAACTTAGAGGTCTGGGGTCCAATTTATTTTGCAGCTTTAGAAGTAATTGTCCACTTATAGGAAAAATCATCTGAACAGAAGCAGGGAAATCAAGTGTACAGACTACCTTTGAGGAGATGATAAGCTCAGCTTTAAGATGTTGAGTTTGAATGGCTTCATCATGGCCCTCCTGTGGAGATGCCCTGACAGCCGTTGGGAATGCAGGTCTGGAATTTGAAACCGCAGTTAGAATATGACCTGGGTATTTGGGGATTATCCACAGAAGATGTGCGACTTGATAAGACCACCAAGGTTTGGGAATGAACCTTTGAAAGACACCTACATTTAAAGAGCAGGAAAAAGAGAAACCAGGCTTTATTGGGAAGGTGTGAATGGAAACAGGATTACTCTTTGTTACCAATAGTGTTAAATGATGAAAGAAATTCAAGAAAGATGAGAACTGAGTAAAAAGCAGCAAATTTGGTTATTAGAATGCACTCTTCAAGGCATCAGATTCAGCAGCGTAGTATGGGGGGGATGGGGCGGTCAGAAGCTAAGGCTAAAGTGATGGGAAGTGAATCGGAAGGGACAGATATGTAGTGGTGAGAAGGAGGAAGATGGTATGAGTAGTAGCCTTGAGGGACTCGATGCAGTGAAGGAAGGATTTTAGAAAAAGAAACAGGAGCACATTTGTAGGAGAAGAAACCAATGGAGGAGAGAAATTATGCCCTAGAAAGATGGGGCAAAGCCAGGGAGGAGATGAGGGAGAACATAGGTTATAGGTGGGAAAGTGCCCAGGATGAAGAGCTGAACCGACTATTTTCAATGCAGCAGTGAAAGAAAGACTGAAAGTGAAGATTTTGGAGGCAGAGAAGAGAGACACTCAATAAACTTACCTAGAGCCTCTGAAAAGTCAGAGTCAATGGTGTATTAGGGGAGATGCTGAAGGACAGGAGAGAGGTTTGTGGGGAAATTGCAATTTTTAAATAGCAATACCACTGCTGCCCTATATTCTCAATGGGTTGATGAGCAGCCCTAAAGTAGAAAAGGATGGATGATGCATAGGGCATTTAATAAGGTTGCTTTTGCACTTGTTTAATAAACTTTATTACAATAACCCTGTGACATAACTGCCACGGATATTACTAACGCTGTCTTGTCCGTGAGAAAATTAAGGCTCCGTGGTTAAATGCCTACCAAGATTGTATATCAGTCAAAGCAAGATTAGAACTCAGTTCTTTTCGCTTCACTTTTTTTTCACTCTAAGCACTTGGGGAAGAAAGTGCTACTTTACACAAATTATCTGCAGCCAAGCAATTTTTTAAAAAGCTCTCAAGGAAAGCTGCCAATGTGTGCACTGTCAACAAAATCATGCCTAATAATCTTATTAGTTGAGCAAGATCCTTCATTAAATTTGTTACATGGTTAGATGGGGGTTGGTAGCAGATGGTAGATATTGAAAGCAGCTCCTTAAAGCTAAAAGCTGTTGGCAAGAACATTTAGAATTTACAATGATGGATGATACAATATTCAATATGGGGGAGGTGGTTGAGTCTAACAGGGTGACCCAAGGGTCGCGCTCAGGCTTAGTCCTATTAACATCTCTTGTGATTCTTGCAGCATGCATAACAGAATGCTAATAGGATCTGAAGGTAATCACAACTGATAGGTGATGAAAATACTACCAAGGCAGGGGAAGGAAAGTAAACGGAACTTGACATGGTGTACAGTTTCGAGTGAAGAGAAGATGGCAAGGAATTGCATAAGGTTTAAAGTAAAGAGATTTTTTTTTCACTAAAAAAGACATGCAAATATACTGTAGCAGGGAAGAACGCCTACACTTTTGTCTTGGTCTTAGGAAGATGACCCAGAAGAACCTAGAAACTAATCAGAAGAGAGGTAACAAATGATCATGCAGACAGGGCAACAAACTGTCAGCCAAAAGGTTCAATTGTGTGTAGAGTGAAAATTGCAACTGACATGCTATTACTTGCTTAACAAAAAAAAAAGGGAGGGAAGATGGATTCCCGTGTTTGTGCACATAACACACACACACACACACACACACACACACACACACACACACACAAAGGATACAGAAGAAAATAATAACCTTAGTTACCTCCAGGGAAATAAACTGGTAAACCCAGCCTACAGATTGTTATATTTTGGCCACACATTTATTAAACTTTAAGTATCTTTAGGCGAAGTATAAACTCTCCAATTTAGCATAACCCTCATCATTCTCTGATTTACCTATATCCAGCTGATGTCACACACTTATGTTATTTGCCTGACCCTTTGTGGGAATTTAGTCTGGCACTATCACACATGCCCACAGGCTCAGTCATATTCAGAAACAGATAAACATAGAAAAGGGCCTACACAGAGACATGCTAATATATTTTGAAAGGAGAAGAACAATGATCTTTGAGTAGTTAGATCATGGGTGGCTTTTGCTTATCAACACTTCTAAATGTCCCACTCAACACAGAGAGCACATGAATAAGATAAATAATGAAAGATGGTGGCTCTTAAATTCATGATTAAATTAACACAATTAGCATTCTCTAGCCAAGTATAATCATACACCTTCCAGGGAGATGTGGTGGAATAATTATTCTGATAGATTGTGCTTTCTGTTATCCTTTGCGATGTCTGAGCTGTGTCTTTATATCTGTCTTCAACACAAGGCAGGGCAGATGAATGCATATTATGAGTCCATCACCCACAAAAGGCAAACCAGCCAGCATGGTGTCCACTTCTCAATAAAGGAAAATATTTAAAAGGAATTTTTTAATCTTTCATTATAATAGGTAATATTATAATGGGTAATTTTTCACTTATTAAATCTTTCCCAGTCATCCAGTTCCCCTTTACAGAGGCAGCCAAAGTTGCCAGTTTATTATGTATGATTTCAGAGGTGGCCTATGCATATAAATAATTACAGAAAATTTTGCCCAAAACAAATCCATTGTTTTCACCTGGGTACTATAAAAATGAATTTGAAATGTATTTTCTTAGTGATATGAACAGAGATCACTTTCAATTTAGTTTTGGAACATCATGGGGCTTGCTATGACCAGTATGTCGATGTTTCATTATAATGGTGGCCCCAGGAACCAAGCATTTTCTCATCCCTCCTGCTGTGGGGCAAGCAACGAGCCAGGAAGCAAGGAGACCAGCAGCCTAACCAAGTATTTCAGCCAAGCAGATGGACTGCCTCAGTGCTTTTTATGCTATTCCTCTGATCTGATCATTATTATCCCATTCCTTTCCTGTTGCTGACAAAAAGCCTATAGAGAATAGCTAGTTTCAAGAATGAAATGGGCTTGATGGTGAAAATATGCAACCTTATAATTTCAGTGACAATTTATCTTAGTCAGAGCTAAGCGAATTCAAACCCAATCCATCATATTTCTACCTCCAAATCTCCTAAACAATCCTGAAAAGACATGGTTGTGTCTGCTTCTCCAAAGTCATTTATCATTTTTAAAAGGGGAGAGAGGGAAAGTGGTTTCCCGCATAATTAAAAGTCAAGGGTTCTTCACTGTGGATGCTGGGATTCTAAGTGCAGGCGGGTGTCATTGCCAAGGGGGCTGGACTGGGGGCCAGGATGTGTGTGTGGCTGATGGCCCAGGTGAGATAAACATCCCTTCTTTAGTAACCAATGCAAACGCCAGCCACACTCAGAGGGGATTAGGGGAGAGGCCATCTAGCTTATCGTCAGGATGTTACCACTTGACTGGTGACCTCTGTAACCTGGTCCTGACTGGTGTGAGGGTGTTCAGGAAGCGGGGGCCAGCTCCCTTGTCTCTCCTGCCCCTTCCCTTCAGCAGTCTAAGTGGTGTGATTGAGACGTGCTGAAAGGTGCGCCTGTCACACAAATCTCCTCTCCAACAGTTGGCCAGAATGTGGAGATGTGACAGGAAAGGTCATGACTCCCAGACAGGCGTCTCCCTCGTGATTTCGAGCTGTCACTATGCAGGGTAGCAAGACTTTCTTCCGCTCATTCCAGTGTCTGGGGTGGAGACTTTCCCAGGCTCTTCTCTGGCAAACCCTCTCTCCCCAGCTCCAAGTCGGGAGCACATGCTGTCAGCTACTTGGAACATGAGGCCACCCTGTGCTAAGACTTGGCCCCTGAGGTCAGGCAGCCAGGGTCAGTCGATTCGCGGAGGATTCTCTTCATCCTGCTTAGTTCCTTTTGCTTTGCCCCAGGGCTGGCTGGCGCGCTCCTCACTCACCCACACGTGGGCCCAATACATGCCCCTTCCTTCAGGAACAAATCTCTAGCTCCTGAAGCCATCTGACCCCATCACCCCAACACCTCTTTAACAAGATGCTCTCTCTCCACCACTGTTTTCACTCTCAGAGTGGGGCCTCTATCTTTAGCAAATCTAAAAACAGATGTTTGGAAGAGATGAAAGGTAAGCATATCTATTCCAAGATTTTGCTCATCATCTTTCGCTCACCATCCCCCAATCCTATCCTACTCTGTGTCTGCAGGGCTCCACACCCCTGGAGCTGACCAATGGTGGGACTTGGGCACTGTCTACTCTTGCCAGGTGACTCAGGACAGGGGCTGTCGCTTCAACAGCTACACGGCAGCTGCCCCATTTTCCCTGCTAAGAGAAACACCACAAAAATGTACATTTCCATGTATCATAAAAGAAAAATCTCTACAAAGTAGGTTAATCATCTTTGAGTGTTCCACTTTTAAGCAGTTAAGGGAATAAATGCTGAAGTGTTACGTGGTGAGCGAGCTTTGCTTCAGTGAACCTGTATGCTTTTCCCTCACTGAGTATGAACCTGTGACATAAAGACTCCTAAGCCAACCTGGTTGCTTTACACAAGATAGGTGTTGCTTTAAAAGGACCTTCACCCTTAGCTTTGGGAAGCCCGTCTAACGGGAAGCAAAGCCCAAGCGTGATCACGGAAAATGAGATAAATAACTCCCAGGCTCGCCTTGCACCCAAGCGCCGCTGGGCTGGATAAACACTGGACGCCTGGCGCTCAGTTTGTGCCGTGGGCTATTTGCTAAAACAACATTGTGCTGGAGTAAAGAATGGTATCATAAGAAAAATAAGAAAAACCTAATGGTTTCCAGACTGATGCTGTGGGGGACCATCTGAAATTAGGATGAAACACCCTGTCTAATGAGAGCGCCAACATTTCTGAAAGGACTTCCGGGGAAATTGGGGTGAAGGCCTGTGGGGTAGGACATTACTCCAGCAGCAGCCAAGTCTCCAACACCCATATCAGTTGTTCATCCAGGAAAAGAATGTCTGAATTCCACTCCTGCAGGCCTCGCAGCGCCCTTGGCGTTTGATCTGGCCTCTCCCTGCTGCCCCACCTCAAGGAGAAGCCACTTCTCCGCCCTGCCCTCCGTTCCTGCTGCTGCACCATCTCTTCTCCTGGACCACACACGCCTGTGGCAGCAGCCCAGGCTGCCTTTAACCCTTCCCGGTCCACTGGCCACTGACCCTTTCAGCAGCTAGTGGGTTTGGGCAGCACCCTCTCTTCCAAGTTACCTCTCACCTGAGTGATGGGTGCTGTGCAAGGCTAGCACACCTGTGAACCCAATTCTTTGTCATTTCACCCAAACCTAATACAGAAAAGTAAAGCAAAGCCATACTAGCAATTGGGGTGAGAATAACCTGAGGCAGATCTGAAATTTCTACCATCAGGGACTATAATAGTGGGACATCAGTAGTGTGTGGGAGAAGGCGTCATTGGATGACTTTCACTGACATCCATCTGGAAGCGAAATAGCCTATTCATGTCAAAATGTGGGGCACATACAAATCGTGTGTGTAATGATCAGATACAGACATTGTTTACTGTAATTGAGAGGCCTTGTTTTTTGCATCAGCTTCATTTATATTAGAAAGGAGTCCTGTTCACCACCGAAACTACTTCCAGCTGGTCAGGGACAACACCGCCCACCTCCACCCCGCCCTAGAGAGGGACAGGCAATTGAGCAATGGATGCACCAGAGAGAGGAGTCAGTAGGTGCGGGTGAGTTGTATTCTAATGGCGCTCTAGGCCAGGGGTGGGCAAACTTTTTGACTCGAGGGCCACAATGGGTTCTTAAACTGGACCGGAGGGCCAGAACAAAAGCATGGATGGAGTGTTTGTGTGAACTAATATAAATTCAAAGTAAAGGAGCGGAGGGGAGAGCAAGAGAACCAGATAGAACAGCCGGATCCGGCCCGCGGGCCGTAGTTTGCCCACGGCTGCTCTAGGCACTAACCAACCCATAACAACACTCCCTCTCTTCATTGTCATTTTTCTGCCATAGTGCATTTAGCTGGGAATCATCTGAAGCCATTCCTCACCCCCCACCCCCCTCCAAAAAAAATACTAGATGAAAGTTTTGCTTGACTTTTTGCTATCACCTGAAGGTCTTCATTTAATGCATTTAATACATAAGACAGCCACCACTTAGACTTGCTTTTGAGGTTTTCATTACAAAATGTTACGCCCCACTTCGTGCTATGAGCAGAGCAGCTTTCATTACTAGTCACGTGTACCTGCTAAATGTTGAGTTTAAAGCAATTAAGAGGAGGAAAGATTTTTCTTTTACAATTGGAGGGAATATGTTAGTTATTTTTGTTTCAAAAGTCAAAGCATGTGATTGAAAAGACATGAAATGGCCACTGGATGCTTTGAAAGCAAAAAGCAGCTTGGACATCATATCACTTAATCACATTATTTATTCGTTTTCTAAATAACCAGCAACGTGTTCCAAATCTAACATAAATGCTTTTTGTAAGCTGGACACTGAAACTTGAGACTAATGAACAGAAGGTGGAAAGTTATTTCATGGCACAATATTGTTGTAAGCC
This sequence comes from Plecotus auritus, assembly GCF_963455305.1. Lineage (NCBI taxonomy): Eukaryota > Metazoa > Chordata > Mammalia > Chiroptera > Vespertilionidae > Plecotus > Plecotus auritus. The sequence goes on from NC_137770.1 coordinate 39,175,610, forward strand.
TGAGAAAATAACAGAGCCACGGAAGTCCCTTTGGACACTGATTCTCCAGGAAACACACACACACACACACACACACACACACACACACACACACACACACCTAAGAGCTTCTGTGACCCAGACAAATGTCTGTTCCCCAAATTAAGGGCTGACATGCCTTTCCAGGTCATTACCCTACCTCACGGCCTCAAGACAGAGCAAACACCATTCCAGAGAGAAAAGAACCATCTATCTGTCAGCAGCTACAGGAGAGGTCTCAGCTTTCTCCTGGAAGCCTCAAGACACTGCAGTCTCCACTGCCATCACCCCCTACCTCTCATCTACCCTGATTCCCTTTTGCTGGGGTTCAAGTCTGTTCCCTCTTGGTTTATCCCTAGTGAAGACAAAGAATAGTCACCTTCTTATACTTACAATCCATCATAAATTTAAGACTGTGTTATGTCCAAAAGAAAACCTTTTCTTTTTTTAAAGAATGGAAGGGAGGGAGAGGGAGACAGAGAAAAAGAGAGACACAGAGAGAAATATGGATGTGAGAGAGACACATCAATTGGTTACCTCCCATATATGCCCAACTAGGGTCTGGAATGGAACCTGCAACCCAGGTGCATGCCCTTGATGGGGAGTTGAACCCAAGACTCCTCAGTGCTTAGGATGGCGCTCTAACCACTGAGCACACCATGAAGGGCCAGACTTGTTCTTGATGAATTATCCCAGTCCTTCGGCATATCCTCTCCGGCTTAAATCATTCCTACGGCTCTCCTCTGGACAGTCTTCATGTGCCCCCTAGGACGCAGCGTCCAGGCCTGGAGGCTGCATCCAGCTGTGCGCTGACAGTGCTGGCTGGAATAAAATTATGCCTAATAGACCCAGCAGAGACAGAGAGGAACAAAGATTAGAGATGTGAAGCCCCAACAGGCTTCCAGCCTTTGCTTCTCGTCTGTTCCCAAGGTCCCAAGGCACCCCGTCTCAGAACAAGTTCTCTTCTTTTACTCCACTGTTTTCTGATACTTACCAACTTTTTCTCACAAACTGACCATCTCTCTTTAACAGCTGCTCCCACACATCGCTGCTTTAAGACTAACAAGGCTCAGGTACAGGGCAAGGCAGCAAGGTCTTAACAGCAAAATACTAAAGCATTGGCCATTTGACCCTGTCTGGAGACTGTGTCCCCCCTTTCATCTTGGACCCACCACTTAAGCTTCTTGAGTCCTGCAGATTTAGTACCCCCTTGCTAGCCCTCCCTAACTGACTGACCCATTATTATCTAGATTACAACCAACCCCCCCTAACTGCACAGCCCTAGCCTCCTCCTCAGCCTTTGCTAGGGTCACAACCATGTATTCCAACGCCATCACTTCACAGATGTGGAATCAGAGGTTGAGAAAAATATCAACTATATCTCAACGTGCAGCCCTAACACATCCTGGTCACTTGACTCCTGCCAATCAATCCACCACTGGCTCCGGAGTCAATGAATTCCTTAGCAATATCTGCACTAGGATGGAATTTGCTGGGCCAGTATTGAACAGCGTGACCTTCAGCAAAGTATTTCATGGTTCTCCAGCTCTGTTTCCTCCTGCTTCTTGGGTATTTTGTTTCTCTGGCACCAACCCTGTGGAGGACAAGTAGCCCAATGGCCAATGGCTCTGACTGTCAAATTACAAGATGCCTCTAGTCTCTGATTTCCGTTTTCCTTTAAAGAGCTATTTACTTTAACTCTGTGACTATTAACTGGAAAAATAGTTTTCAGGTAACATATCTCAAATAGATTGTCTCCTAGAAACAGGAGGGATCTTTTATCTGTTCATTTTTCCCTTATCAAAGAGGGTGAAAAGGTCCTTCTTAACGTGCAGAAGTAGTGAACCCTACTCAAAGCCCTGCTCTTCTAGCTGAAAACCATTTCATAGCATTTTGAAAGATTTTTATTTCAACACCATATCTGCAATTATTTTCCTCCTCCTTACCTTTCATTCATGTGGGGGCTTTTTTCGTCCTTTTCTCCGCCCCCCTACCCCAACCCAGTTTCACACTTCTCATTATGAGTCCCCTCTGAATTCCTCTGTTTTTACCTTCATTTATTTCCCCAGTTTACTGTTTGATATATAATCTGAATCTCCATTATTCTGGCTACCTTTACCTTTTCCAAATTCCCATTTTAGAACTGAATCAGGTTTTATTTTTATGTAATTCCCCATCTATCATTACCACTCCCACCATTGACCTTGTATTTTAATGATTGGGGGGAGCTAAGTTGACTTTCTTGGGCAGTTTTGTTGTAAATATTCTGTATCTTATTCTGTTCCTAGCCTCCCCTCTGTAGTCTACTCACATTTGTTGGGAAATTACATCTAATCCGTTATCCAGAAAATGGAAATATAATACTAAGTGGCTTACTGTAGCTCCTGTTTCTTTCATAATGTCATAAAAATTTATAACACTTTAAAGCCAGTGATCCCTAGGTCATTTATCCTCAAGAAAGAACAAGTTTATTCTTGTGGCGCAGAATCTGTATCAGATGTAGTTCTCACATCATAAGGCATGTACCCTTTATGGGCAACATCAGGGCAGCCTGCGAGCGCCCAGCATCCATGCAGGGCCCTATGGTGCAAAGCGCATTAGATGGAGGCAGGTGGGCTCTTACCATTCAGAGGTAAGGACCAGCATTTCAGTAATTCACTTCAGATTCCATGCCAGATGTGGTTTCACAGAGAGATAATGATGCCCTTTAAACAATAGGGAATAACTGAGGAAAGTCATTATGTCACTGTTCAAAAATGCCCTCGGTTATCCTGCCCTGGCTGTTACCTAATCTGAGTTTTATTTCTAAAGGCTCCTGAGTGGAAAGACTTAAGCACTGCACATACCTAACTCATGAAGTAATTGCTTTCAATGTACATCAGATATTGGTAGCAGAATGTGAGCAACTGGGGAATGGGGGGTGGGAGTGAGCTAACTGGGGAATGAGGTAGCAGCTAAAGAAATAATAAAATTACACCCAAATTCACAGAGCTCTTTCTCTCTAACACCAACTGGGGAAAGGGCCAAAATGTGGCAGATGAGGGCTGCTTACAGAGCACCAGCTGGCCTGAGGTGACTTCTCCAGAGCCATCTGCCTCCAAAGAGGCCTCACCTGGGCTCTAGGCCGCTTCCTGGGGAGCCCCAGGCTATGAGCAATACTGACTCCACTGAGGGCCACCTCCCCAGACAGTCTCCTCCCAGACAGTCTCCTCCGGTAGCAGCCAGTTGTCCAGGTATTAGATTCTCTCAGCCTCAGGCAACTGTGTAACTAACCTTTTCTAATGACCTCCTCTCAAGCCTTCTGCTCCCACTTAGCTCCTGAGAGTTAGTAGTTCCCCCAAATCCCTGATAAAAAGAAGCATTGCGGACAGACATATTTCATGTCCCTGAAAATTGGTCCTTCCATATCCTCCTAATAAAATGTTATACTGCCATTTGAAATGATGGTGTGGTTATATTTACTGACCAAAGAAAAAAAATTGTCACTAGATCATTAAATTGAAAATGCAGATTATAAGACATTGATTTAACAGTGTTTTTAAATAAAGGTTTATGTGGACAAAGTTTTAAAAGGCATTAAAAAGTCTGCAAGGGCTTACATTAAAATATTAACTGTGATCACTCCGGTAAGTCCAGTACCCACCTGGCACCATACGTCGTTATTACAATATTATTGACCGTGTTCCCTATGCTGTTCTTTACATCCTCATGACTGTTTTTATAACTCGAAATTCGCACTTCTTAATCCCTTCACCTTTTTCACCCATTCCTCTAACCCCCTCCCATCTGGCCACCATCGGTTTGTTCTCTGTGTCTGAGTTTGTTTCTGTTTTCTTTGTTCACTTATTCGTGTTTTGTTATATGTCATATAAATATCTAATCACGATGTTGTACACCTGAAACTAATATAATATTGTGTGTCAACAGTAATAGAGTAATTTACCAGAAAATTTTAAGATCACACACACAAAAAAAGAGTAAATGTTATGTATAATTACCACAGAAATATTACATCATTTCCTCAGAATAGATTTCTGGAAGTAAAATTATTCAATGAAAAGATCTGATTATTTTGAGGGCCACTAGTAAACAATTACAATACTTTAAAAAATAATAATATTTACTGAGGTCATTTCTGGAGAATGGAATTACAGGTTACTTTTTCTTATCACCCGCTTCTCTTGATTTCTAATTATTTGACGAATGTGTACTATATGAGTAACTCTTTAAATAATAAGAGCAAGAAATTCAGCCTCAATTTTTTGCTCCTGTTCTACGCTGGGGATTTATGAGACAGCCATTGTGAACAGGGCATTCCAGTTCCCTGACTGGAGGGAATCTCCAGGCCACAAGCGTTCCTGGAGCGCTCTGTGCCCTGCAAAGGAAGAGAAGAGCCTTGTAAAGAAAACGGAGGCTTTGGAGAACCACCGATTAAACACAGAAGAACCACACGAGGCTTCAAGGGGGAAGTCCAAGTAACAGGCTTTAAAGAGTTGTTTAAAGGAAGTAAAAGTATATATATATATATATATATATATATATATATATATATATATATATTTTAAAACTATTACTATGACCTTTACTTGATGATCAAAAGTATGTAGGATTTTATTCCTAACCATCATGAATTTTTTTTGTACTTCTGCCACCTCTACCTAATATAAAACATCTGCTGCCCTTGGACTGACCTCCGTGTATCCAGGCCCACCCCTCAACTCTGACACCTGCTTAACAGTATTCTTTCAGTTGGTCTCTCTGTGCTGCATATCATCTATATGACTTGGTTCTTTTCAAGAATATACAAGGTTTATGTGGTTGTTTAAATTTTAAGATGTGTAGAGCTTCACTCCTAAGAAGATTTAAGTTCACTACCAAGAGGTCCTGCTAGTTGACCCCCAAACACATTCTTTGCTCCTTCCTTAGTAATAGAGCTCCCGATTTTACCTGGGGTACATAGCCACCCATAACCATTTTCTAGCCTCCTCGCCACTAAAATTGGCAATGTGACTGAGATGCTGCCAAGGCGGCATAAGCCAAAGGGCTCTGTGCGACTTTACAGGAAGTGCCTTTAAAGAGGGAGCCTGCTCGCCTTTTCTCCTCTTTCTTGGAAATGTTGATGGACAGCTGCAGCTCAAGCAGTCAGCTGGGACCTTGAAGCAAATGCCACGTGCCGAGGAATACAGAACAATAGACACAGGTAAACTGGGTCCTGATGATACTACAAATCTTCCCTAACAGCCTGGACTGCTTTTCTCTGGATGTATCTTACGCAAGAAGTAAACTTCCATCCAGTTTAAGCCATTGTTATTTGGGGGTTTTTGTCACTCACTGATGAACCTAATCCTAACCGGCAAAAACAGGGACCAGCCCTGACCGGTTTGGCTCAGTGGATAGAGCGTCGGCCTGCGGACTGAAGGGACCCAGGTTTGATTCCAGTCAAGGGCATGTACCTTGGTTGCAGGCACATCCCCAGTGGGGGGTGTGCAGGAGGCAGCTGATTGGTTTCTAACTCTCTATCCCTCTCCCTTCCTCTCTGCAATAAATCAATAAAATATATTTTTTTAAAAAACAGTGACCATATTTTCATTTATTCTACAAATATTTCCTGAGCACCACTGTGCGCCAAGCACTGTTCTGGCTCTAGAAACACAGCAGTGAACCAAGCAGGCAGAGTCCCCCTCCTCTCCTCCCATTGGGCCTACGTCCTAGCTCAGCATCCACACAGCTCCTCGCACAGTGTTAGGCATCTAGGAGGTGCTGAGCAAATTATCTTTTGGTTTAAAACTGCTTTTGTGTTCCTAAGTCTGAAAATCTCTGTGCAAATAATGCTCAAAGAAAAAAATCATAACTGCTATTTAAAAGAAATAAAATATTTAACCAACCTTTCCTGTTACTATACACCCCCATTCTCCCCACAAAATAGGTAACACATGAGCAAAGCCTACTGTTGTCTTTTAAATCATAGGAGACTATGATGCTGCCATGATGTCAGCTCAAATAATGCATTATTGTGTCATATATACCTCTTGATGCCTCCATTTCCTTCTCTGTAATGGGGATATGGATAGGACTATTGTGAAAATTAAGTGAGATAATGTCTCAGAAATGGTTAATAAATATTAGCTATATCCAGTTGACAATAAATATTAACAGCTTTTAAAATATTCATCATCTTTACTTCAGTAATTCCATTTCTGGGATTCTATCCTAAGAAAATAATCCTAAGTATGAGGGGAAATTTTATGGGGGAGAAAAAAATGACGATCCCAGAGTCATTTATAATGGACAGGAACTGAAGATTCAGTGACCTTTCCCTGCCACTGGGACTTCCATCCAGTGGTGAGCTGGGGCCTAGCACGCTGGCCCACGCTGAGATTTATAAACCCCAGGCTAGATGGGAAGATGCAGACAGGGTTGGGAAGAGGCTGAGAAGAATGGAGAACTTAAGCCCAACTTCCTGGCAAGGCAGACTTACAAGAAGGACTGGTTCAAATTGTCAAGTACATCAGGGTAGAGCAAAGCAAGAGAGCCAAAATGAAGCTTGACCCCTGAGATCAGCCTCCTGGAGGGAACATTCTAAAATGTGAATCCTGGAGACATGCCCTGAGAACGGGTGGGAAAGGGACGGAAGAAACCCCTACAGAGCATCTCAGCGCAGTTGGTGGGTAGCCAGGAGACGCTGGGTCCTAAATAGAAACAAAACAAATTTCCATCATGAGAGGAAGGGCTAAATAAATGATTGAATACCACAAGAAAATAGTATGGAACCATTACAAAATGGTGATTAGAAAGACTATGGTAATCGGGAAAAATACTTGACTATTGCCAACTACATAGGCTTAGGTACACAGAGTGCATGTACTATATACTTATATACTTATATGTATACTAGAGGCCCGGTACACGAATTTGTGCACCAGTGGGGTCCCTAGGCCTGTCCTGCGGGATCGGGCTGAAACTGGTTCTCTGACATCTCCCAAGGGGTCTCGGATTGCAAGAGGGTGCAGGCCAGGCCGAGGGACACCACCGGTGCACAATCGGGGCTGGGGAGGGACTGCAGAAGGACTCCAGGGCATGTTCGGCCCATCTCACTCAGTCTCAATTGGCTAGACCCCAACAGCAAGCTAACCTACCAGTCGGAGCATCTGCCCCTGGTGGTCAGTGCATGTCATAGCAAATGGTTGAGCAGCCTTAGCATATCATTAGCATATTATGCTTTAATTGGTTGAATGGCTGATTGGTCAACCGGACACTTAGCATATTGGGCTTTTATTATATAAGATACAAATATATAACTACATGCAATATTTATATGTAAATGTACATATGTACTTACATATTTGTGGTATGTACTTTTATGTAAGTATACACTATTATATGTATATACATACATCTGTATATATATGTATATGATAGCAACTATGGCATATGTGTAGAAAAATACTTGGAGGAATAACATCAAAATGCTAATAATTGTTTGATTAGAAATGTAAAATAATGGTAATTTGCCTTTTTTCTCTATTTGTTAAATTTTATTTAATGTGAAGTTTTAAAAACTTAGGCGTGAGGACAAAAAGAAAATTAGGCATATTTATCTAAATGTTATAGTGCTTCTCTTCCAGAGATTTGTTTCTTAAGAATAAAATATGTGGGTCTTAGGCAATGGGCCATATTTTCAGTCTCCTAATCCTTTTCTCCAAATATCAACTGATGAGATTCCAGAGAAGGAATGTTCCTTTTTTGGACTAGTTTTGGCTCTTTGAGAATAAGTATAAGTCTTTGCTGACATGAGATGTCATTTAGGGGACAAAACTCAAAAAATGTATTTATGGGATACATACTTAATGGTTAGCAATTAAGTGTGGTCCTTTCCAAAGGTTCTAACTTGCTCTCAGGGTAAACGTTACTCACACATTATGTAAACTAATACAAAAGGAAGTAAAAGGCTACAACTATAAGTACTATTACATTCCTCACATTATACTTTTTCATTTTTATTACGAACTTCTTGGCTGTCATTTCAGTCCCTGAATTCCCAGAGTACAAGCTCATCTTTGATTTTGAGAACTCTACAGGTGATAAAATCAATTAATCTATTTGACAGAATGACCACATAATTATCAATACCAACTATTAGGCCTGCCAAAGACCTCCCATGAATTCTCTGAATCACATCAATGCAGGCAAATATTTAGAATGTCATCCTTAGTTGTCAAGGATTGATTTTGAATTTAATATAAAAAATGTTTTTTAAGTTCCTCTAAATAGTTGGGGAACTGTGAATGTGGATTGGGTATTAGATAAGATGAAAATACATGGAAAGGCAGAGATCTTTGACTTTAAAAATCAAGTGACAAAACAGTAAGTAATGTGTGATCTCATTCTAGGAACAAAAATACTTATATGCATAACTGAAAGAGTTCTGGAACCAAACACAATGAAGGGCTGCAGGAATCACCTCTGGGTAATAAAAATAGTGTTTTTATAATCTTATTTTTTGCTTATTTGTATTTTTTTTACTTTCTATAATACACATTATACTGTGTTTGTAATAATAAAAGATTATTTTCAATATTTTTTTTTTTAGAAAGCTCCCCTTGGATTTAAAAATAGACCTGTGCAATTTCCTGGTGCTGGCTACATACGATGTTCAGAATGAAATGCCAGAACCCACTAGAAAGCCAGAAATTTGGAAATAGCCTCCTCTTAAGTAAGGAAAATAAATTCAAAAAGCAACTCTCATGGGAAAAAGTTGGTCTTGCAAGATTCCTTGTTTGCCAGTGCAAAGGCTGAACACATTTTGCATAAGATTTGGATAAATAGATATTAAGGTTGTTTACCAAAACCAAATTCACATTCTCATCATTTTGATGTTACCCATCATTAATTACAATCTCCCAAGGAATATCTCGGGACTGCCACTCTACATTCTCCTATCGGTTTATAGCATTCCCTTTAAAATATAACAACTAGCTGAACTAGTGATACTTGACATTTTTTTTTTATATTTTGGTAATCCTAAAATATTCATCTGTTATAGTTCAACAGATGAATAAAGGTAAATTATTCATTGGCCACTTCAGCTGTAATGATTCCAAAGCAGCTGTTATTTACCTGGGCAACGGTCCTCAAATTAGAATAATTCTCTGAGTCAGCTCTGGGCTCCATGCTGCTACTCCTTATGTTTAACAGATAGGTTGTAGCAGCTCCAAAAAACCATTGTGGGCCAAGAAGTAAATACCCATTTTCAAAAGTGTAATTACTAGTATATACTATATTTATATTATAATCGGAGACATCATCATCAGGTAAATAATTAAAAGTGACAAGTCTGAAAATTAAACTAAATGACTCCCAAGAAAACAAAAGGCACTTTTAGGCCACCGTTCAAGCAATATGCGTATGTGTAGAGAATGTTATTTTTTTTCTTTGCCCCAAAAGAAAGAAGTGTATAGAAATAATTATATAGCTCCCCTTTACCCTCCAAATTAAAGGTTTGCGCCTAGAAGGAAGTAAAATAAAATTGTGCCAATTTTAAACACACCCTCTTCAACATTGATAAAGGATTTCCTTGCTTGTAAGGACTCTTACTGTTGCATGAGATTTTGAAACCAGAACACAGAAAGCCTGTGTTTTTCAGAGCAGGGTGGGGAGTTTCAGGGAAGCACATGACTGGCTCTCCTGCAGGAATCTGCTGGGTCTTTGAATTCTCTTCAAAATAAATGTTAAAAATAAATGAGTCTGTGAATTTGGGTTCTGCCATAGCAGTGTGAGCCCACTATAGCCTATCCCTCCTACTGATTACAACTAAAAACTCTGACCAAAATATGGGAAAAATAAACTACCTAAAGATTGTGAAAGCAAAAAAAGCTGGTGGATTATGGGGTGTGGGGGTGGGAGATTTCTCTCTCTCTCTCTCTCTCTCTCTCTCTCTTCTAATTCAGCTTTATCCTGAGGGCAGGCCCCAGTTTCTGAGCAGTGTTTGCTATAGGCAGTTAAAATTTCAATATGAATATGTTTTTCTAGCCAGAGGAACCAGGAAATATTGACCCTGTGGGGTGGAGAGAGTAGGAGAAATCCCAAATGAGAGGAAGAAGAAATAGAGACAGGGGTCCCTAATTTTGGGTATGAACTCTAGGTTCAATCTACCATCTGAGCCAAGTATGCAAGGTACAGACTCAAACCAACACCGAACAACTTGGGGTCACAGAGCCTAATTGGGATAACTGCCTGCTAAAGCCAAAATAACATTCTCCGGAGGATTATGAAAGGACTCTGAATCTACGTTACTTTGACAATGTTCAGGATACCATCTGAACTTACTTGACAACCAAAGAAACAAGAAAATAGGACCAATTCTCAAGAGGAAAACAATAGACAGATGCCAACCTCAAGATGACCTAAATGTTGAAACTACCGAAGACTTTTTAAATTATAATTATAATTATGATCCTTGAGGTAAAGGAAAAAGACATTGGAAATGAATGAAAAGATAGAAATTCTCAGCATAGAAATAGAAACTGCCAAAAACAAATCAAATGGGAAAGTTTAGAAATGAAAAATACAGAAACTGAATTTTTTTTTTTTAATTCACTGGATGCTCTTCCACAGGAGACCTACTCCCCACCACTGCTGCCCTGACTCTAGTGGTCCCTGAGAAGTTCCAGCACATTTTGCCAGTACTCAACACCAATATCCATGGATGGTGGAAACAGCCTTTGCCTTCACCGCAGGTAAGGGTAGGGGGCAAATATATGCTCAGGGGTGTTGAGAAAAACAGACATCAACTGCACCAGGAGAGCAGGAGAGCTCACAGAGGATGAGGTGGAACACATGATCACCATTAAGCAGAATCCCAGCTCAGTGCTTGGACAGAAGGACATGAAGGATATAAAATACAGCCAGGTTGTGGCCAATGGTTTGGACAAGTTCCCTGAAGACCTGAAGCAGCTGAAGAAAATCTGGACCCACAGAAGGCTGCACCACTTTTGGGGTCTTCGAGTTCTAGATCAACACACCAAGATCATGGGCCATTGGGGCTGCACAGTGCATGTATCTAAGAAATAAATCTGTAGACCTTGTCTATTAATAAATTCACTGGATAGGCTCAATAGCAGAACATAAGAGAAAATGAAGATAGAGCAATAGAAATTATCCAAACTGAAGAACAGAAAGAAACAATTGGAAGGAAAAACAGACAAACTTTTCTAGACCTTTAGGACAATATCAACAAGCCTAGGATTGGAATTCTACAAAACAATTATTATAACTAATAAATGAATTTAGCAAGGTGCAGGGTTCAAGGTTAATATACAATATTAATTGTATTCTTACATATCCCTAGCAAACAATTAGAAAATGAAAATTTCAAAATTTCTGTTTATAGTATCACCAAAATCATAAAATATTTAGCAATAAATCTAACAAAAGGAGACCAAAACTTCTACACTAAAAACTATAAAATATTGCTGAAGAAAGTTAAAGAAGACTTAAATAAGTGGGAAGATATAATATACTCATGGACTGAAAGACATTATTTTTAAGATGACAATATCTCTATGGTGAACTATACTCCATATGATACCAATAAAAATTTCAACAGGGTTTTGTTGCTGCTGTTGTTGTTTTTGTAGACATTGACAACCTGATCATAAAAATTTATATGATAATACAAAGGATCTCAAATAATCAACGCAATTAAGAAGAGAAAAGCAAAGTTGAAGGTCTTGCCCTACCTGATGTCAAGACTTACTATAAAGCGTTTGACACTGGTGAAAAAAATAGGCATATGGATTATATCAACTGTTTTGTTTGTCTTTACAAAGCTGCCAATTCAGAAGGGAAAGTCATTTCAACAAATAGTTCTAGGCAAATTAAATATCAGTTTGGAAAAATTGAATATCTATCCCTATTTCACATCATAGCCCAAAATTAACTCAAAATAGGTCATTAATCTATATGTAACCATAAAACTTCTAGAAGAAAGTATAAGATAAAATCTAGAAGAAAGTATAAGATAAAGTTTCCTAAATGGGACATCAAAATTACAAATCCTAAAAGAAAAAATAGAAAATTGGGCTTGATCAAAATTTAAAACTTTTGTTCCTCAGAAGGTACCTTTAAGAAAGTGAAAAGGGCCCAGCAGTGTGGCTCAGTGGTTCTGTGTTAACCTCTGAACTAGGAGGTCACAGTTCGATTCCCTGTCAGGCAGCCAATCAACGATTCTCTCTCATCACTGATGCTTCTAAGTCTCTCTTTCTCCCCCTTCCTCTCTGAAATCAGTCAAAAAATATATTTTTTATAAAAAGACAGTGAAAAGGCAGGCCACAGAGAGGAAATATTCACAGTATATATCAAAGGACTCTTCCATGGAATTTATGAAAGAATCTCTTACAATTCATTTATAAGAAGCCCAAAAACCCAATTTTTTGAAGTACAAACTGTTTGACCACAAAAACAATACACAGATGGCAAATAAGCACATGCAAAGATGTTCAACATCATTACTCATCAGTGAAATTCAAATTAAAGTCACAATGAGATTTTATTACACATCCATTAGGTAGGCTAAAATTAGAAAGTATGAGCATACCAAATGGTAGCAAGGACATGGAGCAACTGAGACTCTCATAATTGCTGGTAGGAATGTAAAATGGCACAACCAGTTTGGGATATATTTTTACGATTTCTAAAGAAAGTTAAACATACACCTACCATCAGACCAAGGCATTCCACTCCTCAGTATTTACCCAAGAGAAACAAAGACCTGTGCGTGAAGGTTCTTCACAGCTTTATTTGTAATAGCCCCAAGCTGGAAATAACCCAAATGGCCATCAACAAGTGAATAGGATAAACAAATTGTTATATATCCATACAAAGGAATATTACTCAGCAATCAAGAGATGAATGATTGAGACATTAAACAACATGGACAAACCTAAACATCAATATACAGAATAAAAAATTCAAGCAAAAACAGCATACACTGTTTAATTCCATTTAAACAGAATAATAGAAAATACAAAGTAATCTATAGTGACAGAAAGCAGATCCCTGATGGCCGGGGGAAATGGAGTGGAGGGAGAGATGGATTACAAAGAGTCTCAAGAAAACTTTCGATAATGATGAAAATGTTTGTTATATTGATGTGGTGGTTATACAGGTATATACATGTCAAAACGGGTCAAATTGTACACTTCAAATATGTGCATTTTATTGTACCTCAATAAAATTGTACCAAAAATCCAGGGGGCAAGGGGAGGAGAATCCAGTTTCCTGGCAAAGGCAATGGGTAGCTGTGTGGTATCTGTTACCAGTCATATGGTGAACTAGATAAATCATCTCACTGTAAAACAGGAATGGTGGATAAACTATTAGCAAACATTCGCTTACGTGTACATTGACTCCACTGGAAAGAAAGGCATCCAAGTTTGGCCCACCCTTGGAGAGTAGGAGGAGAGGTTGCTGGTTCCTTCCTTAAGCTAGGCACTTTGACGTCAACAGGCACTCAGGGACAAGGACTTGGCCTTCACAGGGCAGGATCTGGACTGAGACTCCCACATAGCTGAGAGCACCGAAGGGCTACACGCTCAGTGGAAGGTTAGTCCAGGAAAAAAATCCACTTGCTGGCCCAGGATGAAAATAGGAAACTCTTCTGCCTTGGAAATGATCTCCTTTAAAAACATGTAACCACAGCCTATCCTCATGTGGGCTTAGGATTTGAATGTCTACTACCTCTGTGGTCAGATAAACCCAAAGTAGATAAATTAAAAAGTGGTCCAACCTGGAGGTCCCCTTGAGGCACCTGGCAGAAACAAATACCTAGCTTCTCGGTTTGGCAAAATCCTTAGGCAAGCCTCACAGGATTCTGACAATAATATCCACTTAAAGTGGACTCTTAATACAAAGAAAGTAACAAAACATAAGAAAACTGGAAAGGCAATATGTGTGCAAATGTATAGCACTTGGGTAACACTTTTGTTGTTAAATATTGGAATTTTTATAAGCAAGGCAAGTAAGTAGCCCATAAAATTTGGTACCTTTTTTCTCAGGGAGGAAAGACTTGGAACCCCATTAAAAAAAGTTGGGCCCTAACTGGTTTGGCTCAGTGGATAGAGCCTCAGCCTGCGGATTAAAGGGTCCCGGGTTCGATTCTGGTCAAGGGCATGTACCTTGGTTGCGGGCACATCCCCAGTAGGGGGTGTGCAGGAGGCAGCTGATCGATGTTTCTAACTCTATCCCTCTCCCTTCCTCTCTGTAAAAAAATCAATAAAATATATTTTTTTTAAAAAGAATTGGGAATTATACCCACTATACAGGTCCATGAAATGAAGAAAGCAAGTTACAGAATATATGTAGATTGAATCTTCATTTTGAAGGGGAAAATGCAAAGGCCATATATTTGTATGTGCATATAACAGAGTATGGAAATATATACACCAAACTTATTGAAGAGTAGAATTTAAGGAGGATGAAGCAAAAGTTTAAACACCTGTGCATTGTTCAGATATATTTTTTCTCTTTGACAATGAGCATTTGTAATTTATTTAAATAAAGGGAAATATTTTAAAGAGCACTTTTGTTTGTCAGAATAATAGCAGCTATTTGTCATTTGAAAATAATGGACAAAACCCAAATTTCCAAGTGCAGTACAACTGCTAGCTCCAGGGAAGTCAAGCAATAGACAGAAAAGGACAAACCCTGTGTTCTTTGAAAAAAAAAATTCCTGTTTTTCACGCTTCTCTTCATTTGGCATTCTGTCACCAAAAATGTAATTATTCAGAAGCTGGTTTTCAGAAAGCTTCCCCTTCTAATAATGCTCTTTGAAAACAACTTGGAAATGATTCAAGAACTGACTGCAGGTCACAGTTGCCTTACACAATAAACTTTATAGCCTGCCCCCAAAGAGATTGGATCACAGAACTAAAAAAGATGGTGAGATAATTCCTCACTTGCACTTGACTTAGATTTAATCAGGTAATCAAAGATATTCTAGTTGAAGCAGGATGACTGATTGCATATAAAACATATAAATACTAAAAAACACAACTCTACAACATTTTGAAGAACTGAGTTATCTGAGATGTCTTGGTAAAAAGATGCCTACTTGAAAAAAAGGATGTCTTATTGGGAAAAAAAAGTCTTACCTTTATAAGCAATAAGGAACTAATTTGCTGTGTTCTACAGGTAAAATCCTTCTTGGAGATAAGAGTTTCTATAAAGTATAGGAAAAGACATTTTCCAGGGCAGAATTAAAAAATGGGTAGTTAAGAGATTTGTGTTTTATTTAAATTTGCATTTGAAAATTTCATCTTAATTGAATACATATGAAATATGAGATTGAGCTGATCTACAGATTACTTTTAACAAAATTTGTCCTCCTATGCCAAATTTCAGACATGTTGAGCATCAAAAAGAACAATAACTATAGGTGGTAACATATCAAATGAACAAAAATCCTTGAGTCCATAGTGATATTCAAAAGAAAAAAGGAATATAATAAGAAAATCTCTTTTTTTGTAGAATGTCAGTTAATAAAAGTAGAAAAGATACTTAGAAAACTACCATTTTGCATTCCCAAGGCAATAACTGATTCAGGCAAGATCAGCAATATAAGCTAAAGCCCTTTATGAAAAATAGGGTATCCACACAGCACCAAATAATCACCCACAAATACTAAACATTTGCAAAGAGGAAGAAAACCAAACTTTATAGTGAAGAAATCTCTACTTACCTATTTAGCCAAGGGATCACCCTTATTCCTTTAAAGGTCTCTTTCTCCCTTTCAAAAATTGATTTTGGAGGGTGGGGAGAGAAACATCCTATAAGGGCCTTAACCAGGGGTATTGAACCCATAACCTGGGTATGTGCCCCAACTGGAATTGAACCTCAACCTTTTGGTGCACAGGATGACGCTCCAACCAACTGAACCACACCTGTCAGGGCAGGGACCACTCTAAAATTCAGTAATAGTAGGGCAACCTGATATTATGTTTTTTGATGTAAAGCAACATAAGTGCACAAGATCACTAGTAAAATCTTCTTCCTAAGAATGGTTAAACTGAATCCAATCAAGCTTTACAAAATTTACAGGAAACAGGACTAGATGTTAAGACAATATAAGGAAACAACCAAATCCAGACTGTGGGACCATCTACAAGGTTAAGTGTCCTGACTTTAAAACCCAATGTCATTTTTTAAAAAGAGAAGACTATCCTATATAATAAAAGCACAGCGACCTAACAGCAGAACCACCAGAATGACCGGTCGACCAGTTGTTATGACACGCACTGACCACCAGGGGTCAGACGCTCAATGCAGGAGCTTCCCCCTGGTGGTCAGTGCGCTCCCACAGTGGGAGTGTGGCTTGGTTGATGGGGATGAGGCTCCCACAGTGGGAGTGTGGCTTGGTTGATGGGGATGAGCGGCTGCTCAATCAGTCACTCAGAGGGCAGGTCCACAGCTGCTTGGCTGACTGGGATGAGCAGCTGCGCCCGCAGCAGCTGATCCCTGCAGGCCACGCCCCCCACCAGTTCACGAATCTCATGCACCGGGCCTTTAGTTCTAGAATAAAAGACTAGAGATCTATAACCAAATACAGTAACATTGACTGAAATCCTCATTGGGAAAAAGGGAGAAGGGGCTAGTAAAAATTCTCAAGCCCAGCCAGGTGACTCAGTTGGTTTGTTCGTCCTCCTGTATACCAAAGATTGCAGGTTTGACTCCCGGTCCAGGCACACACCTAGCAGGTTTGATCTCTGGTCTGGGTGAGCACTCCCCAGTCTGGGGGCGTACGGGAGGAAACTGATTGATGTTTCTCTCTCTCTCAAAATCAATAAAAAAACATATCCTTGGGTGAAGATTTTTTAAAAATTCTTGAAACAGCCCTAACCGGTTTGGCTCAGTGTATAGAGTGTCGGCCTGCGGACTCAAGGGTCCCAGGTTCGATTCTGGTCGAGGGCCTGTACCTTGGTTACAGGCACATACCCAGTAGGGAGTGTGCAGGAGGCAGCTGATCGATGTTTCTGACTCTCTATCCCTTTCCCTTCCTCTCCGTAAAAAATAAAATATATATATTTTTTTTTTTAAAAATTCTTCAAACAATATTTGATATTAAGAATTACTGACAATTTTCCTTGGGTTTGTGAGATCATATTGTAGTTATATAAGAGACTCTTCCATTCTTAGGAAATAAATGCTTAAATTTTTAGAAATGAAATATCATGATGCCTGAAATTTACTTTAAAATAGTACAGCTGTATGGTGAGGATGGCCAAAATCTGTCTTTGACCTTCAAAACCAGCAATATGGTTTAACCTAATAAATACATTAAAGAGTTAAAGCAAGAACAGCATAATGTTAGCAATTATTGAATCTAGGTGGTTTCTATACAAGTGTTTATTGTACTATCCTTTTAACGTTTCCATGTTATAAATATTTTATAGTAAAAAGTTGGAGGGAATTCTAAGAAATATTTTCCTTAAACCGCATCTATCAAATTTACCTTAAATTTTAAAGAAGTACCTTAACTGTTTTAAAGAAGTGGTTTGCTTTCCCTCCTTATTACCATCCATTTGAAGAAAAGTACTAAAACCTGCCTTAATTATTGCAAATAATATTCTAATGCTAGACTAGGCCCAATATAAATCCCACAATAATCAGTACGAGAGTTATAGGTGTAAACATCTGGTTTTATGCCCAAATAACAAACTTAACAGCAGTAAAACAAATCATTTATTACAGCATATAATGTTATATTAAATTTACACAATGATATATAAAAACACATACTGTTTATATCACACAGTAATTTAACATCAACAGGAATATCAAAACAAATACTACTCATGCACAAAACATGCTTGTATCGGTATAAAAAAGCAATTTTACACAATACTGTTTACCAAAAACAATTCTTTTTTTTAAAAAAAGCCCTTCCTTCCAGACAGGGTCAGTGGTCCAGTCTGGACTGGATTGCACGGACACGTGTGGGCCAAGGCGTAGGTGGCACAGTGCTCAGTGAGCTTGGAGTCATGCCCAAGGTCATTTCATTAGGAGTGAATTTCTCTGCACCCACGGACCAAAACTTTATCCCAAAGGCAAGTCCTCCGAGGGAGGAATGGTTGGATTTGCTGCAAATTAGGGAGGAAAAAGGCATCAAAATGTTGGATAAACAGCCCTAAAAATGGTTACCCTAACCAGGGCCTAGGCACAAGTTTAGTGAATCCTTTCAAGGGTATTACCAGCCTCTCTATCCAAGTCACCAGCTCTCTGGATTTAGGGCCTGGTCTTCAAGTTCTGAGTAAACCACACAGTTCTGAGACGACAGAATGGGAGTGTCTGACTGTCTGAGAAATGCAGACTGTATAAAAAATTAGAGAAAACGAACACGCTCCCTCATACCTACTTCACACAATTATGTGATGCCCCTCAACAGGAAAGCCCTCCCGGAGACACTGCCCTAAAGAACCAAGAAGCAAATGTATGTCCTCTAATTCCATCTACCTGACCTTCAGATCAAAAGGTCTCATCCCAATGAAACCATCACAGATGCTCAGGAAATTTAAAACGAAAGTCAGCTGATACCACAAAAAATGTATGCATTATTCACCACCCTTTAAAACCTCAATATTTACTTCTAACCAGCAAAACATTCTTCACCTTCCATTCAAGGCACTAGTGTCCATACATAATGAAGACGAGACATTAATTTACTTCGGTTTAATCTTCACAAAGGGAAAGCATTCCATGAAATCATTACACACACGAACTAAGACGCCACCTCTCCTTCCCCCGCGACAGACGTCCTCAAACGGTGGTCATCAGCTTCAAAGAGCCAGACCGGAAGCGGAGGATTTTCTTCTTGAGGTTGTGGGAAGCCTTGATTTTGACAAAGGTTTTGGTGGGGTTGCTGTGCAGGTCCGGGGCTGTGACCGCCTGAATCGGGAGCGTCTGGACGAACTGGGACCAAATGAGGCCCCCGCTCTCCTCCGAGTCGCTGGTGCTGGTGCTCTCGCCCGCGAACTCGCCCTCGCTCACGCTGGACTCGCTGTCCCCGAAGCAGTTGGTGGTGTAGTTGCTCTGCTCGTCCTCGCTGGTGTCCACCACGGTGGAGTGGAAGAGGGACTCGCACTCGGCCGAGTACTCGGAGTCGCTGGCCACGTAGGCGTAGGGGCTGGCATAGGGCAGTGCCACGGCCGCCGCGCACAGCCCCGCGCCCTCCCGCCGGCCCCGCCGTGCGCGCCGCAGAGCTTCTTCGTAGGAGACCTCGGCGGCCGACCTCCACCGCCGCGAGTCGGTTCGCTTGTGCCGGGGCTTGGCCACCACCGCCTCGCGCCCATGGCCGTGCGCCCTGCTCCCCGGCCGGTGTGCAGCCCCCAGCGGCCGGCTGGGAAGACCCGCTTCGGCATGGCCGCCCCCACTCCTCCTCCCTTTGGCGGAGACCTTCCTGAGTTTCTTATTTGTATCCATGTCGTCGGGGAACCGACACTTCTTGCTGGCTGCCCGGGTTTTCTCCCTCACGGTGGGCAAGGCGCCGTCGGGGCCGTGGAGGGCCTGGGCCCTGTGCTTCAGGGCGGAGCCCCGGGGGGCAGCTGCGGTCCGGGTGCCCCGGTGCGGCCTGACGCCCGGCTGTGGCGCAGGGACGAAGTGCGCCTTCACCAGAGGCCCCTCTTCCAGGCTTTGAGAAGAAGAGCCCTCGCTTTTGAAATCCAGGGCAGGCCGCTCTTCCACGGGGAAAGCTGAGGATGGGGGTGCCGGCGGGGCAGGAGGGGGCGCGGCCGGAGGGACGGCCTGCAGGCTGTTTTTCTGTGATGTCTTTTTCAGTGGCTGGACAACTTTGTTCTCTTGCAGCGGGGCGAGGCCTCTCCCAGGGCTCTCTTTTGGAGAGGCAGCTGGGATCTGGCTGCTTTCCTTGGGGGCCTCCTCTAGCACAGTGGTGGGGCACCGCACATGCTCCTGGGAGGCTAGCTTGGCATTTTTGGGTGGATGCTTACTTTGAAGTTCAGGGGCGGCACCAGGCGAGCAGCCCTCTGGCAAGGGCAACCTCTTGCTTTCCAGTTGTTCTGCCTTCGATTCTTTCGACCACTGCTTCAGTGGGGAGAATGTCCCATTGTCCAGAGAGGGAACTCCGACCGAGGGCAGAGGCGCCTGTTTATAATTCTTAAGGTTCCCAGTATTGCCCTGGGAGACACCCCCAGTCACTCTGACACAAACGCTCCCGTTCCTCAGAAGTCCCTTCGTGGGGTCCGCGTTCACACTGGTTCTTGGCTTGTTGGTCCTTACAGGGTGTGTTTTTTTCTGGACCAGGCTCAGAATGTAGCCATCCATTTTCTTGCTGGATGAGGGATGGGGAGCAGACCACACACTGCTTGGAGACGGTAAGGACGCCTCCGTCTTGATGGCGTCCAGCTCAGATCCGACACAAATGTCATTGGCGTGGTTACCCAGCCTCTCCTCTTCCCTCAGAGGGCTGCCTGTCAGGCAGAGGAGAAACATTGGGCTCTGCACGGCCACAGCATGAAGTGGACTGGGATAGCGATAGACATCATTCCCGTTTTTAGACACCAGATCACACTGGTACTTGGGATTCACATCTGCAATGACACCAAGGGAATTAAATTGTGATGTGGAGGGGAAACAGCAAACTGCCTCTGAGGCCTGGTCTTCACAGTGGCCTTCTGTATAGTCCAACCATCCTATGAGATCTGAAAAACATTTAAAGGTACACTCTGAAGAAATGAACTGGTCAGCACCAGCTTGACTCTGGCCAACTCCTAGGAAGACAAATTCATGGGTAGAGAGAGAATGCCAAGAATCAACAAATACTCCATGAGCTTTACATACAGTGCAGACTACTGGAGGAGGGGGAAAATATTTCACAAAGAAAATTTTAATATATGATGTAGCCTCTGAAGGAAAAATATTCAGCCATTAAAAATGTTTATCTATCTGTATCTATATCTATATCTATCTATATATATTATGCATTCATTGGTTGATTCTTGTATGTGCCCTGACTGGAGATCCGCGACCTTTGGCAAATCGGGACAAATGCTCTAACCCAGTAGTCGGCAAACTCATTAGTCAACAGAGCCAAATATCAACAGTACAACGATTGAAATTTCTTTTGAGAGCCAAATTTTTTAAACTTAAACTTCTTCTATCGCCCCTTCTTCAAAACAGACTCACCCAGGCCATGGTATTTTGTGGAAGAGCCACACTCAAGGGGCCAAAAAGCTGCATGTGGCTCGCGAGCCGCAGTTTGCCGACCACGGCTCTAACCAAATGAGCTATCTGGGCCAAAGCCAAAAATACTTTCAAATTATCAAATAATATGGGGAAACACTTTAAAGTATAGTGAAAATCATGATATAATACCAAACTATGATTATAATTTTATTAAGATTGAATAGATGCAAAAAAAGTCTGAAATGAAGCACACCCAGCTGCTAATTGTAGCATCTTAGTGTGGTAATAAAATAAGTGGCATGAACTTTCTCCTTTGTTTTCTATTCTCTAAATTTTCAATAAATATATATACTGTATTATAACTGGAAAAATAAATTTTTGAGTCATTTTTCCTCTGGACTACTTTCCCCTCTGTGTTCTATTCCTGGTTTTGCTTTAAAATACTTCAGATAAACTATACTTTCTATGGACTTTCTTCTCATATTGTATTTTTTAGACCTAATTCTTAATGACATATGTTCAAATATTACTGTCTATTGAAAGATCAGGGAAATTAATCAAGTTTCAATACAGACTAATCAAATTTAAATAATAATATATTTTAATAGTGACACTAACATAAAAAACAGTATTTTTTAAATAAGAAGGAATTCTTTTTTTAAAAAAATATATTTTATTGATGTTTTTACAGAGAGGAAGGGAGAGGGATAGAGAGTTAGAAACATCAATATGCCCGCAACAAAGGTACATGCCCTTGGCTGGAATCGAACCTGGGACCCTTCAGTCTGCAGGCTGACGCTCTATCCACTGAGCCAAACCGGCTAGAGCAAGAAGGAATTCTTGATAACACTTTAATAGATTAAGTAGTGGAATTAATGAATAAATGTTCACATCATAAAAATATAGAAGCCAAAATACTATGAAATCGAGCTTTCTTGCTTAATTAAGCAATTTTGATCTCTTATCTTGGTGAATATTATAACTTTCAAGTCCCTTTAAATGACCTTGAGTTAGAGATAAAAAATCAAAGTTTTTATCATTATATAATTTGTCCTCCATTATATTTATTCATTCAATGTTGGAAACCTACTATGTGCCAGATTCTATGTTAATTTTAAGGGAACGCTCCATGAACCTTAATGATAATTAGCAGTTTCGGGGAAAATATAGTCTCGACTCAGAAGTAACATGGTTAATTTTTAAAGAAATTATCATTATAAAAGAGCCATGTCCACTCCCCCCTCCACTTCCACTCCCAATAAGTAGCTTATTGTAAGGAGAACCATCTCTTGCTAATATCCTTGCCCATCCCTCCTCCTCTACTACCCTAAGGCCTATCTGCCTTGCTTAAATCCACATTAACCTACACTTCACCATTTCTCCCTTTTCCCTACTTAGAGTTAAGGAACAAGACAGACATCCCAGCCCCCAAGACCCAGCCCAACTGTCTCAATTATGTGAAGATGTAGCATTTGGGAGAGGGGTCTGTCTTTGAGGAAAACCTATACCAAAGTGCCTTTAATGGGTTTTAAAGTTTCCCTCTGAAACCAGATCTGTAGAGTGAAGGGGAGCAATTACCAATGAACTTGAGGTCCAGACCTTCTAGATAACACTGATCTGTTGCTTCCCCAAATGATTGCTGCTGACAACGCACCCTGTACAAATACAAAGACACCAGCCAATTAGCAGCTTCAGTTGTTGGTGTTAGGTGTGCATTGCCTGGACTGAAGAACTCCGCCTTAGACCCAGGTGGAGAACACAAACCAAGAGTGCCGTGACCTGTGCCAGCACCTACAGCTCCTCTACTCTCCATATTTCCTCTGCTCTTTTGAGGAATCAAAACAAAGCAGAACTAAGGAAGGAGTCCCGAGTTTCAGCAACAACTCTGCCATTCAGCAGATGAGGAGCCTCTGACAAACAGCATCTAAATCCAAACTTCCCCCCTTTTCAACGAAAACGTTGGAACACCAACAACGTCTGAATTCCCTTGGTGTGATGTGATGGAAAATCATGCACCTGGCCGTTAGTCCAGAGCATGAATCCTGCCTTTGCCACTCACTAGCTATTTGGCCTTAAACAACTTACCTAATCTAACCTCACGAGGCCTCATTTGCGGATACATAAAGTGGAGCTAACAGCACCTGCATCCTGCACAACTGCTGGGAGGAGCCAAAGGAGATAAAAGTACACAGACTCTCCAGTACAGTGACAGTGCTGCAGAGCAGGAATGCAGAAACTCTTCCAGTACCAACCATAGCATGAGTCTTTCAAAAAGAGTAACTGCGCCGAAACCGGTTTGGCTCAGTGGATAGAGCGTCGGCCTGCGGACTGAAAGGTCCCAGGTTCGATTCCGGTCAAGGGCATGTACCTTGGTTGCGGGCACATCCCCAGTAGGAGGTGTGCAGGAGGCAGCTGATCGATGTTTCTCTCTTATCGATGTTTCTAGCTCTCTATCCCTCTCCCTTCCTCTCTGTAAAATATCAATAAAATATATTTAAAAACAAAAAAAAAAGAGTAACTGCAAGGACAGCCCAGAATGAGAAACGGGCACATGGCCTAAGGGGACGTCACCCCGCGCGCCCGCTAAAAGGAGCGCTGCCATCAGACGAAGCGTTCTGGAGAACATGGAAGCGCCACGGCTCCCTGAAGTGCCAAGCAGCCCGTGGCCAGGCCGACAGATATATTTAACTTAATGTAAGCTTTAGCTTTAAATTATTCAAGAAAGAAGAAAACAGATCCAAAATGGTTTTCAAAAGAAAATACAAACAAGTTAAAGCCTAACAAAGCCTGTTAAGCAAAGGCTCAGAAACAGAGCTCAAAACTTGCATCGGGACAGGATTTCCAAAGATGAGCTGAATATAAAGCCGCGTGGCACCCTACGAAGACCAGAATAGTGGGCATCTTGGTTCTAATCTAGATGCAACTGGGCACTAAATGCAGCAAGCTGATGGAATTCTCGGTGCCTTTGTTTTTCATCAGTAAAAGGGGTTGAAGCTACGTAACCTTTAGGGAATCTTTGACTCCTTCCAATTAAAAAAAATGTGTATTAATTCTAAAAAGGCTTACCTGCAGATTTGGGACAGCTATCTGAGATAGTCAAGGTTGCCTCCAAGGGGCTGCAAAAGCAGGTGCTGGAATGACAACTGGATAAACACTCACTGAAGACCGAGTTAGAGGAATTGGAGAGGGATCCTGAAGCCCCATCACTCAGCTCATAAAACCCTACAAAGAAAGACACCATTTGGAATTAGGATCATGTCATGCAATCATACACATTTGTGCTTAAAGGGAAAAAAGGATAATCTTCGAGAAAAGGTAAGAATGGGAGACTTGGGTGAGGGGGTGGCAATTTTGGCTCACTGGACTTAGTGTCCTGATTTTATGGTTTTATTTCAAGCAATCCTTAGAAAAAGCAAAGAGCTCATAACTATGGATACATTTCAAAGTTACTCTCCCAGTCAAATTGATCCCCCTTGACCCAACCTTTAAAGATGTGCAAGGAAAGAGACTTAGATCTATCACAGCCCCAATATTATCATGAGAATTTCAGAAAGAATAACTTGAAGAGAAAACAAGTCTACTTAAGGAGCCAAATGGTTTAAAAGGAAAAAAAACTTTCAAAGTGGTCTCAGGAAGTTGAAGTGTGACTAATTTTCTAGCCCAGTTCTGACTTTCTCAAATTTCAAAGGAGGACCGCTCTTCCAGAAATTTGAATAGAACCTTTTATTTTTAAACTCAGGGGACTCCAGTCAGATCAAGCGCATTATTAAAAATGTTGTAGTCTGGTTTTAGTTCCCTCTCCTACAACCGAATGGCAGGCAGACAGCCTGTGGATTCTCTCTGCACTGTTAACACACTCCATTGCCATTTGCAGGGCTGGGAATGTTCAGCACAGGGCCCAGGTAGAACGCCTGCGTGGAGATGCTGTGGTTGTGTTCACACACTCACCTGAGCTGGGCCGGCTGTCTGTCTCCAGGTGCTCTTCAGATGTCTTTTCTACATCGAGCCTCAGGTCACTTATCTGCTTGTCAAGTTCTTGCAACTGATTCAACAAACCAGCATCTCTTCTCCTCAAACAATTCTGATTAGGGAGAAATGGAGAAAGGAAAAACGAACACATTCTGGTGACAAAGAACCAGAAAGGCTGCTCTAAGTCTTCGAACGACCATTTAGAGAGTTCACTAAATCTTCCAAAACTAAAATTTACTGCATGACCTGAAATAAAGAAAAACTTCAAGTCCTATGTTTAATTCCACTTTCTCACACTTGATGGTGATACAAAGTTTCTTCATAAAAACAATACTTGCTCTTAGTTTCAACTAGTATATACAAAATTAGGGAAGAATGAAAACATGCACTGAGATTTTATAACATCTGCATGGCGTCCATGTTTTACAAACTAGCACTTCACAGTCAACACCTTAATTTGAATTAATTTGAAGTCGGAGTATAACAGATTTCCTATCTTACTTAGGTGAGACTTGCGGGCCAAATGTCCTGCAGAGCTTTGTTTTCTATTAGTTGCTTTGTGGAGTTTAATCGGTCTTAGGGCCTTTGAAAGTGAGAAACTAATACTAATAGCCAGTGCCAAGTAAAATGTGAGCTGGCAGAATTCAAAACCCTCGAGGGAAGGTCCATCCAGATCTGAACTCAACTCGGGTTTCCAAAGGTGACCGATCTGTAGCGCTAACTCACACCGCCACCTAGTGCTTCCTGCTGCTGGAAAAGGGGGGGAAACACACACTCAAAAGGCATCTGGTTCAAATCACAAATGCCAAGTCTACAAATGAAAATAGTGCCACAAACACTGACTGGACTGGAATTCTCCTGACACGCTGCTGCCTAGCTCCCCTCCAGGGACAACGGGAATGTGCCACTCACAATCCCGAGACTAATAAAGACAAAAAGGTGCTATTGTACAGGACAATGCATGAAATGTCAACGACCAGGCATCGCTGGCAAGCACTGGCTCAAGTCAATGTTACATCCTAATATCTGGTCTAATCCCAGCGAAACACAGTAAAATGCCAAAATAGAGGTGTTACACGAACCATGATGTGCATACGTCCTTACAAAATAGATTCATGAATTGCTACTCCTGTGTCCTTTGACTTAAAAAGCGTTGGTATAAACCATATGCTTGTCTGCTAGGATGAGTTTCTTCAGGGAAAAAAAAAAAAAATGAACCTAACGAGTAAGAGCACTTTGAGGCTCAAAAAAGATAGAAATTATCTGAAAAGAGATAATACAAGACAACCACACAGCATCGCCGCGTTCCTGTCTGCAGACGGGACATTATCTGGCATGTGTCTAGTTTCAGATCGTATCACATGGTCAGATAAGGATTTGGGTTTTTTTTCCTGCTGCTGCTTTCAAAACTACATTTTTGAGGTCTCTGAAACAAAGCTGCCGCCATCATTCCGAGGCGGGGTCAAAAGCTGTTCACGGATACATTAAGCGCCAAAGTTCTTTTTCTTCCCCGTTAATGAAGATGACATAGAATGACGGGGGCGCTGGCAGGACTCCAATAACATAAATGCTCCCTGCGAGCAGGTCCTCTCTTCTCCTACCTCCACCACCCGTTACAGCCAGCAGTACGTATAAAATATAAGGGGAGGGGCACTTTTCCCAGCCAAATTTCCATCCGTTGCGTCTGTTTCAGCTGCCTGGTACAAAGGGCTTCTATTTGAAATTAAGCAGCAGCCCCAGCAAAAGCTGGCATGCTGAGGAGAGCCCCGGGAGGGGCAGGGCTCCTACGTGCGCTTCCGTGTGATCGTAAAATGCAGCATCGGACAGTTAACCTCGCCACAGGCCCCCTCCTCGGCTTTTGTCCCCTCTCGGTGGGACGACCTGAAGCTAAGGCGGCCTCCAGAGGAGATGGCATTTTAAATGAGGGCTTTGCAAACCTTCGGGGAGAGAGCGTGCATTCACTCGTCTAACTAGAGAGATGAGAGGTTACATCCAGGCCACTCCAAGAACCCCGAAGGGAGAGAGGCCATCCTTTCCCCGCAGATCGCGCGGGGTCGCCAGCCCCTCACCTGGCACAAAGCAGGGCGCAGGCAGGAACGGGGGTCAAGGAAGGCGGGGGTCCCGGGAACTGCGAGAATTTCCCCAGCCAGAGGCACTCCCGCGCCACCCCAGGTCACCTGCCTGGCTCACACCCGTTTGCCCGACAGCCGTGCCCCCACCTCCGGGCACGACCTACCAATTGCTTCCGCAGCAGCAAAATGTTCTCCTCCAAGAACTTCTCCTCCAGGCGGCTGCGCTGCGCCGCCTCCCCTGGCAGCTCCCCGGCTCGGGGCGCGGCGCCCGCACCCCCAGTGCCGCGCAGTGCGCCCCGGACCAGCAGCTCCTGGCGCTGGCGCAGGTACTCCAGCTCCGCCAGCCCGGCCAGCGTGGCCTCCTGCCGCTCGCGGGTGCGCTGCCGCTCCGTGTCCGCCTCGCCCTTCTCCCGCCAGCGCCCCTCGGGCTCCGCCGCGCGCTGCTCGCCCCGGGCCGGCGCCTGCGGCTCCAGCTCCCTCGCCACTCCGGCCGGACTCGGCTTCATGGCCCCCAGCCCTGCAGCGAACACCCGTCACCTCGGCCGGAACGTCCGGACGGAGGAGCGGGGCGCTCAGAACTGCGGCCGCGGGCTCATGCCGCCCGGGCGGCGGGACACAGCAGCGGGGGCGGCGGCCGGGAGCGCTCGTGGCCCGCGGGCTGCAGCCGTCCCGGCCCCAGCGGCGCCGTCCGCTGCGCCGCGCGTCGCCCGCCGCGGCCCCGCAGCTGATAACGCCCTGCCCGGCGCTACGTCACGCGCGGCGGCCGGGCGAACCCCCGCCTGGCGCCCGCCTCCCCGCGCCGGCCCCTCGGCTCCGAGGCCCGCTCCCCCCGGCTTCCCCCTCGTCTGTCAGGGGCGCCGCGCGCTCAGCGCCGGCCTCCTCCCCGCTCCGCCCCCCCGCTCCGCCCTCTCTCCTCCCCCGCTCTTCCCGCGGGTCTCTTCGCCCCTTTTTCGAGTTGACTGCACCCAGTTTTTGCTCGCTCCTTATTGGTCCTTCCCCACCTACAAAGCCGGGGCGAGCACCCCGAGCCCAGCCTCCTGTTGCAGCCGGCCTCGCAGCGGGGTCTGCGGAGGGACGCCGCGGTTGGGCTCCCCAGAGAACTTTCTGAAACTCCACCGAGTTGCTGCGTGTACACCATCTTAACCCTTTCCCCGCACGCCCCGTTCTCATCCCCTGGACCGCGTCAGGTCTCCTTCACCTTGCCAGGCTAGATACCAAGTGCATTCAGTGACATCCTCCGGGGCTTGGTTTTTTACTCCACTCCGTAAAGGCAAGCACTACAAAGCACAGGGCCATGTTCTAAAACTGTTCAAGTCCGAGTTTTGTGGCCGTTTGGGTTTTCTTGTGGAAGGCATTTAGAATTAGGCAGCAGGACATCGCTGTCTAGCGAGCGGTTGCATCAATTCTTTTACAAGCTCTGGGTTTCTGTGCGCGCGCGCACGTGCGCGCTCTGGTTTGGGTGTGAGTTTTTTATTGTTATTTAGTCTGCGCTCAGGAGAGCTCTGACTCTGAAACCAGACTGCCGAAATCTGAATCCTGTTTCCTGCCAATACTAGGTGGGCGGGCAAGTTACTTC
Organism: Plecotus auritus; assembly: GCF_963455305.1. Taxonomy (NCBI): domain Eukaryota; kingdom Metazoa; phylum Chordata; class Mammalia; order Chiroptera; family Vespertilionidae; genus Plecotus; species Plecotus auritus. The sequence continues at coordinate 39,204,437 of NC_137770.1, forward strand.
ACCTCTTTATGCCTCTGTTTCCCTAACGGTTAAATGAGCTACTAACAGGATCTGCCTGTTGGAAGAATTATAATAAAATATAGTATAGTATAATATACGTTGGGGGTGTGGGGTGCATTTACAACGTGGCAGGCACATAGTAAGGCTTATATAAGTTCTAGCTTTTTCTTTTTTTTTCCCTCCAGAGGGACTATAAATTTTCCCCGTCCAGTAGCATTTGCAGTATGGTCATCTCTGCTTGAGACGGGGTCGCAGGGAATTTCAGTAGGATAGGGGTCTGGAAATGCCACTTGTCTGTGGAAAAGTACCATATCTCTTTTTTAAAAAACAGAACATCCAAGAGCCTCAGATATTGAATCCAGCAAGTCACAATTTGCTGAAGTTCAGGCAAAGTGTGTAAAGGAGTACATCCTCTCATTATTTCAGATTCTCCCACCTTTGCCCAGCTGTTTACCCCTGCTAAAAACTCTCCATTTCTCCCCACTTTGTGGTCTAACTTCCCCTCCAAGATCAGTTCACATCCCTCCTCTGAACTTCAGTTAACTAACAGCGTGAATGTCTGATTCTTACCAAATGCTATTTGTATGGTTATTTACCTAGGTATGTACACGCATGCCTTTGTACATACGTGTTTATGTGTATCTCTTCTCTCCAATTGCATTACAAAAGTTCCCTGGAGGCAGGGACTGTTTTAATATTCTTTTAGTATTACTGTTCTCAGGACAATGCCTTGCAAGCATTCAACCGATGATTACTAGAGAGAGACTCAAGAAAATGTAGGTTTTTAAATATATATATATATATATATATATATATATATATATATATATGTTTTTATTGATTTGAGAGAGAGATAAGGGGGAGAGAGAGATAGAAAAATTGGTGAGAGAGGAACACCTACCAGTTGCCTCCTGCACGCCCACTACTGGGGATCGAACCTGCAACCTGGGCATGTGCCCTCTCTGGAAATTGAACCAGCAACCTCTTGGTGCATGGGACCACTCTCAACCAACTGAGCCACACCAGCCAGGCTGTACATTGTCTTTTTATTAATGTACTTTCTAACTAACTAAGTAGTACCCTTTTAATCCCTGAGATAAATAGAATCAAGGTGACATTTACCAAAAAAAAAAAAAAAAAAAGCAAGAGTTCCCTTGCCATTCCCCAACCACCTCCCTATGGCTGCCCCTCACAGGCATAAGAGGAACTATGACTACAACCATGATCATAATTAACAAGATTGTATGTTAGAACTAAAAATGGAATTATGTTCAGGTGTTCATCAGCTTTTAAAACAAAATCCGTTTTATTCAGGTCACCTATGCTTTATGCCTGCTGTATGCCAAGCACTGTACTTGATAATGCAGGAACTAAATTTTTCTCCCGAATTTTAGTGAGGCATTAGAAAATAATGCCACTCATCTATGTCCTCTGTCATTCATTGTCTCATTCTATTCATTTCTAGGCAAGCTTCTTGCTTTCTATTTCTGAATCAGATTCCTTCTGGCCGGGTGGAGTCTATTATTGTGGCCTGTGTTATATCACACATCGACAACTATATTTATATAGTTGGGGGGAAGCTGAAACATGTTTTTGCACACTACTAATAAATCTTGTTAAAGCAGACAGACAAGTTGCTATTTCTCCAAAACTGCCCACCTTCCCACCCCTCTCCTCACCAAATGCCACTTTTGAGTTGGCTCATTAGTCCAAAGCAAACCATTTGCCATAACAGCTTGTACATCTCCTTGAAAAAGTGTTCCCAACAAGTTTAAATATTAAAATTAATGTATTCAAATGGCTCTGCCAATAAAATGGTCACAAATAGGAAAAAAGGTTATGCTTTCCACAGTATCCATTACACATTAATAAATAATGCTGTTCATTCACACGCCAATTAAAACAAACTCAGGCTGTCAAATGAAGTAGAAGCAAGGAGCTCAATGCTCTAATTGTTTTTCCAGGAAAACTCCCAATGTCGTCAGATTAAGTGTGACTGGTTGGGTTGCCCCTGTTCTCTTCTTAACCCAACAGCCAACTTTTCTCCTCTCCAGTCTAGTTCTCTGGCTTTTCTTTCCTCGGAGTCTTAGTTTCGGTTGCAGGTATTGGAAGGCAGAGGAAAGTAATCACCCACTCACTGCTCACTGCTCCTTTTTGTTGCCAACAGGGTCTCACTTTTCTCTACTGTTTTGATTTTTCCCTCTGTTTCTTTTTAAAGCAGTTGCTGTGCTTCTTCCTTAAGGCTACTTTGTGATCTTCTTCCTGGTATTGCTCAGCCCTAGTTAATTCTTTTGCTCACCCCTCCCTTTGCCCCACCTCTGTCTTCTCAGAAAAACTGCTAATCCACACTCAGAAAGGGTAGCACTAAAGATGGGGTGGATCTGCCCTCTCCCGAACTGATCTGGAGAGTAAGATAGAGTTGTCAGCATGAAAAAGAGTCTTTGACGGAATGTATCACAGTCGTGTAGCTTACGCTTAAAGATATTTCCTGGGCAGGGCCAGGAAAGGAACCTTCTTCGGATCATACAGCCTGTTTGCCTTTGGGCAGAACAGCTCCCAACAGCATCCCCAACCAAGTCTGAGTATCATTCTTCACATGCCTTATCCAGCAGTGAACATTCTATTGCAGTCAATTGCACGTTTTGCTGTAGAGCAAAGCAACAAAATGATGCCTTGCAGCTTTTATGGCCAAACAAACACAAATGATGTAATTGGGAAAAGCTGTCTCCGAATAGGAGGGAAAAAAATAAAGGACAATCCTTTGAGTTGGGGTGATGACCACCATTTGAGGGTCTGGGATCAAAGCTCCAGCCAGACATCAAAGCCCATTTGAATCTAATGCCAGAAGAGCCACAGTGAATTAAACATCATATATAAACTAATTATAGCTTGACCCCACAATCCCGCTTCAGAGAGCACACATAGGGGAAAGAAAGCAGACATTGAAACAAAAGATCAAGAAAAAGGAAAGTTGGTAACAAGACTGGGCAGCATCATGGCCCTGACCACTTTAAAAATCTTTTGAGGGCAGAGGGGAATAAGGGACTGGCAGCAGAAACAGCAAACTTTGGACAATGCCAGTCTTGTTTGCAAGGCCATGTATGAAACAGCTTCTTCCACTCTCACGGACGCCTGCACAACCAAACACTCCTTATTCCCAGAAGAAAGGTTATCTTTTAGCTGTTTTAACGTTATTAAAGAGGTCCCCTGTCACCAGGTTTCTGCTGGAGAAGCACAAGGTGATTCCATGAAGTTTGGGGGTCAGTTCTTCAGGAAGCTCAGGCTTGCTCATAGAGCACACCATGCGGTCCAGACACTCATATCTGTCTGGGAGTGACCTGCATTCTTCATGGTCTTAATTCCTGATGTCCCCACCGACCTCGGACTTCAGTCACCCAGCTCTGCCACTTCTGCTGGCCATCTTTACAGATGGAAGGGGCAGCATACCGAATGTGCAAGTACCCTAGAACTCTGTGCCTAGTAACACCAAGTCACAGTGAATGCTACTTCATCCCCAGGCAGAATTTAAAAGTGTCTCCAAGACAAGTGGCCCCTTTAAACATGTTGCCCTTACTGGTCCCCAGTTATCTGAAATTCTCAGTCTCCTGCCCTGGCAAACCGTGACACATCGGCTTTGATAATGCAGAGAACATGTTCAATCGTATTTCTTTGTAGATAAACATTAGTGATTTCTTAAAATAACAAAATCTAAATGTATAACCTGAGTATCTTAATAAGAAAAAATTTTAAAAGTGAGCCTTCTTATAGTATAAAAACAAATATATACCATCATTATATCACATTACTTTGATTAATCATTTATTCAGCAGGTATTTGAGCATCTATCTAATTATATGTGCCAGGAACTGGGGATACAACGGTGAACAAATCAGACACAGTCCCTACCTTCATGGAGGTTAGGGTCTAGGAGGTAAACTGGCACTAATTAAATAACACATACATATATGTGATATATATTTATATATAGATATCTATATCTATCCAAATATATATACCATATATATTTATGTCCAAATATATGTAATTCCAGATTAAGAAACAACTACTACGTTTTGCAAAATTATATTTTAAAAGCAGATATATTCTGTGATTATACCTAAAAATTATAATCAAATGAAATTACACACATGAAAATTAATGACCTTGCCATAGCTGAATTGGCTCAGTGGATAGAGCATCGGCCTGCAGACTGCAGGATCCTGGGTTCCGTTCTGGTTAAGGACACATGCCCGGGTTGTGGGCTCGGTCCCCAGTAGGGGGCGTGCAGGAGGTAGCCAGTCCATGATTCTCCCTCATCATGGATGTTTCTATCTCTCTCTCCCTCTCCCTTCCTCTCTGAAATCAATAAAAAATATATATATATTTTTTAAATTAATGACCTTTGTAAAACTTATGTTTTTTACAAGGAAGGGAATCTTATATTTTACTTTTTATTGTCCTTTAAAAACAAATATTTTTTCTCCTTAAAGCTACAATTGAAATATCTATAAGGGAATACTTGCCCCATAGCAAAATAATTCAACATTTTCCTTTAAGTTTAAGTCATTGAGAGGTAGTCAATAGGATATGTAATTAAACTTAAGACAACTAATCACCTTACAGATCTATTTCTGACCTTCTTCCTCAGAATACTCTCAGAAAGGAGAAAGAGAACGCATCACTCCAACCCATGATCCTATGAGCCATTTCCCAAACGGTTTACTGATCATTTCTACACCAACAGAGACATGACCGAGGTGATGTTTTTAACATGGTGATTAACATGAAAGCAGCGGCTTCTGCTTTAGGATGTAGACAACTGGTCCAGTTCTTCCATTTCCTTTGCTCCTGTGAACCGAACCTCTCCGAGGTTGCGACAGGAAGAACCAGAACTCAAAACAAGTTCCCACATGTAGTTCTGGGCCTGTGTTTGCCCCCAAGACCCACAAAGCCACTTTAATTAAGATCCCTGGGGCGGCCCGGCATCCCCGTGGAAAGCCCCAATGCCATTATCACCCAGGGAGCGGCTGAAAGCGCGCTGCTGGCGGAGGCCTAGGTGGCCGGGCCCCTGGGGGAGCCTTCCTCTAATCCTGGGGCCTCTGCAGCAGGCCGTGTGAAGAGTAGCACATCCACTTCAAACAGGATTTGGGCCTTGGGTATGTTTGGGCGGCGAAGGCTGGGGGTTGGGTGGTGAAGAGCCTTGGATTCAAAGAGAAGTCAGCTGGGATGACAGGCAGAGGCTGTGTGCCCGGCCAGGGCCTCTATCTCCATCTCCCTCTGTACCCCAGGGGGCTCTCCCTCCAAAGTGGGGGTTCTTTGAAGTCAGGGAGGACGGTTTTGTCAACAGATGGGACAATTCGCTTCTGTTCAGTTTGGTGTGCAGACTGAATTCAAACAAGAGTCGAGGGAGTGTTGCTTCGTGATAAAGAAACGCTGCCATGTTGTTACACCCAACTCTTCCCCTGCCAGGCTCGGTGGAGCACGTGGTTGACTCAAGCTTGCCGGTAACAGAAGCTGTTTCCACAGAAAAAATCCAAATCTAACCTTGCACTCTCAAAAGGTGGTGAGAGGATATATATCTGGGGTCAGGCCAGCCTGGATTTGAACTCCAGGCCCCTGGTGCTCACCTTCATAGGCTGATGGGCATGTGAACTCTGACTTCCCTCAGCCTCGTTCTTCTCATTTGTAAAATGGGGCCTACATCTAACCTTAGAGAGAGGCTGTGAAATATCTGGAAATAAATGTTGGTTACCCCAAAGTCCCAAATGTTATACATGCATGTGCACACCCCCTCAGAGAATGGACATTTAAGGACGTTCCTATAAGGTAAAAATTATTATCAGCTGTTGCTTTGACAGTTTTCATACATGACTTTGAAATTTTGTCTAAAGCACACATAGAGTATTGTTTTCAGAATACTTCATTGGGTTTTGAACTATAAGTAGGTCAGAGAGACTATTGAGGAGTAGCAATGTGGTTTCATCCATTGGCATTGCAGACTGCCAACATGAAACACAAGGATCCTGCCCTTAGAAACCAGATGGACCTGCCCTGGCTGGGTAGCTCAGTTGGTTACAGCATTATCCTGATATGCCAAGGTTGCAGGTTCAATTCCCAGTCAGGGCACATACAAGGAGCAATCAATGAATACATAGATAAATGGAACAACGAATCAATGTTTCTCTCCCTCTCTCAAAACAATCCTATATAATAAAAGCCTAATTTGCTAAGTGTCTGGTCATCCATTCAACCAATCAAAGTGTAATATGCTAATGATATGCTAAGGTCGTTCAATCTCGCTATGACGTACACTGACCACAAGGGGGCAGACAGTCGACCAGTCAATCGGTCACTGTGACGTGCACTGACCACCAGGGGCAGATGCTTCGACTGGTAGGTTAGCTTGCTGCTGGGGTCCAGCCAATTGGGACTGAGCAAGACGGGCCAGACACCCCTGGAGCCCTCCTGCAGTCCATCACTGACTGGCCAACCTCCCACATCCCTTGCCGGCCCCGACCATGCACCGGTGGGGTCCCTCGGCCTGGCCTGCGCCCTCTTGCAATCCAGAACCCCTCAAGGGATATCGGAGAGCCAGCTTCGGCTGGATCCCACAGGCCAGGCCAAGGGACCCCACTGGTGCACTAATTCATGCACCGGGCCTCTAGTAAATAAATAAGAATAAAAACAAAAACCATATGGACCAATAGAGCAATGGGTGTATTGGAAAGAGCATAAGCTTTCACTCAATTTCTTGAAAAAGTCCTAGTGAATGTGGAGGATATGTCACATAGTAAATACTAGAAGATAAATGCTTTATTTTCCTTCATCTTTTATCTGAGAATTATTTATGTTAATGAAATTTATGTAGTTCCTTTCCTTTTTTGCAAAGCCTCTTATGATAGAAAATTTCAAAACACAAAAGTAGAGAAAATGGTTTAATGAATTTCCATGAACCCATCACTCAGGTTAACAATTATTAACAGACTAGAGGCCCAGTGCTTGAAATTCATGCTTGAGAGAGGAGGGTGTCCCTCAGCCTGGCCTGTGCCCTCTCACAGTCCAGGAGCCCTTGAGGGATGTCCAACTGACAGCTTAGGCCTGCTTCCCACATGGGCCCTAAACCGTCAGTCGGACATCCTTAGTGCTGCCTCGGAGGCGGGAGAAGCTCTCGCCACCATCACTGCACCTGCCAGCCTTGAGCCCGGCTTCTGACTGAGCAGCGCTCCCCCTGTGGGAGTGCACTTGACCACCAGGGGGCAGCTCCTGCGTTGAGCGTCTGCCCCCTGGTGGTCAGTGTGCATCATAGCGACTGGTCATTTTGCCGTTCAGTCAATTTGCATATTAGCCTTTTATTATATAGGATTATAAGCAAGCCCCATTTAGAAATGAATATTTTGATAATTTGGAGGGACCAGCAGATATAAAAGAGTTGCCAATTAGAGCTGTAATCCTATCATTAGTTGAGTGCTAGGCATACAATAAGCACACAACAAAGGCTAGATGTTATTATCATCATTTCCATTTTTTTTTTCTAAATTTATCCAAAAATTTTTGATGGACCTTACAGAATACACTTCTCATCCAAAGGGCACAAAGCATTTCTCACAATCACCCCGGTATATCATGATGTAGGGAGATGAAGTTTCCCTGAAAAAAAGCAGTGAAGTGATTCTCCCAGCCTCTCAGGACACGACGACCCGAGTTACTGGTTCTGTGGTTCTGGCTGTCCTTGTGCAACAATGGCTTTCTCCCTTTTGTCCTATTGTTGCAGGTAAGCTGCCAGGCAGCTCGGGAGCATTAGTCAGCCGGGCACTCAGAATATTCGGAAAAGTTGCCTTTATTGCAGATTGCACTAGTGCCATGATACAGGGGAATCAGTCTCCAAATCCTGAGTGATGAATATGGACGAAGCTTTCCCTTTCTACTCTTAGTTCCTTTGTCCCCCAAATATGGGTCAGGCTTCCCCTGTGAATTGGGATGGGGGAAGTGAGGTTACACCCAGAGGCTTGCCAGCACTGGCACCAGCCCCTCCGGGGTTGTACATGGTTCATGATTTATGGTCTCTGTAAAATGGGGGTATTCCAGGAAACAGGTTCTGCAAGGCAGGACAGGCATCACAGATAAGAATGGAGTTGGGTAAGAATGGAGTTTATCGGCAAGCAAGGATGTACATCAGAAGGCAGGTTACTGGCACAGATTCAGATAGCTAGCCCCCCAGATGTCTTATTTTCCCCTTCACTATCTCACCTACTGAGGTTAGCAGTGAACTCCTTGAGAGCTGGACTCACGCCTGATGCAGCTTTACCTCTTCAGGGTAAGTGGCAGGACTGAGTGCTTGATGTTCAGAGTCATAGAGTCAGGAACCAAAACACAATTAGGAAAAGAACTTGATAAACCAAATTAGCTCAAAAATTAGTTAAAACATCCCCAACGTCTAGATCGGGTTCTCCTTATTTGCGTTAGAGAGATGTTTTTTAAAACTAATGGACCTTTTTGGCCATCATACATAGAAACACCGAAGCCAGTGATATCAAAAACTCAGAAGTAAAGTCCTTAATTAACCACTGTTGCCTCTCTTGTTCAATTAGATTTTAAACTCCTCAAGGGCAAGGACAAATCCTGCTTGACCTCTAACTCTCTCAGAACAAAGCCAGATACAAAGCAGACACTCACAAAATGCTCAAAATGCTTGTCGAATTCCATTGCCTTTCAAAGTAGATTGAGATGGAATACCCTGTATATGATACCAAAAAGACTGACTTTGGAAAATTCTATAAATAGATAGTTTGAAACAAACCAAAATTGGGTGCTTTTCCTGTCTGTTCCATTTTCAGGAACATCTTTTAGGAAAATATGAGGAAACAGGAAAAAGAGAAACGGTTCCATTTCTGAAAAGATAAGAATTAAGTCTGATAAAGACAAAAGGCATTTGGGAGTCAGGAAAGTTAAAACAAACTCAGGCTGCCCAGCCTGTTTGAAGTTGACAAGAAACAGAGAATGACCCGTTGGCTCATTATGGAGCACAAATAGCTTAATCAGCATTTCATCAATGAGGTGACACCATGGGGTAGCTTAGCCAACTGGCCCTGTGTAAAAAGCCCTGGGTATTTTTAGGCATTTCCTGAAGGCATTTCTACCTGAGCACATCTGTGTGTGCATATGAGGATGAGGAATTGGCAGGGGGCATCACTAATTTGGGGCTCATATTTGCTCATTGCTTCCAGTAATGGAATTCCTAAGTAGATTCTTAAACAATGGTTTCATTTTGGGTTTATTCCCTGACGGTCCATAGCACCTCACAGAATCCGAAGCACCCACAAGGAGTTTAATAAATGTTTGTTGAATCGGGTAGGGACAAGGGGAACAAATTGCTAACTTAATATTAAACAAATGCTATTTCTTACTTTGGTGAGGGCCCTTCTAACTGAAATTGTTCCCTTTCAAAGATGGATACATGTGAGGCCATTTCTCTGAGCACAAAAAAGATTTACATTAAAAACTGTTTAAGCTCTGGCTGGGTAGCTCAGTGGCTTAGAGCATTATCCCTATAGGGCAAGGTTGTAGGTTCAATCCCCAGTCAGAGCACATACAAGAAGCAACCAATGAATGCATGAATGAGTGGAACAATAAATTGGTGTTTAAAAAAAAATAAAAATAAAAACTGTTTAAGCCCTGGCTGGTTTTCTCAATGATTAGAGCATTGGCCCTCGAGGGCTGAGGATATCAGATTCGATTTCTGGTCAGGGTACATGCGGGAAGCAACCAATACATGTGTCTCTCTCACATCAATGATTCTCTCTGTCTCTCACCTTCCCATTCTCTCTTTAAAAAAAAAAAAAAAAAAACAATTGGAAAAAAAATATCCAGGGGTGAGGATTAACAACAACCACAAAAAAAAAAAAAAAAAAAAACCCACAAAACTGTTTAAATCCCACACCCTTCTTCTTACTGAACATGTACCTGGCAAACCCAAATATCCTGACTGGCCCAAGGCTCTTCCCAGACTTTTCCCAGGAAGCCAACTGCCTGCTGCTGTGGCTGCGGCTGTGTCAGCACAGAGGGAGGTGGAGGACCTGGTTCTGCTGTACAACGGGCATCCTTTATGTGTCCTGCCTGCCATGCACCTGGTGGATTACACTGGCTTAGAAAAAGCAACACAGGGGAAAAAAAGAAAAGAAAAGAAAAAAAAGCCCTTACACGCACACCTTTTCTTCCACTTTTAGCTCATTTCCACATCAAAGAATGAAGTTTCTCTGAGGCTATTTTAGAATTACAATGCCTACCACTCTTGTGTATCAAATGTGTCTGCTGACATTGTCCAAACCACATGACCCCTCTCTTTTCTCCCTCTTTCCTCTTTAAATATACCCCTTCTTCTGAGGACCCTAAATAAGCAGCATGGCAACGGGGGGAGGGGGAGGAGCAAAGGACATTAAAGTGGATCTTTGGCACACCAGCCCTTGTAGAAGAAACACAGAAACCTGAGAACTGTTTAGTGTGTGACCCCAGTAGGGACTTTTTAAAAAATATATTTTTTTATTGATTTCAGAGAGGAGGGGAGAGGGAGAGAGATAGAAACATCAATGATGAGAAAGAATCATTGATCAGCTGCTTCCTGCATGCCTCCACACTGGGGATCGATCCTGCAATCGGGGCATGTGCCCTTGACCAGAATCAAACCTGGGACCCTTCAGTTCACAGGTGGACGCTCTATCCACCGAGTCAAACTGGCTAGGGCTCCAGCAAGGACTTTCATCGCTAATAACCCAAAAGGGGAAGGATGCAGACACGCAGGGTCTACGTTCCAAGGCAACACCAGATAACTGCCTGAATCCTGATCTTTACAAAAAGTCCATCATCTCGTCCAAGAAAGAATAAAATTAGCTCTTTGCCTCCCTCCCCCCACCCTCCACCCATGCCATCACAAAGAACAAAACCCCACAGCTAGGTGATTGTTTCAGTCCTCTGTGCATCCCTCTGCCCTTTGTGTTCTGACTGGGAGCCTATCAGAAGAATGTGAATAACGAGGCTACATTTCCTATTGACCCAGCTGTTTATAAACAAAGCTCTTCCTTCTGGCAAAGGCAACGACATTTAAATTGCTGAAAATTATCAGCCTCAACTCATCTGAATTTCATCGCGGTGCTGCTACTCATTCAGGAAATGGGAACCGCGAGAAGTCCCCCCTTTTTTCCAAATTGCCTCCAGATGTGGCATATAGAAGGATCTTTATATTAAAATATCACACAGTAGCCAATGCCCTACAATTTCTTCTTCTGTCACCTTAGCCAGAAGTTGAAAAACAAACTAGGGATCAAAGGGAAGAAGCTCTAGGTGTGTCTGGGATCAGCTTTAAAATTACAAAGGCCCTCACCCTGGCACCAGAGCCTCCAGTCACCTTATCCTGCCTTACTTTGTCTTTTTTCCATCGCGCTTACTACACTCTGCAGTTTGCTTAGTTATTGTGTTCATTATTTATTGCCTGTCTCTATTGCTAGAATGCATGCTCCACAAAAGCGGGGATCTTTGTCTTGTTCACTGATAATCCCAAGGGCCTAGAACTGTGCCTGACACACTGCTTGCTGAAATACACGTTTGTTGAGTGAATGAATGAACAAGTCAGTTTGTCAATTCTTATGAGGTCAAAATCTCTAGTCTTCACCAGGAAATTGACGTTCATGCCACATGTCCTACTCCATCTAGGCCACTAACGCATCACAAGGATATTCCCAATATTGTTTCCAAATACCTTTCACTTTCGCTCATCCCTTTACCCTGCTTCTGTTTCCAAAGTACCTATTTTTGTCAATGACAACACAATCTACTAGTCCTAACACTAAAATGCTCGTTCTATTACTCTTCCCTCCTCCTTTTCATTCCTCAGATCACTAACGTATGAAATTCCTGAACTTCTTTTTGTATCGCTCCAGTTTGTCCCTTTCTCTCTATTTTCATTGCCCTGGTCCATACAATTATCACCTCAAATAGATTCCTAATTGGTCCCCTAGCCTCTAGTCTCTACCCCCTAAAGGTTGTTTTGCATATCATAAGCATCGTTTTGATCACATCAGTCCTCTTCCAAAGCCATCTGTGATCTAGCCTACCTAGCAAACCTGACCTTACTGAGTGGTCAAATGGTCAGGAGTTAAGTTTTAAAGAAACAGCAAGTGTTGCACAGGTGAAGGAGTTATGGTACATAGGGGTGGAGGAAATGAGCAGGAGAGAGGATCCTAACAGCCAGGCACTGGAGACAGATTTCATGGACTAATTGCAAGATATTTCTATTAACTCAACCATTAGCTACTGGTGCCCACTGTATCTCTGGCAGTGTTCAGGTCCTGGGGATACAGAAGAAATATTTATTCCTTGGAATTCTAGGGAACACCAAAGACCCATAGCAGGCTACCCACAGCCTCTGTGCTTGTGCTTGCTGGCCACTCCTCCTGGCCCCAGACAATCGCTCAGATTTAAAATAAGCACAGTTAGCCAGGCTGGTCATTACCACACCAACTCTTGCTCAAAGCTACTGCTCCTGAAGACTTGGGCCAAAGCTTAGTTAGAAAAAAGAAAGAAAATGTTGCCTCTGAGTCACGAGTCAGCAAACTTTTTCTGTAAATAGCCAGATAGTAAATATTTCAGGCTTGTGGACCTTACAATATCTGCCACAACTACTCATTTCTGTAGCTGTAACACAAAAGCAGCTACAGACAACACTTAAACAAGTGAGCACAGCTATGTTCCAATAAAACTTTATTTACAAAAACAGGTAGTGGGCAGATTTGGTCCTCGGGTCAGAGTTCATTGACCTCTGCTTCAAGATAGTAGGATATTTTAAATCTAATGCTCAATTATTATTATTATTATTATTATTATTATTATTATTATTTTAAAGAACAGTTTATTGTTTTTAGAGAGAGAGAAAGGGAGAGGGGGAGAGAGAGAAAAATACCAATGTGTGAGCACAACATGGGTCAGCTGCCTCCTGCAGGCCCCCTCCCCAGGATCCAACCTGCCGGAATCGAACCACAACCTTTTGGTGTATGGGACTATGCTCAACCAACTGAGTCACACAGGCCAGGGCTAATGCTCAATTTTAATCAGGGGCGGTAGCATGAAAGAACATAAAAACAATGAGCTTTAGAACTCAGAAAGCTAGAATAGAATCCCAACTTTACAACAAACGTTGAGCATTAGGAAAATAAAGGACCGTTTTCTAACGCCTAAAACGAGAAGCAGCATGGCATGGTAGCCTAGAGTCAGACTGGGTTCTAATTCCAGCTATACAACTTTCTACCATTGTGATCTTGGGCAAGTTTCTTAATCTCTCTGAGCGTCAGTCTCCTCAGCTGTTTTCATGGGGATAAAAAAAATACAACCTTCCTCACCGAGAGGATTAAACGACAACATGCATATTAAGTGCCTGGAACAAAGTCAGTGCTCCATGGCTGTTAGCTGTCATTATTTTTATTACTGCGAAGTTTCCCAAGGAGTGGCGATTGAGACGCTAAGTGAAAGTACTTGTTTTCTTACTCCAGAGATTAAAGACAGAGAGAAGTTGTTGTGTTTTTGCCCTCCTGGACTTCCTAAACATTCTTACACAACGACAGGAAGCGGAAGTCACCTTGTAAACCAGCCGCTGCTTTTTGCAGATGATTGCCTGTAAGTGGCTTTCACATTCTGAAGATTATCATGCATAATGTATTATGCTTAGGCCAGGATTAAATTCTTTCCATTGATTTTCCTCTTGCCTCCACGAAGGGTTCTATTGGACAGGACTTTGTCTCAAAAGGAGGCTGCCTTTGCTTTTTCTGAATTGTGAGCACAAAGAGTTTCTTTCAGACTTAGTGTCTTTAAATCAAAGAATGTGATTTTTGTCTCCAATTACAACGAAGTTAAAATTCTCCAATACACACTGGACTTCCTTCCCTTCCCAAGACATACATTAAGAGTGTCCCAATCCATTCAACACCAACAGGAGACAATAGGGCTGGACCTGGGGTGTCTCCTCCCAGAGCACCCTGACCTTTTCACAGTTGGTGCCAGGATTGAGGAAAGAAAGTAGATTCCCGAGCCTTAGGAAATCTTCTGTTCCAGGGCACTGTGAGCACAGTTTCATTATAACGCCCGTGCAACCTTTAAACGTGCGACAACAATATATATTACTGCCGAAACCGGTTTGGCTCAGTGGATAGAGCGTCGGCCTGCGGACTGAAAGGTCCCGGGTTCGATTCCGGTCAAGGGCATGTACCTTGGTTGCGGGCACATCCTCAGTGGGAGGTGTGCAGGAGGCAGCTGATCGATGTTTCTCTCTCATCGATGTTTCTAGCTCTCTATCCCTCTCCCTTCCTCTCTGTGAAATATCAATAAGATATATTTAAAAAGAAATTTAAAAAAAAAACAATATATATTACCTTCCACATTGTACAGCACACCCCAAGAACCTCCGTCCGTCCAAGTAAAGATAGTCTTATTGAGTGACAATCTCTAGGGCCACCTCTGTTGTCTGCTATTCTTTATTAAAATGCATCTCAGAAATGTTTATGGTTCTTCACATAAAGATCTCTTGAGCCAGGCGTGTGGACCATCTCCTGGTCTTCTCGTGACTCCTAAGCACAGTTGCCCTCGCTTTGCCGGCTCAGACTGGCAGGCTGCACTTCAGGTTGTCCCAGACGATCCAAGTCACTGTATAGGCAGCGCTCTTTGTTAGAAGCCATCAGCCACTGGGGCAGAGGCGGAACAGTAATTAATATGCAAACTTGCCTCTTGGTGTTGAGGCTTCTTTGTTTGTTTGCACAGATATGAACAAACTGGGGTTTGTCTTAAGCATAATTAGCAGGATAAAGACAAAATTATGACATTAATTGTTAGCTGGCTTTAAAAAAAAAAAAAAAAGGTAGTATTCCCCCGCCGTGCCTGAGATGCTGCAGCTCGGAAGGGGGTTCCGTCAGAAATGGATTTTAAGATGCTGAAATACCCATTTTAATTAAAACACAAACATTGAAATGAGTTTGTCAATTCAAAAATCATAGTTACCTGGCAACAAATCATCACTGAATAAATTAAAAATTAGTATTTGTACATCAAATACAATAGCAACAAAAAACGAGGATCACTCTTTTAAAATAATAATAATAATGAAGGGTAATATTGATTAAGTACTCTGCACCAGGCACTCTGCTAAGCACTTTTCTCATATTATTTCAATGAATCCTCACAGCAGCCAGACCAGGTGGTGCTAATAGCCACATACAGATGTTCCACCAAAGCCCTGGACTGTGTTTTTTTTTTTGTTGTTGTTTTAACATGGGTTTTTCTAGGTCTGCTCTCTAATTGTGGTGTCCTCAAGATTCCATCTACAGCTCATATTTCTTCTCTTTTTTGGTTCTCTCTTCTCTGGGAGGTCTACCATTTAGCTGCTTTCGACTAATTATTATTTATCGACATGCTGATGATGGCCTAAACCAAGCAGGTCAAACTGGTGGCCCACGGGCCACATGCAGCCCACAATGAATATTTTTGCGGTCCAGCCAATACAACAGTATGTAAGAAACGTTTTAATAAAAATTTCGTAACTTAATTTTTACAATATCCTGTTATACATAATTATTAATAACAAACTACAACGTTCGCTAATGACTAATTACTATACACTGAGTGGCCAGATTATTATGATCTCTGAACACATAATAATCTGGCCACTCAGTGTGTGTGTGTATATATATATATACACACACACACTGAGTGGCCAACCACCCATGTCCCCTCCCCCTGGCCAGGCTGGCCAGACCCCACCAATGCACGAATTCATGAATTCATGCATGGGTGGGGTCCCTCCCCCTGGCCAGGCTATATTAGAGGCCCGGTGCATGAATTCGTGCATGGGTGGGGTCCAGCCAGCCTGGCCAGGGGGAGGGGACATGGGCGGTTGGCCGGCCTGCCTGCTGGTCGAACTCCTGGTCGAGGGGACAATTTGCATATTAGCCTTTTATTATATAGGATATACACTGAGTGGCCAGATTATTAGGCATTCAGAGATCATAATAATCTGGCCACTCAGTGTAATCGTGTTGCATTCATTTCCCTTATGCACCTTACATGCAGATGCACCACTTATCTCCACTAATACTAGCAGTGAATATTTTAGCAGCCAATTGCCATGTCATTAGACTTGGACTGACTTATTTGGTGTGCGCAACAGGAAATATTTCACATTCAGAGAACAAGAAAAATAGGTTTACTTGCGTTACGCTTATTAATTTGTGTTGTTATTCAGTGTTTGGTAAGTTAATGTTCTAGAAAAAATTAATTTTTATTAAAATGTTCTATTATTTTATGTTAACGATTACTCATTTATTTCATCCCTTTGTATTCAGCATGTCTCTATCGAAATAAACCTACATTTCTATGAATATTGAACCTTTTGGTTTTTTTTGTGGCCCACATAAACTTAAACCTTGTTTATTTGGCCCATGTTAACCTTTGAGTTTGACATGCTTGGTCTGAACTGCCTCCTAAATTCTAGTCCACAACAGATTCTCATCTCTGCTACCATGCAAAGCCCAGGTTCCTTAGCCTGCTAATGCAGGCTCTCTCCATAATCTGGCCCTGCTACTTTCCAACTTTATTTCCCATTTTATTCTCTTGTTATTCAATTCAGCTCCCATGAGTTAGTGCTAATTGGCAAAGGCACTACATTTGTCCCTGGGAGTGAGGTGGGAAGGAAAAGAGGGGAACGTGAAATTTTAAAAAGCACCTATTCTTAAGGGAATTTTGGTGAGGATTTAAAGGAAGCAATGATCAAATTCTTAACTAACGACTTTTTGGCAAGAAACTTCATAGCATTTTTTCACTAGAGCAAAAAATTGTAAACCACACAGATTTTTTTTTTAATATATTTTATTGATTTTTTACAGAGAGAAAGGGAGAGGGATAGAGATTTAGAAACATCGATGAGAGAGAAACACCGATCAGCTGCCTCCTGCACACTCCCCACTGGGTATGTGCCCGCAACCAAGGTACATGCCCTTGACCGGAATCGAACCTGGGACCCTTGAGTCCACAGGCCGACGCTTTATCCACTGAGCCAAACCGGTTAGGGCTAAACCACACAGATTTTATTATTTTTACATTTTTTTGTTTTTCAATTACAGTTGACATACAATATTATACTAATTTCAGGTGTAGGACATTATAGAAGTCACTAAGTGATCACCCCAATAAATCTAATGCCTAACTAATGATTTGACTGCCCTGATTGTAGAGAATTTAGGACTAGGAAACTGGAAACTGGTGCCTCTCTTTTGGTAGCACAGCCAGTACCTTAAACATAGCATGATGCACAAAGCCCTTGGTAATGGTTTTCTTCCAACTTGACCCATATATCCCTGGAAACTTTTTCTTTCATTCCAGGTCTCAGTTGTCATCCCCCAACCCCCACCTCCCAATCTTTCCAAAGCCTTCCCTGCTTCTCACAGGCAGAAGAGGATTCCTTCTGATCCATTCTCACTCCACCCTTCCTTTGATGATGACAATTTGATCTCACACCGTGGTGTAATTACGTGTTTGCCCAACTGTCTTCCCACTAAACTGTGGGCACCCTGAGGTTAGAAAAAGGAACTTTTTCCCCTTTGTCTCCCATGCCCAGAACAGTGGTTGGCACCTAATTGGCACTAGTTGCTCTTTGCAAGCAGCCAGACAGTGTGAGACCTGCTAACAAAGTTAGCCTACATCTTCAGAGAAGAAATTAACAATTCAAAGCAGAGGCCAGTGGAAAAGAACCTAGGAAAGTAACTGGGGAAAAGCTACCTGTCAACCCCCCACCGCCACCCCAGGCTGCCCTGGGCAAGTGATCTCTGAACTTCCAGCTAATGGCTGAGGACTGGGAGTCCGAGTCATTGCGAGAGGAAGTCTCAGAGAGATGACTTCATACACTGCTCCACTCCAGGACTTTCTGAAACAAAGAACCATGGGCACCACCCTGGAGGCTTTTAGAAGCTGGTAACTTTGGGCAGGTTTTTCTGGGAAGACGATGAAACAATGGTGCGCGAAAAGGCAATTTCTCAGTACTATCATAGAAGTCCATGAAAACATGACCTCAATAGATGTCCACCATTCGCCTGAGTGCTGGGAGGCCTCTTTCTGGCATTGTCTGTGGCTCCACAGTGCAGGGCCAGAGACCACCAAGGCAGGAGACAGAAGAAGAAATTATGAGTAGAAGAAAAGTATCCCCATGTTTTCAATTTGCCTCCAGCCACTCCCTCCTCCCCCTGTGAGACCTTTTGCCATCAGTCACAGAAGACCATCACAGCATCAGCTATTCTCAGAGGATAGGAGGGTGCCCCAACACACACTCTGTGGGTACAGACAGAAAGGCCTGGGTTGTTCTTCTAGGACAGTGGCCGGCAAACTCATTAGTCAACAGAGCGGCAAACCGCGGCTTGCGATGATGGTTTGAATATCCCATTGATTGTGATCTCACTGGTCATCAAAGCACATTCTTCTGGGACCCAGGCTACAGATAACTGAGTTTTGGTTGACTCAGTGGTCGCGGAATCAGAACAGACCCTAAATTGCCTCAGTAGCTACAGATAATGCATTCCTGTTGACTCAGTGATCCCAGAATTTGGACAGCACAATTATTCTAAATTTCCCAGGTGGTCCCAGATAATGTGTTTCTGTTGATTCAGTGATTCGTAGATACTTTAGATAACTAAGTTGCTCAATTTCGCTTCTGTAAAGAATGCTTTTCGCGAAACAGGTTCCTCATTCCAGACCCAAAGATGTAATCAATACTTTTGTGATATTCTGCCAGTATAAGCCTGATGTGATGAGCTGTTTGGGGCTGCAAGGTCTGGGGCGCTTTTGCTCCCTCGTATGCCACCGGCTTTTAATAAATGACTCCATAATTCGACTTTTTGAGGCGTCCTTTGTAAGATGGGGGTACACTACAACAATAGCAGTCTGAATTCTCCCTCCATTCTCATCCTCTGCACCTAGAACTTCCATTGTTTTGTTTCTCGGTGATCAGAGAATTTCATTTAATAAAAAATATTTTGTGTGTTTGTTTTGTTTCATTTTGTGTTATATCTATTTTATTGATTTCAGAGAGAAAGGGAGAGGGAAAGAGAGATATAGAAACATCAATGATGACAGAGAATCACTGATCTGCTGCCTCCAGTACACCTGCTACGGGGATCGAGGCCACAACCTGGGCATGTGCCCTGACTAGGAATAAAACTGTGACCTCCTGGTTCATAGGTCAATGCTCAACCACTGAGCCACACTGGCTGAGCTAGAACTTCATTTTTAAAAAGAGTTCTGCTGCTTACAGAATAAAAAAGTAAAAACCATGACTCTAACCCCACTCATGAATCAGGCAACCACGCGTACTGGTCAAGAGTAGGGAATCAGGGCCGTGTAGCCAGAGCTAGATCCTGGATTGGTGAGTTACTTGCTGCATGACCTTGAGTACGTTTCTCAGTTTTGATTTCCTGTTGCTTCGTTTCTTTGCCTGCAAAATGTGGTTAATGATTATACCTACCTCAAAGAGCCGTTGTGCGAATTTAGTGTGTTAGTACATGTGCAACGTTGAGAACAGGACCGGGAATGGTAAGTGCTGTGTATTTCCTTTCACTCTCACTAGAATGTGGCTTCCTCGAGGGCAAGGATCTTGGCTGTTTTCTTTATTTCTGTATCCCAAGTACCTAAAGCAATACCTGGCACGTAGAAAGTATTCAATAAATAATTGCTAGAAAGTACTCGATAAATAATTGTTGAGTTGAATCAATGAATACATTTTGCTACCGACGTTTGTGAGGCTGCAAAGTAGTATCACTTCTAACTGTCCTGCTCTCCTAACAGTTGGTCCCTGGTCCTCTTGTGTCCGGCAGCTTGTCAAGGTGGTGCCTCCATAGAGCATGGCCTGGGTGAAACGGCACTGCAATGAGGTGGTTGAGACAAGTTCCAGGACCAGCTCTGTCCCCAGCGTATCTGTGAAGATCCAAATATGGGACTCAGCCAGGGGTCCAACTGTGAAAGATGCCCGACCAGACACAAGCCGTAGAACTAGGTAAACTAGACAGGCTCTCGGAGTCAAGACTTAGGAAATTATTGTCCAACCATAAAAATGTCCCAAAGAGCCATCAAAAATTATCCTACAAATCTGTAATTCTTATAATATGCTGCTACTCCATGACAACCAATTAGATGTTTTATTACAACTTTCACTCAAAGTTCATGAAGGAAAGGGTACTGATTTGAAAATTTAAGTATTCCTTCAAAGAAAGCACCCCTTGCTCCTCTGAAAACCTTGAAGACCCCTGTGCTCCATGTGACCCCAAGGTGGGATGCTCGCCGTCGCTGCCCCTCTCCTAGGAAAGAGGCAAGTTGGTAGAACAGGACACTTAAGATTCATTACTGTCACTTCAGTTGAAATTACATGTACTGGCACTCAGATTAGATTGTTTACATAATAACAATTACTCTAAGAGGGAAGACAGGCATGAAAATGAGCATGTGCCGTTGACACATGAATAATGGAAAAGCCCACACTGCACATGGTGTACATGATGAGCCTTTTATCTGGCATCCATGAAGGCACCAAAGTGAGACGCAAACTATTATTGGTGGGAGGGCACGGATTAGTGAACACAGGGCTCATGGAACTCCTTGTTGGACAATCCCATGTTAGTTAGACCCAGCTAAGAATCCAGTCTCTTTCCTGTCATGAGCTAAAGTTGACCTATAGGGTTAAGGAAAGGTTTTCCTCCAAGGAACCCTTGAATCGCTTTTGAAACTTTCACCGTTTTGCTCTGAGGAAACATAGAATTTTCCTTTTTAAGACTAGGATCTTGGCCTTTCTTCTAAGTTATAGCACTTATGCCTAGTGGGTCTTCAGCATATCATATACTTAGTCAGCTCTTTATAATACAAAGCTACCTTCCTGCCAGATGTAATCTTGGTTTACCAACTCCATGGAACTAGTGGCCCAAGGTTTATTCTTTGAACTCAGTGAGACTTTGTTTGGCATTTCAGCCTGATCTAAACAGTTTTGACCCAGTTTTCGTCCACAATTGAAGATTATCAGTCTTCTCTTGACAGATTCCAGTTATGCCCCTGGTTTAACATGAACTCATCCCAAAGCTAGCTATTGACTTCCCAGCCTCTCTCCGAGTCTCTTTCCATCTGTTCTGAATTCTGTCTAGTACCTTTTGAACATTCATTCTTTCATTCAATAAACTATAATTGAGCACGTACTAGGGGTCATGCATCCCATGTGTTTTAGCCTTTTTTTTTTTTCCTGGAGATTTCATGTTTTAATGAAGTATCATTAGCAATTGTTACATAGTAATAAGCTAAGGTAAATTTAGGAGACCTCCACACCACATTTCCAGCTTCTGCCATGCCATATCTCATGTTATGTGAGATGCATGTGCAGTAGACCGAGTTCTCACTTTAGCCTGTGGTTAAACCTCAAAGACCATCAGCAACTCTCTGTCTCTCTTCTCCTGACCCTTTCCATGTGAACCTAACTCACTTTAAGGATGCTTGCAGGACACACACTGAAAAAACAAAGAGCACTGAGATAAAAGGAACCAAAGACTAATAACTCTTTTGCATCTTAGGGGATGGCAGGAGAAGTTTTCGAAGCTGTTGCCCTACTGGCCCTGTGCCATTCCAGCCAATTGTGCTATGGCCAATGTCAGAGCCAGAGAGATGCCGGAGTCAAGGAGAAGCATGGGACATAGGGACACCCTACTGTAACATATGTGAGTGAAGCTGGAGATGAAGTCTTTACATGGAGGTTTTGTCATTTAATGTAAATCTACAACTATTTATTTTATCAATAACATGTGTTTATATTGCAATAAATCCTTTTGACAGCAATGAATGCAATAGAAATGAAGGAGCATGTTTGATGAAAAATTAAGTACTAAAGGTCCAAGAAAGTTGATGATGAATGCCTTTCTCAGACAAAAAGTTTGTTGACATTTGTCATTCTCCATGGGGGTCACAGTGATATCACCAACTGCATGCAAGCCAGAGATTAAATCTGCTAAGGAAGCATCAGCATCAATGGTTAATAGTTATTTTAAGAAGAATGTGCTAGAAGAAATGTTAACCACTAAAGCTTCAAGAGGTACATTTACACATTGTTCTCTGAAGCATGACTTTTTGTTTAAATCAAATGACTGTTCTTCTAAACACATTTCAATATATTTTCAATTCCACGTTTTCTTGTGTACACAGAAAAAGTACAAGAGATGTTATGTGTTGTTGCCATTAATAGAATCACAGCTCGATGCCACCAGTTTTATAATAGTGTCATCATTTACTTCAAATAGAAAATCTTTCAATTGCAACATAGGTTCAATGTTCTTCTACAATTCATGGAATCAAAGTAAAGCTTTTATATGTTCACTAGAGGCCCAGTGCATGACATTCGTGCACCTGGGGGGGGAGGGGTCCCTCAGCCTGGCCAGACTGCCATGGAGGCGGGAGAGGCTCCTGCTACTGCACACTGACCACCAGGGGGCAGCTCCCGCATTGATCGTCGGCCCCCTGGTGGTCAGTATGCATCATAGCAACCAGGCATTCTGCCATTTGGTCAATTTGCATATTAGCCTTTTATTGTATAGGATTCTTTCACACCTGATATTATTGTGAATGCCATTAAAAATTCCATTTAAAAGTTTGACACTGAAAATAAAATTATTTTTGTGGTGATAATTATGTAAGTTTTGGATGTCATGGTAAAATAACAGTGTTCTACAGTTATGGAGCAAAAATGTGCTAAGAATTAATATATAGTCACATCTAAACAAACTGTGATATTCTACCAATCAAAAATGAAGCTACAATTAACAAAATGGACAAATATAATTACACTAGATGCCTGATGCACAAAATTCCTGCAAAAGTAGTCCCTCGCAGCCCTGGCCACCTCAGCCCTCACAGCCCCAGCTGCCTAGGCTGCTGCCTCTCAGCCCCCATGGCCCCAGCTGCCTCACAGCCCCAGCTGCCTCATGGCCCCATGGCCCTCACCCCACCCACTGGTCGTTCCAGAAGGTTGTCCAGAAGGTCAACTGGACGGTCGTTCCACTGTTCGGCCATTCAGTTGATTTGCATATTATGCTTTTATTATTATAGATATAAATAGTGTTAGTGAACTATAAAGCTGATGTTGAACACTCCAAATTATGCTATCATGGCACTCCATGCTTTCTGTCCTTCCTATCTGATATCTATAAGATTTTACAAATGCTTGAGCCTTAACCCAGGCTGTGTGGCTCAGCTGGTTGAGCGTCATCCCATGAACCAAGAGGTCATCAGTTCGATTCCCCAGTCAGGGTGTGCCTGGGTTGCAGGCTCAATCCCTAGTAGGGGGTGTGCAGGAGGCAGCCGCTGATGTTTCTCTCTCCTTCCCTCTCTCTCTAAAATCAGTAAGAACATATTTTTAAAAAAGAAGAAAGAAAAAGAAATGCTTGAGCCTTTGAAGAACTATTTTCTATATTGACCTAAGTGCCCATCAATGATACTGAATATTTTTATAAACAAGTTTTCTAAAGTTGGGCTGCATTTTATTCAAAATTAGTTGGAGCCCTAACCGGTTTGGCTCAGTGGATAGAGGGTCGGCCTCTGGACTGAAAGGTCCCAGGTTCGATTCCGGTCAAGGGCATGTACTTTGGTTGTGGGCACATCCCCAGTAGGAGGTGTGCAAGAGGCAGCTGATCGATGTTTCTCTCTCATCAATGTTTCTAACTCTCTATCCCTCTCCCTTCCTCTCTGTAAAAAATCAATAAAATATATTTTTAAAAAACAAAAAAAATTAGTTGGAAATATTTAATCAATGTATTTATTGAATGTAATGCCAAGAACTTCAGCTTCTGGAGCTTAATGAAATCATAATTATTGAAAACAAAGGTTACAAATGAAAATGTTTTGAAATGTATTCCTATACAAGCAAGAGAGAAAGTGAACAACTTAGAAAGGAGAGTTCAAATGATCCTCAGAGATGATTTGAAATTCTATAATTGTGCTTTGGAATATCTCATCTAGTAGGAAGTATGTTTTTCTTCTTTTAATATTCATCTGAGGATGTGTTTTTATTGATTTTTTTAGAGATAGAGAAAGGGATGGGAGGGGGGAGAGATAATAGATTTAAATAATTTTAAAGTTTTTCTTTATGTACACTAATATATTTTTATTCTTTAGAAATAATTTCATTTTTAAAAATAGTTTTGAACGATTTTATGGGTCTACTCTTAAAAAAGGGATCTTTGACTTTGGGATATGATTCCATGATGTAAATATAGGATGATTTTCTTGAACATTAATCTACATTATACTGTCCTGGATGCATGAGGGAGTGGCTGGTGGGTGCTCACTACCCTCATTCCAGTTCATATCCAGAAAGAGGATATAGTAGGCAGAATTTAAGATAACCCCCAATGACCCACACCCTTTGAGTGCCCATGGGACCTATAATTTGCTTCTAACCAATAGAGTATGGCAAAACTGATGGGACATCACTCCCATAATTATGTTATGTTATAAAGCAAAAATGAAGAGGTTTTTCAGATATAATTAAGGTCTATAACCAGTTCACTTTAAATTAATCAAATAGGCGATTATCCTGGGTGGGCCTGACCTAACCAAACAAGCCCTTTGAAAGATAGTCTAGAGCTCAGAGATGCTGGCTTTGCAGAAGCAGGCTGCCATGAATTCTATAGCTGCAAGAAAATGAATCCTGCCAACCACTACATCAACTGGGAATAGGACCTCAAGCCTCAGATGAGACTTAGCCCAGATGATACTTTTATTCCCGCTTTGTGAGACTCTGAATAGTGAACCCAGCTAAGTAGTGCCCAGATTCCTGACCCATGGAACTGTAGATCACAACTGTAGGCGGTTTTGAGGCACTAAGTTTCCGGTCATTTGCCACAGAGCAATAGGAAACTTAATTGAGAGGGGTAGAACATTAGGGTTGAGTGCCAATTTTGGAACCCAACCTACCAAGGAAGTCATGAGCTAGATCAGTGGTCGGCAAACTCATTAGTCAACAGAGCCAAATATCAACAGTACAACGATTGAAGTTTCTTTTGAGAGCCAAATTTTTTAAACTTAAACTTCTAACGCCACTTCTTCAAAATAGACTCACCCAGGCCGTGGTATTTTGTGGAAGAGCCACACTCAAGGGGCCAAAGAGCCGCATGTGGCTCGTGAGCCTCAGTTTGCCAACCACTGAGCTAGATGATCATTCAAGCTAACTGAAAATGCTCTTGCCCCAGCATGGGAATGCCTACTTGACAGGAAAACAGGAGTGAGAAAGGCAGGAATAGATTGCTTTTCAGATCTAAAATAAAAACCGCCCCTCATTTGATTGTCATCTGAAGCACACCCATCATCATTGCTGGTTTGCTATTTAAGTCAGACTCCGTTTTGCAGAGCTCAGGGAACACAGAAACATAATCTCAGGGTTATCAATTATCTTGCACAGTATTTATGTGCATTAGTCAGTGACTCGTTTGCAATGTGTTTGAAAGATAGTATTTAGACCCTACTGTGCTCTCATCAACTCTCCAATCGGCTAGAAAATCTGAAGATATTCTTTCAAAGAGTTAAAGAAAGCAGAGTCCTGAAAAGCACTATCTCATCACTGATATTCTATCATCCTGATACTCAATTTTAAAATGGAATGAAAGAGAAGGGGAAGAAAATTGGTTCCACGGATGTATGGAAGCCTTAAAATACCTTCAGTCCTGGTTAGCTTTGGCGCTCTGAGGTTAAAAGAATTATATGAATTTATATGAAAGAATCTACTTAAAGCAAATTGCTTTCTTTATGCCTTAGTTCTTGAGAAGCTGTGAATCAATTTTGTCATCAGTTGAATCTCATTTTAAATGCACCAGGGAGCTCAGTATTTGAAGGAACTCTACAGTAAATCAAAGTAAAGCAAATTAGTTTTTTGTAGTGCATATAATTAGGCAACCTAAGACTTCTGTTCTACTGATGAGAATTTTCGTATGTCAAGACTTTTTATAATGGAGAACTGGTTACCAAAAACTATATCCAATTCGCTCTCATGAAGTGTAGTACCCATAGAAACCTCGGCTGATGTGGGATGGTCCCAGGTGGGCTTCCTCGGAAGAGGGGAGTATGAACACTGAGTGATCTGGAACATTGGACAGATAAGGCTGATGGGCCATTGAAAGCCTATGTCCACCAGGAGGGCTACAGACCCCGGAAGATCCTAAGTGGGATAGGGACAGACCTCCAAGCCAGGATGTTAAGGAAAGAAAGCTCAAAGTCTTAGGAGACAGTGTCTTACATTTTGCAGTCTGACTCCACAGGTTCAAGTCCTGGAACTTCAAGTCCTGGGAGGATTAAGTGCAAGAATGCAGTAAAGTACCTGTTGCTTAGTTAAGTGTTTGTTTGTTTTTAATCCTATCTAATAAAAGAGTAATGTGCAAATTGACCATCACTCCAACACACAAGATGGCTACCCCCATGTGGACACAAGATGGCCACCACAAGATGGCCAGAAGGGGAGGGCAGTTGTGGGTGATCAGACCAGCAGGGGAGGGCAATTGGGAGGGACGAGGCCTGCAAGGGAGGGCAGTTGGGGGCAATCAAGCCTTCAGGGGAGGGCAGTTGGAGGGGACCAGACCTGCAGGGGAGGGCAGTTAGGGACGACCAGGCCTGCAGGGGAGGGCAGTTGGGGGGGATCGGGTCTGCAGGGGAGGGCAATTGGGGGGGACCAGGTCTGCAGGGGAGGGAAGTTGGGGGCAACCATGCCTGCAGAGGAGGGCAGTTGGGGGGAACCAGGCCTGCAGGGGAGGGCAGTTGGGGGGAACCAGGCCAGCAGAGGAGGGCCATTAGGGGCAACCAGGCCTGCAGGGGAGGGCAGTTAGGGGTGACCAGGCCAGCAAAGGAGTGCAGTTAGGGGCGATCGGGCCAGCAGGGGAGCAGTTAGGCATTGATCAGGTTGGCAGGGGAGTGGTTAGGGGGTGATCAGGCTGGCAGGGGAGTGGTTAGGGGGTGATCAGGCTGGCAGGCAGAAACAGTTAGGGGCAATCAGGCAGGCAGGCAGGCAGGCAGGCCAGCAAGCAGTTGGGAGCCAGCAGTCCTGGATTGTGAGAGGGGTCCCAGATTGGAGAGGGTGCAGGCTGGGCTGAGGGACACACACACACACACACACACACACACACACACACCCTTTGCATGAATTTTGTGCACCAGGCCTCTAGTATATATATATATTATTTCAGAGAGGAAGGGAGAGGGAGAGAGTGATAGAAAAATCAATGATAAGAGAGAATCATTGATCAGCTGCCTCCTGCATGCCCCACACTGGTGATCAAGTTGCAACAGGGACATGTGCCCTGACTGGGAATCAAACCATGACCTCCTGGTTCATAGGTCAACACTCAACCACTGAGCTATGGCCGGGCGTGCTTAGTAAGTTTGTAATCATTGGAAGCTGTTTCTGTTTGGCACAACAGAGTTGCAGAGGCCCCATTTGCTAAAAAAAAAAAAAAAAAAAAAGATTATGATGGGAAAGAAAAAAAAAGATCATGATGAAGGAAATAAACATGCCATAGGAAAAAGTGCTAGTTTCTCCAGCAGGAGATGCCCCTGGCATTTTCAGTTCAATGACTCTGTGCTATTTCTCATCATTATCTCATTTAGAATTACAATGAAGGATGTTGGGGATAATTAACCTCCTTCTAC
The DNA here is from genome assembly GCF_963455305.1 of Plecotus auritus. Lineage (NCBI taxonomy): Eukaryota > Metazoa > Chordata > Mammalia > Chiroptera > Vespertilionidae > Plecotus > Plecotus auritus. Next base: position 39,232,169 of record NC_137770.1, read on the forward strand.
AGTGGGTCCCGGAACCTGTCATTGCAGGTAGGAGGGATTAGGTACCGCTCTGTCAATCCTGGCATACAAGCACATGCCCCTGGGATACCTGTCACCCAGCCCCCCTTTTCAGGCAGCTCAGTAAATTCCCACCCTCTGCACGGTGACAGGGTTGCCACTGGCATCCATCTTAGGCTTGATAACACCTTCGCAGTCACAGAACAGCAGCAGCTCCTGAGAATACCCAGCCCTTTTAAAAGCTTAGACACGACAGCCGCCATGGGTGGAGCGTCCCTTTAGAATCCAAGATGGTAAATCGTCTCTCCGCTGAGCTGCCAGCCTGGAAGCCGCGGCCTCCTTTGTCAGGGATTCTAGTCACAAAAACCTACAATAAAATGCTGCAGGCGCGTCAATAAAGGATATAATGAAATCAAATGAGTCTTGTTCCTGACATTCACATGCAAAGTCTATCAAAGGAGCATCCAGTGTATTCCTGAGACCCACACAATGGATTCTTTTGTGTGGGAGGAGAGAAGATATATGAAGCTGAATTAGGAAGCAATTCCAATTAAAAGGGCTGTGTTTGAGGCTCCAGAAACAATGCAGCCTTTGCTAAACAGTTAGCTGTTAGACGCGTCTGGCTGCCGAGGTGTTTTTATGGTAAGGGGCCAAGGCTGGATGGAAAGAACACAGCGATACCACTGCTGGGTCCCAGCCTCCAGGTCACACTGCTTCCCTCCAACTCACTCCTGTGTGACCTCAGGGATACCAGCACCTGCCTAATAGCGTTGTTATGAGGATTAGCAGAAAGAAAGCATACTGAACCACGTTGGGGGGCGGCAGGCACAGGCTAAGCACGCTACAGACGTTAGCTATGACTGTCACGATCTCCTCTGAGTTGGCCCCACAGGACAGCAGGCACTGGCCGGCATCACTCGCATGCCCAGGGAATGGGACCCTGGAAGGGACCTTCTCCGGAGGCCACTGTTATGCGGGGAGGGGAAGGTGGTCCCTTGTTACAAAGGCCCCTTGAAGCCAGGACCACTTTCTTTGTCAGAGAAACGGAGTTCCTTGTGCAGATGCAGGGTACCTGGGACACAGAGAATTAGCTCCCGTGTCCTACACACGTTTCATATTCTGCAGCTTTAGAGTCGGAGAGGTGGCAGCTGGCACCTCGGAGGCAGGTTCTCCCCTGGGGCGGTGGTCTGCATTTTTCTCACATTCTTCCTTTATCTTAAAGGGGATCCACCTTCCTGAAAAGGAGCATGCGGGCTGGGCTGCCTGTGCCCGCTCAGCTCTGCGGCTGACACCGACAGCCGCCCCGCCTGTGTGGAGGATCGCCCCTCCGAGGGACTTGGCCCTTGGCTGTTCCCCCCATGCTGGCTCCCCAAACTGCCTCTGGGGCGCCCTGAGCACAGAAGTAGTACCAGAAAGTCTCCAATGCGTAACGTGGGTGTCATTCTTCATTTACCTTATTAAAAGGGTAATAATTTTCGATTGGGAACATGGGTTGGGGGAAGGCTGAAGCATAAACTGGACACCGGTGAAACGATGGAATATAGGAGAAATTCAAAACCCATTCCCACCTGAGAATAAGAAAGCACTGGAGGTCCTGACAGACAGGAGGTACCTCAGTCCCCCTACCCCCTGCCCCCGTGCCCTGGAAACAAAGGAGAGAACAGCACGGTCCCTACTCCAATTAGTCCCTCTACCTGGATGCTCATTTCAAATACCGGTTTTATCGTTGAAGATGTAAATGGCCTAAATCGCAGTGCCTCTCCTCTGAGGAAGCCCTGAGGGATAACGACACGAAGCCGAAGCCGTCAGTCTCGTAGTGACATTTTAAAACCAGTCACGAGGAAGGGAGAGGAATAGGCGAGGGGAGGCGACAAAAGGGGCTTTATTTCCACTTGTAATATTGGATTTCTTTTAAAAGGGGGTGGGGGAAGGCCTACAGCCATTATGGCACAAGGTAAATATTTGTTAAGTCTAGGTGGTGAGTCGCAGGTCCTTGTTATGTCCCTCTCCACTTGGCTGTGTGTTTAAAAGTGTTTCCACATAGTTTTAAATAATTGTGTAGATTTCGAAGGAAAAGCAACAGAGGGTTTGGCAACGAAAGAGAGAGAAGTCTTGGCTCAGAGGGGTGCAACGAAAAGCAAACAAAAGAAGTGAGGAGTAGCTCAAGGGTCCCTGGAAGCAGGGTTCAGAGCCTGGAAGGTGCAGCCCCCGTACAGGAAAGTCCGTTCCCTTTGAATCAGCCAGATCTGCTTTAAGTTAAAGGAGCAGAAGCTGGGACGGTGCCCGCGCCAAGGGGCACTGCCCCCGAACTCGCCGGCAGCACTGACACTGAGTGCCCTTCTTTTCCCCCTGAAGTTTTAAACGGTCTAACAAATATGCAACAACAACAAACCGGGGGTTTGTATACCAACCGCTTCAGACAAGATGATGAAATGGGAAGTAACTTTGAAAACACTCTTTTCTAAAAACATAGGCTGGTGTCCCCAAGAAAAGGTGCAGTCAGAATACCGAAAGTGAATGCTTATGTTTCTTCATCGAGGGGAAAAAAAATCAAAACGAAGAGGAAAAACCCAGACACGGTGAATGAATTCACTGTTCACCCCAATCATGCGAGTACCTCCCGAAGCAGGGAGGGGGGAGGGAGAGGGGGTGGGGGCTTTCTGAGCAAACGTGAGGCCAGCTGCCCTCTCTGCCCAGCGGAAGGCGGATTGTAAACCTTTTCCTTGCACAGAAGGCGGCTGCTATTGTGAGGAAAATGACATCTGAAAAGCCATCAAGTATTGATGGTGGGGACGACAAGTCGTTTGAGACCTTTAGGTCCTTTAGCTGTGATAAAAATTTCAGGATAACTGGCAAGATAAAAATTAACACCGTAAATCATCTTTGTTCATGAAAACGTCCTTTGGCCAGTGTTTCTTTGACACAGTAAAGGATACTGTCTCAAATCAGACATCCCCTCTCCCCAACACTGACCCTATCAGAAGAAATTGCAATTAAGCAAAATTTCCTCCGATGTGGAGCTGTGCACCATGTCAGTTCTTAGCGTCTTTTCCATTGTCATGGCCCTAACTCAGACTGTAAATGAATGAAAAAGAAAACTTGCTATTTGAACCCACAGTTATATTGTGACCTAATTCTCAGCAGACTGTGACTCTGAGAAGACAAACTGTGGGAGCCAAACGTCACATATGTTTACAGGCTACACAGACCTAACGTGCCTCACCCTTCCAAATTACCAGAAACCCCTAGAAAACGTTTTTGCTATTTTTTTCTGATGATAAGTCATTTAAAAGACCATATTAAAACAAACATGGAGGGATGTTTGTTAGGAAGTTTTGAGTTGCAAGTAACAGAAATCAATTTAAGTCAAAGAACACACACAAGGGGAATCCTATATAATAAAAGCCTAATATGCTAAGTGTCAGGTCATCCGGTGACCAGTTGGCCATTCAACCAATCAAAGCGTAATATGCTAATGATATGCTAAGGCCGCTCAACTGCTCGCTATGATGTCACTGACTACCAGGGGGCAGATGCTCCGACCCCAGATGACGCTGGGGTCCGCCTGATCAGGACTGAGCGAGATGGGCCAGACACGCCCTGGAGCCCTCCCGCAGTCCCTCCCCAGATGGCCAATCTCCCACGTTCCTCTCCAGCTGGCCAGCCCCGATTGGCCCCAATCAGGGCTGGGCGAGACAGGGCCGGACATGCCCTGGAGCTCTCCCACGGTCCCTCCCCAGCCGTGATCATGCACCAATGGGGTCCCTTGGACTGGCCTGCACCCTCTCACAATCCAGGACCCCTCAGGGGATGTCGGAGAGCGGTTTTGGCCTGATCCCGCAGGTCATTCCCCTCGGGAGGGCACCAGACGCAGGGCTCCCAGATGGTGAGCACTGCTGCAGTGGCATGAGCCTCTCCTGATCGGGACCGATTGGGTGCAAGCCCGCGGCAGGTGCAGTGGGGTCAGGATAAGTGGGAGCGGCAGGTAGGAGCTGCAAGTGGCGTTGGGCTGCAGGTTTCAGCTCGATCCCCGCAGGCTATCCCGAGGGACCTCACCCGTGCATGAATTCGTGCACCGGGCCTCTAGTCCTATATAATAAAAGGCTAATATGCAAATCAATTGAATGGTGGAATGACCAGTCACTATGACACGCACTGACCACTAGGGGAAAGACGCTCAATGCAGGAGCTGCCCCCTGGTGGTCACAGGGGGAGCACCACTCAGCCAGAAGCCAGGCTGATGGCTGGTGAGCACAACAGCGGTGGCGGGAGCCTCTCCTGCCTCCGCGACAGTGCTAAGGATATCTGATGGGGAGAGGGCCTAAGCCGGCAGTCGGACATCCCCCGAGGGCTCCCGGACTGTGAGAGGGCGCAGGCTGGGCTGAGGGACCCCCTTGAGTGCAAAAATTTTGTGCACCGGGCCTCTAGTGTATTATAAGGAGCCTCCCAGACCCAAAGGACAAGAGTACATGAGACCTCAGGAGGGGCCGACCTTCTGTCTCCTCTCTCTGATCACTGTGTCTCTCTGATAAATGGCTTCATCTTCTTAGAAGGGCTTTCTTAGCTACCCAGTCCCCATGATGAATAGGAAATGGGCACAAATAGCTTGCAAGGTCACAACTTGTATAGTATCCGTCACCCCAATTGCTGGCTTGTGCTCTCACTCGCTCCCTCTCACACACACTATTGTCTTGGGTTCTCTCACTCAACTCCATGGTTTAGGAATGCTCACTGCTCCACCTTAAATCAGGTGTCCATGGCCAGCAGGGCCAGATCACACAGCTGCCGAGAGCAAAGCCAGCAGTCTCCAGAGAAGAGGGAGATGGCCAACAACATATGAATTTCACTGCACGTATGTTACCGAGTAGAATGCCTTCATGCAAAAAATATTTTTGAACACGTTCTCTGTGCCTGACACTCTTCTAGGTTCTGGAGAGATAACAATGAACATACAGAGAGTTCTTCTCTCAGGAAGCTTATATTCCACAGAGGGGGAAACAATAAGCAAATGCTCAATAAACACCTAATATAGCAGATGGTTATAAGTGCAGTGAACAGAGACAGTGGTGTCCTGATGAATGTTTACAGCCAGCTTTCTGGAAGGCATTTGGCAATTTCTGTGGTGTAAATACCTCCACCATGGTCAATTCCAAGCAACCAGTATGATGTCACCGACCAAGGAGTGGGAGATGTGCAGCAGTACACTGTTGAAGGGCAGCTCCACCATTCAGATACAAGACATAAATAACCTCAAGAGCACAGATAACAGTAAAACATAGTCAAGGAACTAGGAAGTTATAAGTTTTGAGGACTTACTACCTTTGGGTTTTTAAAATTTGAGTTTAGAGGAAAGAAGAGAGAGAGAGAGAGAGAGAGAGAGAGGACAACAACATTGATTTGCTGTTCCACTTATGTATGCATTCATTAGTTGATTCTTGTATGTGCCCTGCCTGGGGATTGAACCCGAAACCTTGGTGTATAAGGACAACGCTCTAACCAACTGAGTTACCCGGCCAGGGCCACCTTGGTTTTTAATATAATTAATTTAATTATAAGTTGAATTATTCCCTTTTGAATGATAGCTTTGTTTAGTAACTGGCCCACAACATTCCTGAAAATTTAGCAATCAGCTCTCACCAGCCACGATGAGCCAGATGCAGGACGCCACTGGCAGGAAAGGACATAAGGTAGGTTGAGGGTTGGTGCTAACTATTGCTATGTAGCAAGCCCCTTCAAGATGGAGTGGTTTGGAATATGAATTGTTCTATTTTAGCTCACAATTCTGTGGGCCAGACATCCTGGCAGGGCTCCGTGGGGCCATCCTTCTTTCTGCTCAGTGACCTCGGCTGCCAGGTGGACCAGCCTTGAGAGGCCAGGATGGCACTGCTGATGCGCCTGGAGCCTCGGTGGGGTTGAGTAGCAGGCTGGGCTCCCTGGGCGCTGTTGGCCGAAGCGCCTACCCACGGTCACTTCAGCGTGGTGGCCTCGAGGAATCAAGTCCAGGACTCCCAGAGAAACTGTTCTAAGAGGCAGGGAGTAGAAGTTGCCAGTCTTTTAAGGCCTGAGCCTGGAAATGGTCCCAGCACCACATCTGCTCTATTCATTGCTCAAAGCGACCACAGGACCTGCCTACATTTAAGTGGACAGAGACCCTGTCTCCTAACAGGAGGAGTATCAAAGAATCTGTGGCCATCTTTAATCCACAGACAGAGCCTGGTAGTGGTGAAGGAGCTGTGCTATTTTAAATAGGGTGGTTGGGGAAGACTTTTCTTAAAAGGTGCTTTTTTTATCCCCTGAAAACTAAAGGCAGTGAGGAGACAGCCATGTGGACAAATAAAATGTGCATGTAGTTTTTGAATCTATCTTTTGGCAGCTATTTCAGACTAAACCCTCATACCCACTCTGCTGTACAGGTACCTGAATGAAAATGTTTGCAAAGCACCAATTAGACCAACTTCTTGATTCCCCAGGTGAGGGACATGGAAGCCCCCCAAAACTCAGGTGCCTGTTCCCAGGCACCAAGCGACCCAGCGAATTGGTGGCAGGCCGTGACTTAGCCCAGCTCTCCTCCCCGGAGCTCCTCTTTAAAAACCCAGTGCTTTTTCTACAACCCCTTGGTTCTTCTTACTTCTCCAAAATTCTTTCTGAAGTCGGTGTTATCACATGATCTAGCACTGGACACCTTTGTACCTTCAGCTACACATAATTTATAACATCAGTGAGAATGTACATTCCTGGAGGAGAGACACTTGAACTTGTACTTCTCCAGGGCCGCTGTGTACAGCTGTGCAGTTCAGACACTGCTTGGGAAGGCGGTTCAACTGGGAGGGAGTTAAACACGGCACGTGGCCTCCCAGGCTGCGTGCTGTGGGGCAGGGCTGCGTGGCCCATGAGGAGCGGGCATCTTTCCCCAGTGCCTACACAGGAGAGGCGAGTGGTAGCCCTGCACGTCTTCACAAAGTGCACATTGTATAACGTGGTGCTGGGCACGCAGAAGAGGATCCCGGGCCGGTGTGTGTGTGTGTGTGTGTGTGTGTGTGTGTGTGTGTGTGTGTGTGGTCGGGGAGGCTGGGAGTAGGAGTGGAACTGCTCGTTAATGGCATTCAGATTCGCCCCAAAATGCTCTTCTAGGAATGCTTTGATTACCTGCTGCTGTGTAACAAACCATCCCAAACGTAGGAGAATAAAACACCCATTCGACTGTGCTCGCAGATTCAGTGGGTCAGGAATTTGGATGGGGCGCCGCAGGGATGAATTGTGTCTGTTTCATGATGTCTGGGGCCTCGGCTGGAAGACCCCTTGTGGGGCTAGAACCGGCGGCAGGCTTCTTCGCTCGGTGTCCTGTGCCTCGCCTGAAGCAACCCAGAGGCCAGCCTCCCTGGGACTGTCAGCAGGAGCACACCTGTGCGTGCTCTCTCTGTGCGGCGGGTCCCAAAGCGTGGCGCTGGCTCGGAGAGAGAGCCCCTCAGGAGGCCGGTCCACAGAGCAGATGGCAGGAGCACGGCCTGCTCAGCCTCAGCTCAGAAGGCCCCCGGCATCACCTCCACGGTATGTCACTGGCTGTGAGTGAGCACTGTGGCCGGCTTAGACCCAAGGGCAGGGCAATGGGACTCTGTCTCTTGATGGCAACCGCAGAAGAGCATGTGGGATAAGGGACACTGTGGCCATCTTTGGAAAATGCAACCTGTCACAGGCACATCTCTTCACTAACCAGTACCACAAAGAGATGGAGCGGCAGTGGAGGGAGTAAGCCTCCCCGACATCCCCCACGATGCTCATGGTGAACGGCCTTTGGGGCAAGGCAGAGATGCGCTGCTTGCTGAGGCCAGCACCTGAGTCTCCAACAGCCACTGTCTTTTAAGTCTGAGGTCGGGGGTGAGCTCAGCAGCAGCTACGTGGGCAACTGCACAAATGCACCAGCTGCTTTCACCCTTGGACCTGGCGGTTATGCCACCACGCAATTCTACAGAGGAGCCTGACAGCTTGAGGGTTTGCCTCATTTTCAATTTGTGGGCCACCAACTAACTGTGGAAGTTACCAGGGCTTGTGCCAGAGCCAGATGTCCTTAACAGATGTGCAAAGAAGGCAGCTCCCTTATTACATCTTTGTAAGTTGTCTGATGCTATAGGATGCCTTTTTTTAGTCTAATGCAGGGTTGGACTCCCCTGGCAAAGCAATTGTAGCTATTTCCTCTATTTTCGTCCACATGTAATAACCAGCCATGATTTCAAACCCCTTTTCTTCTTAACTAATTGGGTGGCCTTCTGCAGCTGGGCTATGAAACCAAGGGAAGTTTCAAATTGAAGATATATATATATATAATTCGTTTAATTTCTGAAATGCATTCCTCCCATCCCACCCAATGCCACTATCCCTCCCCATTAATATAAGACGTACTTAGTTGGCATAAGTAAGAGAGTGAGAAGAAGTCACCAGTCAAATCGCCAGGACATTATAATCATCTCTTTCTAGTTCAACCCCATTACCTCTATCTGGACCTCACACTTGGGTGATTTGGGGGAAAGTTTAGTAAACATACCATTCAGCTACAGACTATCACCCCATACTAAACACCAAGCCCACCCCTCCCACCCCTCCTCTGACCTGGTTTTTCTCTACTTGTGTCGTCTGAGAAATGAGCTGTCGCCACAGCAGACCTCATGCGCTCAGCAGTGGAGAAAAGTGTTCACCCACAGAAGAAATGCTCCTGGGAAGACAGCATTCTTCCCTCCACCCAGCGAGTTAGGTGCTTTTATTATTCAGCTTCAACATAAAATGTCCCTGTTTAAAGTCTGCATTTAGCTCCACTGCCCACTAACACCTGTCAAAAGGAGAAAGCGCTCTAATGCCTTCCTGTTACCCCACCCTCCCCACCCCTATGCTCATCCCCCACCCCCCACCCCACCTCCTCCAAAAAGACAATGCATATTCAAGGTTGCAAAGAGCTGAGACTGAAACCAGGTATGTTTAGAAGAAATACGTAGGGAAGGACAGGAGAGTTGCAATCAAATATTTGTAAGGAATGAGCGCTTTTCCATGTGGCATTGTTGAGCCCCGGCCTGTGGCAGGCCCTGTGCTGCGGAGCTCTGGGTGAGAGAGCTGACAGAATCCACAGGCAGTTCCCAGCGGCCCTGACTTGGCCTGTGGCACTGAAAGGGTGCTCAAGCCTCAGGAGCCAGCAAGAAATAAAATGTGGAAGTAACTAGGTCTTGTGACTGACACAGAAACAGCTTTCCATGCTAACAAGGTAGCCCCTGTGTATCAAATTTCTTCTCCCATCCTGAACCCCCAAGGCTCTGGGCTCACCTGATCTGTCAGTTCCTCCAGGCTGGTGAATTCACTGAACTTCCTATCCCTGAAGTCCCACTAGACACAGAGGCACAAGCAGTCAAACCTGCTTGTATCTGTGACCATGTGTAATGGCTAATTGTATCTGTCAGTTTGGCGAGGTCATGCACTCAAACACCAGTCTAGATGTTGCTGTGAATTTAGGTAATTTTTTAGAGGTGATTCACATTCAGGTCAGTAGACCTTGAGTAAAGCAGATTACCCTCCATAGTGTGGGTGGGCCTCATCCAATCAGTTGAGGGCCACGGAGAAAAGACTGCGATCTCCCAAGGAAGAAGAAATTCTATTTCCTGACTGCCTTTGGATTTGAGTTGCAATAACAGTTCTTCCCCGGATCTGACAACTCTTCCTTCAGATGTTAGATTTGCTTGCCCGCACAATTGCATGGGCCAGTTCCTTAAAATGAATCTCTTCATCCCATGGTTCTGTTTCTCGGGAGAATCCTGACTCTGCACCATGTCCATACACTTTACACCGCAGGTTGGCTGATGCAGTCATGTGGTAGGGACTGCACATTCCCAGAACAATTCCTTCCTTCTCTCTTGGTATCAGAATCCTAATCTCATTTGGGATGGAAATGTTCTAGCTAAAAGACTACATTTCCCAGTCTGCTTCCTAGCCAAGGAGGGTCATATAACTCAGCTCCAATAAGAGGTGAGCAAATATTATTGACTAGAGGTCCAGTGCACGACACTCGTGCATGGTGTGTGTGTGGGGGGGTCCCTCAACCCAGCCTACACCCTCTCACAATCCGGGACCCTGGGGGGATGTCTGACTGCCAGTTTAGGCCCGACCCCGCTGCAGGATCAGGCCTAAACTGGCAGTCAACATGCCTCTCGCAATCCGGGACCACTGGCTCCTAACCACTGGCCTGTCTGCCTGCCTGCCTGATTGCCCCTACCCGCCTCTACCTCGGCCCTGCCACCACAGCTTCATCCAGAAGGCCGTCTGGAATGACATCTGGAAGGTCATTCAGCTGTCCAGTCTAATTAGCATATTACACTTTTATTATTATAGACTAGAGGCCCGGTGCATGAAATTCGTGCACGGGGGAGAGGGGGAGCCCTCAGCCCAGCCTGCACCCTCTCCAATCTGGGACCCCTCGAGGGATGTCCGACTGCCTGTTTAAGCCAGATCCCACCGGGCAGTCGGACATCCCTCTCACAATCCAGGACTGCTGGCTCCCAACTGCTTGCCTGCCTGCCTTCCTGATTGCCCCTAACCGCTTCTGCCTGCCAGCCTGATCACCCCCTAACCACTCCCCTGCCAGCTTGATTGATGCCTAACTGCTCCCCTGCCAGCCTGTTTGCCCCTAACTGCCCTCCCCTGCAGGCTTGGTACCCTCCAACTGCCCTCCCCTGCAGGCCTGGTCACCCCTAACTGCCCTCCCCTGCAGGCTTCATCGCCCCCAACTGCCCTCCCTTGCAGGCCTGGTCCCTCCCAACTGCCCTCCCCTGCTGGCCTGATCGCCCACAACTGCCCTCTCTTGCAGGCCTGGTCCCTCCCAACTGCCCTCCCTTACTGGTCATCTTGTGGTAGCCATCTTGTGTCCACATGGGGGCAGGATCTTTGACCACATGGAGGCAGCCATCTTGTGTGTTGGAGTGATGGTCAATCTGCATATTACTCTTTTATTAGATAGGATAGAGGCCTGGTGCATGGGTGGGGGCCAGCTGGTTTGCCCTGAAGGGTGTCCTGGATCAGGGTGGGGGTTCCCTTGGGGTGTGGGGCGGCCTGGGTGAGGGGCCTGTGGTGGTTTGCAGGCCGGCCACGCCCCCTGGTGACCCAAGCGGAGGCCCTGGTATCTGGGGTTTATTTATCTTCTACAATTGAAACTTTGTAGCCTTGAGTGGAGCCAAGCCTTCTGCTTGCTCCATGGCGGCAGCCATTTCTATTGGGATTTATGTATCTTCTATAATTGAAACTTTGTAGCCTTAAGCGGAGGCCTGGGCCGGCCAGGGTGTGCGGAAAGCTTGGCTTCCTCCATCACCGGGGGCAACCCTAGCCACCTGCTCTTTCCAGCTCCGTTGCTGCCACCATTTCTGTTTGGGTTTATGTATCTTCTGTCATTGAAACTTTGTAGCCTTGAGTGGAGGCCTAGGCCGGCAAGGGCAGGCGGAAAGCTTGGCTTCCTCCATCGCCGGGGAAACCCAAGCCTCCCTCCTGCTCTCTGTGGCCGTAGCCATCTTGGTGGGTTTATGTGCATATTCGCTCCTGATTGGCTTGTGGGCGTGGCTTTTTGGGTGTAGCGGAGTGATGGTTAATTTGCATATTACTCTTTTATTATATAGGATTGGGATTTACAGGACAGCTACTTAAAAGGAAGAAAAGTTGCTGACGTGCACCCTTTCTCCCTTTTTCAGTTTCTCTGTCTAGAACTGTGTTTGGCAAACTGAGGTTTGCGAGCCACGTGTGGCTCTTTGGCCCCTTGAGTGTGGCTCTTCCACAAAATACCACAGCTTGGGCGAGTCTATTTTGAAGAAGTGGCATTAGAAGAAGTTTGAGTTTAAAAAATTGGGCTCTCAAAAGAAATTTCAATTGTTGTACTGTTGATATTTGGCTCTGTTGACTAATGAGTTTGCCGAACACTGGTCTAGAACTCTGAAATGGTGGTTGGACCTCAGTCATCATCTTGGACAATGAAACTAAGCACTAAAAGTGGCAGAGAGGCCCTGCCAGTGTTGCTCAGTGGTTAGAGTGTCAGCCCTCACACCAAAGGGTTGCTGGTTTGATTCTGGTCAAGGGCACGTACCTAGGTTGTAGGTTTGATCCCCAGCCCCATGTGGGAGGCAACCAATCGATGTGTCCTTCTTACATCCATGTTTCTCTCTCTTACCCTCTCCCTGCCTACTTCCCTTCTGCTCTCTCTAAAAAAAAAATCAATGGAAAAATATCCTCAGGTGAGGATTAACAAAAAATAAATAAAAGGCACTGTAGTTTTCAGTTTCTGTAAACAACAATGTACTCTATTTCCTAACTGGTCAGACAATACACAAAAGCGAAAATAATTAAAACCAAACCTCACCACTCTTCAAACTCAGACTAGCACTTGTGATTCAGTCCAGCTTGCCCTATAGAATGGATACTATTATTATTCCCATTTTACAGAAGATGTAACTAAGGTACAGAGAAGCTAAGTAGCTTGCCAAGGTCACACAATCAGTTAGGGACTGAGCTGAGGTTCACACTCAGATCTATTTAACTCCAGAGTCTACTCTCTGGACCACAGTGCCTCCCAAGGGTAAAGCCAAGAGTAATGGGTGGAAGTTGCAGGTTGCAGATCTCAGTTCAGTATAAGGAAGACTCTTCTAATAGGGCGGCTGGTCACTAACTGCACACCCTGCATGATGAGATAGTGAATATCTTGTCATTGAAGTTTTTAGTTAAAAACTGAATAACCACTTAAGGAGGAGGCTGGTCTATGGTTTAGTTACAGTCTATCTCAAGTCATCCAAGTCTATGCATGTGTCTTGATTGAATTAAGCACTCCACACTAGGAATTTTTAAAAGAAAGGAAAGGGTAAATTTAATGATATTGGTAATATTCTGGTTTTTAATTTGGGTAGTGGGATTGAGGGTGCCCACTTCATCACTGAGCTTCATCTCTTACATATATGTTCCACCTGATTGTTAGTACATATTCAATATTACAGGAAATAAATAATATTGTATGTCACATACAATTTACAGTATATTTATTATATATTATATCCTAAAAGGATAATATACAAATCGACCAAATAGTGGAACAACCGATCGCTATGATGTGCACTGACCACCAGGGGGCAGACACTTAATGCAGGAGCTGCCCCCTGGTGGTCAGTGCACTCCCACAGGAGTTCCACTAGCCACAAGCCAGGCTGACAGCTTGTGGGTGCAGCGGCCCGCCTCCGCAGCACTAAGGATGTCCAACTGCTGCTTAGGCCCGCTCCCCAAGTGCATGAATGTCGTGCACCAGGCCTCTAGTTTTATATAAAGTCATGTAGTATATACTTGTATCAATGGTTCACTCCTTTTCACTGCTTAGCACCATTCCATTGAATGGATAGATCACAGTTTGCTTATCCATTCATCTACTGATTTGGGTTTTCTCCAGTTTTGGGATATTACAAACAAAGCTGCTATGAACATTCATGTGCAACTTTCCATGTGAACTTCTGATTTCATTTCTTTGGAGAAAATGCCTAGGAGTGAAATGGCTGGTTCCTATGACAGTGTATGTTTAACTTAAAAAAAATTTTTTTTCAATTACAGTTTACATTCAATATTATTTTGTATTAGTTTCAGGTGTTTCACTTTTTAAGAAACAGCCAAAATGGTGATATTGTTTCACATCGTCACCAGCAGGGGTGGGAGTTACATGTCTTTGTCAGTATTGGTGTGATCAATCTTTATATTTTTCACTGATCAAATGGATGTGAAGTGGCATGGCGTTATGGTTTTAATTTGCATCTCCCTGATGGCTAATGACGTTGAGCATTTCTCTAGGCGTTTACTGGCCATTCACAGATCTTCTTTTGTGACCTATCTGTTCAGTTATTTTGCCATTTCTAATTAGATTTTGTCTTCTTGTTATTGAGTTATACGAGTTATTTGTATATGTTGAGTATAAGTACTTTGTCTGTATATGTTTTACAATATCAGGATGGCTCCTCACCATGCCATGTCCGCTAAGGTTGTAATAGCCTCCCAGATAGTGTTTTATTCGCCTGTCCGGAACCCACGCTGGGAAGGCTGGAACAGCTGGGGCTGGGCAGGTGTCTCTCGTCATGCCCCCTGGCGAGCTTAGGCTTCCTCACAGCATGGTGCACTCAGTGTTAGTCCTTTTAGGTGGTGGTGAGATTCACCTGGAACAAAGGTTCCAGGAGACCAAGGCAGAAGCTACAAGGCCCCCGCCTGGGGCTTCTTAAACGCAACTGAATACTCAGATGCACAAACCACAGTCAACCACACACGGCTCCCCATGGGCTCTTCTCCTCGGTGTTCCAGGGTTCAGTGCAGAATGAGACCACATGAGTGCATGCGGGATCCTCCCTGGCTTGGCGGCCTCGTGCTCCATAGGAGCCATATCTCTTGTAACAACTCCATACACATAGCTGCTAGGGTCCCCATTTTTTCAAGAGTGACTATTTTTTTCAAGAGTCACTGCTCTCAGGTAAGCCCAAAGCTACGGCTTCCTCTCAGTATTTCATTCTCCCAGTCCAGATACATTGTGCCCCAAGGGGTCATGTTTACCTGAAGTTGCTATCCCTCGTAATAACACACTGTCACAGCACCTCTGACAGGTGGCCGGAGGAAACAGAGGGTGAATGTTATGGAAGGTAAAATTCTCAAGAAGAATGAGCAAGGGTTTTGTAAAACCCTGGCACAGAGACTCCTAGCCTCATTAAAGATGCCCATGTGCCAAGCGTGGCCCAGAAGCAGACACCCTGGACATAAAACGTACAGGGTATTCTGCTGGTGATCAAACAGATTGTGTCCCCCAGCCCCTGACTGTTCCACTGACTGCTAAATCAACCCAGAAATTATAGTGAAAAATGCCCGGAACCTCTCTTTACCTCAGGTGACAACGGCAGTCAGAACTTATTCATATCACTCTTGAGAGTGAAGCAGTCAGCATTTGCAGAGCAGGCAGAAGAGGGAAGATAGATTAATAACAGTACCAGGCATGCGTCGGGACTGCTCATCCTCTGGGCACGAGGCAATCACAAACCATTTAACGGCTGTTTGCCAAGTATTATCTGTTCATTCCCAGGGCAAACAACCTCCATGTTAGAAGGGAATTCTAATCCCAAACTATTTGTCATTTAAAACATTGCTTTTCCAGACATGGTATTGTTATGAGTTGTTCTTTTAAAGGATTAATGAGGAACTCAAAGTTTGAAATCACTGAATGCAAGAATCACTTTTAATATGTATTATGTGAAGGATTTTTTTCTTTTAGAAAATTTCTCCTAACTATAGAACTCATTATAAGGAAAAATTCCAACAATACATTTAAAGTAAAAGTCCTCCTGGGCCCCTTCTCACCCAGCTTCCCTCCGTGGGGATGAGCAGGATGTGGAGCATGCTTCCTGCTCCTTTGCTCTACGTTTATAATTCATGTTGTGAAGTACAGTTGACCTTTGAGCAGCATAGGTTTGCCCTCTGTAGGTCCTCTCACATGTGGATATTTTCCAATAAATACAGTTGGCCTTTTGTATCCGCTGATTTCACATCTGCAGGTTCAACCAATCATGGATCAACAACAGTGGTTACAAAGAAGCGACTGTAGAGTCAAAAGTTACGTGTGTGGGGGTGGGCATCCCTGTCTTCGAGTTGTTCAAGGGCCACACTGTGCTTCTCTGGGCTCTCTGTAAATTCGTTGTAGTGCACATCTTGACTAAGACTCGGGCTGCTATAACAGAAGACCAGACACTGGGTGGCTTAAACAATGGAAACGTGTTTCCCACTATTCCGGAGACTGGGAGTCCAAGATCAGGGTGGCAGCATAGTCGGGTCCAGGGGAAAGTCCTCTATCGGGTTATGCCTTCACTCGGCTTTCCTTGGTGCAAACACACTCACACAGAGACAGAGAGACACACACACAGAGAAAGTCAGAGACAGAGAGAGAAAGAGAGAAATCCCTTGTCTCTCCTCTTTTTACAAGGGCTCTAATCCCATCATAAGGACCCACTCTCATGGCCTAATCTAACCCTAATTACTCCACACCCCTCCCCCTCCAAAGCATGAGTATTTTCCTATTACTATCCTCTTTGGGGATTAGAATTTCAACATATGAATTTGAGGGCAACACAAATACTCAGTCCATACCAGTACAGATTCCATATTTCCTTAGAAACCATGAGGTATATTGAGAGCCCTTCAGAAAGTGTATCACCAGGAAATGTTAATCGTTTCAAAATGAGCTACACACATGTTAGAGGAACCCAGAGCATGTCACTTTCCCTTAAGAAGTAGGAGATGCCTACTCGACAGCCGAGGAGAGTGAGGGGACCAGTAGCCTCACTCTGTAAACATTCCTCGAATCCCTGAGCGGCTGCAGCGGCCAGTTCCTCCTTCGACACGTCCGAAAGGACACGGCATTTCCTGGTGGTGAAGCTCAGGCTCCAGTGCACAGAAGAAAGCATTCAGCTACGTCGACGATGCTGTGGGCACCGCCCCACGGTACCATGCTCTCCCCTCCGAAGTTTCCATTCCCTCCGGCTTTGATCTGGTAAACAAATCTGCCTGCAATCACGTGGCAAAGGTTGCCCTTCTCCCACTCGCCCGGCCGGGTGGGGAGAACCGAACAATTAACAAGCAGAAAGTGCTCCGTGGCAGTTGGTTATTTGTACCTGGTTTGGGGAGACTGGAAAACAGCCCTTCCAAACAGTCTCTTTTGCCAGTTTCCTCCCTTCCCTTCCCCCAGAACCTAAACTCCGGGATTCTCCCTCGGGATTTCACAGAAAACAGCCCATCTGGAATAGTCTGCTGACAGAACGTCAGTAATTGATGCCAGCCGGAGAAAGCACAACCGCCACAACTGCTCAGCTCCAGAAAAGTCTGGCCTCCCTCGCAGGGCTCACTAGAGCCAGGCCGTGCCGCAAACGCCAGCAAAGCTCCAGCACCCAGCACCCAATCCAGGTTGCTCAGACTGAATTAACTGCGTCGAAGTCACGTGGTCCCTCTGAAACTCATTGGAAAATGAACATAATCATACATCCTTCACAGTGTGGTGGTGAAAGTTGTTATTTTAGCTTCTCATATTATTTAGCTTCTCACACAAAAAATGTGCCAGGTTCCTATTCCCTAAAAGCTAACCGGGCACCGTCTGCTGCAGGTAGGTGTGAGAGAGGCTTTGGAGCTCACGGACGGGTGCAGTTGAGTGGGTCACTTCGTCTCTCTGAGGTTAGGTTCCTCGTCTGTAAAATGAGGGTAGTCAGACCTACGTTAGAGGGTTATTGTGAATACCAGATGAGAAGACACGTAGAGCTCATTGCACAAGCATTGCACTGTCCGTAGCGGGTGTCCCATCAATGCTGGCTGTTGTTGTGTGTGCAGAGCTTGCACTTGGCAGGCACACGACTAGAACTCCATAAACGTTTGGTGAGTGGATAAGAGCATGAGTGAACACATCTGTGTCAGTTAGGGGTGTGTTGGCTGCATGTGACAGAAACCCTGCTACAGGGACTAAACCAAGGAGATGGCTAGTTTTCTCACGTAATAAGAAGTCCAGATGTAGGCAGCCCAGAGCTGACACAACTGCCAGCGGAAGTCAGCGGTGACCCAGGCCCTTTCTCAGCATGTGCTCCGCATCCTCAGATTTGAAAGATGCTCTCCTTCCTGTGCTCCACTCAGGAAGAAGCGGGGAGGGGCTTCAGTGGCCTCATCTGTAAAATGGGTGCAGGCTGGCTCTCTTTTCACTGAATTGTTCTATGATTCACCAACGAACTCAGTATCAAATAAACACTGCTCACCTGGGATAGGCCTTTGTGGATAAATTGCTTTATGTCCCATAAATAAGCCACGTGGTCTCATTTCACTCGTGCTCATTGTTCAAAACGATACCTTTGACAATATTTGGCAATATGAAGAAACTTTAATAAAAATGTTAAGTGAGAAAGGGCAGGCTATCCCAGTTGATTTAGGTACTGATAAGGGAAGTTCTAAGATTTATGAAGTGAATAAAAGGAAGTAACAGACAATACTTGTGGATGATGTCATTAAAAAAAACCCATCAATTATAACAAAACACAAACTGGTTGAAGTGAGGTAATAGAGACTTTCACCATTAGCTCTATAGAATTCTAGTTTTGAATTTCTACAGTGCATTTATATTCATGTATTACTTCTCTAATAAAATTAATATAAGTTCATGATCGTACCTATGCAGTAATGTAACTATGTACAATTATGTATGGATAGATTAGAGAGCTTGGGGAGGATTCTAGAAAAATGAAAACAGAAGTGTCAGGCTGGTGAAATGATAGAAAAAGCCCTTACCTGTGTTATTATTGCTATGTTGCATGTGCAATAAATGTAATTTCCCCCCACAGTTGTTAACATGGGGCACAGGTAGATTTTGATAACAACCGAAGTGGGGCATTCTCTAAAAGATAACAATGGATTTTGCTGATTGAGAGATCAGACCAGTGCAGCCTCACTTGGAACCAAAGTTGGCAGAGTTTATCTGGGATGCTGGAAACCAAATTATTTTAGCTGAACTTGGTGGGGGGAAAAAGCTGTCTCTCCAGTTTCATATTTTTCTTTTTCCTTCAGCACCGAGAGCCAAATGCACAGGACAAGAACAAGGGCGCGCGGCCCTCCTCCCTCCTGAGCGCTGTCCACTGTGGCAGAGGCCGTTCTGTGCTGGAACTGCAGAGCTGAGCTGCTTCACCAGCGAGGAGGCGGCCTGAGGAGGACAGAGACTGCCGGACCCACCGCTTCACTGCCCTGCAGCTCTGCCATATGATTTCCAATGGGAGGACATTACCTGGATCATTAACCTTGACTCCTATATAAACCTAGTCACTCAAAGCAGCTCAAAACAAAGCAATAAAGAACCCAAGTTGGTCACAGAAATGCTGGTCAGGAGTCCCTGCTGAAACATTCACAAGTTGCTACTACTTATTATGACTCAGCGGCCAAGCACTCAGCTTTTCAATTTACATACATGATCTCAGCTCATCCTCTCTATGAGATATAACACACACACACACACACACACACACACACGCACACTCACACGCACATATGCTCCCATTTTGCGGAAAGTCTAAATGACAGACGTACTCAAGATCACATATCTAATCACAGGAGAGAGCCAAAACTCAAACCCACCAATTTTGAGGATTCTGAAATCCATACTTCAACCTGTGTTCAACATTTTTCACATGGATTTGTACTTGAACAGAGTTTTGTACCTTTGGAACAAAGGAATCAAGCACATTTGAAGAGCATTTCTTTGGTATTGGGGGAATGAACAAGTTTTCTGAACACTTTCAATGCTACAAACAGACTCCATAAAAAGGCAGCCAGGCTTAACCACACAAGTGCGCACAACACGGCCTTTAGGCGATTGGGTGTGCTTTCCCCCAAGCAATATATCACCTGAGCCACGGTAGCCTGTAATGTATGGCTCTCATATATTACCAGGGGAAAATGTCCTAATGATTTACTGGGGTACACATCATTGGTATTATGAGGCAGCATTAATCAAAGCTATGGAGTTGGCTTCTGAAAACCATTAGGTAAATCCCAAGCTCTACATTTAATGTATTCACCTTGGACCACAGTCTAGAAGGAATGAAAAGATCTCATTGCCTTTGCTTTAAAGCTGCCTCACCATTAGTAAAACTAATGTGCACGTGCGCGCACGCATGTACACATGGATACACGCAGTTACTTGAAATTTTTTAAGTGCATTTTAAGATGAGTAATTGTTAAAAGGTCTCTTGACAAGTGTCTCTGAAGAAGAGAGGCCATCCCCTAGTGATACATTCTGAGGCGGGAGGCCTGCCCTGGGTTTCTCGTTTAGTTGCCAAACATAAGAGCCAAATTGTAAAACCAGAAGTCATTCACTTTTAAAAAATAGATGGATATCACTTGTTGAAGGGATAGGTTATGAATACAAAGATGCTGAAAAGCAAACTCTGATGAAGTTATAGAATGGGGGCCCAGGGACACCAGGTAAAAACTGGACCAAGGGGACATGCTCTGTTTCTTCTCTGTGAATACTGTCTCCTTATTGACTCTCCCCCGCTACAAACAAACAGAACACAGTCTGCTTTCTCTTTCGAAATGGAGTAGCCTGGCAGAGCCGTCAGTGCTGACAAGAGTGACAGGGGGCCATGGCCGGTGGGGCTCAGTTGGCTGGGCGTTGTCCCGTGCACTGAAAGGTCGCTGGTTTGATTCCCGGTCAGGGCACATGCCCAGGTTGTGGACTCGATCTTAGGTAGGGGGCGTGCAGGAGGCAGCCCGATGGATGTGTTTCTCTCACATCAGTGTTTCTCTCTCTCTCTCTCCCCCTTCCTCTCTCTAAAACACAATAATATATATATATATTTTTTTTAATGAGAAGGGGCCCAGCCTCTGTGGCTCAGGGATGAGTGTCAACCCAGGAACCAAGAGGTCACTGGTTCGATTCCTGGTCAGGGTACATGCCTGTGTTTCGGGCTCAATCCCCAGTAGGGGGTATGTAGGAGGCAGCCAATCGTTAATGTTCCTCTCTCATGGATGTTTCTATCTCTCCCCCTTCCTCTTTCTCTAAAAATCAATAAAAATATATTTTTTTAAAATGAGAAAGATCCCCAGGATAAAGACCAAATGCTGGTGCTCATTTCTGCATTTTATTTTCACAGTGTACCCATCGGTCCTGGTACAAGGTAAGGATGTTTACATTTCTTTGCAGTAAAAATTGATCAACCAAAACAATAGGGATATTCACTAGGGCTGAGAGGTACCACTTCTGGATTTGCTCAGGTGGCCTAGGGTTCCCTGTGTTGGAGGAGATGAGACACAGTACCCCGAAAGCTCAAAGGGCCCGTATTTCCCGACCTCGTTCATGCTGCTGCAGGCCTGTGTGTGCCGGAGCAAGCATCACATCCATGCCCTGGGCAGACATGGCAATGTGGGGAGTGTGGGTGGCCATGCGGGGGAGTGGTTGATGAGAAAGACAGTAGACATATTTTTCCAAGGAAATGCCTTGGATAATGAAGGAAAAAGAAAGGAGGTCAAATGATTGCAAGCCTGGGAGGCATTTTAGATCTCATAGACAAGGAGTCCCTGCTCTCATGAAGCTAAATGGATGAACACACACTAATCAAGTAAAAATATAAATAAAATGTTAATTATCAGACGCCCTGCAGCCTTTGTACTAATCACCGTTTCCTTCCAAGAACCCCCTGGTTGCAGTGAGAAGTGACGCTTTGCAAGAGCTTTGCAGAGTTTTGTTAGTCTCCTCCCTCCTCCTGCACAATAACCTTACCTTTATTTACAACTTACATTGTCCCAGAGCAGATGTCCCTCCCACCTGACCTCAGAGAGCTCCACCCCCCAGTGGAACTTGCTATCCTGAACAGATTGCCTTGTCCTGCTCTAAGAAAACCGACTTCAGAAACAGGTTACTAACTGGATACTTTAGAACTTAACACATCATTAAAAGAAAACTATGTGTGATCTCATAAAGTATTGGCGGATGCTTAAAATGAGACTTTATTAAAGTGGCAGCGTGCCTGCCACCAATAACTCCACACATAATGCCTCTTCTACTGTGTAAAATCGTCCTATTAATGTTTACTTCTAGATTCCTGCCCACTGGTAGGATGGTCGCTAAGAAACGTGCCTTTATCCTGGACAAAGTAATATTTAACATACAGTCAAGTATGGGAACCTTGAAGAAGTGGCATATTTCCCCTTCATTTTCATCTACACTAAATCCTCTAATGACATTTTCAGCTGCTCCAGAAATCACTTATTTGATTGTTTATTTACCCAAATGAATGCCAGGAGCAGAAAATATCTCTGTCAGGTGGAGGAGGAGGTTAAATGGGATGTGAAATGTCTTCTTTTACAAAGCAATTTCCAAGTTCTCCTGGTACACTGATTAAAGAGAACTGACTCATGGGGTGGTAAACCAGAAAGACACCTTTATATTCCCAAGACAGCAATCCAGTGGGTTCCCCCAAACTCCTGGTCTTTCTGAAACAGATTCCAAAAGAAACCCCCGGATGGTCTTGAGAAGTTCACAAACCTGACATGTACACAAGCAAACCCCTATCCCAGGGGCTCACCCCTGAAACAGACACATAAAGAAGCCCCCCGCCCCCGCCACTCCTCTCTTAGGCTTCCTCCAGTCTGTCCAGTGACTTTTATTTTGGTAGAACTGTTCTCTGTACCAATGAAAAGTGCTGGCCAGTATCCTGGGCCAGCCTTGGCCACCGAGTGCCCATCACTAGAGTTTAACTTTTATAGAAAGAAGACCTCTGAGGCCAGGTGAGCGTTAATTGCACCTCTTTGGTGAGTTCAGAGTTTCGTGTTATGCCAAGAAAGCATTAGTCTAATACCTTGTTTATACTAGAGAAGAATGAATGGGGCAAAACGGCTGCTTCCCTTCCCCCCCCCCCCCCGATTTCTAAGTCACCCTTTTCTTAATAGGTTAAAGCTTCTTATAAAACCTTAACAATGAAACATCATGCTTGAAAGAAAGTTTCAGGTTCTTGGCACTGAGCACTGCCAGCACTTGACGGTAAGACTTTCCCCTTAGCTAGCTGCTCTCTCCCTTTCAGCAGGAATGCTTTCTGGCTTTTATAGCCAACCAGGATGAGAGAAGCAAAGCAGCACGAGGCATTCATGTAGTCATGTTACATTAAATTTCTCTAACATGCGGATCCATTAGAGTTTTCTTTCTTCCTTACAGAATACCATTGTGTGTACATTAGGGTTTCAGTCCTCTAAAGTAGGCCCGCTCCTAAGAAATGGGAGATTAAAGAACTGATGTCTCTATGGAAAGAGAAATAACATGTCAATTGTGTTTATTTGTTGGGTCCCATGATTTATGCTTTCTCGTGTGAAGATGGAACAGAGAAAAGAGGACACGTGACATTGTTTAGATAATCCCCAAAGAAAGATAGAGTTCCTCCTTCAGGAGAGAGGTTGCCTTTCATTTAAAATATAAATGGTACTGACAGCGTACGGGGAAGAGAAAGATTTCTTATGTTCTAAGAAATGAATTCAAGATGCACCTAATGTAGTCTCCAGAGGAGGAGCATAGTTAGCATTCTAGGGAGGATTAAGGAAGAAGCCCATAAAAACAGGGAATTTAGGGCCTTTTCATGAAACTTGATGTTCCTAGAGATGTGAAAAGGATGGATGCAATTTGAATTTAAAGTGCGCATTCAAAATTCTTTGGTTGCCCAAAATATTTCAAATCCGCCTCACTTCTCTTAATCAGTTCTCCATCCTACACGGATGATCAAATTAAACAATAATGCTGTGCAAAGACTTTAGAAAAGTCTAACATGAAAAAGAAAATACAGGGAGAAAAGGGGGGAAGAAATGGGAGATATCTGTAATACTACCAATTATAAATATTTAAAAAAGGAAAATATGTTGATAAAGTCTCTAAATAGTTATCCTCTTTTACCTAGTTGTTCTATTGGTAAAATAGGTGGGAAAGAAGAACCAATTCAAGCTCTGTTTATACAAACCATTTGCATACAATGGTTTCACAGGGCTCCAAATTGGTGTATATAATTATAACTAATAAGTATCAAAAAGCTTTTGTGTTATTAAAGGACTATGTGCTAGGTATTACATTCACTTTTTCTTTAAAAATCATCCTCACTGCCGAAACCGGTTTGGCTCAGTGGATAGAGCGTCGGCCTGTGGACTGAAGGGTCCCGGGTTTGATTCCGGTCAAGGGCATGTACCTTGGTTGCGGGCACATCCCCAGTAGGGGGTGTGCAGGAGGCAGCTGATCGATGTTTCTCTCCCATCAATGTTTCTAGCTCTCTATCCCTCTCCCTTCCTCTCTGTAAAAAATATCAATAAAATATATTTTAAAAATCATCCTCACTGCTTCACAGGAAGTTGCATTGGAACAGAGAAAATCCAGGTGTGAATGTAGCGAGAAAAAGAAGAAACAACTAAAAATAAAACCATGGCTCATTGATTGTGCCTCTGAAGGGAAAAATCATCATACACACACTTCCTCATTACTGATTAGTGTTACTGCAATAAACACACCATGAAAGAGAAGATGTAATGATGTACCTTCTAGAAATCTACCGAGGGGCAACTCCTGCCATCTCTAGCCCTTGGAGGATGGGAAGCACACCCGGTCATCCCCATGGAAGCCGTCCTGTGGAGGGTCTCCCTGCCCTGAGCCAAAGGCCTCCGGTGCGGTCACAGAATGTGGCTATCGATTCATTGTGAAGCACACGTCCCTTTTCTGGTTGGAAGTTCAACGTCCCTGAAACTTGACGTATGTTCACTTACAAGCAAGAGCTTTGTTTACAACATTTAACGGCAAAGGAGCCTGAGGCTAATGCCAAGAACCAGATTATTCCCTCTTAAAAAATTATCCTCCCAAAGGAGAAAGACTCTTATTAAAGGGGGAGGATTTCAAAGTCATTTTAGAACAGTACCTCTGGGTGTTATTTTTCAGGCATCATAAAGCATTTGTGTTCAGCTGCTTTTTGATCCAAGTAAAACACTTCGAAAGATAAGTGAGGTTTGTTTCCTGAATTTAAGTGACAGATGCAGGACAATAAAAGGCCTTTTTTTTTTTTTTTTTTTCAGGAGCATAGAAACTGGAACGAGGACAGACAAATTTCAAGACTGTTGAGAGATTGAGAAACCTAACAGGACACCTCACATTTAACACATTCTCAATGCACTTCAGACTTCCTGGCTGTTCCTGAACTATTTCCCATGAAGCAAGGCATCAGATGTCACTGTCAAAACACACTCTGGCTGATCCTTTCCACAGCACGGGACAAGTCCTCAGCAACTCGGGGTACACAAGCCTGTGGAAAAGGCGGCAGCTTCACCTTGTGGGAATGATCTCACCTTGCCAGTGTGCATAATGCATCCATTCACCTGGTCACTCAAGACACACTGGAGGCCTGCCTCTTCTAGAAACGGGTCCCCAGGCCGGCGAACCGTCAGCATCACCTGGGCCCTTCCACCAGCTGCGGATGCGGTGGGTGTGAAGTGGGGCCTATGCATCTTAGCTGTTCAATGGTCCACAGCTAGATTTGGAACGACTCCTGTACACATAGGACGTCACTGATGAGAGGAGGTGTACACGCAAAGAGATGTCATCTTCTCCAAATTCTTGAGCCACCCTTCATCTTGACCATCCTATTCTGTTCCTTCCTTCGTACTGACTTCTAGGGCCTTTCTAGACAAGTGCCAGTGGTGGAAAGGTTCATGGTAGGCAAGGGAGAGTGAAGGAAAAAGGAGAAGGTTAAAAATGAAGGCGTGGCTACCTCTCCCTCACCATTTTATTGCCTCTCCAATTCCAGCTTCCAGTAATGGTATTTATAACAGACTAACCTTCCTGCCAATAACAATTACACATTCTAGAAAAAATATAAAACCATTGGAGAGGGACCAAAAGCAGGCAGGAACAAGAGGATATTCATACCTTGAAAGAAGGAAAACATATGTGTTGAGATCCCCATTGACCCAGGGCCCTTCCCAATGCCCATGGGCCTGGAAGAGACTCTCGAGCAAATGGACCGTCTTGTTGGCCTGAAAGTCAGAATCAGAATCCAGGCCTCTCAGAAAGGCTGAGAATGGAGCAGGGAAATTCTATAGAGAAGGAGCCACAGGCTGGAGCCCTGGTATTTGCATACAAACGTTCAGATCCTTAGCTGACTCCTGCGCTGCACATGTGCCGGGTGAAAAAGCCAAGGAACTCAGTAGAAAGCAACAGCTGGAAGCCTGGAAATGCTGAGTAGAGATGTCAACAGTTGCCCAACACTGGAAAGACAGTTGAGGATTCACACCCCTCCAATGTAGAGGGGCTTGGTAAACAATCAGAACATTCCATTGAAATTCTAGAAGGGCCATAGCTTAAGAACAGGAACCACATCCAAAGGCGAAAGGCTAGGCTTATGAATGCTGACCCTATTAAGATTTAAATAGATTCTTATAAATTTCTGCCTAAATTACCTAAGATTTACTCAAGGTTGGCCAGATCTCATATTCAATCCCCTCCCCGTCTCTTTAGAACATGGGCTACTTCTACGTGTCCAGACCTGACAGTGTTCACATTGCTAGTTAATAAACCTAATGGGAAGTGCTCCCGGTGTGTTTCAGACCTCTGAGGACTCAGTGGAACTATGATTCTTTGATTCATTATGTT
This sequence comes from Plecotus auritus, assembly GCF_963455305.1. Classification (NCBI taxonomy): domain Eukaryota; kingdom Metazoa; phylum Chordata; class Mammalia; order Chiroptera; family Vespertilionidae; genus Plecotus; species Plecotus auritus. The sequence goes on from NC_137770.1 coordinate 39,258,369, forward strand.
CTTACCCAAATACTATCTTGTCCTCCATTTCCCTGCGAGTCTGTATTTTATGGCGGTGGATATACATGCAGCCTTCTTTAATAACCAGGAGTTAAGGAGAGTTGGTGCGTGCTTGCTTCGTGTGTAAAAAACATGGTACTTGAGGACTCATGGACTCACCCTCATATTTTTCTGAATGTTCAAATAAATGATCTGAATCATTGGACTTTTCCATGAGAATCCACTCTAGGACAACAGGCAGTTCACCAGTCATTCACAGGAAGACTTCAAATATCTCTTCATAAAATTGGCAGGAAAAGGGACAAAGTATCTTAGAAAAAAGTTACAACTCGACATAATTTTGGTGTACATAATTAAAAAAATAACAGATTTTGAGACTCCATATTTTTGGTCATGATCTGTCTACAGGCAGACCTACTCTCTATCCTCCTCCAAAATAGAAACTATCCCCTTACATTCAAGGCCCCAAACTCAAGGACAACTGAGAGGGTTTTCAGGATTGCCCTTACAAGAGCTTATTAAGACATGATTCCAGAGCCCTTCCCTGGGGAGGCTACGGAAGTTTCCCACAGCAACACTACATTTTGCATGTCCCTAACTGCCAAAGCCATCTCTCTAATGTCCAGGAAAGACAAGGCTGCCTAATAGGCGTGTTAATTCAGCGGAGAGGGTTCAAACCAGAAGCCTGTTGCCCAGCTGAACAGACCTCTTGATCTGGTAGCTACAACATACCCACCCTGCCTGCATGTGGGGCAGCGGTGGCTAACTGATCAAAGCTCCTGCCCCGGGCTGAATAGTGCTTCCTCCGGCACTAACTCTGCATTCCACATGCTGTGCAACCCCTGATACTTCCAGGCAACACTCGACTTTCCTTTGTCAGCTGCCGTGCTGGCTAGGAAATCCTTCTACTGTCCACATTGCACATCACAATTGAACACCATTCCCATTTGAATCCCACCACTTACTTCCCCTTCTGGGGGATATCCATGATGTGTAGTGAGTGGTACCCTGGGGATTAAGAACGCCTAGGTCCTTCAAAAGCTAAACATATGCCCAGAAGCTACCAAATTGCCCAGAAATATACCCAAGAGAATTTAGTGCATCTGTCCACCAGAATAAATATACAGTAATATTATTAGCAGCCTTATTCATAACAAAGAGTGGCAACAATGCAAATGTCCAGCAATAATAGAATGCGTAAATTAATTGTGGAATATTTATACAATGTAATGCTACATGGCAATAAAAATAGCAAACAATTGATATATGCAAAAACACATATGAATCTCACAGAAATTACATTGCACACAAGAAGCCAAAAAGAAATGACTATATACTGTGTGCTTCCACTTAGGTGAAATTCAAGAAGCAAAACTAACTGATGGTGATAGAGGGGGGAATGGTGGTTACCTCTGGACAAGGAGGGCTGTGTTCTGCCTGGAAAGGGGGCACAAAGGAACCTTCTGAGGTGCTAGGAAATGTTCTATTTCTACCCGGAAGGGATTTACACAGGAATATGTGAAAATTCCCTGCGCTCTTTATGATCAGTCCTTTTCTGTATAAAATATCTACTTTAGTAAAAAAAAAACTATACGGACAAGAATGCCTAGGTCAAATCTTAGTCAATCCTGATTTAATACTATTTTATTTTATTTATTATTTTTGTAACATATATTTTTATTGACTTCAGAGAGGAAGGGAGCAGGAGAGAGAGACAGAAACATCAATAATGAGAGAGTCATCGATCGGCTGCCTCCTGCACGCCCCCCACTGGAAATCAAGACAGCAACCTGGCATGTGCCCTGACTGGGAATCGAACAGTGACCTCCTGGTTCATAGGTCAACACTCAACCACTGAGCCATGCAGGCCCGGGCTAATACTACTTTTAGATGGGTCTTTCCTTAAACATGACAAAGGCATCTCCTGTGCAGGATACTTTGTTACCACTGCGCATGAGCTACCAAAGCTGCACCGTTGCCTTGTGTTCAATCTGCCCAAGTGGACGAACTAATCACTCTGACTTGACTTTGCACTCTGGCAAAAGAAAAAAAAGAAAAAGAAACAGTAAACATTAAGCAGACAGTAGATGTGAATTTGGAATTGTGCGTAACTTTGGGATGCTATGGACACAAAGGGAATTTTTGACTTCTTATGGTACCCTGATCAGAACTGGTAAAGATATTAATGATTCACTAAAAGCGACTCAAGATTGAAAAATGCCTTTCCGTTAAGGTAAACACTCATAGACAGGACATTGCCCCAGAAATCAATGGATGCCCTTCTTACTTACATGCTAAACCAGCAGCTTTCATTACCCCCCAAATTGAGTTCTACTACGTTCACTTCTCTTCCCACCAAATGTGGAATGGAAACTGGCTCGATTTATACTGGCTATCGCTGGCTCAGAATCACTGATCCAACCTTCAAAAAAAACAGTATTGGCAATTACTGGAGCATTTTATCCATAGACAGGTTCTGACAAATCTCCTGACAGCTGCTCCGAAATAACACAACCCAGCCAGTGGCTGCTGATTAAATAGCTCCATGATGTTTTGCATTTTGAATCCAATCAAGTTCCACAGTAGATAAATACACAAAAATAGAAAAAATTTTCAAAATCTGACCAAGAAGTGATAGAATCATGTCTCACCTATATCGACATAACTCAGGTAAACCTGAGAAGGCAAAATACAGAAACTCCTTCTCAAGGCCCTTGGAACATTTACAAATGGATTTTATACAACTACCCAGGTCTTTGGGCTATCACGACACATTGTCAGCAGTCTGCAAGTTTTCAGGATGGATACAACCCATTCATAGATGAAAAGCTACAGATGTGACAGAAAGAAAACATTGCTAGACTATGTGTTCCCGGCACAGGGAATCCCTGCCTTCCTCTCCAGTGACTGTGGAACTCATGTCACTGTTTTCAGTCCTACAGGAACTCTGCCAGGCTTCTCTCCTAACTCAGAAACTTACTCTCCATTCAGGAAAGGAGAAATGAGACAATGAAGCTAAGAGTGTCCCTATCAGGGTTGGCAAACTACAGCCCTGGGGCAAATCTGGCCTGTAGACTGTTTTCATGTGGTCCACAAACTTTATATATATATATTGAAAGTTTGTTTAAAAAACAAGGGGATATGGAATATGTGGCAGAGACCATATGTGGCCTGGATCCTGTGATCATGTGGCCTATATATTTACTACCTGGCCTTGTACTGAAAAAATTTGCTGACTCCAAGTCTAAACTACCAGAAATCCTTAACCTGCCTTAGCTTAAAGTTTTGTTACTGAAGTTAACGGCCACATGATCACTTCCTCAGAGCTCATACACATTTTCTCCCTGGGACATCATGTAATGATTAGGACTAACTCCACCAAACACTATATTTTGCTGCATGCAGATCAAGTTAAAAACTGTCAGAAGCTAATCACGTACACTCTTATGCCCAACACGTAGGAGCCACCTTCCCAAAGGAAACATCATCCAAACCTTTGTTTGACTTCTAGCTCATTGACCAGGTTCACTAGAAAAGAATTCAGTACATATTAAATTGCAAAAATGGTGACAGTTCTTCCCATTGCATCTGCATGCTCCTTTGCATTTGACTTTGCAGATCTTTCTATCAAGAGATGGAGTCTATTTCTCAACTCTTCGAGCCTGGGAGTGGCTATGAGACTTGCTGGGGTCAACAAGGCATTAACACGACTTAAGCAGAGACTTGAAAACTGCTTGCACATTGGAGCTTGCTCTCTCCTGTGCTCTCAGGAACCCTCAACCAGTGTCATGTAAATGACCTTGAGCTAGCCTGCTAGATGACTAGACACGTGGCCCAGTTACTTCCATTGCCCTGTCAACAGCCAGCAACCACTGGATGTGTAAAGGAGGCCATCACTACCATTGACTATAAGTGCATGTGCAAAGCCAAACACCACCATGAGGAATAGAGCAGAATGTCCCAGCTGAGCCCAACCACACAATGGCTCACCCACAGAATTATGACTGAGTAAATGGTTGTTTTAAGACACCTAGTTCTGGGGTTGTTTTGCAGAAAACGCTGAGTGAAACAGATGTAGAAATGCTTTAAAACAATTATTGAAAGGAGCCATTTCAGGTCCTGTTGACAACAGCTACAACAGTCCACCTGGGTTTCAATATGTCAAAACGAAAATGAACTTCCAACCGAGACCAATGGACTCGTCTCCACATTTCCAATGTGACTGCACCTGGAAGCTAACCTGAGAAGCCTCCAAAAGCCGATGGTGTCAAGGCACAAACAGCTTATTTGAGACCTTCAGATCCAGCAGAAGTGCAACTTTTACCTCAGACAAGAAAACAAAAACAGAATTTTTGGTTATGCCCAATCCAACTGATGGATTTCCTTGTAAGATTTTTAATGTGTAATATGGGCTGTTGTTTTCCTTCTGTTTTCTATGATTCCTTTTCTTCATTTTTCCTCTCCATTTTCTGAAAAAAAAAAAACAACAAAAAAACTTATTTCCTCTACCTTGTTTCTATGAGTCACACCATGACCTCATCTGCCAACTGACCTCTTGCTGGACCTGTTGCCCTTTCCCAACCCTTGGGGTCACTCAAGTGATGGGAATACCTCTTAATGCTAACAAACTACCCCATCAAGATTAAGACCTGAACAGCTCTTCTATAATCTAGTACAACAAATATCTCTTGACCCAGATACTGGTTGTTATAATTACATAGAATTACAGGCAGCTAATATATTTATCCAGAGAGAAAAATCAACCCCATCACCTTTTAACGTAATCCTGGATGTCTATGGTACTTTCAAAACCCATGTAATTATTGAGGAATACAACCAAAGGAAATAAAAACAGTTGCCATGCTTATCAAGGAATCCTATACAACTATCCCAATGGTAGATATACACTGAGTGGCCAGGTTATTATGAACTCTGAATGCATAATAATCTGGCCACTCAGTGTGTGTGTGTGTGTGTGTGTGTGTGTGTGTGTGTGTGTGTGTGTGAATATATATATTTGAGGCCCCAGTGCATGAATTCGTGCATGGGTGGGGTCCGGCCAGCCTGGCCAGGGGGAGGGGACATGGGCAGTTGGCCGGCCTGCCTGCTGGTCGAACTCCTGGTTGAGGGGACAATTTGCATATTAGCCTTTTATTATATAGGATATACACTGAGTGGCCAGATTATTATGTGTTCAGAGATCATAATAATCTGGCCACTCAGTGTATCTCCTACATTATAACTTACTATTCCTCCTAAGGTAAAACCTTGTAAAAAAATGTCTTTGTTTGGGAAAAGGAGGCTACAAAAATGTCAACTGAAATAGTTATCACCGTTTGTCATAATAACTCAGGGGAAAAGACATACACTTTCAACTCTTAACATATTGAGCATATCAGTGTGCACACCAAGCCTGTTCATTATCTGTGACCTCTGTGTATACCAAGAACTATTCCTGGGACGCCTTACCAGCTCTTTGAAGATTTTAAACCCTGTTCAGTCTCACCATCTGGGTCTCCTCTGAGGTCTCATAGGAATGACCTCCCACGAGAAGTTAGAGGAGTCTACTGACTTGCTTGCAGGTTTCTACCTGGTTAGGTCCCTGCATTTAAGAGCTGTATCAGTAACTTACCCCTCACTGTGGCTGAAGTTATAAATGAGACCATTCACACTATAAAGAACCAGCAAAAGAGCTTTGATTTGCTTCCTCTCTTGGTAATTAATGGGCCATCCCATAACTTTACAATATTTATCAGCCTCACAAGTGGACATCTGCACTCTGGCTAATATTTCCTATTGTTTCTAGGTAAACATTTCAGTACAAAAAGAAAAAAAAATCTTAAAAACATCCAGACATAGACTCATTATACTCAAAGGTTTGACAGTGTGAGACTCAGAATCTAGTCTCTGGACATGAGATAGGTTAAATAAAAAACTGGCTTCCTGAAATTTTCTAAATTGTAAAGATAGCCAAATTTGCCACTTTAATAATTTGCCACTCCCTCAATGCATCTCTAAGGGAGTCTTTAAAACTACTATGAAACTGATATTTGAAGGCCAAATGATGATTCTATACTAGGAAGAGACAGAATTCCTTGTCATCAACCTTCTCTAGGAGCAGATGACCAAAAGGGGGAGAAAGACTGCCCCGTCTGGCCTGTAAGTATCCACACCACACTGTATGCCCAACGTGCTTCAGAGTTAAATTTTGTTGAACAGATACACTTATATGTACTAGAGGCCTGATGCATGAAATTCGTGCAAGGGGCTCGGCCCTCACAGCCCCAGCTGCCTCAGCCCATCGTAGCCAGCTGCCTTGCGGCCCCGCCCACTGGTGGTTCCAGAAGGTCGTTCCGCTGTCCAGTCTAATTAGCATATTAGCTCTTTTATAGGATGGTAGAAAAGAGTGCGCTTCAGTGGGTATCATCTCAGTAACATCACAGCAATCCTAAGGATTCCACTCTCCATCATGACTGTTCAAGTTACTCACCTATCAGGAAACCATAACATCAGGACATTTTAAAAAAGATGCTTCAGTCAAATTATAGTGGTAAAGTTAGGGAGAGGTGGGGGAAATAAGAGATCAACTGAAGGACTTATATGCATGCATATAAGAGTAACCAACGGATGCAAAACATTGGGGGGTGAGGGCATGTATGGGAGTGGGATGGGGGGGCAATGGTAAGATATGTACACATATAATACCTTAAAAAATAAAATAATAAATAAAAAAGATGCTTCAACTATAATAAATAATAAATAAATAAATAAATAAGATGCTTCAACTATAAAATTAACCTTGGATTGAGGGTGGTAATCCACTATGAACTAAGAAATGCTATTTTACGCAAAAAAGTAAGTTTTTTATTAAAAAAATAAAGCTGATCTAAAAATGTTTAACATTTAAAAAGAAAACTTAAAATACCAGAAATATGCAAGTGATAAGAATTTACTGAAGTTGAGGTAATCATCTCATGAAAATAAAAACATTATTCTGTTAATGTGCACATTTATTTTATGATTTATACCAAAGGAACATTTTGAATGCTTGTTACCCTAGTGTTAAGGTATGGAAGCCCACCAGTAGTAATAGCCTTAATCTTTTTATTTTTATTATGTATTGGGTGTATAGATTAGTGGTTACAATCATATACTTTAGTGTTCCCCTCGATATTTCCAGTACCCCAACTGGCACCATACATAGTTATCACGGTATTATTGACGGTATTTCCTATGCTTAACTTACTTCCCCGTGACCAATTTCTGAAACAGCCTTAATCTTGATAGAGTCTACCTCTTAATAGCATGTCTTACATATAGTTCATTCCAGAAGTTACAAATTATAAAATTAAATTTAAAAAAAATTGTTAAGCTTATAACATAAAAATGCTATTTAATTTACTTTTACACACACAGTTTTATTCCAAAAGGATTGAGGTGGTTGGCAGAAAAGAAGTAACTCCGGCCAGAAATAATTCTATAAAACAAAATACTGATGAGCAGACACCAAAATTTTTTTTAAAAGAAAAGTTCAAGTGCACAGTAGTGAAATAAATCAAAGATTATACTTCTGCCCCCAAACTAAAAAAGGCAGGTTTACCATGGTTAGGGGGGAAACTACCAACACCTTTCAATAAAAAAAAAAAATGCTTTCACTAAAATTAAGAATTACCTTTTTCAAAACCAGAAAAAGCTCTGCAAACCAGAAACCAAGGGGGGGGGGGGGCGGGGCGGGGAATGATGTTTAAAATGAACCCGCACTCAGAAATGTTTCCCCAGCCTGCCCCTATCCATGGAGTTGTAGATGAACATGAAAAACATTACGATCCACACAACAGCATTTTGTTCTACTTTTTAAATGGGAACTATGACAAATAGACCTGTCCACAGGCCACAGCAAAGAAAAACAGGTTCTGAAGTGTACCCTAAAGCATTCAGATCGCCAGACATCTGGAGGAGCCCGAGGAGAGGGGGCAGAGGAACGTGAGGAAGGCGGGCACATTTCTGTTTCCGTAAGTGTGAGCAGCTTCTATCTTCAGTTAGAAGAAATCCTCAAACTCTTCCTAAGTTCTCCAGGCAATGGGCCTTACTACAAGTTTAAGGAATTCTAAATTGCTCTTCAGTAATTCTCAACCTCAAGTGGACATTAAAATCACCTCCGGAAGGTCTTTTTCCTTTTTTAATACCAGTGCCTGGGCCCCACCCCAGGTCAATAAATCAAAGCGCTGGGTCTGGACCCCAGGCATTTTTAAAGCAGCCACAGGTTCTAAAGTGCTCTCAGGGCTGAGACTCACTAAGTAACCGAGAAAAATACCGAGCAAAATCAAACGCCTATAGTCGCTGTGGGCTTGAACTTCAGTAGTGACAGGAAAATGATTGTGCTAAAGCTACTCATGTACTTACACCTCTAATGGGAGATGCCCAAATCCCTCAAGATAATGACACCCACCATTTATTGAGTGCTTATCTGGTGCCAGGCACTGTGTTGGTGCCACCCCAACATTATTGATAATCCCCACCATCCTGCCAACTAAATATGAAACCCATTTACCCAGGCAGCACGAAGGAGGGGTTCATTTGCCTCTAACAAGAGCATGTATGTGAAGAAACTGGAATAAGAACCTACATGTGCTGGATTACAAAGCCACGCTTTTATTTTCTTTTTTATATATCGACACTTTGAGAAGTAGTCCAGTCTCATTTCACAGTTTTTACAAAGGATAAGGCTTTATAAGGTAGACATAATATATATTAAAAAATTGACCGCATTAATAACTTTTCCTGTTACAACGGTACTTCAAATACACAATAGCTACAGTCATCCTTGACTCCTATCACCTAGCCCCTCAATCTTGGAGACAAGTTAGCAGTTTCTTATTTATCTTTCTAAAGATATTTAATGCACACATAAGCAAATATATGTATGCAAGCATATTCAGCGTGGAACAAAAGCAGGTGTCCAGTTGTTCATGTGGAAAATAATACAATAATAAATAATAATACAAGAAAAAAAACTCTGTGTTTTGCATACTCACAACTGTAAGCCTACTTTGCCCCACCCTGTATGTGTGTACACACCATATATTTGGATTCCTCTGTAGTCTATTTTAAACAGTGATAGCATAATTCACACACTTCTTGTATATGGCTTTTTCACTTTAATAATATATCTCAGAGCCCTGGCCAGTGTGGCTTGGTTGAGTGTCATCCAATGCACCAAGAGGTCAGTGGTTCGATTCCAGGTCAGGTGCACGGGTTTTGGGCTTGATCCCTTGTAGGGGGCATGCAGGAGGCATCTAATTGATGTTTCTCTCATTGATGCTTCTCTCTCTCTCTCTCCCTCTCCCTTCTTCTCTAAAATCAAAACATATTTTTAAAATATGTATATATATCTTAGAGATAATTCCATATCAACTCATAAACACTTTTATTTTATTTATTTATTTATTTATTTATTTATTTATTTATTTAATATATTTTATTGATTTTTTACAGAGAGGAAGGAAGAGGGATAGAGAGTTAGAAACATCGATGAGAGAGAAACATCGATCAGCTGCCTCTTGCACACCTCCTACTGGGGATGTGCCCGCAACCAAGTTACGTGCCCTTGACCGGAATCGAACCTGGGACCTTTCAGTCCGCAGGCTGATGCTCTATCCACTGAGCCAAACCGGTTTTGGCCATAAACACTTTTAGATTCTTTTTGTACCACCATAGTATTCCATTGTATAGATATATCATCACTTTTAAAAAATCACTCCCTTACTGATAGGCATTAGATTGATTCTAACTATTTACTGTTATAAAAAATTTGGGCCCAGCCAGCATGGCTCAGTGGTTGAGTATCCACCTATGACCCAGGCGGTCACGGTTTGATTCCCAGTCAGGGCACATGACTAGGTTGTGGGCTCCATTCCTAGTGGTGGTCGGGGGGGAATGCAGGAGGCAACCCATCAATGATTCTCTCTCATCATTGATGTTTATCTCTCTCTCTCTCCTTCTCCCTGCCTCTCTGAAATCAATAAAAAAATATTTTCAAAAAAATTTTTGGAATGAAAGACCTTGACCAACATAATTTCATAACTATGTACAAATAATTATATCTGTAGAACAAATGCTTAGATGAGAGAAGTCACGCATGCCCTTTCCACTATTCTGTGGTGCCTCAGGATTCTAAGAAATAATTCACAGCCACACTAACAATGATTTACATTTCAAATACTTTATTTAAAAATTTTACCTACTCAAATCATGCTTTTCATTTTAATAAAAGTTTAGAAATAATTTTTCAGAATACGCTCAATACCAAAACAGTGTGAAAGATGGTTTTATGTCAGAGAAAAATGACCTCAAAACCAGTGGCACAACTAGTGTCGTGGTTCTCACTCCCCATTCAGAAGGTGTCTGCTTCGGAGGACTCCGAGTCCCCCTGGATGCTCTGGGATGAAGGGCAGTCCTCCGGGTTCGCCGAGGGTAGCGTCACAGACATCTTGGTGGGTGACGTCTGACTAGTGAAGGGTGGTCCTGCTTTACCGCCTGTAAAGAGGAGAAACTTGTTCAGCTAAACAGATGTATACTGAGTATAGTGTGCTTTAAACTTTCCTAAATAATACAGGGGATCAAAACAAGGATTGCATACGAGGTAATTTCTTCTCTCAAGGTGCTCAGAACTTGTCAATGTCACAGAGATAACATTTTAAAAGTATATGATATGAATGCTTATGCACCCCTCACCCCCAATCCATATGTTGAAATCCTACAGCCTGGTGTGACGGTATTAGGAGGTGAGGCCTTTGGCAGGGGCATAGGTCATGAAGGTAGAGTCCTTATAGAGAGGCCCGAGAGAGCTTCCTGGCCCCTTCCACCATGTGAGACCAGAGAGAAGGTGCTGGCTATGAACCAGGAAGGGGTGCCTTCCAGCCTCCAGAACTGTGAGAAATAAATGTCTGTTGTTTAGAAGTTACCCAGCCTGTAATATTTCCTAGAGCAGTCTGAACGGACTGAGATAGTATTACAAGTGCCAAAGGTTGTGGTACAGATGATAAATGGTACAGGTAACATAGCAAGCAACTAAAGGAGGCTGTTTGGGATGAAGAACTCATTAACAAACACCAGAGTTGACTATATATGCATATCTACTCGTGAATACCCTAATTCATCCCTCTAAGTTTAAAGTATATTGATTAAGAACATACAGAATGCCAACTCGGTATTATTTAAGAACACAAAAATCCTCATTTCAAATTTCATGCATTTACCATATACGCATAAGAATAGTAAACATCTTAAGAACAAAGTATCTTAAACAATGTTAACAACATCTCTGAGTAAAGAGTCATAGTATTTTTTCTAAAACTCCTTTATATTTTTAAAATTTTCCACAATAATAAAGTGAAAATTTTTATAGGGATAAAAGTACAGAAACACCAATCAGAAAGGATATATGCACCCCTATGTTCATAGCAGCACAATTTACAATAGCTAAGATTTGGAAACAGCCTAAGTGCCCATCAGCAGATGAGTGGATTAAAAAAACTGTGGAACATCTACACAATGGAATACTATGCTGCTGTAAAAAAGAAAGAACTTTTACCATTTGCAACAGCATGGATGGAACTGGAGAACATCATGCTAAGTGAAATAAGGCAGTCGGAGAAAGATAAATATCACATGATCTCACTCATATGTGGGATATAATGATCAACATAATCTGATGAACAAGAATAGATCCAGAGACAAATGGTAGGGGAGGGGGGGTTAGAGAGCAACCAAAGGACTTGTATGTATACATATTAGCATAACCAAAGGACACAGACACTGGGGCAGTGGGGGCTTGCCTGGGGTGGGAATGGCTTGGGGGGGTGGGTCAATTGGGGAAAAAGGAGACATATGTAAAACTTCAGACAATTAAAAAAAAAAAAAAGTAGGTAGTTCAGTAGATTTCAGTGGTGACTCAATCACAGCTGTCCAAGATGATCAGAATACTTGTAAAAGCAAATTCTTTTCATATCAGGAAGTCTACCAAATTCTATTTTAATATTACATCATTCCTTTTTGTTACTGGTATCGGGTATGTGTTTTTTTCATAAAGGAAGAAGGAGAAATTAGATTTGGCATCATTATAGCAACATCACGAACTGTACCACCATAGTATAATCCTTTAAGAAAGCAATTTTTGCCCTAGCTCAGCCTTGGACAAACTATGGCCCGCGGGCCGGATCCGGCTGTTCTATCCGGTTCTCTTGCTCTCCCCTCCGCTCCTTTACTTTGAATTTATATTAGTTCACACAAACACTCCATCCATGCTTTTGTTCTGGCCCTCCGGTCCAGTTTAAGAACCCATTGTGGCCCTCGAGTCAAAAAGTTTGCCCACCCCTGCCCTAGCTGGTTTGGCTCAATGGATAGAGCGTCGGCCTGCAAACTGAAAGGTCCCAGGTTCGATTCCGGTCAAGGGCACGTGCCTGGGTTATGGGCTCGATCCCCAGTGGGGGACTTACAGGAGGCAGCCGATCCATGATTCTCTCTCATCATGGATGTTTTTATCTCTCCCTCTTCCTTCCTCTCTGAAATCAATAAAAATATATATATTTTTAAAAAAGCAAATCTTATACCAATTTAAATAGAATACATATTTTAAATAGGAAGGAAACTTTTAAAAATTTAGCTCTGTCAGGATACAATAAAAACATTAAGAATAAGAACTGCTCTGAAAAATATCTATGGGACATAAGCGTTTTTTAAATATTCTGATATTTTACAAAGCCTTAATGCAGAATACACAAAATAACCAAGAGAAGTATCCCAGGTGAGAGCTCACCTGGTCAGTAAAGTAAAAACTAACACAGGGCATAACTATGTCTGAGAGCAAAATTAATTTCCAACCCATAAAATCAATTAAGCCCTGGCTGGTTTAGCTCAGTGGATAGAGTTTCGGCCTGTGGACTGAAGGGTCCCAGGTTCGATTAAGGTCAAGGGCACATGCCCAGGTTGTGGGCTTGATCCCCAGTAGGGGGCATACAGGAGGCAGCTGATAATAGTTCTCTCTCATCATTGATGTTTCTCTATTTCTCCCTCTCCCTTTCTCTCTGAAATCAATAAAAATATATATTTTTAAAAATTAATTAAATGTTGCCTTTCCCCATTATTAAGAAAAACTCTATTCTTTGAGTTCCATATCTGTCAAAGACTACACTGATACCAAAAATTCTTCTTTTCTCTGTTATCTAATTGCACAAAGCTGCTCTCTATGCACCTTCATTTTCCCTGTGCACAAAATAACTGATTAAACTGTCAATGATGTTATGAGAACTATAATTTCTTATCTTTTGGATCTTGAAGACGTTTCTAAATGTCAAAGACCGTATTAAATTCAATTATTGTAAAGTTATGCTATTTCTTGCAGTTACTGCCTTATATTAATACAGCAATTAAATTTTTACAAAGATCTTTCCCCCATCATTTCACCTCATCCTAATAGTAATTCTGAAAGACAAACTGGCAAGGCAATTGAGCCACAGAGATGTTAAAGCTGGCTTTTTTGAAAGCATACACTCACTAAGTAAAAATTGATACAAGCTGACTGTGTGCAGAGCCAAGATGGTGCTCAGAGGATACACAGGTGAAAAAGAAATCAGCCTCATCTCCAAAAAGCTCAAAACCTAGTAGTGGAGATAAACATGTACAGGAATTCTTAGTTGACTACTAAATTAGGTGAAAGTAGCAGTTGAGCTGGGACTTAAAAGATGTGGAAGACAATGAAGGAAAAGAGACCAACAAGATAAAGTTAGTATGTTAAGGGAGCTCCAAGTATTCTGATATCAAACTCTTGACTGGATATGAGGAATGATGAGATAGAAGGCTGTGAAGGAAGGTCAGGGTCAAATTCTGCAAACAATTATGAGTCACAATAGACTTTGAACATAGGAGTAATTATGAGCAAATGTATTTTAGAAAAGGGAATTCTAAGAGTTGGGTGGAAAATAGGAGAATGGAATCTATTGAGACAGTCCATGCAAGAACTGATGATCCCTGGAGTAGAAATAGATTCAGGATACCTGGAGGAAGCCTCAGTACTTTATAAAGAATTGAGTATGGCTCTGAAATGACTGAATAAGTAGTAATAAGAACACAAACAAGCTTGAGGCTATGGTGATATAGAGAGGTGGGGAAATACTGGGGTCAGTTACATACTTGGTGAGTTTGGATGCCTGCAAAGTGTGTGAGTAGACTTTTCTAGGCAACTCTTAGTCAAAATTATAAGGCAGTTTTAGATATAAAAATAGCAAAATAGCAACCATCTAACCAGATATAATAATTAGAACAGTGAGCACAGTGATCTCCTAGGAAAGGAAAATAGACTGACAAGAGAAATGACAACAAAAATATAGGGAAGGACAATGATAGTGACTAAGGAGAAGATAAAGGAAAACAAAAGGGAAGTGTCTGAGGGAAGGCGAAAAAGATCCAAGAGTGAAGGGTCACACGAAGTAAGAGATGGTTTTCAGAGAAGAGTCTAGTATAAATCATCTAACTCATAATCAGTAGAGCTAAGGCCACAACTCACTTTTCTATACCACACACCGTAATCACCTACAGGAAGAAATTACTACTGCTAAAAGTTGTTGAGGGAAATTCCATTTAAGTATTGGTATGGAATGGTAGGGACAGCTGAGGAGGGGAGCAGTGATGAAGTTCCAAGCACAAGTCCTTTTATGACAGGTTAAGGGCAAGTCTAGGGTCCAAATGACGTCTACTGACCAGACACGTGGGAAAGGTCCCATGTAGACTGTTGGTGTGAAGCTTCTGTGTGGCAAGGAGTAAAGAGTGGGTTGAGTCCTAGCTGGTTTGGCTCAGTGGATAGAGCATCATCCCGCAGATTGAAGGGTCCTGGGTTCGATTCCAGTCAAGGGCACGTACCTTGGTTGCAGGTTCCGGGCCCTGATCGGGATGTGTGCAGGAGGCAACCAATAGATGTGTCTCTCACATCAATGTTTCTCTCTGCTTTTCCCTCTCCTTCCCACTGTCTCTAAAAGGCAATGGGAAAATATCCTCAAGTGAGGATTAACAACAAAAGAAAATCATTAAAAAAAAGAGAGAGAGAGAGTGGGTTGAATGGGGTGGGGGGGGGGGGCAGGGGAGAGCATGGATTCCGGAATAGGACAGAGCTGGGCAGCTGGACTTATCCATGGATTTACTCAGCAAATATCAACTGAGCACCTATTATGTGCCAGGCACTGTTCTAGACTCTGGAAATTTCATCCATGAACAAGACAAAGGCTCCAATCTCACTGCATCATATTCTAGTCAGGTGTAGGAGCAAATGAGAAACAAGTAAGGAAATAAACGTAAAGAATGTCAGGAGATGATAAGTGCTATATATAAAAAAAAGAGTGACAAGAGACTTTGGGAAAGTTATTAACTTCCCTAAACCCTAGTTTCCCCATCTATAAAATAAAGATAACTACCTACCTCGGAGGGTTTAGTGAACATTAAATGGAATAAGGCATAGAAAGTGTTTTGTATGGTGCTGGCACAGGGAGAGCACTCAGACTAGATTAGCTCTTTATATGAGCTTCTGTTCCTTTTATGTAACTGGAAAGGAACTATCCCAAGAGGCAATGACCCTCAGGGTGGGCCACAAAAGGTAGTAGGCTTCAGAAAGGGTAAGAATGTTTCAAGGAAAGGCACTAAGCAAACCCCCACAGCTCTAGAAGGCCTCCAAGTAACTGTGTTACTTTTAACTCTAGTAATTGTTTTAAACAACCAATTATGTGAATAAAATGCACTATTTTATCTAAAATTGTTTCACAATGTACATTTCGGGAAAACTTTATGAAGTATTCATCTCCATAAGCTAAAACAGCACAGTTTTAAGAACTTTAAGAGAGAAATTTTTAGACTGAGAACATTTTTTTTACAGCATCATTTTCATTCCTAACAGGCAAAAAGTACATTCCCATCCAGTTATGGTCCTTTACAGCTTAAAAAAATTTTTTAAAGAAAATACAAACTGTCTTAACAAATCATCAGTAAAGCAAACATAAATTTTCTACCTATAGTAAATACAGTCTGATGCTTTTGAATTTGACTTTCAAAATTTCCATAGTCATGTCATTAGTCTATGATGTAATTGTTTCAACAGCTGTTTTCAGATTTTTGTTTTTAAAGAGACCATTTCTTGATTCAGTGGGTTTGCAGTATGTCATTTAGCCTGGCATGCATTTACCAGTAAGCTAAGATGCCACTGAGTGAGACCATGAGCGTGAAGCTTCCTAAGATGTATTTTAATATACTTTGTAGACATTTGAAATTTGAAGTTCAAATCTTTTAGGCTTTACAAATATTTAAAATGTATTAAGAAATGTTACGCTTTCTGTTCTTTGATATTGGATTTATAAGACTAAGGAACAGAAAAGCTAAAACTAATTTATTCTAAGTAATATAAAGATTTTAAATGTCCATTTAAGATTTTTGTCTGTATATTGTCTGTATAATTTTAAAAATATACATAACTTTTGAAAAGGTTTTTCAATTTAGATAATTCAATTTCATCAGCAGGCCTTACATTCTGACTATAGTAATCTTCAAACACTTGGTAACACCTATTATTACTAGTATATCTCTGTTATTTGCTAACTACGAGAAATTCAAACAAAGCCTTCTCTCCTAAAACAACATTAGACAAGCAGATAACTGCACGTGGCACAAGTTACATATATGAATTTGTGGTATTCTTCTATGAGACGAGGAGTAGATAAAAGTACTTTAAATTGCCGGGTTTTGGTGTTTTCTACATGCAGATAAAGACTAGTTTCTTATAAATTGCACATTTAAAAATAAAATTAAAAAGGAAAGAAATATAATGGTCTTTTTATTATTATTATTCCTCACCGGAGGTTATGTTTATTGGTTTTAGAGAGAGAGGAAGGGAGTGAGAAACATTGATTTGAGAAACATTTACTTGTTGCCTCCTGTGTGTACTTCAACTGGGACCAAACCTGAAACCTAGGTGTGCCCTAAACAGCAATCGAACTTGCAACCTTTTAATCTAAGTACATGAAGGATCTTAACCCATATTTCATGGATGGAAAACCAGGGATCTGTGAATACCTTGAAACAGTATGCAAACTATTTTCATGTAAGTACAACTGAGGAGGGAGACAGATGGGCATAGCTATTGATGTCTTAAAGGGGTCTGTAGCCCCAAATACTTAAGAATCATTGACTTAAAGGCTATCACAGCCCCATGAGTTGTTTTTTCAGCAGTAATCCTATATAATCCTATATAATAAAGAGGCAATATGCAAATTGACCGTCACTCCAACACACAAGATGGCCGCCCCCATGTGGACACAAGATGGCCGCCACAAGATGGCCTGCAGGGGAGGGCAGTTGTGGGCGATCAGGCCAGCAGGGGAGAGCAGTTAGGGGTGACCGGGCCAGCAGAGGAGGGCAGTTGGGGGCAACCAGGCCTGCAGGGGAGGTCAGTTGGAGGCGACCAGGCCGGCAGGGGAGGGCAGTTAGGGGTGACCAGGACAGCAGGGGAGGGCAGTTAGGGGCAATTGGGCCAGCAGGGGAGCAGTTAGGCATCAATCAGGCTGGCAGGGAAGTGGTTAGGGGGTGATCAGGCTGGCAGGCAGAAGTGGTTAGGGGCAATCAGGCAGGCAGGCAGGTGAGCAGTTGGGAGCCAGCAGTCTTGGATTGTGAGAGGGATGTCCAACTACCCGTTTAGGCCCGATCACGGGATCGGGCCTAAATGGGCAGTCGGACATCCCTCAAGGGGTCCCAGATTGGAAAGGGTGCAGGCTGGGCTGAGGGACCACCCCACCCCCATGCACGAATTTCGTGCACCGGGCCTCTAGTGGCAAAATAACTCTCCTGTTCATTGTGGATGCCTTATTTTCCAAAGGCAGCTCTATTATAGCACTTACCAAATTGCACTGTAATTAGTTATGTACCTGTCACTTCCACAGGATAGTATACTTCTTAAGAGCATGGATTGGGACCTGCAGTCACTGTCTTCTGAGTGACCAGTACAGTAGGTACACAGTAAGTATCTGTGACCTTCTCATCTCGTGTTATCATTATTTGCTGTGGGTCTGTTGTTCCTGTTAAATGGGGGCTACACAAGGTCAGCGTCTGTGTCTTATTTATCTCTGCATTCTACAAAGTTGTGGCATAATGCCAGGCCTTGCAATGATGGCTGAACCTAACTGATTGGTTTCCACCTCGAGTCTGGGGTTCCTCGTGACTAACAGCTTTGCTTAGATTCACGGCTGACCAGATCTGGTCTTTAGAATCAGCCCTGAGTGCCAGCAATGCAGTCACTTCCCAGCTGTCTTTGAAAATTAACAATATTTCAGCTGTGTTTTATTGAGTTCTTGAAGTATTTTTCCTGTCCACCCTGGATGCATCTCCTCTTGCTTTAATTCCTTGTTTAAGCAGCTGCTAAACTATCCTGCTGCATTCAATTCTCCTCACATACTTAACCCAGCCCTGCAGATTTTGCAACATTATAGCTTCAGTGCTTGAGAAAAATACTGTGTCTTGATGGAGAAGGTGCCTGGTCATTTGATGTTTAGTATGTAATATTTTATCTGCCTTGCTTTCCAGAATTAGTCACTATTAAACATTTCTTTCCTTGCTTTCATGTTTAAAAGTGATTTAATGTGTTAGTATAGTCTCATCCCAAAATATGTTGACATAAATCCCATTACATTTTTTAAGTTTACCATTGCTTCTGTTTTCTGAGTTGACAAATGCTTATTTTAAAATTTATAATTTAAGATAAAATTCTTCCTATAGGAAGAATAAATGCATTGGCACCTGTAAAAACAACTCCAATTCTTTTTCCTCTAAAAAGCAATAGTTAATGTGAAAGATTCGTTTCTTCTTATGCCAGGTTCCAGCTGCTTCACTTTGTTTAAAACTGACTTCAAAGTTTAAACACTGTCCTGTCCCAACAAATAACCTCCCCCAGATGGAATTATCTCAAGTGCTATCCTCAGAGCTCTGAATACCACACCTGCAGCCTTTTAATTCAACATTTTATAAACTTTCCAAGGGAAATGATAAATTTTTTCTGTCCCCTAACTTCCGGAGCATTGAGCTTAGTGCCTGAAGGGAGTTCTCTACCTGGGGAGCGTTTGTAGATATTTAGGCAAATAATAAATTGGGCTCGCTCTCCCTCTCAGGAGCCTTTCCCTTCCCACTCTTCTTCCCCCAGGTGTGTTACCTTTGCCTTTCCCTCTCCTAAGCTCCAAGGACCCTTCTTTTGCTTCCGTAACTTATTTCCTGCGTCTACGCAGCCCAGCTGGCTTACTTCTACTTCCTCTGTAACTTTCTAAAGAAACTTCTTTTATAATTTGGGGAAAAAAATAGAATTACTATCTCTACTATGTTTACTATTATGAGAAAAACAAATTGCAGGGAAATGAAAAAAACCTGAATAGCTCCCAAATCCAACAAGTTTTAAAGTAAAAATCATCCCGTAAATGAGATGTAAGGAACAGATTGGGCTCAATGTGTCCGAGACCTATAGCACCTGGTGAAGCTACAGTTAAAAATTTTTTTTGCATAAGAAAATCAGTTAAGCATAGAAATAATCATGATTCATTTCTATTCACTAAAAAGAACACAAACCAAATGCACTCCTCACAGTTGCTCTCATAAAACTAGGTAAACAGAAGCCTGATATAGTGGCCTTAATATAAAGAAGGAAGTTAAACAGCTGGATTTTAATTACTGTCAATAAAATAATACTTTACCTAATAGATTATTATCTTTATGCATCAAAGATTAGGAGAAGGGGGAAGCAAAAGACCAGAAGAGAATTCACAATTTGTATTAAGTAAAAGAAACCCACAGGGCATTTATACCAAGGTTAAAAGTTTTCACAGATATTTTTACTTAAGGATTTAATAATCACAAAAAGTAGCTTAGAACACAAAAAGCCAGCCTGGGAGATGCTGGCTAACACAATCTATGTGAAACAACCAATAAAGTTGTCTGGGAGCACAAAAGAGCCCTACACTGTTCAACAGAAGCCAAATTTTAACATTAAAATGAAATAGGCGGGGGAAACTCTCTTTATGGTTAGAAAATTATGAAGCAGAGAAATGTTAAATAACTGGAGAGAGAAGCCCGTAGTACACACAGTCCTCAGGCCAACGGCATTAGCTCCTGTTGACAGCATGCTGTCAACCCATGCTCTGAAAAGCATCAATAACTGCCAATAACCACTGTTTTGAACAAATTCTTAGGGCAGAATGATTTGGAATAAAGTCATAATATGGCATAACCAGTATTTTCTGATTTTCTCTAAGGTATAAGTCATCTTTCAAGCTTCCTTTATTTCACAAAAATTTCAGGTGGATTTAAAAGAAGATAACTAAATGAATGTGATTTTAAGCGTTACATAGTTCATTAAACTAAGCAATATATTCTCACTGGAGACTAACAGTCATGTTAAACTACTGTAGTTATACTATAGGACACATCAAAATTAAATGTTTAGAAATTAAAATACAATACAGTTCAATGAAGAAATAAAAGCTTAAGAAGAACAGTTTTAGAGGAAAATATAGTTTTATAAGAGTAAGATTGTGGGCAAATACAGTTTACTTATCCTATATAATAAAAGGCTAATAGCAAATTGATCGAAAGGCGGAATGACAGGTCGCTATGATGTGCACTGACCACCAGGGGGAAGACGCTCAATGCAGGAGCTGCCACCCGGTGGTCAGTGCACTCCCACAGGGGAAGCCCCATTCTGAGCTGGCAAGCGCAGTGGTGGTGGCAGGAGCCTCTCCTGCCTCTGTAGCAGCGCTAAGGATGTCTGACTGCTGGCTTAGGCCGGGGCGGGAGTGGAAGCGGGCCTAAGCCAGCAGTCGGATATTCCCCGAGGGCTCCCGGATTGCAAGAGGGTGCAGGCCAGACTGAGGGACCACCCCCCAAGTGCACGAATTTCATGCACCCAGCCTCTAGTATATTTATAATCTGCAAATAGACCAAAACAGAACATCCAACTTTGATACTGTGTTTTTTTAAAATCTTTAAATTCACTATAAGTGCTCACTATTATGTTACTGTGAGACACTATGACCTCACTTCCCAGAATGCCTCTAAATTTCTGAGTTGGAGAGGGACAGCCATGCCTGCCTGGCCTGGCCCCTCCACTTATTTGAGCTACCTTTCAGATCCTGAAGGACAGTCGTGGAAATGGGTATCAGGACCACCTTAGAGGCCCCTTCCACTGAAGAACCATTTATCTGTAGCAAGTAAGTAGCAGTCTTCTCTGAGGTGGTTGCCTCCAAGCCCAGAATTCAAGCACATGTATTGTGTTATGGTAAGAAATCAGCAACATCATTCCCTTTCATACTAAACAAAATGGGGTGCAAACTAAGAAAGAGGACGTTCAGTCTATGTAAGGTTCAGCTTAAAAAATTTAAGTTCCTTTTATGAACCCATCATTACTACATTAGATGTTGTGAAGCCCGAAAGGAAGAGCAGGACATTATCTCAATCCCCTTTCATTGGAAAGACAAAATGAACACAGAGCATTATGAGAATAGTCAGCAAATCTTCCAACTGCTCCTGTTCCACCTAAAATATAAGGGATTTCAAAGGCTAACACCCAACTGAGCTCTCTGCCTTTTAAAATTATATCATTTCTATCTGCTAATGTTTCCACTTGTGTAACTCGAATGCTATGCTGGGTAATTTTTCTTTTCCTCTTCTTGTTCTATGACCTTCTGTTTTATTCTCTTTAAAAAGGTGCTATACTTTATGCCTGGATGGCTTTGCGTAAAGGCGTTGTGAAACCCCTTCTAAACCAGAAGGCCTCCAAGTAATTGTGCTGGGTAGAGAGAAGGGAAAGTCTGAATCACATTGGGGACTTTTCAAACTAACAAGGGCTCCCTTCTATTCTGATAGGCCTGTACTCTGGGTGTATCCCCAAAGGGAGTTGCTGCTACAGTGAAACACTCTTCTAAATTCATAAAAACCTAAATGTAAATTTTATACACTCCATTTTATTTGTAATAAAAAAAGAATGTTTCATTAAAAAAATTTTTTTAGCTCAAAAAAGTTATAACTATTTCATTACTTCAAACCAAACCATACTACGGTCATCTCTTTGTATCATACAAAATTGCATTAGTAAAAACATCTAAATTGAAATAACATATCAAATCTGTTTTTATTTTTAGGTCTCCATTAAACCACTTCATAGGTTGAAGTAAAATTATTGTAATGCTGGATTTACTTAAAGGATAAGAAAATAAATGGTTCCCTCCATTTTACCGCTTCATTTCCCCCCAAATTCAGTTCTTTGCATAGAGTTGCTCAAGAAATATCCAGCAGAACGATGTTTCTGAAACCTTTATGTCAAATAGAGATACCACCCTGTGATCTTTTATAGATCAGTTTCTAGGGGGAAAAAGCACTTTATCTATTTTATACTGTGGTATGTAAGATAAAAAATTGCAAGTAAATGATAATCAAACACTATATTAGCTGTTAGTTGGTAGCTCAGAGCACAAACTCAGAAGCTAAGCTACCTGAATGCAACTCTCAGTGCCAACACGAACTGGCTGCGAAACCTGAAATACCACCACTCTGTGCTTCAATTTATTCTTCTATTTCATAGATTTCGGATGATCATTAACAAAGATGATGTATGTAACTAACTTAGAGCTGTACCTAGAAAGTAGGCACTCAATAATGGTAGTTTTATTGTTATTTAGCCTATGATTATTTTCTAACTTTTTCCATAGACAAAAAAACAACAACAATCATTCTTGTTAGGCAATCTTTTCAAAATAATTTTGACAAGGAGACTTTTTGTTTAAAAAAGGAAAAAATACTGATCACATATTACAACAATAGAGCTAAAAGGGACTTCACAAAGTATCTTATCCTTACTAATAAAGAAATCACGATTCAGAGAGGTTACTGACAAAGAAATCAATGTCACAAATTAGTAGTAGGGACTACAACCCACAGCATACAGTTCTTCCCCACCTCCTAACTTTTTCATACTCTTCTATTAAGATGTGTCTTCAGATACTGAACCCTGTAAGAACAATCAGAAATGATCTCTAATACTTTTTTTAAAAATTATCAAGGAAGGAGATACGATGTTTAAGAGTAAAGCCTTTGTTTTCGGAGTTGGACTTGGTTTTACTCCCAGCTCTGTCATTTTTTATTAGTTACTAGAGGCCCAGTGCACAAAACTTGTGAACTGGGGCGGGGAGGGGGTGTCACTCAGCCCAGCTTGCACCCTCTTGCAGGCCGGGAGCCCTCGAGGGATGTCCAACTGACAGCTTAGGCCTGCTCCCCCTAAGCCGTCAGTTGGACATCCTTAGTTCTGCGGTGGAGGCGGAAGAGGCTCCCACCACCACTGCTGCGCTCGCCAGCCATGAGCCCGGCTTCTGGCTGATCAGTGCTCACCCTGTGGGAGCGCACTGACCACCAGGGGGCAGCTCCTGCATTGAGTGGGATCAGGCCAAAACCGGCTCTCCAACATACCCCAAGGGGGTCCCAGATTGCGAGAGGGAGCAGGCCAGGCTGAGGGACTCCACCAGTGCACAATCAGGGCCAGGGAGGGATGTGGGAGGTTGGCCAGCCAGGGAGGGACCGCAGGAGGGCTCCAGGGCGTGTCCGGTCCATCTCTCTCAGTCCCAATCAGCCAGACCCCCAAGCAAGCTAACCTACTGGTCAGAGAGTCTACCCCTGGGTGGTCAGTGCACATCATAGCAAGCAGTTGAGTGGCTTTAGCATATTACTCTTTGATTGGCTGAATGGCCAACCAGACAACCGGACACTTAACATACTAGTATTAGGCTTTTATTATATAGGATGTGACTTTGGGCAAAATATGTAACCTTTCTGAGCCTCAGATTCTCAAGTATAAAATGAGACTATTACCTAACAAATTGGGTTGATTGAAGATATTAGCAGAATGCATTACATTAGGAAGTATACTTAGATGGTAGCTATTATATATTACTAAGGGCTCAGTGCACGAATTTGTGCACCTTGAAAGGAACTGTGGGCTGCTACACTGTGGTGGGCATAGGGATGGGTCTTGGCCCATCCTCTGCGCCCTCTCCTGGCCCCTCCCACCGTGGCCCTGGTCCCCTGTCTGCCAGCAGCCCCACTCACGCCACTGCTCCCATGTGTTGACAGCACCAGCCCCACTCACACCTACTGACGGCGCGGAGTGATTGGGGCCAGCGCCAGCAGCGGGTGCGAGTGACAGCTGCTGCCCTTATTGCCCCTCAGGGGCAGGAGGAGGTGGAGAAGCCCTCAGGGGCGATATGGGCCAGCAGCCGCTGCTTGCACCCGCTGACGGCGCTGAGCGACCAGGATCGGCACCAGGTGCTGGCAGCGGGTGCAAGCAGGGCTGGCACTGGCAGCAGGTGGTAGTGCTGGGTGGGACCGCAGCATGCGGGAGCAAAGAATTTTCAGTAACTACCAGAGGCTCACCCTGATGATAGTGACTGGCACCCCGCCTTGGTCTGGCGCCCCTGCTCACCTGCTCACCATCCTGACATGGCCAACACCCGCCATGTTCTGGGCATGCCCCCCGTGCATATCATGGAGACCAGTTGTTCAGTTTTTCTGCTGTTTGGTCAATTTGCATATTAGGGTTTTATATATATAGATTGTTGCTGTTGTTATAACAACATCCACCTCTACCAAAACTGGAGGAGCATCTTGATTTGTCCTAACGGTATGAAAAAAGCTATTATGTCAATTTCAGTGACTACTTTCATTTATTCTTGTAACAAGTAGCTGACTCATAATTCTGATTTGCTGGGTGATGGAACGGTGAGTATTGGGGTCTGCAGGTGAGAATTAAAGTAGCAAACACAACCTACACTCTGGCCAACATGATCTGAAAACTGCTTATCAAATCTGTTGTTTCTTACACCACCTCACCCTGTTGTTCAAAACTGAAGAAACCTAATACTCATTGATATTTAAGTCAAAGGATAAGAAGAGAAAATATCTAAATATTTGACCTAGAAATTTCTAGGAAATTTCAGAGTGGGTAATACAAACAAAAATTGAGTCATAAATTACCCATGAATATAATTTATCCTTTTACTTTTACCACAAAAGGCGAATGTGTCAACTTTTACTTAAATATTTCAAGACACCACAAAATAAACACAAGTGACTTTGGGTTTGGAGACAGAATGCAAGGATGGGAACGCAGAGCCACTGCAGGCAGAGCTCTCAGAGCTCTCATAGTAATACTTAAATCTGTAAATCGCTGTATCATTGCTTTACAAATCCTTAATGGATTATTTCTTAAAACTGTATGGTATTATAAAGCTGTTAACTGCAAAATAAGAATATAAGGACAAAGACTCCCAAACATGAATTTTTCAACTCACAAGAGATTTTAAATAGATGATGTCCAGAATTTGAAACAAAATCTAATAAGGAGAAATGTAAAATGTAGTAAGATTCAGAATAGCTGCATCTTTTGTACTAATTTGAGTTCACTGACAAAAAAAGTAATGCTATAAATATTAAAGTAGTTAAAATATATAAAAAGAAGTTAATATTTTTAAGCAAATTAAGTTACTCATTGGCTCCCTCCAATAACAGCATTGTCAGAAACAGTATCGTGGCAGCATAAAAGCTTACATTCAACTGCCACGAAGCTGATTGATAATTCAGAAAATAGTGAGCCACCATATCCTGAATGCAAACCATGATTTATTTGAATAGTGTAGATTTAATTACTAAAGCTCATTTAAAAACCATTTAAGTGCTTGAATGTATTGCTGTGTGGTGTTATGACAAAGAGAGTTCCTGCCTTTTAGGGGCAGGAATGTCTAGAGGGACATTGCAGCATTAAAATGTGGTTGAGAGCTGAGAGACCCGATGTTTTAGTAGACAACTTTATCTACAGTACACTTCCTGCGTGACACAGCTACTAAAATAAATTCCTTTCGGATAATTATTTATAAAAGCATGCCGTAACGGTTTGAAAATGAAAAGAATCTTAAAAAATACAACAGGTTTGCCTCATGAAAGAAGACTTATATTTCATACGATTTCGTTTATTCAAAGTACAGAAACCAGAGAACTAATCTATGCTGTTAGAAGGCAGGACAGTGGTTAACCCGGCAAGGGTGAGGTTGTGACTGCAAGGGAACGTGAGGGTGCGTCAGGGTGCTGGCTGTGAGTTATACAAGTAGCTTCGTTTTTGAAAATTCTTTCAGCTGTAATATTCATAAGTGTACATTTTTGTATACTACACTTCTATAAAAATATTATATTGAAAAAAAACCACACACCAATAGATTAGTTTCAGCAATGAAAAGGTGATTCCTTTATACAGGGTGTCCCAAACAAGTATATATACACTTTAACATCTGATTCTATTATATTTTGAAAATGAAATGTATTTTAATAAACACTGCTTTTATAATGATTCAAAATGTGTAGACATTTTTGGAGGACACCCTGTAGTTCTGAAATGTTTTCTAATGATTAAAATAGCCACATAACTAACCTTACTTATTAGGCAGACTTTAATATCAAGTGAATGGCTATTGCTAAGTCACAGGCCATACTGTTAACTACAAAGACAAATTCCTTTCTATTTCTTTTCTTAAAATCTTGAAATATCAGAGAACTGAAATTATTCAGAAGTGGAAGGTGAGCTTTTGTCATTGTAACTCTAGTTTGACTCTTATAGAACTTGCTACTTAGGGTTCTTGATGCTCTGCAACAATTAGCTACTCAAATTAAAAGCACAAATTATTATCATTTTAACTAATCTTGAAAGTACATTATTAATATTATAAAGTATCCCATCTAATAAAAGAGTAATATGCAAATTAACCATCACTCTGCTATACTCACAAGCCACACCCACCAGCCAATCAGGAGCAAGTATGCAAATTAACCCAACCAAGACGGCTGCAGCCACGGAGTGAGCAGGAGGCTTGGGTTTCCCCGGCAATGGAGGAAGCCAAGCTTTCCACACACCCTGGCGGGCCCAGGCCTCCACTCAAGGATACAAAGTTTCAATTATAGAAGATAAATAAATCCCAACAAAAATGACGGCAGCCATGGAGCTGGAGAGAGCAGGAGGCTTGGGTTGCCCCCGGCGATGGAGGAAGCCAAGCTTCAGCAGCCCTGGCCTGCCTTGGCCTCTGCTACAAAGTTTCAATTATAGAAGATAAATAAATCCCAACAAAAATGATTGTGGAATAATGGCGGCGGAATAGACAGACGTGTTCCGAGCCTTGTCCCGGAGCAGAAAGAAAGAACAGCTGAGGGTCGCGCAAGGAGTGTTTGTTGGCTGGTTGGGAGACAGCTGAATTCCAGAAGGAGGTGGGGGACTGCTGAACGGGGTTCCCCTGACCTGGCAGCACGAACTGCGGCTGGGTCCCCTCCCGGAGCTGCGGGCTTGGACGCGGAGTCTGCGCCATCTTGATCCGGAAAGTGGAGCTTATCTGGAGCCTGAGAATCCACAACGGCGGCACCCCAGGAACAGCTGCGAGCCCCAGAACAACGCTCCCCAACTGGCGCAAGCACACGGGTTCAGAGAAGCTCTACACTCCACCACGGAAAGGTCAGATTTCGCCTGGGATAAGGTGAGGTCTCTGGTCCCGGCGGGAGAGAGGAACGCGCGTTTTGCGGGAGCTGGAGGACCAGGGAAGTCTGTGCCTAGAAAAATCCGTGGCTGTAGGGGCTGGCGTGATCTGTGACTGTGGAAAGGGGTCCTCAGAGCTGCTAAGAGAAGGGCACTCTAAAAAGCAACCCATTTTGATCTGAAGTGCAAGGACACCCTAAGAATTTCAGGCAGTCCAGACTTACGCGCAGCCCGTGCGCTCCCTGGGTGCCCGGGCTTACTCGCAGTCCCGGAATTCGCACACTTGGGCTTTTTCCTCTTCAAATCCTTGCATCTGATTACTAAGCCCAATACATAGGATCACCCAGTTGGGGACACCCTGGGAGACTGCAGGGGAAGGTTGTTTTTCTGGAACCTGGGGATCGGAGCGGGGAGTGACCATCAGAGAGCCAGCTCTGAGGCAGCCCACTCCCACAGGCCCGTGGCGAGTGCCACAGGGAAAGAAGGCTCTAACACTGCCTAGAGAGGCCATAGATAGACCCGGAAGTCAATCCAGAAACACTGCCACCCAGGGGCTGAATCACAAATTGACTCTTGTGTAATCAAAAATAAAGGAATACGAGAAATTAAGACACACCGCCTGCTTAAAATCAGGACTGGCTTACAACACCGAAGAGCAGTGGATCGCAGGGAACTGCAATACTGTCTGGACTGAGAAACAGGCGTGCCAAACAGAAAAACAGAGGAAGTGAATGACCTTCACTACCCCACATTTTATTTTTACCTTTTATTTTTTTTTATTTTTTTATTTTTTTTAAATTTTCATTTTTTGCATCTTTTAATCAAGAAACTTTTTTTTTCTTTTTTCATCACTTGATTTTACCTTTTTAATGATTACATTTTTATTTTCAATCCGTATTATTACTACTGCTATTTTATCTTTTTTTTTTTTTTTAAAGTGTCATTTTATTTTCTCTTCATTTTATTTTGGGATTAGGGTTCTACATTCTATTTTTTATCTTTCCTTTAGCATCGTTTTACTCTATCTCAACTCTACCTTTAGGCCATCACTCTCTTCCTAACCTCCCCCTTTTCAGTGTCCTGT
Organism: Plecotus auritus; assembly: GCF_963455305.1. Lineage (NCBI taxonomy): Eukaryota > Metazoa > Chordata > Mammalia > Chiroptera > Vespertilionidae > Plecotus > Plecotus auritus. The sequence goes on from NC_137770.1 coordinate 39,287,078, forward strand.
TTGTCTTACCCTTTTACTGCTTTAGATTTTCCCTATTCTTTCTGTTTACCCCTTGTTAAAATTTCACCCTACTTACATATCTAATCTCCAATCCCCTGCTCCAAGTCCACATACACCTTTCCCTTCGCTGTCTGAGTTATCCATAAACTTGTCCTTATCTCTGTCCTTTTGTTGTTGTTTGCTTGAATGTAGATTATATCCAATTTTTATGCTTTTTTTGTGAGATTGTTTTGCTTATTCTTCTTTTATTTATTTTTTTGTTTGTTTTGTGCTTCAGCTTTCCCTTGCCTCACTCCATATTAGTTGGTGTTGTAGTTTGTACTAATCCCCAGGCACTTGTTGCTGGCATTTGCTGGGATTAGTGATTGTTCTATTGGAGTTTTATCCCCAATATATATAGTCTGTTCCCCTTTCTCTCTTAGTCAATTTCTTGTCTCTCTTACTTTTTTTTTTTTCTCTTTACTTTCCCTTTTCCCAATTTCATTTTCACACTCCTTTTTTCTTTTTATTTTTCTTTCTTTCTTTTTTCCTCTTCTTCTTTATCTTCTATCACCTAATTTGCCTTTCTCTGGTGGTCACCTTTATTGGAGGTTATTAATATCGTGAATACATTCCTGTTCAGTGCCTTGTGAGTTGTACCTGGTAGTGCTGTATTTTGTGCCTTTAAATCAACCCAGGAGAGAGAGAACTACATAACCAGACACCCAGAGAAGAGAGACCATGGGGAGACAAAGAAGCAGCCCGCATATGAAAGAAAAGCAGGCATCACCAGAAAAGGAAGTAAACGAAATGGAGGCAAGCAACCTTCCAGAAAAAGAATTCAGAGAAATGGTCATAAGGTGGCTGAAAAGAATGGAAGACAAATTCGACAATATGAGCAAGAACCAAGAGGAAATGAAGAAGAACCAAGAAGAAATGAAAAATGACATCGCTGCTGTAAAGAACTCAATAGAAAGCATCAAGAGTAGACTAGAAGAAGCAGAGGACCGCATCAGTGAGCTAGAAGACAAGATGGAAAAAAATACCCAAGAAAAGCAACTTCTAGAAAAAAAAATTAAAAGGCAGGAGGAGAGTCTAAGGGAACTTTGGGACAACACGAAACAAAACAACATCCGCATAATAGGGGTTCCAGAAGGAAAGGAAGCTGAGCAAGGAATAGAAAACCTCTTTGAAGAAATAATGACAGAAAATTTCCCAGATATAGGGAAGAAAAAACCCACACAAATCCAAGAAGCTCACAGAGTCCCAAGCAAAATGAACCCCAAAAGACCGACGCCAAGGCACATTATAATTAAATTGGCAAACACCAACGACAAAGTAAGAATCTTAAAAGCAGCAAGAGAGAGACAGAAAGTTACATACAAAGGAACCCCCATCAGACTAGCAACTGATTTCTCAACAGAAACTCATCAGGCCAGAAGGGAATGGAATGAAATATACAAAGTCATGCAAAGGAAGGGGCTGAATCCAAGAATACTGTACCCAGCAAGGCTGTCAATCAAAATTGAAGGTGAAATCAGGAGCTTCACAGACAAAAAAGGACTAAGGGAATTTATTACCACCAAACCAGCAATGCAAGAAATGCTAAAGGGTCTACTGTAAAAAAAAAAAAAAAAAAAAAAAAAAAAAAAAAAAAAGAAAGAAAGAAAGAAACAGGAAGCGAAGAAGTAACACAGGGGTAAAGAATAGGAATGGCGACAAATAAGTACCTATCAATAATAACTTTAAATGTAAATGGATTAAATGCCCCAATCAAAAGACATAGGGTAACAGATTGGATAAGAAAACACGACCCATATATCTGCTGTCTACAAGAAACCCACCTCAGAAAAAAAGATGCACACAGACTGAGGGTGAAGGGATGGAAAAAGGTTTTCCAGGCAAATGGAACTGAAAAAAAAGCTGGGGTAGCAATACTAGTTTCTGACAAATTAGATCTCAAACTGAAGGACATAACAAGAGATAAGGAAGGCCATTTCATAATACTAAAGGGAGCAATCCAACAAGAAGAAATAACTCTGGTAAACATATATGCACCCAATACAGGAGCACCCAAATACATAAAAAAACTCCTGGAAGATATCAAGGGAGACATTGACAGCAATACAATCATAGTAGGAGACTTTAATACCCCACTATCACCATTGGACAAATCCTCTAAACAAAACATCAGCAAAGAAACATCAATCCTAAATGACTCACTAGACCAGATGGAATTAATTGACATCTTCAGAACATTTCACCCCAAAGCCACAGAATATACATTCTTCTCAAGCGCACATGGGTCATTTTCAAAGATAGACCATATGTTGGGACATAGGCAAAGTCTCTTCAAATTCAAGAAGATAGAAATCATATCAAGCATCTTCTCAGACCACAGTGGCATAAAACTGGAAATCAACTACAATAAAAACAACCCAAAGAAATCAAACACATGGAGACTAAACAGCATGCTATTAAACCATGACTGGGTTACCAGAGAGATCAAAGAAGAAATAAAAAACATCATGACAACAAATGACAATGAAAACACTACAATCCAAAATCTATGGGACACAGCGAAAGCAGTCTTGAGAGGGAAGTTCATAGCTCTACAAGCCTACTGCAAAAAACAAGAAACAGGGGTAATAAATTACCTAACCCAACAACTCAAAGAGTTAGAAAAAGAGCAACAAGAAAAGCCCAGTGTAAGCAGAAGGAAGGAAATAATAAAGATCAGAGCACAGATAAACGACATAGAGACCAAAGAAACAATACAAAAGATCAACAAAACCAAGAGCTGGTTCTTTGAAAGGATAAACAAGATTGATGAACCTCTAGCCAGGCTCACCAAGAAGCAAAGGGAGAGGACCCAAATAAACAAGATCAGAAATGAAAGAGGTGAAATAACAACAGATCCCGCCGAAATACAAAGGATTGTTAAAAAATACTACGAACAACTCTATTCCAACAAACTGGACAACCTGGAGGAAATGGACATATTCCTAGAAAAATATAACCTTCCAAAACTCAATCAGGAAGAATCTAAACAGCTCAACATGCCAGTAACTATGGAAGAAATTGAAGCAGTCATCAAAGAGCTTCCGGCAAACAAAAGCCCGGGGCCAGACGGCTTCACAGGAGAGTTCTACCAAACATTCAAGGAAGAACTAAAACCTATCCTCCTCAGACTATTCCAAAAAATTCAAGAGGAAGGAACACTTCCAAGCTCCTTCTATGAAGCCAGCATCACCCTAATACCAAAACCAGATAAAGACAACACAATGAAAGAGAATTACAGGCCAATATCCCTCATGAATGTAGATGCCAAAATCCTCAACAAAATTCTAGCAAATAGGATCCAGCAGTACATCAGAAAGATCATACACCATGACCAAGTAGGGTTTATCCCAGGAATGCAAGGATGGTTCAATATCCGCAAATCAATAAATGTGATACATCACATAAACAAATTGAGAGATAAAAATCACATAGTCATATCAATTGATGCAGAAAAAGCATTTGACAAAATCCAACACCCTTTCTTGATAAAAACTCTCAACAAGGTGGGAATAGAAGGATCATACCTCAACATCATAAAAGCTATATATGATAAACCCACAGCTAACATCATACTCAATGGGCAAAAACTAAAACCATTTCCCCTAAGAACAGGAACAAGACAGGGATGCCCACTCTCACCACTCCTGTTTGACATAGTACTGGAAGTATTAGCCACTGCAATTAGACAAGAAGAAGAAATAAAAGGCATCCAAATTGGAAAAGAAGAAGTAAAGCTGTCCTTATTTGCAGATGACATGATATTGTACATAAAAAACCCGAAAGACTCCATCAAAAAACTAACAGACTTAATAAATGAATTCGGCAATGTAGCAGGATACAAAATTAACACCAAGAAATCTATTGCATTTCTATACACCAACAATGAACTTACAGAAAGAGAGACTAAAAAAGCAATCCCATTTTCCATCGCACCAAAAAAATTAAGATACTTAGGAATAAACCTAACCAAGGAGGTAAAAGACCTATATGCGGAAAACTACAGGACACTGAAAAAAGAGATAGAGGAAGATGTAAACAGATGGAAGAACATACCATGTTCATGGATTGGTAGAATCAACATCATTAAAATGTCCATACTACCCAAAGCAATCTATAGATTCAATGCACTCCCCATTAAAATACCAACGGCGTATTTCACAGACCTAGAAAGAACTCTCCAAAAATTCATCTGGAATAAAAAAAGACCCCGAATAGCCACAGCAATCCTGAGAAAGAAGAATAAAGTAGGAGGGATCTCAATACCAGATTTCAAGCTGTATTACAAAGCCACTGTCATCAAAACAGCCTGGTACTGGCACAAGAACAGACATATAGATCAATGGAACAGAATAGAGAATCCAGATATCGACCCAAACCAATATGCGCATTTAATATTTGACAAAGGAGGCATGAGCATACAATGGAGTCAAGACAGTCTCTTTAATAAATGGTGTTGGGAAAATTGGACAGATACATGCAAAAAAATGAAACTAGATCACCAACTTACACCATACACAAAAATAAACTCAAAATGGGTACAGGACTTAAATATAAGACGGGAAACCATAAAAATACTAGAGGAATCCACAGGCAGCAAAATCTCAGACATATGCCAAAAGAACTTTTTCAGTGATACTGCCCCTAGGGCAATGGAAGCCAAACAGAAAATAAACAAATGGGACTACATCAAAATAAAAAGCTTTTGCACAGCAAAAGAAACCATCAACAAAACAACAAGAAACCCCACTGTATGGGAGAACATATTTGCAAATGGTATCACTGATAAAGGTTTAATTTCCAACATCTACAGGCAGCTTATACAACTTAATAAAAGGAAGATAAATGATCCAATAAAAAAATGGGCAACGGACCTAAATAGAAGCTTTTCGAAAGAAGACAGAAGGAAGGCCAAGAGACACATGAAAACATGCTCAAAGTCACTAATTATCCGAGAGATGCAAATCAAAACAACAATGCGATACCATCTCACACCTGTCAGAATGGCTATCATCAACAAATCAACAAACGACAAGTGTTGGCGAGGATGCGGAGAAAAAGGAACCCTCGTGCACTGCTGGTGGGAATGCAGACTGGTGCAGCCACTGTGGAGAACAGTATGGAGTTTCCTCAAAAAACTGAAAATGGAACTCCCATTTGACCCAGTAATCCCACTCCTAGGAATATATCCTAAGAAACCAGAAACACCAATCAGAAAGGATATATGCACCCCTATGTTCATAGCAGCACAATTTACAATAGCTAAGATTTGGAAACAGCCTAGGTGCCCATCAGCAGATGACTGGATCAGAAAACTATGGTACATCTACACAATGGAATACTATGCTGCCGTAAAAAAGAAGGAATTACTACCATTTGTAGGCACTTGGATGGAATTAGAGAACATTATGCTAAGTGAAATAAGCCAGTCAATGAAAGAAAAATACCACATGATCCCACTCATTTGGGGATAATGAAAAACATTATAAACTGATGAACAAAAAGATAGTTACAGAGGCAGTAAAGCATCAAACAGACTGTCAAATCACAGTGGTAAGGTTAGGGAGAGGTGGGGGAAATAAGAGATCAACTGAAGGACTTATATGCATGTATATAAGAGTAACCAACGGATGCAAAACATTGGGGGGTGAGGGCATGTATGGGAGTGGGGTGGGGGTGGGGGGCAATGGTAAGATATGTACACATATAATACCTTAATAAAAATTTAAAAAAAAAAAAATAATGTTAGCACAATTTCTGTTCTCAGCGAAATACATTTTAATTGTGGTATTGAGACATAAAAAAAAAAAAAAAAAAAAAAAAAAAAAAAAAAAAAAATGATTGTGGCCACGGAGCAAGCAGGAGGCTTGGCTCCGCTCAAGGCTACAAAGTTTCAATTATAGAAGATAAATAAATCCCAGATACCAGGGCCTCCGCTTGGGTCGCTGGGGGGCGTGGCTGGCCTGCAAACCACAACAGGCCCCTCACCCAGGCCGCCCCACGCCCCAAGGGAACCCCCACCCTCATCCAGGACACCCTTTAGGACAAACCAGCTGGCCCCCAGCCATGCACCAGGCCTCTATCTTATCTAATCAAAGAGTAATATGCAAATTGACCATCACTCCAACACACAAGATGGCTGCCCCCATGTGGACACAAGATGGCCACCACAAGATGGCCAGCAGGGAAGGGCAGTTGGGAGGGACCAGGCCTGCAAGGGAGGGCAGTTGTGGGTGATCAGGCCAGCAGGGGAGGGCAGTTGGGAGGGACCAGGCCTGCAGGGGAGGGCAGTTAGGGGCAAACAGGCTGGCAGGGGAGCAGTTAGGCATCAATCAGGCTGGCAGGGGAGTGGTTAAGGGGTGATCAGGCTGGCAGGCAGAAGCGGTTAGGGGCAATCAGGAAGGCAGGCAGGCGAGCAGTTGGGAGCCATCAGTCCTGGATTGTGAGAGGGATGTCCGACTGCCCGTTTAGGCCCGATCCCAGTCAGACATCCCTCAAGGGGTCCCAGATTGGAGAAGGTGCAGGCTGGGCTGAGGGACACCGCCCTCTCCCCCCCGCCCCCGTGCACGAATTTCATGCACCAGGCCTCTAGTACATTCTATAAAAGGCATTTAATTCCTTATTTTAAAAAAGTTTGCTGTTTCAGTTCATGTCTATAAAAAGCAATGATATAACTATATATAAACTCAACTTTGCCCTTCCAGTGTGGTTCAGTGGTTGAGTGTCAACCTATAAACCAGGAGGGCATGGTTTGAGTCCTGGTCAGGGCACATGCACTGTTTTCAAATTCTATCTCTGGTAGGGGGTGTGCAGGAGGCAGCTGATCAATGATTTCTCTCATCACTGATGTTTCTATTTCTTTCTCTCTCTCCCTTCCTCTCCGAATCAACCCAAAGGCCACAGTTGTTAGAGGAGGCCACTATTATCACATTCTTATGACATTTGATAGCAAACAAAGCTGAAGGCAAAGAAACTCCCTAATAGTTACCAAGCAGTTTGAACCTAAGTGCCTCTACAATCCACACACAGAAAATCCAATTTCAGAGATGGAAATCCTTCTTAAATATAAAAATTTCATTCAGGTTATGGCCTGTGACGATTACTAAAAACACACTGAATTATTTGTATAGCCTTTACGGTGGGTTTTTCCATATCTAGCCATTCCTGACTAAACTTGGAAACAAGAATTAAATGTGACATAGTGACCAGTTCACTTCACCAAGGCCAGACCTGGTAACTTTTGAAAAAGAGTGAAAGAATGAAAAATGAGCTTTCAAATACAGGAAGCCACTAGAAAATAAGAACACCACTACTCCATATCCTAACATTCGAGCCTTAAAGATTTTTCTGTTGAATAGTGAGTTTCGGGGTGAGGGGGTGGGGAGGTGAAGGTGGATTTCTGTTCACTGTACACACGACACCAATGGGAATAGGGGCCAGTCCAAGTTCTACGTTACCCGTGCTCTGGGTAATAGCTCCAAGCTGTGAGGCACAGCTGTAGAGGCCCTGCCAGCAAGGCCGGCGCAGCAGTGCTTTGATAGTGTGGGGCCCTGAAGTGTCAGGATATAGAGAAGGCAGCAGTTGTTGGCTGTGAAAACAGTCTGATACAAACCAGATGGGAACTTACTAGATGGGCAACACAAAGGAAAACAATTGGCTCATTCAACAAAGTCAGGCCCCTGCCCCAGAGAATTCACAGAAGACAATAACAGGCACCCAGAGTTGATACAAACAAGAAACAGCCATGTGGTTACAGTTTAAAGAATTGTTTTTCCTCAGACTAAACAAAGTTTTGATTTCTAATTCTTGTGTTCATTAATTGTAGTTTGGTGCACAGGCCTTTGCCAAAGACAAATACTTCATTTAGACAATATAGATTTTTTGTGACACTGAGAAAAATATATGGGGACATGGAGACTAATTTGGTGCTGCTTCCTGTAAAGTGCTATGAACACAGGCTAAGCTATTTCAGGAAACTGGCGAATTTAGAGAATGATTGATCATGCTGACATAGTAATTAGAAAATATCCAACATAATATTTCCAGGACTTCCTATGTCTGATTTGTTTTAACGTAGGCAGCAGGGCATGAAAGGCAATAATCACAAGTTTCTTGGAACTACATTTCTACCTAATAATTTTTTTTTTACTTCATTAGGTAGGACAGTATTACTGCAACTATATTCATAAGAAAAAGTGCCACGGTTCTCCACAGCCTCACTGTGTGAGGCTCATCACATGACAAAGTTACTCTCCATTCTGAGTTGACAAGTATAACAAAGATTAACAAGTAGGTTTTAAGGTAAATATTGACATTAATATTTCACTTAAAGACTTGTAAGTATGTATTCTACAACAGAGTAATTTGTTTTACTATTTTAAAAGAAAGTAAACAGCATCCTAGCTTAAAATAATTCACAGGTAATTGAATTTCTTCCACCGGAAACCCTAGCCCACTTTGGGCCTCTGCATTTACCACAAATGTAAAAATTCACCCCAGAAACCTTCAATTGGTAATCACCATTCTTAGGTGGTGCCTAAGGTTCCCATCAAATAAACTCTGAAAATAAAAGCATTTTCATGCACACACACTATTTGAACATATTTTATAATTAAATACATTTAATCCTGTTTCGTTTTGCCCTTTTATAATAATAATAAATAATAATTAGGTTTGTTAAGAGAGAAGACATATATCGGTGAAATTGTGAAAATTATTATAGTCCATGAACACATGCTTCCCAATTTGCATTTGCTGCACTGTCCACATTATTCTGACTCTTCCACCCTAGAAACTGAAGCCAAACACATCTCTCTCACTGCATTAGATCTCCCACCCCTTGCAAGGTAATTCTGAAGTAACCCAGAGAAGCAGAAATGCAGTAACGACTTGTTGTGTAGGCTGATACCCTCATAAGCATTTTCAGGCACAGGTATTCTTCCTCTGCACTCGGTTGCACATGCACACTCACACACATTTTTTTAAAGTCTAAATTAATTTGTGGCAACAGTGCTAAATAACTGAGCATTTTAACTATAATGATCAAATCCAAGAAATCAGTTTCTGCTATTGTAAGCTAATTACCATGTAAAAAGCAGGAAAAGAAAAACATTTTTAAAGTGTTATTAAAGTCTTATATAAGAAGAATTAAGAATAAATACATCACTCATCAATGAATCAATTCTGTTAAAAGTTTTTTTTCAACACATGAAATCAACTCCCTTACAAAATGATTAAGAAAAGTAGTTTATCTTGGATTTATTAGTAAATTATTTCTTAGACTCTGAGTTAACTCATGAAAAATATAGAGTTGTATCATTCCAATTATTATACATATTGATAATTATTCATGCACTTCTTCAAAAATTGCCCATTTCTACTTTTTATGGGGTGTTTATATATATATAAAGATACTAACCTAATGGAGTACCATAAATTTTATAAGGAAAAAAAAACAAGAAACTACATTTAACAAGTTTTTACCTCAAAAGTTGACCCTGATATAATTTCAGAGAAGACAAGGGCCAGATCATACAGATCCTTTCAGGTCATTGTGAGGAGTCTGGACTTTATTCTGGTATAAAACAAAGTCTTTGGAGGGTTTTGAGCAAGGAGTCATGTAGTCATGTGATCTGATTCATATTTTTAAAAGATTACTCTTGCTCTGGATGGATAATAGACAATAGGGGATCAAAAATGAATATAGGAAGACCAGTTGAGAAACTTTTCAGGATACTATTTAGGTTGAATGATATTATGCTTGAAAAATTAACTGCACAACCACAGCAGGTAGAAAATTTAGTTTGATTATCAAGTCACTGAAATAAATCTTGGCCAGTTTTATTAGAATACTGAAAACCACAGTATCGAGCAACAGTTAAAATAATTTCTGTGGACACTGAGACGAGCAAAGAGCAGGGAGGTTACATAACCTCCATGAGCCTCTGTTTTCTCATCTGTATAATAAAACAACAATAAAAACATCTTTACATACAAGTTTGCTATGAAAATGAAAGCTATGATATGAGAGAGGCTCCTTGTCAGCTGTAGAGCATTCGACAAATGTAAGGTTTCACCATTGTGGGTTCGGGGGGAAGAAACAGATCTATCACACTTGGCAGAGATTGCGTTCTGTCCTAGTGTAACTCTATGAAAGACATATTTGAGTAGAGCATGATCAAACTAGTAAAGAGCTTGGAAAAATGACATAAAACAAGGAAAAGATCATCAGCTTTGCACACAGGTAGTAAGGGCTTGAATCCCAAATTTTCAAGCTTCCAGAAACTTCTCTCTTTAAAAATGGGAATACAACTACCGCTATGGCATGGTATTGTAAGAAATAAATGAGATAATAACACAGAGTGCCTAGTAAGGTTTCAGTAAATAGACACTATTGCTAAGATTATGACTGTGTTCAGGGCACAAAAATACTGGGGGTGGGGTTAAAGATGAATAAGTCATTTTTTTTTTCAATTGGAAGCTCAGTAAGGACTTAGAGCTGAATTTTGAAGACTAAGAAGTTGGTAGACATGAGATAAGGAAACTCCAGGTGGGAAGACAACATGCAAAGGCACTGAGACTTAGAAGTATAGTGTGTGGAGAGGGCTCAATTAATATTTATTGAACTGAACTGGGTTGATTACACTTTAGTATATTGAATGTGCCAATAAGGATTAAGTTTTGAACTGATCATTCTTTTCTGAAATCTAAAAATTTATTTTTAAAACAAGAGTGTTTCTATCAAGTACTTTAGAGTTATTAGCACATACGCTATCTTCTTTTTCTTTGTTTCTAGTTAACAATAAATTATAAAGCATAAATGTTCCAGACTTTTAGCTTTAATGGAATGTACTCTTAAGTAACACCTAAATATGCAACTTATATTACATTGAAGATATGTTTTATAAAAATACTAGAGGCCTGGTGCACGAGATTCGTGCACTGGGGAGGGGGGGGGGAGTTCCCTCAGCCCGGCCTGCACCCTCTCGCAGTCCAGGACCCCTCGGAAATCGGGCCTAAGCCAGCAGTCAGACATCCCTCTTACAGTCCGGGGCTCTCACAGTCCAGGACCCCTCGCTCCTTACCACCTGCCTGTAGCAGAGGCAGGAGAGGCTCCCGCCACCGCCACTGCACTCACCAGCCGTGAGCCCGGCTTCTGGCTGAGCAACGCTCCCTGTGTGGGAGTGCACTGACCACCAGGGGGCAGCTCGTGCATTGAGCGTCTGCCCCCTGGTGGTTAGTACGCGTCATAGCCAACCGGTCATTGTGCTGTCCAGTCGTTTTGCATATTATGCTTTTATATATGTGGATTATTCATTCAAAGTGAAATACATACTTCGCCATGAAACAGCCATAATTTGGGGTCCATGTATTCTTAGAAGCATTTACCTGCCAGACAAGATGTGGGTTTGATTCCCTTGTAATAAGGTGAATTTCCTTCATTATCTTCAAGGCCTCTCCATGAGATAGGATTGAATCCCTTCAAGGTCACCCAAAGGCCTGAGGACCCTAAAGCAAGCATGTCAAACTCAAAGGCTAACACAGGCCAGATAAACAAGGTTTAAGTTTATGCGGGCTGCAAAAAAACAAAAGCTTCAATTTTCACAGAAACGTAGGTTTATTTCAAAAATATAGTATATAAAAAAAGACCAAGAGCAATTATAAAATTAATGTTTTCTTCCTGACACTTGGCATCTCTTCCCTGCTACTATCTTTCCTACTTCGGGGGAAGTCTTGTTCACAGTGATTACGTTCAAAACTGACCCAAAGTGAATGTCAGTAATTCTGGATCTGACAGGAGACTTATTTCTTTTCATAATTGTAAATAACTGCTCACACTGTTATATTGGTTGGGCTGCAAAAATATTTGTTGTGGGTCACGGGCTACGAGTTTGACCTGCTTGCCCTAAAGGATTATTTTGCCACTCTGACTCTCCTATTCTCTGAAACATTAGGCAATGTCTCAGAGTTTCATCAAATAAAAAATAAATTTAAAAAATTTTATGGAAATAAAGTCATAACTAACTGTATTTGCCAAGGCAATTATATTCATTCAAAAATATTCAGGATGGAGATATGTATCAATTATAAAGTGGAACACTTGGCTTCTATTTAAAATGCTCACTGGGTATTTGTCTTAGTCAAAGCTGACATAGGTCTGCTCTCCTAACTTCTGTATTAGATGAAAAATTAAATTTAAAAATTTACACATATTAAGTCCATTGTTTTAAACTCTTTCTAAATAAAACTTCTTCCTACTAGTAACACCTTGGTTTCTCTTACTCTTCTTATGATTTTTATTGACTTACTGAATGTTAACTGGACATTATTTAATGAAATTGTTCTAAGTCAACAAAAAATTTACTATTGCCATCTTGTGGTCAGACATTCATATCTATGAAACAAAAGACAACGTCACTTCCCTAAAGAGAGATATTTACAAAAAAAGATATTTCCTATCAGCTTAGAAAAATGATCATTTTATTACATATAACATCCCCAAGGTGATAAAATTCATTTATAATTTTAAGAAATTATAATTTTTAAAAACGAAATTAAATGTCAAGTCATTGGCCATGAATAGTAACAGTACTCAGTAGAAGAATATCAAGTCAGTCCTGATATTATGTTAGGAACATTCATTTGCTCTATATACTGACATGATTAATTTTTAAATACCATGAGAAAAGTTTTATAGGCAATTTTTCATAGGAGTCTAAAATACATTATTACCACTATTATACCATGGTTAGGTTAAAAAGTAGTCGGGAGGGTAAAGTTCTGACAAGTTGGAACAAGAGAGGAACAGAAAATAAACAAAAAGTAAAAATCTAAACCTCATATAGCATGATCTTAATATCTTGGTGCCTCCTAATTTAAGTCCTCCCCAAATGCCAAATGCATAGTTATATTTGCAATTATATTGTCACTCAATAAATGAGATACAAAACACAATTGTAAAAACAAAGAAAAACATTCCACTGCTTAATACTTCTTCCTGGATTGTGAATAGAAAGTTTTAATCATTAGATATCTTAAGTTCTACTGCCAAATTTCAGAATTTAGGTTATATAAAATTTAAATGCCTAAGAAGCAAGAATGCACATGAAAAGCCAACAGCCTTACAGAAACATAAAGACAACATCAAAATACCATGATACAGGTTATTGAATTAATGTTTAAACACACAATTTTGATACTCAAACAACAGTACAGAAAAGTTCATCCATATAATAGCATTTAACATGAGAATCCTGTTTTTTAAGGTGTATTTGATCAGCATCCACACACAACACTAAGTAGCCTTTACAAAGCACCTTAACAGCCATACCCCTGTCTTCATCAATTGTACAAGAATCAAAAGATAATATTAAAGGAAAAAAACTACCAGAGAGATTTTTTTTAAATCCATTAGAAATAGGGTTTATTGGTAAAAAGAACTAACAAATATACCATCAAATATGATGCCAGATTCTTTATCCCAATGGACTAAATGAGAAAAAGCAAATAAAAAGAAAACCTAGAGATAAGATGTATATAAAAGTAAAGAATTCTCGTAATATATATATATATATCTGTTCAATATCAGGATAAGTATCAAACTAGTATATTATTACAAGAAAACGAATCTTACCTTGTTGCTCTGAAAGTGAAATATCAGATTTACTTCTTACACGTATTATACGAGTTTGTGCTGGCTTGTGTTCAACTTGCTTAACATCTTGGTCTTGCTTTTGTTGGTACTAAAGAATTTAAGACATGAAGTCACAGTATTATTTTTAAAGTTACTTTAAAATAATTTGAGCAATTAAATTTTGTAGGAGTTACATATCAAATTTTAGTATGTAAAATTTGAATATAATACATGCCTTCTAATTGCCAAATGTTACTAAAGAAAAAATAATGCAAATAAATTTTTAAAAAAGATTTGGATAATATATATACAGATTTCAAATATTCAAATAATTTGTCTATTTCTAATAGGGAATTCAGAGCTACTTAGAAATCAAACTATTTTAGATACATACACATGATGGATTTAGACAGGATAAGAGCTTAATCTGGAGAGCTATAAGCTCTCCCAAATAAAATTTGCATGCTGTGCTGCAAATTTCAAAGAACTTTAATATATAGTAATATCATTTAATTCTCACGTGTGAGAGGTACTGTTGTTATCCTCCTTTACCATTCAAGAAATATATATTCCACAATAAACCCCACCATCTCTCCTCCTTACCTATATCCAAACCAAATTTGAAATTTACAGCAGTCATAAATCCCTTCACAATCACACATCACTAACTGTTGATGAGTTGAGCCATTTTCTTTCTTCCCTTTCCTAGTTTCTGAGCCTAATTTTAAACGAGTCCCTGAAAACTATCAGATATACTTTGACAGGAACTCAGAAAGATATCTCTAGATTCTTAACAAATACAAGCAGAGAAGAATCTGAAACACCTGTCCACATGGAGTCAAATGTAACCACCCCAGCTCTGGCAGGCACCTATTTACCTTCAAATAAAAGTAACTTTAGACTTGCAGTAGTAACAAGCTTTAACTTGGTCTTCTATGCTTAGAGCCATTAGTCATGTAGGTTTCTGCCTTGAAGGAAATACACATATAATGTGTGCTTCCCTGGGTACTCTGTCTCTGGCTGCTTCAGCTTAGAATATCCCTAATTGGCTCCTGTCCTTAACCACAGTGACTAAGAGCTGAGTATTGTGGAGCTAAAATGCTTTGTGTTCAAACCTGGCTGTCGGTTTGAGCTTCGGCCTTGGGCAAGTTATTAACCCCTCAGACCTCAATTTCCTCATTCATAAAATGGGGATGATAATAACTATCTCATTAGGTTGTTATCAGGATTAAATTAATTATAAGGATTAAATATGTAAAGACTTAGAACAGCATCCAGCAGAAAAAGCACTGTAAGTGTGCTGTTATTACTAGCCATACCTCTCTGTTAAATCTCACAAATGAATTATTGAGGCCCATTCTGGTAACATTCCAGAGTTTTATTTTAAAACTAGAGGCCTGGTGCACGAAATTCGTGCATGGGGGTGGGGTGGGGGGGGGCGCGGTGTTCCTCAGCCCAGCCTGCACCCTCTCCAATCTGGGGACCCCTTTAGGGATGTCCGACCACCTGTTTAGGCCCACTGGGATCGGGCCTAAACAGGCAGTTGGACATACCTCTCACAATCCAGGACTGCTGGCTCCCAACTGCTTGCCTGCCTCTGCCTGATTGCCCCTAACCAATTCTGCCTGCCAGCCTGATCACCCCCCAACCACTCCCCTGCCAGCCTGATCAACACCTAACTGCTCCCCTGCTGGCCTGATCGCCCTAACTGCCCTCCCCTGCTGGCCTGGTTTCCCCCGACTGTCCTCCTCTGCAGGCTTGGGTCCCCCCCCAACTGCCCTCCCCTGCAGCCCTGATCCCCCCCCCCAACTTCCCTCCCCTGCTGGCCTGGTCTCCCCCAACTGCCCTCCTCTGCTGGCCTGGCCCCCCCAACTGCCCTCCCCTGTAGGCCTGCCCCCCACAACTGCCCTCCCCTACAGGCCTGGGTCCCCCCCAACTGCCCTCCACTGCAGGCCTGGTCCCCCCCCAACTGCCCTCCACTGCAGGCCTGGTGCCCCCCCCCAACTGCCCTCCTCTGAAGGCCTGGTCCCCCCCAACTGCCCTCCCCTGTGACCTGGTCCCCCCCAACTGCCCTCCCCCGCAGGCCTTGGTATCCCCCAACTGCCCTCCCTTGCTGGTCTGGTCTCCCCCAACTGCCCTCCTCTGATGGCCTGGTCACCCCTAACTGCCCACAACTGCCCTCCCCTGCAGGCCATCTTGTGGTGGCCATCTTGTGTCCACATGGGGGAGCCATTTTTGACCACATGGGGGCGGCCATCTTGTGTATTGGAGTGATGGTCAATTTGCATATTACTCTTTTATTAACTAGGATAGGCCAACCATTAAGGGAAATCAATCATTCTTTTATTTTTTAAATAGTTTTATTGATGTATAATTGATAGACAATGATCTTCAC
Source organism: Plecotus auritus (assembly GCF_963455305.1). Taxonomy (NCBI): domain Eukaryota; kingdom Metazoa; phylum Chordata; class Mammalia; order Chiroptera; family Vespertilionidae; genus Plecotus; species Plecotus auritus. Next base: position 39,303,145 of record NC_137770.1, read on the forward strand.
ATATTTAAAGTATACAACTTGCTAAGTGTTGGCATATATATATATATATACCCATGAAACCATTACCACAATCAAGATAAGGTAATGAATATATCCATTAAACTCAGAGGTTTTCTGATATGTTTTGTATTTCCTACCATTACTATTGATTTGTTAGCATTTTCTAGAATTTTAAATAAATGCAGTCAGAGTATGCACATTTGGAAAGAGGGTCTGGTTTCTTTCCCTCAACATAACTTCTGGGAGAATAATCCATGCTAGTGTATGTTTCAGTAGTTCATTGCTTTTTATTGCTAAGAAGTATTCCATTGAATAGATTATACCCAATTTGTACAATCACCAATTGATTCATGTTTGTTTTGTTTCCAGTTTGGAGCTACTACAAGTAAAGTTGCTATGACCATTCATGTACAAGTCTTTGTGTAGTCATATGTTTTAGATGCTCTTGGGTAAATACCTAGGAGTGAAATGCCCGAGTCATATGGTAGGTGTATGTTTCACTTTTTTTAAGCAATTGCCACTGTTTTCTAAAGTGGTTGAATCATTTCATATTCCCAACCACCACTGTATAAGAGTTCAATTGTTCCACATCCTTGCCAACACTTGGCATGTCAGTCTTTTTAATTTTAGATATTTTAATGGGTGTGTAATAGTATTTATGAGACCAACATATTGAATGGAAGAAGATATTCACCAATGATACATTTGATAAGAGGTTAATATCCTAAATTTAGAAAGACTATTTTGGGTACAGGACCCAAATAGGCATGGTCAACAGAAAGATGAAAAAATGTTCAACATCACTAATCATCAGAGATGCAAATTAAAACCACAATAAGCCCTCACTAGTTTGGTTCAGTGGATAGAGCATTGGTCTGCGGACTGAAGGGTCCTGGGTTCGATTCTGGTCAAGGGCACGTACCTTGGTTGCAAGCTTGATCGCTGGCCCTGGTTGTGGTGCATGTGGGAGGCAACCAATTAATGTGTATCTCACATAAATGTTTTTCTCTCTGTCTCTCCCCTCCCTTCCATTCTCTCTAAAACATCAATGGAAAAATATCCTCAGGTAAGGATTAACAACAAAAAAAACACATACAATGCAATGAGATATCATCTCACACCTGCCAGAATGGCTATCATCAATAAATCAAACAAGTGTGGTGACAATGTAGAGAAAAGGGAACCCTCATGCACTGTTGGTAGGAATTTAGATTGGTGCAGCCACTGTGGAAAACAGTATGTAGTTTCCTCAAAAAATTAAAAATGGAACTGCCTTATTACACAGCGATCCCACTTCTGGGAATAACTGAAGAAACCCTAAAAACTAATTCAAAGGAATATATGCATTCCGTTTGATCCAGTGATCCCACTTCTGGGAATATATCCTAAAAACCACAAAACACCAATCAGAAAGAATATATGCACCCCTATATTCATAGCAGCATTATTTACAATAGCTAAGATTTGGAAACAGCCCAAGTGCCCATCAGTAGATGAATAGATAAAAAAAAAACTGTGGGACATTTATACAATGGAATACTATGCAGCAGTAAAAAAAAAAAAGAGGGATCTCTTACTCTTTGGGTCAGCATGGATGGACCTGGAGATTATTATGCTAAGTGAAATAAGCCAATCTGATAAAGACAAATATCATAGGATCTAACTTATTTGTGGAATCTAACGAACAAAATGAATTGACCAACAAAATAAGACCCGAAGCATGGAAGAATGGAACAGACTGACATACTTAGGTGTGGGGATTGGGGGGATGAGAACAGATAAATCAAAGAATTTATATACTTACTCGAGGCCTGGTGCACGAAATTCGTGCACGGGGTGGGGGTCGTCCCTCAGCCTGGCCTGCACCCTCTCCAATCTGGGACCCCTCGGGGCAGTTGGACATCCCTCTCACAATCCAGGACCGCTGGCTCCTAACCTCTCACCTGCCTGCCGGCCTGATCACCCTAACTGCCCTCCCCTGCTGGCCTGATAGTCCTAACTGCCCTCCCCTGCTGGCCTGATTGCCCTAACTGCCCTCCCCTGCCAGCTGATCGTCCTAACTGCCCTGCCCTGCCAGCTGATCATCCTAACTGCTTTCCCCTGCTGGCCTGATCCCCCTAAATGCTCTCCCCTGCCAGCCTGATCGCCCCTAACTGCCTCTGCCTCGGCCCCACTACCATGGCTTTGTCCAGATGGACATCCAGAAGGTCGTCTGGAAGACGTCCAGTCTAATTAGCATATTACCCTTTTATTAGTATAGATATGCATAGCCCATGGACACAGGCAATAGGGGGGTAAAGACCTGGCAGGGGGTAGGAGCTGGGAGGAGGGGATTAAGGGGGGCAGGGAGTGGGAGACATCTGTAATACTATCAATAATAAATATATTTTTAAAAAGAATATATGCACCCTCATGTTCACTGGAATGTTGATTAGTCAAGATTTAGAAGCAACCCATCAACAGACAAGTAGATAAAACAACTGTGGTATCCAATGAAATATTACTTGGACACAAAAAAAGAATGAAATCTTACAATTTGCGATATTATGGAGGGACCTAGAGGGTATTATGCTATGTGAAGTAAGTCAAAGAAAGACAAATACCTTGTGATTTCATTTAGATGTAGAATCTAAAGAGCAGAATAAACAAATAAACAAAATAGAAACAGACTCATAGATACAGAGAACAAACTGATGGTTACCAGAGGACAAGGGGGTTGAGGGAGTGGGTGAAAAAAAGGGATTTAAAAGTACAAACTGGTAGTTTCAAATAGTCACAGGGATACAAAGTACAACCAAGAGAACAGTCAATAACATTGAAATAATTATGTGTGGTGCCCGGTGGGTACCGGAAATATCAGGGGAACACTTGTAAAGTATGATTGTCTAACCACCATGCTATATACCTAAAACTACTACAAAATAATACTGAATGTTAATTGTAATTGAAAAATAAAATTTAAATTAAATGATAGGATTTCTTTGTGGTGTTAGCATTTTCCTAATGATTAATAATACTGAGATTCTTTTTATGTGCTTACTTGCCATCAGTATATCTTCTTTGGGTAAGATATCTTTCCAAATACTTGATCTACTTTTTTTTTAAATTTCTTTATTGATTAAGGTATTACATATGTGTCCTTATTCCATTACCCCCCACCTCCCATTCATGCCCCCACCTCCCTGTTGTCTGTGTCCATTGATTAGGCTTATATGCATGCATATAAGTCCTTTGGTTGATCTCTCCCCCTTACCCCCACTGTCCCCTACCTCCCCTGAGGTTTGCCGTTCTGATGTTTCTCTGTCTCTGGATCTACTTTTGTTTATCAGTTTATGTTGTTCATTATATTCCACAAATGAGTGAGATCATGTGATATTGATCTACTTTTTAATTGGATTGTTTCCTCCCTCCCTCCCTTTCTCCCTTCCTTCCTTCCATTATCCTCACCTGAGAATATGTTTTATTGATATATACACTGAGTGGCTAGATTATTATGACCTCTGAACACATAATAATCTGGCCACTCATTGTGTGTATTAATATATATATATATATATATATATATATATATATATATATATATATATATATATATATGGCCCGGTGCATGAATTCGTGCATGGGTGGGGTCCGGCCAGCCTGCTGGTCAAACTCCTGGTCGAGGGGACAATTTGCATATTAGCCTTTTATTATATAGGATATACACTGAGTGGCCAGATTATTATGCGTTCAGAGATCATAATAATCTGGCCACTTAGTGTATATGTATATATTTGTGAGTGTTAATCCTCACCCAAGGATATTTTTTCCATTGATTTTTAGGGAGAGTGGAAGGGAGAGAGGGAGGGGAAGAGGGAGGGGAAAAGAGAGGGGGAAAGAGAGAAAGAGAGAGAGAGAGAGAGAGAGAGAGAGAGAGAGAGAGAGAGAGAGAGATCAACATCAATGTGAGCATGTGAGAAACATACATTGGTTGCCTCCTATATGCACCCTGACCGAGATAAAACCTAGGTATGCGCCCTGACAAGGAGTTGAACCTACAACCCTTTGATGTACGGGATGAGCTCCAACCAAAGGAGCCACCCAGCCAGGGCAGACTGTTTTCTTAATATTGAATTCTGTTCCTCACATATTCTGGATATAAGCCTTTTATAAGATAAGTGATTAGCAAATATTTTTTCCCAGTCTATGGATGGTCTATTCATTCTCTTAACAGTGTGTCTTGAAGAACAGAAGTTCTTATTTTTTATAAGATCAATTTATTAACTTTTACTTTCATGGATAATGTTTCTGGTGTCATTTTTGCCTAACCCAAGGTCAAAACTATTTTTATTTTATAGAGAAGTTTATTCATTATTAATTAGTTTTTCTGATCTTTTCTTCATCACAGGTTGTTAATACATAGTGGTGTTACATAAACAATCTTTACTTTACATATTTTTTGGCTTCCACCCTCAACATCATACCATGCTACACAACACCACACAATGAATACTTATTAAGTAAATTAACCAACAATGAGATATCCATTGCTATCACACAGATATAAAACTATACTTAATAACTTGAGCATTTTGTTCCTCTTGGAGAGTAATTACCCTATTTTTTCAGTGTAACTATTTTCACTTTAAATAAAATACAAGTGCTACTGATTGGATACCTGAGGAAAATCTCCAGCTGCTACTGATAATTTAACATAATTTTCTTGTGCTGTTGGACGTGTTGTGGGAAGAGCAAGAAGAGCATCTGGCTGCAACCCCAATTCTTTCAAACTCATTGGACCATGACTAGCACATGCATCTTCAAAACCACCACCTGTTATCAAATATATAAACAAAAAGTTAAAATAAATTGTTTATCTTAGACACAGAATAAATAATTGGCTAAAATTATCAATATTTCTTACCTGCAGAATTAGAAGTAGCAACCAAACACTTGGTACCAAGTCTTTGTTGCAATTAAAACCAAAGCTCACAGAGAATACAAAAAGTGCCTCTGTTCAAACAAATCTATAGAATATTCTAAGGTCCCAATCAACAAGTTGCTCATGCAGTCTAACCCAAACACTAACACTTCAGCCTACCTTTCTATCAGAAAAAGTCAACACAAGCCAAAACCGGTTTGGCTCAGTGGATAGAGCGTTGGCCTGCGGACTGAAGGGTCCCGGGTTCGATTCCGGTCAAGGGCATGAACCTTAGTTGCGGGCACATCCCCAGTAGGGGGTGTGCAGGAGGCAGCTGATCGATGTTTCTAGCTCTCTATCCCTCTCCCTTCCTCTCTGTAAAATATCAATAAAATATATTTAAAAAAAAAAAAGTCAACACAATATTTTCTATCTAAAATATAGCCTTTGAAGCAAGGGGCAATTTCTTGACTAGAAATTGCTTAGCTCTGTTCTGTAAATATTTTACTTCAAATGATTGAGTTCCTCTTTTCCTTATCCAAATGGCATCTAAATCAAATCAATAAAAAGAAGATAATAAGAGCCCTAGCCAGTTTTCTCAGTGGATAGTGTTGGCCTGCAGACCAAAGGGTCCAGGTTCAATTCTGGTCAAAGGCACATACCTTGGTTGCAGGCTCCTCCCTGGCCCAGTCCCTGCTTGGTACTTGTGTAGGAGGCAACCAATCGATGTGTTTCTCTCACATCGATGTTTCTGTCTTTCCTTCTCTCTAAAAAAATCAATGGAAAAATATCCTCAGGTGAGGATTAAAACAAAACAAAACCCAGAAGACAATAAGAGCAATAAAAGATATTATTTATCTAATATCACTGTACAGTTATATTACACTTAACTAGTGGCCCGGTGTACAAAATTCATGCACTCGAGGGAGCGGGCCTGAGCCATCAGTCAGACATCCTTAGCACTGTTGCGGAGGTGGAAGAGGCTCCCGCCACTGTCGCTGCACTTGCCAGCCATGAGACCAGCTTCTGGCTGAGCGGCACTCCTTTGTGGGAGTGCACTGACCACTAGGGGGAAGCTCCTGCATTGAGCGTCTGCCCCCTGGTGGTCAGTGCGCATCATAGCAACCGGTTGTTCGGTCGTTCGGTTTATTTGCATATTAGCCTTTTACTATATAGGATACTCTAAGCACTATCATATACACTATCTCATTTAATTTGAATCTCAAAATCATTAAGACAGGTAGGCAGGTCAAATAATATTATAACTGTCTTTCACTGACAAAGTTAAGGCTCAGGAAAGTCAACTGTCCAAAACTCAGAGAGCTAGTAAAAGGTACAAAGAAATTAAAATCCCTATCTTCCAATTCCTAGTCACTATTCTTTATTTCACATTTTTGCTAAAATATTTCTAAGAAAAATCTGGCTTTTCCTTAATAATGGCCACCTTTTAAATACAGCACAGTATAATCTACTTCATTTTAATTAATTGAAATACAGAGTGAAGCAAAAATCTATATATATAAAACCCTAATATGCAAATAGACCAAATGGCGGAACAACCGAACTGGTTGCAATGATGTGTGCTAACCACCAGGGAGTGCGCATAGAACATGGCTGGTGTCGGCAGTAGGCAGCAGAGTGTGGAACATGGCGGGCAACGGCTGTGGCGGGATGATGGAGCAGGTGAGCGGGGGCGCCAGACCAAGGCGGGGTGCCGGTCACTGTCATCGGGATGAAATCTCCGGCAGTTAATGAAAATTCTTTGCTCCCACATGCCGTGGTCCCGCCTGGTGCTCGTACCTGCTACCGGCACCCACCCCCCTCACACCAGCTGCCAGCGCTGGAGCCACCGCTCACACCAGATGATGGCGCCCGGTGCCGGTCCCAATCACTCCTCAGGGCTTCTCCATCTTCCCCTGCTCCTGAGGGGCAATTGGGCTGGCAGCCACCTCTTGCACTCACTGCCAGCGCCCAGCGCCGGGGCCTGATCGCTCGGCACCATCAGTGGGTATAAGTGGCAGCTGCCGGCCCTGATCACCCCTGAGAGCTTCTCCACCTCCCCCTGCTCCTGAGGGGCAATTGGGCCAGCAGCCACCTCTCGCACTTGCTGCCAGCGCCCAGCGCCGGGGCCTGATCACTCGGCGCCATCAGTGGGTATAAGCGGCAGCTGCCGGCCCTGATCACCCCTGAGAGCTTCTCCACCTCCCCCAGCTCCTGAGGGGCAATTGGGGCAGCAGCTGCCGCTCATACCCGCTGACAGTGCTAGCCCTACTCGCACCCACTGCTGGTGCCGGCCCCAATCGCTTCCACACCTTCAGCGGGTGCAAACAGGGCCAGTGCCATCAGCACGTGGGAGCGGCGATGGCGGGAGAAGGGCTGCCAGCAGAGTGGGGACCAGGGGCCACAGCAGGAGGGGCCTGGCAGGGGCACAGAGGATGGGCCGAGACCCGCCCCTGTGCCCACGGCAGCCTCGCAGCCCACAGTTCCTTTCAAGGAGCATGAATTCATGCATTGGGCCCCTAATAGGATTATAGTTGTGAATAAATGAAACAGAATTTATTCTTGTGTTATTTATTAGTTATTGTATTATTTTCCATATGAATAACTGTAAACCTACTTTTGTCCCAACCTGTAGACAAGAAGCATGATATACACGAACCTGTTTTAAATGAAATAATATTTTAAAGACTCCATAGATATTTTCATTTAAAGGTAGTCTGTTCACAATTTCTTAGGTTTAGCAAACAATCACCCTCTGATACTTTATGTTAATCTATATTTTTAGGTGGACTTTGCATAAAGCAAAATACATACAATGAGTTTTATCTTTCTGATATTCAATCTGTACAAAACAATTTCTCAACATTATTACCTGTTTTATTTTTATTTAATTATCTAGAATAACATAAGATTAATTTAAATAATGGTAATAATATCCATCATTTAGAGTAACTATTGTTCCCGGCCTTATATGGGTCCCTTTTACCCGTCATGCTTTTTCCTATTCTTATGTCACTTTTCCAACACTTTCTTAAAACTGGCAAATGACTTAAGATAAAATAATTAGCATATATAATGTTTAAAAAAAGAGATTAAAAAATTTATGCTGATCATATGGTTATAACCAAGAAACTCTAGTGAGGGGGGGAAACTCTATTAGAATTAATAAGAGAATTTGATAATGTGACTGGATACTAGATAAATATGTAAAAATCATTGGTTTTTCTCTATAACAATACACACATAAAAATGGAAAAATAATTCTTTACTATTGTGACCAGAACTATAAAATAATTAAGAATAAAATTATTTAAAAGGCATAGAACACTTATGAATAAAATTAGGAAATTTTATGGAAGAACATAAAATAACATCTGAACAAATAGTAAAATATACCATAAAAATGTCAATTCTCCCAATATTAATATGTAAATTAGTACAATTCCAATTAGGATGATTTTTTATTTTAAAAAATTTAGAGTTTATATGGAAGAATGCCTGAGAATTGCCAAGAAAACTATAAAAAATTATGTTAAAAAGGGAAACTTGCCCTATCAGGTAATCAGAATGTGTCATAAAGACACAATAGTGGAATATATATATTTTTTTTAAATATATTTTATAGATTTTTTTACAGAGAGGAAGGGAGAGGGATAAAGAGTTAGAAACATCGATCAGCTGCCTCCTGCACACCCCCCACTGGGGATGTGCCCGCAACCAAGGTACATGCCCTTGACTGAAATCGAACCCGGGACCTTTCAGTCCGCAGGCTGATGCTCTAACCACTGAGCCAAACCGGTTAGGGCTAGTGAAATATATTTTAGATCATAAAGAATGTTTTAGATCTAGAATAAAGAATCCAGAAAAATATCCCTACATCTATGGGCATTTAATATAAAAATTGGTTAATATTTTCATTCAGTAGGAAAAAATAGCTTACATAATAATTGATACTGACACAACTGGCTATTTATCTGGAGGAAAATCACATTGAACTTCTACCTTACATCATTTGCAAAAATAAATTCCAGATAGACTTAAATATAAATATATACTAAATAATGGAGATCTTTTTTAAAAATCTAGGAGACTATAGGCATAAGCTTGTGTTAGGGGAAACCTAATCAAGCCATAAAAAACACACAAAAAAAACATAAAAAAACAAATAACTATACAAAAAAATTTATAAATCATATGGCAAAGAAAGATCACAAATAATGCCAACAAAGTATAAATTTGTCAAAAGGAATTTGTAATACAGATGAAAGAAAACATGTAAACTATAGAAAAGTTACAAAAAATTTTAGAATCTAACATATGGGGAAAGATCTTAAGTAAGTAATTTATAGAAGAGCAAATCCACATGGCTAGCAAACATGAAAAGACATATAAACTCACCAGCAGTCAGAAACATGTATCTCAAATAACACAAATAAAAAGAGTAATAAACACAATTTCTGGAAGAGATGAAGAAAAAAGTTTCTAATAAATTACAGATAAAAATAAATTTAAGACAGCAACTTGGCATATCTATTTTAAAATTAAAAATGTATTTGCCCTTGGACCTAGTAACTATTCCTGGGAAATTATTCCATAAATATAAAATGCAACAATATGTTAGAATACATGTCTATGGATATGTACTCTAGCATTATTCATAGTGGGGAGAAATGCTAATAAAATACATATCCATCAACAGAGCAATGACTGAATAAATTATTGAAAATCCACACTAACATGCTTTTTACAATTATTTAAAAGAATGAACTTAAGCAGTATCAGTTGACCTAAAAGTAATTTCCACAGAGTTTACTGAGTAAAAACAAAATGCAGGCAAGGGAGCAGGATATGACCTCAACTTGTAAAATAACCACACACACACACACACACACACACACACACACACACACACATATCTTACATACCTATCATATATATCATACTTGTGTGTATGTGTATAATTATATATGTATGTTAGGAAAAAGAGACGTTTACATATCAGAATCTTAATATGAGTTACCTAAAATGTGAGGAGAGTGGATGGAGGCCATTAAAAAAAGTCTGCAATTTAAAGTAACGTGTGATATAATCACATTTTGTTTTTATGTAAAACTAGAGGCCCAGTGCACGAAATTTGTGCATGGGGGGGGGCAGCCCAGCCTGCACCCTCTCCAATCTGGGACCCCTCGGGGGATGTCCAACTGCCGGTTTAGGCCCAATCCACCACTGGCTCCTAACCACTCACCTGCCTGACTGCCTAATGCCCCTAACTGCTCCCCTGCCTGCCTGATCACCCCTAACCGCCTCTGCCTGCCTGCCTGGTTGCCCCCAATATGCATATGGCTTGGGTCCCTCAGCCTGGTCGTCCCCAATATGCATATCGCTGAGGTCCCTCAGCCTGGCCTGTGCCCTCTCTCAGTCTGGGAGCCCTTGGGGGATGTTCTTGGGGAGCGAGCCTAAGCCAGCAGTCAGACATCCTTAGCTCTGCTATGGAGGCGGGAGAGGCTCCCGCCACCGCTGCTGCACTTGCCAGCCGTGAGCCCAGCTCAGGGCTTCTGGCTGAGTAGCACTCCCTCTGTGGGAGCGCACTGACCACCAGCGGCCAGCTCCTGCGTTGAGTGTTTGCCCCCTGGTGATCAGTGTGCATCATAGCAACTGGTTGTTTCACCGTTTGGTCGATTTGCATATTAGCCTTTTATTATATAGGATTATATGTGGATAACATATAGGTATAAAGAAAAAAATCAAAAGGACACAACGTACATGTTGATAAAAGAAAAAAAAACAAAAAACACCTAAATGTAGAAACCCAGAAAGTAATATAATCAAACATTTCCCCTAACGTATTAAAAGTACATAATAGTTTTCAGCTTATACAACACCCTCTCATTTAGCATATGTTTACTGACTATGCAATAGGCGCTACATACTCTGCTAGTGACAGGGATATGACAGTGAGCAAGATAAAGTCTTTACCCTCAAGTGAGATTACAAATCAGTGTGATAAGAGTAACATTAGGCCGGCAACATTAGAAGACTACACAGAGAACACCTGTGGGTCTCTAACCCAGAGATAAGGGGCCAGGAAAGAGTTTCATGACAGGAATTGTAAAAATGCTGAATTTGCAGTGTCACTTCCTAAAAGAATGGGGAGGGGGGTGTTGAGGTGAAGAGGGCATAAATGGTGATGAGAAAAATAAAATATACACATTACTGTAGCATTTTAAAATTCAAAAAATAAAATAAAAAGTATGCTCATTGAGTGTGGGTGTCCTGTTGGTATAATGTAAGTTTTACACTTTGTAAGAGAGATGCTTCAAGTATTATTTCACTCAAGTCAAATTCATTAAGTTCATCTTGCAATACCTATTGTTGCTTTTCTAGAATCTCATTGTTATGACAAAGCAACATGGTAGACTTTCAGAGAAGACTAAGTCCACTTGAAACTGCCAGTGCCAGCAACAGCTTTGGGTCTGGCATGTCCAGTAGATTATTCCAAACCCTAAGGTACCTCATATTCCACTCATCCTAAAACCCTACTCATCCTATTTCTTCCTAAATCTGTCCTTCCTCCATATTTCCTTCCTCTCTGTGAATGAAAATACCATCTGTCCAATCATTCTAGCCAGAAACTCGAAGATTTCTTAAAATTGTCCATTTTCCTTCTCTATTGTCACTCATATCTCCCTTTTTATATACACCCCTGCTGCTGAATAGTGTCTCACCAGGTTTCCTTTAATAGCTGTCTAATCAGCTCCTTGCCTCCAGTCTTAATCCTCTCCAATCTATCCATTACATGGCACCTCAGATGATCTCACTAAATAAAAGGAGAATATGATTAAATCATTCATTTACTTATAATCCTTCATGGATTATAAAACATTAAGAATTGGTAGAAATTCAAGACTGAATCTTCCACGGGAATAGAGTAAAATTGGCATTATTTTCCATTTTGCACACAAATGGATCCCTACCATCTTAGAGTAAATCCAGAAATTACTTGATATCTCACTCAGGGTTTTTAGGACCTGGTTTCCATTCACTGCTACAATCTCATTGAATCCTAAACTTTAATTCATTGATAAAGACGTATTTCCCTAAGTCTTCCTATTTTTCAACTTTATTCCCTTGTCTCATTACATATTCTGCTTGAAAGGTTGCTTCTCATTTACTACATGGCAAACATCTACTCATCTTAGAGAGCTCATTTCAGGTACGCCTCCCCTCCTGTTGAGGTCTTTCTTGATTATCCTCCCTGGGTACAATGGACCTGTACCTGCATCCCAGATGGACTTCTTTACAATAATACAATAATGTATGGCATGTTCTTGCCTTCTCATCTACACCTCTACTAGAGAAAAAACTTGTTATGGGCAGAGCCTTACCAGGGTTTATATTCCTAGCACCTAGAATGTGCTTAGAGAATAGCAAGCACTCGAAGGATATTTTCTGATTGAATAAATAAATGAACAAACTGGAACACACTCATCATACTTCCCCATCTGGCTAATCCTCTAAGATTCAGTTTCACACTGGCTCGTGTGGAAACCTCTGAGCTGCCACGTGTGGCTGAGTTCCTCCTCTGTACTCACAGCAGTCTGTTTTATCATACCAATCACACAATATTATAATTACCATCTTTCTTGTATTTCTCCTCTACTAATTTGTAAACTTCCTTGAGAGCAGATGTCTACTATCTCTGTACTTCAAGTGCCTAATACAGTACTAATATAGTACCAGGTATACAGTAGGTATTCAATACAAGTTTTCTGAGTAAATAAAGAACTACAATTGGTAGTAAAATCCAAGAGTCTTCACAACTTGTTCAAAATACAGTTTACATTTTAGGATTCCCAAGATAACTCTTCAAAGTTTATTTTGCATCTTTTTGTTACTCAACCCAAGAGCCTCAGAATTAGAAACAGTGGTAGTGGACTATGGACTGCAAATAGGACACTTTATGAAAATGAGCAGAGATAGGAAGAAGCAAAGTAAAAACAGATGAGATGCTATAAGCAAAGTTATTAAAAATTGATATAAAAGGCATGAGATTTGCCACCAGCAAAAATTATGATACTCAGGATTCATTCTTCTATAGTAACCATTATGTAACAAAATACTCAAAACAAATTAACTCTATAGGCACATTCCTTTTAGGCAACTGTGGATAGTTTCTAATAGATTCTATTAAGTACTAGTACATATAAGAAGGTGTTTTTACAAACTCAAGGCATTAACGAGAGTAACACCATGTGCCAAGCACTGTGCTAATGGCTTCATATGCACTGTCACTTACTACCCCTAGTAAATTTATTCTGTGGATTCTATTTACAGTAACCACCCTCCAAGATGCCCCCTGATCTGTACTGCTGGTATTTGCACATTTATGTCGTCCCCTACTGTGTTATTCTAGGATTGGTCTGTGTTACTGCTAGAATGTGCCATAAGCAATGGCATGTCACTTCTGAGATTGTAAGAGACACTGTAGTTTCCATCTTGTTTGCTCACTTTCCCTAAGAGCATCCAGTCTGGGGGAAGCCAGCTTCTATGTCATGAGCAGCTCTACAGAAAGGTTCCTGTAGCGAGGAACTGAGGCCTCTTGCAGCAGCCACATGAGCGAGCTTGGAAAACGGGTCCTCCACCCCAATTGAAGCCTTTGGATGACCTCAGCGCCAGCCAACAGCTTGACTGCAACCTCATGAGAGATCCTGAGAACCACACAGCCCCTCCCAGGTTCATGCTTTCAGGATTGTGTGAGATAATACTGTACACGTTTGCTCTTCAGCTGCTAAACTTTGAGGTAATACGTTACATAGCAGTAGATAACTAATACCCAATATTACCCCCAATCTGATAGATGAAGAAACCTGGGCTCAGAGATATTAAGTTATTTACCATGAAATACACAGAGCTAGAATTCAAAGTGATATCTGAAACTCCAAAAGCTCTAATTCTTAGTCATTCTGCTATAATGCCTCATCTATATACTCAACCATATGTTATGCCACATTATTATTTTTTCCAATTAAATTAAACAAATACCTATAGTGTACCTGTTTGTGCACTATACTGTAGATAATCTGCTAGATAATACCACAGTACAAGGAGGGTCTGAATGGAAGATGTTCTCGTAGATTTTATTCTAGAACAATTGAACAAGCACCTAGTCGGCTCTAAAGTACCTATCATTTCTCAAGTGATCTGCAAGAGCCATCTAGTGTCAATTCTGCTTAATTGCAATCCACATAGAAGGATAAAAAATGTCATCATTTATGATTTTTTATCGTACTAATTTTGAATCCAATTTTAAAAGAACATAAAACATTTAATGCTCACTATGTGCACAAAATGGTAATTCCAAGGAAAACTGTCTTGAATTTCTTCAAATACAATGTGTTCACTCAATATAAAATGGAAACTTTAAATACTCTATTCCAATGTTTTTCTAACTCCAGGCCTTTCCCTTTCAGTTTTCTAGAAAATATGCATATCTCCAGAAGTTTCTTCACTTAAGAGAATGCATGAATGGGAATGGAAAAATCAGTTAAATGAGAAAACAGCTGATCCTCATTAATTTGAATACTCCATGTTTGCAAATTCGCCTACTTGATGAAATTTAGTTGTCAACCAAAATCAATACTTGCAGCATTTTTAGTCATTTTCACAGTCATATGTGAACATATACAGAGAAGCAAAAAACCTGAATCACCCTACATACCCTTTACCAGCTGAGGCTGAACACAGCGAAAGACGCTCGCTCTACTTTATCTCAGCTCTTCTACTGTAAACAAGTGCCCTTTTTACTATTTAGTGACATGTTTTTCATATTTCTGTACATTTTGTTGGTTGATTCTGCTGTTTAAAATGGCCCCCAAGCATAGTGCTAAAGCGCTCTCTAGCACTTAGTTAGTGAGGCATCTAGCCATAGGCTAAGTGCAAGGAGTCTGTGATGGGCCTTATAGAAAAAAAGGTATGTAAAATAAGCTTCGTTCAGGTTGAGTTATAGTGCTGTTGGCTCTGAGTTCAATGCTAACAAACCAACAATACATATTAAATAAATGTTTTTAAATAAAAAAAACACATATAAAACAAGGTGATGTATTGGTTAACTGACAAAAATGTTACGATCAGAGGTTAATAGGAAGCTAAATCTGTATTTTCCCTAAGAGCAACAGTTCCATATTTGCTAATTCAGTGTTCCTGGTAACTCTATAGAACATAAGTCCTGCAGATAACGAGAATCAACCATGGTAGTGATTGGTGTTCTCTGATCTGTTCTTATCCCAAAGTGCTACAACAGAGAGTTTCATTAATGAAGTTCTAAAATAGTCCTGAGCACACTTAGCACTGAGCCGAAATTCATACAGCAAAAAGAGTGAATTTCTACAGTATCATCTAATTTAACCTGTCCTGAATAAAATCTCTTAGATCACAGCTTTGATGTGCTAGTTATACTCTTCCAGTATATATTAAAATAAATATATGACTATTAAAAAATTTTAAGTGTACATATGCATATTACCAAAATTATCTCATGTACCACCCGTCCAATGGTTCATGTACCAACTGATAGATGGATCACTTTTTGAGAAACACTGCTATATAAATAGAAAAAGTTGTTACCAAACTTTTCAATTATGAAGATCCTTTTTAATAAAGGTATCTTGCAAGCCCCCACCTGAAAATAGTTATGCTTCTCTCAGCTCAGATTAGGAACACTACTAAGGATTATAATACAAATGGACCACAGCATTCGGCACAGAAACTGTACAGAACAAGTACGATGGGATTCAAAGTGAATATTCTAACAGACGATACATCAAGCAGCAGTATTTTGGTGTATACCTGTAACTGTGTCAAATTGCTGAGGTAAAGGCTTAAGAGTACTTTTCTGATGCCAAGGCTCTGCATTAGCGACAGGCTGTTGCTTGTAGACAGGATGTCCCAGTAAGTTCTCTGCTGCTGCTGTCAGCCTGGGCCTTTGTCTTTCACCCAGACTGCTTTCCAAGTCCTGTGAAAGGTAGAAACAATGGTTAAAACCATTATATTAAAATCAAGTCAAAACAGGAAATATTTGTCAGACACCATGTGTGATCCATACCACTTGACTACTTAAAGGTATTTTAGAAAGTGCTTATTACACCACGTACACCCTACATGAAAGACAAGTTTAAAAAGTTAGTTTAATGAGGCATCTAGCCATAGGCTTTCATTTTAATCTTATTTTTTATGAAGTTAAATAACCATTATCTATTTTTCCAAACCTTCAAATTAGATATCAATAAAACAAAGAAAAATGTTATTATTAAAAACACTAAATACTGAAACATACTATATACTGTTCACAAAAGTTAAAATTAGAATAGAAAATTTGTCTCTCATTCTTCATTAATAAAAATTGCCTAAAATTGTTCATGTAAACTTTATAATTAAACAGCTGATAAGGAGAATATACCTTAAATGATATAAAGATTACCCTCATATGTAAAAAAATTGCATTTTTATAAGTATGCCAATTAAAGAAGACTACCATATTTAATAAAGTTATTTCCCTGGGAAAGTATAAAAGTTAAAAAAGTACAAATATTTTTGTCAAATATATGAAATAAATAAAAAACGTAAAAAACTAAGACTTCTATTTTCTTCCTGTATTAAAAATTAGATATCTAATCATTACCACATTTTGTGACCTGGAGATATTCTAATTATTAAGTTTATTACTCAAGAGCTGAATAAAAGTTCCAATATCTAAAAGCTCTCCAGTTTCTCATTTAAAAGAAGTTTAATTTTAACCAAGTGGGGTTTTTTTACTAGAATATATGAAATCACTACTGAAACATCTTTGATAATTCTATTGACTACAAATAAAACCTAACTTCTTAGCTCAGCATTCAAGATTTTCTACAACTTGCCCTCATTCTTCTCTATGCATGTCTATCTCCCCTTACTCCCTAATCTGACTTTTCTTTAGAACACCAATTGCCTCACATCCTTTAAATAGAAAAGGATTGTTCTGCAATTAATATGAAATCCTTGAAGATTCTTAAGTTTATATTGACGGCAGATACATTTTCTCTACAAATTAGAAATATTTCACAGTGCCTATATTACTCTGCCACTACCATATAAAATATTGTGCCAAATACACTACCTTTTCTATTTGAATCAATTTTTCTAGGGTACTTGTAATTGCTGACACCTCAGTACTCTATGACCCTACTGAAAGACTTAGCTTGCCTATTCACAAAATGCTCTTGTAGCGTAAGTATGATATTTGTATTATACTCAAAGCTTAGACTCATGTAATTCTAAGTTACATTGCCTGTAATCTACAGTAATTAATGTACCTAGCCCAACTACATAAATGTACAAATTGCAATTTTTCCATGATACTGCTCTTGCTGACCTGTAGCTCCCTTTGGGCAAGTAGTTATAAGCACAAAGAAAAGCCACTATTTTCTTACCAAAGCAATATTTTAACACATAAATATATCATTATTACAAACAAAACAAATACTTAATAGTTTTGTACACATATGAAAATATGCCAAATGTCACTGTTCATAAGACTGGCAAAACTTAAGATTAAGAACACGTGTCATAATGAGAAAAGAGACTCATAGTTAGAAAGCAATGTATTAGTACTTACTGAAATTATAAATGCTTGTACCTTTTGAACCAGCAATTCCACCCTCATTATCTGATCTACAGAAACAATTCCTCATAAGTGAAAAAAGGATTTTCTTCTTCTTATAATTTGAATAGAAAAAAGTGAAGCCAATCTAAAAATCCTTCAACAGGATAATTAAATTATGGTATACTCTATGGTAGATTAAAAGAAATAGTAGCTCTTCAGAATTTATAGTTATTTAACATTTTTAAAACAGGTTGCAGAATACTACATAAACATACCTCAGAATTTTACACATGCATGTCTGCACATATGCTTAGATTCTTAGAAAAAGATATGGAAAGGATGAACTTCCCACTTCTGGGCCTCTGGCTTGGCCAGGACTGCATACTAACAAAGGCTGCCAAGCTCCCTATCCCCAAAAACACCTTAGGATAACTAGAGAAATGAGAAGAAACCATGGACTTTGAAAGCTAAGTAAAAACTGTGAAAACCACTGGGAAAGACTGACAGCTAACTTGACCTGCTGTGTGTGGGAAGAAAGGGGTTGCATCCTAAGGAGGAGGGAGGCTGGAGGGGGTTCAGTGAGAGAAATGACGGGAGCAAAGCACTTGCTTCTTTGCTTCATCAACTTGAGATCACCACTGCTTGCCCCTTACACACAAAGATCTTGGCAACAATGCAGGCTGAGACAGTAGTAGCCCAGAGTAACATCAGGGAGCATGAAGGCCCAACTGGGGTGAAAAGTTACAGGTGAAATCTGACCAGGACCCCATGGGCATTTGTTCCTTCACCCTCCTCCCTCCAAACCCCAGGACTACCTTACAAAACCTCCATATTCCTTCCTAAATACCTTGGTTTGTGACCTCCTTGCCCAAAAATATCTTAATGGGCTTCCCAGTGCCCAAACCTTTCCATGGCTTAAAAGGTTCTTTATGATTATCTGGTTCAACCTATTTCTGCAGACTGACCTATCTACAGCTCTAGCCACACTGAGATTTTCAACACTTTCTAAACATGCCCTAATCTTTCTTGGTTCTTATCCCTTAACACATGCTATTTTGGCTTCAAAATGTCCTTCCCCTTCACTGCTGTCTAGAAAAATCCTATTGGGTCTTTAAAAAACTCCATCAATAGCATCTACACTAATAAAAGAGAAACATGCAAATTAACCATCACTCCGCTACACCCACAAGCAACGTCCACCAGCCAATCAGGAGCGAGTATGCAAATTAACCCAACCAATATGGCGGCCGGCCACGGAGTGAGCAGGAGGCGTGGGTTTCCCTGGCGATGGAGGAAGCCAAGCTTTCTGCCCGCTCTGGCTCGCTCAAGACTACAAAGTTTCAACTATAGAAGATAAATAAATCCTAGATCCCAAGGCCTCTGCTTGGGTCACCGGGGGGCGTGGCCAGCCTGCAAACCACCACAGGCCCCTCACCCAGGCCGCCCTACGGCCCAAGGGAACCCCCACCCTGATCTGGGACACTCTTCAGGGCAAACCAGCCGGCCCCCACCTGTGCATCAGGCCTCTATCCTATCTAATAAAAGGGTAATATGCAAATTGACCATTACTCCAACACACAAGATGGCTGCCCCTATGTGGTCAAAGATCCTGCCCCCATGTGGACACAAGATGGCAGCCACAAGATGACCAGCAGGGGAGGGCGGTGGGAGGGACCAGGCCTACAAGGGAGGGCAGTTGTGGGTGATCAGGCCAGCAGGGGAGGGCAGTTAGGGGAAACCAGGCCTGCAGGAGAGGGCAGTTAGGGGCAATCAGGCTGGCAGGGGAGCAGTTAGGCATCAATCAGGCTGTCAGGGGAGTGGTTAGGGGGTGATCAGGCTGGCAGGCAGAAGTGGTTAGGGGCAATCAGGAAGGCAGGCAGGCGAGCAGTTGGGACCCAGCAGTCCTGGATTGTGAGAGGGATGTCCTACCGGGATCGGGCCTAAACAGGCAGTCGGACATCCCTCGAGGGGTCCCAGATTGGAGAGGGTGCAGGCTGGGCTGAAGGACACACACCCCCGTGCACAAATTTCGGGCACCGGGCCTCTAGTATCCTGTAAAAAGGGTTATCAAACTTCAAGCAGTTTTCCCTCCTCTGAACTCACATATACTTGTAAATTCAGCTATATGACCAGTTATTGCACTGTACAGTAACTATTTAAATGTCTTCTATATGACTACCAGCTACTTATAGGTAGGAGTCCTATCTCATCTTTTTATCTTTTCCAAGGTTGTGTCTGGCACATAGTAGGTACTCAATAAATGGTTGTGGAAAAGGCTTCAGTTTTTTCAGCTGTAGAACAAGAGGGTTGGAACAGAT
The DNA here is from genome assembly GCF_963455305.1 of Plecotus auritus. Classification (NCBI taxonomy): domain Eukaryota; kingdom Metazoa; phylum Chordata; class Mammalia; order Chiroptera; family Vespertilionidae; genus Plecotus; species Plecotus auritus. Next base: position 39,323,000 of record NC_137770.1, read on the forward strand.
GGCCCAAGTTCCTGTGCTGTAAAACTGGATAACTCTATGTTCCAGGTTAAAGATACTACAAGGACGATCCCTGAATAAGTTGAAGTATTAGCATGCATTAACTAAAAACATGAATATTTTGTTATTTTTTCTTGTATGTGGATCTAACCAAAAAGAAAAAAACACCATAAAGGTTAAAAAGTACCTCTGAATGACAGACACCTTGCTGTGGAACTACTGATTCCTGATTTTGTTTAGCAAGAAGAGAAAAAATTGCATCTCCATGACATTTTTTATGGGGCATTCTAATCACTTGTACTTCACTGGGAGAATCATCTTCCTAAATGAAATATAGAGACAATTAACACAACAAAAAATTTTAACAACTGCATTTTTCTCAGTTTATGATTAATAGAACTAATTACCATGAGAATGGTCATTTAGTACTTTATGGAAAAAAGATGGACTTTTTATTTTCATTTAGTTCTCATTCCTATTGACTACACTAAAAACCCTCTTTATTTGACTCAACTATAAATAATAATATTCAGTAACTTGCCTACATTTAAACTGGAGATTTATTATAAAAAACATGAAAATTAAATCCTCTGCCATGTGACTGAGTTAAAATGATTCACAAATGTTTTTTATTTTGGCTCAGACAGTTTCCTACTGCATGTTTGTGCAGTACACAAAGCAATACCACGTGTGGCTATGAGGCAAAGCGCTGTAGTTCTACTGTAACCTGGACTGCAAGCAAGAATGAACAATTGCAGGTTAAGGCACCTCTAAGACCTCCGACTTTTCCTTTGCCTTTGCACTGATCTCTGGTACCTGGCTAGGGAGCAGGTAATGAAAAGCCTTCATTGGAACACCATGCTTAGGCTTCATGGTGCCTCAGAATAGAACTACCCCAGAAACGTGGGCCTAGGAGTCAAAGAAACTGGATTCCCTTGCAAATACAAGTATTACTATGGTATTAAATTCCATTAATAGTTTTTCACTTAGGTATTTTATTTCTCATGAAATAAAGTTTATTAACTCTGGATTACAAGTCCTTATTCCCCAGCTGTATACAGATAAATGTCTATTGGTACATGAGTTATTCCCAGTTCTGCAAGATTGTACTTCTGCATTTGACTTTATTCTGAATTTGTAGTATATCTGATTTAGGCTTAGTAAAAATATCAAAATTAGAATTTAGTTTCAAATACAGAAAAAGAAAGATGTTATCATTTAGTCCTAGTTTAGTTTATTTACTTAGAACAAACTTAAACAGGCTTTGGCACCATGATCAAGTTCTATGAATGGATAAAGATGACATAGTGAGCCCTTGCCGGTATGGCTCAGTGGATAGAGCCTGTGGACCAAAGGGTCCTGGGTTCGATTCCAATCAAGGGCATGTACCTTGGTTGCAGACTCCTCCCCGGCCTGGGCCCTGGTCAGGGCTCATGCAGGAGGCAACCAATGGATGTTTCTCTCTCCCACTCTCCCTAAAAATCAAAGGAAAAATATCCTCAGGTGAGGATTAACAACAACAAAATAAAGATGAGATAGTGACACATTAAGTAGGCCAAATGTGAGTATAATGCTTCTCTGAAAATAAAGATATCTCATTTAAGACTTCCCTCCATATTATTTTATAAATTATGTCAATAAAAATAAAATTTGTAAATGCCATCCTCTTTTTTTTATAGAGCTAGATGGTAACTAGGAAAAGCTAGTGTCCTTGGGTCTTATTTTAGTATGTTTTACAAAACATACTGAAGTCAATTATTTTTAGCACAAAGAATTATAATCATGTTTAGGAAAAAATAACAAATATATTACAAGACAGCGGTTTAAACTGCTAAGGTTCTGTCTGAAGTATTGTAAAGGCGACATATTTAGGTAACAATTTCAGAGCTAGATTTTCATTACCTAAATACATTAACTGTATTTTTCAACTACTGGAGCCAAAGAACTTAATGATTTTCTTCTCATTCTCACAATTGTAACACTGAGATATGCAAGAAAGCAAATTCCTACATGGGCACTTCATGAAGTTTTATGTTTATGACTCAAATATTTGAGAAAAAAGCCTGATCAGTAGTAGTAAGTTCACCTTCATGTCAGATGTCAGAAGTCAATATGAGTCAGTCATTTCTTACCAGATCATGGGCATCATGTAGAGTGCTGGATAAGCTATCACTTAGGTTTGTCAGATACAGTCCTATGTCTCCCAAAACTAGAAATTAAAATGTAAAAGTTTAGAAAAAGAAGAAACCTAACTCAAAGTAAATAATCTGACCATAAAGCTATAGAACATTACATTTAAACTTACACAAAGAAAATACTGGCAAAGTTCATAAGTAATAAATCACAAGTTAATCTCACCGCTTTTTTTAAAGTACACTGTATAACAAAGCTGAATTTTTGTTTCACCTACCAACTTGTCAGAAATTAAAAAACTATAAATATCAACTATAACTATTAAATTGAGAAAGAGGCACTCCTTTACAAATACTGATGTAATTAAAACCTGGTTAAAATTAAAAACTGATTAACCTTTCTGGAAAACATGTTGGCAATGTATCGCTATTTTACCGTGCATATTTTGACTCAGCAATTCCACTTCTAGGCATGTATTCTAAGGAAGTTATCAGATAAGTGCAAGGATGGTCATTGGAGAGTTAAGTATAGTACGGAAACACAAAACTATCAAAATGCCTACCACTATGGCACTGTTTTAATAAACTACACAGCCACTAAAAAGAAAAAAAATGAGGGCTTGGCTAGTTTGCTCAGTGGTTAGATCGTCAAGGATCTAATTAGTCAGAAACAGCATTTGACACTGTCCTGCATTAAAGATTGAGAGGCGTATAAGACCTAATATAGAGTCACAAACCCAAAAAGGCAGCCAAAATGAGGAAACAAAGAAACAGACCACAAATGAAAGAACAAGGGAATTCTCCAGAAGAAGAGATAAATGAAATGAAGGTAAGAAATTTATCTGATATAGAGTTCAGAATAATGATGATAAAGATGCTCAATAGCAGAAAAGATATAGTAACTATGGAAACAGAAATAAAGAATAGCATAGCACAAATAAAGAACACATTGGAAGGAATACACAGCAAGTTAGGGGAAGCTGAGGGTCGAATCAGTGAATTAGAAGACAGGGTTGAAAAAAACCATTCAATCAGAGAACCAAAAAGAAAAAACATTTAAAAAACAGGAGGACAGCTAAGGAAGCTGTGGGACAAAGTGAAACGTAACACTATTCAAATAGCAGGTGTGCAAGAAGAGGCAGAAAGGGAGAAAGGGATAGGGAACGTGTTTGAAGAAATAATGGCAGAAAACTTCCCTAACATGGTAAAGGAAAAGTTCACACAAGTTCAGGAAGCACAGAGATCCCCAAGCAAGAAGAACCCAAACAGGCCCACATCCAGACACATCATAATTAAAATCCCAAAAATTAAAGACAAAGAGTGAATTTAGGAAGCAAGAGAAAAGCAAACTGTTACCTACAAAGGAGCTCCCACAAGGCTGACACCTGATTTCACATCAATAACTCTATATGCCAGAAGGAAACGACATGAAGTACTCAAGGTAATGGAAAGCAAGGATCTGAAACCAAGATTACTATATCCAGCAAGGCTATCATTCAAAAAATAGACGGAGTATGTCACCACCAGGCCAGCATTACAAGAAATGCTAAAGGAACTGCTGAAATGAGAAGAAGAAATAGAGAGAGAAACCTAGGCATACAGATCATCAGCCTGAGGACCAAAGGTTCTCGGATTCGACGCCTGGTCAAGCGCATGTAACTCGATTGCAGGTTCCCCAGTTGGGGCACATAAAAAAGGCAACCAATTGATGTGTCTCTCTCATGTTGATGTTTCTCTCTCTGACCCTCCTCTCTAGAAATGAATGTAAAATATCCTCAGGTGAGGATTTTAAAGAAAGTAGAACTCTATGTATTCACATAAAAAGATGTATACAATATGTTATGTTAAAATATTCAGGTTTCAAAATAATATGTACACTATATCTTATTTTTAAACATTTTTAAAATATATTTTTATTGATTTCAGAGAGGGAGAGATAGAAACATCAATGATGAGAGAGAATCAGTGATCAACTGCTTCCTGCATTCCTGCACGCCCACTACTGGGGAGCCTGTAACCCAGGCATGTGCCCTTGACCAGAATCGAACCTGGGACCCTTCAGTCCACAGGCCAACGCTCTATTCACTGAGCCAAACCAGTTAGGCCTAGTATATCTTATTTTTAAAAATAAAAACACATACACATACAAATATACAGGGTGTTCCCCAAACTTTAACAGCTGATAGCTCAATTTTGACAATGAAATGTATTTTAATAAACACTGCCTTTATAATTATTCAAAGTGTATGTATGCATTTTTGGGGGGACACTTTATATTTTGTTTCTATATATGCATAGAAAATGAAAGACTGGAAGGGAAGACCCCAAACTATTAAGAGTGATATTAAGTCTGGATTTATGAGGGAGATTTTACTTTCTAAGGTTAAGGCCCAGAATTGTTCACTTGCAGAGTCCATATTCTTTTTACTTAAATCTTGAGAATTAAGTAAAAACACTTTAATTAGAGAAACTATTACTTAGGAATTATCAACATCCAAATATTAGCTAGGAATTACCATAATCTAATCAGTGGAATCAATTTATACAAGTTAACGTACTCTTGGGAGCTGCTCTTTGACCATAGTTACATAGAAGCTCTCCTTCAGAGATGTGTCTTTCAGGTTCAGTGCTCAAGGTGCTCTCCATTGTTGAGGTATCAGAACTTGGCATTTGTACAGGGGATAGGGCCTTGGTGCCAGCAGAAAGTGGCTTCACAGGAACTGGCTTTGGAGGAACAGGTTGAGCAGGGAAATCCATACTCTGAGGTTCCTCATCTTTGGCCACAGACATTACACTAAGAAGAAAAAGACATATTTTGAACCTATTAGATCACTGAAGACCTATATTAATTGTGATATTCAAAATCAGATTCAAAGACTATGTCTCCTTTAGCAACATATTTCTATAATCTGCACTATTATAATTAATTAACAAGATTTATTTTTCCATGTTTTCATGCTCTAACCATAAACCATCTTGAAAGTTCTACCATTCACAAAATAAATCTACATGGGGATATATTGTACTACAACGTCAACTTAGTCTGGTAAATATTCACACGGGAAAAAATCATTTTCTATTTTATTAACAATATGATAGAAATCTGTATTTCAGTGTCTCCAAAAAACTTAAAAAAAAAAAGAACAGAAGGTAAAGTTTTGAAAACTTAAAATTTATGACATTTCTTTCTATCTACAATAATAAAAGCATAATATGCTAATTAGACCGGACAGCCAAACGACCTTCCGGATGAAGCCGGGGCTTTGAGGGCTGAGCCCCTTGCATGAATTTTGTGCATTGGGCCTCTAGTTAAAGTATAAAGTAGCTTGTTATTTATAAAATTCACTTAATCATTTCTGATGTTTTCAATGGGTCATGTAAGTCAACTAAAGAGGAAATGTACAGTTACTAGAAGTGAACGTGTTATCTTTACATAGCTCTCGGGTGAAGTTCTTCGTGAGGAGAGTTAGGATTCTCTTCTTCCAATGGCAGGTTGCCATCACCCCATGGCTTGGGAAGCTCTGGGATTGATATCTTCAATTTATCAATGGAAATCTCTGACAAAGTTGGGGTAAGAGCAGCTGCAGGAGGAGGTGTAGTAGCGGGGGTAACTGTTGGAGTATTAACAAGTGTGGCAGCAGGCATGTCATTTCCTGAAGATTTTTTTAAAAAGAAAGAAAAGATAAAAGATAAAACAACTCCATAGGAAGGCAAGGTATATTGTTTCAGAAATCCAATAACATGACAATAGCTACTAATGGAAAATTTCCCCAATTAATTTAGTAAAGTATAAGAAAATAACCTTGAAAAGACATCACTTCTAACACTACCATGAACTTACAGTAGTGTAAGTGTCTATTAGGTTAAATATTTTTAAAAGTGGCAACCAATATATTAGTTTCCATGCAAGGAAAAATAATTTACTAAAACCTAGTAAACAACACGCATCTGTATACTAATCTATGAAACAAACAAACCATGGAATTTTATTTCACAGTTGCTAAAATTAAAACTGAATTATAGAAATAAGGTGTGTACCTTTTTCGGCAAATATTTCTTTCACAGGAAAAGCTGTATCATGATCTGAATCACAAGGAGAAGAATCTGGAGTTTTCACCAACACGTGCTCCTTAGGAGGTGAAGGTGAGTGAGGAGGAGTTGGCTGTGGGGTAGCCACTGGGGTACACACTCTTGCCTAAAATAAATTAACAAAATAAGATAAATGGTGCTTATAATCACCCAAGCAATGGTAATTTTAAAAAATAAAATGAGCTTATTCAGAGATTACATAGATTTTAAATGGATGGAGAGGGGGGAGCCCTAAATACCCTGGCTCTTGAACATCTAAGCTATTTAGTTTCAAGACTAGCCTGTAGATAACAGCAGGCAATTGAAATAGCTCTCCCTCATATTGATATAGGCCCCAAAGAAATCGAGGCTTCCTCTTCTAATATGGAGAAGATTAAACAAACACAGCTGCATATCAAACCCAAACACAACCTGGGTAGACAATGTACAGAAAGAATTTTAACTGACAAGGTATCAAAAATCAGCCTTTTAGCACAAAAGAAAACTGCTTATAAAAAGCAATGGAAATACATTTTCACCATGGAATACTATGCAGCAGTAAAAAAGAAGGTTCTCTTACCCTTTGAGACAGCATGAAGGGACCTGAAGAGTATTATGCTAAGCAAAATAAGCCAGTCAGAGAAAGTCAAGTATGACATGATCTCACTCATATGTGAAATCTAATGAACAAAATAAACTGATGAACAAAATAGATCCAGAGATATGGATGCAAGGAACAGACTGGAATCTCAGAGGAAGGCAGGGGCCGGGGGGGGGGGGGCGCGGAGAGGAGAGGGGAGAGTGGGTGGGTGGGAAGAGATCAAGTAAAGAACTTGTATGCATATAGGCATAACTCACGGACACAGACAAAAGGGTAGTGAAGGCCTGGGGTGGGGGGTGGGGGCTAGAAGGAGTCAATGGGGGGGAAAAAGGGACATATGTAATACTTTCAACAATAAATATTTTTTTAAAAAGCAACGGAAGAATAAGAAGTAGGGGAGATCAAATAAAGACAATATGGAGATGAAAAATACTGGGGAAGAAAAAAATTACACAGCTTGAAATCAATTTGTTAAGTAGATAATCAAATGTTTCAAAATTCAAAAGGTGCAAAAGGATGACAGTGAAAATTAGGTCTCCCTTCTTAGCCATGCCCTATCTATCTAGTTTCCTTCCCCAGAGTTACTAACTATAAGCTTGTCTTAAGGCATTTCACATGCATAGGTTATTAAATTTCCAGTAGTGGGACTGAACAATTAAAGGGCTAATTGCATTTTTAATTTGAATACATCTTGCCAAATTTCTCTCTGTAGGGTTATTATTTTACTCTAACACTGTGGAGAATTCCCATTTTCCCCAAGGTTTGCTGAACAATGGCATTATCTAACTTTCAGTGTTACTATTCAGTAAAAATAAAATTTCAGTGACGTTTTTCTTATTATCAGTGAAACTGACCATCTTTTTATATGTATAGGGACCATTTGTATGTCTTTTTTGTGTGTAACTTGCCTAGACATGTCCACATGCATGATAATATTACATAGTATTAACATATCAATGTCAAATTGTGAGGGTCTGATAATGCTGTAACCTAGCAGAAACTTCATTTCTTTAATATTACCCTTTTACCTTCTTTTCTTTTGATTCAAACTGGCCTTGTCCAGCCTAAGAGTATCCTAACTCACCTGCCTCTCCTTCCCTTGCACCTCCACTCCCTTAATCATCAAGCCCTCATGATGTTCTGGTGGTCAGTGGCATCAAATAATCTTAGGAACAAAGCCTCAAATCTGTTGACTACAGAGACAGAGTTTCAAACTACAGATAACATCTAGGCCTCAGTTGTGTTTCAGTTCCAGAACCACCTACTGACCACAACCTTGCAAAATTAGACAAAGTAACACCATGGCTGATATCAGGACCAGATGCAATTATCAACGAGCCCCTACCCTAGTGCTGACCAATCCATAGAGATCAAGACCCTAACCTCTTAGTCCCCCTTTATAACCCATCTCCTAGAACAGTGGTCGGCAAACTCATTAGTCAACAGAGCCAATTATCAACAGTACAACTATTGAAATTTCTTTTGAGAGCCAAATTTTTTAAACTTAAACTTCTTCTAACGCCACTTCTTCAAAATAGGCTCGCCCAGGCTGTGGTATTTTGTGGAAGAGCCACACTCAAGGGGCCAAAGAGCCGCATGTGGCTCGAGAGCCGCGGTTTGCCGACCACTGCCCTAGAAGCCATGGGGGAGCTAGGTCTTTGAGCATGAGCTCCACCTGTGACTCTGGGCATGGCACCATTTCCTTAAATAATAAACCTTTACTTTCCTGGCTGCAAACTCCTGTTTGCCTTTATTTTTTTTTTTTTTTTATATATTTTATTGATATTTTACAGAGAGAAAGGGAGAGGGATAGAGAGTTAGAAACATCGATGAGAGAGAAACATCGATCAGCTGCCTCCTGCACACCTCCCACTGGGGATGTGCCCGCAACCAAGTTACGTGCCCTTGACCGGAATCGAACCTGGGACCCTTCAGTCCGCAGGCCGACGCTCTATCCACTGAGCCAAACCGGTTTTGGCTCCTGTTTGCCTTTAATTGGGCCTTGATGTGTGCAGGCAAACAAACTCCTTTAGTTCAGTAACAATAATATTTTGGTTATGTAAGAAAGTGTCTTGTTCTTAGAAGATACTGTTGATGCTTTTACAAGTGTCAGGGTATCTGCAACTTTCAAATGATTTTTAAAGAAACAGAACATAAAAACAGATCGATATATGTTCACTGTCTCATATGTTTAAATTTTCTATGAATTTAAAAGTTTTTAAAGTAAAATGCTGGGGAAATGTTACTGTAATCATAACAAGCAATTAATCTCCACCACAAACTATGATTTTATGATACCCAGTTTAAAATTTGCTTATTTTCAGTGAAGGCCTGGGAAGGTGATGGAGGCAGGGTAGAGGAAGTCAATGGGGGAAATGAGAAAACTGCAAAATTTTCAACAATAAAGATAAATTTAAAAACAAAAATAAAATTTGTCCATTGTACTTTCCTTTAATAAATGTATCAAAAATTCCTTAGGAACCCAAGTTATGAAAGGAGAGTCACACCTACCGGCAGGCATGTTTCACTTGTTAAAACATCCTCAGCAACACCTGTAGCGACAAGATCTTGCTTCTTTACTTCTCTGTCACCCAGCATGACAGCAATGGTCTCAGCAAGAGCTTCATTCACAAAATGACTAATCATATCTGAACTCACAGGAACCCCAGCATCAACAAAAAGCTGGAGGACGCCACCACTTGTTCCTTCCACTACAAAGTGAAAGAATTTCAGAATAAGTGGGCAAGAAACATGTTTGCAATCCAAACCTTAATTCTTAAAATTTTAGAGATGCAAACATATGTGTACAAGAGGATGGGAGGAGAAATAAAAATGAAAATAGACAATCTACTTATTATGAAGAAGAATAAGATAACTTAATAATGCACATTCTCTCTAAGCAAACAAAAAAGGGAAGGAAAATACACAGATGAAAATTTACATATATGGCCTCTTCCCTACCATAGAACTTAGTGATAAAAAGGATTTACATCCACATGAAATGTTCTATCTGAAAACAATCCATTTTTCCAAGAAGAGGTCACAGGAAACCCTGTGACAGATCTTGCAAAACACAAGGATGTAATGACTGTGGGGGAACATCAGAGAAATGGCAGCTGCTTTATAAACATGAAGACAAGCCTACCTGCCTTCTAGTTTCAATACTAACATTTACAGTTTAAGTGCTTGCTATCAGAAGCTCCACAGGTATATTAATTTTCCAAATATGTTGTACTTTTAACTTGTATGAATGTGCAGAAAACTCAGTGAATTTTAACATCAGATTTTACTAGACTTAAAGTGGCTATATTTCTAGAGCTTTGTGTGTAAAACATGTAAACAATGATCTATATGACTTGATGGAGACATGACCTCTCAAAAGAGCACTCTATTAATTAGTACAACTATGGCAGCAATATCCAGAAATCCCTAAAAAGTGGGTATACGTGTCTTATTGAGGGATAAGTAATTATATGTTGACATTTCTCCTTTTTCATTCCCATAATTCATTATTTGGGCATGACGAAAATCAGAACATCTCTGCCAGAAAGCACCAAAGCACTACACAAACAGGCAAAACAAAAGCAAATGGACATGCTTTTACAGAGAAGAGAACAGGATATAAATAGCCAATTTGAAAATTTTAAGATTTTCATACAGAAAAACACCAATTTCTGCCACGCTGGGGTGGCTCAGTGGTTGAGCGTCGACCTAGGAACCAGGAGGTCACAATTCGATTCCCGGTCAAGGCATATGCCCAGGTTGCAGGCTCAATCCCCAGTGTGGGGCATGCAGAAGGCAGCTGATCAATGATTCTCTCTCTCCCTTCCTCTCTGAAATCAATAAAAAAATATTTAAAAAAAAACAAAAAACACAGAAAAACATCAATTTCTTCATAACATTGTTGGTAATTTTTTACTTTCCTTCAAAATATGAGATGGTGAAAGAAAATCTGGGGTAATAGTAGTGTTGGGAGTATTTGAGTAATACTAAATAGGAAGAATGAACCAAATGCAACAATAAATTGTATGGAGTTAGGATCCAGGCTATGACTGGGTGGTAATTGAGGAAGACCAAAGAAAAGAAAACATAATAAACAGTAACTCCAAGGCTTTAGAGATTGGGTGCTTGGAAAACTGTGATATTATTAACAGAAATAGAAACAAAGGAAGAGCACATTTGTTTAGAAAAATGAGATACATTTTGGACATGACAAGTTTGGGATGCCAGTGGAACAAGTGGGAATAATGAGTTTACAGCTACATGTGTGTCTTAGGGGTAATAAGTGACACAGGAAAAGTAATGGCAAAAGAAGGCTGGAAAACATAAAAGAAACAGAGGAGAGCACAGAAAGTTGGGGAAATTTTTATTCAAGTAGCAGGGGAAAAAAGATAAGGAAATGAGGCCTTAAAGAAATTAAAAAGATAAGGGGAAGAACAACAAGCTAAATTCTAAAACTCCAACACCACTAGAACATTTTAAGAACTGGAGGTGGTCAACAGTGTCCATGCTAGAACCATATAAGAGGACAAAGATTTAAAGAGACTGTTTTTGGCAACCAAATGCTATAAGGGCACATGCCCGGGTTGCTGGCTCGATCCCCAGTAGGGGGTGTGCAGGAGGCAGCCAATCAATGATTCTCTCTCATCATTGATGTTTCTATCTCTTTATCCCTCTCGCTTCCTCTCTAAAATAAATAAAAATATATTTTTTAAAAAAAGAGAACAAAGTAGGAGAACTTACACTATCCAACTTCAAGAATTATTTTTTAATTTACAGTAATCAAGAAGTATGGTATTAGTATAAAGATAAACTTTTAGCTCAATGGGACAGGATAGAAAGTCTAAAAACAGACCTATATGTTTATAGCCAGTTGATTCTCAATAAAAGTGTCAAGGCAATTCAATGGAGGAAAGAATAATCTTTTCAACCAATAATGCTAGAACAACTGGATATCCACATACCAAAAATATAAGTCTTGATCCTTACTTCAGACCATATATAAAAATGAACTCAAATGTACCAGAGAGCTATATGTCTTCTAAAAGAAAATCTTAATGATCTTAAGTTAGGCAAAGATTTCTTAAATAGTATACACACAAAACAAACAAACAAAAACCATCACAAGCTATACAAGAAAAACTAATAAATTAAACTTTATCAAAATTAATCTTTTGGTCTTCTAAAGATAATGTTAAGAAAACAAAAAGACAACATACAAACCAGGAGAACATGTATCCAAGAAAGAACTTGTATCCAGAATAAATAGACTTTTACAGAGACAACCAAGATGGCAGCACAGGTAAATACCTGAACTTGCTGCCACGCACAACCATATCAAAACTACAACTAAAAGACAAAACAAATATCACCCAGAACCACAGGAAGTCTGGCTGAGTGGAAACTCTACAACTAGAAGGAAAGAGAAAAGTGCATAGAGTCCGGTAGGAGGTGCGGAGGTGTGGAAGTGTGGAGGTATGGAGGCATGCACAAAAGGGGCTGGCAACTGAGTACGCTGTTGTCTTTTTCAATCGAGAGGGAGATACAAGCTCCTGAATGCTCTGAATTCTAGTTCCGAGCGAGACAATGGGGACCCAGACACATATGGAAGAAACTGGACTGTCTGGCATCGGGCCAGAACTCAAGGGCAACTTTCTCTCAGAGGTGCTTGAAGTGATCATTGTTCCTGCACAGTGCCGTGGGACACAAAGACCTGGGGGCCTCTTCGGGGCAGGGCTGATGGTCTGCCATTGCTGTTTGCTCCACCCTGGTGATTCCCTGAGACCCCACCCCACCCAAGCTGTGCGCAGAGGTTTTTGCATATAAATGGACTGGCCTTTTGCAATCTAAAATTACCTAACAAACTGCAGCTGGGTCAGAGAGCCCCAGAGCTTCCAAAAGAAGGCCCAAGGCTCCACAGCAGCTTGCATTGCTTCACAGCGGGCCTCATCTGGGCACCTCCAAAACCCAAACAAAGAGGAGGAATCTGCAGATCTCTCTGTAACTCCTGCTGGGTGGCCTCAGGCAGTGGCTGACTTTGCACCTCCTTGGAGATCCAAGAGCCAGTGTACCAGTGGTCAGAATGAGACCATCCAGATTACAACTCTTCACATCCATAAGAGACACACTCAGGGGGAAGACTCAGTGAGCGCCAAAGCCCCACTGAAGCAAATCCTGCACCATAAGGGTGTCTCCAGCACAGAAGTTCTCCCATTGTAGACACAACTGGTCCTCACAGCCAAGTGGCCTGGAGGTCAATTCCTCCCACTGATACCAATAGCAATCAAAGCTTAACTACAACAAGACTGTGCACACAGCCCACAAATGGGTGCACCAAGAGTGTTCACCTCAGGTAATTAGGGAGGCTGAGCCACTGGGCCCTATAGGACACCTAGCACACAAGGCCACTCTGTCAACTCAGGGAAGCAATCAAAATGCAGAGACAAAGAAACATGTCACAAATAAAAGAAATGGAGGAAAGCAAACTACTGGACATAGAGGTCAAAACCACGGTTATAAGGTTACTCAAGAATCTTCTAGAAACCTCCGAGAAATACAGTGAGACCCTCAAGGATATGAAAAAGGACCAATGAGAAATTAAGCATACACCAACTGAAATAAAAAATAATATACAGAGATTCAACAGCAGAATAGAGGATCCCAAGAATCAAGTCAAAGATTTGAAATAAAAGAAGTAAAAAACACCCAACTGGAAAAGCAAAAAGAAAAAAGAATCCAAAAATATGAAGATAGTGCAAGGAGCCTCTGGGACAACTTCAAGCGTACCAACATCAGAATTATAGAGGTGCCAGAAGAAGAGAGAGGGCAAGATATTGAAAACCTATTTGAAGAAATAATGAGAGAAAACTTCCCCTACCTGGTGAAAGAAATAGACATACAAGTCCAGGAAGCGCAGAGAACCCCAAACAAAAGGAATCCAAAGAGGACCACACCAAGACACATCATAATTAAAATGCCAAGAGCAAAAGACAAAGAATATTAAAAGCAGCAAGAGAAAAACAGTTAGTACCCATACGACTGTCAGCTGATTTCTCAACAGAAACTATGCAGGCCAGAAGGGAGTGGCAAGAAATATTCAAAGTGATGAATAGCAAGAACCTATAACCAAGATTACTCTACCCAGCAAAGCTATCATTTAGAATTGAAGGTCAGATAAAGAGCTTCACAGATAAGAAAAAGCTAAAGGAGTTCATCACCGCCAAACCAGTATTATATGAAATGCTGAAGGGTATTCTTTAAGAAGAGGAAGAAGAAGAAAAAGGTAAAGATAAAAATTATGAACAACAAAGTGACAACAAATACATATCTATCAACAAGTGAATCTAAAATTCAAGTGAATAAAAAATCTGACGAACAGAATAAACTGGTGAATAGAATAGAATCAGGGGCATAGAAAGGCAGTGGAATGACAATTCTCAGGGGGAAAGAGGTGTGGGGGTGCGGGAAGAGACTGGACAAAAATCGTACACCTATGGACGAGGACAGTGTGGGGGGTAAGGGTAGGGAGTGGGGTGGGAACCAGGTGGAGGGGAGCTATGGGGGGACAAAAGAGGAACAACTGTAATAAGCTGAACAATAAAGATTTATTTAAAAAATAAAGAACTTTTACAACTAAATAATAGGAAGACACAAACCCCAATTAAAAATGGGCAAAATATTTTTTAAAAATACTTTACCAAAGTAAATATACAGATGATAAATAAGCATATGAAAAATTGTACAATGCAAATAAAAATCAGTAGGCGATATCTCTGCATGTTTACAGAATGCCAGAATAATTCAAAACACTGACAATGACAAACACTGTTAAGATTGTGGAGCAACTGGAACTCTCATGCACTGCTGATTGGAATGCAAAATAGCTATTTTGGAAACATTTAGCAATCTCTGATAAAGTTAAACATTACTTACCATATGATCAAGAGATATTAAAAAATGTGTCTAAAAAATCTGTTTGCAAATATTCATATCACAGATTTATAATAGCCAAAAACTAAAAGACTAGAAATGTCTATCAACTGGTAAATGGATTACAAATTGTTATATACATACAGTATAATATAATTACGACTGTCAAAGCATTATAAGTAAGACAAACACAATAGATTATGCACTGTATGATCATGTATATATAAAATTGTAGAAAAAGCAAAAATACAATGAAACAATGAAGATCAGTGGTTGTTAGGGCCCGGCGAGCATGGGAGGAGGTTAGGAATTGACTGCAAAGTGGTATGAGGGAACTTTTCGGGATGATGGAAATGTTTTTCAATATCATGATCCTGTGGCTAATATATAGCTGTGTTTATTAAAACTCATCAAACTGGACACTTAGAATTGGTGAGTTTTATGGCAAATAAGCTCTATCTCAAAAAAGCTGTTGCAGAAGGAGGGGAAAGAAAAGAGGAAGAGGGGGAGGAGATAGAAGGAGGAGGAGAAGAGAGAAGGAAGAAAAGGAAGGAGGAATACTACCCTTGAAAATACTACCCTTAAAAATAACCTCTATGAATGATGTGGGTTCCATAAAGAAAGAGGCTCCTTCAGTCATTCAATGACCACATAAACTCTTAAATGTTAGTCAAGGGCTAAGCACTGAAGGAGAAACATCCTCAATCCTGAATAATTTATAGTCTAGTGAGTAAGACAGATATGTAAACCAATCACAACACAATGTGAAAGTTACTATATCAAAGATATATACAAAGTGCTATATAAAACACTTTGGAAATAACAGAGATTTGGGGTGGGAGGAATGGAGGATGTTATAATCATCTGAATGCTGCAGTATGAAATAAGGAGGTGAGGGAGAACTAACCTCCACTACAGAGATCTGGGAACTGATATAGAAAGAGCTTATCTTTTGTCAGGTAAAGAATACCTGACTTCCAGAGAAACCAAGATGGCGGCATAGGTAAACACCTAAACTGCTGCCTCGCACAACAATTTCAAAACTACAACTAAAAGACAGAACGGACACCATCCAGAACCACAGGAAAGCAGGCTGAGTGAAAATTCTACAACTAGAAGGAAGGAGAAAAGCTCACAGAGAATTGGAGGTACGGCAAAGGGGCTTTGTGCGCGCAGAGAGGAAGGGCGGCTGAGAGCTTGGCTGACTTCCTCTGGCGGAAGGGGGAAGGAAGCCTCGGACCGCGAGCTGGGAAAGGCAGAAGTCTGAAGGCGCACACGGGCCAGTGCGCACAAAGGCTGCGGAGGTAGCCATAGGCTTTCCCTAGTGAAAGGGAGTCAGAGGATCCTGACTGAGCCCCAGTTCTGACTGCAGTGAACCCCGGTTCCAGGCGAGCCCCTGGGGACCCACGCTCTTGTAGGGGGAGTCTGGACTCTCGGGCGGAGACTCAGGAGCCGGGGAAGGCGGAGACTCAGGAGCCGGGGAAGGCGGAGGACTGAAAGTGCGCACACGCGCCGCGCTGGTGCGCACACGCGCCGCGCCGGTGCGCACAAAGGCTGCGGGGGTTGCCACAGGCTTTCCCTAGTGGAGGGGAGTCAGAGGATTCTGACTGCACCGAGCCCCAGTTCTGACTGCAGTGAACCCCAGTTCCAGGCGAGCCCCTGGGGACCCACGCTCTTGTGGGGGGAGTCTGGACTCTCAGGCGGAGACTCGAGCTGGGGAAGGCAGAGGACTGAAAGCGCACATGCGCGCAGGGGCGGGGCTGACAGGAAGCCAAGACTGAGACTCCACCCCATCCAAGCTGAGCACAGAGGCTATTGCAATTTGGCAAGTCTAATCCTATAAGGCTGTCTCCAGCACCGGGCTTCTCCCAGCATAGACACAGCTGATCCTTACAGCCAACTGGCCCGGAGGTCAATTCTTCCCAGTGATACCAACAACAATAAAGACTTAATTACAACAAGGCTGTACACACAGTCCACAAAGGGGTGCACCAAGAGTGTCCACCTCAGGTTAACTGGGGAAGCAGACCCACTGGGCCATATTGGAAACCTAGCACAAATATCTACCTTACCAACTCAGGGATTCAGTGAAAATGCGGGGTCAAAGAATCAGATCACAAACGAAAGAAATGGAGGAAAACAAACGACTGGATATAGAATTCAAAACCACCGTTATAAGACTTTTTAAGAATATCCTAGAAAAGGCCGATAAATATCACGAGACCCTCGAAGATATGAAAAAGGACCAACTAGAAATTAAACATACACTGACTGAAATAAAAAATATTATACAGAGACCCAGAAACAGAATAGAGGAACACAAGAATCAAGTCAAAGAATTGAAATACAAAGAAGCAAAAAACACTCAACCGAAAAAGCAAAAAGCAAAAAAAAAAATCCAAAAAGTTGAAGATAATGTAAGAAGACTCTGGGACAACTTCAAGCGTACCAACATCAGAATTATGGGGGTGCCAGAAGAAGAGAGAGAGCAAGATACTGAAAACCTATTTGAAGAAATAATGACCGAAAACTTCCCCCACCTGGTGAAAGAAATAGACTTACAAGTCCAGGAAGCCCACAGAACCCCAAACAAAAGGAATCCAAAGAGGACCACACCAAGACACATCATAATTAAAATGCCAAGAGCAAAAGACAAAGAGAGAATATTAAAAGCAGCAAGAGAAAAACAGTTAATTACCTACAAGGGAGCACCCATACGACTGTCAGCTGACTTCTCATCAGAAACTATGCAGGCCAGACGGGAGTGGCAAGAAATTTTCAATGTGATGAATAGCAAGAACCTACAACCAAGATTACTCTACCCAGCAAAGCTATCATTCAGAATTGAAGGGCAGATAAAGAGCTTCACAGATAAGAAAAAGCTGAAGGAGTTCATCACCACCAAACCAGTACTATATGAAATGCTGAAAGGTATTCTTAAAGAAGAGGAAGAAGAAAAAAGTAAAGAGAAAAAATTATGAACAACAAATACATATCTATCAACAAGCCAACCTAAAAATCAAGTGAATTAAAAACCTGAGGAGCAGAATAATCTGGTGAATATAATAGAATCAGGGGCATAGAAAGGGAGTGGGCTGATAATTCTCAGGGGGAAAGGGGTATGGGGGGGTTCATGAAGAGAATGGACAAAAATCATACACCTATGGATGAGGACAGTGGGGGGGAGGTAAGGGCAGAAGGTGGGGTGGGAAAGGGGTGGAGGGGAGCTATGGGGGGAAAAAGGAGAAATAATTGTAATAATCTGAATAAAGATTTAAAAAAAAAAAAAAAAAAGAATACCTGACTTCCAGAATATGTAAATCCACAATGACCTGAAAGTTTTGTCTTTTAATAATAAAAAAAATTAAAGAGATTCCATTTCACTTACCAATGTCAGAACTCAACGGTTCACTTGCCTCGCTGGCTGAAACACTGACATTAGCTATGGCCTGTTGTTGGATTGGAAAGAGCCCAGAGATAATTCTTGACATTATTTCTTGTTCTACCCTAGGGGATAAAAGTTAAGGATTCCTAAATTTGACTGAAATGTAGAAAATGTTATAAGTACTACCCTTAAAAATAACCTCTAACCATAAGCACAAACATTTACATGTGAAAGCAGTCATTCTAAAAGCTGAATCTGGAAGAAGAAACAATCTAGTGTATCCCCTAGCAAAATAAACCACATGAAATAGATCTCCATGTGGAAGATAATTCATTACATCAAATTAAAATCTTTCAGATTAGTCTAAAGAGTTTAACAGACCTCATAAATTCATAAGAAGGTTTAGGTCAACTATACCTAGCATATCATGCACCTAAAATGTTGGGTTCTCTACTCTGATGAAAGCACCCATATAAAACCACACAAGATCAGAGCTGGAAAAGAAGTCCAGCTACCCTCTCTTCAAGGAATAAATATATAGACTGCAATATAGATAGGTAGTTTTCCTCTTAAAAAAAAAAAGATAATTTATTTCCAAAGTCATTGTTAGAAAGGAGAAAAAGAAGAAGGGGGGAAAAATGGAATGAAATAGGAGACTGCCTCTGTATATGAAAACAGCTAATACACGATTAAAAATTATTATATGCCCTGGCTGGTTTGGCTCAATGGATAGAGCATCGGGCTGCAGACTGAAGGGTCCCAGGTTCGATTCCAGTCAAAGGCACATGCCCAGGTTACGGGCTCATCCCCAGTAGGGGGTGTGCAGGGGGCAGCCGATCAATGATTCTCTCTCATCATTGATGTTTATATCTTCTCCCTTACTCTCTCTGAAATCAATAAAAATGGTTTTGTTTTTTGTTTTTTTTTTTAAATATATTTTATTGATTTTTTTTTTACAGAGAGGAAGGAAGAGGGATAGAGAGTTAGAAACATCGATGAGAGAGAAACATCGATCAGCTGCCTCCTGCACGCCTCCTACTGGGGACGTGCCCGCAACCCAGGTACATGCCCTTGACCGGAATCGAACCCGGGACCCTTCAGTCCGCAGGCCGACGCTCCATCCACCGAGCCAAACCAGTCAGGGCTAAAAATGTTTTTTAAAAAATTATACAAGTAATAGATGTTCATTTTCAAAAAATCATAAAACATATTAAAAACTTTTAAAACAGGCAAGGCTCCCTCATAATCCCAGATTCAAGGATAAACACAGTTAACAATTTGGAATGTAATTTTCCTTTTTTTCCATATGTCCATTTATTTTGGAGTGAGTTCTTATGAACTACTAGAGGCCCAATGCACAAAAATTTGTGCAAGAGTAGGCCTTCCTTCCCCCAGCTGCTGGCCCCGGCTTCCCTCCAATACCCGGGACCTGGGCTGCTTCCCTCCTCCGGCTGCCCGCAGGCACCCAGGACCCAGGCTTGCTTCCCTCCGGCCCCAGCTTCGTCAGAAGGACGTTCGGAATGATGTCCGGAAGACGTCTGGTCTAATTAGCATATTACCCTTTTATTATTATAGATGGTTAAATCATTAGAATCCTGCTTAGTTTATGTACCAATGTATAAATAATGTATTTCAACATGACTAAATATTTTTCTAAATCTAATCTTGATCACTGTACTAATATTCAGTTTAGTTTATTCCATAACTTCCTTAAGGTTTCTCACAGGGATAAAAATAAGTTCATAAGTTTATATAAGTAACAAACAGAACAGTACCTTGTTTGTAATAAGCACTATAGCTGCTAAGTAAGCTATGGCCTAGTGGCAGAACTGTAATTTCCTTAGGATAAATTTCCGGAAGTGAATCACTGGATTGAAGAACATGTACATTTTTAAGGCTTTTTTACTTAACAATAGCTCTTTTGCCATACAGACAGTCTAAAGTACAAGTATTCCAGGACAGAAATAATACCTCCAACAATTAGTTACACACTAAGTATCACATCAAATAGTTTCCAATGACTATAGCAAAGGAACGAAATTTAATAAATGAAAGGAGACAAGAAAGATTTTCAACCAAAACTCAATACTTTCCATTTATATTTGCTACTACAATTCTGTTAACACCAATGCCTCTGTAAACTCACCACTGAATTAAACTACTTTCCAAGGTTTCTTTTCTCTGAATTACTTTATCCAGAATATCAGCAGTGGGATGAAAAGTAGAAACAACTGGTGGAAATGGAGGACCATTGTATTTTGTAGAAGCAACTTTAACGCTTCTATTAAACTCCAGAATTGGTTCAGAATATTCCGGAATTTCATCACATTTTTCCTCTTCCTGGTAATAATAAAAACAAAATTATTATATTCATATATCAGTTCAACATTGCTGAGTGACAAGTATAGGCAGGGAACTTATATAGATGAATTAACTTAACCAACACTTATAAATTAATCAATGGCATTTCAATTCGTTTAATCACATTATTTACATACACATTTGTCTATCATATGGAAAAATACTGGTAGAAAATGGTTTCCAGATCTGTTACCTGTATGACATCAATTACTTCATCAAAGTTAGTTCCTGGAAACTTCACCTCTTCATCTACCTTCGTTAATTCTGGAGTCTAAGAAAGCATTTCAGAAAGTTTTTGTTGTGTTTACTGTCTTTTTAATTTATACATTATTTATCATATTTCTACCCATAGCATAAGCTTATAATAAATAGCCCTATTTTTTAAATTTTAACATCCTGTTCAAAATTTATTTCATTTGTAAATGAAATCCAAGACAGTCCCACCCGTCCTGTGTGGCTCAGTGGTTGAGTGTCAACCTAAGAACCAGGAGGTTATGGTTAAGATTCCCAGTCAGGGCACACTCCCAGGTTTCAGGATTGATCCCCAGTAGGGAGCATGTAGGAGGCAGGTAATCAATGATTCTCTCTCATCACTGATGTTTCTATCTCTCTCTCCCTCTCCCTTCCTATCTGGAATCATTAACACCATATTTTTTTAAACATCTACTCCTCCAAAAAAAAAATCCAAGGTAGTCCCAAAGCCATTAGGTTCTCATTTCAATAGTCCTAAAAAATTAAATGTAAGTTTTTCTGTCAAGGATTCCATCAACAATGCAACTTAAATCAAGTTGGTATGATTGTGATTTCTCTCCTAGAGTTAAGATAAAGTGCTTGAATATGTAGATATATAAGTATACACATACAAACTCACAAAAAGACAGATATAGAATCAAAAATTTAGAAAAATAAAATAGTTATTTTACAAATTTAGTCTGTAGGCCTCACTGTAAGTAACCTAGTTACCTAAAACCACAAATAGCCTCCTGAGAGCTGAACAATAAAGAGTCCGAAAATTATTATTTGTAATCATACGTTTTAATAAACTTCTGGTGGAAAAATAATACTAATGAAAAAATTAAATTAGAAACAAATACATTTAGGTTCAGTTCTATTTTACTATTTCTGATTATGAAAAATTGTTGGTTTTCTCCCTTTCCTTAAGAATGTATTCTTATAGAAGCATGGAATAGACTGACAAATCTCAGAGGGAAGAGGTGGAGGAAGGAGAGATTAACCAAAGAACTTAAATGCATATAGGCATAACCCACAGACACAGACAATAGTGTGGTGAAGGCCGGGGACGGAGTGGAGGGGTCAATGGGGAGGAAAAAGGGGGCATCTGTAATACTTTCAACAATAAAGATAAATTTTTTTTAAAAAAAGACTTTATACTTGAGGACCAAATTTGCTTACAATAGATGAAACGTGGGGAAAATTACGGTGCTATTTGGATGTGTAGTAGTAGAGTCATAACTTCATTACTTAGTAGCAAATAAATACTTGGAAGAAATGCATATTTGTGCATCATGTCAATAGTACAATGACAAAGTAACATCCCAAAACATAAACTCCAATCATCATTAAAAAATTCACATTCAGAAAAATTATACTTAGTTCCCATTTAAATTGAGATTCTCCTCTGAAGAGAAAAAATTCTTCACATATGAGAGTATTACAACTTATGTGACCAAAAAGTTACACTAAGGATTATCACTTTCAAAATATTTATAAATGTTAAGAATCTTAAAGTTTCATTTTCAGGTTCATAAGCAATTCCAGATTCATTCTGAATCTTCTCCTTAAAACCTAAATTATTATAATAAATTATAATGAAAGACTTTGCAGGGAATAACATTAGTTAAAACCTATAGTGAAACATTACTTAAAACTATAAAATAAATTTCTGAACAATACCTGTATCCAGGTGTTCAGAGGAGGAGGAGATGCTTGTTTGGGACTAGGCAGAGATGAACTGACATCAATGCTGACATTTGAAATGCTGTCAATATCTACACTGGGTAATACCTAAAAAAGAACACAACTTCTAGCTTTCTGTTCATCATTTTGACTCAAATACTTGATGTCTATATATCAATAACATATATTTAACTTTTTATTGCAAAGTCAATGGAAAATAAGTTTTTAATTATGAAAGGATAATTTACAAAATTTGGAAAATAAAGGGAAACATACAAAATACTACTATCTTAAGAAAGCTTCATTTTCACTATCCCTTTTACATATCTTTTTACTAGCCACTTATATGTAGGCAAAATACACGATAATTTCATTCCTGATTTTTCAATGTAATTAAGTCATAAACATCTTACCTTACTTCTATATAGACTTCATAATTATATTTTAAATGACTGTATAATATTTCAACAAATACACATGCCTTTACTATTAATCATTTTCCTGTTGGCAAACATTTAGGATACTCCTAATATTTCTACTATTACATGTATACTAGAGGTCTGATGCACCAAATTCGTGCAAGAGTAGGCCTTCCTTCCCCCAGCTGCTGGCTGCCGGCACCAGCTTCCCTCTGGCACCCGGGACCCGGGCTTACCTCACAGCCCAGGCTTTGTCCCGAAGGTCCTCAGAAAGGATGTTCGGTCTAATTAGCATATTACACTTTCATTATTATAGATCACTACAAAAAACTTCTTAATAAATATAGGGTTTATTTCCCTAAATTTTGAATTATATCCTTATACTAGATAGCCAGATACTAGATTAAATTCTTGAGCCACAGGGCATGAATATTTAAGATTCTTGGTAATTACTGCCAAAATGCAATCCAAATGAGCTCTATTTACAACATCAAAAAAGGTGATCAATTATAAGTTTTACCCAACTTAACTGCTTCAGCAATAATAGTTTTTAAATGGAGGTATATTATTTTAATTTGTATTATCTGGGTAACTAGCAAGATTTAAATTATTCAGTTTGTTTGATTATAAATTGTATTTCTGCTTCCCTAGAATCTTATTCATGTTCTTCGAATATTTCTGGATTTGTATCTATGTTTTCTTATTTATTTATGGAGGTTTTTATATTTAAAAATATTAAAAAATTAATTCTTTCTAGCATATTCCTTTCATATGTTCTCACTATATGTGGTTTTCCTTTTTATTTAGAAATTTGTTATATATTTGTTTTAGATTTTATAGATTCAAATATATTTTTATATTATTTCTAAGTTTTCTTGTCTCATATTCAGACTTAGCTTCAAACTTTGATAAAGATTTCATGCAATTACCTTCTAATTCTTCCTATTTTTATACTTTGTAGTTACACATTAGCCTATTGCCTGCTTGGAACTCATTTGCTATATATAGCAGGAATTTTAGAGTCTAAAACTGATCTATTTTCCACATTGCTAACCAATTATAACTCACATTTTTTTTACAAGAATCCTATTTCTCAACTGATTTATCCATCCTATATTATATTTTAATTAACCAACACAATTTCTGAAATACTTTTATAAAGGGCCAGTACCAAAACACAAACTTTTCTAAACCCTTTGTTCCTTCAAATATCAAAATGATCCTAAAGTTCAAGTTTTTAAAAAAAGTCATGTCTTTTTTTTAAATTACAATTTCACTTAAATTATACATTAACTAAGGAGAATTGACTACTTGAATATTTAATCTTCACATATAAGTTGTTTCTCTATTCAAATCTTCACCTTATCTAATAAAAGAGTAATATGCAAATTGACCATCACTCCAACACACAAGATGGCTGCCCCCATGTGGACACAAGATGGCCACCACAAGATGGCCAGCAGGGGAGGGACCAGGTCTGCAAGGGAGGGCAGTTGTAGGAGATCAGGCCAGCAGGGGAGGGCAGTTGGGAGGGACCAGGCCTGCAAGGGAGGGCAGTTGGGGGCGATCAAGCCTGCAGGGGAGGGCAGTTAGGGATGACCAGGCTGGCAGAGGAAGGAAGTTGGGGGCGACTGTGCCTGCAGGGAAGGGAAATTGGGGGGGACCCAGGCCTGCAGGGGAGAGCAATTGAGGGGGACCAGGCCTGCAGGGGAGGGCAGTTGGGGGGACCAGGCCTGCAGGGGAGGGCAGTTAGGGGCAAACAAGCTGGCAGGGGAGAGTTAGGCACCAATCAGGCTGGCAGGGGAGTGGTTAGGGGGTAATCAGGCTGGCAGGCAGAAGTAGTTAGGGGCAATCAGGAAGGCAGGCAGGTGAGCAGTTGGGAGCCATCAGTCCTGGATTGTGAGAGGGATGTCCCAGATTGGAGAGGGTGCAGGCTGGGCTGAGGGATAGACCCCCCCATGCACGAATTTCGTGCACCAGGCCTCTAGTATATCTATATATATCAAAGCCCAGCAACCGGAACGATGGAACGACCAGAATGACCAGACTGACCGGT
Organism: Plecotus auritus; assembly: GCF_963455305.1. Lineage (NCBI taxonomy): Eukaryota > Metazoa > Chordata > Mammalia > Chiroptera > Vespertilionidae > Plecotus > Plecotus auritus. The sequence continues at coordinate 39,347,865 of NC_137770.1, forward strand.
GGCTATGACACGCACTGCAGCAACCAACCAGCCTGATCTGGGCCCTGATCGGCCCCCAACACCCCGATCAGGGGCAGGGATGGCTGGCCAACCACCCGTGGCCCTTCCCCCCGCTGGCCTGGCTCGATGGGCCCCCATCGGGGCATGCTGGCCAGACCCCACCTATTTATGAATTTGTTCACTGGACCTCTAGCATGTTTGTATAAAGATTGATGTATTAATAAGTCACAAACACTGTATTTTTAAAATTAATTACAATATATTGTTCAATCATTCCCTTTGGAATATCAACAAGCCATCTGGATCTGAGTCACTGGCTTAGAAAAGGTACCTTAAAGCGTGCAAAGCAAGGAAAGAAACATCACATTACCACCATAGTTTTAAAGAAAAGACCCATGATAAAAGCAAAGTTTTCATGAACACATATAATAGACTTTAAGTACTAAAGTTAAGCCAAATTTTTTTTTTCCTGAAAAACTTCTGTTCATGCACCCTGGGATACCTGTACAGCGAGCTGAGGAGGGTCCTTTTTTTCCGACTTCACTTCTACAACTGCTATGTTAGGTTTCTTTACTCCAGTTTCTGGTTTTCGAGAAGATGGAGGAATAGAAGTAGTCACAGTTATAGGGTGTGGTTTGTTTATAATTGCTCCAGCAGGTGGCATGGAATCACTATTACTTTGGGTTTGTCCTAAAAATTTTGGAGGAGAAAATGAGTCAACCATTTCAGAAATAAAGGAAAAAATCCAATATACAACTTAGATCTTTATGGCTATATCCTCATAAGTAAATCACCATCTGCAATCACCTTTCCCTCTAGTATCACCACTGTCAACAAACCATGTCATCCTTTTAACAATGACCAACATTTATTTGGCATTCATACGTACTAAACACTTCACACACACTATCTAATTTAACCCTCAATATAAGCCTATGAGGTATTAATAACTTTACAATTGAGAAAACAGAGGTTTAGAAACATAATTTGCCAAAGGTCATAACTGTTTCTAAGTGCCAAAGCGAAGACTAAAGTGTAATGTATTATATTGTATTATTTTTATTCTCAAATCTTCATAGAGCAACAATGGACAGAAATAAAACCAACAACAAAATACCAATGTTTGACCTCCAATAAACAGCATGTAGGCCAACTATTTAGTGATTATCATAACTATAAAAAACTCGTTAACTTTCAGTTCAGAAGTTCTACTTGTTATGGTACAGAGCACTCACTAAAAGCATAGACTCTAACCCTAGCTGGTTTGGCTCAGTGGATAGAGCATTGGCCTGCAGGCTGAAGGGTCCCAGGTTCGATTTCGGTCAAGGGCACATTCCCGGGTTGTTGATCCCCAGTAGGAGGCGTGCAGGAGGCAGCCAATCAATGATTCTCTCTCATCCCTGATATTTCTATCTCTCCCTCTCCCGTCCTCTCTGAAATTTAAAAAAAAAATAAAATTTAAAAAAAAGTATAGACTCTAAATAAAGCCAGCCCACCTGGGTTTGAATCTTGGCTCCATTCTATCTATGTAGCCTTTGACAAGTTACCTAACTCCTTTGTGCCTTGGTTTCTTCATCTATGAAACTAGTACATTACTGTATTTTATAGGGTGGATTAAAGCAGTTAACATATGTTAAGTGCTTAGATCTGTACCTGGCACACAGTAAGAACTTTTTAAGTTTTAGTATTATATCAATAGAAGGTATGTTTGAACAGACATTAGCCACCAAACTAACATGTCATTAACCCATAATATCAAATATAAAACATTTTCTCATGTTGAAAAATATCCATATTTAAATCATTCATCAAAATTAAGAAAGAATAGTAATGAGACTAAAAGAGAAAAATAGCTAACTAGTGAGAGCAAAAATTATTTGAACAGTTTTTACAATGATGAGCCCAAGACCTCAAATAAGTAAATAATCAACTATTGGCTTGGAATATACAGCCACACTACTTTTACTTATAACAGCCTAGTTCAAATGTACATAAAAGGTACTTGAAAGTATTTCCCCTAACACATGATATTAAACCAGTCAAAATTCTTGAATTCTTTAATTTTTATGAATGTCTATTATATCTAAACAATTTTAAAATTTCATTTCATCTACAGCAATGTATTATAAATACCAAAACATTATTTCCTGTGAGCAGAATTCATCCTATCAGAGACATTCTGAGGCCGTACCCACAAATATACTAGGTGTACCAGTTAATAATAGCAGATTTTGTAATCAAAGAAAACACGATAATTTCAAGAGAAACATCAGAAGTGTTTTATTCAAAGTAATATCCATCGCTAGCTACAGATTTCCCCATCTTTCAGGTAATTTGTGGATACTGTCCCAATAGAACTTCACTTGTTTTGAGGCAAACCATTCAGAGACCCAATTTTCCATTTCTTTGTATGTTTTGAAGTGCTGCTCAGAGTGCGTGTGCCATCAATCAGAACAAGTGGTAATCTGAAGGAGCAAGGTCTGGTGAATACAGCGGGTGGGTTAATAACTCCCAGGCAAGATTTTTTAACGTGTCTTTAACTGGTTTTGAAGTGTGTGATGGTGCGTTATCATGAAGCAAAATTACTTTGTCGTGTCTTCTGACACATTCTGGTCATTTCACAATCAAAGCATGGTTCAAATTGATTATTTGTTGTTGGTAGTGATCAGTATTAACAGTTTCACCTGGTTTTAGAAACTCATAATACACCATACCTTCCTGATCCCACCAAACGGAGAGCATTGTCTTCTTTCCGAAGCGATTTGGCCTTGCAGTTGATGTTGATGGTGGACCTGGATCAACCCATAATTTTGTGCATTTGGGATCCTCAAAATAAATCCATTCTTCATCACCAGTCACAATTCGATGTAAAAAAGACTTTCTTTCGTGCTGTTGAAGCAACATTTTACAGATGACTTTTCGGTTTCCCATTTGTCTTTCGTTCAGTCGATGTGGCACCCATTTTCCTTCCTTTAAAATCTTTCCCATTGCTTGTAAACGATCAGAAATTGTTTGCTGAGCAACATTTAATCTTTCTGCAAGTTGTTTTTTGAGTTTGACACGCATCTTCATCCAATAATGCTTGTAATTGTTGGTCTTCAAACTTTTTCGGTTGACCTGGACATCTTTGTCTTTCACATCGAAATCAACACTTTTAAAGCATTTAAACCAGCATTCACAATTATCTTGAGATGGAGCATGTTTACCATAAGCTTCCAGAAGTATTCAGCAGCACTGTTCTTCAAAATAAAGTAATGAATTAAAACTTTGCGCAAATGCTCTTTTTTTGGCATGAAATTCGACATTTTTTAAGTGTAAAAATATCTATGATGTTAATACCTTCAGCAAATTTGACATATGAAGTTTTGAAGCTTGTTGTCAATACAACAAAATTTGATATGTCAATACATATCAAATCGCATATATATCAACATATGTGTAACTCCATCTACTGAAAAAAATCTGCATTATTAACCGGTACTCCTAGTAAACAACACATAAGGGAAAAGATAGGTGACTATCATGTCAGCACCATTCTATAAGTTCTGCTAATATGAATTTTAAATTTACCCATATGTTCTGTAGATCTTACCTAAAAGAATGGCCATAGGAATTAGATGACCTTCCAGTGTACCTGAAAGAGTAGGCATTTCTCTGCTTGGGCTGAACAAATACTGCTGATCACCAGGAGGCAGTGTAGCAATAGAACGCTGCAGTTTAGAATCTATCTTCTTGGGTTTTGTTGCATAAAAATCAGTTTGTGTTCTTATTGACTTTACTTTAGTGCCTGTAATAATCATCAATGGCAGATATTTTTAAATATTGTTTGAACAGATTTATTACACCCATCTAGAAATACACAACTCTTCTTCACAGAAAAATCTCATTCTATATATGATTACAGTGCCCCCAAAAGTAGCAGCATATAAATCAGGGGAGGGCAAACTTTTTATTAAAAGGCCAGGTAGTAAGTATTTTAGTCTCATGGGCCATGTCGTCTCAATTGCAACATCTCAACTCTGCCATTGTAGCATGAAAGCAGCCATAAACAATACATAAGTAGAGCAGAGTTATGCTGTAATAAAACTTTATTTATAAAAACAGGCAGCTGATCCCTAGCTGGTTTGGCTCAGTGGACAGAGCGCCGGCCTGTGGACTGAAGAGTCCTGGGTTCGATTCCGGTCAAGGGCACATGCCTGGGTTGCGGGCTCAGTCCCAGTAGGGGGCCTGCAGGAGGCAGCCGATCAATGATTCTCTCATCATTGATGTTTCTATCTCTCTCTCCCTCTCTGAAATCAATAAAAATATATTAAAAATAAATAAAATAAAAACAGGCAACTGACCTTCAGACCATGGTTTCTCAACCCCTGAATGTAAGTAACAACGTATATAACTACTATGACAGAACAGATACAATGACTAGGAAAAAATGTTCAATAAAGATTTGGAAGAATATTTATAGATGGTAATATCATTATATATATATATATATATATATGTATATATATATATATATTATATATATATTAGTCTATTCCTATAGAATAAATCTGTATAGACTTTAAGTTCTCAATTCTTGAATTAAAAATTTTGTCATCTGTCTCTTTGGAGAAGATAAAGGGAATATGAGAAAAGTGAAGAAAAGTAACATTTATAAAGGAAAATGAACTATTTTCTAAATCAATTCCTGATATTACTACATTTTTACTTGTAATATCTGAGTAATTTTATAAATCCAGATTTTTTTTTAAATAAAGTTTCATGATTCCAGAAAGAAAATTTCATTACCACTGACTATATTTTTTCATCCTGTTCTCTAGTATTCATTCGATTAATATTTTTCTTGAGTATTTATTGAAGATATATTTTCAAAGCCTTAATATGCGTTTTGTATCACTGCAGACACAGGGAATACAGCACTGAATAAACCAACTGTACTCACTGAGCTTACAGTCTAACAAGTAAAACAATTAGTAAACAAACATTTAACAGTGAAAAGTGCTCTAAAGAACAATAAGGCAGGGCCAAGGGATATAAAGGGAAAGAAGACAATTTTGGATAGGATGGTGAGGGTAAAACCTCTCTGAGGAGCTAACAGCACAGAGCAGAGATGGAAAGAACTGAGAGAGTGAGCCGTATAAGGATCGAAGGGGAAAGCTCTTCAGGAAGAGGAAACATCAGGTATGAAGGTCTAAGGATGAGCATGTGTCATCCACAGATTCTCAATCACTTCTAGCATTAAAAGGATTGCTTAATCAAGTTATTTTAGGTTTGAAAGTATTTTAAAACCTCAAGTTATTTTTTGCAAAGACTTTTAAAACCCCAAATATAATATAATAGAAAAGTTCCAATAAACAAAAGGAAACACTAGGGTAAATATCATCTATATGCTTTACCTCAATAACTTCAGCAGGGTTACTAGATAAACTGACAGGCTTATATAATCACCTAACTCTTAGAAATGAAATAGAAAGAAAACTAGAGCACCAGCCAAAGCTCCAACTTCCAGAAAGAACAAGAAAGAAAACTGAGTAGGTGCACTAGTTACTACATATTGCCAAAGTGGCTTACACTGCTAAAGAACAAGGAATTTAAAAATGTATCAAGATCAACAGGCTCAATATATGAGTTATATTTAAATACATTAGTGATATGATGTCTGTGAGTCACAACATATTGTGATAAGTGAAAATATTTCTAGTTGTGTACAAAATAACCAAAAAGTTTTTTTCACTTTTGCTACCTATTGGCTCTTTGAGAACTGCAAAAGTGCCCATGATAACTTTTTTAAAGGTGATTTTAAAAATCACTGTTTTCATTAATTTTTTTAAATATGTTATTATCGATTTCAGAGAGAGGGAGAGGGAGAGATAGATGGAAACATCAGTGATGAGAGAGAATCACTGACTGGCTGCTTTCTGCATGACCTCTACTGGGGATTGAGCCTGCAACCCAGGCATATGCCCTGACTGGGAATCAAATTGTGACCTCCTGGTTCATGGGTCAATGCTCAACCACTGTGCAACACCACCGGGCTCAGATTTTTTTTTTTTTTTTTTTTTTAAGAGAGAAAGGAAGCGGGAGAGAGAGATAGAAACATCCGATGAGAGTTTAGAAACATCAAATGCTGTCTCCTGCACACACCCTACTGGGGATCGAGCCCATTAACGGGGCATGTGCCCTGATCGGGAATCAAACTGGCAACCTATCAGTGCATGGGACAACACTCAAACAACTGAGCCACACCAGCCAGGGCCCCATTAGCATTTTTATGATACTATACAGCATACGGCTGATCTTTCTGTTCACAAAGAACATGATGGACCAAGACCTTCAAGGAAATGTCTACTTTCCCTAAATTTTAATTTAAATTGTTCAAGGTTCATCTCATAAATGCAAATTTTATCATGTTTTATCTGAAGATACCATCTAATTCTATATTTCTCTCCAATTATTCCTACCTTGTGCCTTAAATCAGGTCTATTATTTCCTACTCCCTTGGAATTATTTTTCCATCGCTAAAACATTATATAATTTGAACTGTATTTATAAGTAATAAATAAAAAGCAAAAATTAAACTTTAGGAGAAACCAAGATGGCGGCATAGGTAAGCACCTAAACTGCTGCCTCGCACAATAATTTCAAAACAACAACTAAAAGACAGAACAGACACCATCCAGAACCACAGGAAAGCTGGCTGAGTGAAAATTCTACAACTAGAAGGAAAGAGAAAAGCTCACAGAGAATTGGAGGTATGGCAAAGGGTCTTTGTGCGCGCAGAGAGGAAGGGCGGCTGAGAGCCTGGCTGACTTTCTCTGGCGGGAGGGGGAAGGAAGCCCCTGACCGCACTGAACCCCAGTTCTAACTGCACTGAACCCCAGTTCCAGGCGAGCCCCTGGGGACCCACGCTCTTACGGGGGGAGTCTGGACTCTCAGGCGGAGACTCGGGAGCCAGAAAAGGCGGAGGTCTGAAGGCGCGCGTGCCAGTGCGCACAAAGGCTGCGGAGGTTGCCATAGGCTTTCCCTAGTGGAAGGGAGTCAGAAGCTCCTGATTCCACTGAGCCCCAGTTCTGACTGCACTGAACCCCAGTTCCAGGCGAGCCCCTGGGGACCCACGCTCTTGTGGGGGGAGTCTGGACTCTCGGGCGGAGACTTGGGAGCCGGGGAAGGCAGAGGTCTGCAGGAGCGCATGTGCACAAGGGCAAGGCTGACTGGAAGCCAAGACTGTCTGCCCCGCCCTGAGACTCCACCCCATCCAAACTGAGCACAGAGGCTATTGCAATTTGGCAAGTCTAATCCTTATAAGGCTGTCTCCAACACCGAACTTCTCCCAGCGTAGACACAGCCAACTGGCCTGGAGGTCAATTCCTCCCAGTGATACCAACAACAATCAAGACTTAATTACAACAAGGCTGTACACACAGTCCACAAAGGGGTGCACCAAGAGTGTCCACCTCAGGTTAACGGGAGGCCGACCCACTGGGCCATATAGGAAACCTAGCACACAAATCTACCCTACCAACTCAGGGAAGCAGTGAAAATGCGGCGTCAAAGAAACAGATCACAAACGAAAGAAATGGAGGAAAACAAATGACTGGATATAGAATTCAAAACCACGGTTATAAGGCTTTTCAAGAATATCCTAGAAAAGGCCGATAAATATAACGAGACCCTCGAAGATATGAAAAAGGACCAACTAGAAACTAAACATACACTGACTGAAACAAAAAATATTATACAGAGACCCAAAAACAGACTAGAGGAACACAAGAATCAAGCCAAAGAACTGAAATACAAAGAAGCAAAAAACACTCAACCGAAAAAGCAAAAAGAAAAAAAAATCCAAAAAGTTGAAGATAGTGTAAGAAGACTCTGGGACAACTTCAAGCGTACCAACATCAGAATTATGGGGGTGCCAGAAGAAGAGAGAGAGCAAGATACTGAAAACCTATTTGAAGAAATAATGACTGAAAACTTCCCCCACCTGGTGAAAGACATAAACTTACAAGTCCAGGAAGCGCAAAGAACCCCAAACAAAAAGAACCCAAAGAGAACCACACCAAGACACATCATAATTAAAATGCCAAGAGCAAAAGACAAAGAGAGAATATTAAAAGCAGCAAGAGAAAAACAGTTAGTACCCATACGACTGTCAGCTGATTTCTCAACAGAAACTATGCAGGCCAGATGGGAGTGGCAAGAAATTTTCAATGTGATGAATAGCAAGAACCTACAACCAAGATTACTCTACCCAGCAAAGCTATCATTCAGAATTGAAGGGCAGATAAAGAGCTTCACAGATAAGAAAAAGCTAAAGGAGTTCATCACCACCAAACCAGTATTATATGAAATGCTGAAAGGTATTCTTAAAGAAGAGGAAGAAGAAAAAAGTAAAGAGAAAAATTATGAACAACAAATACATATCTATCAACAAGTGAACCTAAAAATCAAGTGAATTAAAAACCTGAGGAACAGAATAATCTGGTGAATATAATAGAATCAGGGGCATAGAAAGGGAGTGGAATGATAATTCTCAGGGGGAAAGGGGTATGGGGGGGTTCAGGAAGAGACTGGACAAAAATCATACACCTATGGATGAGGACAGTGGTGGGGAGGTAAGGACAGAAGGTGGGGTGGGAACCGGGTGGAGGGGAGCTATGGGGGGAAAAAGGAGAAACAATTGTAATAATCTGAATAAAGATTTATTAAAATAAAATAAAATAAAATAAATTAAACTTTACATAAAACTGATACCATAAAAAAGGAGGTTTACCACGAAAAATGAGGTTTCTTACCTTTAACCCGTTCTATTACTTTTGGTCTCTGTGGTTTGGACTTAGCAGATGGAGAATTAAATCTGAGATATGGCCCTTTTTTAAGAGTGCTGCGATGGCACTGATAAATTGGTTTTCCATAAATTTGTAACATATAATCTTCATCTTGTATCGCTGTGGTTGCTTTCAAAAAACCCTAAGTACACAAATTTATTGATCTCACCAACAAAATAGTCATTAAACACTTATCTCACTTTCCTAAAGCCTCTTTTTGCAAGCTTAAGTACTATAATAACAATAATCAGGTCAGAAAAGTCCTTTATTTTAAATGGTTCTTAAATTCTGGATATAGTTTTCAAGCTACAGTTTTAAAATTTTATAGTTTTTAAAAGCAGGAAAATTAAATATATAAATCATTCACCCAAGAAACATGAAGGTTCTTACACTACTAGGAATACTTTCAGCACCAAAAAGTAAGGTTTAAACACATTTTATATATTCCACTCAAGTACAATAATATAACTTAAGTCTTTAAATGATTTTCTACATTTCTGATCCTACCTTTAATCATAACCTAAATAGTACACAGAAAGGCAGCATTTATTGAGCATCTACTAAGCGTTAACCATTGAGTTAGATGCTTTATTAATGTGCCCCCAAATCCGTGTTTGGCATTAAGGAAGTTAGAGCCTCGGTAGAGCAGCCAAAACATTCCGTCCACAACACCCAGTACTATGCCTCACCAACCACTAGGCACTAAACATACATTTGTTAAACTGAAAAAAACAAACACTATACATGTGCACACACAACGATGAAATACATTTTTAGTACCATAAATTCCTAATTTTTGGACTAGATGATCTAAAAAACTGTGATTCTAAGTGTGATATCTCCGGAAGAAATTATGTATTTTATGCAGTGATTTCCACATTATGGATATTCAAAACCCTAAATATCAATAGTTTAAAATTAGTTTACACTTGTATAGTCCTTCATATTTTTAAAACATTTTCATAATTATCTTAAAGGAAATAATTAGTTGTTATGCAACATTTATGCCACATAACCAGAGTAGGATCTTACTTCTTTTCTCTCTTTCTGTAAGCTTGAAGTAGGCATGCTCCTCACAGGTGGATTTTTAAAATGCTCCTCTTTTTGGTTTTGACCATGTTTTCTTGGAATTACAGAATTATTTTCTGTTTTGTCTTGCTTATTGGATTTAGTATCTTTATTCATATTCTGAGCTTTCTTGGTCCGTTGATTCTTCTGATCAAATCTCTTTTGTTCATCCTTTTTTGCCAGTTCATCCTTAACGTAATCAAAATTAAAATTACATAAAATCTATCCAAGCACTAATGCTTTCAAAAGCATTAAAGTTTGTATTTTTCTGCTATAAAAATATAGTTTAGCAGTTTTTAATGATTTATAGACAAATAATATTGGCTTACATATGAATAAAAATTCTCGGGAAGAATGAACAAAACACTAAGAAGATTGGTGTCTTATGGAGCAGGGCGAATGAAAAATATCAGATGAGATACAGAGGTAGGAGGATAACTTTTCATTATAGAGCTCTTTGATGTTTGAACTATATGACTGAAGAAATTCTTCAAAAATTAAATTACAAAGTAAGCTTCAAAAGGAAACAACTTTGTAATAAAACTCTGAAATAAATATTTATAAGTTAAAGTTGCTTGAAGGTTTCAACTAACATTTTATATGAAATCCACAGTAATAGTGACATATATTGATAATTGCTGCACACTCTTAGTTCAGCTTTTTTCTGGTACATCAGATAATAGCTAGTATAAATTCTTCACAACCACATTAGAAATATATAATCATAAACAACAAAGTGCAAAAATATATTTCAGTATTTATTGCTGTGGAAACTTCATCTTGCTGCCACTGTGAATAAACATATACACACACCTTACAGTTAGGAATAAAACACTTTGCACCCCAAGATAAAATAACAGGGCTACTCTGTCTAGTTCTACTTCCTCGAATATATAAAATTTTAAGACTTTTCTTTAAATTACTGACCCCCTAATAAAAGTAACTCTTTAGACTTGAGTTCAGGTAGTGAACACACAATGCAATATACAAATGATATATTATAGAATTGTACATTTGAAACCTATATAATTTTATTAACCAATGTCAGCCCAATAAATTTAAAAAATAAAAAATACCAAAAAAAAAAAACTCTTAAATTTTTGCAATGCTAATGTCTGAAGACACCCTGCAGATGTGAGAAAGGGGAAATTTTTCCATCTGGAACTGACTTCTGTAAATTCAGTAACCTGAGAAATCCTGTGGAGTATTTTCCCTTTAAATAACTGGTATTTTTACTTTGGTAGCCCAATGCTTCTAAAGCTGCTGTCTTGAAACATTTTTTTAAGTATACTTCTTTCTTTTCTAAATGCTTCTGCTAGATTTTCTTTCAAATACTCAGTCTAGTTATTATCCAACAATTTTCCAGAAAAGAGCCATAATTTATGAGATAAAGCACTTAAGTAAAATGAAACTTACTATTAAATAAACATAGTGATAGAGTGAAATTAAGAATTATAAGTGGAGTTATATGTAAGGGATATTTTGAGAAAAAGTATCTATATATATAAAGAGCGAGGGTCCGTAATGTCCAAAACAACCGAAGCCTCGACCGAACACCAGAAGTCAGTCCTGCAGTCAGTGCTGGGTCGCTAAGGCGACCCAGCACTGACTGCCGAGGGGGCTGCAATCAGGCCCAGAGAGAAAAGCAGGTCTGATTGCAGCCCCCATGGCAGTCAGTGCTGGGTCGGCGTGGCAGAAGTCAGTCCTGCAGTCAGTGAACATAGGGTCAATTAATATCTCTTTGAGAGGAGTTGAGAATATAAAGTACAGTGTAGAACAATTACTTATATTATTTCACATAAAACTCTTTTCAACTAAGATATTTTCCTTTATTTAAAATATATCTTTATTGTTGAAAGTATTACAGATGTCCCTTTGTTTTAGTTTTTTTTTTCTTCTCATTGATCTCCTCCACCCTGCACCCGCCCCTTCCAGTCCTTCGCCAGACTATTGTCTGTGTCCATGGGCTATTCCTATCTAATACAGAAAAATCTAGAAAGATTTAGAGAAAATAAAATAAAAGATATGCCAGGTAAATATTGAACAGAAAAGCTGAAGTTGCTTCATGAATACTGGATACAGGCTTGAAGCCAAAACACAACTCATGGGATAAAGTTAGTCATTGTAATATAATAAAAGGTTCCTTTCACTAAAGAGATAAGATGGTCCCCAATACTTATACACATAATAGAACAGTGGGGGTTCAGAATGAGCCTCACCAAGATGTGTCTCAGTGATATGAAGATTTCTGAGCTAAGAGCAATTTTAGCTTCAGGCTCAAATGAAAATTCTGCCCCTCCCTTTAACTACCTAAAAAAAAATTGAACTAGAGGCCTTGTGCATAATAAGACATTATCCTATATAATAAAAGGCTAATATGCAAATTGACCAAACAGCAGAATGACTGGTCGCTATGACACGCACTGACCACCAGGGGGCAGATGCTCAATGCAGGAGCTGTCCCCTGATGGTCAGTGTGCTCCCACAGGGGGAGCGCCGCTCAGCCAGAAGCCGGGCTCATGGCTGGCTAGCGCAGTAGCGGTGGTAGGAGTTTCTCCTGCCTCCACGGCAGCGCTAAGGATGTCTGACTGATGGCTTAGGCCCGCTCCCCATCAGTCGGACATCCCCTGAGGGCTCCCGGACTGCAAGAGGGTGCAGTTGGGCTAAGTGACCCCCACCTCCGAGTACACGAATTTCGTGCACCAGACCGCTAGTATATTTATAAATTGGAAACAATGTTATCTCCTGGGAATTAATTCTATTTTTTTTTCCCAAAATCTACCTGAATTTCTGCAGAAATAGTTTTAATCCACTCATCCACTGTCTTTTTGATCCGAATCTTCTCTGACATCTCTCTACAAAAGAGAATAAAGAATTTTCTCTTTATTAGTATTTAATGTCCTGAGAACAGAACCTGGATCAGATCGCTTACATAGTTTTGAATCCACTGTGTAGCCCAATATCCTTCATCCGAAAAGAAAAAAACAATGTTATTAGTTTTCATCAAACAGAAGTGTATTTGTAAAGTATATGTAAATCTCAGAAGATATGTACCTAAGAGAAACAAAAGTAAAGGAAACAGTCACATTTGTAAAAGTAATAGTAACATTTATAGATCCAAATTCAACTCCATCATAAGCCCATATCATCAAAGGAAATAAAGAACCTTTTCTAACGATTAAAACACATTACACAAAATAAAGTGCTTAGAAAAAAAAATTAAGGCTGTAAACTGTGGTTTCATAAATAACCTTAGGATAACAACATCCTGTCTTACCTGTTGCTAGATAGAGCACTGATAAACGAATACATGGCAGTTCCATCCTTTGCACGAATAATAGCTTCCAGGTTTTCTTCAAGTACTTTTTTATTGTTCTGTACTCCTCTCAAAATCTTCTCAGCTTCTTTCAATATGGACCTCGTACTGGTCGTTTGAAGCTTAATGGAATTCTGTGGAAAATCAGCAAGCCTCGACGTAAGCAGAGATTCTTTTGGCTTTAAAGAAAAAAGGGCAAAAATGTCACCATGTAAAACTCATATTAATTATTTATTCCAAACAAAAGCTCTTATTATAGTTGGGGCCATATACTATGCCAATATATTCTAAGGCAGGGGTCCTCAAACTACGGCCCGTGGGCTACATGCGGCCCGCCGAGGACATTTATCCGGCCCGCCAGGTGCCGCTGCCTGTCCTGCTAAGCAGCTGACTCGTCCCGGGCCCGCAGTGCGCATAGAAATTTGTTCATAGTTTTTTTTTAAACTATAGTCCGGTCCTCCAACTGTCTGAGGGGCAGTGAACTGGCCCCCAGTTTAAAAAGTTTGAGGACCCCTAGGGCTCAATTTGTCAAATTTCAGAGTTTTAAAAGAATACTTGGCAATTAAGGTTTCTTTCCATTTAGAGGTACTAATGTATATGTTAAGTGAAATAGAGCTGAGATGTCCACAGTAGTGGTAGGCAATACAGTGGCCAATAAAAACTGTATCTGGTGAAGTAAGCTAAATCAAAATGAGAAAAGGGTTGGCTCTAGGTAGGCATGGCAGACTTTGTGAACTGGATAAACGAGGGCCCACCCATAGTTTTCCCTTCCCCTTCCTTCCTCTCCAATAGAAGCTATAAAGCTAGAGAGGGCCATGTGGCTCCATCCCAGCCACAGAGCAGGAAGCAGAAATCAGTGAGGGCTTCTGAAAAAAAATTGCACAGAGAACAGACTGGGAAAACATGTCTTTTTTCAGTGCTTTGTCTTCATATTTACTCTTGCTTTCTGCCTTGATAACTTTTCTATTTCTTCATAATTTTTATCTTTTCTAATTATCAATTTTAGTATCTTGTTGCCACTTTACCTGGAATAAGCCATTTGTTTCTTTCCTTTTTTGGCCAAGATCATGAAGAACATTATCAGACTTCTGCACAGTCACCTTAGCTGCTCCTAGTTCTTCACAGGAAGGAAATCTTTGAGAGAACAGAGTAGCAATGCTGTAAAAGATTTAAAAATAAAGTTTCCTAAATTATCAAATTCAGAAAATATCTGATAACATACATTCTTAGTTATACGAATTCTAAATGGTGTTCTATTAAAACTGGACAATGAAGTTAAACATACAAAATATCACAAGAGATAAAATTACTCAGACCAGACTGGTTTAGGCATAATAGAAACACTCTTAGAATGGTTGAGTAAGAGCCTCTAAAAATCCTCTTCTACATAAGAGCAAAGAGAACAGTTGCAAAAATGGTCAAAAACAGCTTTTTCAGAACTCTGGAAATTAAACCAAGGCTTGCAAAACCTGAGAAACATTAATCAAGAAAATGGATAATTCTAAGTAAGAACAGGAAGATTTGTGGCTTTTTGTTGTTGTTAATCCTCACCCGAGGAGACTTTTCCATTGATTTTTGGGGAGAGTAGAAGAGAGAGGGAAAGACAGAGAGAAACAATGATGTGAGAGAAACACATCGACTGGTTGCCTCCTGCACAAGCCCCAACCAGGGCCTGTGCTGGGGAGGAGCCTACAACCAAGGTATGCGCCCTTGACTGGAATCGAGCCCGGAACCCTTCAGTCCACAGGCCAACACTCTATCCACTGAACCAAGCCTGCTAAGGCATTTTTGTGGCATTTTTAACATGCCCCAATCCCCCAAAGCCTTTCCACAACTCTGTGGTAGCCCTGAAAACCAATAGCATCACAACCACTAAAGAGGAAGAAACAGGTTTAGAGCTCCTGAGAAAGTCCCATTCACAGGGTTTCTCTTTGATTTGCCTCAGAGCCAGCTCAGTGAGAAACCCTTCCCCCAGGTCATTTTTCAAAAATAGTGGCAATTCTCTATCAGTTGAGGTGAACAAGAGGGTTACCAACAAACTAAAAATCTGAGGAATGAGATGTCCATTATGTAGTTTTGAAAAGTTCCAACACATTACTGGGGATCTAGAAGGTAATTTGCATATACAGGGCTATGTGCACATGCCTAAGAAAGACCTGAGCCGGGACTAATCTCTCACATCTGGCTGAATTGAGGCTCTGTGCAAGCAGGAAGTTAAGGCTAACCGAGACTTACAAACTGCCAGAGCACTGAAGGTGTGCCCCATCACACACACACACACACACACACCACTTGGCAAAGAGAGGGAGACTTATTCATAGTAGTTAAGGAAATCTCCTTGCAATCATTAGTAGACTTTAGCTAACAAAATAGAGATTTGCTGCATATGACAAAGAATAGAGACTTTACAGTCTAGGAAAGAGCATCAAGAACAACCGAGCTTCCTCTACCCTGCATTGGATTATTTTTTAGGCTATTCTCAGATAGCATTTCATCACAATTGAATAATATGCATTCATTAGAAATTAATAACCTGCATTTTTAGAAAATTAAATATACTCATTTCATAACTATATTACAGAAAAGGGGGATATACATTAGGAGCAGAAAATAGCAAGTAAGTCTAAGATAATTTTTGAAAGCAATGTAAAATATTTATTAAAATTAGTAAAGAAACTTTAGAAATGTGAACACTCTTTTCAATCTAGCTTTTATTCTAATCCCTTGTTTTTACCTGTCTTTCCTTTCAGGATTCCATCCTATTTTTGTCCCAGTTAGTGAGGTTTTGTCTGAAGATTCACTTATTCTTGTCAAAGAATCTTGATTATTCAAAATTTGTTCTAATAGTCTTACAGTTCCTACAATAAGAGAAATATAGTATCATTTTCAATTACTACTTCATTCCTCTTTTATATAATACTAGAGGCCCAGTGCACAAAATTTGTGCATGGGGGGGGGTGTCCCTCAGCCCGGCCTGCACCCTCTCCAATCGGGACCCCTCGGGGGATGTCCAACTGCCTCTCGCAATCCGGGACTGCTGGCTCCTAATTGCTCGCCTGCCTGCCTGCCTGCCTGCCTGATCGCCCGTAACCCCTCTGCCTGCCTGCCTGATCACCCCTAATCACCTCTGCCTGCCTTCCTGATCGCCCCTAACTGCTCCCCTGCTGGCCTGATCGCCCCTATCCACCTCTGCCTCGCCCCGCATCCAGGACCCAGGATTCCCTCCTCTGGCCAGTCACAGACACCTGGGACCTGGGCTTCCCTCCCTCTGGCCGGCCACAGGCACCCAGTACCTGGGCCAGCTTTGCCCAGGCCAGCCGCAGCTGCAGGGGACCATGGGGTGGGCGGCTTGTCCCTCTCCCTGGCCACAGCCCCAGCCGCTGGCGTCTAAGACCCCGGGACCGCGGGGCGGGCGGCTTGTCCCTCTCCCGGGCCACAGACTGGCTGGTCCCCATTCCTCTCTCCCGAGCTCATTTGTGCCTGGCTGGTCTCCATTCCTCTCTCGCAAGCTCATTTGTGCCTGGCTGGCCCCATTCCTCTCTCCCCAGTGTTGAGTGTCTGAGCCATTACAGCGTGACAGTGACAGTATGACAGCGTGATGGCATGAGGGCGTGATGACCATTTGTATATTAGCTCTTTATTATGTATGATTTCACATATATTTATACTAAATTAGCTTCTTATGATGATCAACTCAATTCACTCTACACTGTAGGCTATAAATACACTCATCAAATAAAACTAAATTTTAAAACAATACAGGTGGAAGTTCAGGCCCAACTTTACTTCCATTACAGAAAAAAGGAATTTGAAAGAGAAGTTTTTCTTCATAGCAACTATTACTTGAATCTTCTCTTTAGCTTCATCTTTAATGAGACTACATAACAACCTTATCTTGGTGAAGTTGATTTTTTAAAGATTTTATTATTTTTTTAAATTCCTTAAAACTCCTTAAATGTGTTCAAGACAGGAATATAAGTTTATACTTAACATGTTCATTTACTTTTCCTAAAGGAATACTAGTATATTTAAAGGTCTAAATTATAAAATTTATTATTCAGGTCATTTATAAAAGTTAATATATGAACACTTTTTCCAACTGAACACAGTATCAAATGTTAAATTTCTCTGAGTTTTATTTTTGAAACTCACACTTAAAAATAACATAAGAAAACATGCTCTAAAATGATCAGCAGAGCATTATATTTTATTCATTAAAAGCAAAATTTGTTCATGAAAGGTTAAATAACCTATAGAAGACAATCAAAATATAATCCTATGTGTATATCTCCAACTCCTACAAAGAATCTAAACTAGCTTGACTTGCCCTTTATCATTTAAAGAAAAATATTAAAAACAGACAGCTCACTTTTGTTACTTTAGCTCATTAAAAAACTAAAAATATTGCGTGGAAATCTGTTCCTAATATGACATCAGTGTTAACAGAAGGAGTGAGTGTTAATAATAATTGCTTTATTACCTGCATGACCTGATATCTCCATATTTTCTTTTTCTTCCGCAGGATTTTCCCTCTTTGGTATTTTATCATCTTTTGAAACAGGTATAGGAGCAAACTTTCGAGGTGCTGGTGTCTCCAAAGGAGATTTCTGTTTATCAAAACCCATATCTTCAACCTCTCTTGAAGGTGCTTAAAAGAAAATAAATTTAACTTATTTTTCAAAAACTTGACATTATAGAGTGTTACTCTTCCCCATATTTTAAAAATTATACCAAAATTATAAAGGATATACTAATTATTAACAACTATATAGAAATAACTTCATCCTCACTAGAAATCAAAAGAAATCAACAGACTATAAATATTTTATACATACACCTAATAAATAAGAAAAATATCAATATGATAATATTCAGTGCTGTGGTGAAAATGGCATAGCCAGACACTGCTCATGGCAATAAAAACTGATAAGACCATCTAGTATTAAGTATAGGAAGTACTAAACACTCAATAGACTATCCTTCAATCATTAAAAATTAATATTATGAAAATCTATAATAATAAAAGCATAATATGCTAATTAGACCGGATGTCCTTTCCAACGACCTTCCGGGGCTGGGAAGCCCAGGTCCTGGGTGCCTGCCAGCGGCCGGAGGAAAGCCCGGGTCCCAGGTGCCAGAGGGAAGCCGGTGTCGGCAGCCGGGGGAAGGAAGGCCTACTCTCGCACGAATTTCATGCATCGGGCCTCTAGTAATTATGTAAACATGGGAAATACTTTTATGCTAGTAAAGTAGTAGTATAAAATTATTTTTTGCTACAACTACAAGGACATAAAAATGATATATGCCCAAGAAAAAACAGAAAAATGTAGTTTAATTTGAATTTTTAATTTACTCTTTTTTTAAAAATTTTTTTACTGTCACTAAAATACACAAAAAACCCAATTCGGTACACAATCAATAAAACAAACATCATCTTCCTTTAAAACTCAAGTCTGAAAAAAACAAAATTATGAGCAACTAATTTTCCAGAATTGAGGGTGAAACAAGTGTCTAGTTCTATAGAAAAACACATGGGCCCAGACAGCATGGCTCAGTGATTGAACATTGACCTATGAACCAGGAAGTCATGGTTCCATTCCCGGTCAGGCTATATGCCTGGGTTGCGGGCTCAATCCCCAGTGTGGGGTGTGCAGAAGGCAGCCCATCAATGATTCTCTCTCATCATTGATGCTTCTATCTCTCTCTCCCTCTCCCTTCCTCTCTGAAATCTATAAAAATATTTTTTTAAAAAAGAAAAAGAAAGCACATGGGTGGATCATACTGAAACCTGAGTTCTGGCAGTAGCTCTGACACTCTTACTCTCAAGCCAGATGACCTTGACCAAGCAAGTCATAACCTTTCTGTGCTTCCTCTTCCTCCCTTCACAACTTAAAAATGGACTCATCTCACTTCACAATAGTTTTTTAAGGACCACTCATTTGTTGTAAAACGTAAAGTACTAACAACTAAAAGGAATCTTTAACCATTTGTACGCCATAGCGTCTATAGACACAAGCGGCGGACCTTTTTCAGTTAAATTCAAAATATCGTAGCAGTTAACTGGTTAATATGTATGTAATACAACAATGTTCTAACAAATCAAATATTGGGGATATTGTACTAAAAGTGTCTGTATATCATTAAAGGAATAGCCCTTGATTTTCATTAATTCATTATTCAAATATCAATAATTTGGAACACATTTATTCATTTATTTTAAATTCCAAAGATTTAATACAAATAAGCAATGCATTCCTCTATTATTATAAACAGAGATTTTTAAAGTCCTATTAAGATAGACAGACTTGCATTACTAACTCTTTGAAAATACTTAGAAATAGTTTATAATTATACTCAGGTGGTTTCTCTCCTGACAGAATAAAAAAAAATAGTAAATGCTCAGTATGTCAGAGACCTAGAGAATTGATTATAAGCATGTTTGATACTAGATAAGTAAAATTTTTCTACATTTATAAGTGCTTCTGACAATTTATGAAGGTTATTAATTAAAACAAAAAAGTAGGACATGACCAAGTTTCCAAATGACCTAAAAATTACACGACCTACAAAAAGAACTACTAGTAATTTTATAAAACAAAGGCTTAATCTTCTACAACCCAATAATATACCACAAAGAAAATTTAGAGCTGACATTTTTAATTCATAGAGAATTACATTTGTTTTACCTTGTTTGCAACCAAACGTGTTATGTGAAGCTAGGTCACTGCTACCAGGATTAGAATGGTCTAGTTTTACAGAACAGTGTTCCACTGCTCTAGGAGGCACAGTAATAGGCTGAAAACTGCTAGTCTTGAGTGCAGCGCTAATGAAATGAGTCTAGAAGAAAATTAGGTTATTGATTTTAAATATCATTTGAAAGAATTAGGTGACAAAATGCATTGAAATTCATTAGAGGACTTAAAACCATTCATTAGACTTAATAACAATGAAAATAAATACATTACATAAAGGATCCACTGCAGCGCGCTACCACTGGAAGAATCTAGTATCACAAAGGCCTGGATTCAGCCTGGCTCTGCGGTGTGACCTTGAAATTTGTATTTAACCACGTTAAACCTCAGTTTCTTCCTTTTAATTTAGAGATGGCTCAGAGGACACTGAAATAGGCTAGGAGACGACCAGAAGAAAGGGGACCTCTACTTCAAACAGATAACAAAACATCTCATCTTTTGTATTCCGGATGATTTTGTTTGAAGTAAAAGATTAAGACGATTGCTAGTAAGCATTTTAATGGTAGCCATATTTAGTAGCAGCAAAAATATATGTACTTACATATAAGTGGAAAGTATAGTGGTAACTGTTTTCAGCATTATTTATTAAAATATCTAAAATGTATAAATATCTTACCTAATAAAACTGATTTCAAAAGAGGTTTTATGCCAAGTAAAGAAAAACCTAAAATCATTCATAGGTTTACAGAATTCTTATCAATGTGTAGAATCTCTACATGAAACAGATGGGACTCAATAAATTTCACTTCATTAAGCATTTACGGAACTACTAATATACCTAGTATGTCACTGAAACCTCAACCTTCTCTGTAATTATAAGCTTTATAAATAAAACTGAATGAGCAAAAATTCCAATCTTCCAAAACCAGAAAATCAATAAATTACATGTTTATTAATGAAAGAATGTATGAATGGCAGACATATAGGACAAGTAGGACCCTGTCTTTAAGAAATCAATATGCTTTTCAATTGTGTCATCTCATTTTTTCCTGAACCAAAAAAAATTCATTTTCTAGGTAAAGAAATCAAGGCTCACAGTACAGTTACTTGTAAACTAAGAAGAGAACTCTCATAGACCCACTTCCAACCTCTCACTAGACAACATGTGGCATACTCAGTTTTAGTTATACATGGAGTACTTACTAAAACTTTACCTTGTATGCCCATAATCATTCCAATAAAAATACTATCGTCAACCACATGAGAGCTCAAGACAAATTCTATTACGAAGCCTTAAACTCTAGCTGGTTTGGTTCAGTGGGTAGAGCATCGGCCTGCAGACTGAAGGGTCCTGGGTTCAATTCCAGTCAAGGGCAAATGCCCGGGTTGCGGGCTCAATCCCCAGTGGGGTGCGTGCAGAAGTCAGCCATCAATGGTTCTCTCTCATCATTGATGTTTCTATCTCTCTCTCCCTCTCTGAAATCAATAAAAATATTTTTTTAAAAGATAACTATACTTTATATATAAAAAAGAAGTCTTAAGAATTACAGTATATTAGTGTTCACACTTTGTGATAGCATATCAAGCCATAATAAACTTATTTTTATATATTCTTCTAAATGTTGTATTTTAATTTAATTTTTTAAGTTTTAAAGCTGCACTTTAATTAGAGAAAAAGTAAAATAAAATCAATGCATTTATAATGCTGGTCACTTACTCATTAAAAAAAAAAAAAGCATGTTTTGTACCTGAATGCTGGATATTATCCCAAGACCTGGAAATTCCGTAATAAATAAGAAACTATACTATCAGCTTCTTGTGAGGATAACTTTTTATTTTTATTTTACCTTTTAAAAAATATTTTATTGATTTCAGAGAGAGAATCATTTAGTGTCTTTTGAATCAAGACACTGAACAATGTTCAACCCTGTAATTAATTGCAGAAGCAATATGTATTCTGGATGGTTCTCATCCAAGTGTGTGCATCAGATTAGAGAGCTTTTGATTTCTCATACCTGCTGTCCCAGAATCTTGAGCGGTAGAGCATGTTTATTTTTATAAAGCTCTCCAAGTGATTCTGATACACATTCCCAGACTAACAAACACTGATGTAAGAAATAATTGCAATGGGATATGAGCATTTTAAAAATGGTATGAACAGAAATACCACAAAAGGAGAAGCCAACTATAAGAAGGTCTTACAGAGCCGAAACCGGTTTGGCTCAGTGGATAGAGCGTCAGCCTGTGGACTGAAGGGTCCCAGGTTCGATTCCGGTCAAGAGCATGTACCTTGGTTGCGGGCACATCCCCAGTAGGGGGTGTGCAGGAGGCAGCTGATCGATGTTTCTCTCTCATCGATGTTTCTAACTTTCTATCCTTCTCTCCCTTCCTCTCTGTAAAAAATCAATAAAATATATTTAAAAAAAAAAAAGGTCTTACAGAACTAGTGAAATTTAAACTAGAATGTGCAGAGTTCTCCACATAGAAGGGAAGAATGATAAACAAGCAATCATTATTTAAGAACTAAAACTCTTACAATCTAATGAGCTATTGCAATAACCAATGAACATTAGCTTAGAAATCCAAGGGATAAAGGACCATGGGAGGTGTGCTGGCTTTGTTATAGATACCTGAATATCTATTTGTTGTTGTTGTAGTTTCTCAAGATGCCTAATGTGCTGCTCCATAAACACATTCATTTGCTTTTCATGATCATGACAGTGTAGCTTCTCATGTTTATTCTGAATGCTTGCTTGCTGCTCTGTAACACGTTGTAATTGTTTATCAGTCTCCTGTAACTTATTGAGTAATTCTGCAACAGAATTGACCTTTGCTTCCAAATCACTCTGTACCTATGGCAAAAAAATATCAAAAGATATTTAAAAAATATGCCCCATTACTGAAAATGTTATTTAAAGCAACTGGTATTGAGAAATAATCAAACCAGATTTTTATCCTTGAAATCTCTGATGATTTGATGCCTTTATTTTTATAATCAAAGAAATAAAAGGCACAACATATTATCTTTAAGTAGACCTTTTCTCTTCATAAAAAAATACCAAATCTGCCACACAATTTTTATAATGCCAGAAATAAAATACTTAATTGGGAATTAAAAGGAAGGAAATACCAAAACAAAGTAGCTATTGATACTTCATTCACCTCAGGCTGAGTGAGGTCAGCAGCCTGGAGTTCTAGTCTCGGCTCTGCCACCTATTAGCTCTGGGACTTTGTGCTACTCTGACCTGTTTCTCAGTTTTCCCATTTACGAGCTGTGGCAGGGATGATTTCTAAAGTCCCTTCCAGCTCTAAAATAAGGATGGCCGAGTGCCCCAGGTTGCCCAGGACTGAGGGCTTCCCAAGATGAGATATCTTTGGTGCTAAAACTGGGAAAGTCCCGGGTTATCTAGCATTTTCACAGTAATGAAGGGGTCTCACAACTCCTGGGAGGTAATACATCACCACAAACAAGAAAATTCTTTCAAATTGAGAGCAACTAGAATGTCCCTAACCTATAGTTGAACACAACCATTTATAGAATCAGTTTCTAATAAATACTTTCCCATTTTACAAAGCAGTTACGAATGAATGAATATCTGGGGAGAAAAATATACTTTTATCAGTGGAGCTGCTGTTGCAATGGCGGCGGCAGTTGCTGCAGCCACAGTTGTAGCTGAGTCAATGTCACGGGGTGAAGTTCTAGGCTCCTGAGCAACAGTGTCCTTTTCTGTACCTGTATCCTCTAAAAGCTGTACCTTTACTTCCTTAAAAACAGGCATGCTCTGAGCTCTGTAAATAAAAAAAGGAATAAATATACTCAGTAAGCTACCTTGAACCATTTCAAGAAATACCTAAGTGGTAATCTGCTGAAAGTGGTTTTTCTTGGTTTTTTAAAAAAAAATAAAACTTTTTCGCTCTATAGTTGGCCTAAAGATGACAATGACATAAACCACTGACAAAACTAAAGACTCCCTAGTAAAAAAACAAACAACAAACAAGTAAATCGGCAGGAATGAGCTCCATCCCCAGCTGCTGGATTTCCCCCCTTGATTTTTAAAGAAGGCATAGGGCAGCTCTCCAACTTACTCTTCTTTGATATTTCCTCATTTCTACTAAGAGAATCCTTTTTCTCTGTCTCAAAATTCTGAGGTTATCTTGACTTCTCCATCCTCCGCTTAACCTTCTCATACCCACATGAGTCATCAAATTGTGTCAATTATTTCATCACAATTGCAGGAATAGTGTCATAGAATCACAAAAGCTGGGAGAACCCAATAGGCCATCTACCCTAATTTCCTAATGTTACAGATGAAGAAACTGAGGTCCACTGACTTCCACAGAGGGACTTAGTTTATCAAAGTCACATAACTAGTAAGCAGCTGTTAGGATCTGATTCCTAGAGATCTTCCCAGGACACCTAGCCTTCTCTCTCAGAACAACACTTCTCCCTTATTACTTCTCCCTCTCCAGTAAAACATTTCATCACCTCTTGCCAACTATTTTCATTCTTCCAGTTTTGACTTGCTTAAAAACTTCCCACACATGCCCTAGCCAGCTTGGCTCAGTGGATAGAGCATCAGCCTGCGGGCTGAAGGGTCCCAGGTTCAATTCTGGCCAAGGGCATATGCCTGGGTTGCGGGCTCGATCCCCAGTAGGGGGTGTGCAGGAGGCAGCTGATCAATGATTCTCTCTCATCATTGATGTTTCTATCTCTCTCTCCTTCTCCCTTCCTCTCTAAAATCAATAAAGAAATTAAAAAAAAAAAAAAACTTCCCACACATATTTCTCCACCATTAAAAAATCTAAAACTAGCCAAAACTGGTTTGGCTCAGTGGAAGAGCGTCGGCCTGCGGACTGAGGGGTCCCGGGTTCGATTCCAGTCAAGGGCATGTGACTTGGT
This sequence comes from Plecotus auritus, assembly GCF_963455305.1. NCBI lineage: Eukaryota > Metazoa > Chordata > Mammalia > Chiroptera > Vespertilionidae > Plecotus > Plecotus auritus. The sequence continues at coordinate 39,372,669 of NC_137770.1, forward strand.
TGCGGGCACATCCCCAGTGGGAGGTGTGCAGGAGGCAGCTGATCGATGTTTCTCTCTCATCGATGTTTCTGACTATCTATCACTCTTCCTTCCTCTCTGTAAAAAATAAATAAAATATATTTAAAAAAAAAAATCTAAAACTATCCCTTATAGCAACTAAATAGGCAAATTTCTTCTGGCTGGCCTTCCACATATACCATGCTCTGGCCCTGTCCTAGCTTCCTCTTTATACTCCTATCACTTCACAAAACAACTCTCGGGAGTCCGCTCCTCACTCACTGTACCACACTACTCCCACACTCTCTCTCGCTGTTCTCTCAATCTGCTTCTATCCACTTATTATAACCTTCTCCTTCTGTAAGATCTAACATCAGCCTTACCTTTTAAAATAAGCTTGTCCTTATAATACTTCTTCTTGATCTCTCCTTTCATTAACTCCTTTTGCATTTACTGCCTATATCACACAATTGAGACCTGACAGCCATGCTATGGTTTAAATGTCTATCCAGGACAGTTTAGTAATATATTCAATGCAATGTTGTTTCCTATGAGCTCTAATCACTCATTCCTCCATATATGTGTATGTTCTCTCCCCAACTAAGTTCTTTTTTTTTTTTTTTTTTTAACAAATAGCTTGAGTATTTTATTTGTTTGCAACTAAGCTTGTTAATACTATATAATGAAAATGTACAAAGAATAACGTTGCAGTTTTTGGTTAGATTTAAGTCAAAGACATTCATTAATAAGGAATCTTCCAATGTGAATATTCCAGAAATTATCTCTAAGCCATCTGATCAGAACTGTCTCTGAATATTACCTTCCTTTGGAAGGTATTGGCATACATTTTAATTACACTCAGATTTTTCAAAATAAGCTGTAATTAAAAAAACTATTCTATATTCAAACTAAAACAATTTTAATAGAACTTTCCTTTCCAGAAACAATAATAAATGAAACAAGGCATTTGTAAAATGTGGTCCTGAACAAGTCACCATAAAAAATAAATGTATACTTAACTTCCACCTCCTCAAAACAGAGGCTACTTTCTGTTCCTCAGCCTTGAAAATAAGGTGAGGAACAGTCTGTAAGCAACTTTGGGCAGGGGGTTGCCAAAACAAAGCTCAGGCAGTTGAACATGGACACCTCTTAAAAGAATTTGGGAGAACCTGACCAAAGGATCCAAATCTTTATGGAATAACTGATACAAAGGTGAAGTGGCTCCTCCCAAGTAGCAGTGCTGCGGGGGCCTGGCCCAGCCCCAGCCCATGCTCACCTGGTCTATGCTCCCAAGAAAACCCTGATGCTCCTGCTCTAGGGGAGACTTTTTCTTTTTAGAGGTTCAGTGTCCAGGGAGCTCTCTGTGTGAATGAGGTGAGCACAGACTCCACATGGGTATTTTAAGGCTTGGAGTCAAAGTATCTTTCCAATACAGCTAGGCAGATTCCATGTGTCAAATGGTCCATCTCCAGTTTGTTCTAATTCCTCACCACGCATTTACAGACCTAGGACCACAGACCTTTGCTATGTCATCTAATCACATCTGATGTCCATCCTAATGTATGATTCATATTCTGTGCCTGAAAACAGTCCCTGTATTTAACAATACCTACACATAAAACAACCCACTATTACAACTTACATGGTCACAAAACATTAATGATCTTCTGTAGATCAAGCCAATGTTTTTAACCATAATTGTCATGCATCAAATTTACAGCCAGAATCCCCAAGATCAAAAAAATTTGCACAATACAAATAATAACTTAAAATACACATACACACATATACATACACTCTCATACACACTTCTTACAGAATGTGCTTGGGGAAACTCCATTTGTTGAGTGCCACTGAGGGCATATTTTGCTAAACTGCTGCTCCAGGTATTTTGCTTCGAAAATCTATCACCGTAGGGCACAGCTGTTTATTGGATGAGCAGAAAAGAAAGATATGGTTGTGGCAACCAGAAAGTTTTAAGGTCTTCAAGTTGTATAAAATGGACCTGCAGAAACCTTTAAGTGTTCTCAGGATGCAAAGTTGGAGCTGAAATGTGATATCAAACCAGTTGCAAAAAGTGCACAGCAGCCATCTCTTGAGGTCAAACCTGGTACCCAGATTTGCAAGAAAGCTTCAGGACACATAGCTTGTGGGCCGTGTTCCGTTTCGTCGCATAATCTGATCGTGTGTGAATTTCACAAAAGATTCATATTGTTCTGCTAGTTTGGTATTGAGGATTTGCTCATACTCATCCCGAATTTTATCTTCATAGTCTTTTAAGAGACGCTCACATATTATTCCAACTTGTAGGAGAGTAAAGGTGGGCTGGTCCTTCTTCATCCAGGAGGAACCTGGAGAACTAGGCGCTGTGAGTGCTGAGGAGTGAGGCTGGCTTTCTGAAGTACAAGCTTCATTCTGATTAAGAACAACTTCTAATTGTCTCCACCTCTGGTAACGATTATATTCTTGTTTTATGTTCTGAAAAATTTGCTCCGGAGTCGGAAGGCGCCGCTTGTTGCCGGGTGGGACGGGCTGCTGAAGAGTCGGCGGTGGGGTCTGCATCTGAAGCTGCGGTGGCTTGGCGTCCGGGGGCCTGAGGCCCGGAGTGGGGCCGGGCAGCGGGGCACAGCGCCGCTGCTTCCAGGAACCCGGGCTCAGCAGCACCGCCTCGAACTCCATGGGCCTTTTCAACGTCACCCCGCACGCCATGCCGCTGACGGGCCAGGGACCAGGAGCAGACGCGGCTGTGACTGCGGCCCAACTTCCGCCTACTCAGCAGAGCTCCCGAGCCAAGTCGGCTCCAATGGCGCCTCCAGCACCCGGCCCCCAACTAAGTTCTAAGCAACCTGGGATGAGTCTAAATATCCTCTGATGGTAAATAATAACCATTATATATTTGGAACTACTTGACCTCTGCTATAAGTAGTATAGCGATGTGCTTAAGACCATAGGCTTTAAAGCCCGGCTGCCTGTGATTGAATTCCAGCCTAGTGTCTACTTGCTAAATGACATAGGGAAAAATCAATCTCTCTGTGCCTCAGTTTCCTCATCTATAAAATCAAATTCTGTAAAACTGGGATAGTAATATAATGTATCTCATTGGATTTTTGTGAGTATAAAATGAGTTAAATCACATAAAGTACTTTGAACAGTACCTCTTCTATAATGACTGTTAACAGCTATTGAATACTTTATATGTGCTAAGTACCATGAACAATGCTTTATTTTTTTTAATATATTTTTTTATTTTTTACAGAGAGGAAGGGAGAGGGATAGAGTTAGAAACATCAATGAGAGAGAGGCATTGATCAGCTGCCTCCTGCACACCCCTCACTGGGGATGTGCCTGCAACCAAGGCACATGCCCTTGACCAGAAGCGAACCTGGGACCCTGCAGTCCACAGGCCGACGCTCTATTCACTGAGCCAAACTGGCCAGGGCAACCATGAACAATGCTTTATACATACTGACATACAATATATATTTCACACATTGAAAAAGTTTTTCCTATATCCAAAGTATAAAGTGAAACTGATTTGAGAGAACCACATAAAAACAAGAAGTGGCCCACCTATTTTCTGTAAGTGCAACTTACTTTTGTTTTAAAATTGCTCTGAGAGCATCTTTCTGTCCCATGGTGTACTGGGAAATAAAGATGTCATTTGCTGCAAAATAAAAACAAAAATATACTTCAGATTCCTGAAAATATGTTAAATTTTAATAAGCTTCTAAATAAAGCACCTTTTAAACTGAAAGAATATTTAAAGAATATTTAAGAATTCAGCAACAGGATTTCACAATTTTAAAAAGGCAAGACACAAATGACTAAATGTCAATAGTCATAACCTGAGGCCCTAGGGAAAAAAATGTTATCAAAACAAACAAAAACAACACCTGGGGCCAAATTGGGAATATTTGCTCAAACTCTAAAGAGAAAGCTGTTTAGAATAAAATAAAATCAACTTTTTAAAAAAGGCATCATTAAATTTTTCAAAGCACCGCTTTAATCTACTATCTTATCAAAGACTATCCAAAACTTGAATTCAGAATTTATAAGCAGGTTTCTAGTACCAAACCTATACAATAGGTTGGTAGTAATAAAATTACCTTTACCGTTGCAAACACTTTTCTGGAGTTTTTGAGATTCTATTAATAGCTTAATTTAGAAGGAAAAAAATTTAATTAAAATAAGAAAAAACTATTAGGTTGTTTAATGAATGTCTAAAACTCAATGAATATATAAAAAATATAAAATTCTATCCTTAAAAGGAAATTCTGATACATATTCCAACATGGATGAACCATGAAGACATGCTAACTGAAATAAATCAATCACAAAAGGTCAAGTATGATTCCATTTATCAGAGGTCTAGTGCAATTCACAGAGATAGCAAGTAGAATGGCAGCTGTCAGGGGTTAGAGAGAAGGGGGAATGGAGAGCTGGGGCTAGTGGGTAATACACAGGTTCAGTTGAGGAAGATGAAAAAGTTCTGGAGATGGATGGTGGTGACAGCTGCACAACATGTGAATGTACTTAATGCTACAGAACTGTTTGCTTAAAAATGGTAAATTTTCTGATATGTATATTTGACCACAATTAAAAAAAAATCAAATGTATCCTTTTACCTTTTTGTCTCTTGTTCTCTTCTATTTTATCCAAAGGCAACCCTTTCACTGCAACATCTTTAGAAAAATCCTTTGAGATATGAAAGGAAGAAATAAAAGGCTAAATAAACATTATGATTTATTACTTACCAAGTATTATTTACTAGCCATGTGACTGCTATATTTTGGGAGCACAGGACTATATGCTTTATATACTAAATTCCCATCACCACCAGAATGCTTAGGTACCTTGAAGCTACTCAAGGATTTGTTGAATGAGTAGTAAGCTGTCAAACAAGTGAATGAGTAAATTAACAAGCAAGCAACTATGGCCCTGAAATTCACACTCATATCCGGATTTGCCACTTCTAGCAGAGCAAGTTGTGTAACATCTCAGTTGCTACAGTTAAATGTGAAAATCTGATTCACAGTGAGTCTGATGGAGAACATAAGGATGGCCAGTTCATGGCACAAAATCACAAATTTACCAAAACATTCGTCACTGAGCTCCTAATGTGATATCAGAAGGCTTCTCTATATAAGTCATACCTACTGACAAATAGCTTTCTGTTCACATGTGCAACCTCATCTGTAGATTATATTCATGGCTAAGTCACCATGACTTTTTTAAAGTACTAGGTTCATTCAATGTTCTATTCACTTGCCTTAGACACACCTTTTCTTTTTTTTTCTGCTACATCAGAAAAGGGAAAAGAGAAAAATCATAAAAGAAAACTGATCCAGGCTATTGATTGATAACAAGTGTTAACTCCCCCCCCCCCCCCCCCCCCGCAAAAGCCAATGAAACAGGTAATAATACAGAAGGCATCTGGGAAATATAAACAACTCCTACAAATTGGTAAGAAAAAGCACAGCACGTCAATATGTAATTCACAAAAGAATAAATATAGATGGCCACATACATTAAAAAAATTTCTACTTCATTAATAATAAAAGAAATAGAAAATAAAACGATGAGATGCCTTTTACATGTAAAATGGCAAAGACTTTTTGTTTAATTTTAGTGCTCTGCATTAATGAATGGGGAGATAATTCCAGTAATGACCTTACTGGAGAGAATATATATTGATAAACTCTTTCTGGAGGCAATTTAGAAATGTTTCAGAAGTGTGCATGTCCATTGATCTAATAATTTTACATCTAGAAATTAATCTTAAGGATATGACCCATGATATCCACCAGAATGTTCATATGGTTGTTTACATTATAAAAATTAGAGGAAAAAATTTAATGTCAAATGATAGGAATATGAACAAATAAACAATGGTACATACATACAATTAAATTCTATAAACCCTTTAAAAGTTTCTAGGGAAAATGATAGAAAAATATTCTTAATACTACTTAGAAAAAATATCCTTAATGCTATCTACACTAATAAAAGAGAAAGATGCAAATTGTACCTTCACGACGCCCACCAGCCAATCAGGAGTGAGTATGCAAATTAACCCAAAGATGGTGGGTTAATTTGCACACACTGGTGCCAAACAGCTGGGGCGGGACGCAGGCGTTTTGCACCACCCCAGCCACTCCGGGCCTCTGGGCAGTGTGGGAAGGCAGAAAGGCAGCTCCGGGCCGGAGCAAAGGTGGTGCCTGCAGCCAGGGGAAGGAAGGCCCACTCTTGCACGAATCTTCGTGCATTGGGCCTCTAGTTTAGTTATAAAATAGTATGGTCCCATTTCATAATATATATCCACATATAGGGGAAAAAAACTCTCAAAATGTTAATAGTTATTGATTTTAAATCATGGAAGTTCTTTTTTCTTTTTGTATTTTCTACAATGAATTTTTTTAAGTTTTTATTTTCTTTCTATATATATGTAAGGATTAGCCCCAAACAGGAAAAGGAACATCTTATCTTCTGGTAGTAGGGAGAAATAGGCATGAATAGGAGCATTTATAAATGTGAGCATATCGAGAACAAACTCTTTCAGTTTTCTAATTAAAATAGCATGGCCAAGTCAATCCACACTATAATCTTAGTACTCATTTATGAAACAAAAACATGATGCAAAGAGATTGCAGTTTGTGTTCATGATAAAATGATAATGAACTAGGTTTGTTTTGCAGGCATGTTTTGCACTAGACCAGTGGTCGGAAAACTCATTAGTCAACAGAGCCGCAGTTTGCCGACCACTGCACTAGACAAATCTACACAAAACAAGCTGAGAGCCCATTATTAAATGTATTGGCATCCTGCTTGATCATCTTCATGACAAATGTTACCCATTTATCCTCAAACATACATAAATAATTTTCCATACATTCAGAAAATTAGAAAATTATTTTGATAATGAAATTCAAATAGCATTAATCATTAAATAAGGCCTGCTCAAAAAAGAAACAGAAAACACCAACCCAAAGGCTAGGCATTTGCTCAGGAATCAAGTATGGTGCGTAATTATACATTTTTTACTGTGAGTTTCTGAAAAAATTGACTATAGCTTCAATTTAATTCTTAGTTTACCAGCCTAAATTTTCAAAATATTGTGAAAAAACTCAAGGACACAAACAACACTGTGGTGATTGTGGGAGAGGTGGGGGGTGAAGGAAGGTATACAGGAGATAAATGGTGATGGACTGAGACTTGACTTGGGGTGGTGGATACACAATACAGTGTACAGATGATGTGTTGTAGAATTGTGCACCTGAAACCTGTATAGTTTTGCTAACATGTGTCACCTTAATAAATTCAATAAAAAGGAAAAAAAATAAAAACAGAGGGGGGAAAAAATCCCAAAATATTGTGAAATTCTCCCTTATAGACTTTTTAAATTGACAATACATAGGTCAACATTACAATTGGTGATCAAAGTCTAATTAGACTGCATCACCAAAACATTATATTTATCATCAAATATCTTTAGCATTATAAAAAGGTTAACATGAAAATTTCATGTTTTTGTTTCTTAAAGACCCCTCAAGAAAATACCCACAAAAGACCTCACAATAGTTTGTCTGATGTATAACCACACTCACATTTTTTATTATGTTGTTATTGTTCCTTACCTTTACATAATATCTCTTGTTTAGAATACCTTTTCCTTAGATAATAGCAGAGCTGTTTTTTTTCAATTACACTATTTCTTTCCGAGGTCATTATCTTACTAACGGATATTTTTTATTCTATGGAAGGCTTTTTCGTTGTTAATGTCTCAAACGCTATTTAAATCACAATTGTTGTATGTCAAACATTTCTCTTGGTAAGTGAAATTTAAAAACAAGGCTTGCTGCTAATGAAACATAATTTAAGAATACATTATTTGACAATACTGAAAATTTCAACATCAGCATAATTAAGAATCCTTTTGCTTACACTTTCTGACACAGCAGGGGTTTCTAATGGAGGCTGGTAATCATTTCTAGCCGAAGCTAAGTCTGATGAACCTACCAAAACAAAGAAATTAATTTTAGTGATTTTTCAAATCAGAACATTACATGTAGAAACTGTACAGGCATGACTCAAGAGCTACTAGTATATATAAACTCCATATGAATGCAAGACCTAAATTGGAAACCACATTGCATGCAAAAAAAAAACTTAAGAAAAATGAGATTTTACAACTCATACCTTGGAAAATATGGGTCAATATTGACAAGCAAGTGAGATAAATATAAAATGGTTTAAAGTATATCATTACTCTGTTAGATTTGGACAAACTAAGGCAGAATCACTTGCCATGAATAAAATATGTATATAATATAAAAGCCCGATTTAACAGCAGGCATGTGATATGCTGTACCAACCAAAAAGCAACATTATAAAAGCATTTTTTTTGTTTTTGCACATATATCCATTAACTTAATCCTTACAATTACCCATGAATTGGATAAAGCATATGTTATCTTCATTTTCACTGAGGTCCATACATGTTAAGTGAATTAAAATATGAAAGCCATCAAATGGCAGAAGTTGTGTTTTTCTACTACGCCAAACTATCATAATCCAAACAGAAGGTAGAGTATTTGGTAAAAAGCCCTAGCAGTGAAAAATAAGCTCAGCATACAAATTAAGTATGTCCATTACAGATGGAACTGCAAGAGTATACAAAAGCCACACAAAGAAAAAACACAATAGGAAATGTTCCAGTTTCATTCATTCTATCTATTCAATACTATTGGATGCAGGCTATGCCTGGCCATTTTCCCAGGGAACACAGTCAGTTTTTGACACCTGTACAAGCTAAACATATCTCACGCTTGTGGATTTAAACATTAAAAATCCTCTAAATTTTGAAACACACACGCAAAAAAAAAAAAAAAATGCAATAAAGAAGACATAAAATTTAAAAAAATCAGAAGTTGAAAAACTATGTGGGATCACATACCATGTAACGTTCCATTCAAGCTAGTCCCCGTTCTAAAAGGAAGATGTTTGTTTGCAGACAACGCTGGAGGAACACAGGACAACTCGTCTTTCAGCGAAGCCAAATTATATCCCTGGTTTGGAGAAACTACCTCACGAAGCCTCTTCGCTGGTATTTTAATCCTTCTTTTCTTTTCCGGGCTAAACTCGGGGCCTTTCATATTACTGGCAACAAAACTAGTCTCGAAATTCTGTAGAACTTTCTACTGGGTCCATAAAACTTCAGAACAAAATTTTCACCGCTTTGAAGACTGGGGAGACTGGCAAGAAGCGCGGGGGAGTATAAAAAAAAACACGTGAATTTCAAGTGATTCTGAAATATGCAGTCATCAACTTTTAAATTAATGTCTAAACTGACTATACACAAAGCTAGAAATTTTAATTTTGGTACTTAATGCAGCATAAAAACTAGAACATTTTTAACCATTAATCCCACTCAGTCTACAAATGCACCATGCCATGAATCTTAAACTGGAGATGACAAGATAATGACTGCATGAGCATAATAATAACCGTAACAACAGTGCATTCTCCAGCCCGAGAGTTGGCAAGACAAAATCAAACAGATGTAGAGGCGCAGTTAAGATTTGCTGGGCGGAGGGAGTCAAGCAGGTAAAACCCAAATGCTTTTTTTTTTTTAATTCCCCACGTAAGAAGCTTAATAGCATTATTCAGCCAATGAGTCTTACACATCCCTCCAGTTGCAAACACCGGACACCTAAACTCACGCCTCCGAGTCTCCAGAACGCCGGGCAGCCACACAGCCACAGGTCTAATCAGACAACACCTTCAGTTGCCCGCGGGTAAACATCCACTTCCTTGTAAGCCCGCCCCCCCGAGATACAACACGCATGCGCGCCTAGAATATTGTCCCAAACAGCCAACCAAAAGGCTAAATGCTCCCGGGTGCTCCTCCATCCCTTTCCGGGTGGAAACAAACGCCCAACGTAAAAGGCTTAAAACAGGTGTGAATTGTTTTAAGGCAGTACATTGCCCCAAAGGATTTAAATATTGGATAAAACCTGAGAGACTCATTGAACACCTGCAGCGCTCCCGAACTAACTGGTAATACCACTCGCACTCATTAGGGAATGTTTACAGCGTAGCTCCTGGAGACCGTTAGGGACGCAAAGTAAATTAGTCTTTCAAACAGTTTCGGCAGATTCGGGTTAGTTAGTGGCGAGGAAATTAGGAATAGGAAGCATTGTCTAAGGAGACAACCACAAAAATTAATTCTCAGAAAATTTCAGAGTTATAGGGTCATATCGTTTTTTTCTTTCAAGTTCCCCTCGTTATAACGAATCGGCGTCAAAGGGTCTAAGGGCTATTTGACTTCACCGCTCCCACGTGTTCAGTATCCAGCGGCGGCGGCACCCGCGGTGACCCCGACCCTCCGCCCCCGGACTCGACTGGCAGCGCAGTCCCCCCAGCCTCGTACTGTTGTCGGAAGCGAGAGCCTGTGCTTAAGTATGATCTCTTTCTCTGCCCTCGGAATCCCGGGTTCCCGGGCGGGGGGCGGCAGGCTACGCTCCGGGAAGGCGGTGGGTCTCTGAATGAGGCCGCCGTATGTTCGTGGGCTGCGGGGGGCTGCGGAGCCGGGCAGCGGGTCCTGCTTTCCCAGAGCGGATTTGAGACCGGCCTGACGTCCGTGTCACTTGGGCGAGGGTCGTAATTTGAGGCTCCGAGGCACACCAAACTGGGCTTGAGCAGTCGGGGTCTTGTTCTGAGACAGTGAGAGTTAAGCTGTAAGGCATCCACGCCTTGACCTTGAGCTAACAGGCAGGAGACCCCCCTTTAACTGAACAATCCTCCCTGGACACAAAACCAGGCCCAACACCTTTATCTGATCTGCTAATTTTCAAGGACGCACTACTTAGACGTTTCCCTTTACGCATTACTAGAGGCTTTAGAAAAAGATTAATCAAAGGCAAGCAATGTAATCTGATGTAAAAGCTAAATAACACTTTTTTTTTAATTATTACTATTTTTACAGCTCAGCTTTCATAGGAGAAATCCTAGAATTAAAAGGGACCTTAGGGTCTTGGCTTTGAAGAACCTTTTATTCATTCTTTGCAAATTATGTCTTATTCCAGTTACATTTCCCTCTTCATTACTGGGCTCACAGGTAGTATCTGCTCGTTCACAATTTGTTTTAGGGAAAATTAAAAGATAAAGTGACCATGTCAGAGCTTTGGAGATTATTTAATTCCCTTATTTTCTAAAGGTAATTTAGATGTGAAATAAAGTAACCTTTCCCCTCTAGTCTCTAAAGTGTGACCATAAGCAGTCATTACAAGTTGAATTGGGTTGAAACCCCTCCCCCCATCTAGTCCAGGCTCAGCGAATTATGCTTTAAGTCTTGAGGCCAACCTTTAAACCCGAAAGCAATAGACAGTAATCATTCAAAAGAATTTTTGTGGGAGTGGTGTGGTATAGCAAGAATATTTTGCTCTGATTAATGAGTTGCCATTTAATCAGGCATTAACTTACTAAACCTGCTGCCGATAATCTAAGCAGGGGTCCTCAAACTTTTTAAACAGCGGGCCAGTTCACTGTCCCTCAGACCGTTGGAGGGCCGGACTATAGTTTAAAAAAAACAACTATGAACAAATTCCTATGCGCAATGCGGGCCGGGGACAAGTTGGCTGCTAAGCAGGACAGGCAGTGGCACCCGGCAGGCCGGATAAATGTCCTCAGCAGGCCGCATGTGGCCCGCGGGCGGTAATTGAGGACGCCTGATAAAGTAAAGGGACATGTGGTAGAGTCCTGTTAAAGCCTATCAACCAAACAAGTTAGTTCAGATCAATTTAAACATCTGACCTATCAAATAAAAGACACTGATAGCCCTGGAACAAAAAATAGGGTTCACAAGATTGTTTTTCTTTTTTGATTGTTATAATATTGTTAACATTTTTACTTATTTGCTGTCTCTTTTCCACTCTCTATATACAGAGATACCTACTCTTTTGCTGAACCATTTGCAATTAAGTTGCAGCCATCATGACCTTTAACTCTAATTTCTTCAGCATGAATCATCTTAAGAACAATCTGTTACATAGCCAGGATAAGATTATCACACCTAAAATGATAACATATCCCCAGAATGTCTTTTTTAACTCAAAAATGTATCTTTTTAATTCAGGATCCAAAGTTTCACACACTGTGTTTAGTTGTCATGACCCTTTAGTGTCCTAATCTAGAACAACCCTCTACCCCTTTTCTTTATGACCTTTTTTATTGATTGATTTCAGAGAGATAGAATCATCAGTGATGAGAATCATTGATCAACTGCCTCCTGCACGCCCCCTACTGGGGATCAAGTCCACAACCCAGGCATGTGCCCTGACCAGGAATTGAACGGTGACCTGATTCAATGCTGAAAACATTGAGCCACACAGGATGGGCATGACTTTTTTTTTTTTTTTTTTAAGACCTCTGGTCTTACAAATTGTCCCTTATGGTGGCTTTTCCTAATTATTCCCTCGTGGTCAGAGTCAGATCATCCATTTTTGAGAGAATACCACAGAGGTGATGCTAGGTATAATCACTTGATTAAGGTGGTGACTGCCAGATCATTACAATATAGGAGGACAGTTTTCCTTTTGTAACCTGTGGAGATGTTTTGAGAGCATGAATTCTGTTTCCCAGGAACCTATCACCTAGTCCTAGTGGTTTTATGATCAATTCATGATCCTTGCCTGAATCACAAGCGTACCAGTGACCAGTACCAATCATGCAAGTACCATGTTAGTGATAGAGGCCAAAGACATCAGAAGAATCATTTGCTTTAACTATTTTAACAGAATTAGAAATTTGGCTTCAGGCCTGATACAAATCTGCATGTGATTCTAAAAAAGAAATGGTGGACATCTCCATCATATCCTGGTTAGTTTGTTAATTTCTTTTTAATATTCAGAAATTTCTGGGAATTGCTTGTTCTGTGATGTTCACCTGGACATACGTACTACCTGGAAAAATAAGGATCTTATATTTGTTTACTAATCCTTACCCAAGGATATGTTTTTATTTTAAAAAGAGAGAGGAAGGGTGGGGAAGAAAGAAACAGGGATGAATTTCCCCACCCCCTCCTGTATACACCGCAACCATAGATTGAACTTGTAACCTTTTGGTGCATGTGACCATTCTCCAACCAACAGCCACCTGGCCAGGGCAGAATGTTATGTATTTTTAAAATATATATAATAACATATGCCTAAAGACTTGTAACCTCAGAATGAGGAAACTATTGAAAAGGAAGAGGCTTTTTTCTTTCTATGTAACATTGTTAGTTTCAGATGTGCAATATAATGATTCCATATCTGAATATGTTGCAAAATGATTACAATAAATCTAAGGAAGAGGCTTTTTTAAAAATGACTTAGCCAACAGAAGTTTAGATTTCTCAAATAAACTATTAGAGCTTGAAAAGGTCTCCCCAGTCATTGTAATCCCATCATTTTTTCAGATAAGAAATAAGGCCTCACTGGAGATATTCAAGCAAAAGTTGGACAACTCCTTTTCCAGAACAGAAAGGAAACTCATGCATCAGAAAAGGTTTGAACTTGATGACTGATAAGATCTCCCTTTACTCTTAAGTTACCCGGTTTTATGATATATTTGTGTTTGGCAAAAAAATAACATTGCTGTATCATTCCCAATACCTAAGCCAGAGATTCTGGAACTCTTATCTCTTCCCTCCATCTCCAGGTCTCAGGGGTATAATTGAAAGGTAACTCCTCAGTGGATGTTTGCCTCTATAATAACAAACATTTGCTGTAATATCTGGAAACTAGGACCAAATAGAAGAGCAGCCACATTGTTGCTGCCTGTTTTCACTATCAGTGGTTTGCTTGGCTTGTTGGAGTTTGTCAATCAGCATAATTTATGATTAAATAACTGCAAAAGATAAGGCTGAAAGACTTTAGAGACACCAGATAGCAGGTAAATTTGCAAATCAATCACCTTCAGTATTTCCTAGGAACAGTTGCCTACAATTATGTATACCATGATCTTGATACAGATATACTTCAGAGATTGGGGGTTCAGTTCCAAACCACCGCTATAAGGGAGTCATAATCTTTTTGCTGGTGGAGGGTCTTGCCTTCAATTTGTAAAAAAAACGCAATAAAGCAAAGCACAATAAAATGGTATGCCTTTATTTATGACTGTAGAGAAGAGCTTTAGAGATTTAGGCAGACTTGAGAAAATTGCTGACTGTTAGCTCTTGAGTTCAACTGTAGGTCTGGGACAATATTTGAAAAGTTTATAATTGAATGATTCTAGAGAAAAGGAAACCATAATGTTAATTTAGTGGTTTTTGAGTAAAGTATTTCTCTTTTATTTTCCAAATTCTCAAGAAATAGATTGCATTACTTTTAAAATATGATAAAACTTTATTTCATTTTAAGGAGATATATACTATTAAGAACTTTACATTAAAAGATAATGCCAAGAAGCCCTAGCTGGTTTTGCCCAGTGGATAGAGCGTCGGCCTGTGGACTGAAGGGTCCCGGGTTCGATTCCGGTCAAGGACACATGCCCGGGTTGCGGGCTCAAACCCCAGTAGGCAGCCAGTCCCTGATTCTCTCTCATCATTGATGCTTCTATCTCTCTCTCCCTCTCCCTTCCTCTCTGAAATCAATAAAAATATATTTAAAAAATATATATAATGCCAAGAAAATAATTATAAATAAAGAAGATTCATACCAACACTATTGGGGCACTTCTTATCTATGTCTTATCAAATAACCATCATTTGTCACCATGAGTTAGGTATACTAATGGGCAAGTAGAGGATAGTCAGCAGAGTAATACCAATCTTCTATTACTTTGTTAAGGATCTATAGGTCTATTTTATGAGGGATATTTCTCTAGTTTTATGTACTGCCTTTGTCTGGTTTTGATATCAGGATAATAGTAAATTCGTTATACTTTTGACATCTGCAGGGTCTACGGTGATACACAGTTTCATTTCTGATAATGATAGTCTTTTTAAAGAACCAACTCTTTGTTTTATTGATTATTGTTTTTTGCTTTTATGTTTTCTTTTTTTTTAAAATATATTTTTTTATTGATTTTTTACAGAGAGTAAGGGAGAGGGATAGAGAGTTAGAAACATCGATGAGAGAGAAACATCGATCAGCTGCCTCCTGCACACTCCCCACTGGGGATGTGCCCGCAACCAAGGTACATGCCCTTGACTGGAATCGAACCTGGGACCCTTCAGTCCGCAGGTTGACACTCTATCCACTGAGCCAAACCGGTTAGGCTGTTTTCATTTTTTTTTAAGTATGTTTTTATTGATTTTAGAGAGAGAGAGAAACATTGATGAGCTAGAAACATGGATCAGCTGCCTCCTGCACGCCCCCTACTGTGCATCGAGCCTGCAACCGGGCATATGCCCTGACTGGGTATCGAACAGGCAACCTCTCAGTGCGTGGAACGACACTCAACCAACTGAGCCACATCAGCCAGGGCTTATGTTTTCATTTTTTTTTTTAAATATATTTTATTGATTTTTCACAGAGAGGAAGGGAGAGGGATAGAGAGTTAGAAACATCGATGAGAGAGAGACATCGATCAGCTGCCTCCTGCACACCCCCCACTGGGGATGTGCCCACAACCAAGGTACATGCCCTTGACCGGAATCGAACCCGGGACCCCTCAGTCCCCAGGCCGACGCTCTAGCCACTGAGCCAAACTGGTTAGGGCTATGTTTTCATTTTTATTATTATTTCTGCTCTATTATTTCCGTCTACATGCTTTGGGTTTATTTTGCTCCTTTTCTAGGTGCTTTAGGTAAGAGTTTAGATCTTTGATTTGAGAGGTTTCTTCTTTTCTAATATATGAATTTAATGCTATAAATTGTTCTCTTGGCACTGATATAGCTCTGTTAACACAAATTTTGATATGTTGTATTTTCAGTTCATTCAGTTCACTGATTTTTTTCCCCCCTTGAGACTTCCTCTTTGATCCATGGATTATTTAGAAATTTATTGTTTATTTTCCAGATGTTTGGAAATTGTCCTGTTCTCTTTCTGTTAATCATTTCTAGCTTGATTCATCTGTGGTCAGAGAACACACTTAGAATGATTTAAATTATTTTAAATTTGTTGAGGCTAGTTTTATGACCCAGGATATTGTTTCAGTGGGCACTTGATAAAAATGTGTCTTCTGTGGTATTGGGTGAAATGTTCTTTGGATTGTATCCTCACTAACTTATAGGATATTTTTAAAAAAAAAGAGGAAAGAAGAATAAATGCAAAAGAGTAGAAGGTGTATACACGGTTGAAAATACTAGAATGGAATTACCATCAATTATATTCGTTAATCAAATGAGAATGTTAATTTTTTTCATGATAATAGCACTTTGAATTTCCTAGTTTCATGAAAACATCATGCTTTACAGAGCCACTTCAAATAATAATGAGTCAATAAGAATGACTTACACATCCAGTTTACCTTTTTTGCATTGGTTATTAGGAAATTTAAAGCTAAATATAATACATAAAAATTCATTTAGTCTACAGTGTACAAGATTGTATATGCTTATTCTTTACATGCTGTTTAATTTCTATTTTAAACAGTCTTATTTTATACAAATCTTTTATATGAGATGTTCTTCCATTTTAGAACTAACCAGATAGAAAAAATAATGTGATACATTCTTATATCTGGATTAACGAAGCCGGGGCTCGCTATTTAGGATATGTGAAAATCCCAGGAATTCAGAAAGGCTTTTGACTTCCTTATCTTCACTTCTCTGTTGCCCCCAAGTTAGATCATAAGTGTCATATGTTTAGAAGTTTCTGTTACAGTGATTGCCCTTTTTGAATTTCAGACTTCACAACTCCTATAACTTCCTTTTAAAGTATATTAGCACTCTGAGTATCTTTCGTTTGGGTTATTGATTTATAAGTTAGGATGGTGTTTGTTTACAACTAATAGTACTCTCCATTTGCATAGAGAAGGTAAAAGGATCATTAGTAGCACAGGTCAAAGTTACATTAGCAACCAATGGAAGTTAACTTAAGTACTTACAGAAGACAACAGAGATCTCTTGGTTTCCCTTAGAATCCTACTAGGGCCCTAGCTTGTTTGGCTCAGTTGGTAGAGCGTCATCCTGCGGACCAAAGGTTCTCGGGTTCCATTCCTGTCAAGGGCACTTACCTTGGTTGCAGGCTCCTCCCCAGCCCCGGCCCTGGTCAGGGCTGGTGCAGGAAGCAACCAATCAATGTTTCTCTCACATCGATGTTTCTTTCAGTCTTTCCCTCTCTCTTCCACTCTCCTTAAAAATCAATGGAAAAATATCCTCAGGTTAGGATTAACTAAAAAATAAATTTCAGATTCCTTTAAAAAAAAAAATCCTACTAGGAATGGGACTTTAATAATAAGTAGCTTTTTTGCAAAGTAGCAGGGCAAATCATCTTAAAACTGGAGATTTAGCCACTCAGTAGTTAGAGTGTAGGCCCTTGGACAGAAGGGTCTCTGGTTCGATTCCCACTCAAGGGCACGCATGTACCTGGGTTGCAGATTTCTATCCCCAGCCTGTCGGGGTGGAGACCAATCAATGTGTCTCTCTCTCACATTGATCTCTCTCTCTCTCTCTCTTTCTTTCTCTCCCCGCTCCTACCCCAACCTCCCTTCTACTCTCTCTCAAAATCAATGGAAAAAATATCCTCAGGTGAGTATTAATCAAAAAAAAAAAAAAAAAAAAAGGTAACCCACTAAAGATTTAGATAGACAGGATCTTTGGGTCCCATAGGTAATAGCATTAAAAATCTAAGCTTTGCCGAAACCGGTTTGGCTCAGTGGATAGAGCGTCGGCCTGCGGACTGAAGGGTCCCGGGTTCGATTCCGGTCAAGGGCATGTACATTGGTTGCGGGCACATCCCTGGTGGGAGGTGTGCAGGAGGCAGCTGATCGATGTTTCTCTCTCATCGATGTTTCTAGCTCTCTATCCCTCTCCCTTCCTCTCTGTAAAATATCAATAAAATATATTAAAAAAAAAAATCTAAGCTTTATGGTTCTGTTGTCATTAATGATGTGGGAAATTGGGGGAGTGGCATATAATTACATATATGGTTAGAAATTGATAAAATGTGAATAATGTGGTATTTCAGGTAGGCTTGTTTTAATTCTATTTCATAAACTATCTTGTTTTGATTACCTAACTCTTCAGGTAGCCTAAAAACATTTATTTATAGCCCATGTAGCTCAGTTGATTGAGCATCGTCCCATGTACCAAAAATTCGCTGGTTCAATTCCCAATCAGGGCTTATGCCCAGGTTTTGGGCTCGGTTCCCAATAGAGAGTATACAGGAAGCAGATGAGCAAGCGATGTTTCTCACACCAATGTTTCTTTCTCCCTCTCCCTTCCTCTCTCTCTAAACTCAATAAAAAACATTTTTTAAATATTTGTTTATAGGTTGACAAACGTTTTTTATTTTTAAATCAGGTGACTTAATAAAGGTACCGAAAGAATATGGCTGCACAAATTCCAGAATCTGATCAGATAAAACAGGTAAGGTATTATAATTAAGGAAAAGGCATTTGGCAAAAAATTTAAGGCACTGTTGAATGCAACCATGTCAGTGATCTCACAAAATAACAGTTTATGTTTCATTTCCAAAATTGGATATTAAATGAAGAATATTTTTCAGGTAATCCAGGAAAGAGTATTCAATGAGAAAATCTGACTATATTTTGTAGCTCATATTACATAGATCATAGTATACCCATTTAAGTTAGCAAAAGTTTGATTTCAAATATTACAGGACATTTCACCTAAAATACAAACTTCAGTTAAGTTTCAGAACATTTTTGTTTTAAAAGACAAATAGTAACCAGTGAACTTATATACCTACTAGAGGCCTGGTGCGCGAAATTCGTGCACGGCAGGGAGGTGGGGTGGGTGTCACTCAGCCCACTCAGCCCGACCTGTACCCTCTCCAATCTGGGACCCCTTGGACATCCTTCTCACAATCCAGGACCGCTGGCTCCTAACTGCTCGCCTACCTGCCTGCCTGATTGCCACCTAACGACTCCCCTGATGGCCTGATCACCCCCAACTGCCCTCCCCTGCCAGCCTGATCACCCCCTAACTGCTTGCTCCCCCAAACCGGCCTGATCTTGCCCCCAACTGCTTGCCCCCCATCACCAGCCTGATCTCACCCCTAACTGCTTGCTCCCCTACCAGCTTGATCGCCCCCAATTGCCCTCCCCTGCCGGCCTGATTGCCACCTAACTGCTTGCTCCCCCAAGCCAACCTAATCTCACCCCTAACTGCTTGCTCCCCCGCCGGCCTGATCTCACCCCTAACTGCTTGCTCCCCTGCTGGTCTGATCGCCCCTAACTGCTTGCTCCCCTGCCAGCCTAATCGCCCCTAACCGCCTCTGCCTTTCCCCCCTCCCCCCCACCATGGCTTTGTCCGGAAGGAAGTCAGACATCCGTAAGATGTCTGGTCAACCCAGTCTAATTAGCATATTACCTTTTATTAGTATAGATAGGCATAGCCCATGGACAGACAGTAATTCGGGGAAGACCTGGGAGGGGGCAGGAGCAGGGTGGAGAGAGGGTCAGTGATGGGGAGGAAGGGACTTCTGTAATACTTGCAACAATAAATAAAGTTTTCTAAAACACCAAATATTAACACCTTATTTGTTTGTTTTTTAAAAACACTTTATTTGTTTATAGTTTAAAGAATTTCTTGGAACCTACAATAAACTTACAGAAACCTGCTTTTTGGACTGTGTTAAAGACTTCACAACAAGAGAAGTAAAACCTGAAGAGGTATGAAAAGTGTACCCACTAAAAATTCCCTAAGCTTATGATCATCAACTTAAATGCAACCCCCCTAAGCATTTTGCTTGTTCCTAGTTACTACAGGAATTTTGCCCACCTTTTATGCTCCATTGCTTGGAGGAACTAAAGCAGCCATGGACCCATAACATTGAGTTTAGTGATGACAAATTTAATATGATAGTCACATTGAATCAAGGCAGACTTTTTTAGAGAAGATGCCTGGGGCTTGCTGAGTTATTGTTCCATTGCAAAGTCTTAGTAATTAGTTTTCAATTAAGATGACCTAGCTAGAGAAACTTGACATGGCTTTTCTATCTGACCCTGAGAATTCAGGGTACTGTTGAAAAACTAGAGCTTGAATTCCGTCACTCATATTGCATAGGTAGACTCTCAAAACCCAATCCTATTAGAAGTTACAACTTTTAATCTGCTCATCAAAACATTTATATATTGGCTGAAAGTGACATAACTTCTTCCAGTGGAAGAATACTGAAAACATTAATGCCAAGATCTTAACTTTTAACCAGCAATGAATAAGTACTTGTTAAATAAATGACAACGTTTGATAGATGCTAAGTGTAATATTCTTATTGGAAAAAAAGTAAAAGGTTGAGCATTAGTTAATATTAAAAATGGAATTTCTCACTAAAAAGGAACAAAGTTGTACTGGGCCTACATTTTAATAATCAGAATAAGGGGATGGGAATGTGGGCTTTCAGTTAATACTAAAACACACCTGCAGGAAATCTACTCCAGATAGTAGGGACTTACCATTGTTTTTAGTGCCTAGAGACCCATAGGTATCAAAATGTAATACCTCTTGTATTAACAGTTGCAAGCTATGGTCACCTACTACTTATTAATACCCTTTAATTCTCAGTTATATTCAAAGAAAAGTACCTACTTGTTGGTCTTTTAGAATACATGCTTTTTTTTTTTTCAAATTAATATTTCTGTGTTGCCTCTTCCATCTTCTCTCTTTTTATTTTATTTCTAGACCACCTGTTCAGAACATTGCTTACAGAAATATTTAAAAATGACGCAAAGAATATCCATGAGATTTCAGGAATATCATATTCAGCAGAATGAAGCCCTGGCAGCCAAAGCAGGACTCCTTGGCCAGCCACGATAGAGACGTCCTGATGGCTGGACTTTCCCTGAAAAGTTGCCAATAACTTTGCACTGGAAGTGAGGATTCATCTGATAGAATCCCCTGAAAGCAGTAGTCACCATGTTAACCATCTGTCATGACTGTTTGGCAAATGGAAACCACTGGAGAAACAAAATTGCTGTTTACCAGGGATAATCAAAATAGAAGCTCTTATTGTCCAATCAAAATGTAAGATGCAACATTTGTTGAGGCCTTATGATTCAGGAGCTTAGTCACTTGATTAGAAAAATAAACCATCGTTTCTTCAATTGTGACTATTAATTTTAATGCAAAATATGTGTTCAATCATGAATGAGATAGAAAAAATTTTTATTTCTCAAAGTTAAATAAATGGAAATATCACTGCACAGTTGTTTATGCTATATCATAATATAGTATTCTGACTGGACTGTGGATACGTTGAAATGTTTTTCAATCAGGATCATCTTCCAAGTATTCCTGTTCATTCATGTCTGCCTCAAATTGCTGGTAAATACATAAAATAGTTACTAATCATTTCAATGCACGATCCTTTTCTTGCCTCTCTTCTGTGTCAGGCAGGGCATTACACATTCTTATTCTAGCCTTATTCTAGCTCAGCCTTGGGCAAACTACGGCCCGCGGGCCGGATCCGGCTGTTCTATCCGGTTCTCTTGCTCTCCCCTCCGCTCCTTTACTTTGAATTTATATTAGTTCACACAAACACTCCATCCATGCTTTTGTTCCGGCCCTCCGGTCCAGTTTAAGAACCCATTGTGGCCCTCGAGTCAAAAAGTTTGCCCACCCCTGTCTATATTTCCATATATTTTCAGGAAACAACCCATCTGAGATGAGCTTGGGAATATATGAGTTGACTGTTAGGCTCTAGTGGAATGTGTGTTTTGTTCGAAAGCTGAGAGTCTAACCTGAATGATTCTGAGTCAGACCAACAGTACATAGTGTATTCTCGGCCATGATGTGGTCAGTGTAATAAAAAGTGAACCAAAATTAAAAGTAGTGTCTTATGGCTAAATGAGTCCTAAAATCCAAGCAATTTTAGGAAATTCTAGTTGATCCATAAACATATCAAGCAGTTTGGTAAATGTAAGTGGACTAATACCTATTAATAATTAGCTTCTGAAAGGATTTCATTTGATATCAATCTCGTTATACTTTACAAAACACTGATTAGTCTATATGTTTAAACTTACCAATGTGATATCTATGTTTTGTCATACTAATGGAAAGTTGAAGTGTTCTGCTTTGATAATTTACTGTTTTCTATGTTACATCTAATTTTTAAGCCACTAGGTCATTTAAATAATAAATACCATTTAACTTAAAGGCCTCCATGGACATTACAGTAGGTTAATAATTGTGGTATCTTTGAAAGTACGAAGACAAATAAAATGTTAACAATGCTAGCTTTAAAATTGAAATGCTGAAACATATAATTCTCAATAAAATATACAATACATTATAGTCAAAGGAACATGAAAGAATTGGCTTGTTTCACCTAAAGGCAAGAAAGGCAATAAAAAAAAATAAGATTTTACTCATTTAAAACTTTGGGCCATTCACACATCTACTTTGCTATTGCTATGTATTCAAGCCCAATTTGTTTATTCTGCCCATTTCACAAAGATAATTAAGTGCTTACCTGGCAAATAAGGGGAATTTTGTGTAACAGCATCTCAAATACCTTGGGAGGGAGTGTGTGTTTAAAAACCTTCAGAAGTTCCCGTGGTTGCCCACACATTGAAAGGGCATTGCTGAGATGTTCAACCCCCATTCTGTGCTCTCCTGAAACAAATTGATAAGTTCAGAGCAAAATTTTAATGTTCTTCAAAATATAAATTATACAAATTACTTAGACAGCACTAAGCATTAAAATTTTAAAAGCGGAGGATTCTGAAGATGGCGACTGGCAGGAAGGAAGGGAGGGAGAGAGTGTGAGAGGGAGGGAGCGATAGAGGAGTGTGGTATGTGTGTGTGTGTATGAGCTAGGGACAGATCCTGCAGGTCTTCCAAGGGGCCGCCAAATAGGGCAGTCTTAGACGGCGCAGCCCCACTGCCACCACAGACACTCCGGGGGTGGCTAGCATGGGCACAGAGACCACGCCATCTTGAAAAACAGAGCTGCTTGAGACTAGGATCCTGGCCTCAGCACCACCCAGTCTGGTTTCAGATGCAAACCGGGACCCTGCAGCCACTGTGGACAGACCTGTGACCACAGCTGCAGACCCACAGACACCAAGAATCCAGACATCCCGCCTGCAGATTTCTGTGAGTCACAGCCCATCCCCCTCCTCGTAGGCTCGCTGCAATGCCAAAGGAACTGTTAGACCGGCCCCTCACACAGGGCCACAGCTCTGCTACAGGAATTTGAGCCTGGGTGTGTGTGTGGACACTGAGAATCTATTCCCACAACACAATCAGGTGACCAAACCCCACGCCCAAGCAAGGTGGCAGTGCCACTTGACTTCGGTTCTGGGTAAGTGCACACGGAAGTCTTTTTTCTGCAGCGCAGGAGTGAACCTCCTGCCAACACAGTGCTACTGTGCAACCCAGTCCCCCAAGCAGACCGGGGACCCTGATTCTCTGCACAAGAGGCAACACGGAGCACCAGTGACTTGACTCTGTTTCCCATCGCATGCACCTGGGATCCCTGATTCCCAGTGCATTCACACTAAGAGCCAGTGACTCTAATTCTTGGCGCATGCACACACAGGGACCCTGATTCTCAGCGCGTGGCTGCACCAAGCAACAGAGACTCTGATACTCGATTCTTGGTGCGGGCACAGGGGAACTCTGGCTCCTGGCACACGCTAGGGGACTCTGATTTTTGTTTTTGTTGTTGCTGTTGTTGTTTAATGAATTATTTATTTTTTAAATATATTTTATTGATTTTTTACAGAGAGGAAGGGAGAAGGATAGGGAGTTAGAAACATTGATGAGAGAGAAAGATCGATCAGCTGCCTCCTGCACACCCCCTACTGGGGATGTGCCCGCAACCAAGGTACATGCCCTTGACTGGGATCGAACCTGGGACCCTTCAGTCCAGAGGCCGATGCTCTGTCCACTGAGCCAAACCAGTTAGGGTGACTCTGATTTTTGGTACATGCCAACGGGGTCTCTGTTTCAGCACGGCACTGGCAGGGTCCCTGATTCTAGGTGCGCAAACGAGGCCACACTGAGTGCCAGTGACTCCAATCCTGGGCTAGCGTGACTCCCACCAACCCACGGCAGCCACACGTCTTGGTGTCACAGCTCTTCAGTGACACTCGGGTGGTGCAAAGCTCCCACTGCACATGGCCTAGGCCCACACAACTCGATGTTTGAACCTTCTGGTGATAGTCAGAATGGGGAGACAACGATACAATCCCCAGAGGAAAGGAAATGAGGAGTCACCAAGAAAGGAAATAAGTGAAACGGAAGCATGCAACATGACAGAAAAAGAATTCAGAGTAATGGTTATACAGTTCATACACCAGATGGATGAGAAAATCAACAACCTATGCAAAAATCAGGAAGAAATCAAAAGTGATATAGCTACAATCAAAAACACCATGGAAGGTTCCAACAGTAGACTAGAAGAAGCAGAGGACCAAATTAGTGAGTTAGAAGATTACGCAGAGAAACAAGCTCAATCTGAACAGCAACGGGAGGAAAAAAATTAAAAAGCAGGAGGAGAGCCTAAGGGAGCTTTGGGACAACACAAAACAAAGTAACATATATATAATAGGGCTGCCAGAAGGACAAGAAGATCAGCAAGGATTAGAAAATCTATTTGAAGAAATAATGACAGAAAACTTCCCCATATCAGGGAAAAAAGTTACACAAGTACGGAGAGTCCTAAGCAAGACGAATCCCAAAAGACCCACACCAAGACATGTCATAAGTACAATGGCAAATGTTAATGACAAAGAGAGAATCTTAAAGGCTGCAAGAGAGAGACAGAGAGTTATCTATAAAGGATCCCCCATCAGATTATCAAATGATTTCTCAACAGAAACACATCAAGCTAGAAGGGAATGGAAGGAGGTATACAAAGTGATGCAAAGCAAAGGACTGAATCCAAGAATACTCTATCCAGCAAGACTAGCAATCAAAATTGATGGGGAAATCAGGAGCTTTGCAGACAAAAAAAAGCTAAGGGAGTTTATCACTACCAAGCCAGCAATGCAAGAAATGCTAAAGGGAATGCTGTAAAAAAAAAAAAAAAAAAGGAAGAAAGAAAAAAAGAAAGAAAGAAAGGGAGGAAGGAACACAGGCATAAAGTACAGAAATGGCTACAAACAAGTACCTATCAATAATAACATTAAAAACAGCTCTAACCGGTTTGGCTCAGTGGATAGAGCGTCGGCCTGCGGACTCAAGGGTCCCAGGTTTCATTCCAGTCAAGGGCATGTACCTTGGTTGCGGGCACATACCCAATAGGGAGTGTGCAGGAGGCAGCTGATCGATGTTTCTCTCTCATCGATATTTCTAGCTCTCCCTCTCCCTTCCGCTCTGTTAAAAATCAATAAAATATATATTTTTTAAATTAAAAAAAAAATAAAAATCAATGGAGAAATATCCTCAGGTAAGAATTTAAGATAAATAAATAAAAACAATAAAAACATTTTTAAAATAATAATAATAATAACATTAAACATAAATGGATTAAATGCTCCAATCAAAAGACATCAAGTGAGTGAATGGATAAGAAAACATGACCCATATATATGCTGTCCAAGGAGACCCACCTCAGAATAAGGGACTCACACAGATTGAAAGTGAAGAGATGGAAAAATATCAGACAAATGGAAATGCAAAAAAAAGCTGGGGTAGCAATACTTATATCTGACAAAACAGACCTCAAAGTGAAGACCATAACAAGAGACAAGAAAGGACACTTCATAATTCTAAAGGGATTGATACAACAAGATATAACTCTGGTAAATATTTATGCATCCAATGCAGGAGCACCCAAATACATAAAAAAAACTTCTGGAAGATATCAGGGGAGAGATTGACAGCAACACAATCATAGTAGGAGACTTTAATACCACATTAATATCACTGAATAAATCCGCTATACAAAAAATTAGCAAAGAAACATCTATCTTAAACGACTCACTAGATCAGATGGACTTAACTGACATCTTTAGAACATTCCACCCCAAAACTATAGAATATACATTCTTCTCAAGCACACATGGGACATTTTCAAAGATAGACCACATATTGGGACACAGGCAAAGTCTCTCCAAATTCAAGAGGATTGAAATCATATCAAGCATCTTCTCAGATCACATTGGCATAAAATTAGAAATCAACTACAGTAAAAACAATCACAAAAATTCAAACACTTGGAGGCTGAATAGCATACTATAAACAATGAGTGGGTTACCAAAGAGATCAAAGAAGAAATAAAACACATCCTGGAAACAAATGACAATGAAAACACAACAATCCAAAATCTTTGGGACACAGTGAAAGCAGTCCTGAGAGGGAAGTTCATAGCATTACAGGCCTACCTCAAAAATCAAGAAAAACTGGTATTAAACCATCTAACTCTGCAACTTGAAGAATTAGAAAGAGAGCAACAAGAAAAGCCCAGTGTGATCAGTAGGAAGGAAATAATAAAGATCAGAGCGGAAATAAATGACATTGAGACAAAAAAATCAATGAAACCAAGAGCTGGTTCTTTGAAAGGATAAACAGGATAGATGAACTTCTAGCCAGGCTCACCAAGAAGCGAAGAGAGAGGACCCAAATAAACAAAATCAGAAATGAAAGAGGTAAAATAACAACAAACCCCACAGAAATACAAAGAATCATAAAAAAATACTATGAGCAACTCTAACAAACTGGTCAACCTAGAAGAAATGGACATATTCCTAAAAAAAATACAACCTTCCAAAACTCAACCAGGAGGAATAAAAAAAATCTGAATAGGCCAATAACTATGGAGGAAATTGAAGCAGTCATCAAAAATCTTCCAACAAACAAAAGCCCTGGACCAGACAGCTTCACAGGGGAGTTTTAGCAAACATTCAAAGAAGAAATAAAACCTATCTTCCTCAGACTATTCAAAAAAATTCAAGAGGAAGGAGCACTTCCAAGCTCTTTCTATGAAGCCAGCATCACCCTAATCCCAAAACCAGATAAAGACAATACAAAGAAAGAGAATTACAGGCCAATATCACTCATAAACATAGATGCCAAAATCCTCAACAAAATTCTAGCAAATCGGATCCAGCAGTACATCAGAAAGATCATACACCATGACCAAGTGGGACTTATTCCGGGGATGCAAGGATGGTACAACATCCACAAATCAATAAATGTGATATACCACATAAACAAACTGAGAGATAAAAACCATATAATCATGCCAAAACCGGTTTGGCTCAGTGGATAGAGCGTCAGCCTGCGGATTGGAGGGTCCCAGGTTCGATTCCGGTCAGGGGCACGTAACTTGGTTGCGGGCACATCCCCAGTGGGAGTGTGCAGGAGGCAGCTGATCGATGTTTCTCTCTCATCGATGTTTCTGACTCTCTATCCCTCTTCCTTCCTCTCTGTAAAAAATCAATAAAATATATTAAAAAAAAAACAAAACCATATAATCATATCCATTGATGCAGAAAAAGCATTTGACAAAATCCAACACCCTTTCTTGATAAAAACTCTCAGCAAGGTGGGAATAGAAGGATCATACCTCAACATCATAAAAGCCATATATGACAAACCCACAGCCAACATCATACTCAATGGGCAAAAACTAAAACCATTTCCCCTAAGAACAGGAACAAGACAGTGATGCCCACTCTCACCACTCCTCTTCGACATAGTACTGGAAGTACTAGCCATTGCAATCAGACAAGAAGAAGAAATAAAAGGCATGCAAATTGGAAAAGAAGAAGTAAAACTGTCCTTATTCCCAGATGACATGATATTGTGCATAGAAAATCCCAAAGACTCCACCAAAAAACTACTAGACTTAATAAATGAATTTGGCAATATAGCAGGATACAAAATTAACACCCAGAAGTCTATGGCTTTTCTATACACCAATAATGAACTCACAGAAAGAGAAATTTAAAAAGCAAT